>NC_140995.1:103286090-104591090 GCF_052327205.1 Somniosus microcephalus | reverse complement strand
TTCCTCTCTCTCTTCCCCCCAGTCGCTCCTCTCTCTTCCCCCCAGTCGCTCCCTCTCTCTCTTCCCCCCAGTCGCTCCCCCTCTCTCTTCCACCCTGTCGCTCCCCCTCTCTCTTCCCCCAGTCGCTCCCCCTCTCTCTTCCCCCCAGTCGCTCCCCCTATCTCTTCCCCCCAGTCGCTCCCCCTATCTCTTCCCCCCAGTCGCTCCCCCTATCTCTTCCCCCCAGTCGCTCCCCCTCCCTCTTCACCCCCAGTCGCTCCCCCTCCCTCTTCACCCCCAGTCGCTCCCCCTCTCTCTTCCCCCCCAGTCGCTCCCCCTCTCTCTTCCCCCCCAGTCGCTCCCCCTCTCTCTTCCAACAACAACATGCCCTCAAAAAAGCCTCAGCACCGCCGGACACCCCCAGCTGGTCTATATATATAAAAGACCTCTTCTGTCTATCTGTCTGTCCGTTCTCTATATGTTCGAAAGTTATAGAGCGTACCTACACGCGCGTCACATCAAAAGAAAGCTTACGATTACGGACCGGTCATAGGCGTATTTACGTTTTAGCCGGACAAAAATTGCGCCCGCGGTATCCAAAAAATGTTCAAAATTCCACTCATTAGCATCTCATTATCCGCTCATTAGCGATAGAGTGACGTTGAGGTTGACCAATCGTACGCCGGGTTCCTGGCGCGTGCGGGCGGGCCTTCCTACAGTCGAGTGACGGGACGATTGACCAATCCTATGCTTCGGTGACCTGACGGTCGACCAATCAGTGCGTGTGCGGGCGGGCCTTCTCGTTCTGAACCGAGGTGAGTGTCAACCATCTTGATTCCATTCTTTTTCCCGCTTTCTGCGTTTTTCTTTGCAAACCTACATTTCCAGCAAAAAAAAATTGCTTTTATTAAATTGTTTTTAAAAAGCTTCATTCATTTGTAAATATTTTCTCTAACCTGAAGATTCTTTTTCCTACCTTTCCCTGTTTTTGTGAGGCCTCAGAACCTAGGCCTCAAAGCCTGGGCCTCTCCTGCCCAGCCACGCCCGAGCTAGGTAATAGTCCCACGGCTTCTGCTAAGCTCCCCCCGCCCCGTCATCACGTTACTCGGGGCAACGGCATCAGCCACGAGGGTCACAGGACATACACAGGGTGCACGCGCAGCAGGAGCAGCTGAGACGCGGCGTCTCTCTCTGTTCCCCGCTCGGCTCGGGCGGGGGGGCGGGGCTCTCGGGAGTGCGGATCTCGGGCGGGGCTTGGAGAGTGGGAAGGGTTACCCCGGCAACCGGGCCCGCCGGCCGTCTCTCACAGCCGCAATCGGCGGTCTTGAAACCAGCTCGGGAGGGCGGGGCTCCAGAGAGCGGGAGGGCGGGGCTCCGGAGAGCGGGAGGCCGGTGCTCGGGAGGGCGGGGGGCGGGGCTCGGGACATCGGGGGGCGGGGCTCAGGAAATCGGGGGCGGGGCTCGCGACATCGGGAGATCGGGGGACGGGAGATCGGGGGGGTGGGACATCGGGAGATCGGGGGGCGGGAGATCGGGGGTGGGACATCGGGAGATCGCGGGGCGGGACATCGGGAGATCGGGGGGCGGGACATCGGGGGCGGGACATCGGGAGATCGCGGGGTGGGACATCGGGAGATTGGGGGGCGGGAGATCGGGGGGCGGGACATCGGGAGATCGCGGGGCGGGACATCGGGAGATCGGGGTGCGGGACAACGGGGACGGGAGATCGCGGAGCGGGAGATCGGGGGTTTGGCTTGGGGACCCCCTCTCCTCCTCCCCCCTCCTCCCCCCCTCCCCTCCCCCCTCCCTTCTCCCCCCTTCTTCCCGCCCTTCCCCCCTCCACCCCCCCTCCCTTCTTCCCCCCCTTCCCCCCTCCCCCAATTCCCCCCTCCCCCCATTCCCCCCTCCTCCCCTCCCCTTTCCCCCCTTCCCCCCGTCACGCTCTCTCTTTCCCCCGTCGCTCTCTCTCTTCCTTCCCCCCAGTCGCTCTCTCTCTTCCCCCCCAGTCACTCTCTCTCTTCCCTCCCAGTCGCTCTCTCTCTTCCCCCCCAGTCGCTCTCTCTCTTCCCCCCCAGTCGCTCTCTCTCTTCCCCCCCAGTCGCTCTCTCTCTTCCCCCCCCAGTCGCTCTCTCTCTTCCCCCCCAGTCACTCTCTCTCTCTTCCCCCCCCAGTCGCTCTCTCTCTCTTCCCCCCCCAGTCGCTCTCTCTCTCTTCCCCCCAGTCGCTCTCTCTCTCTTCCCCCCGTCACTCTTTCTCTTCCCCCCAGTCGCTCTCTCTCTCTTCCCCCCAGTTCTCTTCCCCCCAGTCACTCTCTCTCTCTTCCCCCCAGTCGCTTTCTCTCTCTTCCCCCAGTCGCTCTCTCTCTCTTCCCCCCAGTCGCTCTCTTTCTCTTCCCCCCCCAGTCACTCTCTCTTCCCCCCCAGTCGCTCTCTCTCTTCCCCCCCCACTCGCTCTCTCACTTCCCCCCCACTCGCTCTCTCACTTCCCCCCCAGTCGCTCTCTCTCTTCCCCCGCAGTCGCTCTCTCTCTTCCCCCCCAGTCGCTCTCTCTCTTCCCCCCCAGTCGCTCTCTCCCTTCCCCCCCAGTCGCTCTCTCTCTTCCCCCCCAGTCGCTCTCTCTCTTCCAACAACAACTTGCCCTCGAAAAAGCCTCGGCACCGCCGGGCACTCCAGCTAGTATATAATATATAATATATAATACATAATATAATACATAATATATAATATATAATACATAATATATAATACATAATATATAATGTATTGTGGCGGAACCACCAGAGGATTATGGACAATTGTATATAATTCCTTTTACAGCAATGTAGTACAGCTGGGGGCTGCACCTTTAATGTATCTGTTAACTGTACTAGGGCTTCTTTCCTGTACTCCGCGTGATGACGTCATGCCATCCATCACGTGATCTCTCAACGGCGGGAAGAACGTGATGGCGTCATGACGTCAGAGCTCGGAACCTTCTAGCAGTAGAGCTCGGAACCTTCTAGCAGTTGAGCTCGGAACCTGCTAGCAGTTTTCCAGAGAGGCTTTCAAGCAGACCAGACCTATTTGCATTGTATCCTACAGTTTCCTGTACAGCTTCGTTTGTTCATTAAATTTTATTGTTTTTGATTTTCTGAGTCGATCTCAATTCTTCGGCTAGGAACCCCAGTTCCTACAATATAATATATAATACATAATATATAATATATATATAACTGAAGCGTGGCAACTGTTACACTCCAGTTCAAAAAAGGGAAAAGGTTTAAGCCAAGAAATTAATATAATATATACTATGTAATATATCTGATTTAATATTCAATTGTGTATCGTACACCTCTTTTAAACCTAATTTTGGTTCTAAGTTCTCTTTAGCTCTATTTATCCATGGAACCCCACCCTTTCGCTTCTAGTCAGAAGAGATAGTGAAGCCAATTTCCATTTTGCTACCACTCCGTTTATGCCTATAACTGGCAGTAGTAGGACAAAAATTGGGAAAAGACATTCCACGGATTTACCGCTGGTGGACGACCCATTCTGGTTTTCAGAGGGACTTTTACACCAGCACTCCTATCAGAAACAGGCAGGGACTTCATTACCGTATGTAAATGAGGGTTAAATAACAGTGTTAAGACCTAACATCATTTTCAACTCCATTGCTTTTGCCACTTTCTGAACCCACCCATAAACCATGAATGGTACATGCTGGGAGGCAACCATTTACAATGGTATTTACAGGGATGCTTAGCTGCAGTCAAGGAAAGCTGGAAGCAGGTCTGGCACTCGCTTTTGCGCAGTCTCTTGTGTGTTTTGAGCCTTAAAGGTTTCCAGTATTTCATCTCTTTGCTGATGTGAATGCTACAAAAATTTCCCTGCTGCTGAAAACTGCTCCTCCATTTCACTCCTGACGCTTCCGCCCTTCCCCTTTAAGGTGCTGCTGCAGGCTGATGATTATTGGCTGCCCTGTTGGATTTTCTGCCCTCCCAAATGACCAGCTGCCTATAAGCAGCATGATTACCACTGGAAGCTTGCATTTTGCATGTAAATGAGGCTCAACTATGAAAACTGCTGGGGCCTCTCACCGACTGCATCAGGTGGGCGAAGCACATGGCCCAATGCCGCCCAATCTACACCATTATAAAACAATCACCCCCAGTGAAGACACTAATCTTAATTCTCCCAAAATCTTTGGAAATGGGAATTGTGGCAAAGGACTGAAGGGTGGCAAATGTTAAAGTCCCGTATAAGTAAGGGGAAAGAGTTAAGAAAAGAACTTATAGAGCAGTTAGTTGTGGGTAAACTTCTGCAATCCATAATCCGGGATGAAATTAGTGAACATTGAAAAAGGCATGGCTAATTAGGGATCATCAGCATGGATTTATTAAAGAACAGGTCATTCTTGACTAATTGATTATTTGAGGGAATCACGGAGTGTATAGATAAGAGAAATGTGGTGGATGTTGTACATACGGATTTTCAGAAGGTGTTTGATGAGGTGCCACATAACAGACTTGTTGAAAAATATTAAGGTACATAGCATTAAAGGGAATGTAGCAAGGATTACATAGGATATACAGCACAGATACAGGCCATTCAGCCCAACCAGTCCATGCCAGTGTAATGCTCCACTCGCGCTCCTCCCGTCTTTCTTCATCTAACTATGAGCATAACCCTCTATTCCCTTCTCCCTCATATGCTTATCTAACTGCCCTTCAATGCATCTATACAATTCGCTTCAACCACTCCTGTGGTAGTGAGTTCTTCTGTCATAGTTTCTTCTGTCATATTTGATCCTGAAATGAGCTTCTGACCACATATCCACAGCATAACAAAGACCGCCTATTTTCACCTCCGTAACATCGCCCATCTCTGCCCTTGCCTCAGCTCATCCGCTGCTGAAACCCTCATCTATGCTTTTATTACCTCTAGACTTAACTATTCCAACGCACTCCTAGCTGACCTCCCACATTCTACCCTACGTAAACTTGAGGTCATCCAAAACTCGGCTGCCCGTGTCCTAACTCGCACCAAGTCCCATTCTTTCATCACCTCTGTGCTCACTGACCTACATTGGCTCCCGGTTAAGCAGCGCCTCGATTCAAAATTTTCATCCTTGTTTTCAAATCCCTCCATGGCCTCACCCCTCCCTATCTCTGTAATCTCCTTCAGCCCCACAACCCCCCGAGATATCTGCGCTCCTCTAATTCTGCCCCCTTGAGCATCCCTGATTATAATTGCTCAACCATTGGTGGCCATGCCTTCTGTTGCCTAGGCCCTAAGCTCTGGAATTCCCTGCCTAAACTTCTCTGCCTCGCTACCTCTTTTTCCTCCTTTAAGACGCTGCTTAAAACCTACCTCTTTGACCAAGCTTTTGGTCACCTGCCCTAATTTATCCTTATGTGGCTCGGTGTCAAATTTGTTTGTCTTATAATACTCCTGTGGGATGTTTTACTACGTTAAAGGCGCTATATAAATACAAGTTGTTGTTGTTGAATTCCCTATTTGATTTCTTGGTGACTATCTTATATTGATGGCCTCTAGTTTTGCTCTTCCCCACCAGTATCTAATTTATCAAAACCTTTCATGGTTTTAAAGACCTCTATTATTTCAAGGGAAAAGAGACCCAGCCTGTTCATCCTTTTCAGATTGGGAGGTGGCTGGGGGATAGCAAGCAAAGACTGGGAGTAAATCAATACTTTTTGGATTGGTAGGATATGGGTAATACTGTGCCCTATAAGATCTATGTTGGAATCTCATTTATATAAATGATTTGGATGTAGGCATATGAGGAGTCATATTGAAGTTTGCTGATGATAGCTAATTATGAGGCAAGGCAAACTGCACAGAGGAATGCAGGAGATTGCAGGGAAACATAGACAGGTTAATGAAGTGGCCAAATAAGTGGCAGATGCAGTTTCCTGCAAAAAAAGTCAACATAAATATGCTGTAAATGGTAAGATTCGTAATAGGGTGATAGAACAGAGAAATCTGGGATTGCATAGGCAGGTCTTTGAAGGTGGGAGCACGGGTAGGAAAGGCTATAAAAAAGTAACTCGGATTCTGGGTTTTATACAAAGGGACATTGAATTTAAGTTTAAGGAAGTGATGTTGAATTTGTATAAAAGATTAGTTAGGCCGTAGTTGGAACATTGTATGCAGCTCTGGGCACCCCATACGGGAAGAATTTAAAGCCATAGAAAGGGTACAGTGAAGATTCACTGGGATGATAAGGAATGAGAGTGATGAAGGCTGTAAAAATGTGGCTCTTTTCAGTGGAACAGAGAAAATTAATGGAACATTTAATATTTTTTTTCAGAATTATGAGAGGGTTTGAGAGGATGAACAGCCTGGCGATCGAAAAAGGTAGACACAGGCAGACCCGGCTACCAAGAGAGGACAGGATATGCTCTCACTGCAGTCAGGGAATGGTGGAGACAGAGATGCACTTCCTCACAGCTTGTAGAAAATATCAGGGCATAAGGGAGAATTTCTACCCAAAATTTACAAAAATATGCCCGGAATTCAGAAATTTGAATGATGACCAAAAACTCCCATACCTACTAGGGGAAGAGAGAAATTGCGTAACACTAGCGGCACACTATGTTACAGCTTGCCATAAACAGAGGGACAACCACTAAAGATAAGATAAGAGTATATATAAATTATATGAATGTATATTTATACACTCAGGGATATATCTGTTTATACACTGTATGGATAGATCTGTATTTTTGTGAACAAACATGAATGTTTTCTGATGCTTTGGCAACATAAGATGTAACTTGTCATGCCAATAAAGCGATTTGAATTGATAGATAGTTTCCACTGATTGACAAATCAGCAACAAGGAGGCTGAAGATATAGAAGAAAGTAGGAGGAAGTTAGATGTTTTTTCACACAGCATTTTATTAGAGAATGGAATGCTTTAACACAAGCCATGATTGAGGCAGAAACTATACATTATTTAAAATAAAGTTGGATAAATTTGAAACAGAAGAATATAAAATGATATGGGGAAAAGCAGGGAAATGGGATTAGAATACATAGCTCCAGTTGAACAGTGAGCACCAGCACAGGCTGAATGGCCTCCTTCAGTGCTTTATTTTCCATAATTCTATATTGGGATCTCTACTTTGGAATCAAAACAATGTTTAGCAACCTATTGGTGACATTTCAATTAAAGCATTTTTAACCTAATAAGCAGGGTCTTTCCAGTGCACAATAGTGGCTGTGTCTTGCCACAATAACAGGACTGTATCAGACAACGTATTTGTGTTCTGTTCTGACACAATGAATATTGATAGTTTGAGTTCAATTTTAAATTTTTTAATTCATTTATTCTAAGGTGAGTTATATTCAATTTAAACAGAAATACAATATTAATTTTAATGTTGTTTTTCTAGAAGCAAATATGCCATTTTAGCAATCTGGCAATAGATTATGGTCTTGGCAATAGGAAGCTGTCAGACAAATCTGTTTATGTCCTCTAACATGTGTGTTGCAATCTGATTTTATACTACTTGGCCCCTTTCAAAAGCAGATAATTATTTTTCGCTCAGAAGTTATTTAACTGAGTCACTTGGCACCAAGTCACCTAGTCATGAGTATTACAACAACCGCAGATGTACATCCCCCCAGGAAATCCACACTAATATACATACATACCAAACAAATGGCCTTTGAGCAAGAGCTTTACCAACAATTAAACCCCTTTGGTGATATTAACCCGTTGGCCTTTCAGCTCAGGAGGTTATGTAATCACAACATCAATTCTCAGTAATTGGAAATTGGTTGTGCTATGCTTGGAGGGTGGAAGAATTGGAGTTTGATTATCGGCTTCATGTCTAAATGTGTAACCAAACCACCACTCCCACTCCCAAAATCAAAACAGATAACATGAAAATTGAGAGAGAAAATCTTTTACTATTTAGAAAAAATGCTAAGCTCACTATTAATTGTTTTATTACTTGAGCTACACAGTGAAAGAGGATTACCAGCACATGCCAGCATGGCGTGGAGAAACACGGGTTCATTACCTACATGGCGTGGAGAAACATGGGTTCATTACCTACATGGAGTGGAGAAACACGGGTTCATTACCTACATGGAGTGGAGAAACACGGGTTCATTACCTACCTGGCGTGGAGAAACACGGGTTCATTACCTATATGGCGTGGAGAAACATGGGTTCATTACCAGCATGGCGTGGAGAAACACGGGTTCATTACCAGCATGGCGTGGAGAAACACGGGTTCATTACCTATATGGCGTGGAGAAACATGGGTTCATTACCTACATGGAGTGGAGAAACACGGGTTCATTACCTACATGGCGTGGAGAAACACGGGTTCATTACCTACATGGCGTGGAGAAACATGGGTTCATTACCAGCATGGCGTGGAGAAACATGGGTTCATTACCAGCATGGCGTGGAGAAACACGGGTTCATTACCTACATGGAGTGGAGAAACACGGGTTCATTACCTACATGGCGTGGAGAAACACGGGTTCATTACCTATATGGCGTGGAGAAACATGGGTTCATTACCAGCATGGCGTGGAGAAACACGGGTTCATTACCTACATGGCGTGGAGAAACACGGGTTCATTACCTATATGGAGTGGAGAAACATGGGTTCATTACCAGCATGGCGTGGAGAAACATGGGTTCATTACCAGCATGGCGTGGAGAAACATGGGTTCATTACCTACATGGCGTGGAGAAACACGGGTTCATTACCTACATGGCGTGGAGAAACACGGGTTCATTACCTACATGGCGTGGAGAAACACGGGTTCATTACCTACATGGCGTGGAGAAACACGGGTTCATTACCTACATGGCGTGGAGAAACACGGGTTCATTACCAGCATGGCGTGGAGAAACACGGGTTCATTACCTACATGGCGTGGAGAAACATGGGTTCATTACCAGCATGGCGTGGAGAAACACGGGTTCATTACCTACATGGCGTGGAGAAACACGGGTTCATTACCTACATGGCGTGGAGAAACACGGGTTCATTACCTACATGGCGTGGAGAAACACGGGTTCATTACCTACATGGCGTGGAGAAACATGGGTTCATTACCTACATGGAGTGGAGAAACACGGGTTCATTACCTACATGGCGTGGAGAAACATGGGTTCATTACCTACATGGAGTGGAGAAACATGGGTTCATTACCTACATGGAGTGGAGAAACACGGGTTCATTACCTACATGGCGTGGAGAAACATGGGTTCATTACCGACATGGCGTGGAGAAACACGGGTTCATTACCAGCATGGCGTGGAGAAACATGGGTTCATTACCTACATGGAGTGGAGAAACACGGGTTCATTACCTACATGGCGTGGAGAAACACGGGTTCATTACCTACATGGCATGGAGAAACATGGGTTCATTACCTACATGGCGTGGAGAAACATGGGTTCATTACCTACATGGAGTGGAGAAACACGGGTTCATTACCTACATGGCGTGGAGAAACATGGGTTCATTACCTACATGGAGTGGAGAAACATGGGTTCATTACCTACATGGTGTGGAGAAACACGGGTTCATTACCTACATGGCGTGGAGAAACATGGGTTCATTACCTACATGGCGTGGAGAAACATGGGTTCATTACCTACATGGCGTGGAGAAACACGGGTTCATTACCTACATGGCGTGGAGAAACATGGGTTCATTACCTACATGGAGTGGAGAAACATGGGTTCATTACCTACATGGCGTGGAGAAACATGGGTTCATTACCTACATGGAGTGGAGAAACATGGGTTCATTACCTGCATAGCGTGGAGAAACACGGGTTCATTACCTACATGGCGTGGAGAAACATGGGTTCATTACCTACATGGCGTGGAGAAACACGGGTTCATTACCTACATGGAGTGGAGAAACATGGGTTCATTACCTACATGGAGTGGAGAAACATGGGTTCATTACCTACATGGCGTGGAGAAACATGGGTTCATTACCTACATGGCGTGGAGAAACATGGGTTCATTACCTACATGGCGTGGAGAAACACGGGTTCATTACCTCCATGGCATGGAGAAACACGGGTTCATTACCTACATGGAGTGGAGAAACATGGGTTCATTACCTACATGGCGTGGAGAAACACGGGTTCATTACCTACATGGCGTGGAGAAACATGGGTTCATTACCTACATGGCGTGGAGAAACATGGGTTCATTACCTACATGGAGTGGAGAAACACGGGTTCATTACCTACATGGCGTGGAGAAACATGGGTTCATTACCTACATGGCGTGGAGAAACACGGGTTCATTACCTACATGGCGTGGAGAAACATGGGTTCATTACCTACATGGAGTGGAGAAACACGGGTTCATTACCTACATGGCGTGGAGAAACACGGGTTCATTACCTACATGGCGTGGAGAAACATGGGTTCATTACCTACATGGAGTGGAGAAACACGGGTTCATTACCTACATGGAGTGGAGAAACACGGGTTCATTACCTACATGGCGTGGAGAAACATGAGTTCATTACCTACATGGCGTGGAGAAACATGGGTTCATTACCTACATGGAGTGGAGAAACACGGGTTCATTACCTACATGGCGTGGAGAAACATGGGTTCATTACCTACATGGCGTGGAGAAACACGGGTTCATTACCTACATGGCGTGGAGAAACACGGGTTCATTACCTACATGGCGTGGAGCAACATGGGTTCATTACCTACATGGAGTGGAGAAACACGGGTTCATTACCTACATGGCGTGGAGAAACATGGGTTCATTACCTACATGGAGTGGAGAAACATGGGTTCATTACCTACATGGCGTGGAGAAACATGGGTTCATTACCTACATGGCGTGGAGAAACACGGGTTCATTACCTACATGGCGTGGAGAAACATGGGTTCATTACCTACAATTGTCCACACAACTGATTTCTCAATCTCACCCGTAGGTGTACAGGGAAGTGCCAAGAGGAGGAAGTTTAATTCCCAGAGAGGAGAAACTGTAGGAAGTAATCCAGAGACCTGATCACATCCAGTGCAGTACTAAGAGAGTGCTGCACTGTCGGAGGTGTCGCCTTTCGGATGAGGTGTTAAACCAAGGCCCTGTCTGCCCTCTCAGGTGGATGTGAAATCCCATGGCACTATTTCGAAATAGAGCAGGGGAGATCCCCCCCCCCCCAACCCCCCCCCCACCCCAGCAACCTGGCCAATATTTATCCTTCAACCAACATCACTGAAACAGATTATCTGGTCATTATCACAGTGCTGTTTGTGGGAGCTTGCTGTGCGCAAATTGGCTGCCATGTTTTCTATATTACAATAGCGACTACACTTCATTGGCTGCAAAGAACTTTGGGACATCCGGAGGTTGTGAAAGGCGCAATATAAATGCAAGGACGTCTTTCTTTAAAACAAGTGGAAATCTGCGTAACAATTGGAGCCTTTATCACCCCATTAAAGCCAAGAGAAGGCAGTGAGAATGCACAGATTTACACCATAATCCTCTTTAGTCTCTTTTGCTGCGTGAAAATTAAAGTTTGGAGCCTTCAAACCATTATTTATGCATATTAAGCGCAACATGTTTAAGCAAATGCAAAGAACTTATATTTATTTAGCACCTTATCACAACCATGTCCCAAAATGATACATCACAGAAACAGGCCATTTTCTGCCTGTCAAGTGTACACTGGTGTTTCCAATTGTACACTGGTGTTTCCCTCCACATGAGCCATATGGTATAATCCTGCTCTCTTGCTCAGTCTCCATGTCTTTTAAGATTCCTATTTTTTCAAGCAACTATTTAATTGCCTTTTAAAATAATTTATGGACTCTGTTTCAACAATGGTTTCTGGCAGAGAATTCCACATTCGAACCAACCTCAAGAAATGTTTTTGAATCTCCCCTTTAATTCTTAGGGGTAATTCCTTTCCATGACGTTCTTCCAATCACCCAATGGAACTTCGGTGGAAACTTTGCAAAAACAGCATTAACAAACTTTGACAAAATTTCTCCAGGGTTTCCACCAAAGTTACAGAGGGAGATCAGGAGATTTGAAATCCGTGCTGACTGGCTCCGATTGTTTCTTCAAGTGCTTAGTAACTTCATCCCATATTATGGACACTAAGGGGTTGATTTTGACTTTTGGGTGAATGACTAATAAAGGGTCAGTGGCCTAGATTATTTTCTAGGGGCCATGGAGGAGAACTCCTGCTCTTCCAGGGCCCACAAAAATAATTTGACACTTATCTTTGGTTCCATCGCCTGTGGAACTGATTGGAGCCTACACAGTGCATGCTCCAACCAAAAATGTTAAACCAAATATTTATGTCATAGGACCCTGATTTCCATCTTAAAAGGGGCCCAGACAGTCGCTTTGGACACCTGGCGGTAGGCCCGTTTCAAACTGGAACTGGTTGCATCGCTGGAGTTAACTGGGCGGTAAGGCTACCGATCCCATTTTGAGGCCTTTATCACCCCATTAAAGCCAAGAGAAGGCAGTGAAAATCGACCCCAATTGGTTTACGAACAACTGAAGTAAGACTAACTGTCTTGTAATTTCAAGGCTTATCCCTGTTTTCTTTTTTTGAAGGAGTCATATTTGCCCTCCAGTCCTCTGGTATCATTTTACATTCCACAAGGGGATATGGGACCTTTATGAACAGGGAAAGCAACAGCATGTCTCTTCAGATTGAAGAATCCTCATTGAGCCGTACAGGGTCTAAACTGAGAAGTGTAAGTTAGAATATTTAATTCAATGTAAAATCATGTACAGAAAGTGAAATAAAGAGAGGGGAAAAAAGAGGGATTAAGAGATAGATAAAAGAGACAAGGAAAATGTAAAAAAAAAAATTGTTTTAATTTTTAAACTTTTTAAACCTCCAACAATAATTAAAATCTGAAGAAATGAGATTCCGTGCTTGTAAAAGTAAATTTTCAGTGCCAGAGCGGTTGTTTGGTAATAATTAAGATTTACTACACCATTAAAAATTCACTTACACTTGAATGGACAAGCCTAACTTTTCCTGGTGTGTTTAGTGGGTATCTAGTGGGGAAGTACAGCAACTTCACACCCTTCATGCGTTTGAATGCCGAATCACTCGGCGAGATTCCAGAGTAGCGAAGCTTGTGGAGGAGCAGGGCAAATTGGACAGCAACTTCCTGATTTCCGCGTTTAACTGCTCATGAGTGGATGCTGGAAGTTGCTGTCCGATTTACTCCTTAACAGCGGTGAGCGCTGATAGCCTCACCGTTATTTCTACTGCAAAATCCGGGCCAATGCCCTTCATATCCTCAGGGTGTCCCAAAGCACTTCATAGCCAATGAAGTACTTTGTAAATATAGTCACGGTTGTAATGTAGGCGAACTCGTCAGCCAATTTGTGCACAGCAAGGTCCCACAAGCAGCAATAGATAGATGACTAGATAATCTGTTTTGATAGTGTTGGTTGAAGGATACATGTTGGCTACTCTTTTTCGAATAGTGCCATGGGATCATTTACATCCACCTGAGATGGCAGACAAGGTCTTGTAATTTACAACCTATCCATTTAATGTAGTTCATTTTTTAATGTCTTTGTTTCAGTGTATCTTCAAAGGATTTTAAATGCTTTATGAGTCTGAATTTCTCCCAGTCAGCAGTTAAACTGAAGTGATTAGGAGGCTGGAGTTATCAGAGGCTTCGTAATGGCAGTTTGCCATCTATGAAGTGAGTGAGTGACCATGTTTAAAGATCAATTTTATGATGATGGCTAGTGCACCTTGTTGTTGTCTTTAATAACAACAGAAAATGCTGGAAAAACTCAGCAAGTCAGGCAACATCCGTGGAGAGAAATTTGAGTTGACGTTTCGGGTTTGACCCTTCTTCAAAACTGGAGAGAAAAGGAACTAGATCGAAGGCAGGGCTGCGATCGGACAAAAGAATAAAAGAACCAAAAGAAGTAAAAGAGATTAGAAGCTAGACGAGATGGTAATAGGCTGTGATTAGGTGTAAAGTGTACTGGCAGGGCAAAAGATAGCTGCCAGGTGTGAGAGAGAAACAAAAGGA
The DNA here is from genome assembly GCF_052327205.1 of Somniosus microcephalus. Lineage (NCBI taxonomy): Eukaryota > Metazoa > Chordata > Chondrichthyes > Squaliformes > Somniosidae > Somniosus > Somniosus microcephalus. Next base: position 104,577,066 of record NC_140995.1, on the reverse strand, counting down.
AAGGGGGGGGGGGAAAAGGAAAGGAGTGGAAAAATATAAGTGAAAATGAAATAGGGGCCGAGGTTATGATCTGAAATTGTTGAACTCGATATTGAGACCGGAAGGCTGCAGACTGCCTAATCGGAAGATGAGGTGCTGTTCCTCGAGTTTACGTTGAGCTTCCGTGGAACAGTACAAGAGGCCAAGGACGGTGAGGTCCGAGTGGGAATGGAGCGGTGAATTGAAATGACAGGCGACCAGAAGCTCGGGGTCACCCTTACGGACTGAACGGAGGTGTTCCGCAAAGCGGTCACCCAATCTGCGTTTGGTCTCCCCAATGTAGAGGAGACCGCATCGTGAGCAGCGAATACAGTATACTAGATTGCGAGAAGTACAAGTAAATCGCTGTTTCACCTGGAAGGGGTGTTTGGGGCCCTGGACAGTGTTGTTGTCTTTGTTGTTTTGACATTTCAAGGAGAATAATAGTTAGAAATTACTGTAAATATATTATTTAGACTGAATACTGTTCTTCAATCTGCTTAATGTTAAATTAATTTGTCTGCTAGTTTGTTGCTTGAGCCGTGGTCTGAAGGAGGTGTATATTCTTCCATCTTCTGAAGTCAAGGAGATCATATGGTAACACATATTGGCCTGGAATTTGTGGTCGGGATGACAGTGAACTGGCAGCGTTCGCCATCATTCCGCCTCTGAAACTGACCCAAATTCGGGATTTGGCGCATGCGCAGGTGCATTTGGAAATCCCAAAGTTGCAATCAGTCATTGAGAGCTATGAAACAGGCCGACAATCTGTGTAATCAGCCAAATCATTGAAACTGATGAAAACTTTGGCTCTTCCGCAGTAAGTACGCTGTTAAATTCCCCACTAAAAGTTAGACCCAAAGGGTTTCGGTGTAACTGGGGTTTTAACAGCGTTATTGCTGCCAAACAAATGTTAAGGGCCTGGAAAACTAACTTTAATTTTGTGCAGTGTGAAATTTGTCCATGAAAAAAAAAATTACAATTTTTAAGAAACTTTAAAAAAAACTTTTTTTTTTAAAGTTTGTCCATCTTTATTTCAGGTTTGCCTTTTCCCCATGTGAGAGTTCCAATCTTTCTTTTGCTCACTCTAACTATTTTAAAAAGTTAGACTGTTAAGAGCTTACTCACTTCCTTGTTCATTGTCTGTGAGAATTCTGCAATTTGATTGGCTGCTTCGACAGCCTGTTGACATCAGAGCAGCTCGCACAAGGGAATCCCCACTACAGTCCCTTGATTTGAATTGAAGAGCGGAAAACCAGAAGTTCTCGACACAGGGATGACGAGATCCTTGTGCGAAGCGTACTTCGGGGACAGCAGCGCGCACCTTCGCTTCGCTGCTGATCGCAAATTCCGGGCCAATATATTCTTGCAAGAAGCGTATAATGGCATTGGCTGTTTGTTCAACCACTGGCTCTCACTGCATTTCCCTAGATATTGGTAAGTTAAAGACAGATGCTAGTTTGTAGGAGACACAAGGTCTGTTTACAGAAGGGCCTGGAAGTACTGAACCCAACGAGAATATCTAGCATAAAAACATAACAGTTCTGTCACTACACCTCACTTCTGTCCCAGAATTGGTCCCAGTGTCCCAGGATTCAGAACCCTTCCCTCTTGCATCTATCTATCCACACATGTACCTTTTCACTTTAGCTGTTTCTACACAGGCAAGCATGTGGCACTGGCAGTAATCCTGATATTGGTACATTGGTGGCTCGCCTTCTTAATCTATGTCTTAACTTCTGGAACTCTTTTCACAGGATCTAAATCCTATTCTTTCCTATTTTGTTGGCTTTATAATGAACTACGACTTCCCTCTGATCCCCCTCCAAGAGCTTCTGCATCTGTCCATTATGTCCCATAACCTGGGAGGCAACACACCCTATTCAGGACTCATGTTTAAGGTTGCAGGAGCAACCACCTACTCCTCTCACAATCTAATCACTATGCACTTACTTTCCACTCTTGGGTAACCACTTTTTCGGTGATGCGTTGGCATTGCTTATTGCTGGCCCTAGCCCTAATTGTCACTCTTGGAACAAATATTCAGCCTAGAAAACCTATTTAACAAGGAAATGCTCTGCAATGACCCCTGCACTTCCTCTTCCTTTGATCGATGGTCATCTGCCTCCAATCCTTAATCACCCTGGTTGCTCTGTGCGGTGACCACATCTTGGAATGTGTACCAGAAATCCCTCTGCTTCTTGTACTGCTGGACTGGCGCTCCTCAAGCTCAGTAAATTGGCAAAGCAGAAAACGCGATGAATCACCAGTTAATGTTTTTGGTGGTGTGGGTTAGGGAAGAATATTAGCCAGAATACTACGAGAACTATATGATGTTCTTCCAATAGAGAAGTAGGATCTTCTACATCTACCTGAATAGGCAGAAATGGCTTCGGTTTAAAGACGCAGCTGAAAGACCGCACATGGAACAGTGTACCATTCTTTCAGCAGTGCACCGCAGTATCAGCTTTGAGGATGTGCTCAAGTCCTGGAACAGACTTTGAGCCACAACCTGCTGATGCAGAGGCAAGAGTGCTACTGCGTCAAGTCGACAGAGCCTTAATGATAGAGGAGTGAATTTTTAATACATGAGCTGAGACGCTCGACCCTTCTTAGCACTACTTTTCCTTTACCCAGCAATCCATTTATTTGCTGTTCAATATTTTGTCAGTCCCCCTTAATTATCTGCATCTTCAGAAAACCACTCTGCTCTACACCGATCCACTACAGTTTGATTGTCATGGTTCAGCACCACTGTTAGTGCTTGTTAATTGAATACTTGAGAGAAAACAAAAACTTATCCCTACAAGAGAGATACAACATACTCATCAGAGAGAAGCACAGAGAAATAGACTGAGACACATTCAGTGACTGGCTTATCTTTAAAAAATAAACAATAATTAATCAAGTATAGTACTAAAAGGAAATTGTGATGTCATCCAGCTTTAAATCTCAGGCTGAGCACATTCAGCATTCATCTCCTTTCATTGCGATATAATCTTTTGTCATTTTAACATATTAGAACTTAATTTAACAGCTATAGCATTACTATTTCCTTCACCATATGCTTTTTAATATGCCACCAGAGGGCATGCTTCAGAGTGCTGATCAGTTTCATCACTGCAAATCTGGAACGTTCCACTTTAAAAAGTGTGTATTTGTTGGATCTGTTGAGGGAATGTTTTGGATTTTGTATCTGTTTTAAAAAATATTTTTCAAGATTTGTAGAGATTAAAGTATGGTAAAATTTAGCATGCAAATAATGGGCCATAATTTGTTATAGCAGGACATCGGATGGCATCTGCCATCAGTTAGACTTGCTCTTGTATGTTTAGGTTTTTAAATGTTTTGCGTGGCAAGTTGCTGAAAGTGCGAGCTGATAACGTCGCAGTGAGTGAAACAGGGCATCTGGGACCTGAGTGAACAGGGCAAGCAACTGTGTATCTCCTTAACCAATCAGATTGAAGGATTGCGAAGTGCAAGGACTGAGAAGGAAGTGTAAATTAGACTGGGTGAAATCAGGTACAGAAAGAAATTTTTTTTTAAATGGAAAGAAACATTGGATTAAGAGAGAGAGGGAAAAAAAGAGACAGAAAGGAAAAGTAAATTAAAACATTTTCTTTACATTAAAAAATTTTCCAATGACAATGAAAACTTGAAGGAATGAGACTCCACACTTGTAATAGTTAATTTTCAGTGCCAGAGAGGATGATTGTAATTAATACTTATCACATCATTAAAAGGGTACTTAGAAAGAAATAGACAAGACTTAACTTTCTGTGGTGAGTTTAGTTCGTATCTACCATGCAAATACAGAAACTTCACGCCATTCAATGCATTTGAATGGTGAGCTAGATGGTGAGATGCGTTTTTGTGAAGCTAACGGTGGAGCAGTGCATCTCAGACAGCAACTTTTGGATTACCACATTTAACTGCGCATCTGCCCATCGCCCAAAGTTGCTGTGCTATTTGCGCATGAATAACGGTGAGCGCCATTAGCCTCACTATTATTTTGACAGCACATTCTGCCCCAATATGTTAGTCCTCTCCATCCCCTCCCAAATTAAAACTTTTGGTACAACTTTACAGAAGGGAACAAAGTGCTTTCATTTACAGTTTCCACAGACGGAACTAAATGCATTATGCCACAGATTTCTGGTTCACACTGCAAGTAAGCTTAGGTGGAGAAATTACTCAATGTCAGAAAATTTTAAATACTCATGCTTCAATCTGAATGAGTGATGTTGCACAAAAGTATTAAGGCAGCCTTGAGGAAGAGTTCATAGAGTGCATTAGGGATGGGTTCCTTGAGCAGTATGTAACTGAACCAACCAGGGGGCAGGCAATCTTAGATCTGGTCCTGTGTAATGAGACAGGATTAATAAAAAATATCCTAGTAAAGGATCCCCTTGGAATGAGTGACCATAACATGGTTGAATTCCAAATTCAGTTGGAGGGTGAGAGTTGGATCTCAAACCAGCGTACTAAGCTTAAATAAAGGAGACTATGAAGGTATGAGAGCAGAGTTGACTAAAGTGGACTGGGAAAATAGATTATGGTGTAAGACGGTACATGAGCAGTGGTGTACATTCAAGGAGATATTTCACAACTTTCAAGAAAAATATATTCCACTGAGGAAAAAGGGGCGTAAAAGAAGACAGCCATCCGTGGCTAAGTAAAGTAATAAAGGATAGTATCCGACTGAAAACAAGGGCATATAAAGTAGCCAAATTTAGTGGGAGGATAGACGATTGGGAAGCATTTAAAAGCCAGCAAAGAATAACTAAAAGATTAATTAAGAAAGGGAAGCTAGGTTATGAAAGTAAACTAGCAAAAAATATAAAAACAGATAGCAAAAGTTTCTACAGTTATATAAAAAGAAAAAGGGTGGCTAAAGTGAATGTTGGTCCCTTAGAGGACGAGACCAGGAAATTAGTGGTGGGGAACATGGAGATGGCAAAAACGCTGAACAAATATTTTGTATCAGTCTTTACAGTAGAGGACACTAAAAATATCCCAACACTGGACAAACAGGGGGCTATGGGGGGGGGGAGGAGCTAAACACGATTAAAATCACTAAGGAGGTGGTACTCGGTAAGATAATGGGACTAAAGGCGGATAAATCCCCTGGACCTGATGGCTTACATCCTAGGGTCTTGAGAGAAGTAGCGGTAGGGATTGTGGATGCATTGGTGGTAATTTTCCAAAACTCCCTGGATTCAGGAAAGGTCCCAGCAGATTGGAAAACTGCTAATGTAACGCCCTCATTTAAAAAGGGAGGCAGACAAAAGGCTGGAAACTATAGACCAGTTAGCCTAACATCTGTGGTTGGTAAAATGTTGGAGTCCATTATTAAGGAAGCAGTAACAGGACATTTGGATAAGCATAATTTAATCGGACAGAGTCAGCATGGTTTTACGAAGGGGAAGTCATGTTTGACAAATTTGCTCGAATTCTTTGAGGACATAACAAACAGGGTGGATAAAGGGGAACCAGTGGATGTGGTGTATTTTGACTTCCAAAAGGCATTTGACAAGGTGCCACACAAAAGATTACTGCACAAGATAAAAAATCACGGGATTGGGGGCAATATACTGGCATGGGTGGAAGATTGGCTATCTAACAGAAAACAGAGAGTTGGGATAAATGGTTCATTCTCAGGTTGGCAATCAGTAACTAGTGGTGTTCCGCAGGGGTCAGTGCTGGGACCCCAACTCTTTACAATCTATATTAACGATTTGGAGGAAGGGACCGAGTGCAACATATCCAAGTTCGCTGACGATACAAAGATGGGAGGGAAAGCAGTGAGTGAGGACATAAAAAACCTGCAAAAGGACATAGACAGGCTAAGTGAGTGGGCAAAAATTTGGCAGATGGAATATAATATTGGAAAGTGTGAGGTTATGCACTTTGGCAGAAAAAATCAAAGAGCAAGTTATTATCTAAATGGAGAGAAACTGCAAAGTGCTACAGTACAAAGGGATCTGGGGGTCCTGGTGCATAAAACACAGAAGGTTAGTATGCAGGTACAGCAGGTGATCAGGAAGGCCAATGGAATCTTGGCTTTTATTGTAAGGGGGATGGAATATAAAAGCAGGGATGTCATGCTGCAGTTATACAGGGTACTGGTGAGGCCACACCTGGAATACTGCATACAGTTTTGGTTTCCATATTTAAGATATACTTGCTTTTGAGGCAGTTCAGAGAAAGTTCACTCGGTTGATTCCGGAGATGAGGGGGTTGACTTATGAGGAAAGGTTGAGTGGGTTGGGCCTCTACTCGTTGGAATTCAGAAGAATGAGAGGCGATCTTATCGAAACATATAAGATTGTGAGGGGGCTTGATTGGGTGGATGCGGTGAGGATGTTTCCACTGATGGGTGAGACTAGAACTAGGGGGCATAGTCTTAGAATAAGGGGCTGCTCTTTCAAAACTGAGATGAGGAGAAACTTCTTCACTCAGAGGGTAGTGAATCGATGGAATTTGCTGCCTCAGAGAGTTGTGGAAGCTGCGACATTAGATAAATTTAAAACGGCAGGGAAGTGGACGTGAGTCTAAGTTCGGATCAGCCATGATCCTATTGAATGGCGGAGCAGGCCCGAGGGGCCGTGTGGCCTACTCCTGCTCCTACTTCTTATGTTCTTATTAATGTTACAGAACCGGTGTGTTGGTGCTCCAATTTACAGTATTAGCACAGAGTAATAGGACATGGGTTCATGACCATGGCTATACCATCAGGGAAGGCAGGGAGATGCTTTCACAGGAAATGGGAATAAATAGTTATAAAGCCACTCACTATTAACTTCCCATGTTCACTAACAAGCAGCTAAATCAAGGGCTGCCAGCGGAGTTCTGGAAGTAGGCCTCCAGTCTACCATGTAAATAAGTACATTAGTGACATACAGTGGCAACTAACCAGTACTGCACAAACCACTCCATTTAAAAAAAATCTCAAAAGAACAAGTAACTATTCTGAAGAATCTTGAAACGAAACTACTGGTAATGCAAGTGCCGTTTCCATTTGCCTGATATGGACTGTATGCTTTCTCCCCCTTTACCCAGAGAATTTAGGCACAGGTTAGCAAGAGGTCTAAGTATGTGAAGGTATACTGCAGGAGTTTAACCAACCGAGATTTCTGATGACTGATAGCAATTTGCTTTATGCTTTTTATTTTTAAAAATGATCTTACTGAGACCTGCATTATACTTAACCAAAGTGTTGTTTCCAAGCACTCACTTCTCTGCACCATGTGTTTTGAAGGACTAAGCATTTTGAGTAGCCTTCCCAATGGTTATACCCCTGATCTGCATAATAGAAGAGGAAGGCAAGAAACTCAGTGTGAGGCAACATAGCAGAGAACAGCCCACTCGCTATTATCCCATTGGCAGTGCTGCATTTGTGCTCGTTTTAGGCTGTTTTTTTTTACCTTCCAGCAATGACAAATGCGCAAGTTCCCATCGGCAAGATCAGCGCAGACCGACGTAATTGAAAAACTGCGATTCAGGTAATTTCAGGCCAATGTTGCAAGTTTCGTCAATTACAGCCTTCTTAAAGAAATAATTCGAACTTAAGCAAAGATGTGTGATTGGTTCAGTTTGTAGTAGTAGAACATTCAAAACCCATGAAGTCCCATTAAGTCCTTTCTTTTTTTTTATTCATGTGGGCGTCGCTGGCAAGGCCAGCATTTATTGCCCCAAACCCTAGTTGCCCTTGAACCGCTGCAGTCCGTGTAGTGAAGGTACTCCCACAGTGCTGTTAGGGAGGGAGTTACAGGATTTTGACCCAGCGACGATGAAGGAACGGCAATAAATTTCCAAGTCAGGATGGCGTGTGACTTGGAGGGGAACTTGGAGGTGATGGTGTTCCCAGGCACCTGCTGCCCTTGTCCTAAGTGGTAGAGATTATGGGTTTGAAAGTTGCTGCTGTGCATCTTGCAGATGGTACACACTGCAGCCACAGTGCGCCGGTGGTGGGTGGGGTGCCAAGCAAGCGGGCTGCTTTGTGCAGAATGGTGTTGAGCTTCCTGACTGTTGGAGCTGCACTCATCCAGGCAAGTGGAGAGTATTCCATCACACTCCTGACTTGTGCCTTGTAGATGGTGGAAAGGCTTTGGGGAGTCAGGAAATGAGACACTCACTGCAGAATACCTAGCCTCTGACCTGCTCTTGTTGCCACAGTATTTATGGGGCTGGTCCAATTAAGTTTCTGGTCAATGGTGACCCCCAGGATGTTGAGATGAGACATTCGGTGATGGTAATGCCATTGAATGTCAAGGGGAGGTGGAAACTTTCTCTTGTTGGAAATGGTCATTGCCTGGTACTTGTGTGGCACGAATGTTACCTGCCACTTATCAGCCCAAGACTGACTATTGTCCAGGTCTTGCTGCATAGCCTGCTTTATTATCTGAGGAGTTGCAAACGGAACTGAACACTGCAATCATCAGCAAACATCCCCACTTCTGACCTTATGATGGAGGGAAGGTCATTGATGAAGCAGCTGAAGATGGTTGGGCCTCGACCACTGCCCTGAGGAACTCCTGCAGTGATGTCCTGGGGATGAGATGATTGGCCTCCAACAACCACAACCATCTTCCTTTGTACTAGGTATGACTCCAGCCAGTGGAGAGTTTTCCCCCGATTTCCATTGACTTCAATTTTACTAAGGCTCCTTGATGCCCCACTCGGTCAAATGCTGCTTTGATGTCAAGGACAGTCACTCTTACCTCACCTCTGGAATTCAGCTCTTTTGTCTATGTTTGGACCAAGGCTGAAATGAGGTTTGGAGCTAAATAGCCCTGGGGAACGCAAACTGAGCATCGGTGAGCAAGTTATTGGTAAGTGCCACTTGAGAGCATGGTCCACGACCCCATCCATCACTTTAGTGATGATTGAAAGTAGACCGATAGGGCGGTAATTGGCCGGTTTGGATTTGTCTAGTTTGTGGCTAAGAGATACCTGGACAATTTCCCACTTTGTTGGGTAGATGCCAGTGTTGTAGCTGTACTGGAACAGCTTGGCTAGAGGGGCAGCTAGTTCTGGAGCACAAATCTTCAGCACTACAGCTGAGATGTTGTCAGGGCCCATAGCCTGTACTGTAAGCAGTGCACTCAGCCATTTCTTGATAACACATGGAGTGAATCAAATTGGCTGAAACTGGCTTCTGTGATGGTGGGGAACCTCCAGAGGAGGCTGAAATTGATCATCCACTCATCCCTTCTGGCTTAAGATAGTTGCAAATACTTCAGCCTCCTCTTTTGTACTTATGAGCTGGGCTCTGCCATCATGGATACAGATGTTCATGGAGTCTCTTCCTCCAGTTAGTTGTTTAAGAGTGCACCACCCTTCACGCGTGGATGTGGCAAGACTACAAAATTTTGATCTGATCCCTTGGTTGTGGGATTGCTTAGCTGTCTATAACATGCATGTAGTTCTGCGTTGTAGTTTCACTGGGTTGGTACCTCATTTTTAGGTACGGCTGGTACTCTTCCCACATCTCCTTGAACTGTGGTATAATACAATTCTGCTGCTACTGCAGGCCTAGGTTTGAGCTGCTAGAGCTGTTCTAAATCTATCCCATTTAATACAGTGCTAGTGCCAGAAACTACGATGGAGGGTGTTGTTAGGAAAGACAAACTCCCGGCTTCAGACTAAAGACTGCGGTGGTCACTCTTACTGAAAGCAGTCGGCACAGTAATGCCCTTCAAGAATCAGCCAGTTTGGTCAGTGGTGGTGCTACCACCAAACCTCTTGCTGCTGGACAGTGAAATCCCCCACCCAGAGTACATTCTGTGCCCTTGCTGCTAGTCAGTGCTTCTTCCAAGTAGTGTTCAACATTGCTGACTTTGTCTACTGATTCATCAGTACTCTATCAACAAAAAAAAAGTTTCCTTTACCATATTTGACCTAATGCCACGAGTGTGCCTGGGGTGTAGTGTCAATGCTGTGAACTCCTAGGGCCACTCCCTCCAGACTGTATACCACCAGATTTATTTATTTAAATTCAAATTCACTAACAGCTATGGTGGAATATTAGTCGCAGCATCAAGATTACTAGTACTTTAAGATAATGATTGTAACATAGAACTGTGCAGCAGGTAATAATGAAAACTCCATTTTCAGCTTTAGTACTTAGAATTTCATAGCACAGAAACCGGCCCTTTGGCCTAACAGGACTATGCTGCGGTTTATCCTCCACCCACCTTACTTCCCCTCACCCTATTAACATATCCTATTCCTTTCTCCCTCCTGTACGTCTCGAGCTTCCCCTTAAATTCATCTATGTTATCTGCTACAACCACTCCATGTGGTAGCACAATCCACAATCTCACCCCTGAAAAACAAGTTTCTTCTAAATTTCTTATTGGATTTATTCATATTAAAGTATTAACAGCACAGACACCAGCCCTTTGAGGCACCAGGTCTATGCCTTGTTAACAGCAAATCATGTTTGACTAACTTGGTTAAGTTTTTTTGATGAGTTAATAGAGGGTGGATGAGAGCAGTGCAGTTGATATTTATCAAACACATATGAAACGGTCATATAAAGCATCACAACACTTATTTGCAAAAGTGAAGCCCATGGGGCAGGAATAGTATGGATACAACATTGAGGTATAGAAAACAGCTGTGGTGAATGGATGTTTTTCAGACTGGAGTGGAAACTACTACTGCTGCTTTTGATATACATTGATGACAGACATGGGACTACAGGGCAACATTTCAAAATCGGCAGCTGACACAAAACTTGGAAGCGTAAACACTGAGGAAAATAGTAATTGACTTCAAGATATAGACAGGTTGGTAGAATAGGTGGACACCTAATAGATTAAATTCAATGCAGAAAAAGAGAGGGAGGTGATATATTTTGGTAGGAAGAATGAGATGACAATAGAAGCTAAATGGTACCATTTTAAAGGGTGTGTAAGAACAGAGACCTGGGGTGTTTGCAAATGTTTGAAGGTGCAGGATAGGTCAAAAACAGTTATAGGATCCTAAGCTATAGAGAGAGAGAGAGAGAGAGGGGGGGAGGGAGGGAGAGAGAACAAGAACAAAAGCCAAGTTATGATGAAACAATTAAGTCACTTTAGGAGAGGATACAGAATAGATTTACTTGAATGATTCCAAGCATAAGGGATTATAGTTATGTGGACTGAAAATGTAAGACTGGAGAAGCTGGGGTTGTTTTCCTCAGAGCAGGAGAAAGCCAAGAGGAGATTTGATAGAGGAGGTTAAAATCATGAAGGGTTTGGATCGAGTAGAGAGAAACTGTCACCAATGGTTAAAGGGTCAATAAACAGAAAGCACAGATTTATGATTGGCAAAAGAACCAGAAGCAATAAGGAAAACATTTAAAAAAATGATCGAGTGGTTAGGATTTGGAATGCAGTAGCGGATAGGGTGGTGGATACAGATTTAGTAGTAACCTTCAAATGGGAATTGGATAAATACTTGGAGAAAAAATTGCAGAGATATGGGGGGGGGGGGGGAGCAAGACTAACTGGATTGCCCTTTGAACGAGTCTGTGCAGACTCGAGACAAATGGCCTTCTTTGCTGTACTCTTATGATTCAGATATGGTAACACTACTGACCAAGGGCTATAGAGAACAAATATTGGGCAAAACAATTGAGCATTAGTAAACAAGGAGCTCAAGATTAATTGGGAATTTTACACTTGTGCAGAGCATATCCTAACTGTACAGTGATTGTAGACTACTGGCTCCATTGCCTGCATCAAAAAAGGGATCTCAATAGTTGGCTATCACCTTCAACATCTGTCAAACACATTCTTGATCAAGGCCTTATATGATTGCTATATATAGAGAGTGGTCACCTAAAATAAACTTGTCATAAGGCAAATTTTCCTTGGTTCAGTGTTTCCTGCATTATTTAGATCTAGATTCTCAGTAAGGCAAGAAATCCAGCCATATCTAGCCAAGTGGTGCAACGTAAAAATTGGAACTAGCTGCCCCCCCCCCCCCCCCCAAGGACTCAGCTTTGGTCAACTTTAGCTATATACCAGCAACAAATGTAGAGATGTGCCTGCAGGAAGCAAGGACCTTTTACTCCTTCTGGTGAAAAGATGCTGAATTCCAGTCCAGTAACATGGGACTCTCCTCCAATTTGGAACTTCTAGCTCGAGGTTTTGGGATAATATTGTTCAAACAACCTGATGCTATTTAGCAATGGATATCTTTTTTGAATATCTTTACTTTAGAATAGGCAAAACAAAGCAAAAGTATTCACCCTTGCCTCCTCCATGTATGGCATGGGACAGTCTTCTAAAACATGGCCCTAGAAAATATCTTTAAATGGTTAGATAACCCACCTCCACGGGTATGGCCCCTCTCCACATTTTCATTGTCGGTTAAGTCCTCAGATATCGCCAGACGCCACCTGGGAGGGAAGCTTTTCAGTTAAATCTGGCACTTGTCCAATTAAATGATTTGACTGCTTAAACCAGACTGTTAGAATTGATAAGAACTATGCTTTTATTCATAGTTCAATCTAGACTTGCACACCCAATACACACAGCTTGTTCTTTGTCTTGAAAAGGTCAATTGTCTGGAGACTTGAGCACCACAGATTCCAAGGAAAGATTTTTTAATAAAAACCTAAGGCAGCTAACTCAGATCACAAAATCTGATATTGTTCAATGTGACCTATTATATTTTTATCTCAAACTTGGGCAACATGAACAAAAACAAATTGTTAGTTGCAGAAAAAGGTGGCAGAATAGCAAACACCGAGGGTTGATCTAATGGAGGACTGGAGCACCACTACCTATCTGCAACAGTTTCATCTATGTGCTGGCATGTAGTTTCCCCCCAGAACCAGTGGTGTGGAGAACACCAAATGAAGATTATGCATTATATAATGGTAGGAGAGGTAGCATAATTTAGAGCACCAAGATGCTATGCCACACAAGCTACCTCACATGTAAACTGCCAGTTCTTTGCTCGAGTAATCCATAATTACTCCCACCGCCTTTCTCCCCTGCTTCAAATATTTATCCAATTTTGCCTTAAAAGCTACAATGGTCGCGGCTTCAACCACTTCATGCTGACAACACAAGTAAAGACATTTCTAACTGCATTCACTTTGAGAATTATGAATTTGATCTAAGTGTTGCTATTAAGTTAGACTTTGTTGTTCCTGCCAACATGCATCAACTGATAATTATCTACATTACATTCCAATTGGCACCTATCTATCCATTCTGCTAACCTGTCTTTCTGAAGACTACCTTCCAAGCAATGGTGTGTACAGGAATGAAGGGAACTCATGCAATGGAGGTAAAGATTCAAAGGATAGCAAAAAATACCATGGCATTTTGATTACAACACATGGGTTAAACTCGTTGACTAATAAGTGAACTGGTTGACTTTAACAAGACTTTTTAGAAAAGCCTACTTGGTTGTGCAATTCATGACCTTGGTGTTTCAACTGTTCTACAAATTCCATCAGCAAAACCACCCCTGCCTTAAAAAGCATAAACCAGTGCATTATAAAAGAAAACACACTTAAAACCATTTATATCTAAATATTTTAAATAAAAAATATGAAATTAGTAATTCTACCAGTTTTAGGTAATATTTTTCAGGTCAACACCAGTATAATCCTACAATAAAGCTAATTAGCTAAATGTATCTTGTGTAATCTAGATCAAGCAGCTTTAAATGGGACTGTTACGGTTTGAAACCCCCCCTTTTGGGTCTACCAATACACGATTAAGAGTCAATTCAAGATGAGAAATCTACACCCACTTGTAGGGGTTGTTTGCCTAATGTGAAGTGCGCACACACTTTGACTGCCCAAATTGAGCACTTGGATGTAGATTGGCAGAAGGTTTAGGCATCAACTGTGCGCAGGAGCAATCATAGTTAAGCTAGCTAAAACCACACAGCTCACTGATCAAGCTTCCCCCTGCTTGTCCAGCTAGTATCATCTTACCCATTATATTTGAGCAAGATTGTCACTATTATTCAGGAGTAGAGAGCTGCATTCAATTTTCTTGAAACAATGTAGTAACTCCCAATGGAATTATATTGTACTATGGAAATACCTTGCCATTATATAGTGCCATCAGGTTGTTTCAACAATTTATTTTAAATGTAGTTACGGCTATGTGGACAACTATTCTGTGGGCAGCCAATTAGTTGAAAAGCTTTAAAAAGTTGGCCAAAATACTTTAGTGCTTTAAACTTCAAATCGCTGCTTACAATTGTAGGAAAAGCGGCTTTAAAAATGCTCAGAGGTCCTAAAAAGGCCATGATTTAAAGCCAAAGTGAAAGGAGTATCAATAATAGTCCAGGCATTCTTACCGGAACTGTCTTGTCACAACTATTTACAGCCAAAGTAAAATGTTCTGCAATAAGCAGATCTGGCTTTTCCCAAGCAATTAAAAAAAAACTTTAATTCTAAAGTAGTTGACATGTGCCTGTCTACAGTATTCTCACCAAATCCTTCCAGACACCACTTAATCTAAACTTTTATTCACCTTTGACTAGCCACTGGGAACCAGCTGCAAACAAACTCTCTCACTTTGTGAATCAAATTAATAAAAGATGGTGTTTTGACACAATAGTCCAGGAGGGTGAGAGACAAACAGTTCAGCAAAGTTTACCACTAACCAAATAGGCAAATAATGCAGCACATGTATGCATGAGTTAAGTACTCGAGAACAGAAGTAAGGTTAATGCTACCACGAAATATTGGAAGGCGGATGGACCAATACAATGGCAGATGGAGATTCATCACACTGATGTCCTAGAGGCAGACCCAAACACCCCAGGAGATACATATCCTAATAGGGGTTGATAGTCAAAAGTGTAAATAACACATTTGAAGCAGTTGATGCAAGGCAGTTCAAACAAGCCAAATTCAGCCACCTATTACAACAGTGACTGCACTCCAAAAGTACTTCATTGGCTGTACAGCGCTGAGACATCCAGTGGTCATGGAAGGCACTATATAAATGCAAGTCCTTCTTCCTCGACAGGGAAATGGGGCGGGGGCGGGGTGAAGACAGTGAACTTCCAGGTGGTTCTTGACAAGGATTTAAGGTGAAAGGATTCAGGATTTGTCTGGTACTATTTAATAACACTTCGATTTATTGGTGTACTGATCCCAGTTTCTTACACAACTCAGAAGTCCTGAAAGTTCAGACCTTGAAATGGTGGCAGTTGCTACGTCAATCAATTTACACATCTCAGGCAAAATGTCTTGTCGAGTTGGGATAGATATACAATTTAAAAGACCTGCTGCTTTACATGTTGTATTTGACCCAATAAGGGATACATATTTTCTGAAGAATTAAATCATCTAATCTATTATTGAGTTTGAAGAGCTTCTCTCCAGCTCCCCAGTGGCTCAGCTGATTTAAGACTGAAAGGAGATTAGCACAAACTACTATGGTCCCAGGTTCAATCGCCAATCTGTTCCTTAGCTGATCTCAGCAAGGGTGCGGCGGAGTTCTGTAATTGGCCTCAGCAGCCATGGATTACAAGGGGGAGGGGGAGAAAAGGGCGTATTAGCCACAGTTCCTGCTCCTGGCCACTGATGGAAGTTTGCACATGTGATATCAGTGGAAGACCAGATCAGGTGATCTGATGGGATAACCTATGCAGTGGGAAAGCCTGTTGCACATGGTCAAAGCTCATAGGTGAATGGTCATTTGAGTGAGGTACTTGGAGAACACCAGTTTTATCCTGCCCAACAAAAAACTGCAACTCAACAGCCCTTGGGGCAAAGGGGAGAGAAGATTGTCAAAAGGTCACATTATCACCCCCGGTCCACAGTATATTCTTAAGAAATGCACGGTTATTGGTGGCTATACCTAGAATATATTTTCTGCTATTAAATTACTGAGACAGTAACCCAATCTAAGAATCTATTTAATCAAGAGCAGTAGCACAGAATACATAGTTCTGTGCTGGTGTGAGTCAGTTTGTTCCACATACTTGAAGCCTGATATTTACAGAAGCTTAATAAACAGTCATTACAAGAAGTTTGTAGAAAGCCTACAGATACAAAAAAATGAAGCCCTATACAGAATCAGAGTTACACAATGTAGTTCTAATGTGTCACAGGAACCACCTGCCTTACTTCCCCTAACTGCAACATGAAATTTATTTTAAACTCAAAACGACAATAGTTTTCCCTCAATTCTGGAAGCCACCAAAATAAAAATAAAAACTAAATTCATCACAGTGGCACAAAGGACTGGACAGTCAAACTACACTAGAAATCATTTTGCATTGAAATTACAAAATCTTTAAATTGACAAAAGCTAGGTATGACTTTGTGGCGGATGTAACAAAGTGATGATTTCTCCAAATTCCATCTTAATTTGATAGTCTTTCAAGAAAAAGTGAGTGATGTTTATTCAATGGAGTGAGGGCTGGACAGTCCTAGAACTTAAGTCTCAGCAAGACAGATGGACACAGCAAACGAAGAGGTTTCATTTCTACAGCCTACATGTGCATTAAAAGTAAAAATACACCAGTGACTAAAATGGCTTATGAAATTTGAGCAAGACACAGCAAATATTTGATGTGAAACTGGTGAGGTTACTTAACAGTGATTCAACCACATTGTTGCTCTATTTCCAAGCAGTTAGACATTCCCTTAAGCAGAGCAAAACTAGCAATTTCAACATCAGGCCAAAATAATATATTCTGCTGAATATATTCCAATTTCAAATGACTTTAATTCATCGCATTTAATATTTCTTTTGATTTACCAGCATAATATGGGTAAATATACAAGCCAACAATACTCTACTTTCCCAAGATTCAACAGTAACATAACAGTAAACATCTAGAAATATTTTATTGACAATTTTAGTAACATTAGAAGTATTAAACTACAGTCTCCAGTGCTGGAATGGACTGCTAATGAGATTTATTCAATTCTGTGTTGGTCATCACAAGGTTTACAAATGATCCCAAAGAACTGTACATAAAGGCTAAGCACCACTATATTAGGCAACAGCCCATTAGCGTAAACAAAGAACTGATTACATTGGTTACTTTGTATATTCCCTTATGTTCAGTGCGGGATAAAAAAAATTAGGGTGAAAGCAATTTACACTACAAGAGGACTGTGCTCAATATATCAGGAGCGTAACCATTTCAGTATAGTCCAAGGTCCAAAATTTGGTTTGTCAATTTCAAATGCATTGACTGATCCAGAAAAGGCAGTAAATGCACTGCCTGAAACATGCTTTTGATCTCCTACTGACATTACGTAACCAGTAATCCCAACATTTGCACATTTAACTTTCTCATCCATTTCAATGGGAAGCAGCCTTTCAAACGTTAGAACTATATTGCTTGCAAAACTCCCAAGAAAGTCTGTTCAGGAACCACCACCCGAAGACTGGAAGTGACATTAAAAAAAAAATACTATCAAGCGACTAGAAAATACATGTTTGGCTATTTGGAAGCTGCAGAGCATATAGCAAAGCCTAACAAAACATAACCTTCAGTGGTTGGGAAAACACTGATTACCAATAGGCCAATCACAAGATACCTGGAGTTGCTAGTAAATGTGAGACACTGATATTGACAGCAGACAAAAGGACGTGTTTCAGGTTGCAGAACTGCTGGCTCATCAGGATACTGTCTACTGTCTACTCAAGAACACCTGAATATATAGTTATCCTGAAGATTTTTCCTCGGTGGCCTAAATTATGGAGATCTGCACAGTAAATGAAATGAGAACATCACCCTAAATAAAAAAAATGCAGCAGTATTACATGCATTAATAAATTTCCAATTTCCTCCTCAATGGAATAGCATAAAAACCAAGAAAGTCTGCATAACCAGGAAATATTGATCAAGAAATACTGGAGTTCACCACAAAAAAATTGTGTTCAGACATTGGCAGCTGTAATGGTTTTGTATCACAGTAAGTAAATACTAAAACAGCCAAGTCCGAGAACTGGTCTTCTGCCTCAGCAGCCGTTCAGCTATGCCTGTTTTCAAGTAAGGCACAAGACAAAAATCAAATCCCACCTACAAAGGAAAGCTGTCTACATGGGTGCCTCGAATTTCACTTTTTGCACAAATGTACAAATTAAAAAGTACATTATACACAAGAGAAAATTTCACTGTTGTACAAAAATTTGTTAATTCTAACTTTTATTCTTATACAATTTGCCGAGTTGAAACCAGTTACTTTGATAATGAATTTAACTATAATACAACCAAATGTAGTGAGTTGAGCACGCACATTTAAAATGAGACAATAAGTCACAGACATGATTCTATACAGGTTTTCAACATTTTGTGTGTGTCAAGCTGGCAAGATGCAAGAACTAAGGGTAATGAGAATTTTGTTTGTTTTAATGGGAAATAACATTTTAGATAGAATGCATAAAGTGGATATCCACAAGGATCGCTCAGCTACAGCATTTCTTCAGTCCTGTTCCACCACCTGCAGTGCTGATATCTACATTTTCCCTGTCAGGTTCTTTTACGGGAGTCTGTGAGGTAAAAGGAAAATGAATATTATGAAGGACTGCAGCAAACTATATGGAAAATTTTAAATTGAAAGGTCTGAACAAATATACATCTCTTACTCGCACACACAAGAACTGGTACACTTCATATGATAATTAGATATTTGCCCCATCTTAATTGATTCATCCAGAGCAATCCTACAATTCACCTATTGTAACATCCAATTGTTTCTTAAATGATTAAAAGGTTTTGGCTCCACTAGCTGATCTTGAAGTCTATTCTACATGCTGTATTATTTCCTGACAATATTAAATTGACTTTTCAGTAGCTTGAATCCTTGTCAGACTCTCCCAATTTAATTTAAAACAATATCCTAGATTTACCATATCCCTTACCACAACTACCTTAGATACCTCATCATCTCTCGGGTGTCTCCTTTCCAGGATGAAAAGCTGAAGCCTCTGCAATCTTTCCTGAGCTCAGCCCTTGAACACTAGGGATTAGCCTCATGGCCCTTCTCTGCACTGCACCTTTTGTTTAAATAGGTCATTCTCATAAGCTGACGACCAGAATCAAACGCAGTACTCTAGTTGGATTCTGGTCACTACTCTTTCCAGTTCCAGCTATGTAATGTTCAACATTCACTGGAGTTTGTGGAATGCTGCTCTGCATTAGCTGGATGCAATAAAGAGGTATAGAGATTCCACTTTGGGCGTGGATGGCAATCTGGACGCAAATTATACTGGTTTTCCAAAGGGAAGTTATGGTTCAAGTTTCCACCAAATCATTTGCATAATCACAAACTTAAAATCTTCCATGAACCAGAACAAATCAGGCAGTGCAATAGAACAATTATCTTTGCATTAAAAAAGTGTCCTTGGTGTATTTGAGTGGTAACCAGGTGCAGTTTTATTAATACAGCCAAAAATGGTGTTATCACAAAAAATAAATACGTCTAGTCAAACCACCCGAGTAACCTGATTTTAAATTACCTGAACACAAACTAGCAGAAACTCTAGGCCAGTGTCTAGATTGACAGTTCTTGAACCAAAAATGCTTTGACTTCCAATGCGTTATTACAGTGGGCAGTGAGAAATAGATCAGTTGCAGATTCCTGTTCATTTTTACCTTGTTACGTGATGCTTTGCAAACTCACTAAAAAAATTCTTGTTTTCCATGGTTTTGGCTTGTTTACCAATCCTACAACTTGGTTTAGCAAGTTTCAAGATCCTTTTAAGTGATTGGCTGACAAATTATTGAGAGATTCTTCAGCTCAGAACCACTCAATTACAGATTGCCTTTTCAAAAGGTTACCTTTCGAAGTATGTCTTCTGCTAATGTGAGGAATGCTTTCTCAATGTTGATATTAGCTTTTGCACTAGTCTCGAAAAACCTAATCCCATGTTCTCTGGCAATCTAGAATGGAACACAATTAGTAAAAAGTCACATACAGGATACCAACAAGTATGCTACAAGTTAGTAAAACACCAGATAGCTTTTGTTGTCAAGCCATCTTAAAATATTTCACCATGCATTTACACTTAATAAACCTAGCAACTATGATCACAGGTATTATCAGACATCAGATATGTTGCAATATGCTTCAACAGTGGTAATGTTCAGTAACCAGCTGACATTTTTAACCATAGGCAGTGTTCAACCATACTGCTCAAAGCAAAAACAATGCTACAGTATTGATTATAGGGCTGTTTTACCCTTGAAGTTTGCCTCCACATGCAGGACACCTCATTATCGGTTAGGGATACTCAGACCATAATCCCACAATGATTGTACTGAGTGTCACTCCTGCAATTTGAGTAAAGCATTATGATGGACAGTGTAGCTTAGGTGTGTGTCACTCCAATTTGAAC
This sequence comes from Somniosus microcephalus, assembly GCF_052327205.1. Taxonomy (NCBI): domain Eukaryota; kingdom Metazoa; phylum Chordata; class Chondrichthyes; order Squaliformes; family Somniosidae; genus Somniosus; species Somniosus microcephalus. Next base: position 104,556,712 of record NC_140995.1, on the reverse strand, counting down.
AGTAATATGCCAAACAAGATGTTGGTGACTGTTACTTTGTTCTCCTATACCCCTATTTTAGTTTCTGCATTTCACTTCCAGGGCAAATGCATACAACTATATTTTGTGCTTATTCTGTTTTGCTACACTTGTTCTAAATTTCTGAATAAATTCTTTTTTTAAGTAAAGATTTTAAACACTTTACATAGTATATGCTTAGTCAGCATGGAAGGTAAAGACAACCAATAGACATGCATCACCCGTTTGCAGCAATTTAAAGCACAAGACTGTGGGCAGCAGGTCCACCAAGTACAAAGATATTTTATATTCCATGCACCTAAGCATGCACAAATACAGGAACTGATTGCTGGCAAACTGACTTGGGAAAGGAAGGGGCAAGAAGGAGAGAGCAGGAAAAGAATATGGAACAGCCGAAATGCCTAAAAAACAGGGGCAGGAAACTAGCATTAAGGGCTGCAACAGAGGGTTACAAAGGCCCCGTTTGATCGATGTGCTGTATAATGAGTACAAGCACAATGGGCCCAATGGAAGTGCCGGTTTCCTGCATGCACTGCGCATGCGTGGGAAACTGGCACTTCCGTTCCTCTAAACGATGAGGTTCAGCGGTCGAACGCGTACGCGGGGGAGGCTGCGCGTGCGCATCAAACTTAGGTTTTTTTTATACACAGGTTTCTCCGGGATCATAAGCCTGCAGAATTTAGAAATGTAAAAAGCAGGCGTACGGCCTTTTTACAAGGTAAGTGGTGAATTAATTAAAATTAAAACATTTTTCCCCACAGGTTTATTATTTTGAAATACTTTAAAGCAAGGTAAGTTTATTTTTAGCCCCCTTAGAATATAAAATTACTTTTTTCAAAGATTTAAATTGTTTAAAATAGTTATGTAATTTATAGTTTATTTAAAAAATGTGATTTAACAAAATTTATTTGAAGGTTTAGTGCTATTTTGGGGCCGTAGTATTTCTAAGTCTTGACAGCACTTCTTGTCAGACTTAGGAATGGAGCATTCCCTGCTCCGATTGGCTGCCCATGGCCCACGTGATCCCAGGGGACACATCGAACTAACTGCGCCCCTGGGATACGCAAGCACTGCGCGCCGGCAGCTGGAGCAGGCCCCGGATCGGAATTCCACGGGGCCCTACAGCTCAACGGCCGGCGCGCAAGGTAATTGCAGATCGGAGGCTTGCACCCGCGGGAAGCCCCCAACCCGAATTTCTGGGCCAATGAGTATGAGCAAAAACACTTGCAATCTGCAAACTGAGGGAGAGACACAACAAAATACAGGAAACTTTGATATCCGGCACTGACGGGACCGAGCTGGTGCAGTTAGGTCAAAACTGCCGTATAAACCAGCGGCAATGTTAAAACAGAGCTTTTCAGCTCAGTGTGAATCAACAAACCCTGTTGCTTAGCAACAGCTTCAAAACAGGCAGCTGCAAGCTTCTCTAGCTGAAGCTGTTGCTTAGCTACAGACCTTGCAGAGCCTGACTGGGGGGGAAAAAAGCAACGAGAAGTAAAAAAACTTATAGAAAACAGCTCCTGAATTTTGCTGGTAGATAGAGCTTTCCGGACTTTTAACCTCCGGTTAAAATGAAAGTTTCCTGTATAAGCGTGCAATACAAAAATGTGGAAAGTAAAGAAATTAAATAGAGCATGTATGTCATATGCTGGGCAGAAGCTCTAACATCTTTACTGAAATCCTAACAATGTTGTTTGAAGCTCTTAAAGCACATGTACAGAATTAATTCCTAGCTATTTAAAACTGAGCAAAAAGACACCTCTAAAAAAGGTAATTACAGGTAGACTATCCTTTATCCGAAAACCTCGGGACCGGCCGTGTTTCGGTTTTCGGAGAATTTCGGATTTCGGAAGGTGGGTCGGCGGGGGGTCGTGTGCACGACTTACCCTTTATCCGAACTTACGAAACCGGAACCCTCTAAAAACCAAAGGTTTTTCTGTTCAGTGCAAGTCGTGCGCACGACTTACGCTGAACGAAAAAACCTTCGGTTTTTAGAGGGTTTCGGTTTTCGGAAGTTCAGATAAAGGGTAGTCTACCTGTACTTCAAAACTGAAGTGATATGTAACATACAATTTGTACTGCATGACTTCAAAGAAATGAGGCAAACTCAATTGAAAACAGAGCTCCAATCAGTAGTACAATATCATTTAGAGGCATTAAATGAAAGTTAAGTATTTGCAACAGAGGGAAACAAAATAGGGTCACCCTGGGATGTCTTGCGCACTACAATGGCACGGACATGGATTTGAGGTAAGGAATCCAGCCACTAATCAACTGGAGGAAAGTGCATAGGGCATTGCACAAAGAAAGAAAAAAAAGTCAAAAGTAAACTTTAGCCATGTCACCATCACTCCAAAAATTAACACACTTTCTAAATTGAAGGAAACATAGCATCAGGTCACAGACAACCATATTTCATGGTTTTGTTCCAAGCATTTGCCTACTAGTTACACAGGATAAACTAAAATGGCAGGAATTCGCTTCAATCAAACACATTCACTCCAGCATGCTAGGTCAAGTCAGTGGTCATGGATTTGAGCCAATAATTCCCCAACAAGCTCATTATTTCAATGCAACCCGAGGAGCAGGAGTTTAGGACAGAAGAGAGTGTTTTAATGTAGGGAAACATGGTAGCCAATTTGCGCACTGCAACGGCGTACAAACAGCAATGAGATAAACTCTTAATTTTGTGTTGAGAGTTGAGGGATAAACTCCCCTGCTTAGAATAGTGACATGGTATTTTCTCACCCACCTGAGGGGGCAGATGGGGCTTTGGTTTAACACCTCACCTGAAAGACGGCACCTCAGATAGTGCAGCATTCTCTCAGTACTGCACTGAAGTATCAGCCTAGATTATGTGCTCAAGTCTCTGGAGGGTGACATGAACACATTGCCTTCTGACTCAGAAGCAAGTGCTAACCCAGGCCAAAGCTGGCACCTTGAAGGAGAGAGTCAACAAGGAAGACAAAAGCAGGTGACATGGGACCATGGCCTATTAATTAGATTATGCAGATCTAGGTCTGGCATTTGTCCTCCTAATCAAAGGAATGTGTGTGGTTAAAGTAGACCTACATGAGAACAGGATAACAATTTTATTTAAAAAATGAGCCAAGGAAAAGTTCAGAAGCAACCCAATTTACCTGCTCTCCTTTTGATTTCGGCACCACTCGCTTGTCTTCCATGTCACACTTGTTGCCTAGCAACATTCTCTCTACATCTTCATTTGCATGCTGAAAAACAAATTTGGCTAATGTCACGGGTTATCAGTAAACTGATGGGCAACCAGCACTTATCTAATTGAAGTCTTGATTCAGCACACATCAATAGCCTAGTTACTCAAAGACATCACCTATTTGTACTACAAAAAAAGTGAATGGTCAAATGGAAGTCATTCATAAACTGTTTCCAATTAGCAAAGCTACCAATCAGCAAGCACCATAAACACCCAAATTATTTTTCCACCTCCCAAGTCCACCAACCACCACAAAAAGATGGTTGAGATGCTACAAGAGCTTTCAGCCACCATTTTCCTCTCTCAATCAGGTCAGCATATACAGCAATGAAAAAAAAATCTATTAAATTCATTATGTAACTGTAGAAATTATTGCAAGTTCATCCTGTACAAACCTAAAGTTGAAATTCTGTTTCTGCCCTAGAGTTGCAAACTTCACCTGGGAGCTCCAGCTACTATCAGTAAATATTGTGTGCAAGAGAATGAATGAATGGTACTACATCATGGAAGCTGTAGTTTGCATACTAAGGAATAATGTGCAATGCACACAAGTTTATGATAACCAGGCAGACAATTTACAAATGGAGGAGCAAGCCCAAGGAAAACAAATTGAATGGTTTAAGCATTTGTAAGAGTTTAAGCTATTAAATAAAAATTCAGAGCTACACATCATGTGGGATGAGTTTTTTGGTCTTGCTGAATGGAACGATTTGCTCCACGGCTGGAAAGAGATGGGGAAGGAAAGGGAGCGCGCACAAGATAAATTCCATTTATATGGCACCTCATCATATCCTGAAGACCTGGCAACCACACTTTACAACTTCATGTCCCTTACATAGGCAAATACTACAGAATGCCACAAACCAGTGAATGGCTAGATCATGTTCTTTTGGTGAGCGAGTTAAAAATGTTGCTGAAACCAACTAAAAAACTCTCTTCCTTGAAGTGTGCCATGAGATCTTTTTGTTCAGATCTTTTGGCTAAGACATCAAGTAGACACTCCAAATCCACTACAAAAATTGAGCAAAAATACTATTTTACAATTACAGAATTTACAGCATAAAAGGGCCATTCAGCTCAACTGGTCCATGTCAGTGTTTATGCTCCACATGAGCCTCCTCCCACCTACTTCATCTAACCCATCAACATATTCTACTTCTTTCTCCCTCATGTGCTTATCTAGCTTCCCCTTAAATGCATCCATGTTCCTTGTGACAGCAACTTCCACATTCTAAATAAAGTTGCTCCAAAATGCTCGGTTGTATTTATTAGTGACTTTTATATTTATGGTCCCTAGTTCTTCTCTTGCCTGTTATTTGAAACATCCTCTCTACATCTATGCCATGAAACCTTTTCATAATCTTAACCTCAAACAGGTTACCGGTCAGTCTTTTGTCTAGAGAATAGAGCCCAAGCCTGTTCAATTGTTCAGTTCTAGTATCATACTAGTAAATATATTTTGCACCTTCTCCAGTGCTTCTATATCCTACTTACATGGAGACCAGAACTGTTCACAGTACTCAAGTGTACTCGAACCAAGGTTCTACACATGTTCAACGTTACTTCTGCTTTTCAATTCTATCACTCTAGAAATGAACCAGTGCTTTGTTTGCATGTGTATCTGTACCGAGATCCCTCTTCCTCTACCCCATTTAGACACTTAAATTTTCCGAAAGGTATGTGGCCTCCTTCTTCCTAACAAAGTATAGTTCCATGCTCATTCTGCAAGTCTTGTATTGTGTTGTGTTGCAGTCCTCCTCTATTAACTACCCCCAATTTGGGATCATCTGCAAATTTTGAAATTGTACTTGATTCCAGAGTCCAAATAATTTATGTAAATGGTGAACAAGAGGTCCCAGCACCTATCCTTGTGGGACACCACTTCCCACCTTTCACCAGTCTGAGTAACTACCTTTAACCTCTACTGCTGTGTTCTGTAGCCAGCTTGCAATCCATTCTGCTACTTGTGCCCTGACTATTTATTTATGGCCTCTAGTTTTGGACTCACCCACAAGTGATATACATCTCTACATCGACCCCATCGAACCCCTTCAACATTTTTAAAACCGGTCATGTCACCTCCATCTTTTCTTTTCTAGAGGTAAAAGCCCCAGCCTGTTCACTTATCCTCAGTTCTGGCATCATCCTTGTAAATTTTTATTGCACCTTCGGCAGCATTTCTATCTTTTTTTTTAAATGTGGAAACCAGAATGGAGCGCTGAATCTTGCAAACAAATACTATGCAGCTTGTGACAGCACAAAGAAAGCGTTTTCTCTTGTGCCTTCAAATTGGGGCAGACTCTCAAACCACCTTGAGAATGCAGAATGGTAATCCAGTTACATGGAACACCATGGCCCAGGGTCTGCCACCAATATAACAGAGCTTAATGGTGCTCACCGTTACCAGTGTGTAAATCATCCAGCAGCTTGTGGCAAGAAAGAGATACCCCATGAATTGAGAATTGCCACAAAATGCTAGACGACTTGCGCTGCTCTGCTGTTAGCCTCACGAAAACAGAATCTCACCTTCAACCTGATTTTCACAATGTTGTGCATTTGCAATTTAATTGCCTATTAAACTCACTGCAGAAAGTTGGAGCTGGTACTTAACAGTAAAAGTACCCATTTAATGACATGAGAATTGTTAATACAATGCCAATCAACCTCTCTGGTCCTGAAAGGGAACAATTTATACTGTGGCGTCTCGTTACTGCAGGTAGTAAATTCTTAGAGACTTTCAAAATTTCAAGTGGTTTCATTTTTTTCTTACTTTTCTTTTGTCTCTATATTTATCTTTCTGTACCAGATTTGACACTAATTAACCCTATTTCCTTCTCTGTGGTTCCTCGGTTTCTTAATCAACCCTTAAAATTCATTGGTTAAGGATACACACTGCTGGCCCAGTCATTCATTGATGTCCCAGATGCCCCACTGCGCCATTATCAGCTCACACTTCCATGGCAAAAAACATTGAGCTGAAGATTGAAGGAAAAAGTCTAACCAATGGGGCACACTGCAAGATGCTGCGCTCCAGCCAATATGTGCTCATAATTGGCAGAAATTTTGAAGTGTGGTGTACAGCAAGTATCATTTGTTTCACTTCTCAAACAGATGGACAAGGGTTGAACACTCACAGAACAGCCTTAACCACAGGAAACAAGCTATTGAAAGATTTAGCTCATGGTTTAAAAAAAAACCAAAACTACTTATGATACAAGGCAGATGCCTTCAGTGATAGGGATTTGAAATTTGGTACATCACAAGATCAAAGGTCAGGTACAGCTACTGACAGAAATGTAATTAAGGTTTGAGAAAGAACAAAATGGCAGGTAAACAATATTACACGAGACAAGGTGTGTAATCTTTGTACCTCAGTTACGTGCTTTGTTTTAGTAAATTTAATGCATTAGTGATAGCCAAATGTCTACTGCAGTTAGGCTGCAACATAACAGGTTCTCAATTCACTTTTGATTTTAAAGATTCAAATTGAAATTGGGGCAACAGGCGTGGGGGTAGTGGGTTTGGTAGAAGCAGGAGGATAGAAGGCAGAGCCATCTGTGGGAAGCAAATAATAAACCCAATTCAATATAGACTTTCAATGCGACTCTCCTCCTAGGTCCAGAGTGTAAAGGCTCACCTTTTAAGTTCATTATAGTGTACAGGGTCACTAGATGGTGGTCCATGATCATTTTGCTTTGTCACATTCATAAATCTGTTTACCAGATTACATGTGATATTAATGATGTATAATTGTAAGGCATGTTGCAAGTCTGTTTAAAGCAATGTTTTAACAATATTAAAAGCACCCAAGTTATTTTAAAGGCAGAGCATGTTACCACAGCAGCTCTTGCATATAAATTCCACTTCGTCATTCCTAGAGTGACAGCTGTGGCTCAGTTGGTAGCACACTTGCCTCTGCGTCAGAAGGTTGCGGGTTCAAGTCCCACTCCACGGACTTGAGCACAATGCTAGGCGGACACGAGTGCTGAGGGAGTGCGGCACTGTCTGAGGTGCTGTCTTTCAGATGAGACGCTAAACAGGGGCCCCGTCTGCTCTCAGGTGGACATAAAAGATCCCTTGGCACTATTTCGATGAAGAGCTGGGGAGTTATCCCTGGTGTCTTGGCCAATATTTATCCCTCAACCAACATAACAAAAACAGATTATCTGGTCATTATCACATTGCTGTTTGTGGGACCTTGCTGTGCACAAATGGGCTGCCACGTTTCCAACATTACAACAGTGACTCCACTTCAAAAGTATTTCAGTGGCTGTAAAGCGCTTGGAGACGTCCGGTGGTCATGAAAGGTGCTATATAAATGCAAGTCTTTCTTTAGTTGTTTTACGGTGATATTTTAAGCACGAGTCCTGTAACCAGGACTTGAAGGGAGTGTCTGTCGAGTTTTCTTTTGAATTTGCCTAATTTCTTTCCTATAAAGCAAACATATGTAACAAGAGCAGTGGAGCTGATCCCTGTTGTGGGTGGTTAAATTGCTCGAATTGGGCAGAATCGTGATTTTACACACCGCATTCAACTCTCAATCTTGTGGCTTTGGAATCAGAGGACCCATGCGGTTTCCACCTTCCTTCACTTTCTGCTCCTCCCCTCCTTTGACCATTTTCCCCAGAGACTAACTGAAAAGTAAGAGGCCGCAGCATCAGTGTCTGGGGCATGGTAGGAAAGTAGAGGTTGAAGTTTGCTGACTAGTGTTTGGAGGAGCCAAGAAATTCTGGCACGCTCAGACTCAGTGCTTCTTTTATAAAAAAAAAAATCAGGTTGCTTTGAATTGGGTCAGTTGCGCTGTGGTGGGCTAGCTAAGTGTAACGTAGTTGATAAAAAGACACTGCCTCTGGAAAGAGTTGGCAGAAGTGGCTGTGGGAATAAGACAGCCAAGCAATACTGCCTGCTCTCTTTCACAGGAGCACAGCCAAGAGGGCATCTCCTTGATTCCAAGATCCTCAATCTTTCTGGATACGCATATTGTACAACCAAACCAGTCAGTGATCGGAAATAACAGAAAATGCTGGAAATACTCAGGTCAGGCAGCATCTGTGGAGAGAGAAACAGAGTTAACGTTTTAGGTCTGGGACCCTTCATCAGAACTGGAAAAAGCTGGAAATGTAACATTAAGCAGGTGCAGAGATTCAGGGGGGGGGGGGGGGTTAGGAGCAGAGGAAGGAATTGAAAGAACATAGTGAAAATGTTGCAAATGGGAATGGCAAAATCACAGCATGAAAAATGGGGGCAGGGATTATTATCTGAAATTGTTGAACTCGAGAGAGTCCGAAAGGCTGTAAAGTGCCTAATTGAAAGATGAGATGCTGTTCGTCGAGCTTCATTGGAACAATGTAATAGGCCGAGGACAGAGATCAGAGTGAAGTGGAGAATTAAAGTGACAGGCGACCGGAAGCTCGGGGTCCCCCTTACGGACTGAACGGAGGTGTTCTGCAAAGCGGTTGCCCAATCTGCGTTTGGTCTCCCCAATGTAGAGGAGACCGCATCGTGAGCAACGAATACAGTATACTAAATTGCAAAAATTACAAGTAAATCGCTGTTTCACCTGGAAGGGGTGTTTGGGGCCCTGGACAGTGGGAAGGGAGGAGATAAAAGGGCATGTGTTGCATCTCCTGCGCTTGCACGGGAGGGTGCCAGGTGAAGGAGAAGGGCTGTTAGGAGTGGTTGAGGTGTGGACCAGAGTGTTGTGGAGGGAGCGGTCCCTTTTGGAATGCTGAAAGGGGAGGCGAGGGGGAAGATGCGTTTGGTGGTGGGATCACGCTGGAGGTGGTGGAAATGGCAGAGGATGATCCATTGAATGTGGAGGCTGGTGGGGTGTGATTGGAAGCCTCATTTTCTGGCTGGTCTGTCATTTCTTTCCTCCCCTCTAATCTGATTTCTCTCAATTTATCTGTTTTTCCTTCTAACTCATTCTTCCATTGCATCCTCTTGAACCAAATGATGATTCACATCAGGACCAGATAAACCATAACTTGCTCTGGGGTACATAGTGCTTTTCTTATTGCATTAGCATATGTGCGAATGGTCTCATCATTCAAACTATTAAAATGTCTAGATGGTGACTTTTAGGTGATGTGCATTCTATAGCTGAAAACTGAGCACACAAATCCGAAGTGCCTTTTCAGTGTGCATCGTTCCCACACAGGAATCAGAATAGTACAGTACAGGAGGAGGCCGGTCAGCCCATTGAGTCTGCGTCGGCTCTTTCGAAAAGCAATCCAGTTAGTCCCACTCCCTCCCCATAGCCCAGCAATTTTTTTCTCCAAGTATTTATACAATTCTTTTGAAAGCTACAATTGGAAGACACTGCCCTGCCTCAGCTCACCTGCTGCCAAAACCCTTATCCATGCCTTTGTTACCTCTAGACTTGATTCTTCCAATGTTCCTCCTGGCTTGCCTCCCATCCCCCACCCTACATAAACTTGAGCTTATCCAAAACTCTTATCCATATCTTAACTCACGCCTTGGAAGTCCCGTTCACCCATCACCCTTGTACTCATACAATGGCTCCCATTTTAAAATTTTCATCCTTGTTTTCCAAATCTCTCCAATAGTCTCGCCCCTCCCTATCTCTATAACCTCCACCAGCCTTTTAAGACTTCGAGATGCTCCAATTCTGGCCTTTGCGCATCCCTGATTTTAAAATCACCACCATTGACAGCGGTGCCTTCAGCTGCCTAGGCCCTAACCTATGGAATATTCCCTCCCTAAACCGCTCCCCCTCTACATCTTTCTCCTCCTTTGAGACGCTCCTTAAAACCTTCCTGACCAAGCTTTTGATCATCTGTCCCAGTATCTCATGTGGCTCGGTGACAAATTTTGTTTGATAACCCTCCTGAAGCGCCTTGGAACGTTTTACTACATTAAAGGTGTGATGCAAATACAAGTTGTTATATTGAATCCATTTTCACCACCCAATCAGGCAGTGCATTCCAAATGCTAACCACTCATGTAAAATTTGTTTCTCATGTTGCCTTTGGTTCTTTCGCCAATCAGCTTAAATCTGTGCCCTCTGGTTATCAACCCTTCAGGCATTGGAATCAGTTGCTCTTTATTTACTCTAAGCCCTTCATGATTTTGAATACCTCCATCAAATCTCCTCAGCTTTCTCTGCTCCAAGGAGAACAACCCCAGCTTCTCTAGTCTATTCACGGAACTGTATTCCCTCACGCCTGGAACCATTCTACTAAGTCTCTTCTGTGTCCTCTCCAAAGCCTTCACATACTTCCTAAGCTGTGGTGCCCAGAATTGGACACAATACTCCAGCTGGGGCCAAACTAGTGTTTTATATTAGTTTAGCGTAACTTCCTGGCTTTTGTAGTTTATGCCTCTACTTAAAAGCCCAGGATCCCATACGCTTTGTTAAATGCTTTGATAACCTGTCCTGCCAGTCAAAGATTTGTGCACAAACACCCACAAGTCTCTGTTCTTGCACCCCATTTAAAACTACCATTTAGCTTCTATTGTCTCGCCTCATTCTTCCTACCAAAATGCATCACCACAAACTTCTCTGCGTTGAATTTCAACTGCCATGCATCAGCCCATTCCACCAGCCTGTCTATGTCCTCTTGAAGTCTATTACAGGAAACTTGTTTAAACGGCACCTAAATATCAAATTCTGTATTAACCAGCAAAATTCTCACTCCAAAAACAACACCTCAATAACCAGCAATGTTGCCGAGTCGGAGTCTCCCACGGTGGCCGAGTTAGTCAGTGGGGGGTAGTTCTCCAAACTTCCACTATTTGGCTTCTTGGCGCTGTCAGAAACAGAACACCTCAATACCCCTGTAACAGGAGTCTGACTCTCCCGCACTGCCGGTAGTCTCTTCTGATCCGCCATTTTACAGGGGTACTGTGTGTCTCCCACACTGCTGGTAGCCATTGCATTGCATTACCCTCAACTGGCAGTACTGTACTTAAGCATCTTCCACCATCCATTTAACAACATTCTGTAGGCAAGTACCCAATTACTGTACACTGCACATTTCTTTTATTTTTCTTTGTTAAAAATAGCCTAGGTAGATAACCCCCCGTCATCCGGAATTTTTGATCAACCGGCAAAAGGCCAGTCCCGTTGGTGCCGGATACCAAAGAGTTTCCTGTACTATCTTTCTGAATGTTTACTACCCTTCCAAGTTTCAGGTCGTCTGCACATTTTGAAATTGTGCCCTGTACCCCCAAATCAAAAGCAGCAGTGATCGTAGCACTGAACCCTGGGGACCACCACTGTATATCACCCTCCAGTCAGAAAGACAGCCAGCCATTCACCAACTCTTCCCTATTTCTTCACCAATTTTGTATCCATGCTGCTACAGCCCCTTTCATCCCATGGGCTTCAATTTTGATCACAAGTCTATTATCCATCCTCAGTTACTTCATCAAAAAACTCAGTTAGTCAAAAATATTTGCCCTCAATAAATCCATGCTGGTTCTCCTTTATTCGTCCAAGCTTGGTCCAAGTGACTGTAAATTCTCTCCCGGATTAGTGTTTGTAAGAGATTCCCCACCATCGACGTTAAACTGACTGCCAGGTTTCTCCTTCGCCCCTTTCTTGAACAAGGTTCTAACATTTGCAATCTTCCAGTGCTCTGGCACCACCCCTGTATCTGCCAGTGCCAACTCTCCCCTTCCCAGCATGCCACTATTGTATTCACGTTTTGCATCACTCCACACAGGTAGTGCTACTTTTTCCACTTTGAAGCAAGCCACCATCGAAAGTCCACATCGTCTATGGCCCTGCATACAATGTCACTGGTCACCATCACCAAATTGCATCTCACTGTCTGGTCAGTGAACCCAATGACGTATCAAGCAGCCGGTGAAGAGTTACTCCTCTACCTGGATCAAACTATGAATTCAGTCATCCCTGGTTTTTAAAAAAAATCAAGCAAGATTTAAAATCAGCGTCAAACCCCAACGCAGAGATGACGCAAACATAAATGAGTGTCTCCTGTGCAACTAATTACATAGCAGCATCAGCCCACCTTTAGCTTTAGAATAGTGCCCGGGGGGGGGGGGGGGGGGGGGGGGGGAGGGAAAGAAAGAAAAAAAGAGAATCAAAGGCAAGGAAGAATGCATGCATAACTAAGCAATTAAGAAAACCTGCAGAAAACAAGACTTGAGTGAAATGGAGATTATACTAGCACTTCGCTTTCGATCCTGGTCATTAAAAAAATTGTTTATTGCAGACACCAACAAGCCAAAACTCCTCAGCTCCTTTGAAACAACTACATGTTTAATTATTCTTCATGTATTCAACATTTTCACAATAGCCCTCATTGATGTTTCCAGCAACAAATGCACAGAATGTGGTTAGCGTTCTTCCCCCTCGCTAGTACCAATTACTCAAGCTTGAAATCTTAAAGCAAGCCTTCATAAATGGTTTCCTATGTTTAAATAGTTCCGACAAATACAACCTTTGCTAAATTGTTCTTTTTAAAAATAAGTCCATGCATAGATACAATGGATCCAGTGTATTTGTAATTTCTGTATAAAAATTTGTACTGGCATTCTTTTTCAACAAAGCAATTTAGCCCCAATGGCATTGTTCAAAGTAAATCAGAAAGATGATGTTTCCTGAGATGAGTATGTTTACATCTTTATGGCCCTTTCCTAATAAAGGGGCTGCCTGCTTAGGTAGGTAGAGCTGTGATTAACTTTGTTGGTCCCTTTGAACTACTTACTTAGCCACAAGACTGGAATACAAGTCATGATCAAATTGAAAAGGGGTCTCATCAAACTGTACTTTCCAGTGCTGGTTGCCAAGAAATAAGGGTGACATTCTAGCTCAAGGTGTGGAAAGAGCCATAAGGTTACTCCATAGCATCTAAAAGGATGAGCTGAGAAGTAGTAATGGAGAGACTTGGACTTTTCAATCTGGAAAGAAGCCATCTGAGAAGTGATCTTAAAGATATTCAAGATCGTCAGATGAACAAAGTAAATCCAAGATAGTACTTCAAATTTAAAAAAAGCAAGAGGGAACACAGGTAAATTTAAGACCGCCGTCAAGAAATTGTTCTTCCAGTGATGAATATATGGAAGGAACTTCCAAGACATTGCATTGGAGGCAATCTTTAGAAACATCTGAATGCTGAAATGTTTGGGGGGGGGGGGGGGGGGGGAACCACTGCAGGCTCTCTGATTGGATAAATGATGGGCCAAGTGGCTTTCTAAATCCATAATTAATTAGTGTATGATTTAAGGGCATAATGCTTAATAAACAGAGCAAAAATTATTTTTTAACAACTCACTGCTTCCTTTGCAGGATGTACTCTAATTAAATATGCCCCAAGGTACATACAAGGCTAACTGCTGTTCAGAGATTAGCCTGTTTCAAAACAAAAATCAAGCAGCAATCCCATCCTCCTGGCATTGAGCAGAAGCAAAAAGTTCATTGCCCTTCCAATGCTCCAGATTGGTAGCAGATTATAAATCCTCCACTCCTCTTAGGGAGGGGAAAGGTCATCACGAAATGACCAGAAAAATCTGTTAGTTGTAATTTGTTGCAGTTTTATGAATATTTCAGGCAATCAAATGACACTTCAAGATGACAAATACACTAGAAGACTTATATAAATATGCCAGATACACACACAACACATACTGCAAAGCCACACAATTCAAAAATCACCCAAGTTTCATTTTATAACTAGGACTACCCTAGAAATTCAGATCCAAGGTAACTTAGCAAATTGAGCTTCAAGGAAGGACTCATCGACAACATAAACTGCATGGTGCATGATTAAGAGTTTCAGCACCAGCTTAATAGGCTTTTTAAGTTAACTTGTCCGATATACTAAGCCCAATAGTACTCTGCGCTGCTTATTTTAAAAAACTCAAATTAATTCTTAATTTGGGCTACCCAGTCTTAACCAGCTTGCACAAAGAAAAACGGCTGGGAAAAGTATGGTTCTAGTTGGCTACAGAGTGAAAGCATAACTTTGACTAGAACAGCATTAGCCAGCAGTGGCACACAAGAGGTCCCACGTGATCAGGAATAAGCATGGTGCAGCATGAGCTCCCACCAGTTGAGGGAATTGCCTGCGCCAAGTACTCAATACAGGGTACAAAACATCAAGACCTCCCCTTTCCTAGGCATGGGGAGGAGGAGGAAGCAAAGTAATCAGAAAGAGGAAGTATTATTTAATACTGCTTGCTACTAAACTCGGTTACAATCACAGAAGGTGGTTAAGAAATGTACAAGCAAGCTACTTTCTGGAATTATAAAGTTGCTTCTTAAATTAACAGCATTTACATCAAGCAAGTGTAGCCACCAGAAACACATGCCTGAAATATGGAACTTTGTTAAGCACGTACCATGATTTGATACGGATTTAGAACAATTATTTCAACTTCCATTTAATATAGCACCTTTAACATAGTAAAACGTCAAGGCACTTCACAGGAGCAGAGACAAAAATTGATTCAACAGCCAGAGATTAAAGCACATTTGGCTCATTATGTCTACCCTAGCACTTAAACAATGGTGTCATAATATTCATAACTATAACTTCTCATCCCTGGTAACAATCTTCACTATATAAAATAAACAGAAAATGCTGGAAACACTCAGGTCAGGCAGCATCTGTGGAGAGAGAAACAGAGTTAACGTTTCTGGTTGATGACCTTTTGTGACCTGTAGCTTCACTCTACCCTTTCTATGGCTCTACTATCCTTCCAACAACAGGATGCTGAGAACTGAATATTACATTTCAAATGCAACCTAACCAATACATGATACAAATTCAACATCATTTCCTTGTTTATATGTTGAGTACGGCTGCTTTTATATTTAAAACTAAGCTTTCTTCATACTTTGAAGCAAATACTACATTTGTCATTGGTGTTTACATTTCCATTTAGAAATTTCATACCCGTTAAGGTTCTATGAGGTCATGCCATAGTGCACCAGTTTTGCAAAAAGAATGAGTTCAGTGAGTTAGCACTAACCTTTAAAAGGAAGTACTGCAGTACAACTGATCTTTGCACTGACCATGCTCCGCCACCAAAAAATAAAAATCAGACCACTTTCCTAAGACATGTTGCCCAAGTAGTCAAATTGTTACAGCCTTCTCTTACCTCATCTATGTTCCTCAGCCATTTGCTGATGTTTTCAAAGCTTTTGGCATTTGTGATGTCATAGACTAACATGATTCCCATTGCTCCCCTGTAGTAGGAGGTGGTGATGGTGTGAAATCGTTCCTGTCCTGCTGTATCCCTTCAAAATAAATAAAACAATTTAAAAATCAGCAAAAGGACTGACATTTTAAAAAACTTGAAATCTTGCACACATTTTTACTTAATACAAAGTCAATGTAACCTACCCTTCAGTGCATTTTCTTTCCCACAGAAACTTAAAAGCATCAACATGACAAGATTTAAAACTAGAGCATTTCAAAAAGTTGAGTAATTTCTTACATTTTGAGTTGGATGGTTGCACACAAATTCTCAGCTAAAATTCCATGGGAATCAGTACCTCAGCCAAATTGAAATTTTAACCATTTTTGCCAGGTAAAGGGGTTTCAATTTGACCCTATTGGCCACCAAAGCAAATTGCTCTAGTATACCCTACAATTACCATACCTTAACACACAGGTACACAAAATGTGGCCAGTAATGCCTATCCAAGTGGAGTATAGTCAGTGGTTAAAATGTGAGCCGTCACAGTATTACAGCTTCTAAAAAAAAACTCGGTGTCCTTATCTGGCTGGTCGTGACACTGCTGCTGCGCTTCCTCCCAAGTCTAAATGCCTGAGAAAGTGTCTATTAATACATGAAATTGAGTGACAACTATGATATTTTGGGCCATCAGAGCTCACCGAGATCTCATCTGATTTACTTACACACGATCCAGCAAGGGCCACTAGGTAATTAGAAGCACTGGCTGAGTTTTTCCACTTTTGCATGGAGACACTGAAATGAATTGTACTGGCATCCTAGCTAAGGTGGTATACAGCGACAACTCAAATAAGGATTGTGTATAAGTGAGATTTATGGATTTAGGAAACTTGCTCCTAGCTACTATATCTGTAAAGGGAAAAGGTGATTCAGGAACAGGCCACATTAACTCAATTATCGAACTGACCTAGAAATAGAAGGATGTCCCTATGGTGCATGGGAACTGGACATCAGCTTGGAGCTACAGGTATCAAGCTTCAACTTCCTTCCAGCAATGAAGGTCACTACTCATATCCTTGGAAGTTCTGATGTCAAATGAAAAACAGCACCACCAATGGTAAAGAGGCCACAAATGAGGAATGTCCATCTATCACCCTCCCACAGAAGTCCACTGTACCTCACCATGGAATCCAACCACCTCATCACCACAGTCCTACCCAGAACACCTTTCCTCTTTATTCCATCAGTCCTAAATTTGCCTTACCAGGTTGCATCCTTCCGGTCTTGCAGTTCTGGTTTAAATGTAATAATGCACCAAATTAATCTAGTCTATTTCACTTAGTACCAAATGCCTCCAACATCTCTCGATCACCTCCTTTCAAAGGTGAAGGAGTCCAAGTTTAAGCATTCCTTCACAACCATTAAGCCTTGTGCCCCTCTCTGCATTACTTCCAGGACACTGAAGATTCATAGAATCATAATGGCACAGGAGGCAGCCATTCGGCCCATCAAGTCCGTGCCGGCTCTCCGTAGAGCAATCCAATCAGTCCCATTCCCCGGCAAGTTTATTTCCCTCAAGTGCCTATCCAGTCTCCCCTTGAAAACTATGGGCCAGAAATTGGTGAACGGGGCTTGCAGCCCCGTTTCTGCACTTACCCCGCGCTGCCGATCAGCTCCAGGGACGCCTGGAATTGGTGTTTCCAGAAGAATCCCGGGCAGCGTATGACGTCACGCCGCCCAGGAGTGCAGCCAGCGCGAAACCAGGAGCGTGCAGTGCAAGTGAGACACGCCCCTTGAGGTCTCAGTTTCACTGGACATGCCCCCAATGTTTCTGTCAAGCTGCTAAGCATTTTTACATGCAAAGCAGCAGTTTAAATAGGTTTTTGGAAGTTTTTTGAAGATTTTGGTAACTTTTATAAACTTTTTAAAATGTTTACATTATTTTGAGTAATCTGAAGTAGTTTTAAACAGAATTAAAGCAATTTAAAGACTTTTAAAAGCCCTAAAAGAATTTTTTTTAATTCCATTTATTTATTTAGCAATGTCGTCATCATACGTGTCTTCACACTGTTCCCTTTGGGGAACTGTATGAAGTGGTGGAAGGATTTATGGCCGTGATTAACGCTCATTCCGTGACCGTGACCATCTTTGAACCAGGCATTAGGGCGGTTAATCCTATGGCGGGAGGGTTTTACGGGCTCCCACAAGCTATACAAGGAGGGGGGGCCACCCACACCCACGGACGCAAATATCCCACTGGATGTCAACCCAGAATTTAGAGCCGGAGCTCCGACTCCACTTGCCGGGACTGTCTGGAGCGGGGTTCGAAACCCTACCCTGATCTGGCCCAGCGGCGGGGATCCGACCGCTATGACAAAGGCCCAATCCGATTAGCAACGTGAAATGGCAGCATAGGGCTCCAGTCACGGGGAGGGAAAAGGCACAGGAAACATATGGGTGTCACCTTTTGTGCGGAGTGGGCCTTTTGCGTAGCAGTAAGCATCCCCGCCGCTGGGCCAGAAGGAGTAGGGTTTTGAACCCCACTCCAGACAGTCCCGGCAAGTGGAGTCGGAGTTCCAACTTTAAATTCTGGGTGGACATCCAGCGGGATACTTGCGTCCGTGGGTGTTGGTGGCCCCCCCCTCAGATGGGTTGTGGGAGCCCGTAAAACCCTCCCGCCATAGGATTAACCACCCTAATGGCTGGTTCAAAGATGGTTACGGTCACGGAATGAGCGTTAATCACGGCCATAAATCCTTCCACCACTTCATACAGTTCCCCAAAGGGAACAGCGTGAGGATACGTACGATGACGACCTCTTGCGCAATGCACCTCCTTGGACCCTCAGTCGCAGATGCGAGGGGGCAAGTCGTGCAATTGTTAAATTTTTCATTTTATTGACATGTAAAATGTTGGCCCAGTAATTCCCTTCCAACTGCGCGAGTACGGTCGGGGTACTTACGCATCTGGCCGGATGAAATGCCGGTTTTCAGCATGCACGGTGCTTTTGGGGAAAACCGGCATTTCCTGTCCTCTGAACGAAGGGGTTCAGAGGCAGAACGCGTGCGACTGCACAGGCAGCGCGTGCGCAGTATAATTCGCCGCTTTCAGTGAGGTCAAGTCCTTACAACTTACACATGAAAAAAGCATGGGTACAGTTGCTCCAGAGGCTGCGGAGGAAGATATTTCTTATCGTGCAGCTTCTGAAAGTATGTATGTCTGTATATATTCCTTTGCGTGTTATGTATATATTCCTTTACTTATGTGTATGAATGTATTATTTAATTATGACTTTCAGAGAAAGTAACTTATTGGAAAATCATAATTAAAAACACACATTCATACACATTAGTAAAGGAATATAAAACATACATATACGTAAAGGAATATGTGGACATACATACATAACTCATTCTCACATTCCATTCACAGCCACAATTGCTCCTTCTACCTACCGTTCTGAAAACCCTTAAAAAAAAAAAAAAAATTTTAACTTTAAAACTTACTTAAAATTTCTTAAAATAACTTCCCTCCCTTTCCCAAACAAAAATATTGCATTTCAGAAGCTCCACGATAAAATGTTTCTTCCTCCGCAGCCAATGAACCACTTTACACTTGCTTTTTTCAAGTGTAACTTCTGAGGACTTACCCTCACGGATTTCATGAATGAAATCTACGAAGTTCACTGCGCAAGCGCTGCCTGTGCAGTCGCACGCGCTCGAGGTCTGGAAATGCCGGCGTTCCCCGCATGCGCTGTTCATGCTGAACGCCGGCATTTCCAACAGCCAGATGCGTGAGTACCCCGAGCGCACTCACGCCTTTGGCCGCGAATTTCTGGCCCATTGAGTGTCTCCGCTTCCACCACTTCTGTCAGCAGCAAATTCCAGGTCATCATCACTCGCTGAATGAAAAAGTTTCTCACATACCCCCGTATCTCTTGCCCAAAACCTTAAATCTGTGCCCTAGTCATTATACCACCAACTTGTGGGAACAGCCTTTCCCCGTCTAGCCTATCCAAACCAGTCATAATCTTGCACACCTGTGTCAAATCACCCCTCAACCGCCTTTGCTCTAATGAAAACAAATCCAGCTTCTCCAACCGGTCCTTGTAGCGAAGATCCCCCATCCCCAGAACCATTCTGGTAAATCTCCTCTGCACCCACTCAAGGGCCTTCACATCCTTCCTAAAGTGTGGTGACCAAAACTGGACGCAATACTCCAGTTGTGGCCTAACCAGCACTTTATAAAGGTCCAGCATAACTTCTCTACTTTTGTACTCAATACCTCTATTTATGAAGCCCATGATCCCATATGTTTTGTTAACCATTATGTCCTGCCACCTTCAGGGACCTATGCACATTAACTACCAGGTCCCTCTGTCCCTGCACACTCAAACTGTGCCACTAAGTGTATATTGCCTCTGCCTGTTCCTTCTGCCAAAATGCATCACCTCACTTCTCTGAATTAAAATTCCATCTGCCACTTGTCTGCCCATTCTGCTAGCCTTTCTATGTCCTGTTGCAGTCGATTGGTATCACACTGCCACACGCCCAAGTTTGGTGTCATCAGCAAATTTAGAAATTCCTCTGTATTCCAATATCCAGGTCATTATATATCTCAAAAAAAGCAGTGGCCCCAGCACTGACCCCTGGGGAACACCAGTGTCTACCATCCTCCAGTCTGAAAAACAGCCATTTAACACTACTCGCTTTTGTCTTTAAGCCAATTCCTTATCCATACTGCCACTGACCCACCTTTTACATGAGCCTCAATTTTGTTAACCAGCCTTCTATGTGGTACTTTGTCAAACGCCTTCCGAAAATCCATGTAGACAACATCTGTTGCATTCCCTTCATCAATCCCCCTTGTTACTTCATCAAAAAATTCAATTAGATTAGTCAAACACAATCTACCTTTTACAAATCAGTGTTGGTGCTCCTTAATTAGCTTAAACCTCTCCAAGTGCCTGTTAATTTTTTCCTTGGTGTTTCTAAAAAAAAAACTTGACCCACCACTGATGTTAAACTGACCAAACTGTAGTTACTAGGATTGTCCTTACGCCCTTTGAACAATGGCGTCACATTTGCTACCTTCCAATCCTCAGGCACCTCCCCCGCATCTAGGGAAGATTGGAAAATTATGGCAAGCTCTTCTGCTATCTCCTCCCCCAATTCCCTTAGCAACCTGGGATGCAAGCCATCTGGAACAGGCCAACCTGTCCACCAGCATACCCAGCCTTTCTAGTACATCCTGCCCATCAATTTTCACCCCTTCCATTGCTTCTACCTTTTCCATTTCTAACGATATTTTGTCAGTAACCACCTCCTTAGTAAACACCGATACAAAGTACTCAGAGTATTCTAGACTTGCCTGCGCCTCTAAGCATATATCACCTTTGTCTCCAATAGGCCCCACCTAACCTCTTAGTACCCGCTTACTGTTTACATGCAGGTAGATGATTTTTGGGTTCCCTTTTGTTAAGTGCCATTCTACCCTCATTCTCTTTGCCAAGCTTATTTTCATCTTCACTTCCCCTCTCAACTTATTGTATTTGGTCTGGCTCGCCCTTGAAGAATTCACCTGACATGCTTCATACACCCTCTTCTTTGTTTCATCATCTTCTCTATCTTCCTCATCATCCAGGGAGCCCTTGCTTTGGTTCCCTTACCCTTCCCTCTTGTTGGAATGTACCTAGCCTGTACTTGCAACATCTCATCCTTAAAGATCACCCATTATTCTTTTACAGTTTTATGGTAAGTCTTTGGTTCCATTTTACCCTGGCTAGATCCTTTCGCATCCCATTGAAGTTAGCCCTATTCTAGTTTAGAAGTTCCACTCTAGATTGTTCCTTGCTCCTCTCCATTGCTAATCTAAAATCATATACGATAATCACTCGTACTCAAGCGTTCTCCCACAGACACTTGGTCGACCTGGCCCACCTTATTCCCCAGCACCAGATCCAGCAATGCCGCCTTCCCAGTTGGGCCAAGAACATACTGATCAAGGAAATTTTCTTGAACACATTTCAGAAATTCCTCCCCATCCTTTCTCTTTACCCTAGCATTATCCCAATCAATATTTGGGTAATTGAAATCCCCCAATATCACCACACTATAGCTCTTGCATATCTGATTTCCCTACAGATTTGCTCCTCTACCTACCTCACTATTTGGAGGTCTGTAGAATACCCCCAATAGCATTATCATACCCTTTTTGCTCCTCAACTCTAACCAAATGGATTCTGTCCTTGTCCCCTCAAGAACATCCTCCCTTTCCAACATTACAATGTCTTCCTTAATCAGCACTGCTACCTCACCTCCCTTCCCTATCTTTTCTGAACACCTTGTCCCTTGAATATTAAGTGCCCAGTCCTCACCGTGTTTAAGCCACGTTTCAGTTATTGCCACATCATATTGCCACACAGCTACTTGTGCTTGTAGCTCATCAACCTTATTCACCACACTTTGTTTACATACATGCATTCTAAACCTTTTTTGAATTTCAGTCTTTTAGTCTGCTATCTAATATGGTACTACCGCCTCAAGTACTATCTTCTCTAGTAATATCCAATACAATCACTCTGATGCACCTTATTCCTCTTTTCTACTCCTAAATGCTGGTGCCCAACCCCCTGCTAAACTAGTTTAAACCCTCCCCAACAGCACATAACAAACCTCCCCGCAAGAACATTGATTTCTTTATGCCTGGACAACAAAAAATGAACAATGACCAGAATACTATTGAGGCCCAACATGCTGGCCTCAAATTCATATTTGGATTTGGTAGTACGGCTCAATGTCCTGTTCGCTTGGTTGATTTGCAGCTTTTAATGTCTTGACAGCAACTTTAAATGTAGTAAGTGTTCCAAGGAGTTTGAGAACAGATGGTAAACAGCAATCGAGTTATGGAATATAACAGAAAGCATGGAAAGAGACAGATTTTAAGGAGGCTTTTAAATGTAGGGAGTTAGCAAGACAGGGGTGGGGCTTAGGGAAACAGTTCCACAGAGTAGGGTAACAAAAGTTGAAGGTTTTGTCACAGAAGGAAAGATAAAGAAAAAAAATTGCACAAGAGGCTGGAGTCAGAATATCAAACAAAATTATGGCATGACATCCAAGGAGTCCTTGACAATTCTTTACAAGAATCTTTTAGGAAAAAAAAACCTTGTGGGAGAGAAATCTGCTGCTTACGAAGAAACGGCTAAGTGCCGCTTGGTAAACATTTACAGCAGAATGTGATAAGGCCACCTTATTAAACATGTTGTGCATTTCTTAAAAAAGGGACAATGTCTTTGCGTGTTCTGCACTTACAGGAGGGAAACATTATGCATCATTTCTTCAATGTACAAATGGGAAGAATTTATATTGAAATAAGAAAAAATGCAAGTGCTGGAAATATAGATCCACCCTCTCCAGTCAGCAGCTAAAAGAACAAAGCCAGGTTATGAAGCCGAGTTAAGGATACGTACCCGTTTTATAGACGCTAACTTGGAGTGATGTATTTACAGCATGAATTTAGATTAGTACTTCAGACATTAAAACAGAAGGTTTGTTACCCGGTTATTATATTTTTGGCCTTCAATATATTCTTCCTGGTCATCTCTACGCAATTTTACTTCCATACAAATTAATAGTAAATCAGCGGCCGTACAAACACGTGGAGAGGAAGGGAGGTGGTCCTCTGGTAGCGTACCTAAATCCTTTGGAAATTAGGTGGCTGCCACTGAGGCATTGATACAGGGGTGTGTGTGCGAGAGAGAGCGCAGAGAACCAAGGACATTTTATAAACTTTTGTACACAGATTTGAGTCTCATTAAGAAAAAACCTCAAGGAAGCTAGTGAAAATCTTAATTTGTTTATGCTCCAGACACAAATGGGAGATTGGCTCAATAGAGGCCAGCATGGAAAACTGCAGTGTCAAACAATGTCATTCTTAGCAGTTGAAAATTGTAATTTTGTGATGCACTATCAGCTGCCCTACAGATAGCATTAAAACACAATGTACACAAATTCTAACAAGAGCTTTAACCTCACTGGTGGCTCTGGGCCAGAAGAGGAAGGAGTAGCAAAATGATCATTTATTTAGCTTCCTCTTAAATGCATGAAGGAGAAAGGAATAGAAGGATATGCTGATAGGGTTAGATAAAGTAGGGTGGAAGGAGGCTTGTGTGGAGGCACTTTACAGCCTTCCGGACTCATTGAGTTCAACAATTTCAGGTCATAACCTCTGCCCCCATTTTTCCAGACTGCAGCTGTTGATGATTCTGCTAATCCCATTTACAGCTCTTCTAGACCCATTTTTTGTTTATTTCTACCATTACCATAATTCATTGTCTTTTAATCTCTCCTTCCTATCAGACTTTCCTTGTTGTGCTCCACTCCCCCCCTTTCGCTGTCTCTGTACTTGCTTAAAACCTGTTACATCTAACATTTTCCAGTTCTGACGAAAGGTCATCGACCTGAAACATTAACTATTTCTCTCTCCACAGATGCTGCCTGACCTGCTGAGTATTTCCAGCATTTTCTGTTTTTATTTTAGATTTCCAGCATCCGCAGTATTTTGCTTTTGTCCTGGCATAGATCAGTTGGGCTGAATGGGTTGTTTCTGTGCTGAAAATTCTATGGAATTCTACATGATTACTAATCAATTTGATTGAACACTGTAGTAATAGATCTTGGTATATATTGGTAATTAGATTTTTATTTGTTCACTGGATATGGGCATCGCTGGCAAGGCCAGCATTTATTGCCTATCCCTAGATGCCATTGAGGTGGTGGTAGTGAGCCACCTTGACCCACTGCAGTCCATATGATGAAGGTGCTCCCATAGCACTGTTAGGGAGGGAGCATGGGAATTCTGACCCAGCGACAATGAAGGAATGGCGATATACTTCCAAGTCAGGATGGTGTGACTTGGAGGGGAACTTGGAGGTGGTGGTGGTGGTGTTCCCATGCGCCTGCTGCCCATGTCCTTCTGGGTGGAAGAGGTCGCAGGTTTGGGAGATGCTGCCGAAGAAGCCTTGGCGAGTTGCTGCAGTGCATCTTGTAGATGGTACACCGGTGGTGGAGAGAGAGAATGTTTAAGGTGGTGGATGGGGTGCCAATTAAGCAGGCTCTTTTGTCTTGGATGGTGTCGAGCTTCAAGTGTTGTTGGAGCTACACTCAGACAAGGAGAGTATTCCATCACACTCCTTACTTGCACCTTGTAGACGATGCAAAGGTTTTGGGGAGTCAGGTGGTGAGACACTCGCCTCAGAACACCCAGCCTCTGACCCACTCTTGTTGCCAGTGTATGTGCGGCTGGTCCAGTTAAGTTTCTGGTCAATGGTGACCCCCAGGATATTGATGGTAGGGGATTCAGCTATGGTAATGCTGTTGAATGTCAAGGGGTGCTGGTTAGATGCTCGCTTTTTGGAGATAGTCATTGCCTCGCGAATGTTACCTGCCAGCTATCATCCCAAGCTGGAATGTCATCCAGGTCTTGCAGCATGCAGGCATGGACTGCTTCATTATCTGAAGAGCTGCGAATGGCACTGAACACTGCAGTCATCAGCGAACATCCTTACTTCTGACCTTATGATGGAGGAAAGGTCATTGATGAAGCAGCTGAAGATGTTTGGGCCTAGGACACTGCCCTGAGGAACTCCTGCAGCGATGTCCTGGGGCTGTGATGATTGACCTCCAATCACCACAACCATCTTCCTTTGTGCTAGGTATGACTCCAGCCAGCGGAGAGTTTACCCTGATTCCCATTGGACATCAGTTTTACTAGGGCTCCTTGATGCTACACTCAGTCAAATGCTGCCTTGATGTCAAGGGCAGTCACTCTCACCTCAGGAATTCGGTTCTTTTGTCCATGTTTGGGCCAAGGCTGTAATGAGGTCTGGAGCAGAGTGGTCCGGGCAGAACCCAAACTGAGCATCAGGGAGCAGGTTATTGGCGAGTAAGTGCTGCTCGATAGCACTGTCGACGCCAACTTCCATGACTTTGCTGATGATTGAGGGTAGACTGATGGGGCGGTGATTGGCTGTTTTGGATTTGTCCTGCTTTTTGCGGACAGGACATACCATGGCAGTTTTCCACATTGTCAGATAGATGCCAGTGTTGTAGCTGTACTCAACAGCTTAGCTAGAGGCACGGCTAGTTCTGGAGCACAAGTCTTCAGCACGACAGCCTGGATGCTGTCGGGGCCCACAGCTTTTGCTGTATTCAGTGTGCTCAGCCGTTTCTTGATAACAGGTGGAGTGAATAGAATTGGCTGAAGACTGGCTTCTGTGGTGGTGGGGACCTCAAGGAGGCCAATATAGATCATCCACTCAGCACTTCTGTATGAAGATGGCTGCAAACGCTTCAACTTTGTCTTTTGCACTCACGTGCTGGGCACCACCATCATTGATGGGGATATTGATGGAGCTTCCTCCAGTTAGTTGTTTAATCGTCCATCACCATTCACGACTGGATGTGGCAGGACTGCAGAGCTTTGATCTGATCCATTGATTGTGGGATCACTTAGCTCTGTCTATAACATGCATGTAGTCTTGTTACACTTCCCCAGGTTTGCACCACATTTTAAGGTACACCTGGTGCTGCTCTTGGCATGCTCTTCTACACACCTTGTTGAACCCGGGTTGGTCCCGTGGCTTGATGGTAATGGTAGTGTGAGGGATATGCCGGGCCATGAGCTTACAGATTGTGGTGGAATACAATTCTGCTGCTGCCGATAGCCCACAGTGCCTTGTGGATGCCCAGTTTGGAGTGACTAGATCTGTTCTGAATCTATCCCATTTAGCAGTGGTAGTGCCACACAACACGATGGAGGATGCCACCTGTGTGAAGATGGGACTTAGTCTCCACAATGACTGTGCTGTGGTCACTGCCGTCATGGACATATGCACCTGCGACAGGTAGATTGGCAAGGAAGAGGTCAAGTAGGTTTTTCCCCTCATGTTGGTTCTTTCACCTGTCGCAGGCCCAGATTGGCAGCTAGGTCCTTCAGGACTCAGCCAGCTCGGGCAGTAGTGGTGCTACCGAGCCACTCTGTGATGGACATTGAAGTCCCCCACCCAGAGTACATCCTGTTCCCTTGCTACTCAGTGCTTCTTCCAAGTGGTTTTCAACATGGAGGAGTACTGATTCATCAGCTGAGGGAGGGCAGTAGGTGGTAATCGGCAGGAGGTTTCCTTGCCCATGCTTGACCTGAAGCCATGAGACTTCATGGGTCCAGAGTCAATGTTGAGGACTCCCAGGGCCACTCCTTCCCAACTGTATACCACTGTGCCTCCACCCGTGGTGGGTCTGTCCTGCCCGAGAGACAGGACATACCCAGGGACGGTGGAGGAAGAGTTTGGGACATTGGCTGAAAGGTATGATTGTGACTATGACTGTCAGGCTGTTGCTGGGACAGCTCTCCCAATTTTGGCATAAGTTCCCAGATGTTGGCGAGGTGGATTTTGCAGGGTCAACTGGGCTGGGTGTGCCAGTCGTATCCGTAGCCAGTGCAGAGTTCAATGCCAGGTGGTCCGTCCGGTTTTATTGCACTTGTTTTTTGTAGCTTTTTTTTTTATATAAAACATGCGAGTGGCTTGCTCGGCCATTTCAGAGGGCAGTTAAGAGTCAACCACATTGCTGTGGGTCTGGAATCACATATGCCAGACCAGGTAAGAATGGCAGATTTCCTTCCCTAAAGGGCATTAGTGAACCAGATGGGTTTTTTACAACAATCAGATCGTTTCATGGTCACCATTACTGATGCTAGTTTTTTATTTCAGATTTATTTAATTAACTGAATTTAAATTCCCCAGCTGCCGTGTTGGAATTTGAACTCACGTCTCCGGATCATTAGTTCAGGCCTCTGGGTTACAAGTCCAGTAACATAACCACTATGCTACCGTTCTACCAAAGATGTTGTTTTTGTACTTCAGAAGTCAAGGTGAAACAGGTCCATAGGGAATCACACCAAAATTAAAGAGCAGCGAAGAGGTAAAATACTGGTTGGGTGATACGGAATTTTTAAAGTCAGTATGTTGCAGGAGGAAATTAGGACAGGGAAGTACTGTAGCGTTTCAGTCTTAATTGTGAATTTAAGGTACAACACAAAGTCTGTACAACTGCAATCTCAGTTAAAAGTGCATGAACTGTGTTTAGAAAAGCAGAGTACATTAGAATACTGGAATAATCAGCCAACTTCACTTACAATTAAGTTAGTTCTCATACACTGGATTTCCAGGGAAACTTGCTACATTAACAAATACAGCAACCACTTAAGAAAAATATGTACACCTTTTACTGGTACAGATGTACCCTTCAATCCACAAAATTCTTCTATCTAGAGAGAGGGAATTAGTAAAAGTTCACTTACCATATCTGCAATTTGATCTTCTTTCCTTGTAGTTCCACTGTTTTGATTTTAAAATCAATTCCTAGAATTGAGAAAGCAACCATTTTAAAATGTGATAAAACTTTAATATTTATTAATCAGCATTTAGACTAAACACACATTTAAACTCTGAATCAAACCTAGCCTAAGATTTTAGGTTTTCCCCAAGAATGGCCAAGTATCAGAAGCAATTCAGTGTAAAGTCATTCAAAATGGCTGGTAGTTAAGACAGGTCATATTTCATAACCCAAGTTCTAGTAAATCTAACCAAAAACTTAGGCAATTCAGTCTCAGGACTTGATTATTGCAATGGAACTCCCTTCCTGCTTAACCACGATTAAAGACAATACGATTATGTAAGCATTCAGTGCCATTAACCAGCCAGTCTATTACTTTGACCATGACAAAACAGTCTGCAGAATTCAAATGCCTAAAGAAAATGCTGTGCTCGCATGAAGAATTTTTTGTCTAAGTAATGTCACAAATTAACTAGTTTAAAACAAAAAACAAAAACTCCCAGCAGTATTTCCCTGAAATCATCCATTTATATCAAGGCATCCTAATGAACTCATAGAATGGTTACAGCACAGAAGGAATCCATTTGGCCAGTCGAGCCTGGGCCAGCTCTCTGCAAGAGCACTTCAGCTAGTCCCACTCCCCAATAGCCCTGCAAATGGTTTTCCCTTCAGGTACTTATCCAATTCCCTTTTGAAAGCCACTATTGAATCTGCCTCCACCACCCTCTCTGGCAGTGCATTCCAGATCCTAACTACTCGCTGCGTAAAAAAGTTTTTCCTCATATCACCTTTGGTGCTTCTGCCAATCACCATAAATCTGTGTCCTCTGGTTCTTGACCCTTCCACCAATGGGAACAGTTTCTCTCCATCTACTCTGTCTAGACCCAGCATGATTTTGAACACCTCTATCAAATCTCCTCTCAGCCTTCCCTGCTCGAAGGAGAACATCCCCAGCTTCTCCAGTCTATCCACGTAACTGAAGTCCCTCATCCCTGGAACCATTCCTGTAAACTTTTTCTGCACCCTTTAAGGCCTTCACATCCTTCCTAAAGTGCAGTGCCCAGAATTGGACACAATGCTCCAGTTAAGGTCAGACTAGTGTTAGAACAGAACATAAGAAATAGGAGGAGTAGGCCATTCAGCCCCTAAAACCTGCTCCGCCATTCAATAAGATCATGGCCGATCTACTACAACTTTCCTGCACTATCCCTATATCCCTCGATTCCCTTAATATCCAAAACTCTATCAGTTTCTGTCTTGAATATACTCAATGACTGAGCATCCTCAGCCCTCTGGGGTAGAGAATTCCAAAGACTCACCACCCTCAGCAAAAAAATCTCATCTCAGTCCTAAATGGCCGACCCCTTATTCTGAGACGGACGCCTGGTTCTAGACTCCCCAGTCAGGGCAAACAGCCTCCCTGCTTCTACAGTCAAGCCCTGTAAGAATTTTGTATAATTTGATGAGATCACCTCTGATTTCTTCTAAAATCTGGAGAATATAGGCCTAGTCTACTCAATCTCTCCTCATAGGACAATCCCCCCCATCCCAGGAAACAGTCTGGTGAACCTTTGTTGCACTCCCTCTATGGCAAGTATATCCTTCCTTAGATAGAGACCAAAACATACACAATACTCCAGGTGTGGTCTCACTAGGGCCCTATATAATTGCAGTAAGCAGTCTTTACTCTTATACTCAAATCCTCTTGTAATAAAGGCCAACATACAATTTGCTTTCCTAATTGCTTGCTGTACCTACATGTTAACCTTCAGTGATTTGTGTACAAGGACACCCAGGTCCCTCTGAACACCAACATTTCCCAATCTCTCCATTTAAAAAATACCCTGCTTTTCTATTTTTCCTACCAAAGTGGATAACTTCACATTTCTGCACATTATATTCCATTTGCTATGTTCTTGCCCACTCACTTAGCCTTGAAGCCTCTTGGCATCCTCAGTTAGCCTTGTAACATCACATCCTTAATAGAGTCTAGCATTTTCCCTACTACTGAGGTCAGGCTAACTGGTCTGTAGTTCCGTTTCCTCTCTCCCTCCTTTCTTAATAGTGGGGTTACATTTGCTGTTTGCGGCTAAGTGAGTGGGCAAGAACATGGCAAATGGAATATAATGGGCCGTCTTTTGTGACCCTACGGGTGCGGAAGCGCCTGTGGCGGCGGCGCAAGTTCCAGGTTTAAGCATGCGAAGCACATGCACTAAAACCCAGAACTTGCGATCTGTCAAGAATCCTCTTGACAGATCCTCCACATCCCCAGGAGATGGGCCACTACGGGTGGAGAGTTGCGCTATTTGCCCAACTTCCGCCTGCTGAATGCCTGTGAAATTCTGACTCGTAAGGCCTGCTTTTACCAGCATGAGTTTTAAAAAAGTAGAAAATGTTATCACTCATTTGTACTTTAAAAACCCTGTTCAATAGGGATTTATTTTTAGCCGTTAAAACAATATTTTTCAAAATTAAGTTTCAGTTTAAGATATTTAATTAAATGCCATTAATTTAATTTTAAGTAATTAAAGAAAATTCAAATGTTTTATTTTTTTTTTTAAAAATTGATTCCCATTCATACTTATGGGAGTTCCGTACATACGGAATGCCCATAAATATGAATGGGGATTCCCTTTTATTGGTTGGGGCGGCCCACGCGACCTCAGGAGCACTTGCGAACGACATGCGTCCCTGCCCGCACGTACCCGGAGACCCCCAGGATCACAAGTCTCCATATCTCCCAGGCCACCAGGTAAATGCGTAGATCTAACAGGTCGGAGGCATCTGCCGCAGGAAGCCTCAAATTGCTAATTTTGGGCCAGTGTTTTATAAAGGTTCATCATAACGTCCTTGCTTTTGTACTCTGCTTCTATTTATGAAGCCCAGGATCCCGCAAGTTTAACTGCTTTTTCAATCTGTCATGCCACCTTCAACATTTGTGCACATACACATTCATGCACCCTATTTAGAATTGTATCCTTTAGTTTATATTGCCTCTCATTCTTCCTAACAGTGTATCACTTCGAACTGGTGTTAAATTTCATCTGCCACATGTTCACCCATTCCACCAGCCTATGTCTGTCCTCTTGAAGTCCATCACGCTCCTC
Organism: Somniosus microcephalus; assembly: GCF_052327205.1. Taxonomy (NCBI): domain Eukaryota; kingdom Metazoa; phylum Chordata; class Chondrichthyes; order Squaliformes; family Somniosidae; genus Somniosus; species Somniosus microcephalus. The sequence continues at coordinate 104,525,831 of NC_140995.1, read as the reverse complement.
CTCACTGTTCACTATACTCTCAAGTTTTGCGTCATCTGCAAATTTTGAACTTGTGCCCTGTACACCCAAGTCATTAATATACATTCCCTGGTGAACAGCGCTGTGTGCCTTCCTCCAGTGCGAAAAACAACAGGTCACAGTACTGTTTCCTGTCACTTAGCCAATTATGCATCCATGCTGCCACTGTCCCTTTTATTCCATGGGCTTCAACTTTGCTGGCAAGCCTATTATGTGGCACTTTATCAAACGCCTTTTGGAAGTCCATGCACACCACATCAACCGCATTGCCCTCAACAACCCTCCCAGCTACCTCATCAAAAAACTCAATCAAGTTATAAAGGCAAACACAATTTGCCTTAACAAATCTGTGCTGACTTTCCTTAATTAATCCACATTCTAAGTCATACAAAAGCAAAATACTGCAGATGCTGTAAATCTGAAATAAAAAAAGAAAATGCTGGAAATACTCCAGGTCAGGCAGCATCTGCTGAGAGAAAAAGAGTTAACATTTCAGGTTGATGACCTTTCGTCAGTCGTTTGTCCAAGTCATTGCAGCTAGTTTCAAAAAAAGCATAACTATCAGTTTTCGGTTTTGATAAGTCACATATATGTTAGAGTATCCTGATTATACTATACTTTAGGAATGAGAATTAGCAAATTTGATTCCAGATTGTGCAGCTCATCCACAATCGACTGGTCTTGAGCCTGGGTGTTATCCCAATTCCCAGACCCAGCTGTAGAGCGATGTCGAGGAAGGATTTTGTTTTTAAGTGTGAATTTTATATTTAGGCAAGGAATCTTAAGTGGTGCAAAATTAAATAGTTTTAGCCTTGCTGGGTCAGCAAACAAAACTCTTCTTACTCAGCCCCAGAGTGCCTCAACACCAACTACAGAATCTCGACCACCATAACTTTTCCAATTCCAACACCCGCCATCCTTGCAGTTTCAGAAATGAGCAACTGACACCAATTAGAGGCATTTTTTTCATTTGGCACATCAGAATGAGTCAAGGCTGCAAAAATCTAATTTCACATAGAAAGGGACCTATCAGCTGGGGTTAGATTCAAATCCACATCCCAGAGATGAAGCGACAGTGTATACAATCTACTGCACCAGCCCCCCCAAAAAAATTTTGATGTCTAAAGCATTTTCACCTATGCAAATGGAGTACAGTAATGACCTATGTTCCTAGCCACACACTACATTTTGCAGCTGGAAGATTTAGAGCACAGAACACATTCAGGTTTTACGTAAACGTAAGACACTACTTTCTCCAGATTTGGAAGACACTAGGTTCACCCTTCCACTTTCCATTTTTGTAGAATTTGAACTCTATACTGGTGCAGAGTTCCACTAAGTAATGTGTAAATCTTGTGTAGAGTGCAAGCTTGGTGGATTAGCTCCTGCATTTATGTTGTAGGAAAGATTGGCATTAGACAACAAATGTGAAGATCATATTTTTCATGAGTCGACAACACAGTCACTTCCATGAGCAAAGAGTAAAATACTAATCAAAGGATGGGTGGGGACAACTGGAGACCAAAAGGAAATCTTGGGAGGCAGAGGTCATGGCGGAGTACTGAATAGTACTTTGAATCTGTCTTCATAAAAGAGAATGCTGCTTATGTCACAGTAAAGGAGGGGGTAGAGTAATTGGACAGGATAAATAAGGAGGTACTTAAAAGGTTGGCAGTACTTAAGGTAGAAGAGTCACCCAATCCAGATGGGATGCATCCCAAGTTGTTGAGGGAGGTTAATGTGGAAAGAGTGGAATATCTGGCCACAATCATTCAATCCTGGGACAATATTAATTGCCACTTGAAACACATGGGTTAACAAATGACAGCCATTACAGATGGTAGAGGCAAACTGTGCCTGACAAACTTGAGTCTTTTGATGAAATAACAGTATGTGTTGATGAAAGCAGTACAGTTGATGTGTTTCTGTTCTTTCAATAAAGTGTTTGATGAAGTGCCACATAATAGACTAGTTAGCAAAATTGAAGCCCATAGGATTAAAGGGGCAATGGCAGCATGGATACAAAATTGGCTAAGACAGAATGCAGAGAGTAGTGGTGAACAGTTGTTTCCCCCCCCCACAGAGTGGAGGGAATTATATAACAGTGTCCCTCAAGGTTCAGTATTGGGACCACTGCTCTTCTGATATATATGAATGACCCGGACTTGGATATACAGGACATAACTTAAAATCTGTAGAAGACACAAAACTTGGAAATGCTAAAGTGGGCGGACACATGAAATTTAATGCAGAGAAGTGTAAAATGATGCAGTGAGGAGGATTGAGAAAGGGGGTGCAGGAGAGACGCCTGGGGGTTCACATACACAAATCTGTGAAGGTGGCAGGACAAGTTGATAAAGCTGTTAAAAAAGCATGTGTGAGCCGTGGCTTTATAAAGTTAAACAGTACCAAAGCAAGGAAGTTACACTACAGCTTTATAAATCCCTGGTTAGGCCCCAGCTGGAGTAATGCATCCATTTCTGGGCAGCACACTTCAGGACAGATATCAAGATCTTCGAGACTCGAGAGGATACTTACTAAATGTTACCAGGGATGAGGTACTTCAGTTATGTCCAGAGACTTGAGGAGCTGAGATCGTTCTCCTTACAGCAGAAGTTAAGGAGAGATTTAACCAGTGTTCAAAATTGAGGAGTTTTGAGAGGAGTAAATAAGGAGAAACTGTTCCCACTGGGTCAGTAATCAGAGAACAAAGATTTAAGATAATTGGCAAAAGAACGAGATGAGGATTTCTTAAAAAATTATGAACACAGCAAGTTGCTATGATTGTAATGCATGGCCTGAAAGGGTGGTGGAAGCAGATATAAAAATGAAATCCATTCAGGTTTACAATTAATTATACGTGTTTACATATTGTTTTGTCATTGTAATGTTGACAAAGATTACAAAATGATAACAACCTGATACAAGATTTGTTGACTGGAAGTCAGCACTGTTTTAAATACATGCACATGATAGTGGTTTGAGGTCTCAACTGTTTCATATTATGGTCTGAAAATAGTGCATAGACATGCCAAGAGTCAATATTTCATTTGTGGAAATCTCAATGAAAATGGAAAGAAATAGAAATGGAGAAAAAAAAGCATCTCAAAACTAAGTACATGAGAGGAGGAGGAAAGAAATACTGTACAGCCCAGCGAGTTTCATATCAGCATTCATTTTCTATTGACACTGTCGATTAACTGAAGCAGGACCCTGGTGTTGCAATTTAAAACTGCTGTGAAACACGGATACTGCAGTTCATGGACATTAGTTACTGAGCTTAATCTTCTGTATAATATAAATTCAAATTAAAACGTGCAATATTAATTTAAGAAAATTTACGTTTTTAAATACTCCAGACAATGAGCCATTAAATGCCCACATCCCCCATTTAGTGCTATATGACTCAAGAGGTTTCAATTTCAGTTATAAGAGGATAGAAGCCACAGGATTTTGTATCTCACTCACATTACAAAACTTTATTTGAGAACCACGTTGAATACTGTAAACTGGTATTATGATTAATGGAGAGTTAGCTCAAGATACTGAATTAAAAAAAAAATCCATGAAATAGTATTTCACATATGCAGACCAAGTCCAAAGCTATAACTTGTTTTAATGGCATTCTAAATAACAGCACGACATTTATCAATACTGAAAAGTCAGCAAATCTAACAGTTGATGATTCTTACACTAAAATGAAGAGTTTGTCAACCTCCACTTCAGAAAAGGCAGATTTTTTGCTATTTACTGAACTCCTGAAATGGAGATGAACATAACGTTTTACTTAGTACCACGGTCAGCAAAAAATAAAACCATGCCTTATGCAATTTGAATCCCAGCAGCATGACCAAAACACATTTGCAAACACCCTAGTCATTAAGTACCATGTACAGAGTTACAGAACATTTTGTATAGCATTACAATTAATAAGTTCATAACTGCATTAACAGCAAAACAGTTTAATAAAATATTGCATTATAAACGTCACAGCTCTGCTTTAGATTGTTTTAAAAAACTACATTCTGGCTTGAAATGGGTTTCATTCTTTTATTAACTGCAACACCGAGACTTAACATCAGTGTTGAATGACAAACACCGTTGACTAAATTGTGAGTACAAATGTGTAAGTCTTGGTTGTTGGCACAGCCATTTTTGTGTTTAAAAAAAATGGCAGCTTTGCATGTGCAATTTGATGTTCACAGTGGTCATGACAAGTCCACAACTAGATGTATCCAAGATTAAGATTAACAAAATGCTCGTGATCAAAAACTTAAAAATCAAATCTTATGTCTCTATATTCTAGATTGGTCTCTAACAGAACTACAGGAATGCAGAAGCAAATTAACAGAACAGCACACTGAAGTACTGCAGTGTTTCTCTCCCAGACCCTGATGTAAAAGGTAAAAGCACCTAGCCAGAGATTTTGCACTCGAGTACTTCTAGCACAAGACCATTGAAGTTAATGGACATCAATTGGGGTACAGCATTTAACAATATGCACCAAGAGTTTTAAAAACAGAAATTTCTGGTCTCCTCGCCATTCATTAAGCGGGCGAATTCTTCGAGACCTAGGAGTGCAGTAAAATTTCATCTTGTTCTCAAACGTGTACTTCCAGCAAGGGTCGTCGGATAGCTAGGAAAGCAGGAACCTGGGAAAATTCTCCTTTCTTAACCCAGACCCAGTGACCACATTTATTACATTTTACATCTGCACCCAATTCAAGATCAGATAACTTGTCACCAGCTTGGGGGTTGACTCTGGGGTCTTCATGGCCCAGTGAGTAGGTGAGCCATTCACAACTCCTCAGATAATGAAGCAGTCCAGGCCTGCATGCAACAAGACCTGGATGACGTTCAGGCTTGGGCTGATAAGTGGCAGCTAACATTCGCGCCACAGAAGTGCCAGGCAATGACTATCTGCAACAAGTGAGAGTCTAACCACCTCCCCTTGACATTCAATGGCATTACCATCACCAAATCCCCCACCATCAACATTCTGGGGGGGGGGGGGTCACCATTGACCAGAAACTTAACTGGACCAGCCACATATATGCTGTGGCAATAAGAGGTGGTCAGAGGCTAGGTATTCTGCAGCAAGTGTCTCACCTCCCGACTCCCCAAAGCCTTTCCACCATCTACAAGGCACAAGTCAGGAGTGCGATGGAATACTCTCCACTTGCCTGGATGAGTGCAGCTCCAACAACACAAGAAGCTCGACACCATCCAGGACAAAGCAGCCGCTTGATTGGCACCCCTTCCACCACCTTAAACATTCAATCCCTCCACCACCAGTGTACCGTGGCTGCAGTGTGTACCATCTACAAGATGCACTGCAGCAACTCACCAAGGCTTCTTCGGCAGCACTTCCCCAACCCACGACCTCTTTCACCTAGAAGGACAAGGGCAGCAGGCCCATGGGACCACCACCACCTCCAAGTTCCTCTCCAAGTCACACCATCCTGACTTCGAAATATATCGCCGATCCTTCATCGTCGCTGGGTCAAAATCCTGGCACTCCCTCCCTCACAGCACTGTGGGAGTACCTTCACCACACGGACTGCAGCGGTGCAAGAAGGTGGTCTCCAGGGCAACTAGGGATGGGCAATAAATGCTGGCTGCCTTGCCAGCAGCACCCACATCCCAAAAACAAATTAAAAAGATAATCTTGCTGAGGCATTGGAATGGAGTAACAACCGTCTGCAAAAAACAGCTAAATTAGTTTAGACCAGTAACCATAATCACAGTAACTTGTAACCTAACATTTAGATTGAGGCAAATTACCAAGTTATATTACAGATTAATAATTAGAAATAAATTAATTTTACAACTTGAGAAAAAGGTTCTGCCAAGTTTGTAATTTGATAGTGCAGTGAGGTACCAAATCCAACAGCTCTTCCTCACATTCACTTTCAGACAGGGATTCAATCTGTCATCTCAGAACATGTGATCGAGTCAGCCAGTCATATTTTATTCAGGTTTTTACACTAGATATCAGGTTCAGCATCACAATCCACTCATAAGATGACCTCATATCTACAATGTGCATTCCACTTTTCTGGGTAAATGACCCAAGGATCGAGCAGAGAAACCTTACTCTATAACCAGCTACTGGAATGCATCACTTGCCACCATGTGATCATCCCTCAAAGCAGCCAAAGTGCTCCTAACAGACTAAGATTAAAGCTCTGAACCAACAGGTAAGTGACTTTATTCACGCACCACACCACTAAAAAGTAAATCACTCCACCCTTGATATAAAAAGCATTCACTTTCGCTCAAAGGACTTTTAAAAAATACAAACTCATTCCTTGCTCCATAGAAGCAGCTACTATTCAAAAACTAGCTGAGCTATTTTGCTGGCTACTCGACTGTTGGCTGCAATTCTGAAACTCTTGCTGTAAACTAAATGCTTAACTATAAGGCCTACTAAATTTGTAATTGGAGAACCCTGGTCACTAAGCTGTCTCTTCAAGAGGACTGTAGCCAATAACCCTCAAAAAGGATTCAGACACAGCTGCCAATCAGGCTGAAGTCGAATTCTTCTTTCAATGTTGAAATGGCATGGGACCATCTCTGCAGCTACACCAACCAAGAGGCAGTCAACTTACGAATCTCTAATTAGATTAGATCATTCGGCAATATTGTCTGGCAGCCAATCTTGGTCAATAGCAAAGGAGTTTTGAGAATTTACTGAGAAGTTAACAGATAACCCACTGTATTGATCGTAGAAAATCCCTAGCTCTTACAGCCAAACTATTGAGTTTGAGTCCGAGTCTCTAACTAGATGGTCTATAGTCTGAGGTGATGTATTTTTGACGCAAAAACCAGTGTAAATTTGGGTGTTAATCTTTTACATATGGTTTCAAACAATGCAAAAGACAAGTTCAAAATTCAACACTCGACAATAAATACATTGGCCCAGAAGTTCGGGTCGGAGGCTTCCCGCGAGTGCAAGCCTCCGACCTGCACTTACCTTGCGCGCCGGCCGTTGTGCTGTGGGCCCGCGTGGGATTCCGATCCTGGGCCTGGTCCAACTGCCGGCGCACAGTTAGTTCGACGCGTCCCGAGATCACGTGGGCCAAGGAGAGCCAGTTGTAGCAGGGAATCTATTCATAGATTTGACAGGAAGACCGGTCAAATCTATGAATACAGTTTGGCCCCAAAACACTAAAATTTCAAATAAATTAAAAAACCATCACATTTTAAAAATAACTAAATTACGTAAAATAATTTTAAATAATTTAAATTTGAAAAAATTAGTTTCTAACTGGGCTAAAAATAAACTTACCTTTCTTTAAAGTAATTAAAAATAATAAACTTGTGGAAAAAAATGTTTTAATTTTACTTAATTCACCACTTACCTTGTTAAAAGCAGGCCTTGACTGCTTTTTAAAAAAAAGTGTAGCTGCTGGAGACTTACCCTCCCGGAGAAACCTGCAAAGAAAAATGGAAGTTCCAGGCATACGCGCTGCCTCTCCGGCGCACGCGTTCCACCTGTGAACCCCTTCCTTTAAGGGAACGAAAGTTCCAGTTTCCCCGCGCATGCACGAAACCGGCACTTTTATTGGGCCTACGCGCGAGTACCCAGTGCGTACTCACCCGTGGGGACCCGAATTTCTGGCCCAAAAAAGGAGGTTTCTGACAGCACAAGTGTTTTCATCTGATCGTCAAAAATATATATTGGCAAAAGTAGGATACCCATGGCTATTTTAAATAGCGAATTACAGGTCCAGGATGGGCATTGCCCACATGATCGGTGGCATCTGGCTGGCTGCCCACCTCTTTTCCATGGTATTGTCCACACTGGGATAGCCTTCAAAAGACCGCATGCGGTGTACGCTTAAGGCCTTCTGTGACCGGTGAGCATCACAGGGAATAGTGTAATATCTCAATTTAGTTGATATGGTTCAGTGTTTTTTGGAGTCTCTGCTTATTTTAAGCATCTTTTAGTTTGACTGGACCATATGTTTATTATATTAGTGGTGCTGACTCCAGTCAGGTGACTCTGGGGCAAAGCAGTGCCATCGCTATAGCTCCAATTAGAATAGGCCCAAGGCACTTATATTGGAGTTTCACCAACAGCACAATACTCATGTCTTAACAGCACCCAATATAAAAATGGATAAAGAGCCAAAAAATATAAGTACCCACTTAAGCCGAAACAGAGCAAAGTTTTGCCTCCAGCCAGCCTCGATTTGAAACAGCAAGCTAAATGAAAAAAAAATGACCAGCATGCAAAAAATACAAATCCCTGTTTTGAGCATCACCATCCTAGGACTTCCAACTCAAACATAAAAGTGCTTCCATTTTCTTCAGCTGGCCCCTCAAATAGACCTTCTACTGCTCATTAGAATTCTGGTTCTCCAAACTGTGTTTTAATAGCTAACCAGCCAGGAATTGACACCTCTGCTAAGGAAACACTTCGGCCACCTGGAGGATGCTGGTCAGTTAAGGATTAGGTTTGATACATCTGGCATCAGACTCATGAGTAGCGTTACTGTAGCTTACACACATCTGCTTGGAACAGGTAGGTTTTCCTTAACCTCAGCTGCAGTGTAACTGCCCTATGAGCACTTTCTAACATTAGAAATGTAATTAACAGTTGAAAGCCAGAGCTTTGAGCAGGCAGCATAACTGGGTGCTATCATTTGATAGAATGCATGCCAAATTATGGGTTGTGCTGTAATGTGACTTCATACCAATGTACTGTAAACTTGCATGTACTCATTTCACTTAATGCCATCGTCACCAGAGGGGGTTTGATTTTCAGTAAGCTCAGGTCTGAAATTGCATTGCAGGTACATTCTCCAATTGAGGTCCACATCAACGAAGTTAATTCAGTACAAATGAACGCAAATGTACTGCAGATTGGGACTAAAAATAGGAGGCATAGGTGCTCCAGGGATGGGATAGAATTTACCAAGGAAAAAAACGAGACTTAAGTATTAGGCAAGTGCCTCTCAAAGGAATCCAGAACAAAACTATCCTCATTAGAACCAAGCCAATTAAAACAAGTCTACAATAAACATTTGTTCACATAAAAGTATTGAGGAATGTGCAATGCACTGGTCTATAGATACACAATTAACTGGTGTTTAAAAGTGAAAAATGCTTCCTTGAAAGCAAGGGCATTAAGGGATTTAGGGCAGGGCTCAGGAACATGAATAACACATTTATCTCCCATGTCAAGAGGTTTCTTTTTTAATCAAAGCAATGACAGTTATTCTACTGAAATTTCAAATGGAATGGCACCAAGGAAACCGACTGTTTAGTTTCCAGTCATTATTTCTGCAGAAAAGCTAAAAATGAATCAATTATGCCCACAATATAGTACCATACCTACTGGCTGATGTGTCAAAGCATTTATTTGTTGTAAATTCAAGTTCAATGAGCCAATTAGCCATTTCTGCAAAAGTAGCAACACAGCTAAGGTTTGCATAAAGGGAGAATTATGATCGTGCATTTTTATAGCACACCTAGTATGTAGGAAGGTGCCCAAGCACTTTAAACAAAGGGGAAAAATGGATGCGGAGCAACAGAGGAGGTTGAGTGCGTGGCAGGGGTGCTGAGAGCAGTCTTAAACATTTTCAATGAAGGGTGGAACCAAAGAATTTCAATGACAAGGTTAAGAGAATTAAGAGAACTGTTCAGAGGCTAAATGAGTAGCCACCAATGGCAAAATAGAAGGAGCAGAGCTTAATGATTCATGCAAGGTAAGCAGACACTGCAGGAAAGTACTCAATGCAGGATGAAATCTTCCACAGTAAGGTGGGGCAAGGCCCCAAATGGCTTTGAAAGAGAATGAGAATTTTGAACTTAACCTGGTGGGGAATGGGGGACCAGTAAAGCTTCAGGACATAGACAGTGAGTGCACAAGACTGTGTGTGTGGTGTTTTCAATGGGTTGTAACTTGAGAGTGAACTGATGCAAGTAAGTTGACCAAGAGAGAGAAGTCAAGCCTCAGTGTTAAGGAGTCCTGAATGAAGGATTTGTTGACAGGGGAGTGGAGGAGAGAAAACGAGGCAGGTATCAGACACCAATTTTGAAGTGGAAGAAAAAGATTTGGGAAACAAACCGTATGTGGGGGGGACAAAAGCTGAGCGCTCAACCCAGTAGAACACCAAGATTTAGTACTTCCTGATTCAGCCAGGGAAATTGATGGGAGTCAAACCAGAGCATGTGGACACTAGTGAAAGCCAAGGAGATGGCTACCGTTTTTGATATGAAGCTGGAGGAAGTACCCACCCATCAAGCTCTCAAGAGGCAGTGCAGCAACAACCGTGAGATTAATGTAAGTAGAAAGGTAGAGCATCTCAAGAAAGCAACATAGATGCAGCATCAACGTCAACCTTCGCACCAGTATGAATTTCCCACATGATCCATGCTTGTGGCCTCTAAATGCCGTCAACTGATACAAAATGGGATCTTCCTTCCACAGCCTACCTCCTCAGTCCCCCCAACCCCACACAGCCTGCTTCTACATCCTTGCCAAGATCCACAAACAGTACTGCCCTGGTAGACCCATCGTTTCAGCCTGCTCTTGCCCCACTATTCCCTGGCCTTAACCGTCTGCTGTTCACTGTGGATGTCCAATCCCTCTACACCTCGTCTCCCATCAAGACGGCCTGAGGGTGCTCAGCTTCTTCCCAGGAGGCCCAACCAATCCCCAAACATCCGCCTCCACCTGACTGAACTTCTCATTGAACAACTTCCTTTGACACCATTCACTTCATCCAAATATTTGCTATGGGAACCTGTACGACCTCCTACACTGTTCCAATGAAGCTCAACGTAACAGAAGAACAGCACTGCATCTTTTGATGAGGCACTTTACAGCCTTCTGGACTCAACATGGAGTTCAACAATTTCAGATCATAACCTCTGCCCCCATTGCCCCACCCCCAGATGGCAGCTGCTGGTTCGGCTATTCCATTTGCACCTCATCTAGACTCATCTTTTGTTTCTTTATTGTCCCATTATCACCCTTTTACCTTGCACCATCATCCCGTTTGTCATTCAATCTCTCCGACCTTGCACCCCATCAGTCCTTCCCTTTTGTTCTTTCCTCCCCTTTCCCTGCCTCTACTTGCTTAAAATAACAGAAAATGCTGGAAAAACTCAGCAAGTCAGGCAACATCCGTGGAGAGAAATTTGAGTTGACGTTTCGGGTCAAACCCGAAACGTCAACTCAAATTTCTCTCCACGGATGTTGCCTGACTTGCTGAGTTTTTCCAGCATTTTCTGTTGTTATTTCGGATTTCCAACATCTGCAGTATTTTGCTATCTACTTGCTTAAAGCCTGTTCTAGCTCTAACCTTTTCCAGTTCTGATGAAATGTCATCAACCTGAAACATTAACTGTTTCTCTCTGAATATGCTGCCTGACCTACACCTGAACCATGCTGGGACAAGAGTTCCAGCAAATCAAAATAACTAGGGGAGATAGATAGGGCTTTAAACTAAATAGGGGGGGGGGAAAAGAGAAATCTAGAATGCTAAGAGAAAAGACAAGGAAGCAGTGCAGGAAAGTGATTGGGGTAAGGATAACCAGATTGTGTCAGGAAGGGACAGAGCGTACAAACAAAGGATTGCACGAACAAATAGGGTCAGAGTAAGAAAAATGGTAATAAGACAAATAGGGCCATAGTACAAAAAAAAGTTAAGATGTCTAAAAATGTTAAAAGACAAATCTAAAGGCACAGTATCGAAATGCACGAAGCATTTGGATTAAGGTAGACTAATTAACAGCGCAAATAGATACGATATAATTGCGATTATGTAGACATGGCTGCAGGGTGACCAAGGCTGGGAGCTGAATATCCAAGGATATTCGATATTTAGGAAGGACAGGCAAAAAGGAGGTGGTGGTGGGGTGGCAGTGTTAGTAAAGGATGAAATCAGAGCAATAGTGAGAAAGGATACTGGCTCAGAAAATCAAGATGTAGAATCAGTCTGGGTGGAGCTAAGAAGTTCCAAGGGGCAGAAAACATTGGGAGTTGTCCAAAGGCCTCCAAACAATAGTGGTAATGTAGGGGACGGCAAGATGCATGCAACAAGGGTACTACAATAATCATGGCTGACTAATCTACATATAGACTGGCCAAACCAAATTCGCAATAATACTGTGGAGGATGAATTCCTGGAGTGTGTACAAGATGGTTTTTTAGACCAGTACATTGGAGGAGCCAACTAGGGAACAGGTCCTAGATTGGGTATTGTGCAATGAGAAGGGGTTAATTAATAAACTTGTTGCACGGGGTCCTTTAGGGAAGAGTGACCATAACATGATAGAATTCTTCATTAAGATGGAAAGTGAAGAAGCCCAATCCAAAACTAGGGTCCTAAATCTAAACAAAGGAAACTAAGGTATGAGGAGAGAGTTAGCCATGATAGATTGGGGAGCTTCATTAAAAGGCATGATGGTGGATAGGCAATGGCTAACATTTAAAGGAACAAATGCATGAATTGCAACAGTTATACACTCCTTTCTTGTGCAAAAACACAAGGAAAAGCAGCCCAACCATGGCTAAAAGAAATTAAGGATAGTATTAGATCCAAAGAGGAGTCATATAAAGTTGCCAGGAAAAAGTAGCAAGCCTAAGGATTGGGAGCAGTTTAGAATTCAGCAAAAAAGGACCAAGAGATTGATTAAGAGGGGGGGGGGGGGGAAGGGGAGTATGAGTAAACTTGCAAGGAACATAAAAGCAGAGTGTAAAAGGATTTACAAGTATGTAAAAAGAAAAAAAGATTAGAAGACAAATGTAGGTCCTTTACAGTCAGAAACAGGAGAATTTATAATGGGGAACAAGGAAATGGCAGAGCAATTAAACAAATACTTCGGTTCTGTCTTCATGGAAGAGGACACAAATAACTTCCCAGAAATGCTAGGGAACTAAGGGTCTCCTGAGAAGGAGGAATTAAAAGAAATTGGTATTAGTAAAAAAAGTGCTGGAGAAATTAATGGGACTGAAAGCCGATAAATCCCCAGGGCCTGATAATCTGCATCCCAGAGCACCAAGATAGCCATGGAAAAATTGGATGCATTGGTTGTCATCTTCCAAAATTCTACAGGTTATGGAACAGTTCCTGCAGATTGGAGGGTGGCAAATGTAACCCCACTATTTAAAAAAGGGAGAGAAAAAACAGGAAACTACAGACCAGGTCGCCTATCAATAGTAGAGAAAATGCTAGAGTCTATTATAAAGGATGTGATAACAGGACACTTAGCAAATATCAATGGGATTAGACAAAGTCAACATGGATTTATGAAGGCGAAGTAGTGTTTGACAAACCTACTGGAGTTTTTTTTTTTGAGGATGTAACTGGTAGAATAGATAAGGGAGAACCAGTGAATGAGGTGTATTTGGATTTTCAGAAGGCCTTTGATAAAGTCCCACAAAAGAGGTTAGTGTGCAAAATTAAAGCACATGGGATTGGGGGTAATATACTGGCATAGATTGAAAATTGGTTAACAGGCAGGAAACAGTAGGAATAAATGGGTCTCTCAGGGTGGCAGGCGGTAACGAGTGGGGTACTACAGGAATCAGTGCTTGGGCCCCAGCGACTCAATATATAAATGATTTGGATGAGGGAACCAAATGTAATATTTCCAAGTTTGCTGACGACACAAAACTAGGTGGGATTGTGAGTTGTGAGGAGGATGCTAAGAGGCTTCAAGGCGATTTAGACAAGTTGAGTGAGTGGGCAAATACACGGCAGATGCAGTATAACGTGGGTAAATGTGAAGTTATCCACTTCGGTAGGAAAAACAAAGGCAGAGTATTATTTAAAATGGTGATAGATTGGGAAATGTTGATGTACAAAGGACCTAGGTGGCCTTGTACACCAGTCACTGAAAGCAAACGTGCAGGTGCAGCAGGCAGTTAGGAAGGCAAATGGTATGTTGGCTTTCATTGCAAAAGGATTTGAGTACAGAAGCATGAATGTCTTACTACAGTTATACAGGGCCTTAGTGAGGCCACTGTGTGCAGTTTTGGTCTTCTTACACAAGGATATACTTGCCATAGAGGTAGTGCAGCAAAGGCTCACCAGACTGATTCTTGGGACGGCAGGGCTGTCGTATGAGGAGAGATTGGGTCGGCTAGGCCTGTATTCACTAGAGTTTAGAATAATGAGATGGGATCTCATTGAAACGTATAAAATTGAGACAGGGCTAGACAGACTGGATGCAGGGAGGATATTTCTCCTGGCTTTTGGGGGGGGGGGGGGGGGGCGCGCGGGGTCTAGAACAAGGAGTCACAGTCTCAGGATACGGGGTAGGACATTTAGGACTGAGATGAGGAGAAATTTCTTCACTCAGAGGGTGGTGAACCTGTGGAATTCTCTACCACAGAAGGCTGTGGCAGGCAAGTCACTTAATATATTTAAGGACATAGATAGATTTCTAGACACAAAAGGCATCAAGGGGTAAGGGGAGAGTGGGAATATGATATTGAGATAGAGGATCAGCCATGATCATATTGAATGGCGGAGCAGGCTCGAACGGCCTACTTCTGCTCCTATTTTTCTATGTTGCTATGCATCTCCAGCATTGTTTTTATTTCAGATTTACATTATCCACAGTACTTTGCTTTTGCAATATGGGCCTGTGCCCACTTGGAATTGAATTAAAACTGCCTAATGTATTTCACGTAGTACTCTACAAGGCAGCAGTTCAAACCAGTGGCAGTGAGTCAGGAGCAGCCCGACTAGAGCGGGCCTGTATGGGAACACAGCATCGGCAGCAGTTCAAACCAGTGGCAATGAGTCAAGAGCAGCCCGACTAGAGCGGGCCTGTAAGGGAACACAGCATCGGCGGCAGTTCAAACCGGTGGCAGAGAGTCAGGAGCAGCCCGACTAGAGCGGGCCTGTAAGGGAACACAGCATCGGCGGCAGTTCAAACCGGTGGCAGAGAGTCAGGAGCAGCACCAGTTCAACAGCAGGGGAAGAGAGGTAAAAAGTAATCAAAGTGTGACATCACCAGGAAGCAGGTAAGTGATTCGTTGGTGAGTATTTCTTTTTTTTAAACTTTAACTCTGGTTTATAGTTTCTACGGTCTCTCTGGTGTAGCAGGGACTGTTGGTAAACCAGTTAACTGTAGTGTAATTAGTGGGATTGATTAATTAATTCAATTTAAATTAAATCAAAGGGTAAGTCATGGCAGGACAGCCGGGCCCCGTGATCTGGTCCTCCTGCAATATGTGGGAACTCGGACACTTCCCGTGTCCCTGACAACTACATGTGCAGGAAGTGTATCCAGCTGCAGCTACTGACAGACCGCATTGCGGCGCTGGAGCTGTGATTGGACACATACTGGAGCGTTCACGATGCTCAGGACAACGTGAATAGCACATTTAGAGTTGGACACACCACAGGTAGAGGTTGGACAGGAAGAAAGGGAATGGGTGACCAACAGGCAGAGTACTAGGCGCAGGCAGGTAGTGCAGGGGTCCCCGGTGGCCATCCCCCTCTCCAACAGATACACCACTTTGGGTACTGTTGGGGGGGGGGGGGGGGGGGGGATGGCTTATCAGAGGAAGGCAGCAGCCGCCAACTTCCTGGCACCAGGGGTGGCTCTGCTGCACAGAATGGGAGGAAAAAGGGTAGAGCTATAGTAATAGGGGATTCAATTGTAAGGGGAATAGATAGGCGTTTCTGCGGCCGCAAACGAGACTCCAGGATAGTGTGTTGCCTCCCTGGTGCAAGGGTCAAGGATGTCTCCAAGCGACTCCAGAACATCTTGGAAGGGGAGGGTGAACAGCCAGTTGTCATGGTGCATATAGGCACCAACGATATAGGTAAAAAGCAAGATGAGGTCCTAAAAGCGAAGTATAGGGAGTTGGGAGATAAATTAAAAAACAGGACCTCAAAAAGGTAGTAATCTCAGGATTGCTACCAATGCCACGTGCTAGTCAGAGTAGAAATAGAAGGATACTTCAGATGAATACGTGGCTAGAGGAATGGTGCCAGGGGGAGAGATTCAAGTTCCTGGGACATTGGAACCGGTTCTGGGGGAGGTGGGACCAGTTCAAACCGGACGGTTTGCACCTGGGCAGGGCTGGAACCAATGTCCTGGGGGGGTG
Organism: Somniosus microcephalus; assembly: GCF_052327205.1. NCBI lineage: Eukaryota > Metazoa > Chordata > Chondrichthyes > Squaliformes > Somniosidae > Somniosus > Somniosus microcephalus. The sequence goes on along the minus strand of NC_140995.1, from coordinate 104,509,729 downwards.
TTTGCTAGTGCTGTGGGGGAGGGTTTAAACTAAAATGGCAGGGGGTTGGGAACCTGAGCAGGGAGAAAGGTAAGGGAAACAAGGATAAAAGCAAAAGACAGGAAGGAGAAAAACAAAAGTGGCAGTCAGAGAAATCAACGGTTTAAATCAAACATGGCCACAGTAAAGAATAATTCTAATAGGTCAAAGAGCGTTAAAAAAACAAGCCTGAAGGCTTTGTGTCTTAATGCGAGGAGCATTTGTAATAAGGTGGATGAATTGGCTGCACAAATAGAAGTAAACAAATACGATTTGGTTGGGATTACGGAAACGTGGCTCAAGGAAGGCCAGGACTGGGAACTCAACATCCAGGGGTATTCGATATTCAGGAAAGATAGGCAAAAAGGAAAGGGAGGTGGGGTAGCATTACTGGTTAAAGAAGGGATTAACACAATTGTAATGAAGGATATTAGCTCTGATGATGTGGAATCTGTATGGGTAGAATTGAGAAATACTAAGGGGAAAAAAACATTAGTGGGAGTGGTAAATAGACCTCCAAACAGTAAAGCGGAGGTTGGGGATGGCATTAAAAGGGAAATTAAAAAGAAGCGTGCAATAAGGGCACAGCAGTCATCATGGGTGACTTTAATCTACATATAGATTGGGCCAACCAAATGAGTAACAATACTGTGGAGGAGGAATTCCTGGACTGTTTACAGGATGGTTTCCTGCACCAATATGTCGAGGAACCAACCAGAGATCAGGCCATCTTAGACTGGGTATTATGTAACGAGAAAGGATTAATTAGCAATCTTGTTGTACGAGGCCCCTTGGGTCGGAGCAATCATAATATGATCGAATTCTTCATTAAGATGGAGAATGAAGTAGTTGACTCGGAGACTAGGGTCCTCAATTTAAATAAAGGAAACTATGATGGTCTGAGGAGCGAGTTGGGTAGGATTGATTGGGGAATGGCACTCAAAGGGTTGACGGTGGATAGGCAATGGCAAACATTCAAAGACCGAATGGATGAACTACAGAATTTGTTCATCCCAGTTTGGCATAAAAATAAAACAAAAAAGGTGACCCAACCGTGGCTAACAAGGGAAATTAGGGATAGCATAAGGTCCAAGGAGAGGGCATATAAATTGGCCAGAAAAAGCAATAATCTTGAGGATTGGGAGCAGTTTAGGATTCAACAAAGGAATTAATTAAGAAAGGGAAAATAGAATGAGAGTAAGCTTGCAGAGAACATAAAAACTGACTGTAAAAGCTTTTATAGATATGTGAAGAGAAAAAGATTGGTAAAGTCAAGCGTAGGTCCCTTGCAGTCAGAATCGGGGGAATTTATAATGGGGAACAAAGAAATGGCAGACCAACTAAATACATATTTTGGTTCTGTCTTCACAAAGGAGGACAGAAATAACCTCCCAGAGATGCCAGGGAACATAGCGTCTGATGAAAGGGTGGAACTGAAAGAAATCAGTATTTGTAGGGAAATGGTGTTAGGGAAATTGATGGGAATGAAGGCCGATAAATCCCCAGGGCCTGATAATCTACATCCCAGGGTACTTAAGGAAGTGGCCCTAGAAATAGTAGATGCATTGCTGGTCATCTTCCAGAACTCGATAGACACTGGAACGGTACCCATGGATTGGCGGGTAGCTAATGTTACCCCACTATTTAAAAAAGGTGGTAGAGAAAAGGCAGGGAATTATAGACCAGTAAGCTTGACATCGGTAGTGGGGAAAATGCTAGAGTCCATTATAAATAGCAGAGCACTTGGAAAGCAGTGACTGGATCGAACAAAGTCAACATGGATTTACAAAAGGTAAATCATGCTTGACTAATCTACTGCAATTTTTTGAGGATGTAACTGGTAAAATAGATAAGGGAGAACTAGTGGATGTGGTGTACTTGGACTTTCAGAAGGCTTTCGATAAGGTCCCACAAAAGAGATTAGCGTGCAAAATTAAGGCACATGGGATTGGGGGCAAGGTATTGACTTGGATAGAGAACTGGTTGGCGGACAGAAAGCAAAGAGTTGGAATAAACGGGTCGTTTTCCGAGGGGCAGGCAGTGACTAGTGGGGTACCACAAGGATCGGTCCTAGGACCCCAGCTGTTCACAATATATATTAATGATCTGGACAAAGCTTGGGTGGGGGGGGGGGGGGGGAAAGAAGAGGGTATGCGGTGAGGAGGATGTCGTGAAACTCCAGCACGATTTGGACATGTTGGGTGAGTGGGCAGAAACATGGCAAATGCACTATAATGTGGATAAATGTGAGGTTATCCACTTTGGTGGCAAAAACAGGAAGGCAGACTATTTGAATGGTAATAGATTGGGAGAAGGGGAAGTGCAAAGAGACCTGGGTGTTCTTGTACACCAGTCGCTGAAGGTAAGCATGCAGGTGCAGCAGGCGGTTAAGAAGGCAAATGGTATGTTGGCCTTCGTAGCAAGAGGGTTCGAGAACAGGAGCAAGGATGTCTTGCTGCAGTTGTACAGGGCCTTGGTGAGACCACATCTTGAGTATTGTGCGCGGTTTTGGTCGCCTTATCTGAGGAAGGATGTTCTTGCCATGGAGGGAGTGTAGCGAAGGTTCACCAGGCTGATACCTGGGATGGCAGGAAAGGCGTATGAGGAGAGATTGTGTCGATTGGGCTTATACTCGCTGGAGTTTAGAAGATTGAGAGGGGATCTCATCGAAACCTATAAAATTCGGTCAGGCCTGGACAGACTAGATGCAGGAAGGATGTTTCTGATGGCCGGGGAGTCCAGAACCAGGGGTCATAGTCTAAGGATAAGGGGTAAGCCATTTAGGACTGAAATGAGGAGGAATTTCTTAACCCAGAGTGGTGAACCTGTGGAATTCTCTGCCACAGAGGGCGGTGGAGGCCAGTTCATTAAGTATATTCAAGAAAGAGTTGGATATATTTCTTAAGGCTAAAGGGATATGGGGAGAAGGCAGGGACCGGGTACTGAATTTGGATGATCAGCCATGATCTCATTGAATGGCGGAGCAGGCTCGAAGGGCCGAATGGCCTACTCCTGCTCTCATCTTCTATGTATCTATGAGGCATTGTCCCATGGGTCTGGGTTGGATTCTTTCAGCTTCTGGCGATTAAAAAACATACTGACCTCACTGCATCACTTGGTCCCATACTAAAATCCATCTAGATTATCTGACTACCTCAGCTCCTCAGAACACAATCACTTGCTGACTCCAGCAAATAAACACATGTTCAAACAATTCAGTGTTTGTCAGTTCATTCCACATGCTGCACACAATGCTTTATCACAAAAGTATACAAAAGGAGCTTGACATTAGATGTAATGTGATCTTAGGAATTGTAAGTTTTAAATGCTTGCATCTAAACAGAACTGAGTACATTGTAAAACTTCAGGAATTAACATTTTTTAAACTGCATTACTACCTGCCCAGTACTGAAGGGATGTTTGCCCTGTCAGACTGAGCTTGAAACAATTAAGCATTCTGCTCCAAACATTTTCATAAACAAGTGTCAACCTAGCACGTCAACCAAGCACAGAACAGACAAAATGGGAGCACTTAATTTTAATAGCTATTATTTATATTGTTTGAGGTCTTCTGTATGCAGTGTTGAATTGGTAACCACATATCATTGAAACTGCTCATCTAAACATTTTTAATGGGACTTTCCAACAGAGACTTGCCTATCACCTGTAATTGCAAGTCTCCCACCACTTTAGCCACCCAGCTCCAAACTCTCCGGCTTCCTCAGGCTACAGATAGTTCACTGGCACACTCCTCTAGCACCATCCGATCCACTCCAGACTTTTCCCCATGGCCCCATTCTCCCACAAAAGCGGATACCTGACCTTAGCCGAGAATGGATTTGAAGTACCATGGAGGAATTCCCTGAAGGGCTTATTTTTTAAAATATTTTTTCCAGCTTAAGCAAGAGAGCCTTGCCCAAAAGTCATGGGTAGGAATTGTTGAAGGGATTCCCCAAGAACTTCAAAAGTCTAGTTCCTGTTCAGAACGAAAGCCAGACTTGGAAATACAGGAAAGGAATTCCTGTAAGGAAAGGCCACGACTTGGAGGAAACCCATTCTTCAGACTGGAGGCTGTCCCCAAACAGGAGACTGGGAGGGAAATTGAATGATCCTACTCTTCCTCCTATCCCAAGGATCTGTTCTTGTGTGCCTTAATCTTTTGGCATCTCTCTTGCCACATCCCAAACACCTATTCCTTCATGGCCCTGGTTCCCCATAAGCTGCGCTTTGTTCTGCTCTTTTAATGTACATACCCTTTAAATTTCTGCGTATGCACGGTATTTACAATGGAAAAGCTGCTGAGCAGCCTGTGCTGAACCTTGCACATTTTGTTACGTGGCCACGCAGCTTCGAGGGAACATTGGCCCCGACCGCCTCCCCATAAAAATCATAATTAGGCAGAGTCAACATGGTTTTATGAAAGGGAAATAGTGTTTGATAAATATTCATTTTTTGAGGATGCAATTAGCAGGGCAGATAAAGGTGAACCAGTGGATGTAGTATATTTGGATGGATTTTCTGAAGGCATTCAATAAGGCGCCACACAAAAGGTTGTTATACAAGGTGAGGGCTCATGGATTGGGGTAATATTAGCATGGAGTGGAATGGTTAAAAGACAGAAAACAGTCAGAAGAAACAGGTCATTTTCAGGTTGGCAGACAGTTTCTAGTGGGGTGCCACAAGGATCAGTGCTGGGGCCCCAGCTATTTACATCTATATTAAATGACTTAGATGACGGGACCAAGTTGGTTGACGGCACAAAGCTAGGTGGGAGAATAAGTTCTGAGGAGGACAGTCTGCAAAGTGATAGAAACAGGTTCAGTGAATGGGCAAGGAGGTGGCAGATAGAAGTGTGGGGAAATGTGAGGTTATTCACTTTGGTAGGAAGAAAAGTTTTTTTTTATATAAACGGTGAGAAACTATTAAATGTTGGTCTTCAGAGGGATTTGGATGTCAGTGTACACAAAACATAGAAAGTTAACATCCAAGCACAGCAAGCAATTAGGAAGGCAAATTTATGTTAGCCTTTATTGCAAGGGGGTTGTTGTACCAGAGTAAAAGTCTTACTACAATTGTACAGGGCTTTGGCAAGACCACACCTGGAGTAGAGTATTGTGCACAATTTTTGTCTCCGTACCCAAGCAAAGATTTACCTGCCAGAGAGGGGGTGCAACAAAGGTTCACTAAACCGATTCCTGGGATGAGAGGGTTGTCCAGAGGAGAGATTGAATAGATTGTTCTACACTCCAGAGAGTATAGGCCCAATGAGAGGTGATCTCATTGAAACATACAAGATTCCAAGGGGGATTGATAGGGTAGATGCCAAGAGGTTGTTTCCCCTGGCTGGAGAGTCTAGAACTAGGGGGCATAGTCTCAGGATAAGGGGTCAGCCATTTAGGACTGAGGTGAGGAGAATTCTCTTCGGACAAAGGGTTGTGAATCTTTGGAATTCTCTACCCCAGAGGGCTGTGGATGCTCAGTTGTTGAGCATATTCAAGGCCGAGATTGACAGAATTTGGGACTCTTGGGGAACGAAGGGACATGGGGGAAAAAAGGAACATGGAAAGAAAGAAAAAAAAAGGTAGAAAAGTAGAGTTGAGGTTGCAGATCAGCCATGATCTTATTGAATGGTGGAGCAGGCTTTTTATTTGTTTCTGGGATGTGGGCACCGCAAGGCCAGCATTTATTGCCCATCCCTAATTGCCCTTGAGATGATGTTAGTGAGCTGCCATCTTGAACTGCTGCAGTCCATGTGATGAAGGTACTCTTAGTGCTGAGGGAGGGAGTTCCAAGATTTTGACCCAGCAACAATGAAGGAACGGCAATTTATTTCCAAATCAGGATGGTGTGTGACTTGGAGGGGAACTTGGAAGTGATGGTGTTCCCATGCGCCTGCTACTCTTGCCCTTCTAGGTGGTAGAGGTCACAGGTTTGGAAGGTCCAAGAAGCCTTGGCAAGTTGCTGCAGTACATCTTGCAGATGGCACACACTGCAGCCACGGTACGCCGCTGGCGGAGGGAGTGAATTTTTAAGTTGGTGGATGGGGTGCCAATCAAGCGGGCTGCTTTGTCCTGGATGGTGTCGAACTTCAAGTGTTGTTGGAGCTGCATCCATCCAGATAAGTGGAGAGTATTCATCACACTCCGGATTTGCACCTTGTAGATGGTGGAAAGGCTTTGGGGAGTCAGGAGACGAGACACACGCTGCAGAATACCCAGCCTTTGACCTGGTCTTGTAGCTTGTGTGTGTGTGGCTGGTCCAGTTAAGCTTCTGGTCAATGGTTCCCCCCCCAAACGATGTTGGGGGATTCAGCAATGGTTTTGCCATGGAATGTCAAGGGCAGTGGTTAGACTCTCTTGTTGGATATAGTCATTGCCTGGCATTTGAGTTGCGTGAAAGTTACTTGCCACTTATCAGCCCAAGCCCGAATGTTGTCCAGGTGTTGTTGCATGCGCGCATGGACTGCTTCATTATCTGAGGAGTTGCGAATGAACACTGAACAATCAGCGAACATCCCCACTACTGACCATATAATGAAGGCAAGGCCATTGATGAAGTTGCTGAAGATGATTGCACTAGGACACCGCCCCGAGGAACTCCTACAGTGATGTCTTGGGGCTGAGATGATTGGCCTCCAACAACCACCTTCCTTTGTGCTAAATATATGACTCTAGGCAGTGGAGAGTTTGCCCCAATTCCCATTGACTTCAGTTTTATTCAGGCTCCTTGATGCCAGACTCTGTCAAATGCTGCCCTGATGTCAAGGGCAGTCACTCTCACCTCACCTCTGGAATTCAGTTCTTTTGTCCATGTTTGGACCAAGGCTGTAATGAGGTCAGGAGCAGAGAGGTCTTGATGGAACCCAAACTGAGCATCAATGAGCAGCTTATGGGCGAGTAAGTTTGACAGCACGGTCGATGACATATTCCATCACTTTGCTAATGATTGAGAGTAGACTGATGGGGCAGTAACTGGCTCGTTTGCATTTGTCCTGCTGTGTGTGTACAGGACATATCTGGGCAGTTTTCTACATTGTCAGATAGATGCCAGTAGCTGTACTGGAACAGCTTGGCTAGAGGCACAGCTAGTTCTGGAGCACAAGTCTTGATCACTACAGCTGGGATGTTGTCGGGGACCACAGCTTTTGCTGTATCTAGTGTGCTCAGCCATTTCTTGATATCACGTGGAGTGAATCGGATTGGCTGAAATCCAATCAGCTCAAGGGGCTGCAAGGCCTGCTCCTTAGGGTTGCAAAGGGGTGGTAAGTTTCCGGTAAATTTCCAGAAATTTTCCACGGGAAGTTTAGCTTGGGAATTTTGCCCAAAAAAGCACATGCTAGCATAATATTGTTTTTTTTGTATTTCTTTCTCCCCCCCCCCCCCCCCCCCACAGGTCCTCTCAATAATTAAGATTCCATCTCTGTTAGTAATTATTAAGGAATTTCTTAATCAATATATGTTTATCTTACTTGGCTTGTTTTAATAATTACAAGTTGTGTGTGACTGTGAACAAATGTGTCCTGATTGGTTGGATGAGTGGATGAGCGATTAGCTCCCTCTATTTGTAATATTTGCATATCGAATTGTGATTGGCCTGCAGGCATCTGTAAGACTGCTATAGTTTTTTTAAGATCCAGGTTAGGGGTCCTGAGGGAAGTCATTTTGTTTTCTGCTGATGATGTGATGATGCAGTAAGTAAATCAGACTTTATACCAAATAAACCAGTTACTTGTTGAACTCTGTTGTCCTTCAATTTAAAATATACAAAATAATACACTATTGGTGATGTAGCGTCGTGTGTGTACAGGTCATGCTTCCATCACATGGAGCATCAGCAAAAATGTACTCACCCTGTTGCAATCGTGCTGATCGACCGCAGTTCGACAGAGATGAATGCCCTTTATTTCTCTGCATAGAACAATGCCACGTTTACCGTCGGATGTGTGGAAGCATTTTACCCCAGGCATTAAAGATGGAAAGACTGTGTACATGTGCAAACACTGTAGAAAGCCATATGTAAAGAATGCCACAAAGATGCAGCAGCATTTATCCAAATGCAGTAACTTCACTCAAAGCTCACAGCAGTCAGCCCAGAGTTCCTCTGCTTCCATTCAAGATGATGATGGTTCTCATTCAGCATCAGGCACTCCTGGCCCACTTGGAAGGTTCTTTGATACAATGGATAACCATAGCCAGAAGAATGCAGATGAGTGCCTTGCTCAAGCTGTATATGCAACAGGCTCACCCCTCATGCTCACAGCCAATGTGTACTGGAAGAGATTTTTCAATGTTATTCGCCCTGCATACTGTCCTCCCACCAGACATGCTTTGTCTACTTATTTGCTGGAGGCTGAGTAGAACAGAGTCCAAGGAAAGCTCAAAGAAACGATAGCGATGGCAGACTGTGTTGCAGTTATCTCAGATGGGTGGTCAAATGTACGAGGGGAGGGCATCATAAACTACATCGTCTCCACTCCTCTCCCAGTGTTCTTCAAGAGCACAGACATGAAGGACAACAGACACACAGGCACATAAATTGCTGATGAGCTGAAAGCAGTCATCAACGATCTTGGATCACAAAAGGTCTTTGCAGTAGTTACTGACAATGCTGCGAATATGAAGGCTGCTTGGGCTCAAGTGGAGGAGGCCTACCCTCATATTACGTCTATTGGGTGCGCAGCTCATGAGCTTAACCTGCTCCTCAAGGACATCATGGGTTTGAGAACCATGGAAGCACTGTACAAGAGAGCCAAGCAAGTTGTTAAGTATGTCAGGGGAAAACAGGTAGTTGCAGCAACCTACAACTCCAAGCAAATGACAAAGAACAAGAACACCACACTGAAGCTGCCCAACAACACTAGATGGGGTGGTGTTGTCATAATGTACAACAGCCTTCTGGAGGGTAAGGAGTCGCTGCAAGAAATGGCAATATCCCAGTCTGGGGATATGGAAACCACCATCAAGAAAATACTGCTGGATGTGTTGTTTTGGGAAGAGAGTGGTTAGCAGCCTTAAACTACTCTCACTAGTAGCATCTGCAATTGCTCAGATTGAAGGAGATGACGCTGTCTTGTCAGATGTTCAGGCTTTTTACTGATTTAAAAGAACAAATCAGCATTGCCCTACCCACATCCCTGCTGTTCAAAGCAGAGAAGGCAATTGTTCAATTCATACAGACGCGTCAAGAATTTTGTGTCAAGCCGATTCATGCTGCAGCATACATGCTGGACCCAAAGCATGTTGGGAGACCAGTACTTTCTGGAGAACAGATCAACAGCGCTTACAGTGTGATTTCTACCCTCTCACACCATCTCAGTCTGGATGTGGGCAAAGTTCTGGGAAGTCTGGCAAAGTTCTCTACCAAGCAAGGTCTTTGGAATGGGGATGGGATATGGGAATCATGCAAGCATATCAGTGCACATACCTGGTGGAAGGGACTTTGTGCATCTGAGGCCCTGTCACCTATTGCATCGGTGATACTCCAAATCCCACCTTCATCAGCGGCCTCTGAACGAAACTGGTCACTTTTTGGGAATACGCATACAAAGGTGCGCAACAGGCTGACTAACAAGAGAGTGGAGAAACTGGTGGCTATCCGGGCGAACCTACAACTTATTGAGCCAGATACAGAAGTGTCCACCACACAGCTAGACACTGACACAGAGGAGGCAATGGACACGTCAGAGCCAGAGTCAGAGAATCAGGAGGAGTAGAAGACTCAAAGGGACAAAATAAGGACAAATTATAGGCTAAATAAGCTGACGCTCTTTATTTTATTTTAGATGGGTCTTTTTTGTGGGGGTTCAATAAAGTTCAAAATTATAACCTAAATAAAGTTTTGAAAGCCTGTTTTTATTTGTATGGAACAGTATGTCTATTTTGACGACAAAGATAATATAAGGGTCAGAGACAAAAACCATCAGTGTGCAAAAAAAACTCAAAATTCCCACAAATTCCCATGGAAAGTTTCCTCTTTTTAAAAATTCCCAGAATTTGGCAACCCTACTGCTCCTATTTCTTATAATCTTCTACCACATCCTACTCTGGTTACATCCATTTCTAACCGCCATCCTGCATTTGCCACAAGAAAATGTGATCATAGCCTAAACTAATGGGTAAAAGCCAGGACAGCAGTTGGGGCATTGCAACTAACCTGGTTGCCATTCTAGAAAATACACTTGTGTGGACATTGGCGAGGACAGAATCAGGCTCAGTTAAGACAGTTGAGTAATCTGCCAACCTTCACTTTCTGCACTCACATGATGAATGGTCACTTAAGACAATTCAGTACATCAGGAGAAATGGAGTGTGATTTTTATTCAGGTTATAACAATTTGGAATATTAAATGTGAAAGATGAACAGGAGAGGGAAGTGAGTTGAAGTAAATCCAGTTAAAATAAAAAAGTTAGAATCATTGGTACAGTATAGGGTAATCTGGCACTTATTGCAGCAATATTTTCTACGTAACATGCAAGTACTAGTTTATTTGCAAATAATTGTTACCAATCAAGCAACTTCTATTATAAACACATGTGGATACCATATTAAAGTCCAGCATTCAAATGGCACAGCTGCTTCATGAAGGGAATAAGTAAAAGGAAAACATAAATCTAGCCAAAGTTAACAGCAAGGAAATAAAGCAAGAAGCAAAACAAAAATGTTATGAAGCTTAACTTTTACCATGTTTCCTGTAAGGCAGTCTCCGACCAAACAGAATTTTTGTTTCAATACTTTTCTCCGCAAATTCTCACCCAAACATCACCTCCCTAGATCAGAAAAAGTTTCTTGATTAGGATGGACGTATTTAACTAGAAATTGGGTTATCCAAAAACTTCACAAGAAAATGGAAGCAGTGCTAGCAAAGAGCTTGTATTTAATTTCATTGCACCGCAAATTATTTTGAAGTTATTGAAACAAGTAATGAAATAGCCATCTTGATTGTTTTGTTTTAATTACATTTTATTAAAGGCAATTTTTCTGTGCAAGAAAAACACTTGGGATTCCAAACATGTAAGACCTTCAGATCCATCAGATAATGGTTAGAACTTCTCCCATCTTGGATACCAACAACTAGCAATTATATAGCACCTTTAATTTAATGTAGAAAAAAGCATCCCAATGCCATCTTTATTGGGGAGGGGGTAGAAAGGGAATGTGAATTAAGGGAATAAACAGCAAGCCACAGAAGGTTGTTAGGAGTGACAAACTTGATCATGAAGGCAAAAGGTGGAGAGGATAACAGCTTTCATTTATATAGCTCCTTTCACATAGAAAAGTGCCTCAGCATTTTACAGAAATGTAACCTAACAAAAACTGAGCCAAGGAAGTGGGTATTAGGAAGTGATTAAAATCCTGGTCAAAGATGTAAGTTTTAACAAGGATCTTAAAAAAACCAAGTGGAAGTTTAGGGAGAAAATTCCAGAACTTGGGCCCTAGACAGCTGAAGCCACGTGCATCAATGGCAGGGTGAAAGGAGTGAGGGATACACGGGAGGCCAGATTGAGAGACACAGATCTGAGCATTGCAAGGCTGGAGAGGTGGCTGAGATTGAGGGGTGAAGCTGGAGGAATTTGAACACTAGGATACAGGAAGCAGAATTTGGGATGAGTTGAAGTTTATGGAGGGTGGAGACTGGCCAGGAGAGCACTGGAATAATTGAGACTAGAGGTGACAAAAGCATGGATGAGGGGGATCGGCAGATTGGCTGAGACAGGGCAGAAACAGGCAATGATACGGAGCTGAAAGTAGGTAGTCTTTGTGATGGAGATGCTATGGAGTCATAATCTAAGCTCAGGGTCAAGTAGAACGACATGGTCGCAAACAGTCAGCTTCAACTTGAGTGCCCTGGCAGGGGTGTGGAATCGGTGGCAAGGGCAGAAGATTATGGCTTTGTTAATGTTTAATTGAAGGAAATTACAGCAGACTGACAAGAGGCAGTCTATCCATTATCTACAAGGCTCAAGACAGGAGTGTACTAGGATACTCAATTTACCTGGTTGGACACAGCCACCACACAAGAAGCTCGACACCATCCAGGAAGGAACAGTTCACATTACAGAGTGCCCTTGTCATTGTAGTCAATATCTATCACTGGTACACTGTGGCTGTAGTACATACCATTGAAACTAACCATTACAGCAGCTCACCAAGGTTACTTTGACCACCTCCCTCTCCTGGGACCTTGAGCACCAAGAAGGACAAGAATAGAAAATGTTTGGTAACACCATCATCTCCAAGTTCCCTTCCAAGTGTCACACCCTCCTGAATTGAATATATAAATCGCATTTCCTTCATCACCGAGTCAATATCGTGGAATTTTCTACCCAACACCATTGTGGGAGCACCATCACCATAATGAGTGAAACTGGTTCACCACCACCTAGTCAGGGCAACTAAGGATAGACAATAAATGCAGCCTTGCCAGCATCATCTACACCTAAAAGAAACAAAGAAGGAAATACATTTAATGTTCCATTTGGAAGCTTGCTGCACTCGTGTTCGGCGAGTCAGGCGGAGGCAGCGCAGCAGCAGCAGCCACGAAGACCTGCTTCGGCACGTCGCCCGGCAGCTCCTCGTCATGAATTTGTGTTTCGGACTAGGAGGAGGGGAGCCAGGCATGGCGGTTGGAGGCCGGATGTGAGCGAGAGGCAGGCCCCGGGCCGTTGCAAATTTGAACCGGCGACAGTGCGGGAAGCTCGCAGTTCGAGGGGAAGGAGGGAGAGCCGGGCATGGAGACCCGAGGCCAGATGGTGAGCGTGAGAAGTAGGACACCATATTGTGGAGCTGGCAACAGGGAGGAGGATTCCTCGGAGACGGAGCGGCTGATGAACATCGCATGCCCACTGCCATTGGACACAATTGAATTGCCTTTTACTGAACATGGCGCTGTAGAATAGCGACATGTCTGAGCTCCCACAGCCTATTGTGGAAGTGATCGGGGAGTAAAAACATTCCATGGTAATACATACCGCAAGTAAAATTTGATTTGATTTTTATAAAAATTTACATTTCTTTATATGGAAATAAAATTGCATTTACACTAAACTGTCAAACAGTATACGTCACCACCAACATCTGCAATCATTTAGCGCCAGTTTCCATTTTTGATATTAAAAGATGGAGTTACACAGTATATATTTAGTGCAAGTCAACTCGGCAGTGGCAACTAATTGGGATCCCAGTACATTTATTGGAACTTAGTAATCTCATTGTTACAGCGAGTCATTAAAACTCACAAATTCTTCACTTATGCTACAGCCAATAGCGTCATGAGCACTGCTTAGCTGAGAGCATGCACGAAAACACGCGAGTGAGGTTATATTAATATAGCACCTTATCATGTCCCCAAGTGTTTTACTACTGATGGATTACTTTTTCCCCAAGTGCAATCCCTTATGTATGCAAAGTAGCTACACAATTACTTTGTAGGCAGAGCAGCTACACTGCTTGCTCATATGGCTCTGGATTCAAGGAAAACAAAGCTTGACGCACATATATGCTTCTATACATTAATACAGCTCTGCCAAGCAACCTCTGACTGCAGGTGAAATTTCTATTACAAACATACTTCTGTCAGTGGAAATTTAAGGCACTTGTCAGCCACCCAAGCTCCTCTTGAATGCTTCAGTTTAAGCAGACTACATTGGCTGCAGCTAATGCATAGCACTAGGGGCGAGACCACATTATAGGAAACTGATATCTGGCACCGACTGGACCAGCGTGTTGCCGATCTATCAAAACTGCCGGACATACAAAGTTAATGTTGAAACAGAGGTTTTCATCTCCGTATCTGACAAACACTGTTGCTTAGCAACAGCTTCTAAAGAGTCGGCTGCAGCTGCAAGCGTCTCTAGCTGAAGCTGTTGCTATAGCTACAGACCTTGCAGAGTCTGAACCAGGAAGTGTCAGTTAGAATAGTTAATTCAATGTAAAATCTTGTACAGAAAGCGAGAGAGGGAAAGAGAGATTGAGAGAAATAAAACAAAAGTTTTTTTTAATTTTTAAATCAATAATTAAAATCTGAAGGAATGAGACTCCACACTTGTAAAAGTTAATTTTCAGTAGCAGAGAAGTTGTTTGGCAGAAATTAAAACTTATGTCATTAAAAATTCACTTACACTTGAATGGACAAGCCCCAACTTTTTTTGTCGTGTTTAGCAGGTATCTGTCAGGCAAGTAGCCCAACCTCTCAACATTGCATGTATTTTAATGTTGAGTCTGGCCAAGGTACAGTTATAGCAAAGCTTCTGGAGTAGCAGGGCAACTCTGACAGCAACTTCCTGATTTTCAAGTTTAACTGTGCATGTATGGTTGCTGGAAATGCTGTCCGATTTACTTTAAGCAGCGAGTGCTGTTCGTCTCACCGTTATTTGTACCGCCAATACTTCATTCAAATTCTTATCTTATCAATTTGTTTGTTAGGTATCAAAGGTCGGATTATTAGAGCGGTTTTTATCTGCATAATGAAAAGTTAGGGTAAAGCGCAATACCATAAACACATTTACACAGTATTTATATTGCCAATGGCAGAACTGTTTTAACTATACAGTATTACCAATTACAACTGTGAAAATTAAACAGTCTGCAATTATCTATTTAAGAGTAATAATACACTAATTATGCATTCATGGATTATTAATGTTGATTTTTTAATTTCAACTTGTAAAAAAAATGCTCACAAGGGTCATCAACAGTTATAGGATATACGGCACAGAAACAGGCCATGCCAGCGTTTATGCTCCACTTGAGCCTCCTCCAGTCTTTCATCTAAATCTATCAGCGCAACTCTATTCCCTTCTCCCTCATATGCTTGTCCAGCCTCCCCTTAAATGAATCTGCACTATTCGCTTCAACCACTTCTTGTGGTAGCGAGATCCATATTCTCACTACTCTCTGGATAAAGCTGTTCCTTCTGAATTCCCCATTGGATTTCTTGGTGACTATCTCATATTGATGCCTCTAATTAGGCTCTTCCCCACAAGTAGAAACAGTCTCCCTCTATCCACTATCAAAACCTTGCATAATTTTAAAGACCTCCATTAGGTCACCCCTCAGCCTTTTTCAAGCAAAGAGAGACCCAGCCTTTCCATCCCTTCCTGATATGTATACCCTCGCATTTCTGGTATCATCCTTGTAAATCTTCTCTGCACCCTCTCCGGTGCCTCTATATCCTTTCTATTATATGGCGACCAGAACTGTACACAGTACTCCAAATGTGGTCTAACCAAGGTTCAATACAGGTTTAGCCTAACTTCCCTACTTTTCAATTCTATCCCACTAGAAATAAACACTAGTGCTTGGTTTGCTTTTTTTATGGCCTTGCTAACCTGTGGCGCAACTTAGTGATTTGTATTCCGCGATCCCTTTGTTCCTCTACCCCACCTAAACTCGCACACTCCAAGTGATAAATTACATCCTATTCTTCCTGCCAAAATGTAATACAGGAAACTTTGTGCTATCCGGCACCGACAGAACGGAGCTGTTGCCGTTCCCTCAAAACTGCCGGACACACCAGCGTTAATGTTGAAGCATACGGAGCTTTTCATCTCCGTATTTGACAACAAACACTGTTGCTTAGCAACAGCTTCTAAACAGCCGGCCCGTACCTTGGAAGCGTCTCTGTAGCTTAGCAACAGCTTCAGAGACTTTGCAGAACCTGACTGTTGGAAAAAAAAACCACGAGAAGAAAAAAAACTAACCAAACGGCTCCTGATTTTTGCCGGTGGCTCGAGCTTGCTGGACATTTAGCCTCCGGATAACAGTTTCCTGTACCTCACATTTATGTGTTGAACTTCATTTGCCAATTATTTGCCCATTCTGCAAGTTTATTAATGTCCTCCTAAGTATTGACTATCACTCTCCCCTCTTCCGCCCCACCCATTGGATAATCTGCAAATTTAGAAATTGTGTTTTTGATTCCAAAGCCTAAATCGTTAATGTAAATTGTGAACAGTGGTCCCAGCACTGATCCTTGTGGAACACCACTACCCACCTTCTGCCACCGTAAATAGCTACCCTTTACTCCCACTCCCTGCTTTCTGTCTTAAGCCAGCTAGCAATCCATTCTGCTACTTGTCCTCCGACTCCACAATCTCTGACCTTATTCATTAGTCTATGAGGTATCTTATCGAAGGCCTTTTGAAAAATCTAGATAAATTACATCTACAGTATTACCATTGTCTACGGTTACCTCTTCAAAGTTGTTAAAGTAGAATGGAAAGAGAACATGGTCACCCACAACAATAAAAACCTTAAAATGTCCCTCAATCTGCTTAACATGGTGACCTCCATTCCAGCACCAGATAAGTTAGCTCCTTGGATCATCCATGGAGAGCGTGCAGTAGAGATTTACTAGAATGGTACCAGGGATGAGGAACTTCAGTTCTGTAGAGACTAGAGAAGCTGGGATTGTTCTCCTGAGAACAGCAATGGTTATGAGGAGATTTGAGAGGTGTTCAAAAATCATTAAACTGTTTCCACTGACAGAAGGGTCGGTAACCAGGGGACACAGATTTAAGGTGATTGGCAAAAGAACCAGATGAGACACGAGGAAACATTTTTTCTTTAAAACAGTGAGTTATGATCTGGAATGCACGGCCTGAAAAGGGTGATGGAAGCAGATTTAATACTAACTTTCAGAAGAGAATTGGATATATACTTGAAGTGAAAACATTTACAGGAAGAGAGGTGAGTGGGATTAATTGGATAGCTCTACCAAAGAAACACGATGGATCAAATGTCCTCCTTCTGCACGATCTTCTCTTAGGCAGTCCCTCGGAACAGAGGATGACTTGCTTCCACATTAAAAATAAGTTCTCAGGTGACCGATGAGTCCAATGCGGGACCTACAGTCTGTCACAGGTGGGGCAGATGGTGGTTGAAGGGGCAGGTGGGGTGCTTGGGTTGACGCGCGCTCCTCGCGCTTGGCTTCCGCTTGCTCCCGGCAAAGAGACTCTCGGTGTTCGGTGCCTTCCCAGATGCTTCGCCTCCACTTTGTGCAGTCTTGGGCCAGGGATTCCCAAATGTCGGTGGGGATGTTACACTTTTTCCAAGGAGGCTTTGAGGGTGTCCTTGAAGCGTTTCCTCTGCCCACCTGGGGCTCTCGCCGCGCCAGCGCTCCGAGTAGAGTGCTTGTTTTGGGAGTCTCGTATCGGGCATGCGGACAATGTGACCCGTCCATCGGAGCCAATAGAGCGTGGTCAAAGCTTAGATGCTGGCCTGAGCAAGAACACAGACGTTGGTGCGCCTATCCTGTCAATGGATTTGCAGGATCTTGCGGAGGTAGCATTGGTGGTACCTCTCCAGTGCTTTGGAGGTGCCTGCTGCACATGATCCATGTCTCTGAGGCATACAGAAGGGCAGGTATCACTGCTGCTCTGTAGACCATGAGCTTAGTACCAGGTTTGAGGTCCTGGTCTTCAAACACTTTCTCAGGCGACCGAAGGGTGCACTGGCACACTGAAGGTGGTGTTGGACTTCGTTGTCAACGTCTGCCCTTGTTGACTGTAGGCTCCCAAGGTATGGAAAGTGGTCCACGTTGTCCAAGTACAACGTGGATTTCTGCACTATATCATTCTATGATCAATTAAGAAACTTAATGTTGTATAAATGTTAGCCAGGACACTGGGAGAATTCCCTGCTCCTCAGATTAGTGCCAAGAAATCTTTTGCATCCACCTAAAGTGGCCTTGATTTAACATCTCATTTGAAAGACAACACCTCAGAGATTAGCCTAGATTATATGCTCAAATTCTGGAACGGGAGGCTTCAACCACAACCTTCTGAGTGAGTGGAGTATACTACCACTGAGCCAAGATATCTTTCAAACTGATCAGTAACAGTGATTTCTCTCCACTCAACATGTAAAACCTTTCAATATAGACAACGAGTGGATTTACATGTGGACTTATTGGATAAATGCCTGGAAATACAGATCAGATACACAGCATAAAATTTAAAAGTCAGTTGAAATTTTAAATCAAGTGACACTGACTACAGTGAAATGTATTAATTGAAAATATTCTATATCTGTTAGTCAAAAATGTCATTGCTTTTCAATTGTTTTCTATGTTTTCCCAGAAGAAATGTAAACCCATTTTAAGCTTACAATTTAAAAATTAAACTACACCATACAAGTTCTTCTGGGGGGCAACTTAAAATGAGTACCACCTTAAAATTTGACAATCACGGCTGCAATTGTGATCAAAGTTACAGCATGACAAAAAATGTTGCAATAAACAAACAGGGGAAATATTTTTTCACTGCATAGTTAGGCTTTTTTTTTTTAAGTACACCTGTACTGAATTATAAATTAACTCTTGAAATTTGTTAAATCACTGGAAAGTCCTTCATTATGATACCTCTGCAACACTACGAGCCCCAACTCGCCTCCCAACAAAACCCTTATCCAATCTTGTTAGCTTGACTTGAGACTTGACTTCTCAAACACCCTCTTCCACAGCCTCCTAAGCTCCATCCAACACAAATTTCTAACATCTCCCTGGCTCTTGACCAAACTGAAAATCTGCATTCTTGTTCACAAATTCCTCCATGGCCTCACCCTCCTCAAGCCCTATATCCCAAAGTCCTTCTCTGGGTACCAGTCAACCATTTAGGTCCCACCTTTCCAAACACTCTCACTGAACTACTTCTCTACTCACTTATAAAAGCCTCCTCAAAATCTTGGACGGTGTTGTCACCTCTCCAAACTCTCAGACCAATTTTTCCTGTAATGTGCCTCAAGATGCTGTATTGCATTAAATAAAATTTCCTACCCAAAAATTGCTCAATTCTCAACCCTCACAAATTTTCCTAAGAAGCATTTAATCATGCAACAAAATTAGTTACTATTGCAAAACAAAACTAGCTGCACAAAAAGGCAGCACTAGAGTAACACCCTAAAGTACCCTTCAAAACAAAATATTCACATAATAGATCTCATTTAGTCCTTGTGCTGCATTTTTCCATGAACTTCACCTGAAAGGGTGACTTTGGTCTTAATTGCACAACACAGCTGAAGGATATTTCCCTTCAACCAATTTTAAGACTAGAACTTAACTGAAAAGGTCCCAATGACTGTCCCATTTCAAATCAAGTGCACTTAACTTCCATAACCACATACGGATTTACAGCATAATTAATGAAGGAGATATGCATTTCATATAAATCCCCAGCACCCCAACTTTGAACATCTATATTCAAACTGTGCCAACAGAACCATAAAGTGTAGCTGATGCAAATCAAATTAATTACACTTTTTCAAACCCATTCCAGCTTTCAACAAACCTGCCTATATCACAGTAAATGAACTAATGTACTGATTATTTTTTTTCCAATCTTACAAGCATAAACATTAAAAACACATGGTTGGAGTAATTCATCTTACAGGCATGCCCTCAATGGACAATTTATATATAACCAGTGACAACCAATTTCATAAAGGCACTGCCCACTTCAGTTAAATTTGTCCCAAGTAACTCAACTTTTCAGAGTACTTCACTGGCACAACCACCCCCCAACCTGGGCGTGATAAATGCTGAACACTCCTTTGTGTTTGTGCACTACATCCAGTTTGATTATTTTTTTTAATTAAAGGCTGGGGAAAACCCTGCTTTTTATGGTCAGAATGTGCACTGGAATATTATTTTACCAGTGAGCATAACAAAACAAAGACTAATATCAGCAGAAACATACAAAAACTGCTTTAGATCTATGGGCTGCATTCATCCACAAATGCTCACAATTACATAAAAACGGTTCTAAAATCATCTTCCCGTTAGCTGAAGTCTGTCATCAGTCAGGGTCAAAAGGGATCCTCTAGGCCAATGCCAAAAAAGTCCAGAGGCCAACAAGTTCAAGGGCATCTTAAAGATCTGAAGAAAGCACAGTATCACTTTGGCACTGCACCTGTCTGAAATACAGTTGTGCATAGATAGAATGCTTTAATGAACCACTTCACTGGGTTGCAGTGGGCTCCACGCCATATTCTCAGGTATAGCTGCTGAATTTCACTAGCAGCAGAGTTAAAATGGCAATGGTCTTCAATGCCAAGAACCAGCTGCTAGCCTTGGACATTAAAGGTGGCTAATGGGATTCCATTCTTCTGTGCTTACTCCCAAGTACTCTGGAATGCAAATGCTTTTCTATCCACAAGGATTTTCCCCAAGACTAAAACCCATTAAAGAATTTGACTTCAGCGGCTCCGAGGTGTTATTTGAGCCATGGCAGCATGCGGAACCGGTCTGAAGTCCAAAATGTAACAAATGGAATAGGCTCAATTTCACCCCAGTGAGACATCCATGGGGTATGTCGGGGGCTGTATACAACTGCAGAATGTCTGTCCTGGGGCTCACTGCACAGTTTCCATTATTTATGCAAGGTTATCAATCTAAGTCCTCACAAATAAGATCAAAGTTATAGGAGTACATTGCTGAACCCTGGATTTTCAAATCACAATATCAATACAAATGAAGACGACCATCTGGCCCATCTTAGTTCATCCATCCAGAAAGACACTATACATTCCACATTGCAACATCGTAATTCAAAAGTTTCCACCTTGTGTGGGAAAACATCCCAATAACATTCCTAAATTTGTCACTTACTATTATAGAACAAAGAAATATACACGACTAGAAACAATGTTGCAGTCCATTTGGCCAGCCACAGTATCTAGGAAACATCATCCCCAATACACCTCATACCATAGAGTTTTTCTATATGAGGTACTTATCCAACTTAAATTTTATAGTAAAATCAGCCTCACTGCCTTCCTAGCGTCCCAGATGACAGTCACCACCATCACCAAAGTTAACGCTAGTGAACCCGACACCTTCCCCCACACTCAAATTGGTTTTAAGCAATTTTTGGATTTACCTGATACCATTTAATACCTTACATACCTCCATAAAAAAGAAACTGCATCAATAAAGCACCTTTCACAATCTCAAGATGTCCCAAAGCACTTCACAACCAATGAAGTACTTTTGAAGTGTGGTCACTGTTGTAATGTAGGAAACACGACAGCCAATTTGCACACAGCAAGCTCCCACGAGCAGCAATGGGATAATGACTGGATAATTTGTTGAGGGATATTGGCCAGGGCATGAGAGAGAACTCCACTGCTCTTCAAAGTAGTGCCATGGGATCTTGGATCCATCCAAGAGGGCAGATGGGGCTCAACTTATCACTCTCTGTGGCTTCCTTCAGGCAGAAAAGTACAAGTTTTTCCCTGTTGTTCCTCAAAACTCAACCTTGCCATGAGGAAGCAAGCTTTGTGGCTCTTTTCTGGAATGCTTCCAGTGCTTCAATGTCTTTTGTGTCTCTCAAGTGACCAAAACTAGTGAATTATACCACATTAACATGACTTCCACTCAGGGTTTTTAATGTATAATTCAGCATTCTACCTGCTTTGCATCAAGGATGCATGTCCAAGCTTTAAGATCTATGTCTGCTTAAATGGAGACTCAGTTGACCTCTCTCAAAACACCCTATTTGATGTCTGCATCACTGATACTCTGGATCATAGCATAAGTTCAAAGTGTTTACAGTACCCACCCCATAGAAGGTGCTCGACTACCATTACACTCGACTGGACATCAAGTGTGCTCCACTTGCCACGTGAACAATGAGCTAAGCAGTGAGATATGGTGGCAAGAGCCAAGAATTGTACAGTAGCACTACACCTGCTTGAGAAGAGAATTCATAGTACAAACATACATTTGCAAAAACTTTGCAAGACTGTGGCAAATGATGTTGTGGCCTTCCTAACCTCTCCACTTAAAGCCAAGTCCCAACATGGGTAAACCCCATGAACTATAAAAAAAAATGCTCAAACAGCTCTCCTTTAAGGTTCCTAGGTATGAAATAGAACAGCTTTGTTCAGTACACATGCAAGATCCACAACCAAGCTATAGGTGGATTTATGGCAAACGGTGCAAGCAGTTGCAAGTAACAAGGACTCCAACCCCACACCAACTTGTCACTGAGCACCTTCGAGGAATAAGCCTCATGGCCAGCACATCTCTTAACCCAAGCTCTTCTGGAAGAGCCTAGATCAAGCAGCTGGGTCACACTGCTACGCCTGGTACTCGCTATTCGCCTTGTGCTTAAACTCACACTTGACTAAGTTTTTATGGTTGTACTACTTCTAAATGACATACTTCACGGTGGGAGATTGTTGGAACAACTTGCATTTATATAGCACCTTTAATGTCATACAACGTCCCACAACACTACTCAGGAGCTTTATTAGATAAAATTTAACAGCCATACAAGATATTAGGACAGGTGGCCAAAAGCTGAGTCAGAGGTAAGTTTTAAGGAACAACCTAAGAGTCAGAGAAGCGGCGAGGTTGAAGGAGGGAATTCCAGAGGTTAGGGCCTAGAAAGCTGAATGCAGGGCCACCAACGTAGGGGCAAAGGAAGTCAGGGATGCACAAACACCCAGAATTGTAGCGATGCAGAGTTCCCAGAGAGTTGTAGGGCTGGAGGAGATTCGAGATAGGGATGAGGCCACGGAAGGATTTGTACACAAGTATGATTAATTTTTTTTTAATTTTTTTTTTTAAAACAAAGTCAATCCTCTGTGACAGACTCAATAAATTAGACAGGCCTGGAGGAGTAAACCCATCATTGGGGCTGTTGCCCCTGATAACCTTGCAACCCAATGCTTTAACAGACAAGGTGGTCCTAGCCAGATAGGCAACAGGAAACTCAATGTCCTGAGCTGGTAAGCTGAACTGTTTTATGCTGTTAAAAATACAGCACTCATTTCAGGGCATTGAGCGTTGGCTTGTGCCAACCTGCACCCAAGTTCTGTCAGCTTCACTACCTTAGGGCAGCACGGTGGCATAGTGGTTAGCACTGTTGCCGCACAGCGCCAGGGACCCGGGTTCGAATCCGGCCTCGGGTGACTGTCTGTGTGGATTTTGCACATTCTCCCCGTGTTTGCGTGGGTTTTCTCCGGGTGCTCCGGTTTCCTCCCACAGTCCAAAGATGTGCAGGTTAGGTTGATTGGCTATGATAAATTGACCCTTAGTGTTAGGGGGATTAAATACGTGGGGTTACGGGGATAGAGTGGGATATGTGTCGGTGCAGGCTCGATGGGCCGAAATGGCCTCTATCTGCACTGTGGGGTTTCTGTGATTAATTTGAAGATTCTTAGCTTTGCACACAACACCCAGCAAACAAAAAAATGTAACCAATGCCTTCCACAAAATCTTAAACACAGCATCTTAAATCAAAAAGGACTAAAACAAACAGTTAATTAAAAAAAATGTAAAAGTGAAATGACATGAGGAGCTTGTGAATATGGTCTAGAGTAACCCGCTTGTGGACTGACTTCAACAACCAAATTCACAATTGAGCTATGTTAACTGGATTGTATCCCATAGTATTCATTACTTCCTGATTAGACCATGTTAGGTAACTAAAGTTCAAATATAGAAAGGTTGTCAACCTCAAACATTAACTGTTTCTCTCTCCACAGATGCTGCCTGACCTGCTGAGTATTCCCAGCATTTTCTGGTTTTTATTTCAGATTTCCAGCATCTGCAGTATTTTGCTTTAGTATTAGTTACAAATTATTTTAACATGAACTGCAAAGTGCTTGTAGTAACTTGTGAAATTCACAATAAAATGTATATTCAGAGATTAAATCTCCAGATGTACTACTATGGCTAAGTTAATAATTCATTTACTGTCAAAACTTGCCCTGTAGTCAGATAAATGCCCTAAACAAGTTTAAAAAGGAACTTGGATGTTTGATGAACGAAGCCATTCACTCTTTCTAAAACAAAGCATCACTTAAAAAAAAATTGAGCCATACAAGTGGAAAGACAGAAATATCGAGAGAAGCTCTAACAGCATCTACAATTTTCTCCAAAAGATCCCGAGACAGCATTAAGCAATAAGTTTAATACAACACAAATAGGAGCTTGGTTTAAAAATTAAACTTGGGCTCCACAAGTCAATGCCAATCATATAGCAGAAAACACGTTTTGAAAAAGCACAAAAAAAATTAAAAATGCTCCAAATGCCACTTCCACACATGTAAACTTCAACATATTAATTTAATACCGCCAACCATGACAAATCAGATTTTAAGAACAATGAGTCAAATAAAAACTACTTATGTGGATTTCTCGCCAACTTGATTGAAAAGATTTTTACGGATGGTTTCGCATACAACACCCAGCAAAACAAAAAGCATAGATTTACCAATGCCTTCCACAAAATCACAATCAGCTCAAATATAACACTCCCCCTGGCCGAGGCGCATTACAATGGGCAGCCCTGTTATTTGGAAAAAGGCTAGAATAAGGCGAAGGCCCAATTCTGCTCTCGGACCGCCGCCCACCCCACCATTAAATAAAAAATGGGCCGACACAAGCGGCCGCTCTCTCACCTATAGTAGAGATAAAAGTGGTGTTAAAGGCGTCATCCGAGAACCTGAAAAGGACGCATGTTTTCCCCACCCCGGAGTCTCCGATCAGCAGCAGCTTGAACAGTAAATCGTAGGTTTTCTTCGCCATAATCGCTCTCTCTCACTCACTCGCTGTATTATTAACTGGGGCGAGGAGAGTTCTTTTTTTTTAAAAGGGAACAAAATGGCGCCTCGCTCTCTCACTTTAATAACGTTCCGGCCGCAACAAGTTACACGCCATGAATTTCCATTTATCTGCCTATAAAAAAAATACACCGGCCGGTGACCGTCCCTTCTTTAAACTTTTTTTTCCCTCTCTTTTAACTTCGCTAAGACATTAGGGAACCGCAGATGAAATTTCATTCAACATCGGCGCCTCCCTCCTCCTGCTGCTGCCTCTGCTCCTCTCCCCAGAAGCCCGGCCCGGCCCGGCCCACTTAGTGCCGCCGGAAGTCCCGCCCAGCCCACGCAACCCGCGCTCTGGTTGGTCCCCGGCCGCCGCGGAGCGAAGGGCCGACTGCTGACGTCAGCGTATCAATCATCCGGCCAGCTCGCTCGCCCCTCGTCCCTGAGTCGGAATAGATGATGTCATGGGGTGTGACCGCGCATGCGCGCCCCCTGCCGAGAGAGAATAAAATGCTGAAGTGCAGGTGACGGGAGGTTGCTTCTTCCCTTGGAATCTGTGATTTTGATTTATTTTTCTTGTCTCGGCCGCTGATTCAGAACATCACTTGGCCAGTCACAACTTCCCGACTGCATTGAAGTCAGCTGACGGCCAATATTATTTTAATAACCTGACTTTCGTCAGTAAATCCAGTCCAAACGTAGATACATTTTACTTTAAGTATAATTGATGATGTTAGTTAAAATATGTATTTTCAAATCTATATATCATCAAAAGTTTTGCAATTGGCTCCTGGCTGACATTTCCGTCAGGCATGGGGTAGTGGCCCTATTTCTCAAACCTGCTGATCAGTTCGAATTTCACAAAAGAAACCAATCCAAAAATGCTTAAACCAACAAAGAAACAGAAAATGTTAAACATTGTAGATGTGGGAAACATGAAAAAAAACATTAGAAACGCAGGCCAGTCAGGATCTGTTAAGAGAACAGACAAGTTGATGTGGATCCTTCATCAGAACTGGAAAAAAATATACATGACCAGCATAGAAAAACAAATAGAACAAAGGGAAGGTGAAAGAAAACATTGTAGGAGTCTACGTACTCCTAGCAAAAAATACTGAACTCGGAGAGGTTCAACAGAAAAGGTTTAATTGTTGAGACTGCATGTTGAACACAAAAATGGCGTCAGAGACTACACCAAGTCCGACTGCCTTTCATCAGTCCACAGCTTCGACTGCTCCTCCCCCGCTCTGGGCTTAACTATGTTACAGATCGAGTTTCTTAAAGGTGTGATCCTTCTTAAAGGCATGACGCCTGATTTATAGTCTACGGACTGAAAAGCGGATTGTGTCTTTTCTGTGATCGGTATGCCACAAAGCTCCCCCCAGAATCTGCTAGTAGGGAGTGTACGAACCGGCGTGGCGGCTTGATGGCACGGCCGGAACGGCTCTTGGCGGTTGGTGTCGGGAGCGGGGCGGTCGGACGCGTCGGGCTCTTAGGCGGTCTGCCCCGCGGTGGGGGTTGGCCCACTTGAACGGGTTCATCGGGCTCTAGGTGCGCCAGCTTGAGCCGGTCGACCGACACCTTGTCAGTTCTGCCGCCCACTTCGAAGAGGAAGAACTTGTTCCCCGTCTGGAGTACCTTGTAGGGTCCGTCGTATGGGGGCCGTAGAGATCCTCGGTGGGCGTCATGGCGCACGAAAACAAATTTGGCCATGTGCAGGCTAGGTGGTATGCGGGTTGCTGGTTCGCCGTGCTGGCCGGTGGGTACCGGAGCAAACTGTTGTGCTCGGTTGGCGAAAGCGCGGCGTTGCTGGTCAGTCGACCAGGGGGTCGTGGCGGTGGGCAGGAACTCTCCGGGTACGCGCAGCGGCTGGCCGTACACGAGTTCCACCGCCGAGGCTTGCAGGTCTTCCTTGACCGCGGAGCGTAGGCCAAGTAGCACCCATGGGAGGCGGTCGATCCAAGCCTCGTCCTCGAGGCTGGCGCGGAGGGATGCCTTCATGGACCTGTGGAATTGCTCGCACAGTCCGTTGGCTTGGGGGTGGTAAGCCGTGGTGCGGTGAACGGCCACCCCGAGGTTTCGGGCGATGGCGGCCCACAGATCAGAGGTGAACTGTGGGCCTCTATCTGACGTCATGTCGGAGGGGACGCTGAACCGAGCGACCCAGGTACCGATGAACGCCCTCGCGATGTCGGCGGTGGTGGTGGATGTCAGTGGAATGGCCTCAGGCTAGCGGGTGGTACGGTCCACGATTGTCAGCAGGTGCGTGTGACCTTGTGATGGCGGCAGGGGGCCGACGAGGTCGATGTGGACGTGGTCAAACCTTCTTTCTGGCACGGTGAACTCTTCGAGTGGGGCTTTGACGTGCTGGTGGATTTTGGCACGCTGGCAAGCTATGCAGGATCTGGACCAGACGCGCACATCTTTGCGCAGGCCGCGCCAGACAAATCGGTTGGCCACCAGTCTAATGGACGCGCGGGTGCCGGGGTGTGAGAGGCCCTGGACGATGTCGAACATCCGTTTTCGCCAGGACGCCAGGACTACGGGGCGGGGTTGCGCCAAGGAGGTGTCGCATTTGACTGTGATGGCGGACGGGCCGCAGGCGACGTCGGTCAGTCGCAGCCCTGGGAGGGTTGTGGGCGCGGAGAGCAGATCGGGGTCGGTGCGTTGCTCCGCTGCCAGTTGAGCATAGTCCACTGCCAGGTGGGCACCGTGGACGGCGGGGCGGGATAGGCAGTCAGCCACCACCTTGTCTCAACCGGAGACGTGCCGGATGTCCGTGGTGAATTCGGACACCGCGGCGAGCTGGCGTTGTTGCCTGGCTGACCACGGGCCCGCAGATTTTGCCATCGCGAATGTCAGGGGTTTGTGGTCGACAAACGCGGTGAAGGGACGGCCCTCCAGAAGAAATCTAAAATGGCGGACTGCCAGGTACAGTGCGAGGAGCTCGCGGTCAAAGGCGCTGTATTTGGCCTCCGGGGCGCGCAGTTGGCGGCTGAAAAAGGCCAGCGGTTGCCAGGCCCCGTTGACCCACTGTTCGTACACGGCGCCCCCAAAAAGCGGATTGTGTCCTTTCTGTGATCGGTACGCCACAACATACACATTACAGAGAGGAAAGAGAGAAAATGCATGCATTTCTGTAGCATCTTACACATCCTCATGATGTACCAAAGCGCTTCACAGCTAATGAAATATTTTTGAAGTGAAGTCACTGTTGTAGGAAAACATGGTAATGGATTTTTACACAGCAAGATCCCACAAATAGCAATGAGAGAAATTACCAGATACTGAGGGAGTGCTGCACTGTTGGAGGAGCCCTTCAACCCTCCTCCAGCCCTACAACCAATTTTATCTTTCATCTGGGGGGTCCCCGCATAGGCCGCTTGCCAGCTTTCCAATGGAAAAAGCACGGATGCACGGAAATTTGAATGGGCCGTGCAGCCCGTTAAAGGTGCCGGGCACCCAAAAAAAAATTACAGGCAACATTGCCTAACCATCAGAGATCTCGGCGCTCCTCCAATTCTTGCCTTTTATGCATCTCCGATTTTAATCACCCACTGTTGGTGGCCTTCAGCTGCCGAGGCCCTAAGCTCTGGAATTCCCTCCCTAAATCTCTCCGCCTCCAGTCTCTACCTATCTGTTCTCCTTTAACATGTTCCTTAAAACCTACCTCTTTGACCAAGCTTTTGGTCACCTGTCATAATATCTCCGTATATGGCTCATGTCAAATTCTGTTTGATAACGCTCCTGTGAAGCACCTTGGGACGTTTTACTACGTTAAAGGTGCTATATAAATACAAGTTGTTGTTGTTGAGTCATTTTTTAGATGTGATGCTACCCTTTCAAGTGGACATAAAAATTCCCACGGCACTGTTGTAAGAGTACAGAGTTCGCCCAGTGTCCTCGCCAATGTATATCCCTCAACCAACATCACTGAAACAGATTATATGGTCAGTTGTCTAATTGCTAATTATAAGTTACTGTCAGCAATTGTACCATTCATGATTCTACATCACGATGACAAGCATTAGGAAAGGAAGATAGATATAAAAAAAGCGAGGGTTATTAAAAGCCTGAAGGTATTGAGACTAGTCGAATCACTGTGACCGGAATGCTCATGGAGAAATTGATGAAAGGGGGAAGAAGTAGAACATAAGAACATAAGAATTAGGAGCAGGAGTAGGCCATACGGCCCTTTGAGCCTGCTCCGCCATTCAATAAGATCATGGCTGATCTTTGACCTCAACTCCACCTTTCCGCCCAATCCTCATATCCCTTGATTCCTCTAGAGTCCAAAAATCTATCTATCTCAGCCTTGAATATACTTAATGACTCAGCATCTGCAGCCCTCTGGGGCAGAGAATTCCAAAGATTCACAACCCTCTGAGTGAAGAAATTCTTCCTCATCTCAGTCTTAAATGGCCGACCCCTTATCCTGAGGCTATGCCCCTAGTTCTAGACTCTCCAGGCAAGGGAAACAACATCTCTGCATCTACCCTGTCAAACCCCCTCAGAATCTTATGTTTCAATGAGACTTCTCATTCTTCCAAACTCCAGAGAGTATAGACCCAATCTATTCAATCTCTCCTTATAGGACAACCCTCTCATCCCAATGATCAATTTAGTGAACCTTCGTTGCACCACCTCTAAGGCATGTATGGCCTTTCTCAGATAAGGAGACCAAAACTGTGCACTAGGTGTGGTCGCAACAAAGCCCTGTACAATTGCAGTAAAACTTCCTTACTCTTGTACTCCAACCCCTTTGCAATAAAGGCCAACATGCCATTTGCCTTCCTAATTGCTTGCTAACTTTCTGTGTTTACTGTACGAGGACACCTAAATCTCTATGAACACCAACATTTAATAGTTTCTCACCATTTAAATAATATTCTGTTTTTCTGTTCTTCCTACCAAAGTGAATAACCTCACATTTCCCCACATTATACTCCATCTGCCACCTTATTG
The DNA here is from genome assembly GCF_052327205.1 of Somniosus microcephalus. Classification (NCBI taxonomy): domain Eukaryota; kingdom Metazoa; phylum Chordata; class Chondrichthyes; order Squaliformes; family Somniosidae; genus Somniosus; species Somniosus microcephalus. Next base: position 104,480,197 of record NC_140995.1, on the reverse strand, counting down.
TCCGCTCACTTAACCTCTCTATATCCCTTTGCAGGCTCTTTGCGTCCACCTCACAGCTTACTTTCCCACCTAGCTTTGTATCATTAGCAAACTTGGATACATTGCACTCGGTCCCTTCATCTACATCATTAATATAGATTGTAAATAGCTGAGGCTCAAGCACTGATCCTTGTGGCACTCCATTAGTTACAGCCTGCCAACCAGAAAATGACCCGTTTATCCCTACTCTCTGTTTTATGTCCGTTAACCAATCCTCTATCGATGCTACTATATTACCCCCAACCCAACAAGCCCTTATCTTCTGTAGCAACCTTTTATGTGCACCTTATCGAATGCCTTTGGGAAATCCAAATATACTACATTTCCCTTTATTTACCCTACTAGTTACATCCTCAAAAAACTCTAATAAATTTGTCAAACATGATTTCCCTTTCATAAAACCATGTTGACTCTGCCTAATCATATTATGATTTTCTAAGTGCCCTGTTACCACTTCCTTAATAATGAATTTCAACATTTTCCCAATGACTTATGTCAGGCTAACTGGCCTGTAGTTCCCTGTTTTCTCTCTCCCTCCTTTCTTGAATAGCAGGGTTACATTTGCTACTGTCCAATCCGCTGGGACCGTTCTAGAATCTAGGGAATTTTGGAAGATCACAACCAATGCATCCACTATCTCTGCAGCCACCTCTTTTAGAACCCTAGGATGTAGGCCATCAGGTCCAGGGGATTTGTCGGCTTTCAGTCCCATTGGTTTCTGAATTACTTTTTCTCTACTGATATTAATTCCTTTAAGTTCGTCACTCTTATTAGTCACTTGGTTCGCCACTATTTTTGGAATGCTTTTTGTGTCTTCCACTGTGAAGTCAGATACAAAATATTTGTTTAAAGGCTCTGCCATTTCCTTATTCCCCATTATAATTTGTCCTGTCTCAGCCTCTAAGGGACCAATGCTTACTTTTGGTACTCTCTTCATTTTTACATACTTGCAGGAGCTCTTACAATCTGTTTTTATATTTCTTGCTAGTTTACTCACTTATTCTATTTGCTCCCTTTTAATCAATTTTTTGGACATCCTTTGCTGGTTTCTACAGCTCCCCCAATCCTCAGGCATGCTACTATTCTTCGCAACATTATAAGCCGCTTCTTTTAATCTAATTCTATCCTTAACTTCTTTAGTTAGCCACGGATGGATCACTTTTCCTGTGGAGTTTTTATTTCTCAGTGGAATGTATATTCAGTGAGAATTTTGGAATATTTCCTTAAACGTTTGCCATTGCTTATCTACCATCATACATTTTCATCTAGTTTCCCAATCTACCTTAGCTAAGTAATTATGTAATTGGTTTTATTTAAGTTTAAGACTCTCGTTTCTGACTGAAGTATTTCACTCTCAAACTCAATGTGAAATGTTATCATATGATCACTCTTCCCCAGAGGACCCTTTACTATGAGATTACTAATTAACCCTGTCTCATTACACAATACTGTAAATTTTCAGTAATTTAATCACGCAAGAAAACAGGGTTAATAAGACAGTTTTATTGACCAAAAGAAGCTTGTACAGAAAAACCTTTGATAAAAAAGGGCATACAAAATGGCCACAGGACCTCGTGATCAGTTTCTGGGACCATTTGATTTCTGTTACTGTAAGCCAGACAGGCTTGTGGATTGAGGACAGTAAGCCCGCGAAAGCCAATATCGGGAAAACGAAACTCAGGGAACTGAGCATACATATTAATTGGATTCTAAGTACAGGACAGTTTCAGGTAACAGGATGGGGCCCATCAAGAAATGGGCGGACTTTTGAATGAACACTTAAACCCATTTACTGTACAAAGGAAAAACCATTTAACAGCCATCAAGGGCAATCTCCAGACCGATCAATATACGAACCGAGTTACGGTGACAAAGTAAAAGACATTATCGGCCAGGAAGGCCAGTTAAGCTATCACCGGCTCCCATTGTAAGACAAAGCACCCCTGCAGAGATTTCTGCCTGCCAAAAATATTACAAAGACAGGACTATGATTTGGCGGGAGATAAGACTGTCCCAAAAAGGTATAACTGTGGATTGAAAAGTCCATCAGGGCGCTTCGCTTCAGATTCACGCTTCAGGAACACGCTTCTTCTACCTCAGTAGCTTCAGAATTCGATCAGGACGTTTCGGGACGGACTCTTCGGTTAAGGCAGCGTGGTCGGTGTTCGGCCAGGCAAGGCTCGGCCACGACGGGGAGACGACGAAGGTGGCCCGGGTACTGTTGTCGGGAGATCATCGACGACCCAGGCCGAAGGAGAAGACACCCTCAGGAAAACCGACGATCCAGGCCGGAGATAAAAGGACACTCCGGGCCTAGCCCTCCAGGGCCTCAACATACCATTCGACCAGGAACTTTCCATGTGCAGTTCTGCAACATCACATCGGTGACTGAGTCTTCCATGGGCATCCAGTTCTTAAAGTCACGTCGGTAACGGATTCAGCCATGACGAGCGCTCATCGAGACTGTATCTGCTGCTCCATCGCCTGAGAGAAAAACAAACTGCGCCAGAAGTTTCCAAATCCACGTGACGACGGAAAGCTGTGCCAAAAGGCTGCGAACCCCCCTTTTTGCGAATCTGAAAGTGGTGAGCATGATTCCGAGTTCCTCAAGTCGAAACTTAGTTTAGGTCTAGGGGAGGGGGTTAAGGGAAATCGTAATGTGTTTCCCCTTTTACGACGTGCCGTGTGTTCCCCATTTCCATAGAGTTAAGTTTATAGATATGTGCATGATTGTAGTTATTTTAATCTGTGCTTATGACATGTATTTTACAATGCTGCAAACTGTTTTATAATAAAAGCCTCCATTTCGCGCTATTCAACCTGGTCTATTGAGTTTTTCTCTGCACTACAGTTCCCTGCACCTAAGTCCAAGGTCTAGAACCGTAGGGAAGAGTGGGTCGAACCACTCAAGGGTAATTATTGCATGAAGCCTGGTAGGAGACCAGAACGAGCAAGAGAAACCCCCTACAGAGATGGCGACCGCGGCAGGACCTTGGCAGCAGGAATGTAGTGTTTTAGATCAAGGTCTGAATAAACGAAATGTGATGGATGAGAGAATAGCAGATTATGTTTTTGGGAAGGTAAACCTTACAAAACAGTGGCTATCTGACCTATTAAGAGATAGGCGCCCGCTAGACACAGCCATCAAGTGGACAGAAAGTAAAGAGCATAAGAAATCAGTAGAAAAGGCGGTCTGGCTGATGTGTTACAAGAAGCAAATCCAGCTTTTGGACCAGGTCGTTGTAGCACAGACAGCCCAGATCAAAGGGCTGCTTACAGAAGTAGAGGAAAAGGTTGCGGGAGGTCAGAAACTGATTCAATCGCTTAACGCGCTGAATCAGGAACGCCAATCCGCAACTCACCGCCATGAGGCCCGGATAGAGTATTTGGAATGTCAGGTCATTGAGGCCAAGGCCAGTGAAGGTAGAATGAAAGAGAGGTGTTTCCGCCTAGCTAAGCAGATAGCGACACAGGAGGAAAGAATTTTGGGGGCTAGGGCAGCATATAAGATGGCCATGGAGGATAGGTCTGAGAACACCGATCATAGCGCTTGCCACAGGGAGTTAGAGGACCTGAGAACGGCCCTAGCGAAGGCAAACGGCTTGGTGTGTCTCATAAACCCGCCAGCGAGCCAGCTACTGTTAGCCAAGGAATCCAAAAGACCAATTCCACAGGAGGCAGTTAGGGTACCAACCCCTGAGCCGTCAGCACCTCCCGCCTATGATGAGTCTTGGACTCCGGGGAAGGAAACGGTAGAGTTAGACGAAGAGATTCCTGAGGTAGAGCAACCCCAGGTAGTAGAGTCGAAGCCGGCACCGATGTGTCCCGCTCGACACCGGAGGCTCGGTCCGGACCAAGCGAATGGCGATGACGGACCCCTCGTGAATCAGATCATAATGCCCCATAGCGCACGACAGCTAAGGGAAATGATCAGTCACATCCCAAAACTCTCCGAGTCAGGAGATCCCTCCGTGCATTTTAGGGACGTGGAGCAAACCGCAGCAGTTAATGACTGCGACGGGGCTGAACTGTCCAAAATGCTCCTGTTCTCCCTGGACAGCTCGCTCCTCCAGTGTCTCCCTGACGAGAGCAAGAGAGGGCGCAAGACGTATGAGGAGGTACGGGACGAGATCCTGGAGATTATAGGGGAGGGTGACGGAACTCTGTTCCTCCAATTGGAAAGGACGGTACAGCTAGAGGGAGAACCCCCACGGGTTTTCGCCGGAAGGTTGTGGCCAGCGTATCGGCGCAGCTGCCCGGGAGGACCGGACCGGAACGCGCTAAATAATGACCAAAGGGCTCATTGGCTCCGGTGTCTGATCGCCAATTGCTTGCCACCGGTGAGGGAGCAGGCCAAAGCATGGTTTGACCCCACTAACCCTCGCTCCACGGAGGAAGTAGTACTTGATCAGCTCACGATAAGTTACAGGAACAACAAGAGTAGGGATGTGCCTTCCTCAAAGGGAAAGGTGCATGAGGCAAGGCCAGCAGCTCCTGCTAAAAAGGAATGGCATCAGGAGGGGAATCGCGCCCCCCAAGCCAAGAGCAGTTGTTACGGGTGTGGGAAGGAAGGTCATTGGCGCCGAGACTGTAAAAATCCCTGGAAGGATTTAAAGGGAAAAACTTCCCCAGCCCCGGCACCAGGAGATGGTGCGATTGTGGATCCCGCTGCGATTGAGTCAATCATACAGACAATGCGGTCTCTGATGACCTCGCAGGGGAAAATAGCTGTCACCACCGGCCTTGCTGCTCCCGAAACTCCGATCACTGTACCCAAGTGACTAGAGTCGGCACAGCCCGTCTGCCTGTGTCCGCTCCGCTACGATGCATGGAGACGACCCCTCGTAGAGATGGAGGTAGAGGAGGTGAAGGAAACTTATCTGTTGGACACGGGAGCATCGTGCACCATAATCCACGCAGATAACCCCACCACCTCGCCCCTGTCCACCGGGGTCCCATATCGTCTGTTGGGCTTCACGGGCGAAGAACAGGCTGGCGCACATTCCCTTCCCCTCTCCCTCCCTTCATTTAGGGCCACTCCGCACCACGTGGAAGTGTATCCTGATGAAGTGGGAAGAGGGAGGAGGAACGGGAGTCCTGGGGTCTGATTTCTTGGTAGCCCACGGGATCCACGTGGACCTAAGAAATCACTGTCTCTGGGGAGAGGGTACGAGTGTGAGGGAGATGGAGAGTGTTAAGGAAACCCCTACGAAGGCGCGGGTTGGCCGGCGAGAAGTAAAATTCTTGGGTCCAACCCTATGCGCTGGCGAGAGAACAGTAGACCAGGAGGATGAGCCGGAATCGGTGGAAAATCCGCCGGTCTGCGACACTTGTACAGTAGAGGTGTCCCGACAAAAAAGGTGGTTTAGCATGAAGCGGTGTAAGCTGTTTAAGTCGGGTGCACAAGGGCCAACAACAGGGGCCAGGTCTGAGGACAAAAATCCTCAGCCTACGACAGAGTCACAGACCACACAGGCTGGAACAGTAGCCTGCGTGAAGGGAGGAGTCATCCCATTGGAGTGGGAGGTCTCCCCTCTGATTTGGGATTCGGACGAGGAAGAGCCCGAACAGCTCGACCCCGCCCTTGACCCGATCACGGAGGAGGAATAGTCAGAGGACGAAGATCCCGCCCTCGACTCAAGCTTAGGGGTGGTAGGGATTGGGGGCGGAGACTCACTGCCTGTAGGGACAGGTGAGGTGGAGTTGGATGCCACAAATCCCGGCCCCGGGGGGGCGGAGCCTGAGGGAGGGGAGCCGGCAGCTGTGGTGGAACCACAGGCTGTGACGGTGAAAGACCCAACCCCCGGTCCGTCAGCCCTGGGAGCCTCACCCAAGGCAGCCCCTCGTAGGTCGACTCGAACGCCCCAGCCCAGAAAGCATTGGCCAAATTCTCCCTATCTTCCTCAACCTCGGTCCAGAGCAGCCCAAGAAGGGCACGATTCCCGTTCAGCAGCGACAAGCTGCAGGGGATCAAAACCGAAGGTCAGTGCAGCCCCGCCACAGGGAGCGGCACGCTGCAGCCCTCACAGGAATTAAGTAGGCCGCCCGGAGGAGGGCGGCGCTGTACATAGGTGTTAGGAAATGATAAGTTAAGTTAAGTAATTGTAATGATAGTTTAAGGTGTGTAAAGTTTAAGATGATGGGGATGTTTAAAAGATAGTTTTCGGAGTCTGCCCAGTATGTGTGTTTGTTTGGAAGCGGGGTCAAGGGACCCGCGCGTCCGTTTAATTAAGCCAGCACCTATTGGGAGCCTGGCTACATCATCTTATCGGTTACAGAAACCAGGAATACAATGGAGAGGATTCTCGTGATACTCGCGGCGATCGGGTGCGGGCTGGCCTACCGGGGCCGCACCAAGGACGTCATCGTGTTCGGATGTTCCGGGGACACAGCCCCCATCGCGACGGATGGGACGGGGAAGCGAGAGGTTGAGGAAACCGCCACCTATTTCCACCAAGGGAGATGGCCAGGATGGCTGGGGACGAATTCTACGGAATACTCCAGCAATTTCGGTTTCGCCTACCAAGAGACTTCATTAATGTGCCTTCGGGTGAGGATCCTTGCACCCAGAGTCAGCGTTACCGTGGGAAAGAGGATCTGTTTGGTGTGTAATGGGAACGTACCGCTAAGTAGATGGTGGTGGTTATGAAAGCTGGGAAAGGACATGAAGAACTCTACTATCGAGTGGGAAACAATACCCATCGGACAATTACGGGGACTCACGGACAATTACGTGCGTGTTGGGACAAATGGTGGGAACCAGATGAAGGCATATATGTCTGTATGTGGGGTTCAAAACGCGTTTGCCCCAAGGGCGTATCCATCTTTTTCCAGAGGCAGTGGCAGGATGAAGGAAAGGGGATGAGATGGGATGTCAGCACTCGGGCGTGCGGAGCCCCATACTCCCCGATTCCGGTAAACGCCACTGAACTCATCACCCGCCCACGCAAGCCCCTGCCCACGATTCTGGTAGCGCTAGCCCAGAAGGAAGGGTGCCCCACCACCACAAAGGGACCCGGGAACGGTTTAGTATTGGTACCCACCAGTCAGGTGCTGTACCAAGGGGTACACTACGCGGTGGCCTCAGTGATTTTAAACCTCACTGAGGTACGATTGCCGGAGTGGTGTCCCAGGGAAACGGAACAATTGTACCAGGTCCTGTTAACTCGAATGTTCAGACAATTTTACGAGTTTGACTTTGCCGACATCGACAAAGCCAAATTTTACACCACACCACAGGAAGTTTTGGATCGGGTAGGGAGGCAAAGAAGGGGTACTGTAAATGACATTTTCACTGCTTTAAACACCGGAACGTCTGTTGTCAACGCTTTAGACAACGTGGAGCTGCAGACACAGATCAATGGTTTAAAAGCCCAGTTGAGGAACATACTGACAGACGAAAATGAGGTAGTGGGTTCTGAGCTACATGAGGACCAAGCCATGACACTACACTTAAAAGAAATAATTGCTGAGCTGGAGAAACACGCTAGAACGGTAAATGCGCACATCAAGGAGGATCGGAATGCGTCCGATCAGGCTGCGCAGAACGAGGCCTGTGTGCTATACGGGGCGTGGTTACTGGGTGAGGGCCGCAGTAATCTGGAGGATTTAAAACAAGGTTTGGTCCCGTCCTGGATCAGCAACAAGCACTTGCAAGCGCTCCACCCTTTCGAGAACGCATTAAGCCCGTGCCAGCTCAGACTAGCTGCAGAGGCGTACCCAGTCCCAGTGGACTGCGGACGCTCAAACCACACTATTATGGGAATAGTGGTAAGGATGCCGGTGTTGGGTCCCGCAGCAAAGCCCGCCCCGGTATACAGGGTGGAGAACATTGGAGTCATCCAGGGGGGTGCGCACATTCGTTACGCAGTGGTCCCGCCTTATGTCATCAGATGGGAGCGTACGATGACAGGCACCGACCTCTCGGGGTGTCGTAGCCGGGGAGCACACATCATCCTGTGTCCCCAGCACTTGAATGCCTTTTCGAAACCACAGTGCGGGTTCAGAGCCGCTAGCGCGAAGCCGATAAATTGCACCATAGAGGCAATGGCAAAGGACCATGTGCCCCTGCAGGTGGCATATATCGGAGGTGGGACATACTGTGTCACCACTGCAGCGCCTCACTACCGCCACGGACAGCACGAGTGGTGTCCGGTCAGTGACAGCAGTTTCTGTTTTAAACCCAGGGCTGAAGTTCAAGTGGCACAACAATGGATTGTCCCCATTCCTGCACCCTCCACCGTTCACCTCACTGTAAAAGAGAATTTCACAGACTTGCAGCGATTCGTCGCGCATTTTGGTTATGTCATTCCCCCTCTCCCCGAACACCTCACCAAGATTCTAAAAGCCGTTATAGTTTCACAGAAACATTTTTACACACTGGAGCAGAAGACTTTAGAGATAGGAAAAGACATATTGGACATAGTCATCCCACCATGGTGGGACCTGTTCACCAATATAGAGATCCCGGCCTGGATTAGAATAGCATCCCACATCCTAGTAGAGTGTCAGGTTTTAATTGTAATATTTTTATTGTTCGTGCATTGCAAGAGAGGCAAACGCCTCCAGAGGCACGCGAACACAGGAGAATGGAGAGAACGCTATGTGCGAGTGGGGGAAGAGGACACCCCAGTGTAAGCGGCTAGTATTAAAAGTTAAAGCGTCCCTCCATTTTTGGATTTCAGCCACTGCATGATTTAAGTGTGTGAATACTGTTGTGTTATAGCCGTTGGTAAGTTTTTTGTTTTGTTTGATTAATAAAAGGTGTATGCAGGTGGTGCAAGGGGCATTGGCCCCCTTCACATCTGAAAGATGAATGTGTTATAGTGTAAGATAATACAGCCTATGATTGTCCAACAGTACACAAAGTAATTTTTCTGAAATGGGAACTGCATGTGTCGTGAGGGCCATAGATAGTTAATTACCAGGAATGTTTGGATGTGAGGAATCAGGGAAAATTTGCTCACCAAGGATTATTGATACTTTAAGCAAGCTATCAGTATCACAGGGGGGACTGTAAGATTCGAAATTTTCAGTAATTTAATCATGCAAGAAAACAGGGTTAATAAGACAGTTTTATTGACCAAAAGAAGCTTGTACAGAAAAACCTTTGATAAAAAAGGGCATACAAAATGGCCGCCGGACCTCGTGATCAGTTTCTGGGACCATTTGATTTCTGTTACTGTAAGCCAGACAGGCTTGTGGATTGAGGACAGTAAGCCCGCGAAAGCCAATATCGGGAAAACGAAACTCAGGGAACTGAGCATACATATTAATTGGATTCTAAGTACAGGACAGTTTCAGGTAACAGGATGGGGCCCATCAAGAAATGGGCGGACTTTTGAATGAACACTTAAACCCATTTACTGTACAAAGGAAAAACCGTTTAACAGCCATCAAGGGCAATCTCCAGACCGATCAATATACGAACCGAGTTACGGTGACAAAGTAAAAGACATTATCGGCCAGGAAGGCCAGTTAAGCTATCACCGGCTCCCGTTGTAAGACAAAGCACCCCTGCAGAGATTTCTGCCCGCCAAAAATATTACAAAGACAGGACTATGATTTGGCGGGAGATAAGACTGTCCCAAAAAGGTATAACTGTGGATTGAAAAGTCCATCAGGGCGCTTCGCTTCAGATTCACGCTTCAGGAACACGCTTCTTCTACCTCAGTAGCTTCGGAATTTGATCAGGACGTTTCGGGACGGACTCTTCGGTTAAGGCAGCGTGGTCGGTGTTCGGCCAGGCAAGGCTCGGCCACGACGGGGAGGCGACGAGGGTGGCCCGGGTACTGTTGTCGGGAGATCATCGACGACCCAGGCCGAAGGAGAAGACACCCTCAGAAAAACCGACGATCCAGGCCGGAGATAAAAGGACACTCCGGGCCTAGCCCTCCAGGGCCTCAACATACCATTCGACCAGGAACTTTCCATGTGCAGTTCTGCAACATCACATCGGTGACTGAGTCTTCCATGGGCATCCAGTTCTTAAAGTCACGTCGGTAACGGATTCAGCCATGACGAGCGCTCATCGAGACTGTATCTGCTGCTCCATCGCCTGAGAGAAAAACAAACTGCGCCAGAAGTTTCCAAATCCACGTGACGACGGAAAGCTGTGCCAAAAGGCTGCGAACCCCCCTTTTTGCGAATCTGAAAGTGGTGAGCATGATTCCGAGTTCCTCAAGTCGAAACTTAGTTTAGGTCTAGGGGAGGGGGTTAAGGGAAATCGTAATGTGTTTCCCCTTTTACGACGTGCCGTGTGTTCCCCATTTCCATAGAGTTAAGTTTATAGATATGTGCATGATTGTAGTTATTTTAATCTGTGCTTATGACATGTATTTTACAATGCTGCAAACTGTTTTATAATAAAAGCCTCCATTTCGCGCTATTCAACCTGGTCTATTGAGTTTTTCTCTGCACTACAGTTCCCTGCACCTAAGTCCAAGGTCTAGAACCGTAGGGAAGAGTGGGTCGAACCACTCAAGGGTAATTATTGCATGAAGCCTGGTAGGAGACCAGAACGAGCAAGAGAAACCCCCTACAGAGATGGCGACCGCGGCAGGACCTTGGCAGCAGGAATGTAGTGTTTTAGATCAAGGTCTGAATAAACGAAATGTGATGGATGAGAGAATAGCAGATTATGTTTTTGGGAAGGTAAACCTTACAAAACAGTGGCTATCTGACCTATTAAGAGATAGGCGCCCGCTAGACACAGCCATCAAGTGGACAGAAAGTAAAGAGCATAAGAAATCAGTAGAAAAGGCGGTCTGGCTGATGTGTTACAAGAAGCAAATCCAGCTTTTGGACCAGGTCGTTGTAGCACAGACAGCCCAGATCAAAGGGCTGCTTACAGAAGTAGAGGAAAAGGTTGCGGGAGGTCAGAAACTGATTCAATCGCTTAACGCGCTGAATCAGGAACGCCAATCCGCAACTCACCGCCATGAGGCCCGGATAGAGTATTTGGAATGTCAGGTCATTGAGGCCAAGGCCAGTGAAGGTAGAATGAAAGAGAGGTGTTTCCGCCTAGCTAAGCAGATAGCGACACAGGAGGAAAGAATTTTGGGGGCTAGGGCAGCATATAAGATGGCCATGGAGGATAGGTCTGAGAACACCGATCATAGCGCTTGCCACAGGGAGTTAGAGGACCTGAGAACGGCCCTAGCGAAGGCAAACGGCTTGGTGTGTCTCATAAACCCGCCAGCGAGCCAGCTACTGTTAGCCAAGGAATCCAAAAGACCAATTCCACAGGAGGCAGTTAGGGTACCAACCCCTGAGCCCTCAGCACCTCCCGCCTATGATGAGTCTTGGACTCCGGGGAAGGAAACGGTAGAGTTAGACGAAGAGATTCCTGAGGTAGAGCAACCCCAGGTAGTAGAGTCGAAGCCGGCACCGATGTGTCCCGCTCGACACCGGAGGCTCGGTCCGGACCAAGCGAATGGCGATGACGGACCCCTCGTGAATCAGATCATAATGCCCCATAGCGCACGACAGCTAAGGGAAATGATCAGTCACATCCCAAAACTCTCCGAGTCAGGAGATCCCTCCGTGCATTTTAGGGACGTGGAGCAAACCGCAGCAGTTAATGACTGCGACGGGGCTGAACTGTCCAAAATGCTCCTGTTCTCCCTGGACAGCTCGCTCCTCCAGTGTCTCCCTGACGAGAGCAAGAGAGGGCGCAAGACGTATGAGGAGGTACGGGACGAGATCCTGGAGATTATAGGGGAGGGTGACGGAACTCTGTTCCTCCAATTGGAAAGGACGGTACAGCTAGAGGGAGAACCCCCACGGGTTTTCGCCGGAAGGTTGTGGCCAGCGTATCGGCGCAGCTGCCCGGGAGGACCGGACCGGAACGCGCTAAATAATGACCAAAGGGCTCATTGGCTCCGGTGTCTGGTCGCCAATTGCTTGCCACCGGTGAGGGAGCAGGCCAAAGCATGGTTTGACCCCACTAACCCTCGCTCCACGGAGGAAGTAGTACTTGATCAGCTCACGATAAGTTACAGGAACAACAAGAGTAGGGATGTGCCTTCCTCAAAGGGAAAGGTGCATGAGGCAAGGCCAGCAGCTCCTGCTAAAAAGGAATGGCATCAGGAGGGGAATCGCGCCCCCCAAGCCAAGAGCAGTTGTTACGGGTGTGGGAAGGAAGGTCATTGGCGCCGAGACTGTAAAAATCCCTGGAAGGATTTAAAGGGAAAAACTTCCCCAGCCCCGGCACCAGGAGATGGTGCGATTGTGGATCCCGCTGCGATTGAGTCAATCATACAGACAATGCGGTCTCTGATGACCACGCAGGGGAAAATAGCTGTCACCACCGGCCTTGCTGCTCCCGAAACTCCGATCACTGTACCCAAGTGACTAGAGTCGGCACAGCCCGTCTGCCTGTGTCCGCTCCGCTACGATGCATGGAGACGACCCCTCGTAGAGATGGAGGTAGAGGAGGTGAAGGAAACTTATCTGTTGGACACGGGAGCATCGTGCACCATAATCCACGCAGATAACCCCACCACCTCGCCCCTGTCCACCGGGGTCCCATATCGTCTGTTGGGCTTCACGGGCGAAGAACAGGCTGGCGCACATTCCCTTCCCCTCTCCCTCCCTTCATTTAGGGCCACTCCGCACCACGTGGAAGTGTATCCTGATGAAGTGGGAAGAGGGAGGAGGAACGGGAGTCCTGGGGTCTGATTTCTTGGTAGCCCACGGGATCCACGTGGACCTAAGAAATCACTGTCTCTGGGGAGAGGGTACGAGTGTGAGGGAGATGGAGAGTGTTAAGGAAACCCCTACGAAGGCGCGGGTTGGCCGGCGAGAAGTAAAATTCTTGGGTCCAACCCTATGCGCTGGCGAGAGAACAGTAGACCAGGAGGATGAGCCGGAATCGGTGGAAAATCCGCCTGTCTGCGACACTTGTACAGTAGAGGTGTCCCGACAAAAAAGGTGGTTTAGCATGAAGCGGTGTAAGCTGTTTAAGTCGGGTGCACAAGGGCCAACAACAGGGGCCAGGTCTGAGGACAAAAATCCTCAGCCTACGACAGAGTCACAGACCACACAGGCTGGAACAGTAGCCTGCGTGAAGGGAGGAGTCATCCCATTGGAGTGGGAGGTCTCCCCTCTGATTTGGGATTCGGACGAGGAAGAGCCCGAACAGCTCGACCCCGCCCTTGACCCGATCACGGAGGAGGAATAGTCAGAGGACGAAGATCCCGCCCTCGACTCAAGCTTAGGGGTGGTAGGGATTGGGGGCGGAGACTCACTGCCTGTAGGGACAGGTGAGGTGGAGTTGGATGCCACAAATCCCGGCCCCGGGGGGGCGGAGCCTGAGGGAGGGGAGCCGGCAGCTGTGGTGGAACCACAGGCTGTGACGGTGAAAGACCCAACCCCCGGTCCGTCAGCCCTGGGAGCCTCACCCAAGGCAGCCCCTCGTAGGTCGACTCGAACGCCCCAGCCCAGAAAGCATTGGCCAAATTCTCCCTATCTTCCTCAACCTCGGTCCAGAGCAGCCCAAGAAGGGCACGATTCCCGTTCAGCAGCGACAAGCTGCAGGGGATCAAAACCGAAGGTCAGTGCAGCCCCGCCACAGGGAGCGGCACGCTGCAGCCCTCACAGGAATTAAGTAGGCCGCCCGGAGGAGGGCGGCGCTGTACATAGGTGTTAGGAAATGATAAGTTAAGTTAAGTAATTGTAATGATAGTTTAAGGTGTGTAAAGTTTAAGATGATGGGGATGTTTAAAAGATAGTTTTCGGAGTCTGCCCAGTATGTGTGTTTGTTTGGAAGCGGGGTCAAGGGACCCGCGCGTCCGTTTAATTAAGCCAGCACCTATTGGGAGCCTGGCTACATCATCTTATCGGTTACAGAAACCAGGAATACAATGGAGAGGATTCTCGTGATACTCGCGGCGATCGGGTGCGGGCTGGCCTACCGGGGCCGCACCAAGGACGTCATCGTGTTCGGATGTTCCGGGGACACAGCCCCCATCGCGACGGATGGGACGGGGAAGCGAGAGGTTGAGGAAACCGCCACCTATTTCCACCAAGGGAGATGGCCAGGATGGCTGGGGACGAATTCTACGGAATACTCCAGCAATTTCGGTTTCGCCTACCAAGAGACTTCATTAATGTGCCTTCGGGTGAGGATCCTTGCACCCAGAGTCAGCGTTACCGTGGGAAAGAGGATCTGTTTGGTGTGTAATGGGAACGTACCGCTAAGTAGATGGTGGTGGTTATGAAAGCTGGGAAAGGACATGAAGAACTCTACTATCGAGTGGGAAACAATACCCATCGGACAATTACGGGGACTCACGGACAATTACGTGCGTGTTGGGACAAATGGTGGGAACCAGATGAAGGCATATATGTCTGTATGTGGGGTTCAAAATGCGTTTGCCCCAAGGGCGTATCCATCTTTTTCCAGAGGCAGTGGCAGGATGAAGGAAAGGGGATGAGATGGGATGTCAGCACTCGGGCGTGCGGAGCCCCATACTCCCCGATTCTGGTAAACGCCACTGAACTCATCACCCGCCCACGCAAGCCCCTGCCCACGATTCTGGTAGCGCTAGCCCAGAAGGAAGGGTGCCCCACCACCACAAAGGGACCCAGGAACGGTTTAGTATTGGTACCCACCAGTCAGGTGCTGTACCAAGGGGTACACTACGCGGTGGCCTCAGTGATTTTAAACCTCACTGAGGTACGATTGCCGGAGTGGTGTCCCAGGGAAACGGAACAATTGTACCAGGTCCTGTTAACTCGAATGTTCAGACAATTTTACGAGTTTGACTTTGCCGACATCGACAAAGCCAAATTTTACACCACACCACAGGAAGTTTTGGATCGGGTAGGGAGGCAAAGAAGGGGTACTGTAAATGACATTTTCACTGCTTTAAACACCGGAACGTCTGTTGTCAACGCTTTAGACAACGTGGAGCTGCAGACACAGATCAATGGTTTAAAAGCCCAGTTGAGGAACATACTGACAGACGAAAATGAGGTAGTGGGTTCTGAGCTACATGAGGACCAAGCCATGACACTACACTTAAAAGAAATAATTGCTGAGCTGGAGAAACACGCTAGAACGGTAAATGCGCACATCAAGGAGGATCGGAATGCGTCCGATCAGGCTGCGCAGAACGAGGCCTGTGTGCTATACGGGGCGTGGTTACTGGGTGAGGGCCGCAGTAATCTGGAGGATTTAAAACAAGGTTTGGTCCCGTCCTGGATCAGCAACAAGCACTTGCAAGCGCTCCACCCTTTCGAGAACGCATTAAGCCCGTGCCAGCTCAGACTAGCTGCAGAGGCGTACCCAGTCCCAGTGGACTGCGGACGCTCAAACCACACTATTATGGGAATAGTGGTAAGGATGCCGGTGTTGGGTCCCGCAGCAAAGCCCGCCCCGGTATACAGGGTGGAGAACATTGGAGTCATCCAGGGGGGTGCGCACATTCGCTACGCAGTGGTCCCGCCTTATGTCATCAGATGGGAGCGTACGATGACAGGCACCGACCTCTCGGGGTGTCGTAGCCGGGGAGCACACATCATCCTGTGTCCCCAGCACTTGAATGCCTTTTCGAAACCACAGTGCGGGTTCAGAGCCGCTAGCGCGAAGCCGATAAATTGCACCATAGAGGCAATGGCAAAGGACCATGTGCCCCTGCAGGTGGCATATATCGGAGGTGGGACATACTGTGTCACCACTGCAGCGCCTCACTACCGCCACGGACAGCACGAGTGGTGTCCGGTCAGTGACAGCAGTTTCTGTTTTAAACCCAGGGCTGAAGTTCAAGTGGCACAACAATGGATTGTCCCCATTCCTGCACCCTCCACCGTTCACCTCACTGTAAAAGAGAATTTCACAGACTTGCAGCGATTCGTCGCGCATTTTGGTTATGTCATTCCCCCTCTCCCCGAACACCTCACCAAGATTCTAAAAGCCGTTATAGTTTCACAGAAACATTTTTACACACTGGAGCAGAAGACTTTAGAGATAGGAAAAGACATATTGGACATAGTCATCCCACCATGGTGGGACCTGTTCACCAATATAGAGATCCCGGCCTGGATTAGAATAGCATCCCACATCCTAGTAGAGTGTCAGGTTTTAATTGTAATATTTTTATTGTTCGTGCATTGCAAGAGAGGCAAACGCCTCCAGAGGCACGCGAACACAGGAGAATGGAGAGAACGCTATGTGCGAGTGGGGGAAGAGGACACCCCAGTGTAAGCGGCTAGTATTAAAAGTTAAAGCGTCCCTCCATTTTTGGATTTCAGCCACTGCATGATTTAAGTGTGTGAATACTGTTGTGTTATAGCCGTTGGTAAGTTTTTTGTTTTGTTTGATTAATAAAAGGTGTATGCAGGTGGTGCAAGGGGCATTGGCCCCCTTCACATCTGAAAGATGAATGTGTTATAGTGTAAGATAATACAGCCTATGATTGTCCAACAGTACACAAGGTAATTTTTCTGAAATGGGAACTGCATGTGTCGTGAGGGCCATAGATAGTTAATTACCAGGAATGTTTGGATGTAAGGAATCAGGGAAAATTTGCTCACCAAGGATTATTGATACTTTAAGCAAGCTATCAGTATCACAGGGGGGACTGTAAGATTCGAAATTTTCAGTAATTTAATCATGCAAGAAAACAGGGTTAATAAGACAGTTTTATTGACCAAAAGAAGCTTGTACAGAAAAACCTTTGATAAAAAAGGGCATACAAAATGGCCGCCGGACCTCGTGATCAGTTTCTGGGACCATTTGATTTCTGTTACTGTAAGCCAGACAGGCTTGTGGATTGAGGACAGTAAGCCCGCGAAAGCCAATATCGGGAAAACGAAACTCAGGGAACTGAGCATACATATTAATTGGATTCTAAGTACAGGACAGTTTCAGGTAACAGGATGGGGCCCATCAAGAAATGGGCGGACTTTTGAATGAACACTTAAACCCATTTACTGTACAAAGGAAAAACCGTTTAACAGCCATCAAGGGCAATCTCCAGACCGATCAATATACGAACCGAGTTACGGTGACAAAGTAAAAGACATTATCGGCCAGGAAGGCCAGTTAAGCTATCACCGGCTCCCGTTGTAAGACAAAGCACCCCTGCAGAGATTTCTGCCCGCCAAAAATATTACAAAGACAGGACTATGATTTGGCGGGAGATAAGACTGTCCCAAAAAGGTATAACTGTGGATTGAAAAGTCCATCAGGGCGCTTCGCTTCAGATTCACGCTTCAGGAACACGCTTCTTCTACCTCAGTAGCTTCGGAATTTGATCAGGACGTTTCGGGACGGACTCTTCGGTTAAGGCAGCGTGGTCGGTGTTCGGCCAGGCAAGGCTCGGCCACGACGGGGAGGCGACGAGGGTGGCCCGGGTACTGTTGTCGGGAGATCATCGACGACCCAGGCCGAAGGAGAAGACACCCTCAGGAAAACCGACGATCCAGGCCGGAGATAAAAGGACACTCCGGGCCTAGCCCTCCAGGGCCTCAACATACCATTCGACCAGGAACTTTCCATGTGCAGTTCTGCAACATCACATCGGTGACTGAGTCTTCCATGGGCATCCAGTTCTTAAAGTCACGTCGGTAACGGATTCAGCCATGACGAGCGCTCATCGAGACTGTATCTGCTGCTCCATCGCCTGAGAGAAAAACAAACTGCGCCAGAAGTTTCCAAATCCACGTGACGACGGAAAGCTGTGCCAAAAGGCTGCGAACCCCCCTTTTTGCGAATCTGAAAGTGGTGAGCATGATTCCGAGTTCCTCAAGTCGAAACTTAGTTTAGGTCTAGGGGAGGGGGTTAAGGGAAATCGTAATGTGTTTCCCCTTTTACGACGTGCCGTGTGTTCCCCATTTCCATAGAGTTAAGTTTATAGATATGTGCATGATTGTAGTTATTTTAATCTGTGCTTATGACATGTATTTTACAATGCTGCAAACTGTTTTATAATAAAAGCCTCCATTTCGCGCTATTCAACCTGGTCTATTGAGTTTTTCTCTGCACTACAGTTCCCTGCACCTAAGTCCAAGGTCTAGAACCGTAGGGAAGAGTGGGTCGAACCACTCAAGGGTAATTATTGCATGAAGCCTGGTAGGAGACCAGAACGAGCAAGAGAAACCCCCTACAGAGATGGCGACCGCGGCAGGACCTTGGCAGCAGGAATGTAGTGTTTTAGATCAAGGTCTGAATAAACGAAATGTGATGGATGAGAGAATAGCAGATTATGTTTTTGGGAAGGTAAACCTTACAAAACAGTGGCTATCTGACCTATTAAGAGATAGGCGCCCGCTAGACACAGCCATCAAGTGGACAGAAAGTAAAGAGCATAAGAAATCAGTAGAAAAGGCGGTCTGGCTGATGTGTTACAAGAAGCAAATCCAGCTTTTGGACCAGGTCGTTGTAGCACAGACAGCCCAGATCAAAGGGCTGCTTACAGAAGTAGAGGAAAAGGTTGCGGGAGGTCAGAAACTGATTCAATCGCTTAACGCGCTGAATCAGGAACGCCAATCCGCAACTCACCGCCATGAGGCCCGGATAGAGTATTTGGAATGTCAGGTCATTGAGGCCAAGGCCAGTGAAGGTAGAATGAAAGAGAGGTGTTTCCGCCTAGCTAAGCAGATAGCGACACAGGAGGAAAGAATTTTGGGGGCTAGGGCAGCATATAAGATGGCCATGGAGGATAGGTCTGAGAACACCGATCATAGCGCTTGCCACAGGGAGTTAGAGGACCTGAGAACGGCCCTAGCGAAGGCAAACGGCTTGGTGTGTCTCATAAACCCGCCAGCGAGCCAGCTACTGTTAGCCAAGGAATCCAAAAGACCAATTCCACAGGAGGCAGTTAGGGTACCAACCCCTGAGCCCTCAGCACCTCCCGCCTATGATGAGTCTTGGACTCCGGGGAAGGAAACGGTAGAGTTAGACGAAGAGATTCCTGAGGTAGAGCAACCCCAGGTAGTAGAGTCGAAGCCGGCACCGATGTGTCCCGCTCGACACCGGAGGCTCGGTCCGGACCAAGCGAATGGCGATGACGGACCCCTCGTGAATCAGATCATAATGCCCCATAGCGCACGACAGCTAAGGGAAATGATCAGTCACATCCCAAAACTCTCCGAGTCAGGAGATCCCTCCGTGCATTTTAGGGACGTGGAGCAAACCGCAGCAGTTAATGACTGCGACGGGGCTGAACTGTCCAAAATGCTCCTGTTCTCCCTGGACAGCTCGCTCCTCCAGTGTCTCCCTGACGAGAGCAAGAGAGGGCGCAAGACGTATGAGGAGGTACGGGACGAGATCCTGGAGATTATAGGGGAGGGTGACGGAACTCTGTTCCTCCAATTGGAAAGGACGGTACAGCTAGAGGGAGAACCCCCACGGGTTTTCGCCGGAAGGTTGTGGCCAGCGTATCGGCGCAGCTGCCCGGGAGGACCGGACCGGAACGCGCTAAATAATGACCAAAGGGCTCATTGGCTCCGGTGTCTGGTCGCCAATTGCTTGCCACCGGTGAGGGAGCAGGCCAAAGCATGGTTTGACCCCACTAACCCTCGCTCCACGGAGGAAGTAGTACTTGATCAGCTCACGATAAGTTACAGGAACAACAAGAGTAGGGATGTGCCTTCCTCAAAGGGAAAGGTGCATGAGGCAAGGCCAGCAGCTCCTGCTAAAAAGGAATGGCATCAGGAGGGGAATCGCGCCCCCCAAGCCAAGAGCAGTTGTTACGGGTGTGGGAAGGAAGGTCATTGGCGCCGAGACTGTAAAAATCCCTGGAAGGATTTAAAGGGAAAAACTTCCCCAGCCCCGGCACCAGGAGATGGTGCGATTGTGGATCCCGCTGCGATTGAGTCAATCATACAGACAATGCGGTCTCTGATGACCTCGCAGGGGAAAATAGCTGTCACCACCGGCCTTGCTGCTCCCGAAACTCCGATCACTGTACCCAAGTGACTAGAGTCGGCACAGCCCGTCTGCCTGTGTCCGCTCCGCTACGATGCATGGAGACGACCCCTCGTAGAGATGGAGGTAGAGGAGGTGAAGGAAACTTATCTGTTGGACACGGGAGCATCGTGCACCATAATCCACGCAGATAACCCCACCACCTCGCCCCTGTCCACCGGGGTCCCATATCGTCTGTTGGGCTTCACGGGCGAAGAACAGGCTGGCGCACATTCCCTTCCCCTCTCCCTTCATTTAGGGCCACTCCGCACCACGTGGAAGTGTATCCTGATGAAGTGGGAAGAGGGAGGAGGAACGGGAGTCCTGGGGTCTGATTTCTTGGTAGCCCACGGGATCCACGTGGACCTAAGAAATCACTGTCTCTGGGGAGAGGGTACGAGTGTGAGGGAGATGGAGAGTGTTAAGGAAACCCCTACGAAGGCGCGGGTTGGCCGGCGAGAAGTAAAATTCTTGGGTCTAACCCTATGCGCTGGCGAGAGAACAGTAGACCAGGAGGATGAGCCGGAATCGGTGGAAAATCCGCCGGTCTGCGACACTTGTACAGTAGAGGTGTCCCGACAAAAAAGGTGGTTTAGCATGAAGCGGTGTAAGCTGTTTAAGTCGGGTGCACAAGGGCCAACAACAGGGGCCAGGTCTGAGGACAAAAATCCTCAGCCTACGACAGAGTCACAGACCACACAGGCTGGAACAGTAGCCTGCGTGAAGGGAGGAGTCATCCCATTGGAGTGGGAGGTCTCCCCTCTGATTTGGGATTCGGACGAGGAAGAGCCCGAACAGCTCGACCCCGCCCTTGACCCGATCACGGAGGAGGAATAGTCAGAGGACGAAGATCCCGCCCTCGACTCAAGCTTAGGGGTGGTAGGGATTGGGGGCGGAGACTCACTGCCTGTAGGGACAGGTGAGGTGGAGTTGGATGCCACAAATCCCGGCCCCGGGGGGGCGGAGCCTGAGGGAGGGGAGCCGGCAGCTGTGGTGGAACCACAGGCTGTGACGGTGAAAGACCCAACCCCCGGTCCGTCAGCCCTGGGAGCCTCACCCAAGGCAGCCCCTCGTAGGTCGACTCGAACGCCCCAGCCCAGAAAGCATTGGCCAAATTCTCCCTATCTTCCTCAACCTCGGTCCAGAGCAGCCCAAGAAGGGCACGATTCCCGTTCAGCAGCGACAAGCTGCAGGGGATCAAAACCGAAGGTCAGTGCAGCCCCGCCACAGGGAGCGGCACGCTGCAGCCCTCACAGGAATTAAGTAGGCCGCCCGGAGGAGGGCGGCGCTGTACATAGGTGTTAGGAAATGATAAGTTAAGTTAAGTAATTGTAATGATAGTTTAAGGTGTGTAAAGTTTAAGATGATGGGGATGTTTAAAAGATAGTTTTCGGAGTCTGCCCAGTATGTGTGTTTGTTTGGAAGCGGGGTCAAGGGACCCGCGCGTCCGTTTAATTAAGCCAGCACCTATTGGGAGCCTGGCTACATCATCTTATCGGTTACAGAAACCAGGAATACAATGGAGAGGATTCTCGTGATACTCGCGGCGATCGGGTGCGGGCTGGCCTACCGGGGCCGCACCAAGGACGTCATCGTGTTCGGATGTTCCGGGGACACAGCCCCCATCGCGACGGATGGGACGGGGAAGCGAGAGGTTGAGGAAACCGCCACCTATTTCCACCAAGGGAGATGGCCAGGATGGCTGGGGACGAATTCTACGGAATACTCCAGCAATTTCGGTTTCGCCTACCAAGAGACTTCATTAATGTGCCTTCGGGTGAGGATCCTTGCACCCAGAGTCAGCGTTACCGTGGGAAAGAGGATCTGTTTGGTGTGTAATGGGAACGTACCGCTAAGTAGATGGTGGTGGTTATGAAAGCTGGGAAAGGACATGAAGAACTCTACTATCGAGTGGGAAACAATACCCATCGGACAATTACGGGGACTCACGGACAATTACGTGCGTGTTGGGACAAATGGTGGGAACCAGATGAAGGCATATATGTCTGTATGTGGGGTTCAAAACGCGTTTGCCCCAAGGGCGTATCCATCTTTTTCCAGAGGCAGTGGCAGGATGAAGGAAAGGGGATGAGATGGGATGTCAGCACTCGGGCGTGCGGAGCCCCATACTCCCCGATTCTGGTAAACGCCACTGAACTCATCACCCGCCCACGCAAGCCCCTGCCCACGATTCTGGTAGCGCTAGCCCAGAAGGAAGGGTGCCCCACCACCACAAAGGGACCCGGGAACGGTTTAGTATTGGTACCCACCAGTCAGGTGCTGTACCAAGGGGTACACTACGCGGTGGCCTCAGTGATTTTAAACCTCACTGAGGTAAGATTGCCGGAGTGGTGTCCCAGGGAAACGGAACAATTGTACCAGGTCCTGTTAACTCGAATGTTCAGACAATTTTACGAGTTTGACTTTGCCGACATCGACAAAGCCAAATTTTACACCACACCACAGGAAGTTTTGGATCGGGTAGGGAGGCAAAGAAGGGGTACTGTAAATGACATTTTCACTGCTTTAAACACCGGAACGTCTGTTGTCAACGCTTTAGACAACGTGGAGCTGCAGACACAGATCAATGGTTTAAAAGCCCAGTTGAGGAACATACTGACAGACGAAAATGAGGTAGTGGGTTCTGAGCTACATGAGGACCAAGCCATGACACTACACTTAAAAGAAATAATTGCTGAGCTGGAGAAACACGCTAGAACGGTAAATGCGCACATCAAGGAGGATCGGAATGCGTCCGATCAGGCTGCGCAGAACGAGGCCTGTGTGCTATACGGGGCGTGGTTACTGGGTGAGGGCCGCAGTAATCTGGAGGATTTAAAACAAGGTTTGGTCCCGTCCTGGATCAGCAACAAGCACTTGCAAGCGCTCCACCCTTTCGAGAACGCATTAAGCCCGTGCCAGCTCAGACTAGCTGCAGAGGCGTACCCAGTCCCAGTGGACTGCGGACGCTCAAACCACACTATTATGGGAATAGTGGTAAGGATGCCGGTGTTGGGTCCCGCAGCAAAGCCCGCCCCGGTATACAGGGTGGAGAACATTGGAGTCATCCAGGGGGGTGCGCACATTCGTTACGCAGTGGTCCCGCCTTATGTCATCAGATGGGAGCGTACGATGACAGGCACCGACCTCTCGGGGTGTCGTAGCCGGGGAGCACACATCATCCTGTGTCCCCAGCACTTGAATGCCTTTTCGAAACCACAGTGCGGGTTCAGAGCCGCTAGCGCGAAGCCGATAAATTGCACCATAGAGGCAATGGCAAAGGACCATGTGCCCCCGCAGGTGGCATATATCGGAGGTGGGACATACTGTGTCACCACTGCAGCGCCTCACTACCGCCACGGACAGCACGAGTGGTGTCCGGTCAGTGACAGCAGTTTCTGTTTTAAACCCAGGGCTGAAGTTCAAGTGGCACAACAATGGATTGTCCCCATTCCTGCACCCTCCACCGTTCACCTCACTGTAAAAGAGAATTTCACAGACTTGCAGCGATTCGTCGCGCATTTTGGTTATGTCATTCCCCCTCTCCCCGAACACCTCACCAAGATTCTAAAAGCCGTTATAGTTTCACAGAAACATTTTTACACACTGGAGCAGAAGACTTTAGAGATAGGAAAAGACATATTGGACATAGTCATCCCACCATGGTGGGACCTGTTCACCAATATAGAGATCCCGGCCTGGATTAGAATAGCATCCCACATCCTAGTAGAGTGTCAGGTTTTAATTGTAATATTTTTATTGTTCGTGCATTGCAAGAGAGGCAAACGCCTCCAGAGGCACGCGAACACAGGAGAATGGAGAGAACGCTATGTGCGAGTGGGGGAAGAGGACACCCCAGTGTAAGCGGCTAGTATTAAAAGTTAAAGCGTCCCTCCATTTTTGGATTTCAGCCACTGCATGATTTAAGTGTGTGAATACTGTTGTGTTATAGCCGTTGGTAAGTTTTTTGTTTTGTTTGATTAATAAAAGGTGTATGCAGGTGGTGCAAGGGGCATTGGCCCCCTTCACATCTGAAAGATGAATGTGTTATAGTGTAAGATAATACAGCCTATGATTGTCCAACAGTACACAAGGTAATTTTTCTGAAATGGGAACTGCATGTGTCGTGAGGGCCATAGATAGTTAATTACCAGGAATGTTTGGATGTGAGGAATCAGGGAAAATTTGCTCACCAAGGATTATTGATACTTTAAGCAAGCTATCAGTATCACAGGGGGGACTGTAAGATTCGAAATTTTCAGTAATTTAATCATGCAAGAAAACAGGGTTAATAAGACAGTTTTATTGACCAAAAGAAGCTTGTACAGAAAAACCTTTGATAAAAAAGGGCATACAAAATGGCCGCCGGACCTCGTGATCAGTTTCTGGGACCATTTGATTTCTGTTACTGTAAGCCAGACAGGCTTGTGGATTGAGGACAGTAAGCCCGCGAAAGCCAATATCGGGAAAACGAAACTCAGGGAACTGAGCATACATATTAATTGGATTCTAAGTACAGGACAGTTTCAGGTAACAGGATGGGGCCCATCAAGAAATGGGCGGACTTTTGAATGAACACTTAAACCCATTTACTGTACAAAGGAAAAACCGTTTAACAGCCATCAAGGGCAATCTCCAGACCGATCAATATACGAACCGAGTTACGGTGACAAAGTAAAAGACATTATCGGCCAGGAAGGCCAGTTAAGCTATCACCGGCTCCCGTTGTAAGACAAAGCACCCCTGCAGAGATTTCTGCCCGCCAAAAATATTACAAAGACAGGACTATGATTTGGCGGGAGATAAGACTGTCCCAAAAAGGTATAACTGTGGATTGAAAAGTCCATCAGGGCGCTTCGCTTCAGATTCACGCTTCAGGAACACGCTTCTTCTACCTCAGTAGCTTCGGAATTTGATCAGGACGTTTCGGGACGGACTCTTCGGTTAAGGCAGCGTGGTCGGTGTTCGGCCAGGCAAGGCTCGGCCACGACGGGGAGGCGACGAGGGTGGCCCGGGTACTGTTGTCGGGAGATCATCGACGACCCAGGCCGAAGGAGAAGACACCCTCAGGAAAACCGACGATCCAGGCCGGAGATAAAAGGACACTCCGGGCCTAGCCCTCCAGGGCCTCAACATACCATTCGACCAGGAACTTTCCATGTGCAGTTCTGCAACATCACATCGGTGACTGAGTCTTCCATGGGCATCCAGTTCTTAAAGTCACGTCGGTAACGGATTCAGCCATGACGAGCGCTCATCGAGACTGTATCTGCTGCTCCATCGCCTGAGAGAAAAACAAACTGCGCCAGAAGTTTCCAAATCCACGTGACGACGGAAAGCTGTGCCAAAAGGCTGCGAACCCCCCTTTTTGCGAATCTGAAAGTGGTGAGCATGATTCCGAGTTCCTCAAGTCGAAACTTAGTTTAGGTCTAGGGGAGGGGGTTAAGGGAAATCGTAATGTGTTTCCCCTTTTACGACGTGCCGTGTGTTCCCCATTTCCATAGAGTTAAGTTTATAGATATGTGCATGATTGTAGTTATTTTAATCTGTGCTTATGACATGTATTTTACAATGCTGCAAACTGTTTTATAATAAAAGCCTCCATTTCGTGCTATTCAACCTGGTCTATTGAGTTTTTCTCTGCACTACAGTTCCCTGCACCTAAGTCCAAGGTCTAGAACCGTAGGGAAGAGTGGGTCGAACCACTCAAGGGTAATTATTGCACGAAGCCTGGTAGGAGACCAGAACGAGCAAGAGAAACCCCCTACAATACAAACATAGAAGATAGGAGCAGGAGTAGGCCATTCGGCCCTTCGAGCCTGCTCCGCCATTCAATGAGATCATGGCTGATCATCCAAATTCAGTACCCTGTCCCTACCCTCTCCCCATATCCCTTGATCCCTTTAGCCTTAAGAAATATATTCAACTCCTTCTTGAATATATTTAATGAACTGGCCTCCACCGCCCTCTGTGGCAGAGAATTCCACAGGTTCACCACTCTCTGGGTGAAGAAATTCCTCCTCATTTCAGTCCTAAATGGCTTACCCCTTATCCTTAGACTATGACCCCTGGTTCTGGACTCCCCGGCCATCGGAAACATCCTTCCTGCATCTAGTCTGTCCAGGCCTGACAGAATTTTATAGGTTTTGATGAGATCCCCTCTCAATCTTCTGAACTCCAGTGAGTATAAGCCCAATCGACACAATCTCTCCTCGTACGTCATTCCTGCCATCCCAGGTATCAGCCTGGTGAATCTTCGCTGCACTCCTTCCATGGCAAGAACGTCCTTCCTCAGAGAAGGTGACCAAAACTGCACACAATACTCAAGATGTGGTCTCACCAAGGCCTTGTACAACTGCAGCAAGACATCCTTGTTCCTGTATTCGAATCCTCTCGCTACGAAGGCCAACATACCATTTGCCTTCTTAACCGCCTGCTGCACCTGCATGCTTACCTTCAGCGACTGGTGTACAAGGACACCCAGGTCTCTTTGCACTTCCCCTTCTCCCAATCTATTGCCATTCAAATAATAATCTGCCTTCCTGTTTTTGCCACCAAAGTGGATAACCTCACATTTATCCACATTATAGTGCATTTGCCATGTTTCTGCCCATTCACCCAACCTGTCCAAATCATACTGCAGTTTCACGACTTCCTCCTCACAACATACCCTCCCACCCAGCTTTGTGTCGTCTGCAAATTTGGAGATATTACATCCAATTCCCTCGTCCAGATCATTAATGTATATTGTGAACAGCTGGGGTCCTAGGACCGATCCTTGCGGTACCCCACTAGTCACTGCCTGCCACTCGGAAAACGACCCATTTATTCCAACTCTCTGCTTCCTATCCGTCAACCAGTTCTCTATCCAAGTCAATACCTTGCCCCCAATCCCATGTGCCTTAACTTTGCACGCTAATCTCTTATGCGGGACCTTATCGAAAGCCTTCTGAAAGTCCAAATACACCACATCCACTGGTTCTCCCTTATCTATTTTACCAGTTATATCCTCAAAAAATTCCAGTAGCTTTGTCAAGCACGATTTACCTTTTGTAAATCCATGTTGACTTTGTCCGATCCTGTCGCTGCTTTCCAAGTGCTCTGCTATTACATCTTTTATAATGGACTCTAGCATTTTCCCCACTACTGATGTCAGGCTTACTGGTCTATAAATCCCCGCTTTTTCTCTACCAGCTTTTTTGAATAGTGGGGTAACATTAACTACCCTCCAATCCATGGGTACTGTTCCAGAGTCTATCGAGTTCTAGAAGATGACCAGCAATGCATCTACTATTTCTAGGGCCACTTCCTTAAGTACCCTAGGATGTAGATTATCAGGCCCTGGGGATTTATCGGCCTTCAGTCCCATCAATTTTCCTAACACCATTTCCCTACAAATACCGATTTCTTCAGTTCCACCCTTTCATCAGACCCTATGTTCCCCGGCATCTCTGGAAGGTTATTTGTGTCCTCCTTTCTGAAGACAGAACCAAAATATGTATTTTGTTGGTCTGCCATTTCTTTGTTCCCCATTATAAATTCCCCTGATTCTGACTGCAAGGGACCTACGCTTGACTTCACCAATCTTTTTCTCTTCACATATGTATAAAAGCTTTTACAGTCAGTTTTTATGTTCCCTGCCAGCTTACTCTCATATTCTATTTTCCCCTTCTTAATTAATCCCTTTGTCCTCCTTTGTTGAATCCTAAACTGCTCCCAATCCTCAGGATTATTGCTTTTTCTGGCCAATTTATATGTCCTCTCCTTGGATCTCATGCTATACCTAATTTCCCTTGTTAGCCACTGTTGAGTCACCTTTTTTGTTTTATTTTTATGCCAAACTGGGATGAACAAATTCTGTAGTTCATCCATTGACCTTTGAATGTTTGCCATTGCCTATCCACTGTCAACCCTTTGAGTGACATTATCCAATCAATCCTACCCAACTCACACCTCAGGCCATCGTAGTTTCCTTTATTTAAATTTAGGACCCTAGTCTCTGAGTCAACTACTTCATTCTCCATCTTAATGAAGAATTCGATCATATTATGATCGCTCTGACCCAAGGGGCCTCGTACAACAAGATTGCTAATTAATCCTTTCTCGTTACATAATACCCAGTCTAAGGTGGCCTGATCTCTGGTTGGTTCCTTGACATGTTGGTCCAGGAAACCATCCCGTAAACACTCCAGGAATTCCTCCTCCACATTATTGTTACTAATTTGGTTAGCCCAATCTATACGTAGATTAAAGTCACCCATGATGACTCCTGTGCCCTTATTGCACGCTTCTTTAATTTCCCTTTTAATGCCATCCCCAAACTCCGCCTTACTGTTTGAAGGTCTATATACCACTCCCACTAACGTTTTCTGCCCCTTAGTATTTCTCAATTCTACCCATATAGATTCCACATCATCAGAGCTAATATCCTTCCTTACAATTGTGTTAATCCCTTCTTTAACCAGTAATGCTACCCCACCTCCCTTTCCTTTTTGCCTATCTTTCCTGAATATCGAATACCCCTGGATGTTGAGTTCCCAGCCTTGGCCATCCTTGAGCCACGTTTCCGTAATCCCAACCAAATCATATTCGTTTACCTCTATTTGCGCAGCCAATTCATCCACCTTATTACGAATGCTCCTCGCATTAAGACACAAAGGCCTAGAAATTCACTTGGGCGCGGGCAGCTCGCTCGCGCCCAAAAGTTAGCGCTGGGCGGGGAGGCATTAGCGCATGCCGTATATTCGTCTTCTGCACCCCAATTCGAAAGCGGGCGCTATACCAGGGTGTGCCCGCCTCCGTTTGGGGCGCTGCAACTGAATATCGGCGCGCTAGTTGCCGCAGCGCCACCCGATGCGGTGCGGCAGGCTGCGGTACTGCAGGCCTCCTCCTTCTCTTAAGGGGGAGGTGACTGCAACGGCCGGAGCCCCGATTGCGAATGTCGGCAAAAGAGCCCGGCACAACGGAGAAGTGCCGGGCTCCACGGAAACCAGCCGGCAATGCCGCGGGGGGGGGTGGAGGAGGCCGGGGAAGGAGGTGCGGGCAGGCGGCCGCCAAAAAAGCGGCCGGCCGCACCTTCCGCTTTAAAGCGCCCCACTATGGCAGCAGGACGGCCCCGTTTTCTGTTCGCTGTTTGCGCCTGCTTCGGAGGAGGCGGCCGCAAATAAATATGGGGATCGGCGCGGTTTCGGGGCGTTACGGGCCACCGCGCTCACCGATGACGTCATTGGTCCCGGCGCAGCGCTAACGGCTACCGCCGCCAATACCGCTGCACTCAATTTCCGCGCTACCACCCCGCTGGCGCAAAAGACCTCTTTAGGCGCTAAGTGGGCGCAAGGCCCACTGAATTTCTAGGCCAAAGCCTTCAGGCTTGTTTTTTTAATGCTCTTAGACCTATTAGAATTATTATTTACTGTGGCCACGTTTGATTTAAACCATTGATTTCTCTGACTGCCACTTTTGTTTTTCTCCTTCCTATCTTTTGCTTTTATCCTTGTTTCCCTTTCCTCTGTCTCCCTGTTCAGGTTCCCAACCCCCTGCCATTTTATTTTAAACCCTCCCCCAGAGCACTAGCAAACACTCCCCCTAGGACATCGGTTCCAGCCCTGCCCAGGTGCAAACCGTCCGGTTTGAACTGGTCCCACCTCCCCCAGAACCGGTTCTAATGTCCCAGGAACTTGAATCCCTCCCCCTTGCACCATTCTTCTAGCCACGTATTCATCTGAAATATCCTTCTATTTCTACTCTGACTAGCACGTGGCACTGGTAGCAATCCTGAGATTACTACCTTTGAGGTCCTATTTTTTAATTTACCTCCTAACTCCCTATATTCCGCTTTTAGGACCTCATCCCGCTTTTTACCTATATCGTTGGTGCCGGGCTGTCCTGCCATGACTTACCCTTTAATTAATTGAATTTGAATTAAATCAATCAATCCCACTAATTACACTACAGTTAAATGGTTTACCAACAGTCCCCGCTACACCAGAGCGACCTCAGTAACTATAAACCAGAGTTAAAGTTTAAAAAAGAGAGAAATACTCACCAACCAATCACTTACCTGCTTCCTGGTGATGTCACACTTTGATTACTTTTTACCTCTCTCCCCTGCTGCTGAATTGGTATGCCTCGTTCGCTGCCGCCGCTTTTAAACTGCCGCCGCGCTCCTCAATCCACTCCCAGGTCCGCTCCAGCCGCTCTGGTCGGGCCTCGTTTGCTGCCGCCGCTTTTAAACTGCCGCCGCGCTCCTCAATCCACTCCCAGGTCCGCTCCAGCCGCTCTGGTCGGGCCTCGTTCGCTGCCGCCGCTTTTAAACTGCCGCCGCGCTCCTCAATCCACTCCCAGGTCCACTCCAGCCGCTCTGGTCGGGCCTCGTTCGCTGCCGCCGCTTTTAAACTGCCGCCGCGCTCCTCAATCCACTCCCAGGTCCGCTCCAGCCGCTTTGGTCGGGCCTCGTTCGCTGCCGCCGCTTTTAAACTGCCGCCGCGCTCCTCAATCCACTCCCAGGTCCGCTCCAGCCGCTCTGGTTGGGCCTCGTTCGCTGCCGCCGCTTTTAAACTGCCACCGCGCTCCTCAATCCACTCCCAGGTCCACTCCAGCCGCTCTGGTCGGGCCTCGTTCGCTGCCGTCGCTTTTAAACTGCCACCGCACTCCTCAATCCACTCCCAGGTCCGCTCCAGCCACTCTGGTCAGGCCTCGCTCGCTGCCGCCGCTTTTAAACTGCCGCCGCGCTCCTCAATCCACTCCCAGGTCCGCTCCAGCCGCTCTGGTCGGGCCTCGTTCGCTGCCGTCGCTTTTAAACTGCTGCCGCGCTCCTCAATCCACTCCCAGTTCTGCTCCAACCGCTCTGGTCGGGCCTCGTTCGCTGCTGCCGCTTTTAAACTGCCGCCGCGCTCCTCAATCCACTCCCAGGTCCGCTCCAGCCGCTCTGGTCGGGCCTCATTCGCTGCCGCCGCTTTTAAACTGCCACCGCGCTCCTCAATCCACTCCCAGGTCCGCTCCAGCCGCTCTGGTCGGGCCTCGTTCGCTGCCGCCGCTTTTAAACTGCCGCCACGCTCCTCAATCCACTCCCAGGTCCACTCCAGCCACTCTGGTCAGGCCTCGTTCGCTGCCGCAGCTTTTAAACTGCCGCCACGCTCCTCAATCCACTCCCAGGTCTGCTCCAGCCGCTCTGGTTGGGCCTCGTTCGCTGCCGCCGCTTTTAAACTGCCGCCACGCTCCTCAATCCACTCCCAGGTCCACTCCAGCCACTCTGGTCAGGCCTCGTTCGCTGCCGCAGCTTTTAAACTGCCGCCACGCTCCTCAATCCACTCCCAGGTCTGCTCCAGCCGCTCTGGTTGGGCCTCGTTCGCTGCCGCCGCTTTTAAACTGCCGCCACGCTCCTCAATCCACTCCCAGGTCCACTCCAGCCACTCTGGTCAGGCCTCGTTTGCTGCCGCCGCTTTTAAACTGCCGCCGCGCTCCTCAATCCACTCCCAGGTCCGCTCCAGCTGCTAAAGAGTCTGTTCCCTGGTTGGTTCCATGATGTATTGTTCTAGGAGACTGTCTCAAATGCATTCCATGAACTCATCCTCCAGATTACCTTTGCCAATTTGCTTTGCCCAGTCTATATGAAGATTAAAGTCCCCTATGATTATTGTATTACCTTTGTTACAAGCTCCTATTTTTTGTTGATTAATACTCTGACTACTGTATAGCTACTGTTTGGGGGCCTATAAACCACTCCCACCAGCTGTTTTCTGCCCCTTGTTATTTCTTATCTCCACCCGAGTATGGAAGCTCAGGCAGAAATATTCACTTGTTTGTTGAAGTAGGGAAAGACACTGGAAGACTGGAGAGTGACTCATGTACTACTGATTAAGAAGTGGAAAGAAAAATGTCTGGAAATGATAGATCAATGAGCTTAATGCTCATAAGTAGTTAAAAAAAATATTCAGGGATTGCAATCCAAATTGTCTGTCAGGAATGAATGTCCTTAGCAAAGGCAGCACTGATTTATGAATGAAAAATAATAATCGTGGTTTAAAATGAATTCAATTTTTTTAGGTTGTAACCAAATTAATATCTGAAGGTAATTCTTTTCAATAGGTATTTGTTAAAATTCTACATAGAGCATGTTAGTTAAGGTGACAATTCATATGGTATTATTGAAGTTATGAAGTGGTGACTAATAATGTTATCCAACATTTAGTCTTGATCAACTAAGAGCAGAATGTTTGTGTTTGTAGAAGGCACATAGAAGTTGTAATGTGAATAAATTCATAGTAAGGTACCTGATTACAAGATGAATTAAATGTTGTAGCCGGAAGGGGTGGAGCAGAAGGATTTAAGAGTGACTGCAGAATTTTTTTTTTTAAAAAGCTTCAATATGCAACAGTGATTAATAAGGTAAATAGAATGTTAGGGCGTATTACCAGAAGTACAAGTCAAAGTCCAAGAATGTGTTATTAACTGTGCGATACATTACCGAGACCACACTTAAAAACTATCATATTCACTTTTACTCACCATTTCTCTAAAGGAACATTCATTAGGAAGGACATCAAGGATCACAAATACAGTAGTTCCTATATTTTGATCTGTCTCTTTGTATGAGGGCAGACTAGGGGAAGAAAGCTTTTAGCAAAATGTTTTATTAAAGTAAACAAAATACAGGATAGCATTTTTTACAGATAACCAGGATAGTCGAAAAGGAAGGACGTTTTTCAAAATTGAAATGGTGCCAGGTAAGAAAAAGTGGAAAAGGAATTTATCACAGGATCGTTACATACAAATACTGTGCTACATATCCATTATTGGTTGAATGTGCAAAAAGATAATAGGAAATTATTTTAAAAGTGTGATGCATTATTTATCTGTTTACAAAAAGAAAATCTGACATTACTTCTTTGAATTCTTAATGATGTCAATGTGCTTTTTAAGTTGTAAATTATAATTTTCTCTCCTTCCCCTTCTGTGGTCTCCAAGTATCATCCCCACCAAGTTGGAAAATAGACATGCAACATACTCCAAGGCTATGTCTTTGCCACTCGGTAATTAGACACTAAAAGATGCATAAAAACAATTAGGAATTACTTGGCTTTTGACTCTTCCCTCCCTCTCTATGGGGCAGGCTTGCTCGCAGTGCAGCAGCTGTCTACAGTAACTCAGTTGAGGCTGTAAACTTGCCACGTGAGAACAGCAAGGTGAATACTTGCATCCTGCCACTCTGTGGTGCGGAGCAGTGAAGCACCAATCACCACATCACCCCATTTTCCATTTTCTATTTCTGAGTTGTGTGCTGAAATCATCTCCATTTCTAGTATTTTTTTGGTTTGCATATTTATTCAATCACTGAAATTTTACATGTTCTCTGCACTGTAAGATTTGAGATAAGAGGATTGCATGGACATATTAATTTTCAGATAGGTCACATTTTCATTGTGTTGTGGTGTACCGATCACAGAAAGGACACAATCCGCTTTCCGGTCCGTAGACTATAAATCAGGCGTCATGCCTTTAAGAAGGATCACACCTTTAAGAAACTCGATCTGCAACATAGTTAAGCCCAGAGCGGGGGAGGAGCAGTCGAAGCTGTGCACTGATGAAAGGCAGTCGTACTTTGTGTAGTCTCTGACTCCATTTTGTGTTCAGCATGCAGCCTCAACAATTAAACCTTTTCTGTTGAACCTCTCCGAGTTCAGTATTTTTTGCTAGGAGTACGTAGGCGCCTACATTGGTGACCCCGATGCTCAGGACGACTCCTAAGCGTAACAATGGCTGACACAAACGCAGTTTCTGTGAAACTGCCGGAGTTCTGGGAGAACCTGGCCACCACCTGGTTCCTTCAAGCCGAATCGCAATTCCGACTCCGCGGCATCACCGCCAACGCAACGATGTACGACTACCTCCTCGCCTCCCTGGGCAGCTCCACAATCACGAAAGTCTGGACAACACTACAAAACCCTCCGGAGGAAGGCAAGTATGCACATCTCAAGGCTGCGCTCATTAAAAAATTCACAGCCTCCCAATTCTTGCGCAACTGCCACCTCCTCGACCTCCTGGGCCTCGGTGACTCCACGCCGTCAGACTTGCTCTCACACATGCTTGCTCTGACCAACGAGAAACCGCCCAGCTCCCTCTTGTGCACGCTCTTTATCTGCCAACTACCGCCCAGCATCCGCCCGGCGATCGTGGCGTCCAGCCTCACGGACCTCGAGGCCCTGGCCGATGAAGCTGATAAGCTCCTGTCCGCCAGCTCCAACCACGCCATCACCGCCGACCTGGCCTCCGCAGCGTCGGCGCGCACTCCACCCTCTATCGCGCGGCCACACAGCTCGGCCACGATGCCCCACAGGCCCCCACGTCCCCCAAGCCCTCCGACCCAGGGCTACTGCTACTTCCATACCCGGTTCGACGCACGGGCATGCCGCTGCAGCCATTCTTGCACGTTTCCAACCGCCCCCACACCGGCCTACACGATGGCCGTGGGGCGAGCAGGCGCGCTGCTGTACGTTACGGACAGCGCCTCCGGACGCCGCTTCCTATGCGACACGGGCGCGCAGCACAGCATCATCCCCACGTCCGCCCTCGAGATCCAGTGAGGCGGCCGCGGCCCTGCGCTGGCTGCCGCCAATGGCACCGACATCCGCACGTACGGCACCCGCACCGTCACCATCGACCTCGCAAGCCACCGCTACCACTGGGAGTTTATCACCGCCAAGTTGCTCTCCCCGCTTCTCGGTGCAGATTTCCTGTGCGCCCACGGCCTGTTGGTCAACATGCCTCGGCGCTGCCTCGTGGACATGAATACCATGTCACCTATTCCGGGCGCCATGGCCCCCCCCAACCCACCGAAATGGCGTGGCAGTGCCGCCCCCGCTCAACGGACGACTACTCAGCACTCCTGGCTGAGTTCCCAGCCCTCACCAACCCGACCTTCTCCGCAAAGGTTGCTAAGCACGGGGTAGAACACTTCATCCCCACCACAGGCCCGGTGTATGCCCACGCCCGCAGGCTGGACCCGGCCAAGCTGGAGATCGCGCGGGCCGAGTTCGCCACAATGGAACAGCTCGGCGTCATCCGCCGCTCCAACAGCCCCTGGGCCTCCCCACTCCACATCGTCACCAAACCCGATGGGGGATGGCGCCCCTGCGGGGACTACCGTCGCCTAAACGACGCCACCACGCCGGATTGGTACCCCATACCACACATTCAAGACTTCTCGGCTAGACTGGCCGGCCGCTCAGTCTTCTCCAAAGTCGACCTGGTGCGCGGTTACCATCAGGTGCCAGTCCACCCCACGGACGTTCCCAAGACGGCCATAATCACCCCTTTTGGGCTATTCGAGTTCCTCCGAATGCCCTTCAGCCTCAAAAACACGGCCCAGGCCTTCCAGCGGCTCATGGACTCGGTCCTCCGGGACCTGAAGTTCCTCTTTGTCTACCTGGATGACATCCTGGTAGCTAGTTCCTCCAAGCAGGAACACATCGAGCACCTCCGCACCCTGTTCCAGCGGCTCAGTGAGCACGGGCTCATCATCAGCCCAGCCAAGTGCCAATTCGGCCTCAGCAGGATCGAATTCCTCGGCCACCACATCACGCAGGACGGAACCATTCCCCTGCCCGCCAAGGTGCAAGCTGTCCAGCAGTTCCCCCGGCCTACCACCATCAAAGGCCTCCAGGAGATCTTGGGGATGATCAACTTTTACAACTGCTTCATTCCCGGAGCGGCCTCCCTCATGCGGCCCCTATACGAAGCCCTCCGGGGTAAGAAAGACAGAATGGCGATCGAGTGGTCGGCGGACATGTTGACCGCTTTCGACTCGACCAAAAAGGCGCTCGCCGACGCCACCATGCTCACTCACCCACAGCCCAACGCCAGGGTGGCCCTCACCACGGACGCCTCCGACCACGCGGTCGGTGCCATGTACGAACAGTGGGTCGACAGGGCCTGGCAACCGCTGGCCTTTTTCAGCTGCCAACTGCGCCCCCCGGAGGCCAAATACAGCGCCTTTGACCGCGAGCTCCTCGCACTGTACCTGGCAGTCCGCCATTTTAGATTTCTTCTGGAGGGCCGCCCCTTCACCGCGTTTGTCGACCACAAACCCCTGACATTCGCGATGGCAAAATCTGCGGACCCGTGGTCAGCCAGGCAACAACGCCAGCTCGCCGCGGTGTCCGAATTCACCACGGACATCCGGCACGTCTCCGGTCGAGACAACGTGGTGGCCGACTGCCTATCCTGCCCCGCCGTCCACGGCGCCCACCTGGCAGTGGAATTTGCTCAACTGGCAACGGAGCAACGCACCGACCCCGAACTGTTCTCCGCACCCACAACCCTCCCAGGGCTGCGACTGACCGACGTCGCCTGTGGCCCGTCCGCCGTCACAGTCAAATGCGACACCTCCTTGGCGCAACCCCGCCCCGTAGTCCCGGCGTCCTGGCGAAAACGGGTGTTCGACATCGTCCACAGCCTCTCACACCCCGGCACCCACGCATCCATTAGACTGGTGGCCAACCGATTTGTCTGGCGCGGCCTGCGCAAAGATGTGCGCGTTTGGTCCAGATCCTGCATAGCTTGCCAGCGTGCCAAAATCCACCAGCACAACCAAGCCCCACTCGAGGAGTTCACCGTGCCAGAAAGAAGGTTTGATCACGTCCACATCAACCTCGTCGGTCCCCTGCCGCCATCACAAGGTCACACGCACCTGCTGACAATCGTGGACCATACCACCCGCTGGCCCGAGGCCATTCCACTGACATCCACCACCACCGCCGACATCGCGAGGGCGTTCATCGGTACCTGGGTCACTCGGTTCGGCGTCCCCTCCGACATGACGTCGGATAGAGGCCCACAGTTCACCTCTGATCTGTGGGCCGCCATCGCCCAAAACCTCAGAGTGGCCGTTCACCGCACCACGGCTTACCACCCCCAAGCCAAC
Source organism: Somniosus microcephalus (assembly GCF_052327205.1). Lineage (NCBI taxonomy): Eukaryota > Metazoa > Chordata > Chondrichthyes > Squaliformes > Somniosidae > Somniosus > Somniosus microcephalus. Next base: position 104,443,322 of record NC_140995.1, on the reverse strand, counting down.
GGACTGTGTGAGCGATTCCACAGGTCCATGAAGGCGTCCCTCCGCGCCAGCCTCGAGGACGAGGCTTGGATCGACCGCCTCCCGTGGGTGCTACTCGGCCTACGTTCCGCGGGCAAGGAAGACCTGCAAGCCTCGGCGGCGGAACTCGTGTACGGCCAGCTGCTGCGCGTACCCGGAGAGTTCCTGCCCACCGCCACGACCCCCTGGTCGGCTGACCAGCAACGCCGCGCTTTCGCCAACCGAGCACAACAGTTCACTCCGGTATTCACCGGCCAGCATGGCGAACCAGCAACCCGCGTACCACCTAGCCTGCACATGGCCAAATTTGTTTTTGTGCGCCATGACGCCCACCGAGGACCTCTACGGCCCCCATACGACGGACCCTACAAGGTACTCCAGACGGGGAACAAGTTCTTCCTCCTCGAAGTGGGCGGCAGAACTGACAAGGTGTCGGTCGACCGGCTCAAGCTGGCGCACCTAGAGCCTGACGAACCCGTTCAAGTGGGCCAACCCCCACCGCGGGGCAGACCGCCTAAGAGCCCGACGCGTCCGACCGCCCCGCTCCCGACACCAACCGCCAAGAGCCGTTCTGGCCGTGCCATCAAAGCCACCACGCCGGTTCGTACACTCCCTGCTAGCGGATTCTGGGGGGAGCTGTGTGGCGTACTGATCACAGAAAGGACACAATCTGCTTTCCGGTCCGTAGACTATAAATCAGGCGTCATGCCTTTAAGAAGGATCACACCTTTAAGAAACTCGATCTGCAACATAGTTAAGCCCAGAGCAGGGGAGGAGCAGTCGAAGCTGTGCACTGATGAAAGGCAGTCATACTTTGTGTAGTCTCTGACTCCATTTTGTGTTCAGCATGCAGCCTCAACAATTAAACCTTTTCTGTTGAACCTCTCCGAGTTCAGTATTTTTTGCTAGGAGTACGTAGACTCCTACAGTGTTGTTCACGGGTAATTCAAGGTACAGAGCATGGTTTGTGATTTTCCCCATTCAGATCCCAGAACTCCTGTTCCTGCTCTGAAGAAATTGCCCTGTTGTGGTCCTGACTCGGACACCAGCAATGTTCCTTTGAGTACTGATTGGAGTCTTAACCAATGAGGAAGAAGACATTTAACCAATGAGGAAAAAGAAAACTGAAGGACATTGAAAGTAGAAGATTGATCGATGTTCATTGCAGACAAAACAATCACGGCCTGTAGTTGTATTGCAGTTGGTCCCAGATAGCTCACGCTGCTAGGCTTTACTGTATTCTGCAATTGGATGAGAACCTAACTCTGGAGTTACACTTGCCCTTTTACGCTCATGCCAAATTGCAGTATGTGGCAGTGGCAATTAATATTTTCACATATGGCTGAACATTGTGAAACATTACAATTATTATTTTAAAATAATGGAAGGATAATTCTAAAAAAAAGTTTAGCTAGAAAGGGTTATAATTTTGGGGAGAGCAGGGGAGAGGTGAAGGACCATTATGGATAGGGCCAATTGCAGTCCCAAGGCAATAGGTATAATGAGTCATGATGAAAATGGTCTCCTCTGGTTCCTGCGCTTGTTTTGTTCAGCATGCTGTCTGGGATATTTGCAAGGCGGGCGGCCATAGGAAACCTAGACTGTAACAGGATTATTCACTTTGTATAATGTATACACAGTACACAAGGAAATGTAGTAATGTCAATAAAAATGTTGGGCAGATGTAGTTAGTATCACATCACTGCTAAAGCATATGAGTACTGTGGAGCACCATGTTAATCCAATTTATCTAAACCTTGTATTTTTCTTGTGTGAGGGGTGGACTTTTTTTGTGTTCTTAAAGGATGAAGGAAACTATTGCTAGGAATGGAACAGTTCTTTGGCCTCCCACTGTCAGCATCAAACACTAAGTCAAATATAGCTCAACATATGCAGAGTAAAGCTTCCTGCCCTCTGTTGCAACAAAGTGCTGTAATTACAGCTTCAGAAAATTGCTCCCGACTGAATTTTTCCATTTCCCACACAGCCATCATTATGCTCTCTTGGAGAAATTGTCAAACTTGTACAGAGATTTTGGGTAATTATTGTAATGTCGTTTCAGGAACATTCTGAAGTGGTACAAAACTGATTCCAGCCAACAGAAAGCCGTCATCACTTTAGTTTTAGTAGGATTCAAATTCTGATCCTATAGATGAAAGGATCGTGCTCCAAAGAACTGTCTCCCCCATTCCCTCCTCTAACGCCATTAGTGCAAGCTCAGAAATGTTCTGCCATGCGTGGTGAAGGTTCGCATTGATGCAACTCTGGTGAGGCTTTCAAGAGCATTTTAAAAGATTTTACGATACTATTCAGCCTGCTTAAACCATAACTTCTGAAGTGATTCAGTGTTATTACAGTGATATTCTTAATAACATTTTGTAAAAGGTTTCTTTTTTACATACACACCACTTAATCAATATGGTTTAGGGTTCTAACCATGTTGGAGCTGTTTTGATTTCTTTTGAGGGATTGGCTAGTTTTGCATAGAGAGGATGGTTAATTACCCATTTAAAGTTCTAACAATTTGTGAGACCATTCTGCCTGAAATAACTCAGTCTAACTTCCAGTGCACTGATGTGAAACTAAATTAATTAAAGTGAGCTCATTGATATAAATTCTCACTAAGAGCTTATGCATTGTGATGTTGAATTAACAGACATAACTTAGCCCTCTAATTTATACTTCACAATTATAAATAGCAGAAATAAAACTTTTCCCATTGGCTCCGAAGACCCCTTTATTGTATCACCATGACTTCTACCACAATGTCTGGGACAGGGGAATTATTTTGCTTCTGCTTTACAATGGAATTATTTAAGAGATAGTTTTTTACCACAAATTTGCCAAACTGCAGCCCATGGAATGGCCTACTTGAAAACTTCACTTTGACAATGGCATGTTGTCTGTTTCTGCAAAGTAATCACTGTGTCGGCTGCATTTCAAACTTTTACTGTGTTGGATTGCTGTTTAAAATGGGCCGGATGTTGCTGGAGAGGGGCTTAACTTTCTGTGGCGTGTGCACCGTTAGACTTTTTTCTGCACCCTTCAGCTCAAAAATGTTTTGCGTCATAACTTGCTGGAAGTGCGAGCTGGTAATGGAGTGGCGAGGGCAATGGGGTAGCTGGGACTTTAGTGAACAGTGGGACAAACAATGTATCACTTTAACTAATAAGAGAGAGAAAAACAGAAACAATGTAGAAGAAGGGTGAATTAGAGTCAAATCAGGTACAGAAAGAAAAATTAAGAGAGGGAAAGAAAGATTGGATTAAGAGAGAGAGAAAAGAAACAGAAAGGAAAAGTAAGAATGAAGTGTAAAACTTTTTAATTTGACGTTTTAAGAATCGCTATGCAGGAATGAGATTGAACAGTTTAAGTTGTTCCCTTTTTGGGCCAAAAAGATTGATTGCCATTGCATTAACAATTGTCATGTTGTTAAAAATGTACTTATGCTCTTAATTACCAGACTTAACTTTCTGTGCAAGATTAATGGGAAATTAATGTGCAAATCCAGCAAGTTCTTAAAAATAACAGGGAGGCTAAGAGCGAGATATTGGGCCTGAATTTGTGGTCAGAGGCTTCCCGCGGGCAGATGCCTCCAACCGGCAAAAAATCTACGAACTTACCTTCTGCCTCGGGATCCACAGAGGCTCATGCTCCTGGGCCTCTACGCGTACATATGCGCAGAGGCCCACGTACCCCAGGGGCGCACGCGGTTCGCAGGCACCTCTGGGATCACATGGGCCAGCCCAACCAATGACAGAAGGGGCTACCCATTCATGCTTATCGGGATTCCCCCCAAGTATGAATGGGAATACCCCCAAAAAATACCTCAGCACTTTCAATAAATAAAACAAAAATCACATATTTAAAATGGCATTTAATCAAATATTTAAAACAAAAATGTGTTGTGTCGCAAGGGGTTTTATACCCTTACCTATATAACAATTAAGAAGGACTCTGGGGTGGAGAGTTTAGTTAACGGCCATTTTATTTACAATGTGCTTCTTCACTCAATGCACTACATTTCCCATAGTGCATTGCAAATCACCACTACGGTATCCCATGTGGGACAATTCTAATACACATTCAAAATACACAACATATTTCCTCCCCCTTAAAATAGAATGTCCACAAAACAGAATAACTGAAAATGACTGTAACTTTGGAAGAGAGGGTAGACTGCCTCTACATTCCGCTAACCCTGGGAATTATTCTGCCCCATGCACACAGGTTAGCACTAACTGTAACTAAGACGCTCTGGAGGCTGCCTTTCTCTTTGGGGGTAACGCCTAGTCTCAGGAGCAGGCTCTGGCTGGCTCTCCTGTGACCCTGCAGGCGTGGCTTCCTCTCTCGATGGCACAAGAGTGGATGGTACCACCGTCTCAGGGTCGAACAACCAGTCCCTGCTGGAGCCCCCAGCAGGTCCTTGATCCCCTGTTTCTTGGGTTACCTGTGGCGACTGTCTTGGCAGTAACTGGTCTACATGCCGTCTCCATGTTCGGTCGCCTCCAGTGCGGACTCGGTATGAAATGGGGCCCGTCTTTTGAATGATCGTAGCCAGGACCCACCGCTCCGGGGTGGTGTAGTTACGCGCAAGGACTTTGTCCCCCACCACAAAGTGTCATTCTTTGGACCTCTGAGCTCGTCTGCTGACTTGATCCTGCTGATTGGCGTGCACCACTGCTTCTGTGGACGTTGGCCTCAGCAGGTCAAGGCATGTCCGTAGCTGCCTTCCCATGAGTAGGTAAGCAGGAGATGCTCCAGTCGTAGCATGAGGCGTGTTTCGGTATTTCAGCAAGAAAGCATTCAGGCGCTGCTTTAGAGGAGCATCACTTCTTGCCGCTTTCAACGCGCGTTTCAGCGTTCTGACAAATCTCTCCGCCAATCCATTCGTGGATGGATGATAAGGCGCGGAGAATGTGTGCTAGATTCCATTGCTCTTGAGGAACTCCTCCATCTCCTGGGATGTGAACTGTGTTCTATTATTGGTTACGATCTGCTCCGGCAGACCAAATCGCCCAAACATCTCTCTCACAGTCTCGATGGTTTTCTCTGTAGTGGTAGTGGACATTACTGCAACCTCCGGCCATTTGGAATGGGAGTCCACCGCGACCAGGAACATCGCTCCTTCCACTGGTCCCGCGAAGTCCAGATGGATCCGTTGCCACGGTGTCGCCGGCCATTCCCATGGATGCAGTGGCGCTGCTCTTGGCGTATCCCTGGTTGTCTCGCATGATGGGCATGATTTCGCTTCAACTTCAATTTCATGATCCAGACCGGGCCACCAGAAGTAGCTTCATGCCAGTTCCTTCATCCGGACAATACCACAATGTCCTGAGTGCAGCTCGTTGAGGACATGTTTCCGCAGCTTTGGTGGTATGATCACTCGCATGCCCCAAAGGAGGCATCCTGACGTGACAGACAACTCCTTCCCTCTTGACAGGTAAGGTAGGAGCTCAGGTGGTGCGTCTGACACCCGTGATCCGTCTCCTCGCATCACCCAATCCAGCACCTTGGATAGCGTAGGGTCCACTCTGGTCTCGTTCTTGACCTGCCGGCCCATGACAGGGGCATTGCTCACCATGTCAAAGTAGAAAATCTTCTGCTCACAGCCTTTCGAGGGCACAGGCAGCGGAAGACTTGACAATCCGTCCGCATTGCCATGCGCTGCTGATCTCCGGTATTTGATGTTGTAATTGTGAGCGCTTAACATCAGCGCCCAACGCTGCATCCTGCACGCTGCCAGGGAGGGTATTCCTGTGTGTGGACCAAAGATCGATGTCGGAGGACCATGATCCGTCAGCAAGGTGAATTTCCTTCCGAACAAGTAGTGATGGAACTTTTTGATTCCAAAGATGATGCCCAAAGCCTCTTTTTCGATCTGCGGGTATTTCACCTCCGCCTTGCTCAGGGACCTTGATGCGAATGCAATCGGCTTCTCTTCGCCTGAGGGAAAGATGTGGGACACGACCGCGCCGATGCCATAAGGCGACGCGTCACAGGCCAGCTGAATCTGCAACGACGGGTCAAAGTGCGTCAACACTCTGGGGTCAGTCAAAGCTGCTTTGGCTTTCTTGAATGCAGCTTCGCACTCCTTCGTCCACGCCCAGGCCTTGCCCTGACACAGCAACTCATGTAATGGCTTCAACAGTGATGCCAGCTGTGGAATAAACTTTCCGTAATAGTTCAGGAGACCTAAGAATGACCGCAGCTGGCCGACATTTGTAGGTGCAGGAGCGTCGGCAATGGCTTTCACTTTCGACGGTGCTGTGTGTAGGCCGTCCGCGTCGATGACATGGCCTAGGTACTCCACTGATGGCTTGAAAAATTCGCATTTGTCCTTGCGAACGCGTAAGGCATATTCTTCAAGTCTTCCCAGTGTCTTCGTCAGGTTCTGCAGATGCTCGTTGTCGTCCTTTCCTGTGACAAGGATATCATTGCGATAACATTGTACCCCTGGAATGCCGCTTAAGATCTGGTCCATAGCCCGCTGAAACAATGCTGGTGCTGACATTATACCAAAGGGTAGGCGGCAGTACCTGTAGAGGCCCTTGTGGGTGGTGATGGTGAGGTACTTCTGTGAGTCCTCTTCTACATGCATCTGCAAGTAGGCTTGGCATAGATCAATCTTGCTAAACTTCTGACCGCCTGCTAGACCCGCGAAAAGATCTTCAATGATGGGGAGGGGGTACTGTTCAGCTGAGAGCACAGGATTCACTGTTACTTTGAAATCTCTACATAAGCGAACCGCGCCGTCACTCTTCATCACTGGTACCACGGGCGTGGCCCACTCACTGTGCGAAACCGGCACCAGGACCCCTATCTTGACCAGACGCTCCAGGTCAGCCTCCACCTTTGGTCTGAGGGCGTAGGGAACGTTCCTGGCCTTCAGGAATCGTGGCTGGCTGTCAGGCTTCACCTTGTGTTTGACCGTAATCCCCTTCATACTCCCCAATTCTCCGTCAAAGACAGCCGCATGCTTTGTCAACACTGCCGCTAGCCCTGCCTCTTCGACTGACACCGCATTCACTTTTTTCCAATCCAGATGAATTTTCTCCAACCATGGCCTGCCCATCAGGGATGGATAGTCACCCTTGACCACGTAAACTGGCAACATCACGGTTTGTCCATTAAGCTCCACCTTGACCTCCGTCTTAACCAGCATTGGGACTGTTTCCCCAGTGTAGGTCTTTAAGATGAGCTTGGCCGGCATCAGTGATAGGTGGTTCAGTTTTTCTTTGAATAGCTTCTCTGAAATCAAGGAGACAGCGGCTCCCGTATCCAGCTCCATTTTGACCGGTATTCCCTCTAGTAGTGGAGTGACTCCATAGCCTGATGAACCTCCATTCACCGTTAACACATGGAGATTCAGCTCCCCATCAGAGTCTGTGTCACTGTCTTCCTGTTCTTGTTTCACCATGTGTAGGTTTTTCTTTTTAGAACGCCAGTTGGATGTGTTTCCTTTTTGTTTTTGTGTGTCTCTGTGTAGGATTGTTTGCTTTGCCCTTTACACACACGTTCAATGTGTCCTTTCTTTTCACATTTCCGACAGGTCAGGTCTTTACACCAGCAGCCAGATGGCTAATGACCTGACCTTCCACATCTGTAACACTCTCTGGCGCCCCTTGCATGCTTATCCAGTGTAGCTGCTACCCTGTGCACTCTTGTTGCAGCCCCCAACAGCTGTGCATCTTTAGCTGCTAACTCCATAGACACAGCGAGCTCCACTGCTGATTTAAGCGTCAGTTTGTCAGTCGTGAGCAAGCGCTTCTGTGTTGCTTCACATCTTAATCCACACACAAACCTATCACGGACAGTGTCATTTAGAGTTTCACCAAACTCACAATGCTCAGTTAGCTTCTTTAGCACTGCAACATATTCGGCTATGGACTCACCCTCCCCTTGGTTTCGTTTGTGAAACCTGAACCTCTCGGCAATCAGCAGCGGCTTGGGTGCGAAATGTGTTTCCAAAACTTCCACAATCTGATCATATGTCTTAGCGCCGGGCTTATCCGGGTGCATCAAACTCCGTAACAAGCCAAATGTTTTTGCTCCGATCACACTGAGGAACGTCGCCACTTTCACGTCATCTTTAATGCCATTTGCATTCGCGAAAAATCCGAAACGCTCTGTATAAGCACACCATTGCTCCGCCGTTTCATCAAATGGTCCAAATGCTCCAGTTAGCATAGCCATTTTGTTATTTTTTTTTTCTCTTTACAGTCCTTTTCCTCCACTTTTTAATTATTTTTACAGTCCTTTTCCTCCACTTCGTTTCACTGTATCGTTACTCTCCCCCTTCTTATTTGTGTAACACACGAACCGCCACCTTTACGAGGCGATTGCATCAGCACTAAACTGCGGGCGCGCCATTAAGAAAAGACAGGAACTTTTTACTTTAAACATCGCCGATTCCCATGCAAAGTGATGCGCAAGGCCGTTGTCCTCGTCGCCAGTTTTGTTGTGCCTCAAGGGCCTAGAAATTCAGTTTTGCCATTTTTGGGGCGCTAACGTTAGCGCCCGCCCGACTTTAGCGCCCGCCCCAAAGTTGTGCCCCCTTCGCCGAAATTCAGTTGCTTCGCCCTAAGAGGTTGCTGGAGCGCTAAAAGAGGCGTTACACGACTATCTTTAGGCGCTAAGCCAGCGGTGGAGAGGGATAGCGCCGAGGCGGGGCGCAGCGCGGGTGCGGTCATTTTTTGATTGACAGCAGACCCCGTGGCGCCGGCCAGCTCTTAAAGGGGGAAGGGACGATTTGGTCTGCTGCCATGCCCTCCACACTGCAGCTTTCAAACTAGGCCTCAACACTGCTGCTGAGGCCAAGGAGCCATGGCAACGCATGATAAGGCCCGTGAGCGTGCCCTGCGCCTCTCAGAGCGTGATCTGGATATCATGCTGGCAGCATTGGAGAAGAGGCGCAGGATCTTGTTCCCAGACAATGGCAGGAATCCCACCCACCGCGTCTACACCAAAGCCTGGAGGGAGATCGCCACCAGGGTGTCGTCCTACGGCGATGCCCCCAGGGACAAGGTGCAATGTCGGAAGAAATACAATGACCTGACCAGGATTGTCAGGGTGTGTACCCTTTCCACTCTCCTCCTCATTCTTGCATGTACACCTGACATGATGGGCAAAGGGACCTGAAAGGCCTAATGGGCAGCCCTCAGCCAGCAGCTTTGGGACAGTCATGAGCATCAATTGCACATTCTGCACTTTACACACTGGCCAAGCTATTCCACCATGGGAGGCAGTGCACACTAGATCAGGGCTACACTCTGGCCAAGCTATTCCACCATGAGAGGCAGTGCACACTAGATCAGGGCTACACTCTGGCCAAGCTATTCCACCATGAGAGGCAGTGCACACTAGATCAGGGCTACACACTGGCCAAGCTATTCCACCATGAGAGGCAGTGCACACTAGATCAGGGCTACACTCTGGCCAAGCTATTCCACCATGAGAGGCAGTGCACACTAGATCAGGGCTACACTCTGGCCAAGCTATTCCACCATGAGGGGCAGTGCACACGAGATCAGGGCTACACTCTGGCCAAGCTATTCCACCATGGGAGGCAGTGCACACTACGTCACTGCTACACACCGTACTTAGAGCCCATCCTTTCTCTTGCAGGCTAAACTTGCGAATAATCGCAAGCGCTGCGACATCACCGGGGGAGGCCGCACCAAGTTCCAGAAGCTCACTCCCCTGGAGGAGCGCGTGAGTGGCCTCATGGGAGGCCGCGTGATTGTGCCCAGAGCGTGCGGAGAAGCCGACCCTCCGCTGCCCGGCAATGGTAAGGACCTCGCCTTTTGGCCCTCTCTCGTCACACTTGCGCATCCGAGCTACCTCCTTTGCCACTGTGCCACCAATGCGCTGAATGCCACCAGTCATGACTCCCTCGCTGACGCCCTCTCCTCACTCTGAAGTTACTCTTGTGTCTTCCTGCTTTCAGCTGGTGACGAAGAGCTCCCTGAAGCTGCCAGTGACAGTCCCTCCGAACAGGAGGAGGAGGAGGAGGAGGAGGAGGAGGAAGAGCAACCCGGACCATCAGGGGAGGACTCAGGTCCTGCAGCAGAGGGCGAAGTGTTGGACACGTCTTCCCTGGACGAGAGCCTGGAGCAACTTTCGGAGGGGAGTGCAGCTGCTGGGACCAGTGGCGTCCAGCCACCCAGGAGGGCTGCGGGTGGGCCGCGGCCTTCCCCCCAGAGGGGGGAAGGATCGGAGGGGAGTGCAGTTGCTGCGGACATTCGGCGCCAGCAATGTGCCAAGGGTCGCCTAGCTCGGACCCCTGCTCCCCAGCGGGAGAGTCCCGCCTCCAGTCCGGCCACCTTCACCTCGGAGGAGGTGCGCCAGCTGGACCAAATGGCCGAGGATTCGGACCGCCGCCACACAGAGCTCATGCAGGTGGTGGGACGGATGCCTGAGGCCATCGAGTCGCTGGCGACCAGTGTGCGGGAGTTTGGGGCATCAAATGCCGAGAGTGGCCGGATGATGATGGAGGTAGTGGAACGGATGCCTCCGGCGATGGAGTCGCTGGCTGATGCCGTCAAGTCAGTGGCGGATGTGATGCGGGCGCAGACCAGGGCAACAGGGGCACTCACTGCTGCCACACGCGCTGCCTCAGCCAGGCATCGCCAGGACACCCGCCGCGCTGCAGCAGCACAGCGATCCGCCCTTCGGCTGATTGGTGCGGATCGTGCAGTGTGTGCCCGGGCGAGTGCCAGCGTGCGACATCACCAGCCAGCGACTCCAATACGCCAGCTTGCCCACATTGCGCCATCCGTCGCCGCCACTCCCCCAGTGGAGCGTCAACGGCAAGCGGCTGGAGCTGATGGTGGCCATGCACATGTGCGCCAATCAACAGCCGGCCCCTCGAGGCCCAAAGCCCATGTAGGCCGCCCCCCAAGGCCATCTGGCGGAAGGACATCTGACCCTCAGGCGCCTTCCCCCAGCCTCGCAGCAGCCACTGGGCAGAGCTTGCGGAGGAGCAGCAGGCCGGGCAGGGGCGCCAAAAGGCTGGACAAGGTCTCACCCTCGCGGGCCACTAAGTAGAGGGTGTGGCCAGCTTTCATTTTATATGGCGGTGGACATCTTTATTTTGCCCATGGTTGTTTTGTTTATGGGTATGTTTTTTGCGTTAAGGCCGAGGTTGAGGCCTGGTTTGTTCAAATGTGGAGTTACTCCTCCCCAGGTTGTGGGAGTGAGTCGTTTGTTGCACTTTTTGTGGGGGCCGTTGATTGTTTTTGGCATTCATGTGGGAAGGGGTTTCATTTTTGTCAAATATAAATTTATCTTTATTCAGACAGTGTCCATGGTTGTTCTTGTTAGTCTTTGTTGCCTTCGCCGGCTGAGGGCTTGCGGAGCGGCTGTATTCATCTTGCTTCATGGCCACAAGGCATTCCCTGACAGGGGGCTTAGAAGTTACGTTCAATAAGCTGGCGACGGACGGCCCTTGGACCTTGTCGCTCCCTCCTGGGAACGTACTCCTCCTCCTCCTCCTCCTGAGGTGGTGGTCCAACGTCAGGTGGCAGTGCCTGAATCCTGCGGAGAGCCAGGTTGTGTAGCATGCAGCAAACTACGACAAATTGGGAGACCCGTTGCGGCGAATACTGCAGAGATCCGCCGGAACGATCAAGGCAGCGGAACCGCTGCTTGAGGACCCCAATAGTTTGCTCGATGATGTTTCTGCTCCTTTGATGGCTCTCGTTGTATGCCTCTTCAGCAGCGGTCCTGGGCGCGCGGAGCGGGGTCATGAGCCAGGTACACAAAGGATAGCCTTTGTCCCCGAGTAGCCATCCTCTTGGGGGAGGCTGTGCCTCAAACATGTCATGCACAGTACTCTGCCGCAGGATAAAGGCATCGTGGCAGCTGCCTGGAAAGCAGGCATTGACAGCCAGGATGCGCTGCTTGTGGTCACACACCAGCTGCACATTGAGAGAATGGTAGCCCTTCCAGTTGCGATACTGCTCGCCATGCTCCAGAGGTGCCCGCAAAGCCACATGCGTACAGTCAATGGCGCCCTGCACCAAGGGGAAGGCCGCGAGTCTAGCAAATCCCACTGCACGCTGATGCTGGCTCTCCAGGGCCATGGGGAAGGAGATGAATTGGCGTCTCCTTCTGAAAAGGGCATCGGTCACCTGGCGGATGCAGCGATGCACGCCGAACTGGGATATGTTCGCTATGTCCCCAACAGCGGATTGGAAGGAGCCGGTGGCATAGAAGTTCAATGCCACCGTCACCTTCACTTCCACCGACAGAGACGTCCTGCACCTGAGCTTTGGACGCAGATCTCTGCGAAGCAGGTGGCAGATCTCTGCAACCACCTCCTTTCGGAATCTCAGCCTTCTTACACATCGCGCGCCACTCATGGTGAGGTAGGAGCGCTGCTGGCGGTATACCCTGACTGGGTAAGGCTTATGTTGCTGACGCCTGTTGCCCCCTCTGCCTCTAGCCAGGGCTGCCCCTCTGACCCCGCGTCTGCGAGCCCTACGCACATGGCGCTGAAACTCCGCGTTGGCACCCCATGCAGCCCCCATCAAATGCTGGCAAACAGTCAAATTTCCAACAGGGCACTTGCAGCGCTTTGGCCTGAGTCCAAAAATACCTGAGCTATTGCTGCACGAAACCAGTTAGCTCTCCTCCTTGTTGTGTGTCCAGAAATCCGTTGCACAAGAGTGTTTGCTGCAAAATGGCTGCCCTTTATACTGCAGGGTACGTGCCCTTTAATTTGCGCTCCCCGGGGCCCGCGTCGGCTGTGTTGCGTTCCATTTTACAAACGCTCTGGCCGCCAGCCGCACAATGGGGCGGTCCGACTGAAGTTTGGAATCGGGGCGCGCAAAGGGCGTTGCACGAGGATGTGACGTCATTTTCTGCGCGCGCAGCCGGGCGGGCGCTAAGCTTTACGCCGGCGCTAAGGGTCCACTTAATTTGGGGCGAGGCGCAAACTGCGCTGCGCCCGGGCGCTACACGCATAGCGCCCGAAATTCACTTCTCTTAAGGCGCTAACTGCTGGCGCAACCAACTGAATTTCTAGGCCAAGGGGTTTTATACCCTTACCTATGTAACAATTAAGAAGGACTCCGGGGTGGAGAGTTTAGTTAACGGCCATTTTATTTACAATGTGCTTCTTCACTCAATGCACTACATTTTCCATAGTGCATTGCAAATCACCACTACGGTATCCCATGTGGGACAATTCTAATACACATTCAAAATACACAACAAAATGTAACTTAAAAAAAATAAATTTACATGTTTTAAAGGGGCTAAAATAAACTTACCTTATTTCACAGGTTTTTAAATGTATAAATTATTGATAAAAATTTTATTTTTCTGTTTTTTAAAATTTCACGGACATTCACTGGGCAGAAGTTGGGCAAATAGCCCAACTCTCCGCCCGCGGTTGCCCTTTTCTCGGGAATGCGGAGGATCTGTCAAGAAAATTCCTGACAGATCGCATGTTCCATGTTGTGATGAAATATATGTCTTCATCAGCCCCTGTGTTTTACCTGCATTGTATTGTGTGTACCGCCCCCTTTTCCCCTATTGTGTGTATTGGCTCCGCCCCTGTCTTTTGTCATATAAACGTCTCAAGAGCTGGATGAGTCATTCTGCCAGACGAATCCGATGTGGAATGACGTGCAATGTTCTTAGCGATTAAAAGCCTTCAGTTGAATCCTTTAACTTCTTGTCTTTGAGTTATTGATGGCACATCAATTTTAATCGCTAAAACACCAAGATGGATCGACTCCTGAAACCAGAGCGCTTGGATCTGGACCCCCATGCAACAGACGCAGCCACACAGTTCGGACACTGGTTCCAATGCTTCGAATTTTTCATCGAAACCTCAGCCACCGCCATAGCAGCCGCGACCGCCACCGGAGACGTGAAACTGGGAATCCTGCGAAACCAGGTGAGTCATCGGGTCTCCCCTCTCATCCGAGATGCCACCAGCTACGAGGATGCCTGCACCATTCTGAAGGCCCACTACGTGCGGCCAATAAACGAGGTGTACGCCAGGCATCTTCTGACTACTCGCACGCAGCGGCATGGTGAGTCACTAGAGGACTTCATGCTAAGCCTAGAAGTACTGGGCAGAGACTGTAACTGTAAGGCCGTGTCTGCCACCGTGTACACGGAGGAGCTGATCCGAGACTCCTTTATTGCGGGCCTCAGTTCAAATTACATTCGGCAGAAACTGTTTGAAAAGGAGGGACTGGACTTAAAACAGGCTATGGGCATAGCGCGATCGCTGGATATGGCCCAGAGGAACTCTGAATCCTGTTCCTCAGGCCACGCGGCCAACTCCACCTCGTGCGCGCTATGGGGGCCGCCATCTTGGAAGCCATCTTCACCTCCCAGGTCTCAGGCCAGCCCAGCACCGTCGGAGCCCCAGCCTCCACCCAGGAGCCCCACTACTGCCGCGATGCATCAGGGCCCGAAATGCTACTTCTGCGGCCAGGACAAACACTCCAGGCATCTGTGCCCAGCGAAGGGCACCACCTGTTTTAAATGCGGGAAGAAAGGACATTTCAGTAAAGTCTGCAGAGGGAACCCCGCCTCCAACTCCGCCACCGCCGCGTGCGCGCCGTGGGGGCGGCCATCTTGGACGCCATCTTGTCCACCCTCATGGAGTCCACCATCTTGTCCCGACTACACGGACCCCCAGGACCCACTGGTGGCCTCAATCACAGTGGATCAATCCAGGCCGTATCCGTTGTCTAGATCGATGATGGACATAGAGGTAAACGGGAACAAGGTTAAATGCTTGATTGACTGCGGGAGCACCGAAAGCTTTATTCATCCTAGCCTGGTAAAACGACTTTCACTAACGATAGTCCCTACACAGGGCAAAATCGCCATGGCTGATAAGACTCATACCTCAAAAATTACAGGTTTCTGCGTGGTTATGTTGTCGGTAAAAGGCACTGATTACAGAGATTTTAAACTGTTGATAATGCCAGATCTCTGTGTGAGCGTGATCTTGGGTCTGGACTTCCAGTGCCACCACCAAAGTATCACGCTTACCTACGGTGGGTCCCAGCCGCCCCTCACAGTGTGTGGTCTGGCTACCCTGAAGGTCAAGCCGCCCTCTCTGTTCGCCAACCTCGCACCCAACTGTCGACCCATAGCGACCAAGAGTAGGCGGTACAGCTGGGAGGACAGACGGTTCATTGCGTCTGAAGTAGAAAGACTCAAGCGGGAGGGTATCATCGAATGCAGTACCAGCCCGTGGCGCGCCCAGGTAGTAGTAGTTAAGGGTAGCGAAAAGAAGCGGATGGTGATAGATTATAGCCAGACGGTTAATCTATACACCCAGCTAGACGCCTACCCTCTGCCTCGCATAGCGGATATGGTTAACCAAATTGCGCAATACCGGGTGTTTTACACCATCGACCTAAAATCGGCATACCACCAGCTCCCCATTAGGCTGGAGGACCGTCCATACACCGCCTTCGAGGCGAACGGACGCCTCTACCACTTCCTCAGAGTCCCCTTTGGGGTAACGAATGGGGTCTCGGTCTTCCAGCGGAAGAGGGACCGCATGGTCGATGAGAACCAGTTAACAGCCATCTATCCATACCTAGACAACGTCACCATCTGCGACCACGACCAGCAAGACCACGACTCGAACCTCGCGAGATTTCTGAAAACCGCCCTCAGGCTCAATCTCACCTACAACGAGGATAAGTGTGTCTTTAGCACCACGCGCCTCTGCATCCTGGGCTGCGTGGTGGAAAACGGGGAAATCGGTCCGGACCCCGACCGGTTGCGCCCCCTACGGGAGCTACCCCTACCAAACACTCCCAAGGCCCTGAAAAGGTGCCTGGGGTTTTTCTCCTATTACGCCCAATGGGTCCCCAATTATTCCGACAAGGCCCGTCCCCTCCTGAAATCAACGTCCTTCCCGTTCACGGCCGAGGCCCACGCCGCCTTCAACAGCATTAAACACAACATTGAGAAGGCCGCGCTGCGGGCAGTGGACGAAAACATCCCTTTCCAGGTCGAAAGCGATGCGTCCGACTTCGCTTTAGCAGCCACCCTCAACCAGGATGGGCGGCCCGTAGTCTTTTTCTCAAGAACCCTCCAAGGGCCCGAGATCAGGCACTCCTCGGTAGAGAAGGAGGCCCAGGCCATAGTGGAGGCAGTGCGGCACTGGAGGCACTACCTAGCCGGCAAACGCTTCACCCTGCTTACCGACCAGTGGTCGGTAGCCTTCATGTTTAACAACAAACAGAGGGGGAAGATCAAGAATGACAAAATTCTCAGGTGGCGGATCGAACTCTCCACGTTTGAGTACGACATAATATATAGGCCGGGGGCCCTCAACGAATCCCCCGACGCCCTATCACGAGGGATGTGTGCCAGCATCCAGGGGGACAGGCTACAGGGCCTCCACAATGGCCTCTGCCACCCGGGGGTCACCCGGCTATTTCACTTTATAAAATCCCGTAACCTGCCCTATTCCATCGAGGAGGTCCGGTCTATGACCAGGGACTGCCGCACCTGTGCGGAATGCAAGCCCCGTTTTTACAGGCCCAACCGAGCCCACCTGATCAAAGCTACACGGCCATTCGAGCGCCTGAGCTTAGATTTCAAGGGACCACTCCCCTCCACCGACCGCAATGTGTACTTTCTCAACATTGTGGACGAGTACTCCCGCTTCCCATTCGCCTACCCCTGCCCAGACATGACCAGTGCCACGGTCATCAAGTGCCTCGGCAGCCTGTTTTGCACGTTCGGCATGCCGAACTACATCCACACTGACAGGGGGGCGTCGTTCATGAGCGACGAACTGCGCCAATACCTGCTGTCAAAGGGGATAGCCACGAGTCGGACCACTAGTTATAACCCCCGGGGTAATGGGCAAGTGGAGAGGGAGAACGCGATGGTGTGGAAGGCGGTCACCTTAGCACTAAGGTCTAAAGGCCTCCCTACCTCCCGCTGGCAAGAGGTCCTCCCAGACGTACTCCACTCGATAAGGTCGCTACTGTGTACTGCTACTAACGCCACTCCTCACGAGAAGATGTTTGTTTTTCCCCGCAAATCAACCTCGGGAGTGTCCCCACCTTCGTGGCTCTCCACCTCAGGGACAGTCCTATTACGGAAGCATGTGAGGGGCCACAAAACGGATCCCCTCGTGGAGGCAGTACACCTACTCCACGCAAACCCACAGTACGCGTACGTCAAGCACGCCGACGGGCGTGAGGACACTGTGTCCATAAAGGACCTCGCCTCGGCAGGAAGCGACGACGACCCATCCTCACCACCCCCAGAAGAACCTCCACCATCCCCAGAGGTATCCTCACCACCCCCAGAAGTACCTGCAACACCCCCAGCACATGGGTATGCCCAGGAGGGCACCACGGACTCCCGGTCGGAACCCGAGGTACTGTTGCGACGTTCAGGAAGGACTATCACACCCCCGGACAGACTAAATCTGTAGAAGGGGTGAATGTGATGAAATATATGTCTTCATCAGCCCCTGTGTTTTACCTGCATTGTATTGTGTGTACCGCCCCCTTTTCCCCTATTGTGTGTATTGGCTCCGCCCCTGTCTTTTGTCATATAAACGTCTCAAGAGCTGTATGAGTCATTCTGCCAGACGAATCCGATGTGGAATGACGTGCAATGTTCTTAGCGATTAAAAGCCTTCAGTTGAATCCTTTAACTTCTTGTCTTTGAGTTATTGATGGCACATCACACGTTTTAGCGCATACGCAGCACTTGCCTAAACCTGGAACTTGCGAGGCCCTGACGAGTGCGTGCGGACCTTGTCCACACTTGTAGGGGCCACAAAATACAGCCAGATGTTTGTGCGAAGCAAACTGTGGAGCGGCGTAAATCAACCAGCAAGTTCTAGAGATTCGCAAATGACGTTTTATCTCTTCATCCCCTGAATTTACTGGCCAAATTGTACACTAATAATGGCGTGCATCATTAACACACTGTTATTTTTACAGCAAGATCTGGCCCATTAAGTTCTAGTTAATAAACTTTTAGTTACAAATGATATTACTGTACCATCCTTTGTACATAAACATGGTAATGTGTCTAGGATTACATTTTACATGTAAAGTTTTGAATGCTTTTTTTCTTTGTAAAAATTGACACATTACCTGGATGGGAACTATTGTAATTGGACCCCAATCTCTTTTCATTCTGAAGCAAAATAAAGATGCACAAAGATAAATTGAAGATGCACCTTGAAAAAAAACTGAAAAACTAAACACAGAAGTCCCAAATTGCTCAAAATTAGAGGCAGTTTCACTATTAATGTTCTTTCTTACTGTACTTCTGCATCATTGTTGGAAACCAGGTGCTTCTCATTAAACTTATTCTTCATTTCGGGAAAGTGAGCAATAATGTCTAGACGATCTCTCATCCAATTAACGGTAAACATTTTCATGGCACCAATTTGCAAATTTACAGAAAGCAACTCTGCTGGTTAACAAATTATAATAATGTGGCTTACATGTGACAGATTGGAGATCTGTCTTCTTTCAAATCATATATCTTAATATTTCTTTATGGGAGTTCATAGCTTGGCAGTATTGGGACTAGTTTATAATGTTTCCTTTACTTTCTGGAAGGACTGTCTGTTTCTCTGTATTGGACAAACTACACAATTTGACTAATGTATTAATGCCCACTTCAAAGGGGTTATCTGACCCTGACTAGGTGGCTTGCTAAATACGTATCTCAGACAATTGCCAATATCATTCTTGGCCAATTATCATTCTCTGTATCAGAATTACTTTGTTTTACCGGTGTAAATATTAAATTAGGAAAGCTCGTCAGGCAGTCTGTCTGCCTATGCAACCTAATCATAATTGACAGCTGCATTTAATTGCGAAAGATATTCTTTTGAACTTCCTTTGTCTTAGTTTCGATTTCAAAGCAAAAAGACATACAATTTTCACTTCACATCAAGAAATTTTCAGCGAATCTGCTTTGCTAGGCAGTTATGGAGCTGGGACTAGTGGAACAATCTGTGAATATCCCATCTTCAAGTATAAGCTTTACATCATGGACACTGGTCCAAACTAAGACTGTTACTTCCTGAGATTTATGAGAGCTTTGAGACATTTAATTGTTTTTAATTGGTTAATTAATAAACACTGATTTATCTATCTGCTGTTGTTTTCATTTTTATTTCTGCTAATTTTATTTAGTAAATACGATACATCGATGTAGCTTGTCAGACTGTTACTTGTCCATCAGTCAGAATATCTTTGGATGCATTGCAAATATAAATAAAATGTAGTTTTTAAAACAAGTGCCAGGATAATGTGGTGCAGTGAAATGGAGCTCCAATGTGACCCAGCACGGGTGGTGGGATTTGTTTACACCCATTATACCCAGTACTACGGAGTTGCTAATCTGTCACACTGTCATGGGGAGGTGCTGAGTAGAGGAAAGACAATTCCACAAGCAGCTGGGACAATTGCAGGAAGAGTAGTTACCATGTCGCTCTTGGGCACCTATTAGGCCTGGCTCAATGATGGAATTGGCACAGGCCTGGGAACAGTTTGATCACAGTTAGTATATGGTCAAGGGAGACTAAAACTAAGATGGGCAAACAGAACGGTGAGTGTGTACTGTCACTAAAACATACATCAGATTAGTGGCATACTGATCAGAGGCACAGCTCCCACTTGGAGACCAGCAATTTGAGAAACCGCCACAACTGCCAATAAGAGTACTTTCACAATTACTCCCAGTAAAGTGAGTTCTACTTCCATTCATCAAGTTCAATTTTTTATGTTTGCCAGTCATAAAAATTCTCCATGTTGAGATTTTAATTTTGTCAGAATATATCAGAAGAAAAACAGGATGTTTTGTACTTCATTGGTTGTGAAGTGGTTTGGGATGTCCTGAGGCCTTCAAGGTGCGATATAAATGCAAGTTCTTTCTTTATCTGCAATAATAACACGCTCTCAAAGTAAAAGTGACTTGTTTGTACCACTTGTATATTTGTTTGACACAGGCATATCCTCTCTCAAAGGTGCTTTCAAGTCCTTCATGAGGAGTACTATATAAAGGTAAAAATTAGAGCCTTCTACATTTACAGCACAGCAGATGCCATTCGGCCCAGTGTATCTGTACTACCTCTTTGCGAGAGCAATCCAAAACTAATCCCACAAACCTGCTCTCTCCCTATAGCCCTGTACCTTGCTTTGCTTAAAATATTTATCCACTTTCTCCCTAAAAGATGCAATGGTTTCTGCTGCAACCACTGTCTGTGCTCCAATAACTCTCTGAATTAAGAAGATTATCACAACCTTTTTCCTTATTGTCTTAATAACAATTTTAAATTAATGGCTCATAATCACTGACTCCCCAACTGGAGAAAATAATCTTACCTTAGTCACCCTATCAAAACTCTTCATAATTAATTTTTTTTTAAAATCTCCTCTTAACCTTCTCTGCTCCAACCAGTCAACCTTTAAAACCAGACTAATTAAGATGTAATTGCCAAGTACACAGATTAAAAGTTATCTGCCTAGCATGTGTTCAGTTTCTGAGATGCAACTTTTATGCATTTACACAGTATGGCCGAATTTTCCTTACCTTGGCGGGTCTGGTGTGGCCGGTGTCTGTGGCGGGTCGCAAACCTGCTGCTGGCTCCATCCCACTGTACAGAATTAACTTACCTTAATGGGGCCTATTAAGCCCACCCAGCGCGTTACCCGGCCCAATTAGATGGGTCTGGTGACGTCATTCATGATGCGTTTTAAGCCGGGATCCTTAAAGGGACCCTGGCCACATTAAATTTTAAGTTCAATCTAACATAGTGGGTGTTGAATCTTTACTGTACAATCATATAATAAAAGTTATATATGAGTGACAAAGAAGTATTTAAATAAAATTATCATTAAGTAATATGACTCCATCTACAAATACGATCAAGAACATAATTAAAAAAGTAAATTAATTGTGCAGTTATTGGTGCTTTCATCACAAATCTATAGACATTTGTATCAGTAACTGGTATAAATAAAAGATGTGTGTGTATAGGCAATACATAAAATTAAGCAGATTTTAAATGTAATAGTAAAGGGGTGGATTTGCAATCTTATGAAAGTTCAGCAGAACAGCTGTGGAATCCCTGACAAACAGTGTAAATGGTGCTTACAATGTGTTTCTGGGATTTCTACAGCTCTTCCATGAAGTTAACAATGCACAAGGGAGAGGACCTCCACAGAAATTCACCCTAAAGTCTCAGACTGAAAAATTAAATTAGTCATATTCAGGGACTGAAAGCAAATTGAACCAGTGGAATGAGTAATGAGAGTGAAATTGTTATGGTTGATGACTTGATTTAATGTGTAACTGGACAATCACAGTATACTGTGAGAAAAACCTGAACAGAAACAACACAAACATTTCTTTAAATGGTATATGTCATTTTTTATAGTGCAGCTCAATTCACTGTAATGACTGTTGAATTGGAAGGCAACAGCTAAGAATGGCCAATGAAAAATTAACATTTACCAGCAGCTTTTCAAGTAGTACAGAATCTCCATCGATCTGTTAGCTGATGTAATCAACATCTTTTTATTTTGGTTTGTTTTTCATGCTGTTAAATAATCAGCTGGAGCAATGGCCATGGAACTCACGCCTCACGTTGACAGACGTAATTCCCGAGCTATGTGAATCCCGTGGCCATGCAGGGAAATTAAAAAAGTAGGGGGAAAAAGGCTCTTAAATGCCTGCAAAGTACCTCTTAATGATTTCAATTGGGTCCCCCGCCGCTGCAGGTTGGGTCAGCTCCACGCTGACAGATGCACCTGGGGGAAAAGCGCATGGGAGCGAGTTGACAGCGGGTTCCTGACCCGCTGACAAAAAAAACAACTTTCCCACCTGACCCGCCACCGATCGCACCCGCTACCACCATGGAAAATTCAGCCCTATGTTTTTCCCACATTTAAGGCTGTCTCTGCATCTGTAGTTAAAAGGGACTGTCTTCATGGAAAAAACATTTGACAAAACAATTTTATTCACAAATGCACAATGCAAAGATGTAGACAAATCATATTAAAATTTATAGGGGGAGAAATTCGGTTGTTAGCGCCACCGATTAACGCCTAAAGAGGCCGAGAAGTGGGGCACTAGCCAATTTCTGGGTGGGTGCAAGGCGCCTAGCCCCATATTGAGCGTGCATTTAGCGCCGGCGCTAAATCTTAGCGCCCGCTCATGGGCGCAGGCTGATTATGACGTCATTTGAGTGTGCAATGCCTTTTGGGCGCCCCGGACCGGAAATTCAGTGGCGCCCCCTCCGTAGCGCCTGGCACTAATAGTGACAGCTTACCTGGACCTTACCAAGTCGCTCTCGGGCTGGAGAAGCGTTATTTAAAGGGGACTGGTGTGGTTTAAAAGCGGCAGCCATTTTTGGAGCACAACTTCCTCGAGAGCTACAAAGAGTTGCTGAGCTGCACACTGAGAGCCATTTGACCACTGAGCCAGTGCAGGCAGACGATCTTCAGCCTTCTGACCATCACCTTGCTGTTGGTGAGCCTTGACAACGGGGAACCTTCCTGTGGGCACTTATTATGGGGGCTGCATTGGAGGGGAACGTCCTGCTGCTGAATCACCTGGAAAGGGCTCTGAGACGCTGGGAGAGGGGGGCGGGCATGGCCAGATGGAGGAGGGCCAACAGACGTCGCCACAGCAGACCTTACGCTGGCAGGGTTTTCCGACAGCAGTTTTCCAACATGAACATGCTGGAGGAGCAGTGTGTCAGAAGGCTGCGATTTAGAAAGGAGGTGGTGACTGAGCTGTGCCAGCTGCTTCAGCCAGATCTGCAGCCTCAGATAAGGTGCAGGACATCTCTGTCGGTGGCTGAGAAGATGCCTGCTGGCCTGAACTTCTACGCGAGCGGCTCTTCTCAGGCTGCGCGTCAGAGGCTGATCAGAAGCAGCTTCTAGGCCCCTCTCACGGAATACTTGCTGCCATTCCAAGAACAGGAATGGAACTGGTCTGATACCCCCAAGCCTGTGAAGGGCAAGATGCATGTAACTAGAAGGCATGGCCATTGTAAATGAAGAAAGTGTTTCATTACACAAAATGTGGTTCCTTCAAACATGAGAAAGCTATGGCAACAGAAAGCAAAACTAATACACTGACATATAACTGCCTCTCACACCTGGGAGACTGTCCAAAACATAAATCACATTCCGACCATCTTCCTTGGCCTTGATTCCACTGCGCCAACCAAAGCATCCAATGCCCCATCAGTGAGGCGTTCCGCCCTCTGCCTCACCCTTTCCATGTCTTGCTAGGCTGGTGCGCCACAGGTAGGCTCCCACCGCTTTGAAGGCCTACAAGGCAGTGAGTATGTCTGGTGATGCCAATTGACCTGCCCCTTTAAGAGCTGGCCGGCGCCAGTGTGTCTCAGGGAAAGTGATTATTGACAGCACCCTCGCTGCGCCCCGCCGCCGCGAAATTGGGTTGCGCCGCCGGGTTAGTGCCTTAAGAGTAGCGTGCAGCGCCTGATTTAGTGCCGCAATCACCTTTAGGGGTGCTGCAACCCAATATCGCGCTAGGTGGCGCTAAATTGCGCCTGGCGCTAAACTTTGCGCATCGCCAGGACCAGCGCCCCAAACACGGCTATACCAAATTTCTAGGCCATAGTGTCTAGTTACTGCTTTGTGCTTGTGATGTAAGTGAAACAGCTCTTTGGGGTCTCCTTTGTTGTGTCTGTGTGTTAATAGAGACACTGAAGACAGGAGTTGGTTTGATAGGTGCTTACTAAACAAAGTCTGGAGGGGAACTAACGGATACAACACAATACTCAGGCTTATATAGCTGAGTGGCCATTACCGGCATTACAGTACACATGGGGCTCTTAAAGGCACATACACTACAATTCCTCCCCTTTTAGCTAACCAGTACATAATATTTTAAGTAATTATTAATTACATGTTACAAGAAAAATAATCTATACATTGCTGCAGTTAATTAATTATAAGTCAGTCTCTCTGGAGGCTTCCTGACTCGGTCCGGATAACGCCTCGGTGGTGTAGTAGTTTCTGGTGGTGTAGTAGGTTCTGTTGGCAAGGCTGATTCGGCTTGAATGCCAGTGTCGGGTTCATCGGGTTCCAGTATCACTGGATCGGAGGTAGATATGGGTATCTCTACTTCATCATTAGGCGTATAGAGTTGTGGTGTAGGTTGTCCCTTTTCGGATGACTCTATGATTTGGTCAGCATGACGCCTTATTATGCTTTCTCCAATGTCCACGGTATACATCAGCGGTCCTAGTCGTGTGCAGATAGTTCCAGGCTGCCATTTCTCGGTACTGTAGTCCCGGGCCAAAACTTGTTGACCTATCTGGAAGGTTCTAGTTGGCCTTTCATTCGTGCCTTGAAATTGCCGGTTCTCCACGTCCCTTCTGATGTTGGGCTTGATCAAATCCAGCCGGCATCTTAGGCTTCTATTGAAGAACATCATGGCAGGAGTTTGGTTTGTAACCATATGTGTTGCATTCCTGTATGCGAACAAGAAGTTATTCACCTTGTGCTGAAGTTTTATGTCTTCATTACCCATGGCCTTTATGGCCTTCTTGAAGGTCTGGACAAACCTTTCAGCCAATCCATTGGTGGCGGGATGGTATGGGGCGGACGTGTAGTGCTTAACCCCATTGTTTTTTAAGAACTTCCTGAATTCTTCGGACACAAATTGCGGTCCATTATCAGAACAGATCTGTTCCAGCAGCCGATTCCTGGCAAATATGGTCCTTAATACTGTGATGGTTTTTTCCGTGGTGGTGGAGGACATCTTCATTACCTCCGGCCACTTGGAGTGTGCATCAACCGCGATTAAGAACATTGAGTCCATAAATGGACCAGCAAAGTCGATGTGTACCCTTTGCCAGGGAGATGAGGGCCACTCCCATGGATGTAGAGGGGCTTGGGGTGGAGCGTTTTGGACCTTCTGGCATCCTAGGCAGCTCTTGGTCAGTTCTTCGATGTCTCCATCGATACCTGGCCACCATACAAACGCTCTGGCTAGGTTCTTCATTTTCACTCCACCCAGATGCCCCTCGTGAAGCTCCTTTAGCACTTTATCCTGGAGTTTGGGTGGAATCACCACTCTGGATCCACACATCAAGGTTCCTCGGCACACTGACAGCTGTTCTCTTCTTTGCGAGAATGCTGGCAACAGTGGTTTGCCATGTGCTGGCCATCCCTTCACCGTTAAGTCGTAGACTCGTGAGAGAGTCGGGTCATTTCTCGTTTCCTTTTCAATGACAGAATTTGTTACTGGTAGACATTCCACTATGGTTGAGTGGAACATCTCCACTGGGTCTACTGTAGGTGCCTCTTCTACCGTTGGCAACGGTAGGCGCGATAAACCGTCAGCATTCCCATGCTGTTTTGATCCTTTGTATTCTATGTTGCATTGGTGTGCCCCTAGAAAAAGGGTCCACCTCTGTAGCCTTTGCGCTGTCATAATGGGAACACCCTTTTTAGGGTTGAATATGGAGATGAGGGATTGATGGTCAGTCAACAAGATAAATTTTTGTCCGTGTAGGTAATGGTGGAATTTCTTCACTCCCCATACCAGGCTGAGTGCTTCCCTGTCGATTTGGGCATAGTTACGCTCAGCTGAGTTCAATGAGCGTGACGCAAATGCTATCGGCCGTTCTGAGCCATCAGGGAATTTATGCGATAATACTGCTCCTATGCCGTAAGGGGATGCATCGCACGCCAGTCTGATTGGCAGTGATGGGTTGTAATGAGCCAAAACTTCTTTGGACGTGATTAAGTCTTTGCATTTATGGAAGGCACGTTTACAGTCTTCACTCCATTTCCAAATTACTCCTGTTTGTAGCAGTTCATTAAGAGGGTGCAGAAGAGTTGATAAGTTTGGTAAAAATTTATGATAGTAATTTATTAATCCCAGGAACGACCTTAATTGTGAAACATTTTCAGGTGCTGGGGCTTTTATGACCGCTTCAATTTTTTCAGGTGACTTATGCAACCCTTCCTTATTAATTATGTGGCCACAATATGATATTTGATTTTGGAAAAATTTGCACTTGGGGCAATTTGCTCGTAGGCCCCGTTCTCTCAGCCTAGTGAGCACCTGCCCCAAATTGGCAAGGTGCTCATTGTCGTTTTCTCCTGTTACAAGGATGTCGTCTAGGTAGCATTGAGTCCCCGGAATCCCTTGGAGGACTTGCTCCATAGCTCTTTGCCAGATAGCTGGAGCGGATGCTACTCCGAAAACCAGTCGATTGTACTGGTACAGACCTTTGTGTGTATTTATCGTGAGTTATTTTTTAGAGGCCTCTTCAACCTCCATCTGTAGATATGCCTGTGCCAAGTCAATTTTGGTGAAACATTTCCCTCCGGACAGTGAGGCGAAAATATCTTCTATCCTCGGAAGAGGATACTGTACCATGTGAAGGATCGGGTTTACAGTCACCTTGAAGTCTCCACAGATGCGAATTTTTCTCTGTTCTTCAGATTTATCATTCTTCAATGCTTTCTTCATGACTGGGACGATGGGTGTTGCCCACTCACTCCAATCCATTTTAGATAATACGCCTGCTTTTTCCAAATTCTCCAGCTCTGCCTCGACTGCTGGACGAATTGCGTATGGCACCGGTCTTGCCTTAAAAAACTTGGGAATTGCTGCATCTTCCACTTTTATTGAGGCGGTGATGCCTTTCAAGGTTCCTAGTTTCTCTTGAAACACTTCCTTGGCGTTGGCCAAGATGTCTTTTAATCGTTCAGGTATGACGTCATCATCATTTTTTTCCTTACTGGTCACCGTCAGTGCCTGAATGGAGTGCCAGTCTAAACGTATTTTCCTGATCCATTCACATCCCAACAGCGGTGGACCACCATCTTGTAGAACGTATAAATACAACTTCTGTATTTCCTTGCTGTTGTATACAACAGGCACCCTTATTTTTCCTTTGGGGTATACTTTCTGCCCCGTATATGTTTTCAAGATAATGGATGTGTCTTTTAACGGTATATGCGGAAATAGCCGCTCGTAATCCCATCGATTTATGACGGTCAGAGCTGATCCTGTACCTAGCTCCATTTTAACTGGGGACCCTGCTATTGTGAGGGTAACCCAAATGGTCTGGTAATCTTCTTTGGCAATTACATTATGTAATTTGAGACAGCTTAGTCTCTTGTTCCCGGAGTCGCTATCGCTCTTCTGGTCTTCGGAGCTACTGCCCGTCATCATTTGTACCTTTCTGTGCTTTTCCTTATTGATTTTTTTCCTGTTAGTGGATTTTTTGTTTCTAGATCGGCATACACGTGTAATGTGTCCCATCTTTCCGCATTGCCTGCATGCTTTGTCCTTGAACCAGCAGTCCCTCTGGTCATGGGCGGATCTGCCGCAGCGATAACATCTCTCGAAACCCCGTGTCATTTCATGGGTGCCGAAGTCTTGTGGCTTTTGCTGTATCTCTGCAGCTCCTCTTGCACTGAAAGCCTTGTCCAGTGTTAAATCTTTCTCAGAAAGTAGCCTTTTTTGTGTTCCTATACTTAGGAGACCGCAGACGAATTTGTCTCGTAGAGAATCTGCCGGTCCTGCCTCGAATTGGCAGTGTAGGGTATCAACAATCTCCTTAAAATTCTTGTCCATCGGTTCGGCTGGAGTGATTAAGTTTCGTAACAGCTTGTATGTCTTTGTGCCCATTAGATTTAGAAGTACTGAAGCTTTTTTTTCATCTTCTATTCCATTTGCGGTGCAATATACCTCCACTCTTTCCACATATGTGGTCCAATCCTCTATCTCGTTATCAAAAGCATCAATATTGCCAGAATTAGGCATCTTAGAAAAGATATGGCGCTTCCCGTGCTTTCCCGCTGCTGCTGCCGATGACAACGCTGTTTCCCGTGGTTTCCGTTCTTTTTTATTTATTTATTTATTTACAGTTGGAGACTCGTTCCCGCCGGACTCTCTCTCTAGGTCTGAACGTTGACCTGCTTGCAGCGCCGGCCGTCTCCCGAGTGCCCCCTCCCCGTCTGTTACTGCTTGCCTCCGCTTTCGCTGCTTGGCCCAGCTGTAGAGCCAGCCGCTGGAGCCCCAGCCTGACACCCAGGAAGGATTACAGCAGTACCTGCCACCAGCTTGGACAGCTGGTGAAACAACAGCTTCTTTCACTTCTTGATTCTTCTGGACGCCCGAGGAATCGATGTCCTTGAGGTGCTGCCGAATTGTAGGTAAGTCCGTTTCCACTTCGTCGCCACTGTTGTGTCTGTGTGTTGCTAGAGACACTGAAGACAGGAGTTGGTTTGATAGGTGTTTACTAAACAAAGTCTGGAGGGGAACTAACGGATACAACACAATACTCAGGCTTATATAGCCGAGTGGCCATTACCGGCATTACAGTACACATGGGGCTCTTAAAGGCACATACACTCCATCCTTGGTCCCCAAACAAAAAAAAAGGATTTGCAAACAGTTTTTCATAAAGACCTTTTAACTTGAAGACAAACTAGAAGTGTATTGTCCCCTCTTTAAATTTCTGTTACTTTCCTACAAACACACAAGTTATGGCAGCAAAGTGGGAGAAGGAAATTCATCTTTAGTCATTTTTGTTTCAGTAGCATTTATATTTTGTACCCAAGTTGTTGGAATGGGTCCGGTTGAGAAAGGGAAGTCATGTAGGGACAAAGTTGAAGTGCTGAGACTGTCTATGGGAAATTCTGAATGATAGAGTGACAGTGGACAGACAGCTGTAGGAACTAACAGAGAGGAGAACACAATGCAAGATCTTGTGGCATTTATGGCTAACCTGTTTATGATAACTGAATACCATGTATCTTTACATTTCTGAGGAAATATATTTATTTTCATACCCTCATTTGGCATTTGGCATTTTGCATACTGTCTCTCCTCATAGGGAAATATGCTTGAGTAGCTGCCTAACTGCGGCCTAAAGTTGCTAAGTCACTCGTTGCTTCCATTGGTTTGTGTATACAGAGATCATTTGTGTACATTAAACACAGTGGAATATTAAAATTCAATTCTTCCTGTAATAGAAAAAGAAACCTAAGAACATGTTTATTAATTTCACACAACACATTGTATATTTTATTTCTGTTTCACCTTCATGTATATATAAATTTGAATTCCATTCTAGTTAATTATATCCAGAAGAATATCGTAGTTATCTCTCCAGAAGAGCAAGCCATCCTAAATTATTCAATCTATACATTTCCTGACATGGTCTTTATGCATATTTATAATTCACTTATGTAATTTACTATCCTATCTGAGACCGCTATTTAAACTTCAATATCTTAACTATAGTTTGGATCTTTTAAATGTTATCAAACTTTGGTATTTATTTACTAAAATTGTTTTGTCCCCTACCTTATAATTGAAGATTGGAGACTATTGGAGAAGCAGTTACATGGGATTCCAGAGGAAAAAAAGGGATTGTGAGCTTCAATGAAAAGGCAGGTGGGTGTGTCTGAAATCTATGAAAAGAAGACTTCAACCTAATGGATTTTTCTGTTACCAAAAATCCTTATTTTCTGCAGATTTACTATTATTTAAAATAACAAAAGGTACTAAACATGCACCGTGCAACACTTACCCATAGGAAGGAACTTTAAATAAATATCAATCATCATGTTGCCTTAAGTTTCAATTGAATATCTCATAGCAGTGAGTTCATGATGAGTACAAGTGTAAGGAAGTCTTACTACAATTATACAGGGCTTTGGTGAGACCACACCTGGAGTACTGTGCACAGTTTTGGTCTCCTTACCTAAGGAAGGATATACTTGCCATAGAGGGAGTGCAACAAAGGTTCACCGGACTGATTCCTGGGATGGGGGGATTGTCCTATGAAAGGAGATTGAGTAGATTAGGCCAATATTCTCTAGAGTTTAGTAGAATAAGAGGCGACCTTGTTGAAATATATAAGATACTAAGGGGGTTGACAGGGTAGATGCTGAGGGGTTGTTTCCCCTGGCTGGAGAGTCTAGAACTAGGGGGCATTGTCTCAGGATAAGGGGTCGGCCATTTAAGACTGAGATGAGGAGTAATTTCTTCACTCAGAGGGTTGTGAATCTTTGGAATTCTCTACCACAGAGGGCTGTGGAGGCTCAGTCATTGAGTATATTCAAGGCGGAGATAAACAGATTTTTGGACTCTGGGGATAGGGCGGGACATTGGAGATGAGGTAGAAGATCAGTCATGATCTTATCGAATGGCGGAGCAGGCTCGAGGGGCCATATAACCTACTCCTGTTCCTATTTCTTATGTTCTTATGAGGCCAAGGAAAAAGATAAAGATAGAACCCAAAAAGAGGAAAGTTTTTTTTTGAAGTAACAAAACGTAAGCAAAGCAAACACAACTGATGCCAAGGTTTTCGGATAAAGGATAGTCTACCTGTAACAAACAATGAATTAACAAACATGTATTAGCAGCCAAATCTGCTGCTATTAGATTTGCTTTTAACAAATGGATGCTGATAGCACTGTATCAAGAAAGAAAGAATTTTCATTTATATAGCGTCTTACATGGCCTCAGGACAACCCAAAGCACTTTACAGCCAATTAAGTACTTTTTTGAAGTTTAGTCAATGTTGTAATGTTGGGAAACGTGGCAGCCAATTTGCGTATTGCAAGGTCTTGCAATCAGCAATGAGATAATGTCCAGATAGTCTGTTTTAGTGATTTTTTTGAGGAATAAATATTGACCAAGACCAATTGGCCAACCAGGGGAGAACTCCCTTGCTGTTCTTCAAATTCTGCCATGGGATCTGTTATGCCCACCCAAGAGGGCAGACAGGGCCTTAGTTTCACATCTCATCTAAAAGACAGCACCTCCAATAATGCAGCACTCCATTAGTACTGCACTGAAGTGTTATCCAAGGAGGGGAGGAAGGATAAAGTTTGGGTTAAAAACAGGGAGGAGTAACAAGCAAGGGAAGCTTTGTCTTGTTAGGTGTAAATGGGGTTGTTGTCAGCTTTAAGGGTGTTTTGTGACTTGTATGTAATTATTTGGAGCATTTCAAATGTCCTTTATTTAGTCCTCCATGAGGAGCTTTCTGGCATCCTGCATTAAATAATACTGTTTTTCAATTGTGACAAATGTTTCACTCAGGAATGATGCAGCAATATTATAAAGCAACATGACTGTTTGCTCTTGCTGCTGGTGGTTTGAGTGAAAGATGTTTCTAAATCTTTGGCCAACAGTGTATCTGTGACCCACTGCAAACACGTGGCGATGTGAATAATACCAAAGACATCACTGAACCCTGGACAATATGAGAAGGTCACTTTAAATCAAATGATAAAATTGTGTGAACTAAAGATTCTGATTTCAAATCCTCTGGTAACTTATAGCAATAGTTCTTGCTGGCCATTATTGTTTTCATTTAAAGATAATATATAATAATTCTGCTGCAGTTCACAAATGCAGCTTGATTCGGGCCTCTTCTGAGTGCACAACAACTTTGTTTTTGCTTCCATGTAACCAAGCTTCAAATCTAATTATTTTTAAATAACCTACTTATTTAACTTTTTGTTCCTGACTCTAACATTTTTGTAGCACAACAGATGAAATATTTTGTCGGTTCACACATTCTAATTGATAGAATACAGTACGAGAACATTTGGGAAATCAGTCATGATCTGTTTTTGCACTGTGTGATGTAATTGTGAGCCAGGCACAACCAATCACCATCAGGTGATTGGTAGAAAATCACTGCTATGTGATATATTGGGGTGTTTTATTTAATTGAGAAATCTATTTGAAGGACCAAGCCTCGTAGTGCAAGACACTACCAACATTGGAGAGAGTAGGAGAGAAGACAAAGGAAATAAAGAAGTAGTGATTAGATAACATAAGCTTAGGTTTTAAGCTAACTAGTTTTACTTACATTTTCCCATCAACAGATAAAACTATCTGCTACCAACATTATGTCAACATACACCATTTATTAAACAGTAAAATCACTATTAAACCATATTATGATATTGATATTATGAGAGCAGCACCATTGTGAAGGTGCAAGTGTGGAACGGCAGAAACGGGACCAACATCCTCGCAGGGGGGTTTGCTAGTGCTGTTGGGAAGGATTTAAACTAGTTGTCAGGGGGCTGGGAACCTAAGTGTGGGCCCAGAATGGAGAGAAACAAAGCTGGAAGTGCAAGTTAGAAAAGTAGTCAGCAAAACTAGTAGGAAGCAGAAACAAAGGCCAACAGTAAAGAGGGTCAAAGTGCAGAAAAATATTAAACAGGTAAAGTTGAAGGCACTTTATCTAAATGCACGTAGCATTCACAACAAGGTGGATGAATTAATGGCACTAATAGAAGTAAATGGATATGATGTAATTACCATTACAGAGACATGGTTGTAGGGTTACCGAAGCTGGGAACTGAATGTTCCAGGGTACTCAACATTTAGGAAGGACAGACAAAAAGGAAAAGGAGGTGGCGTAGCGCTGTTAATAAGGGATGAGATCGGTACGGTAGAGATAAAAAATCTTGGCTTGGCAGATCGTGATGCAGAACTGGAATCAGTTTGGGTGGAGCTAAGAAACAGCAAAGGACGGAAAACATTGGTGGGAGTTGTGTATAAGCCACCAAACAGTAATGGTAATGTAGGGTGTAAGATTCTCAAAATTCACAGATCCCCCAAAGCTAGAAGAAAACCCTAAGGAAAATGACTTTGGACTCTTTCTAAACAAGTTTCAGGATGATAAAATAAAAAGGCATGTTTGGGCCTGTACAGGGAGAAAAGGCTGCAACAGGAAATGGGATCAACCTCTGTAAAGACAGTTGGGATATTGGAGTAAAATCAAATTGTCTGGGGAACTGTGTAACCTCAAGAAAAGGCTGCAACAGGAAATGGGATCAACCTCTGTAACGACAGTTTGGATATTGGAGTAAATCAAATTGTCTGGGGAACTGTGTAACCTCAATTCATCCTAACAATCGATCCACGAAGGAGCAGTCCCCACCCAAAACACAGGACCCATCCAAAACATGCATAATGCAAATCACCTCGCCAACCTACATAGAAATCTTAGGCTCAGACAGGATACTCAAAACCTGCATATAACTATGACAATGAACTAGGCGATCAACAATTCATTGACTAAACAGTACAGCATCCTGAAACCATTTTTCACATTTTTAAAATCAAGTTACCTTAACGAGCCCACCCAAATCAAACAATAAACCAGGACTGATTTGGCACGCAAATTAGGTGGCCCCAATTAGTAGAATTAAAAGCTGTTTTCTAAAGAAAGTAAACTCTCCAGAAGTTCGATACAACTCAAGAAGTTCTCTCTCAGAAAGCTCGCCCCAGAAGCAACACACAAGAGAAACCAAAGCATCGAAATGGGGTAGCATTCTACCGTACACCCAAGTTCAACAGCTTCAGTGACCCAGGACATCATCGGACACCCCGTGGCAACAAGAGCCTTACGAAACTACCAACAAAATATTACCACCAACCAATCCAGTAATATTGAGCCACCGCGACCAAAGAAAAACAACTCGGGAGAAAAACCAAAGATTCAAAAGTTTCCACTCTACAATCTATTCCTGACTTACCCTGGGTAAGATTTTTACTTAAAAGGAACTCTAAACCCTATCTCTACCGAAGAAAAGTGGGTACTCACCCCATAGATCCAAAACGCACCCTACTGCATCAGTGGACTCGCGAAGACTGACCAGCAGATAGTCGAAGTCCTCTACCGCATACGGGGTATGGCAGACACTGACCAACAAATCCAGCGAACCCCAAAACCGCGAACCAGCTCAACTGTCAAGGATTCGTTTTGGTGAGCATTATCCCTGGTCCTCTAAAGTCCAACTTAGCTAGGAAGTGGGATTGGGAGGGGTGAGGTATTTTTCTACTGTATTTTCCCTCGTATGTATCGAAGTGTTCCCCATTTTTATTAGAGTAGAAGATTGCAGTGTTATATTTTCTTTCTTGAATAAAGATCAAAGTTTCTTGCACCAAAACCAGTTGTCTGCTGTACTTTTGTCACAACCCCCAAATAAGCCCAAGGTCTAGAATCAAGGGAGTGGGAGCAATTGGAACTGCTCAGAAGTCAGAGTGGAAGCTGCCCCACACACCACCCCCTGCAAGGGCACAGTATCAATCAAGAGATTAGAAGTGCATGTAACAAGGGCAATATGGTAATCATGGAGGACTTTAATCTACATATTGATTGGGCAAATCAAATTACCACTAATGGTGTGGAGGACGAATTTTTGGAATGCATGCGAGATGGTTTCCTAGATCAGTATGTGGAGGAACCAACCAGGGAACAGGCTATTCTGGATCTGGTTCTGTGTAATGAGAAAGGGCTAATCAATAATCTTGTGGTAAAGGGGCCTTTAGGGACAAGGGACCATAATATGATTGAATTTTACATTAAGTTTGAGAGTGATGTAGTCCAATCTGAAACTAAGATCTTCAATCTAAACAGAGGAAATTACAAAGGTATGAGGGACAAGTTGACCATGGTAGATTGGGAGACTACACTAAAAGGTATGAAGGTGGACATACAATGGCTAACATTCAAAGAAATAATGCATAATTTGCAACAAACATATATTCCTCTGGGGCATAAAAACCCAAAAGGAAAAGTGATCCAACCATGGCTAACAAAAGAAATTAAAGCTAATATTAAGTCAAAGGAGGAAGCTTATAAATTTGCCAGAAAAAGCAGTCAGCCTGAGGATTGGGATCTTTTTAGAAATCAGCAAAGGGGGACCAAGAAATTGATAAAGAAAGGGAAAATGGAAAATGAGCACAAACTAGCGAAAAATATAAAAATGGTTTGTAAAAGCTCCTATAGGTATGTGAAAAGGAAAAGACTGGCAAAGGTAAATGTAGGTCCTTTACAGTCAGAGACGGGAGAATTTATAATGGGGAATGGGGAAATGGCAGGGAAATTAAATACTTTGTTTCTGTCTTCACGGAGGAAGACACAAAAAACCTCCCAGAAATATGAGAAAACCAAGGGTGTGACGAGAATGAGGAACTTAAAGGAATTGGCCCGGAAATTCGGCTCTCCCTGGGTGAGTACGCACGGGGTACTCACCCGTAGGCCGAATGTAATTGCCGGTTTCCTGCATGCACTGCGCATGCGCGGGAAACCAGCATTTCCGATCCTCTGAACGAAGAGGTTCAGAGGTCGAACGCGCGCGTAGGGGAGTCTGCGCATGCGCTTTGAACTTAGGTTTTTTTTACAGGTTTTCCCGGGAGGGTAAGCCTGCAGGATTTACACATTTAAAAAGCAGGCGTAAGGCCTACTTTTTGCAAGGTAAGTGGTCAATTAATTAAAATTAAAACATTTTTTCCACAGGTTTATTATTTTTAAATACTTTAAAGCAAGGTAAGTTTATTTTTAGTCCCGTTATAAAATAAAATTATTTTTTTCAAAAATTTTAATTATTGTTTAAAATAGTTATTTAATGTAATTTATAGTTTATTTAAAAAGTGTGATTTTTAAAAATTTTATTTGAAGGTTTACTGCTATTTTGGGCCCGTAGTATTTATAAGTTTTGACAGGCCTACCTGTCAATCTTATGAATGGGCTTTTCCCTCCTCCGATTGGCTGCCCATGGCTCACGTGATCCCAGGGGACGCATCGCACTAACTACGCCCCTGGGACACGCAAGCACAGCGCGCCGGCAGCTGGGCCAGGCCCCGGAGCGGAATTCCATGGGGCCCTACAGCAAGGTAAGTGCAGGTTGGGGGCTTACACCCGCGGGAAGCCCCCGACCCGAATTTCTGGGCCAATATTAGTAAAAAAACAGTACTAGCAAAATTAATGGGACTAAAAGTCGACAAATCTCAAGGACCGGATGACCTACATCCTAGGGTTTTGAAAGAGGTGGCCATTGGAATAGTGGACGCATTGGTTGTCATCTTCCAAAATTCTATAGATTCTGGAATTATTCCTGCAGATTGGAGGATAGCAAATGTAACCCCGTTATTTAAGAAAGGAGGGAGAAAGAAAATGGGGACCTACAGACCTGTTAGCCTCACATCAGTAGTTGGGAAAATGCTGGAATCCATTATAAAGGATGCAATAACTGGCCACTTAGAAACTGATAGTAAGATTGGGTGGAGTCAACATGGATTTATGAAAGGGAAATCCTGTTTGACAAACCTATTGGAGTTCTTTGAGGATGTAACTAGTGGAGTAGACAAAGGGGAACCGGTAGATGTGGTATATCTGGATTTTCAGAAGGCCTTCGATAAGGTCCCACATAAGAGGTTGGTGAACAAAATTAGGGCACATGGAATTAGGGATAGTATACTAGCATGGATTGAGAATTGGTTAACAGACAGAAAACAAAGAGTAGGGATAAACGGGTCGTTTTCATGATGGCAGGCTGTGATTAGTGGGGTACCGCAAGAACCGGTGGTTGGACCCCAGCTATTCACAATCTATATCAATGATTTGGATGAGGGGACTAAATGTAACATTTCCAAATTTGCTGATGATACAAAGCTAGGTGGCAGTGTCAGTTGCGAAAAGGATGTGAAGAGGCTTCAAGGGGATCTCGACAGGCTCAGTGAGTGGGCAAGAACATGGCAGATGGAATATAATGTGGATAAATGTGAAGTTATCCACTTTGGTAGAAAAAACAGAAAGGCAAAGTATTTCCTAAATGGTGAAAGATTGGGGAATGCAGATGCTCAAAGGGACCTGGGTGTTCTTGTTCACGAGTCACTGAAAGTGAATGTGCAGGTGCAGCAAGCCATTTGGAAGGCAAATGGTATGCTGGCCTTCATTACAAGAGGATTTGAGTACAGGAGTAAAGAAGTCTTACTCCAATTATATAGGGCCTTGGTGAGACCACACCTGGAGTACTGTGTACAATTTTGGTCTCCTTACCTAAGGAAGGATATACTTGCCATAGAGGGAGTGCAACGAACGTTCACGAGATTGATTCCTGTAGGGAGTGGCGTGTGCCCAGTCAGCTTCACCTCTGACTGTCTTTGAGCGGTTCGAATCGCTCCCACACCCCTGGGTTCTGGACACCGGACTTAGGTACAGGCAGCGATACAGAAAATCGAGTAGGCAAGTGGTTTGGTGCAAGAAAACCAAAATTTTATTAAAAGCAGAATAAAACACAATCCTATGAGAATTACTGATATGAATACAGGCATAAACAATTACATTTATATGGGAATGGGGAACACACGGCACATCGAGGGAAATAACTACATTAAAATTCCCTTATCCTTATCACACCCCCTATACCTAACTAGATTAAGCTATGAGGGGCCAGGAATTCATGCTCACCAATCCAAAACCTGTTCCTTTAACTGGGTTGGTTTTGAGGTCCACTCTTTCTGTCCTTTGGGGTATCCCGTCACCACGTGGTCACAGGGCGCGGCGCTGAAGTTGTTTATGCGAAGCACCTTCCTTTTTCTCAGCTAACGTCGTCATCGAGTCGCGATGAGTCTTCTTCTTCCTCGGGCGGTCGTCGACGGTATTGCTGCGGTTGGGGGTTGGTTGATGGTCTTTAATGATTTTGCTATCCAAGCTTCGAACGCCAGCTTATTCTCAAGCTGGGCTATGACTCTGGGGTTGCCAATTTATTCTTCAAACGCCAGCTTATAACTAGGCGTTTGTCCCCCAATGCGTCTTTCCGCTGCTCTTCTCTGCTCTTATTGGTTTACCGTATTCTTCGTCTCATCTCGTCTCGTCTGCCCGTTTGTGGCCTGTGTGTCCTGTGTGCTTTCGAATCGGGTTCCGTTCTCCTCCCGCGTTTAGCCCCGGTGTAATGGGCGTCTTTGGTGTTGAGCGGCGCGGGGAGCGAGAAGGGGGCCCGCCACGAGGCCAGGGCACGAGAACGAGAGGCAGGAGCAAGAGTCAAGAGATAAGAGAGCGATCACCACTGATGGGCCTACTATTATACCCGTTCTTCATTCCTTATCTGCGCGCCAAATCAGGTCAGTCCTTTGTCTAATTTTTGGCGGGCTCGTTTAAAATGATTACAGCCATTTACTTTAACGACTTCTGGAGTGGTTGTCTCCGTGTTTAATGGCCTCGATGTCCTGGTTGTTTGTCATTATAAAACTTAATTGTCCCCATCCTGACTTGATGGCTACTGTGAGCTGTTACCGATTAAATATGCAGAAACTTAATGGCCTCGATTTAGGCCCATTCTAACTTGATCTGTTTCAAGGCGAATGAATGCATATTCTGTGTTTGCTTTAGCTGTCTGGCTCCACAAAGTCTATTCACAGATTCCTGCATTTTAAGTTTCGTCTCAGGGCCTACCTGTTTGCAGGGCCCTGCCTTTAAAATCCTGTCAGTTTTGGTCACGAGGTTACAGAAGCCATTTTGGGTACCCTGTTTTTAATAACTTGTCCATGCAGGGTCCCTTTATCCATAACTTTGGGGAATGCGGGAATTTTGAGAACCCTACATTCCTGGGATGGCGGGACTGTCATATGAGAAGAGATTGAGTAAACTAGGCCTGTATTCTCTTGAATTCAGAAGAATGAGAGGTGATCTCATTGAAACATACAAAATTATTACAGGGCTTGATAGGATGGATGCTGGGAAAATGTTTCCCTTGGCTGGGGAGTCTAGAACCAGGGTCCACAGCCTCAAGATAAAGGGTAGGCCATTCAGGACTGAGATGAGAAGACATTTCTTCAAACAGAGGGTGGTGAATCTTTGGAATTCTCTACCCCAGAGGGCTGTGGAGGCTCAGTCATTGGGTATATTCAAAACAGAAGTCGATAGATTTCTGACTAGTAAGGGCATCAAGGGATATGGCGATAGGGCCGATGAATGGAGTTGAGGCAGAAGATCAGCCATGATCTCATTGAATGGCGGAACAGGCTTGAAGGGCTGAATGGCCTACTCCTGCTCCTATTTCTTATGTTCTTATGTTCTTAACTTCACTTTCTTATCATTGTCTGACTTAATGCCAGGACACTGGGAGATTGCAATAAGACCTCTTATGCAGAGATACAGCTTATGTGATATGTTGAGTGGTTGGAATATAGTAATGACCAAAACAAAATATTAAGAGTTCTAGATCAGGCATACATCTCCATCATGTACCACTTCAAAAAAGGTTATAGCATAGCAGATATAAACACAGAAATCCTAGAGTATACTTGGCAAATCTAGGTCCTGTAAGAACATAAGAAATAGGAGCAGGAGTAGGCCATTCGGCCCTTCGAGCCTGCTCCGCCTGTGCCTGTGTCCTGTGCATTACTAAATGCTGGAGCATGGTCCTTAGTATTTGTTCACTATGCAGGAGCCATTTATTGTCCTGTAAATGGTAGAATTATTTTATTGTTATTGCTTAATTAGGGGACAGTAATTCAATTCCTCATACTATAAATATATTAGCAACGATGCATGTTTAAGGAACAAATCTAAAGCAGTGTTTCCTGAAAAAATGAAGTGTATACATTTTGTAAAAGAACTTGTGGGTCTTAGGGGGAAGCTATATTTCCCATCCATAAATAGATTTTAACAAATGTAAAAGTGCAGTGGCTTGGTACAGAAGCCAGAACAGCATAGGAGTTTAAAAGCTTACAACTTCAAAGAAAAGTCTTGTAAGTAACTTATGAGTATATGAAACTCCAAGCAGTTACTTAGTTTCTGACTAATACAGATGTTAAAGAGCATTGAAATCAATTTTTAATGTTTGTTTTTAATTTGCATCACTTTTAATAATGTTGCATTATTTTCCTCTGATATGCCTGCTTCTCAGTAATTAGAAATGAGGCATGAAACTGGTGTGAGGGGTCTTTTAGATTACACACCCTCAAAAGCTTGAAATTCCATCTCCACAGGAAATCTTTCAACATCGCTGAAATGGCCTTCCCCTAAGCATGTTCAACCAGGAGAAGTGAAATCCCAATTAGACATACTGGACTATGGGGAGACTTTGCCTGACATCTTTTAACATTACAACATTTAAAAAAGGCTGCACTGTTTAAAGAAGCTATTAATCCGTAGTTTTGGTGGCCTTTATTGTAAAACTGTTATAGCTACTTATATGTTTTAACTCATGCACTTCAGGGTCCATTATTGGAATCTCCATATAGATAACCTATGAGCAAGACATTAGCTTATGATGCCTTGCCCACAACATACAAAGGGGCTGCAATTCTATATAATCAGGGTGACTAATTAAAAGGAACTTAATAAGTAAAATCCTGTTTTTATTACATGAGATTCCAAGAATTTAACTGAGAGTTTAGCGATTGCATTCCACGATTCCATCGAAGAACGGAAATCCTGTTGACCTGCTGCAAGCAGCAAATGAGATGAATGACCTCTTAATCAGTTAAAGGTGGTGGTGGTTGAGGGAGGGATGTTAGCCAGGGCACTGGGAGAACATACTGCTCATCTTCAAGCTGTGCAATGGGATTGTTTATGTCCACCTGAACTGGCAAACAATGCCTCGGTGTAATGTTTAATTCAAAAGATGGCAATGCAGCCCTCCCTCAGTACTGCACTCAAGTGCCAGGCTAGATTATGTGCTTAAGTCCTGAGGTGAACCTTCAACCCACAACTTTGTAACTCAGAGCTAAAAGTGCAACCAGCTGAGCCAAGCTGACATGTCTTTACATAATTAACTATTAAAGTTGAACTTTTTTCTGTGCTATAGTGACTTGAGACGATTTTTAAAAATCCCCCATTCTACATTTTGCCTTGTTTTCTTCCCTTCTTCTATCCCGATTCCAACACTAACAATTACGTTGCAAGTAACTGACTCTTTTTGTTTTGCTTCTTCCTTTTTGGCCCAGCTGAAATCAGGGGCTCACTCTGCAACTAATTACAGTAACAAGTGCTTCTTAATTATATTCACTGGATTTAATGTTCATTGTTGGGAGACTAAATCTTCTGTAGGGCCAGAAACAGGATATTGGCACAATCAAAACGACGATGTTTGTCCAAATGTTTATCAATTCCTGCTGTAGCAACTGCATTTTTTGGAGTACCCTTTTTAGTAGCCATGAAATAACATAACAGAAAGTACATTCACCAACAGATCTTTAGCGGTCACCCTAAAAATCACCTAAATCTGGAATTGAGGTTAAACAATAATGTGGAATGTTGCAACCCAGAGAGGTCACCCAATATGGCTCTACTTAGCAATAGTTTTTTAACGTTCCTGAAGCTAGTGAACAGATTCAGCTCTGAATTCATAATAGTTGAAATATAAAGGTTTTTATTATAAGTAAGTCCTTTTGAAGTGAAATGAAAATGTTTAATGCCTGTATGGTAACCAATGTCACGATTTAAATTCATCCCTGCAAACAATTTATACTAGGGCTGGAACAGTCCACATTACTTTACCGACACGTCCGCCTAATGCATTATCAACAAGGTGATCGAGCATCTCTGAAGTAAATGAAACCTGCCTCACGTGACTGCACTGCATATACTGATGATAATCTCCATTAAATTCAAAGGTGTTTATATTATCTTTCAAAACAAAACACAAACTCAAACAGAATGCTTAATGGGGACTCGTAGCACCCCGACCATATGATGATGATTTTCTAGAATTTGGCATTATTAGTTTAGTCTGTAAATACAAAATGTTCGGTCTTGGTGACTGAAAGTATCAGGAGTTCTGTGGTTTAAAGGTACAGTCCCTTCCCTTTTAATAAAATTGACATTATCTTCTCACTTCCTTTGTCATTATAACCTATTACAGTCATCAAATCGCAATATTGTTTTCAAAATCATTTTCAAAACACGCACTGAAATGAGTTGACCTTCCTCAGCCGGTGTTGAGGGCAGGGGTTCACATCATGTTCCCGCAAAAACTTTCATAACATTGAGTTGCATTTCAGTGCCCTGAATAGTCCATTAGCAAAACTCAGTAAAGTATCAGAAATTTGTTGTTCCGTTCCTCTTGGAACTGGGATGAGATTTTGCAAGTGGTTCTGTAGATAGATAACAACTTCACAAATTTTAAGCCACCCCAGTCTGAGATGTTTTGTAATACTAATAGCATGGATCTCATTCAGATGGTGGCAACCCCAAAGCAAATTTGCTGGATTCGTTAAGGCCAACAATCAGGATGAACCATTTATTTCTGGTTGCTAGCCTTACCAAATCTGGCAAGTTTGTTTTGGGGTTCCTGATAGCTGCACAAATCCAATGTCTCTGTGAACACAGGAATATAGAACGAGGAGTAGGCCATTCAGCCCCTCGAGCCTGTTCTGCCATTCAATTAAATCATAGCTGATCTGTATCTTAACTCCATTTACCCGTTTTGTTTCCATAACCATTAACACCCTTGCATAACAAAAATTTATCATTCTCAGTTTTGAAATTATCAATTGACCCAGCCTCAGCAGATTTTTGGGGAAGAGAGTTCCAGATTTCCACTACCCCTTTTGTGAAGAAGTGCTTTCTGACATCACCCCTGAATGGCCTAGCTCTAATTTTAAGGTTGTGCCCCTCGTTCTGGACTCTCCCACTAGAGAAAATGGTGTCTCTATCTGCCCTATTAAATCCTTTAATCATCTTAAACACCTCAATTAGATTACCCCTTAATCTTTTATATTCAAGGCAATACAAACCTAGTCTATGCAATCTGTCCTCATAATTTAACCCTTTCATCCCTGGTATCACTCACTAATTTCAATATAAAGGCTGTTGATGATGATAAAATATATTTTCACACCTTTTATTATCAATGTTGAGCCACCTGACTACAAAATTGTGATCAGCCTAAAAGTACAAGGGATGATTTCCTAATTGTTATTTCCAAGTTTGGTACGACACTTGCAGGAAGTGCATGTTGGGAAATCACAGGCGTGTCATTTCCAGAAGATGGTTTCAACACAGTTAATCATTATTAATAGCTGATATTGTGCATTAGAACTAAATAGTAATGACAGAAATTATTTTTGATTCTTCCTCAATAGTTTCACTGTGATTAGTTTTACTTTGTGTCCTTAAAGGGGAAGTATATTCTACTGAACTTCCTTATAATCCAAAATGCAAAAAGATGAAAAACCTGTACTGTTGCTGGAATCTCTCAGTTGTCACTTGATAGTGTTTTTTAAATTTTGAACTGTAGCTTAGAAGCAAGTTGAGAGCTGTAGAACTCCACCTTATGTAACATTCTGATACTCCACTCTGGTGATCGTCATGAATAAGAACAATGGGCTGAAGGGGGAATGCCTTCCCACTGCAAATCTGGCTCTGGGCTTTCCCCAGCAGTCTCCACAGGGCCTTATAATGGGGTGGATCTTCTGCCCACTCCAGACAAGGACAACAGTGTAGAGGAGGTGCGGCCAGCCACAGAGCAGAAGTGAAAAAGCAGGGTAGGGATGAGGACGGGGGAAGGGAGGAGGAGATGGGCAGCAAAGCACAAGTTCCAAATCTAATTCCTGTGATTTTTTTTCAACTATTTGTTTGAAGCTTGGCAGCTACAGCAAAAGATGCATACAGGAACTTTGGTCAGTTTGCAATTGGCGTCAGACCATTAGAACAGTGAAAACATCAAACATATCACATTTTCTGCCAGGGTACTGCACATAAGCGATTTGTGAATAGAAACCTATAAAACTCAAAATTAATGATTGCAATATTAATGGATTGAACATTTAACATGTTCATAGAATTACATAGAATATACAGCACAGAAAAAGGCTATTTGGCCCAACAAGTCTGCTGGTGTTTATACTCCACAGGAGTTTCCTCCCAATCCATCTAAAACAACAACAACAACGTGTATTTATATAGCGCCTTTAACATAGTAGAATGTCCCAAGGCACTTCACAGGAGTGTCATAAAACAAAATTTGACATCAAGTCACATAAGGAGAAATGAGGGCAGATGACCAAAAGCCTGGTCAAAGAGGTAGCTTTTAAGGAGCATCTTAAAGGAGGAAAGAGAGGTAAGAGAGGTTTAGGGAGGGAATTCCAGAGATTAGGGCCTAGGCAGCTGAAGGTACGGCCACCAATAGTGGAGCGGTTAAAATTGGGAATGGTCAAGAGGCCAGTATTAGAGGAGCGTAGCTATCTCAGGGAGTTGTGGGGCTGGAGGAGATTACAGAGATAGGGAGCAGTGAGGCCATGGAGGGATTTGAAAACAAGGACGGAATTTTAAAATTGGGCCGTTGCTTAAGTGGGAGCCAACGTAGGTCAGCGAGCACAGGGGTGATGGGTGAACGGGACTTGGTGCGAGTTAGGACACGGGCAGCTGAGTTTTGGATGACCTCAAGTTAATGTAGGATAGAATGTGGGAGGCCAACCAGGAGTGCATTGGATAAGTCAAGTCTAGAGGTAACAAAGGCATGGATGAGGGGTTTTAGCAGCAGATGAACTGAGGCAGGGGCGGAGACGGGCGATGTTACGGAGGTGGAAATAGGCGATCTTAGTTATGGCGCGGGTATGTGGTCGGAAGCTCATTTCAGGGTCAAGTATGACACCAAAGTTGCAAACAGTCTGGTTCAGCCTCAGGCAGATGCTAGGGAGAGGGATGGATTCGGTGGCTAGGGAACGGAGTTTGTGGTGGGGACTGAAGACAATGGCTTCGG
Source organism: Somniosus microcephalus (assembly GCF_052327205.1). Taxonomy (NCBI): domain Eukaryota; kingdom Metazoa; phylum Chordata; class Chondrichthyes; order Squaliformes; family Somniosidae; genus Somniosus; species Somniosus microcephalus. The sequence continues at coordinate 104,398,791 of NC_140995.1, read as the reverse complement.
TCATCCCAGTATTTAATTGGAGGACATTTCTGCTCATCGGACAAGCAGTCTGACAATTTAGAGACAGTGGTGGGGTCAAGAGAAGCGGTGATGAGGTAGAGCTGGGTGTCGTCAGCGTACATGTGGAAACTGACGCTGTGTTTTCGGATGATGTCGCGGAGGGGCAGCATGTAGATGAGAAAGAGGAGGGGGCCAAGGATAGATCCTTTTGGGACACCAGAGGTAACAATGCGGGAGCAGGAAGAGAAGCCATTGCAGGTGATTCTCTGGCTACAATTAGATAGATAAGAATGGAACCAGGCGAGTGCAGTACCACCCAGCTGGAGTCTACCTCATCTCAGCTTCTCAGCATATCTTTCTATTCCCATTTCTCTCATGTACTCGTCTAGTTTTCTTTTGAAAGCATCTAAGCTATTTGCCTCAACCACTTTCTATGGTAGCGAGTTCCACATTCTAACCAGCCTGAGTAAAAAAAATTCTCCTTATTTTCCCATTAGTAACTATCTTGTATTTATGGCTACAGAAAATGCTGGAAATACTCAGCATCCGTGGAGAGAGAAACAGAGTTAACGTTTCAGGTCTGGGACCCTTTAACAGAACTGGAAAAAGCTGGAGATGTAACAGATATTAAGCAGGTGCAGAGACAGCTGGGGGAGCGTTAGAAGGGGAGGAAGAAATAGAAAGAACATCCTGTACTTTTGTAAGAGGCAGGAAAGATAAAATGTTTTGGATTATTGCACCTGTGGAAACAGTCTCTCCACATCTACCCTGTCCAATCCATTCATAATTTTAAAGACCTCTATCAGGTGGTCTTTAACTTTTCTCTTTTCTAAAGAAAAAAGCTCCAACCTGTTCAATCTTTCCTGTTAGCTGTAATCTCTCAGTTCTGGCACCAACATTGTAAATCTTTTTTTGCGCTTTCTGCAGTGCTTCTATGTTCTTTTTATAGTATGGAGACCGTGCACAGTATTCTAAGTGCGGTCTGACCAGGGTCCTATACAGGTTTAATGTAACTTCACTACTTTTGAATTCTATACTCTTAGTATGAGATTCCACTGATCACTATTGTAGTGGAGCATTAATCCATTTAAAATAAACAGGTTACTGTCTGTGTTGAAGGAACAGACAAAAGAATGTCATACAAACATATTGGCCCAAAAATTGCTGTCAAAATAACGGCGAGGCTAATAACGCTCGCCATTATTTATGTGCAAATGCTACAGCAACTTCAGGTAATCGCAGATGCACGATTTAATGCCAAAATTGAAAAGTTGCTGTTGGAGTAGCGCTGCTCTGCCATTAGCTTTGCAAAAATGGCATTGTGCATTTGAACTGCATTGAATGGTGAGAAGTTGCTGTATTTGCGCGGTAGACACGAAGTAAACTTGCCACAGAAAGTTAAGTCAAGTCTAAGTACGCTTTTAACAGTGTGATAACTGATAAGTGTTAATTATTGCCAGTCAACCTCGGTGGCACTGAAAATTAACTATTACAAGTGTGGAGTAACATTCCTTCAGGTATTAATTGTTGTTTGAGATTTAAAAAAAATTTTTTTTTTTAACTTTTTCTTTTTGTCTCTTTTTTTCTCTCTCTCTTAATCCAATCTTTCTTTCCCTCTCTTTATTGTTCTTTCTGTACCTGATTTGACATTGAATTCATCCACTCTCACTTACACTTCCTTGTTCAGACCTTGCGCGGTTCATTTCACAATCCTTCAATCTGATTGGTTAAGGAGATACACAGTTGCTTGCCCTGTTCACTCAGGTTCCAGAAGCCCTGTAGAGGGCGCCGCACTGTTTCCATCTCGCACTTCCAGCAACTTGCCACGAAAAAATATCATGGAGATTAAGGCAAGGGCAACTCTAACTAACAGCGGGTGCAGTTTGTTGGCCTGCCACAGCAGTTTTTGATCTATTAAGTATTCATCTAGTAATAAACCCAGAACCAATTTCTAAGCTTTAATGCAATTTCATTGCATACACAGCTGATCTATTATTCAGAAACGTTCCCAAGGTTTTTAGCTAGTAACATGCAAAACCTTTAAGTTCCTTACATCCTTTTCCAATTCTGGGGTTGTGACATGGGGTCACTTTCTAGTATGTTTATTTTAAAACATTCTGATAAGAGTGGGTGTAAACTGATTAAAGGCATTAGTCCTGAAGACAATCAAATTTAGAATGAAATGGTAGTTTGACTTGAGACCATTCAGTCAGAAGATAAACTTCTTACATGTACAAAGATTAGTTCAAAATAACTGATATGACATCTCAGAATTTGATTAGTTTCAAAATAATCTTGTTATGTATACACAGTACTATATTTGTATTACTTTATGTTAAAGTTGCATTATTTAATTATTTTGAAGTATTAATGAAAAAGGGATCTTTCTTGTGGATAATTGTGAAGATACTGGTGTTGTCTTACTTTTCAGTACTCGGTCAACAGCAGGGGCCTTCTCTCCCTGCCAAATGCTGTCAACTTTTGTAAACTGGAAACTGTTAGGTTCCACTTACGTAGTAGTGCCTCTTGTTGGTTGGTTTCTGTGTTTTGCTCTATTAATCTTTCTGCGCAAGCTATCTATTTTAAGGATTCAAGCAGAGGAGAACGTTTCCTGTCCTGTGTTCTTGCAGTGACGGACATGATTTCAAGGTCTTTGCTTATGTTTCCTGAACAAAAACTGTTGCTGTTTACAGTTTCAAATTATGTGGGTGGATGTTTGTCTTTTATGTGAACTTGCATAATCTGCCTTTGTTCTTTTTTTCTCTCTCACCTCAACAATGGACTTTATTAAATGAAAGAATAGGTGCACCAGTTCTGTTATGAACACTATTGTTGCTGCTTGCTATTATCTTGAACTGCTGTCTACGCACCACTTTACTCCTTTGGCTTGTTTATGGTCCAGAAGAAAATGTCTGTTTCTCTAGTCTCCCTTTAATCTTCCAGTCCAGAATGGAATAAGATAGAAAGCAGGACAAGCAACTTTTCTAAACCTGACTTTATAAAAGAAACAGGTCATATAAGGAGCAGCTGGCCACCACAATCTCGTCACAATTTATGTGCCATCTGAAAAGAAAGAAATATTGGCATTTATCTAGTACCTTGTCTCATCTCTCAGAAACATCCCAAATGCTGCACACACAATTCATTATTTATGTCAGGAAACACAGCAGCCAATTTGCATGCAGTGAAATCCCACAATCAGTAATGCGATGAATGGCCAATTCATTTGTTTTTGGTAATGTTTGAGGGAGCAATGTTGGCCACTAATAGGAAGTGGGTGTAAGACTCTGGCAGAGCTCATGGCGAGTCAGATGATATGATGGTTTTTTAACAATTAGCATGTTATACCATGTAACGCGTAATGTATTATCCAGGCCGCTGATTTACACTGACTGAACAAGTCACATTCTGTTTTCATTATATGCTTATTTAAAAAAAAGTCAAATGAACTTTACCTGAATAAAGCTTGAGCTTTTCTTACATTGAAATCAGGCCCCTTTCTAAGAGGGCCAATTCAGTCTTTAGGCAGCAGCCGTCTGGAGTGTCCCAGGCCATGACCCCAGCTTTGAAACTCCTCTAGGCCTCACTTCGGCCACCCCTTTGCGCGGGACATCATTATCTTGCTGGCATCCAGTACGATGGGTAGTCAGGAGGGAGGAGCAGTGGGAAATCAGTCAGATGGTGCCAGGTGCTGGCCCTACTTCCTTCCTCTAGGTGGCAGATGCAAGTTATGCATGCTCCTCTCCACTGGAAACTTGCATTGCCAAATCACCATAGGATAGAGGTTGAGTGGCTGACGGGGTAAGCAGGAGCAGCTGAGACTGGGCCCACAGCAGACCTAGGGAGCAGTAGTGGCCGAGAGTGGGCCCACAGTAGACCTAGGGAGCAGTAGTGGCTGAGAGTGGGCTGTGAGAAATATTCCATTCATCACTCATTGGTATTCTCTGCCTGTGACTGTGGTTGGTTTCAGTTTCATTTCCCTTACCTCAGTTCCGTTTCCTCACCATTGTATTGTACTGTGTGTAGGGCTCCGCCCATACCTGGCCCCGATGTAAGCTGGCCCAGCCTGCATCACATCCAGTACGGCAGACCTCTGGATGGAAGATACTGTGTTACCTTCTCAGTCAATAAAAGCCTTGTTTTGTTTCGCTAACATCGAGTCTCGGATTTATTGAGGCACATCAATTTTATTGACTTAATTTTCAACACAATGGATCAACTCTTGAAACCCGAACGTTTGGATTTGGACCAGCATGCTTCGGACGCATCGGCACGCTTCGGACACTGGTTTATGTGTATGGAATTCTTCCTGGACAATTCCTCAGCCGTCAAAGACGCTACGGACGCTGCGAGTATGAAACTCGGAATTCTGCAGAATTGGGTAAGCCACCGGGTTTACCCCCTCATCCAAGACGCCGACACGTACCCGGCCGCCTGCGACATCTTAAAGGCGCATTACCAGCAGCCTACGAATGAGGTGTATGCTAGGCATCTGCTCGCTACTCGCGCACAGCGACCTGGGGAATCGGTGGAGGAGTTCCTAGGCACCCTGAAAACGCTTGGCAAAGACTGCAAGTGCCAAGATGTAAAAGCCGCAGTGTACACTGACGAGCTTGTTCGCGATGCCTTTATCACAGGCCTCAGCTCCACTTACATCCGGCAGAGACTGCTGGAAAAAACGGGATTGGACCTGAAACAGGCTGCGGACACAGCGCGATCCCTGGATGTGGCCCAGAGAAACTCAGACGCCTACTCTTCAGCCCGCGCCGTCCACGCCGCCACGTGTGCACCAAGGGCGCCGCCATCTTGGAAGGCATCTTCCCCGCCCGGCAGCCCGACACCGTCGGGGCCCCGCTCTCCCCCCAGAAGCCCTACGACAGCCGCGACGCGTCGGGGACCCAACTGCTACTTCTGCGGGCAGCCGAAGCACACCAGAAACCTGTGCCCGGCGAAAGGCACCACCTGCTTTAAGTGCGGTAAGAAGGGGCACTTCGGGAAGGTGTGCAGAGGGAACCCCGCCGGAAAACCCGCCACCGCCGCGTGTGCGCCGTGGGAGTGGCCATCTTGGACGCCATCTTGCCCGACCTCGTGGGGTCCGCCATCTTGTGAGCAGACAGCGTGGACGCCATCTTGTCTCGATCAGGGCCCTACAGTGGCATCGGTCACAGTGGACCAGACCAGGCCGCACCCGCTATCCAAATCAATGGTGGACATCGAGGTAAACGGGTGCGGGGTTAAATGTTTAATTGACAGTGGAAGCACGGAGAGTTTTATCCACCCTGAACTGGCACAACAACTCTCCCTAAAGGTGGTCCCTACTCGGGGTACCATCTCTATGGCTGATAAAACCCAGACATCGACCATTATGGGTTACTGCACGGTACAATTGTCTGTTAACGGAACTGTATACGATAATTTTAAAGTACTAATCATGAAGAATCTATGTGCGAGCGTGATCTTGGGCCTGGATTTCCAGTGCTACCACCAAAGCATCACGCTCAATTACGGTGGGTCCCAGCCGCCCCTCACAGTGTGCGGTCTGGCTACCCTGAAGGTAAAGCCGCCTTCGCTATTCGCGAACCTTACCCCTAACTGCCGGCCAATAGCGACCAAAAGCAGGAGGTACAGCTGGGAGGACAGGCGGTTTATCGCGACCGAGGTAGACAGGCTCCTGAAAGAGCGCATTATTGAACGCAGCAACAGCCCGTGGCGCGCCCAAGTGGTAGTGGTAAGGGGTAGCGAGAAGAAACGGATGGTGATCGACTATAGCCAAACAATCAACAGGTACACGCAACTAGACGCCTACCCGCTACCCCGCATATCAGAAATGGTGAACCAAATTGCCCAATACCGGGTGTTCTCCACCATCGACCTCAAGTCAGCGTACCACCAGCTCCCTATCAGACCAGAGGACCGCCCGTACACCGCCTTCGAGGCAAACGGATGCCTCTACCAATTCCTCAGAGTCCCCTTTGGGGTGACGAATGGGGTCTCGGTCTTCCAGAGGGAGATGGACCGCATGGTCGATGACCACCACTTGCAGGCAACCTTCCCCTACCTCGACAATGTCACCATCTGCGGTCACAACCAGCAGGATCACGACTCGAACCTCGAGAGGTTCCTGAAAACCGCACAAAAACTCAACCTCACCTACAACGAGGACAAGTGCGTTTACAACACCACGCGCCTCTGCATACTAGGCAGCGTGGTGGAGAATGGGGAAATCGGACCAGACCCCGACCGATTGCGCCCCCTACGGGAGCTGCCCCTGCCCAACACTCCCAAAGCCCTGAAAAGGTGCCTGGGGTTATTTTCTTATTATTCCCAATGGGTCCCCAACTACTCCGACAAAGCCCGCCCCCTCTTGAAAGCATCCTCCTTTCCGCTCCCTGCTGAGGCCCACGCCGCCTTCAAAAGCATTAAGCGGGATATTGAGCGGGCCACGCTACAGGCAGTGGACGAGAACACTCCCTTTCAAGTGAAAAGTGATGCGTCTGACTTTGCCTTGGCGGCCACCCTCAACCAGGCGGGGCGGCCCGTAGCTTTCTTCTCGAGGACCCTCCAAGGGCCCGAGATCAGACACTCCTCCGTGGAAAAGGATGCCCAAGCCTTCGTGGAGGCAGTGCGCCACTGGCGGCACTACCTAGCCGGCAAACGCTTCACCCTACTTACCGACCAGTGGTCGGTAGCGTTTATGTTCAATAATAAACAGAGGGGGAAGATTAAAAATGATAAGATTCTTAGGTGGCGGATCGAGCTCTCCACCTTCGATTATGACACCATTTACGGGCCAGGGGCCCTTAACGAATCCCCCGACGCCCTCTCACGAGGGATGTGTGCCAGCGCCACCGGGGATCGGCTACAGACCCTCCACAACGACCTCTGCCACCCAGGGGTCACGCGGCTGTTCCACTTCATAAAGTCCCGCAACTTACCCTACTCGATTGAGGAAGTTCGGTCTGTGACCAGGAACTGCCACACTTGCGCTGAGTGCAAGCCTCAGTTCTACCGCCCAGATAGAGCCCACTTAATCAAAGCTACACGGCCCTTTGAGCGGCTCAGCTTAGATTTCAAGGGCCCCCTCCCGTCCGTCGACCGCAATGTTTACTTCCTGAACATTGTGGACGAATACTCCCGCTTCCCATTCGCCCTCCCCTGCCCAGACATGACCAGCGCCACGGTCATTAAATGCCTCAACAGCCTGTTCTGCCTGTTCGGCATGCCGAGCTACATCCATACGGATAGGGGGGCGTCCTTCATGAGTGAAGAGCTACGCCAGTACATGCTGTCCAGGGCGATCGCCACAAGCCGTACCACCAGCTACAACCCCCGGGGTAACGGTCAAGTGGAGCGAGAGAACGGGACAGTATGGAAAGCAGTCACTCTAGCTCTAAGGACCAAGGGCCTCCCTATCTCCCGCTGGCAGGAAGTCCTCCCAGATGTGCTCCATTCGATACGGTCGCTATTGTGTACTGCCACTAATGCCACGCCTCATGAGCGAATGTTTGTCTTTCCCCGGAAATCCACCTCAGGCGTATCCATGCTGTCATGGCTCTCCACCCCGGGTCCGGTATTCGTGCGAAGGCATGTGAGGGGCCACAAGACGGACCCTCTCGTGGAGTCAGTGCACCTACTCCATGCCAACCCCCAATACGCGTATGTCCGGCACGCCGACGGAAGGGAGGACACCGTGTCCATAAAAGACGTCGCCCCAGCCGGTAACGACAACAACCACGACAACAGCAGCAACAACGATCACAGCAACTCTTACCCACCCACTACTCTTTCATCACCCCCGGAAGAACATCGACCAACGGCACCCCCACCAACTACCCCTTCAACAACCCTGGCGGCACCCCCGGCAGAGACCCAGGAGGCCACCGGGGACACCCAGCCGACACCCGCGGCACCACAACAGCCACGTCGGTTGCAGAGGACTATCAAACCCCCGAACAGACTAAATCTACAGAAGGGGTGAATGTGATGAAATATTCCATTCATCACTCATTGGTATTCTCTGCCTGTGACTGTGGTTGGTTTCAGTTTCATTTCCCTTACCTCAGTTCCGTTTCCTCAGCATTGTATTGTACTTTGTGTAGGGCTCCGCCCATACCTGGCCCCTATGTAAGCTGGCCCAGCCTGCATCACATCCAGTACGGCAGACCTCTGGATGGAAGATACTGTGTTACCTTCTAAGTCAATAAAAGCCTTGTTTTGTTTCGCTAACATCGAGTCTCGGATTTATTGAGGCACATCATGGGCCACAGTAGAGCTAGGGAGCAGTAGTGGCTGAGAGTGGGCCCACAGTAGACCTAGGGAGCAGTAGTGGCTGAGCGTGGGCCCACAATAGACCTAGGGAGCAGTAGTGGCTGAGAGTGGGCCCACAGTAGACCTAGGCATCAGTAGTGGCCGAGAGTGGGCCCACAGTAGCCCTAGGGAGCAGTAGTGGCCAAGAGTGGGCCCACAGTAGCCCTAGGGAGCAGTAGTGGCCGAGAGTGGGCCCACAGTAGCCCTAGGGAGCAGTAGTGGCCGAGAGTGGGCCCACAGTAGCCCTAGGGAGCAGTAGTGGCCGAGAGTGGGCCCACAATAGACTTGGGAGCAGTAGTGGCCGAGAGTGGGCCCACAGTAGACCTAGGGAGCAGTAGTGGCCGAGAGCGGGCCCACAATAGACCTACGGAGCAGTAGTGGCTGAGAGTGGGCCCACAGTAGACCTAGGGAGCAGTAGTGGCTGAGAGTGGGCCCACAATAGACCTAGGGAGCAGTAGTGGCCGAGAGTGGGCCCACAATAGACCGAGGGAGCAGTAGTGGCTGAGAGTGGGCCCACAGTAGACGTAGGCATCAGTAGTGGCCGAGAGTGGGCCCACAATAGACCTAGGGAGCAGTAGTGGCCGAGAGTGGGCCCACAGTAGCCCTAGGGAGCAGCAGTGGCTGAGAGTGGGCCAACAATAGACCTAGGGAGAAGTAGTGGCTGAGAGTGGGCCCACAGTAGACCTAGGGAGCAGTAGTGGCCGAGAGTGGGCCCACAATAGACCTAGGGAGCAGTAGTGGCTGAGAGTGGGCCCACAGTAGACCTAGGGAGCAGTAGTGGCTGAGAGTGGGCCCACAATAGACCTGGGGAGCAGTAGTGGCCGAGAGTGGGCCCACAATAGACCTAGGGAGCAGTAGTGGCTGAGAGTGGGCCCACAGTAGACCTAGGGAACAGCAGTGGCTGAGAGTGGGCCCACAGTAGCCCTAGGGAGCAGCAGTGGCTGAGAGTGGGCCCACAGTAGCCCTAGGGAGCAGTAGTGGCCGAGAGTGGGCCCACAGTAGACCTAGGGAGAAGTAGTGGCTGAGAGTGGGCCCACAGTAGACCTAGGGAGCAGTAGTGGCCGAGAGTGGGCCCACAGTAGCCCTGGGGAGCAGCAGTGGCCGAGAGTGGGCCCACAATAGACCTAGGGAGTAGTAGTGGCTGAGAGTGGGCCCACAGTAGCCCTAGGGAGCAGTAGTGGCTGAGAGTCGGCCCACAGTAGCCCTAGGGAGCAGTAGTGGCCGAGAGTGGGCCCACAGTAGCCCTAGGGCGCAGTAGTGGCCGAGAGTGGGCCCACAATAGACCTAGGTAGCAATAGTGGCTGAGAGTGGGCCCACAATAGACATAGCGAGCAGTAGTGGCCGAGAGTGGGCCCACAATAGACCTAGGGAGCAGTAGTGGCCGAGAGTGGGCCCACAGTAGACGTAGGGAGCAGTAGTGGCGGAGCGTGGGCCCACAATAGACCTCGGGAGCAGTAGTGGCCGAGAGTGGGCCCACAATAGACCTAGGGGGCAGTAGTGGCTGAGAGTGGGCCCACAGTAGACCTAGGGAGCAGTAGTGGCTGAGCGTGGGCCCACAATAGACCTAGGGAGCAGTAGTGGCTGAGAGTGGGCCCACAGTAGACCTAGGCATCAGTAGTGGCCGAGAGTGGGCCCACAGTAGCCCTAGGGAGCAGTAGTGGCCAAGAGTGGGCCCACAGTAGCCCTAGGGAGCAGTAGTGGCCGAGAGTGGGCCCACAGTAGCCCTAGGGAGCAGTAGTGGCCGAGAGTGGGCCCACAGTAGCCCTAGGGAGCAGTAGTGGCCAAGAGTGGGCCCACAATAGACCTAGGGAGCAGTAGTGGCTGAGAGTGGGCCCACAATAGACCTAGGGAGCAGTAGTGGCTGAGAGTGGGCCCACAATAGATCTGGGGAGCAGTAGTGGCTGAGAGTGGGCCCACAATAGACCTAGGGAGCAGTAGTGGCTGAGAGTGGGCCCACAATAGATCTAGGGAGCAGTAGTGGCTGAGAGTGGGCCCACAATAGATCTAGGGAGCAGTAGTGGCCGGGAGTGGGCCCACAGTAGCCCTGGGGAGCAGCAGTGGCCGAGAGTTGGCCCACAGTAGCCCTAGGGAGCAGTAGTGGCCAAGAGTGGGCCCACAGTAGCCCTAGGGAGCAGTAGTGGCCGAGAGTGGGCCCACAGTAGCCCTAGGGAGCAGTAGTGGCCGAGAGTGGGCCCACAGTAGCCCTAGGGAGCAGGAGTGGCCGAGAGTGGGCCCACAATAGACTTGGGAGCAGTAGTGGCCGAGAGTGGGCCCACAGTAGACCTAGGGAGCAGTAGTGGCCGAGAGCGGGCCCACAATAGACCTACGGAGCAGTAGTGGCTGAGAGTGGGCCCACAGTAGACCTAGGGAGCAGTAGTGGCCGAGAGTGGGCCCACAATAGACCTAGGGAGCAGTAGTGGCTGAGAGTGGGCCCACAATAGACCTAGGGAGCAGTAGTGGCCGAGAGTGGGCCCACAATAGACCTAGGGAGCAGTAGCGGCTGAGAGTGGGCCCACAGTAGACGTAGGCATCAGTAGTGGCCGAGAGTGGGCCCACAATAGACCTAGGGAGCAGTAGTGGCCGAGAGTGGGCCCACAGTAGCCCTAGGGAGCAGTAGTGGCTGAGAGTGGGCCCACAATAGACCTAGGGAGAAGTAGTGGCTGAGAGTGGGCCCACAGTAGACCTAGGGAGCAGTAGTAGCCGAGAGTGGGCCCACAATAGACCTAGGGAGCAGTAGTGGCTGAGAGTGGGCCCACAGTAGACCTAGGGAGCAGTAGTGGCTGAGAGTGGGCCCACAATAGACCTGGGGAGCAGTAGTGGCCGAGAGTGGGCCCACAATAGACCTAGGGAGCAGTAGTGGCTGAGAGTGGGCCCACAGTAGACCTAGGGAACAGCAGTGGCTGAGAGTGGGCCCACAGTAGCCCTAGGGAGCAGCAGTGGCTGAGAGTGGGCCCACAGTAGCCCTAGGGAGCAGTAGTGGCCGAGAGTGGGCCCACAGTAGACCTAGGGAGAAGTAGTGGCTGAGAGTGGGCCCACAGTAGAACTAGGGAGCAGTAGTGGCCGAGTGTGGGCCCACAGTAGCCCTGGGGAGCAGCAGTGGCCGAGAGTGGGCCCACAATAGACCTAGGGAGCAGTAGTGGCTGAGAGTGGGCCCACAGTAGACCTAGGGAGCAGTAGTGGCGGAGCGTGGGCCCACAATAGACCTCGGGAGCAGTAGTGGCCGAGAGTGGGCCCACAATAGACCTAGGGGGCAGTAGTGGCTGAGAGTGGGCCCACAGTAGACCTAGGGAGCAGTACTGGCCGAGAGCGGGCCCACAATAGACCTAGGGAGCAGTAGTGGCTGAGAGTGGGCCCACAATAGACCTAGGCATCAGTAGTGGCCGAGAGTGGGCCCAAAATAGACCTAGGGAGCAGTAGTGGCTGAGAGTGGGCCCACAGTAGACGTAGGCATCAGTAGTGGCCGAGAGTGGGCCCACAATAGACCTAGGGAGCAGTAGTGGCCGAGAGTGGGCCCACAGTAGCCCTAGCGAGCAGTCGTGGCTGAGAGTGGGCGCACAATAGACCTAGGGAGAAGTAGTGGCTGAGAGTGGGCCCACAGTAGACCTAGGGAGCAGTAGTGGCCGAGAGTGGGCCCACAATAGACCTAGGGAGCAGTAGTGGCTGAGAGTGGGCCCACAGTAGACCTAGGGAGCAGTAGTGGCTGAGAGTGGGCCCACAATAGATCTGGGGAGCAGTAGTGGCCGAGAGTGGGCCCACAATAGACCTAGGGAGCAGTCGTGGCTGAGAGTGGGCCCACAGTAGACCTAGGGAACAGCAGTGGCTGAGAGTGGGCCCACAGTAGCCCTAGGGAGCAGCAGTGGCTGAGAGTGGGCCCACAGTAGCCCTAGGGAGCAGTAGTGGCCGAGAGTGGGCCCACAGTAGACCTAGGGAGAAGTAGTGGCCGAGAGTGGGCCCACATTAGCCCTGGGGAGCAGCAGTGGCCGAGAGTGGGCCCACAATAGACCTAGGGAGTAGTAGTGGCTGAGAGTGGGCCCACAGTAGCCCTAGGGAGCAGTAGTGGCTGAGAGTCGGCCCACAGTAGCCCTAGGGAGCAGTAGTGGCCGAGAGTGGGCCCACAGTAGCCCTAGGGAGCAGTAGTGGCCGAGAGTGGGCCCACAATAGACCTAGGTAGCAGTAGTGGCTGAGAGTGGGCCCACAATAGACATAGGGAGCAGTAGTGGCCGAGAGTGGGCCCACAATAGACCTAGGGAGCAGTAGTGGCCGAGAGTGGGCCCACAGTAGACGTAGGGAGCAGTAGTGGCCGAGAGTGGGCCCACAATAGACCTAGGGAGCAGTAGTGGCTGAGAGTGGGCCCACAGTAGACCTAGGGAGCAGTCGTGGCGGAGCGTGGGCCCACAATAGACCTCGGGAGCAGTAGTGACCGAGAGTGGGCCCACAATAGACCGAGGGAGCAGCAGTGGCTGAGAGTGGGCCCACAGTAGCCCTAGGGAGCAGTAGTGGCCGAGAGTGGGCCCACAGTCGACCTAGGGAGAAGTAGTGGCCGAGAGTGGGCCCACATTAGCCCTGGGGAGCAGCAGTGGCCGAGAGTGGGCCCACAATAGACCTAGGGAGTAGTAGTGGCTGAGAGTGGGCCCACAGTAGCCCTAGGGAGCAGTAGTGGCTGAGAGTCGGCCCACAGTAGCCCTAGGGAGCAGTAGTGGCCGAGAGTGGGCCCACAGTAGCCCTAGGGAGCAGTAGTGGCCGAGAGTGGGCCCACAATAGACCTAGGTAGCAGTAGTGGCTGAGAGTGGGCCCACAATAGACATAGGGAGCAGTAGTGGCCGAGAGTGGGCCCACAATAGACCTAGGGAGCAGTAGTGGCCGAGAGTGGGCCCACAGTAGACGTAGGGAGCAGTAGTGGCCGAGAGTGGGCCCACAATAGACCTAGGGAGCAGTAGTGGCTGAGAGTGGGCCCACAGTAGACCTAGGCATCAGTAGTGGCCGAGAGTGGGCCCACAGTAGCCCTAGGGAGCAGTAGTGGCCGAGAGTGGGCCCACAGTACAGTAGACCTAGGGAGAAGTAGTGGCTGAGAGTGGGCCCACAGTAGCCCTAGGGAGCAGTACTGGCCGAGAGTGGACCCACAGTAGACCTAGGGAGAAGTAGTGGCTGAGAGTGGGCCCACAGTAGACCTAGGGAGCAGTAGTGGCTGAGAGTGGGCCCACAATAGATCTAGGGAGCAGTAGTGGCTGAGAGTGGGCCCACAATAGACCTAGGGAGCAGTAGTGGCTGAGAGTGGGCCCACAATAGATCTAGGGAGCAGTAGTGGCTGAGAGTGGGCCCACAATAGATCTAGGGAGCAGTTGTGGCCGAGAGTGGGCCCACATTAGACCTCGGGAGCAGCAGTGGCTGAGAGTGGGCCCACAGTAGACCTCGGGAGCAGTAGTGTGTTGTGTTGGTACCTTTTTACCTAGACAGAATTAGAACTCAGAACTCAGAGATTCAAACATGACGTGCTTTATTCGAAGGGAAAGGTAAGTTCTGGAGAGTTCCGAACAAAGAGAGCTAAACTTAACCAAGAGAACACCCTGTGATGAAATATGTCATTCATCAGACTCTGTATTTAACTACATATATTGTATTGCCTGCTCCTGTGTTTGTATTGCCTGCTCCTGTATTTTACCTTGTATTGTATATAGTGAACCGCCCCCTTTCTCCCCATTGGGTGTGTCGGCTCCGCCCATACCTGGCCCTACTTAAGACAAGCCCAGGCTTGTGTTGCAGCAGAACACCAGAATGCTTGGTGAAGACACAGGCATCTTTCTTTGCTAATAAAAGCCTTGTTTTATCCCGTTAACTTTGAGCCTTGAAGTTATTGAGGCGCATCAATTTTATTAGCAAACTTTCAACGATGGATCAACTTTTGAAACCGGAACGCTTGGATTTGGACCCGCATGCTTCGGATGCATCGGCACGGTTTGGACACTGGTTCCAGTGCTTGGAATTTTTTATGGCCAACTCCGAAGCCGTCACAGCCTCTAAAGCCACCGGAGATGTGAAACTCGGGACCCTGCAGAATCGGGTAAGCCACCGGGTTTTTCCACTCATCCAAGACGCCGCCACCTACCTGGGTGCCTGCAACATTCTAAAGGCCCACTATCAGCGGCCTACCAACGAGGTGTACGCCAGGCATCTGCTTGCTACCTGCACACAGCGACCCAGAGAGTCACTAGAGGACTTTCTAGTCACCCTAAAAGTGCTTGGCAAAGACTGCAAATGCAAAGACGTGAAAGCCACGGTATACACAGACGAGCTTATTCGGGATGCCTTTATCGCAGGCCTTAGCTCTAATTACATCCGGCAGAGACTGCTAGAGAAAACGGGCCTAGATCTGACACAGGCTGTGGACACAGTGCGATCGCTGGATGTGGCTCAGAAGAACTCTGACTCCTACTCTTCAGGCCACGCGGCCCACGCCGCCTCGTGCGCACCAAGGGCGCCGCCATGTTGGAAGACATCTTCCCCGCCCGGTAGCCCAACACCGTCGGGGCCCTGCTCTCCCCCCAGAAGCCGTACGACCGCCGCGACACATCGGGGCCCCAAATGCTACTTCTGCGGGCAGCCGAAGCACACCAGGAACCTGTGCCCGGCGAAAGGCACCAACTGCTGTAAGTGCGGTAAGAAGGGGCACTTTGGGAAGGTGTGCAGAGGGAACCCCGCAGGCAAACCCGCCACCGCCGCGTGCGCGCCGTGGGAGCGGCCATCTTGGACGCCATCTTGTCCGACCTCGTGGGGTCTGCCATCTCGCGAGCAGACATCGTGGACGCCATCTTACCCGGCCTCGTGTGGCCCACCATCTTGTCCCGATCAGGGCCCTACAGTGGCGTCGATCACAGTGGACCAGTCCAGACCGCACCCACTATCCAAATCGATGGTGGACATCGAGGTAAACGGGTGCAAGGTTAAATGTTTAATTGACAGCGGGAGCACGGAGAGCTTCATTCACCCTGGTCTGGTACAACGACTCTCTCTAACTATAGTCCCTACTCAGGGCACGATCTCTATGGCCGACAAAACCCAGATATCGACTATTGCGGGTTACTGCGCGGTACGATTGTCCGTTAAAGGCACTGTACATAATAATTTTAAACTGTTAATTATGAAGGATTTATGTGTGAGCGTGATCATGGGCCTGGATTTTCAGTGCCACCACCAAAGCATCACGCTCAATTTCGGTGGGACCCAGCCGCCCCTCACAGTGTGCGGTCTGGCTACCCTGAAGGTAAAGCCGCCTTCGCTATTCGCGAACCTTACCCCTAACTGCCGGCCAATAGCGACCAAAAGCAGGAGGTACAGCTGGGAGGACAGGCGGTTTATTGCGACCGAGGTAGACAGGCTCCTGAGGAAGCGAATTATTGAACGCAGCAACAGCCCGTGGCGCGCCCAAGTGGTGGTGGTGAGGGGTAGCGAGAAGAAGCGGATGGTGATTGACTATAGTCAAACAGTCAACATCTATACCCAACTAGACGCCTACCCGCTACCCCGCATATCTGAGATGGTGAACCAAATTGCCCAATACTGGGTGTTCTCCACTATCGACCTCAAGTCAGCGTACCACCAGCTCCCTATCAGACCAGAGGACCGTTCGTACACCACCTTCGAGGCAAACGGACGCCTCTACCAGTTCCTCAGAGTCCCCTTTGGGGTGACGAATGGGGTCTCGGTCTTTCAGAGGGAGATGGACCGCATGGTCGATGACCACCACTTGCAGGCAACCTTCCCCTATCTCGACAACGTCACCATCTGTGGCCACAACCAACAGGACCACGACTCAAATCTCGCGAGGTTTCTGAAAACCGCACAAAAACTCAACCTCACTTACAACGAGGACAAGTGCGTTTTCAACACCACGCGCCTCTGCACACGAGGCAGCGTGGTGGAGAATGGGGAAATCGGACCAGACCCCGACCGATTGCGCCCCCTACGGGAGCTGCCCCTGCCCAACACTCCCAAAGCCCTGAAAAGGTGCCTGGGGTTATTCTCGTATTATGCCCAATGGGTCCCTAACTACTCCGATAAAGCCCGCCCCCTCTTGAAAGCATCCTCTTTCCCGCTCTCTGCTGAGGCCCATGCTGCCTTCAAAAGCATTAAGCAGGATATTGAGCGGGCCACGCTACAGGCAGTGGACGAGAACACTCCCTTTCAAGTGGAAAGTGATGCGTCTGACTTTGCCTTGGCGGCCACCCTCAACCAGGCGGGGCGGCCCGTAGCTTTCTTCTCGAGGACCCTCCAGGGGCCCGAGATCAGACACTCCTCCGTGGAAAAGGAGGCCCAAGCCATCGTGGAGGCAGTGCGCCACTGGCGGCACTACCTAGCCGGCAATCGCTTCACCCTACTTACCGACCAGCGGTCGGTAGTGTTTATGTTCAATAATAAACAGAGGGGGAAGATTAAAAATGATAAGATTCTTAGGTGGCGGATCGAGCTCTCCACCTTCGAGTACGACATCATATACCGGCCGGGGGCCCTTAACGAATCCCCCGACGCCCTCTCACGAGGGATGTGTGCCAACGCCACCGGGGATCGGCTACAGACCCTCCACAACGACCTCTGCCACCCAGGGGTCACACGGCTGTTCCACTTCATAAAGTCCCGCAACTTACCCTACTCGATTGAGGAAGTTCGGTCTCTGACCAGGAACTGCCGCACTTGCGCTGAGTGCAAGCCTCGGTTCTACCGCCCTGATAGAGCCCACCTAATCAAAGCTACACGGCCCTTTGAGCGGCTTAGCTTAGATTTCAAGGGCCCCCTCCCGTCCGTCGACCGCAATGTTTACTTCCTGAACATTGTGGACGAATACTCCCGTTTCCCATTCGCCTTCCCCTGCCCAGACATGACCAGCGCCACGGTCATTAAATGCCTCAACAGCCTGTTCTGCCTGTTCGGTATGCCAAGCTATATCCACACGGATAGGGGGGCGTCCTTCATGAGTGAAGAGCTACGCCAGTACATGCTGTCCAAGGGGATTGCCACGAGCCGTACCACCAGCTACAACCCCCGGGGTAACGGTCAGGTGGAGCGAGAGAATGGGACAGTATGGAGGGCAGTCACCCTAACTCTAAGGACCAAGAGCCTCCCTATCTCCCGCTGGCAGGAAGTCCTCCCAGATGTGCTCCACTCAATACGGTCACTATTGTGTACCGCCACTAAATCCACGCCTCATGAGCTAATGTTTGTGTTTCCCCGGAAATCCACCTCAGGCATATCCATAACGTCATGGCTCTCCACCCCAGGTCCGGTACTTTTGCGGAAGCATGTGAGGGGCCACAAGACGGACCCTCTCGTGGAGCCAGTGCACCTGCTCCATGCCAACCCACAATATGCGTATGTCCGGCACGCCGACGGACGGGAGGACACAGTGTCCCTAAAAGACCTCGCCCCAGCCGGTAACAACGACGACAACGACTACAACAACAACAACAACCACAACAACTATTACCCACCCACTCCACCCACTATTTTTTCATCACCCCCGGAAGAACACCAGCCAACGGTACCCCCACCACCTACTCCTTCAACAACCCCGGTGGCGCCCCCGGCAGAGACCCAGGAGGTCACCCGGGACACCCAGCTGGCACCCGCGGCACCGCAACCGTTACGTCGGTCACAGAGGACTATCACACCCCCGGACAGACTAAATCTGTAGAAGGGGTGAATGTGATGAAATATGTCATTCATCAGACTCTGTATTTAACTACATATATTGTATTGCCTGCTCCTGTGTTTGTATTGCCTGCTCCTGTGTTTTACCTTGTATTGTATATAGTGCACCGCCCCCTTTCTCCCCATTGGGTGTGTCGGCTCCGCCCATACCTGGCCCTACTTAAGACAAGCCCAGGCTTGTCTTGCAGCAGCACACCAGAATGCTCGGTGAAGACACAGGCATCTTTCTTTGCTAATAAAAGCCTTGTTTTATCCAGTTAACTTTGAGCCTTGAAGTTATTGAGGCGCATCACACCCAACCATTTATCTGCTGTGACAGCGCCACCACAGGTGGGAGGAGAACACACAATACATAACATATTCCTCCCCTCTTAAATGGAAGGTCCACATTATTCCTCAACAGGTGAGTTACTTTCAATGCACTCAACTAACCTAGGGTAGAGGTAGACTGCCTCAACCCCTGACTTTACCCTGGGGTTTATTCTGCCCCAGTCTTGTGGGTAAGTCGCTAAGCCTACAGATCCAAGCGTCTTGGAGGCCGCCGCTCTCTGACAGGATACTGGTGGTCATCGCTGGCTTCCACAGCAGTAGGCATTGACGCAGGCCTAGATGGAGAAGGTGCCTCTGTCAGTCGAAAGTCAGGAGTTTGCACAGGTGGAACAGTCTCTTTGACTTCCTGTGTTGGAGAAGAGCACTGTGGCAAAGGATGCTGGTTTGCGGTATCATCCGGAAACAGTTCAGGCCAACCAGCCGTTGGAGCCTCTGTGGCTGTCTCTGCTCCTAGCAACAGTCCTCAGCAGTCTCAACCGTGTAAGACACAGGGCCCGTCTGCGCGATCACCATAGCAGGAACCCATTTCGGTCCAGTGTTGTAGTTTCGAGCTAGGACGTGCTCTCCCGGATGAAACCGTCTCTCCTTGGCTCTTTTCTCTCTCTTTTCAACTTGAGGTTGTTGTTGACAATGGACAACCTGCTCTGCCCTTGGAGGTTTGAGTAAGTCAAAACTTGTCCACAACTGCCTCTTCATCATGAGCGAAGCGGGGGAAGTTTTGGTTGTGGCATGCGGCTCGTTCCTGTAGGACAACAGGAAGCTGTTCAGAAGTTGGTGGATTAAGCCCTGACCTTGCGATGCCTTCAAGGCGTACTTCAAAGTTTGCACAAACCTTTCTGCCTGGCCGTTAGTAGAGGGATGATAGGGCGCAGACCTGATGTGTTGGACACCATTCACATACAGGAAGGTTGCAAACTCCTGTGAAACAAATTGTGGACCATTGTCACTTACGAGTTGTTCCGGTGAGCCATAACGGCTGAACATCTCACCAAGTTTCTCAGTTGTTTTCTCTGCCGTGGTAGACCTCATCACAGCGACCTCTGGCCACTTGCTACGAGCGTCCTCAACCACCATAAACATCTTCTCTTCGAAAGGACCGGCGAAGTCCACATGTACTCGCTGCCACACTTCTGCAGGCCAATCCCAGGGGTGTAAGGTTGCCAGCTGTGGAACATTCCGGACCATTTGACATGGGGAACATGTTTTGGCTTTCTCCTCAATATTCCCATCGAGACCTGGCCACCAGAAGTAGCTTCTTGCCATTTCCTTCATCCGAACCATCCCATTGTGGCCTGTATGAAGTTGTTGCAGTATAGGTTCCCTCAGAGGTGGTGTAATGATGACACGGCGTCCCCAAAGAAGTCAACCTGCCTGGACGGAAAGCTTATTTCTTTTTGAAACGTAAGGTTTCAAACTAGGAGAATATCCTATAGCCCTCCCTCGAATGACATCGTCCATTACCTCAGACAGGACTGGATCGTTGCGGGTGTACCTTCGCACTTGAACTGCAGTGACAGGTGCTCCCTCCACTTGTCTAAAGTAGAAGATGTCTATCTGACGAGGCTCTGGGGGAGTAACAGGCAAGGGTAGCCTCGAGAGACCATCTGCGTTGCCGTGCAAGTCTGATTTGCGATATTTGATGTCGTATGTGTGTCTTGACAACAGTAAAGCCCACCTTTGCATCCTGCTTGCAGCGAGAGACGGAATTCCGGTGTGGGGCCTGAAGATTGAAGTCAATGGACGGTGGTCCGTCAGGAGTGTGAACCTTCTTCCAAACAGGTACTGATGAAATTTGCGAATTCCAAAAACGATTCCCAAGGCCTCGCGCTCGATCTGCGCATAGTTACTCTCGGCCTTGTTCAAGGTGCGTGATGCGAAGGCGATAGGTTTCTCTTCACCCGAAGGCATGATGTGGGATATGACTGCTCCCACACCATATGGTGATGCATCACATGCTAGCTGCACGGGTAGCTTTGGGTCGAAGTGTGTCAGGACCTCCGATTTCAGCAATGCTTTCTTTGCTTGGGCGAAAGCTTCGTTGCACAGTTCAGTCCATTTCCATGTTTTGCCTTGACATAGCAACTGATGTAACTGCTTCAGCAATGTTGCTAAGTCTGGAATAAACTTCCCATAGTAGTTAAGTAGCCCCAGAAATGAATGTAACTGGCTCACATTCTGGGGTGCTGGGGCCTCCACGATCGCCTTGACCTTTCACGGCGCCTTATGCAGGCCAGTAGCGTCAATCACATGCCCCAGGTACTCAACTGAAGACTGAAAGAATTCACATTTGTCTTTACGAACTCTTAGTCCGTACTCTTTCAGTCGCTGTAGTGTCGCATCCAAGTTCAGAAGATGATCCTCCTCATTTGTCCCAGTGACAAGGATGTCATCCAGGTAGCACTGGACTCCTGGCAGTCCACTCAAAATCTGATCCATTGCCCTTTGGAATAGAGCAGGGGCCGACGTAATTCCAAACGGAAGGCGGCAGTACCTGTATAGCCCCTTGTGTGTCACAATTGTCAACAGCTCCTTTGATTTGTCATCGACATGCATTTGTAGATAAGCCTGGCATAAGTCTATATTGCTGAACTTTTGCCCTCCGGCCAGGCCCATAAAAAGATCATCAATGAGGGGAAGAGGCTACTGTTCCGCAGACAGCACCGGGTTAATAGTCACTTTAAAATCCCCGCAGATTCGAACAGATCCATCCTTTTTCAGGACAGGAAGAATGGGTGTGGCCCATTTGCTCATGCTCATAGGCTCCAGGACTCCATTCTCGACTAAGGCCTCCAAGTTAGCCTCAACTTTTGGCCTAATTGCATAGGGTACAGGTCGGGCTTTGTGAAACTTCGGCTTGCTGTCAGGTTTAATGTCCAGTCTCATGCTGATCTTTTTCATGCTCCCAAGTTCCCCTTTGAAGAGTTCTGCATGTTTGTTTAACACTGCAGTCAGACCTGACTCCCCTTTTGACATCATGCGTGTAATGTATATACCTTTAAGGGGGGAACTATCTTTTACAGCTCATGTATCCTGCAGTACCGGCAGTGACCACACCTGTATATAGCACCGAGTAGTAATCTGTGCAGATCAGTTCGAGTGTGAGCCACGTTGAGTAAACACCTGTTGTACCGTTCTCCTGCAGTCTGTGTCTTACTATACACAGACACAACATTGGCGACAAGGCAAGTTCGAACCTACCTGCAACTCTGCATCACCTCCCGGGGATTCATTCCTGGAGATCAGTGGATTGGAGGTCAAGGCCAGAGACTCGGGCGTCGACCACGGGCAACCGCCCAGTCATCCAGCAGAGACTCGAGAATTGCGGGGAAGGCTGTCGAGAGCCAGACTTGGCTTTCCAGTCGAGGTGGTCCAGCGAAACGGGCTGGCAACAGGTAGTGCGCAGACCCTTCCCGGACAGCGGCAGGCTGGAGCCCGACTGAGCGGCACAGCAAAGGGCCGAGCAGCGTCGACGGGGGAGAGAGAGGGCAGAGCGCACAGGGTGCAGCCAGTGTTCAGGGGCCGAGAAGCGTCGAAGAGAGGGAGAGAGATACGCGCAGAAACCCGCGAGGTGCCGCCATTGCCACGAGAACCGCCAAGAGCGGCATTGGCAGCAGCGCAGGAGAAGCGCACGAAACCTACAGGGCGCCGCCTTTGCCACGAGAACCGCCGGGAGCGGCGTTGGCAGCAGCGGGGGAGGAAGGAAAGCACGGGAGATGCCATTTTAAGCCATTGGGAGATGCCATTTTAAACCACACCCAAAATGCCGAAGAGTGGCAGTATCACCGCGTTTGACAATGAAGTCGAAGGTTGGACTACATATGTCGAACGAATAGAGGTATACTGCAAGGCAAATGAGGTGTCAGATGACAAGAAAGCGTCGGTATAGTTAAATTTAATGGGTGCAAAGACGTATGGGTTATTACGAAATCTAGTAACCCAAACGAAGCCAATGGAAAAGAGTTTTGAAGACATAGTAACGATACTACAGGAATATTTAAACCCCACACCGCTGCTGATAGCAGAAAGATTCAAGTTTCACAAACGGAACCAGCATAAGGATGAAAGCAATGCTGATTATTTAACAGAACTGCGCAAACTATCGAAACACTGCCAGTTTGGAGCGGGACTGGCAGATACCTTAAGGGACAAGTTTGTGTGTGGGCTTCAAAGTGAAGGAACCCAGAAACGGCTTTTATCTGAAAAGGACCTTACGCTGGAAAAGGCTTTCAGCATTGCGGTATCATATGAAGCAGCAGCACGGGGCGCTGCAGAGATACAACAGAGACCGCAAGAATATGGCACAAACAAAATGTCATATAGAACAGAGAAGTGCTATCGCTGCGGCAGAACAACACACGACCAGAATGACTGCTGGTTCAAAGACAAAGTGTGCAGACAGTGTGGAAAAGTAGGACACATAGCACGAGTCTGCAGGTCGGGTAAGAAAACCAGCAATAAGAAACCTACCAAAGGAAAGTACAAGAAGGTACATAAGATGACGGAGAATAGTTCAGACGAACAAAAGAGTGATAGCGACTCCGAAAGCAGGGAACTGAGTTGTCTGAAACTACATAATGTGATCACAAAGGAGGATCACCGAACCATTTGGGTCACTCTCAAGATAGCAGGAGTCCAGGTAAAGATGGAATTGGACACAGGATCAGCCCTAACAGTCATAACCGACGGGACTACGAGCCGCTATTCTCACACATACCCTTGAGAGACACAAAAATTATTTTGAAGACGTACACGGGGCAAAAAGTCTACTCCAAAGGAAAAATAAGGGTGACCGTTATATATAACGGTAAGGAAACACCAAAACTAGACCTGTATGTATTGCAAGATGGAGGACCACTATTACTGGGACGTGAATGGATCCAGAAAATACAGCTGGATTGGCATTCCATACAGGCACTGACTGTGGCTGACAAAAAGGATGACGACGTCACACCTGGGCGACTGTCAAAGATCCTAACTGACGTGAAAGAAGTGTTCCAGCAAGGACTCGGAATACTAAAAGGCATGACAGCGACGATTAAAATTGAAGAAAACGCAAGCCCAAAATTTTTTATGCGATCCGCCCAGCCGTCGAAGCAGAGCTGGAGAGTCTGGAACGTTCAGGTGTACTGTCCAAGATAGACTGGAGCGAGTGGGCTACACCCATCGTCCCTGTGACGAAAAAGTCGTTGAGCAGCACGCCTAGGGAACCAAGGAAGGTTCGCATCTGTGGGGATTTTAAGGTAACAGTGAACCCGGTCCTTCACACCGTACAATATCCACTTCCGCGGATTGAAGATATTTTCGCCTCGCTATCTGGAGGGAAACGCTTCACTAAGATTGATCTGGCCCAGGCATATCTGCAAATGGAGGTAGAAGAAGCATCAAAAAAATACCTCACAATCAACACCCATAAAGGTCTCTACCAATACAACCGGCTGGTATTCGGGGTAGCATCAGCTCCGGCTATTTGGCAGAGGGCAATGGAACAAGTCCTGCAAGGGATCCCAGGGACCCAGTGTTATTTGGACAACATCCTGGTCACGGGCGAAAGTGACAGTGATCACCTTGCCAACCTGGAGCAGGTGCTCACTAGATTGCAGGAATATGGGCTCCGAGCTAACCGCCCCAAATGCGAGTTTTTTAGAAAACAGATCTCATATTGTGGCCACGTTATCGATAAAGAGGGGTTACATAATCCCCAGAGAAGATTGAAGCAGTAATCAAGGCTCCAGCACCGGAAAATGTGTCACAACTGAGGTGGTTCCTCGGGCTGGTAAACTACTACCATAAGTTCTTGCCAAATTTGTCTACAATACTACACCCACTGAACACCCTACTGCAAACTGGGGTGCCATGGAAGTGGAGTGACGAATGTAGACGAGCTTTCCAGAAGAGCAAAACACTAATCGCATCGAAAGAGGTATTGGCCCATTACAACCCGGCATTACCAATTCGGTTGGCATGTGATGCGTCACCCTACGGCATTGGAGCGGTGCTGTCGCACAAATTCTCGGACGGCTCAGGGAGGCCAATAGCCTTTGTGTCACGATCACTAACCTCAGCCGAGCGTAACTACGCCCGTTTGACAGGGAGGCCCTCAGCCTAGTGTGGGGAGTGAAAAAGTTCAATCACTATCTGCACGGGCAGAAATTCACCTTGCTGACTGATCACCAGCCTCTTGTCTCCATTTTCAATCTGAAGAAAGGCGTTCCGGTGATGACTGCGCAACGACTACAATGATGGTCACTTTTTCTAGGGGCGCACCACTATGAGATTGAATATAAGGGCACGAAACAGCATGGAAATGCTGATGGGCTATCATGCCTGCCACTGCCTACTGCGGAGGAAGCACCAGCAGTGGATCCTGTCGAAATATTCCATTCGACTATAGTTGAATACCTACCGGTAACTAACGCTTGTATCAAAAAGGAAACCCGAAATGACCCGACACTGTCTCGGGTATATGATTTGACGGTGAAGGGATGGTCAGCACATGGTGACTCACTGTTGCCAGCATTCTCGACAAGGAGAGAACAACTGTCAGTGTGCCGGGGGACCTTGATGTGTGGATCCCGAGTGGTAATTCCACCCAAGTTAAGGGATAGAGTGCTCAATGAGCTTCATGAGGGTCATCTGGGAGGGGTAAAAATGAAAAGCCTAGCCAGGGCTTATGTGTGGTGGCCGGGAATCGATAAACAAATCGAGGACCTGACCAAGAGCTGCTCAGGATACCAGAAAGTCCAAAATGCACCACCACAGGCCCCTCTACACCCATGGGAGTGGCCCTCATCTCCATGGCAACGGGTGCATATTGATTTTGCTGGTCCATTCATGGACTCAATGTTTTTAATAGCCGTGGATGCGCACTCGAAATGGCCTGAGGTCATCAAAATGTCCTCCACCACCACGGAGAAAACTATTGCAGTCCTACGGACCATTTTTGCCAGGAATGGCTTGCCAGAACAGATTTGCTCCGACAACGGACCACAGTTTGTGTCCGAAGAGTTCCGGAGGTTCTTGAAAAAGAATGGGGTAAGGCATTACACATCCGTCCCGTATCATCCAGCCACAAATGGATTGGCTGAGAGGTTTGTACAAACCTTTAAGAAGGCAATAAAGGCTATGTACAATGACAACATTCCGCTGCAGCACAAGGTGGACAATTTCCTGTTCGCCTACCGGAATGCGACACATGCAGTCACCAACCAGGCCCCAGCCATGATGTTCTTTAACCGAAGGTTAAGATCTCGCCTGGATTTGCTCAGACCAAACGTACGAAGAGATGTTGAGAGTAAGCAATTCCAGCACATCCATGAGAAGCCAACAAGGAGCTTCAATGTAGGGCAACCAGTCTTGGCCCGCGACTACCGAACAGAAAAATGGCAGCCAGGAACGATGTGCACACAGCAGGGCCCCCTAATGTACACAGTGGCCGTTGGGGAGAGCATCGTGAGACGCCATGCTGACCAGATCCTAGAGTCACAGGAACAAGTCTACCCCATGCCTTGCCCATACGTACCTGGTGATGAACCCGATGTACAGGTCGCATCTACCCCAGAAACAGTAGCATCGGAGCTGATGAACCAACCGACGACAGGGGGCCAGAATCGCCTCCGCACCAAGAGCAAGAAGCTCGGGAAAGGCGCTATCCAGCAAGGATCAGGAAGCCTCCCCAAAGACTGAATATATAAAGAGACTATTTTCAGCTAATGTTGCATGTTAAAAGTGTTAATTGTAATTAGTTTGATATTTAATTGTTAAATGAGTGTTATGGTACTGTTAATCTAAAAGGAGAGGAATTGTAATGTATATACCTTTAAGGGGGGAACTATCTTTTACAGCTCATGTATACTGCAGTACCGGCAGTGACCACACCTGTATATAGCACCGAGTAGTAATCTGTACAGATCAGTTCCAGTGTGAGCCACGTTGAGTAAACACCTGTTCTACCGTTCTCCTGCAGTCTGTGTCTTATTATACACAGACACAACAATGCGGACTGCAGGCCAGTCCAGTGTGATTTTCTCTAGCCACGCACGTCCCAGTAGCGATGGGTAATTTCCCTTTACCACATATAGTGGCAGTTTTGCAGTCTGTCCGTTCAATTTAACTGTCACCTCAATGGCACCTCTCATGGCCACAGGTTCGCCGGTATACGTCTTTAGCACAATGTTTGTTGGCTGAAGGGTAAGATGCTTTAGCATTTTGTTGTAGACAGTGTCTGAAACAAGGGACCTCCACCTCCATCCGCACTGATTGTCCCTCCACCAGTGGTGACACCCAGTAGCCATTTGAACCACCTGCAACCGTCAGTATGTGCACCTCTTCCTCCTCAGAGGTGTCGCTCCCCTCTGTTTTGCTTGTTCCATCATACTGCACTGAATGAACACTCTTTTTCCTCTCTTGTCCAAATACAGACATTTTGCTTCCATGCTTCCCAGCTCTGTCTGTTCTTTTTTTTAACCTCTACAGGCGCGTTCAATGTGACCCTTTTTGCCACAATTTCGCCATTCCAGCTCCGTACACCAGCAGTCATTAGCGTGATGGCCCGTTTTCCCACAACGGTAACATGTGCCGTTCCGCGCACCTTTAGGCTCAGACGACACCTTGTGAACTCTCCCTGTTGAACTCAACTGGTGAGCCTCCTTTTCCGCCATCTCCATGGAGACACTAACTTCAATGGCCTTTTCAAGTGTAAGGTTGTCCTCAGTAAGAAGGCGCTTCTGTGTGGCTGCACTTTGCAGACCATACACGAGTCTGTCTCTAATGGTGTCATTCAGCACCTCCTTGAACTGGCAGTGTTCTGACAACCTTTTTAAAGCAGCAATAAACATCGTCACTGATTCCCCCTCCTCTTGATTCCGTTTGTGAAATCTAAATCTCTCAGCAATAACCAGAGGTTTTGGTGAAATATGTGCTCCAAGAATTTCCACTAGTTACTTCTATGTTTTAGTTCCTGGCTTATCTGGCTGCACAAGGCTGCAAAGTAAATTGAATGTCTTCGGCCCCATTACACTCAAAAAGGTAGGCACGGCCTTTTTGTTTGCCACCGCATTCGCCAAGACAAAATAGTCAAAACGTTTCGTATAAGCGCTCCATTGCTCCACATTTTCATCAAAATCACCGATGTTTCCTAATATAGTAGCCATCTCACATTTCAAATTTAAATTTCTGTTTACTCACCGCACCCGTAACATACGCAGATTCATCCGCTCCTCGTCGCCACTTTGTTGTGTTGGTACCTTTTTACCGAGACACAATTAGAACTCAGAACTCAGAGATTCAAACATGAAGTGCTTTATTCGAAGGGAAAGGGAAGTTCTGGAGAGTTCTGAACAAAGAGAGCTAAACTTAACCAAGAGAACACCCAACCATTTATCTGCTGTGACAGCGCTACCACAGGTGGGAGGAGAACACACAATACATAACATAGTGGCTGAGACTGGGCCCATGGCTGGCCTGGGGAGCAGTAGTGGCTGAGACTGGGCCCGCGGCTGGCCTGGGGAGCAAAGCGACTGGGAACAGGCCCGTGGTCACCCAGCAGCGATGGCAGTAATTGGAGGCACGCAGGATGGTGAACACAGCGTTCGAACTGTGGGGACTGGGGAACTGAATGCTTCTAAATGTACACCAAATAAATCTTGAAATACTACAGGGAGGAAACAAAATATTAATAAATAAAAACAGCAAATGGGAAATTTGAAAGTTTCAAGCAAACTTACCTTCAAGCAGAAATCTCTTTGAGTCGATGGTAGTCAAGCTGAGAGAATCACGTAAGAAAGGTTTTCCACAGCCACCTGATTGTACAAAAACTCTGACAAGTTTACAGAGATAAAACCCATTATAAATGTTGACACAGGAATTTTAATGGGAAGAAGTTGGCACAAAAAATTACAAAAATGTGGCAACAGGAAGTCAAGTACTGAAAATGAAGTACATTCAGAGATAAGGCTGGAATTTGAAGTTTTTAACCTGCCCAGAGTGGGAAGCCCAGTAGAACACAGGAAACCCAGAAGTCAGGGTTCCCCCGTGTTACATCGTTATATTATTACATCATTAAATGGAACTACTTGTTACATCGTTATATGGAACTACTTTGGTTAGTGTATTTATATTGCTATGTGGCACACTGTGAAAGGCAGTGCGCAGTGCAAGGTCGGACATCTTGTATCACTCCGCACCATGCGGCAGAAACATCATAAAAGCAAGAATACAACTGAGTAAAAGTCATAAACCAAAAATGGGTTAAACGTGTCTGTATTACATAGTAATAAGAACACAAGGAGACACAACACCCCGCATGCTGTGCGTGCATGTGACGTCACAGATAGGTTCCCCGCCTGGAAGTCTGCCTGATTGACAGGCTAGCTTCCAGCCAGGTGGATAACGCTGAACCGGAGGCCGCAACCACAGGAAGGTATGACCCCGACCCTGACCCCGGAGGGTTGGGGTCCGATCCTCAATCACAGAGGGGGTCAATTCCCAGGGGGTCCGAATCTGTCCCTGTGGAGGTCTGATCCCCGACTGTTGGATCCGTGATTCAGAGGATATGCTGTTATAAAATAATCACACGGATGCTGTACATCAACAATAAACAGGTCTTTACTGGAGGAGGGTAGTCTCAAGACAGGGGGTACAGAGGCATGCGCAAAGCTTATATACCCTACAGTATACAGGAGATGTAAAAGTAGTTCTGACTTAAAGGCACATACACTACAATTCCTCCCCTTTTAGATTAGTAGTACCCCTAATATTCAAATAACAATTAACATTTCAACATGTACATTAAACAACAAAAGTCCATTTATAGATTCAGTCTTTGGGGCGGCTTCCTGACCCTTTCGGGATAGTGCCTTTCCGCAGGTTCTTGTTCTTGGTGCAGAGGCGATTCTGACTCCTTTTCATCGGTTAGTTCATCGGGTTCCACTGCTACTGGGTCTGAAGTAGATGCTACCGGTATGTCGGGTTCATACCCAGGTACTCGAGACATGGGGTTGACGCATTCCTGTGATGCTAAGATCTCATCGACGTGGCGTCTCACAATGTTCTCCCTGACATCCACTGTGTGCATTAATGGCCCCTGCCTTGTACATATCGTTCCGGGTTGCCATTTCTCTGTTCGATAGTCACGGGCCAAGACTGGTTGCCCTACATTGAAGCTCCTTGTCGGCTTCTCATTGATGTGCTGGAATTGTTTGTCCTCCACATTTCTTTGCACATTTGGTCTGAGCAAGTCCAGACGAGATCTCAACCTTCGGTTAAAGAACATCATGGCCGGGGTCTGGTTGGTAACTGCATGTGTCGCGTTTCGGCAGGCTAATAAGAAATTGTCCATCTTATGCTGTAGTGGAATTTCATCGTCGCACATGGCCTTTATCGCCTTCTTAAAGGTTTGTATGAACCTCTCAGCCAATCCATTTGTGGCTGGATGATACGGGGCGGATGTGTAATGCCTTACCCCATTCCTTCTCATAAGTTTTTGGAACTCGTCGGACACAAACTGTGGTCCATTATCAGAGCAAATCTGCTCTGGCAACCCGTTTCTGGCAAATATGGTCCATAGGACTGCAATCGTTCTCTCTGTAGTGGTTGAAGACATTTTTATCACCTCAGGCCACTTTGAATGAGCATCCACTGCTATTAAGAACATTGAGTCCATGAATGGACCAGCGAAATCAATATGCACCCGTTGCCATGGAGAGGAGGGCCACTCCGATGGGTGTAGAGAGGCATGTGGTGGTGCATTTTGGAACTTCTGGCATCCTAAGCAGCTCTTAGTTAGGTCTTCGATTTGTTGATCGATTCCCGGCCACCACACATAACCCTAGCAAGGCTTTTCATTTTCACTCCCCCCAGATGACCTTCATGTAGCTCATTTAGCACTCTCTCCCTTAACTTGGGTGGAATCACCACTCTGGATCCACACATCACTGTCCCGTGGCATACTGACAGCCGTTCTCTTCTGGATGAGAATGCTGGCAACAGTGAGTCGCCATGTGTTGGCCATCCCCTCACCGTCAATTCATATACCCGCGACAGCGTCGGATCATTTCGGGTCTCCTTCTCTATATCCGCGTTTGTTACTGGCAATCGTTCAATTATTGACGAATAAAATATCTCGATAGGGTCCACTGCTGGTGCTTCCTCCACAGTAGGCAGTGGCAGGCGCGATAGCCCATCAGCGTTCCCATGCTGTTTCGTGCCTTTATATTCTATTTCATATTGATTCGCCCCTAGAAACAGGGACCCTCTTTGTAACCGCTGTGCAATCATCACTGGAATGCCCTTCTTAGAATTAAAGATGGAGACAAGTGGCTGGTGGTCAGTCAGCAAGGTGAACTTCTGCCCGTGCAGATAGTGGTTGAATTTTTTTACTCCCCATACTAGGCTGAGGGCCTCCCTGTCAATCTGGGCGTAGTTGCGCTCGGCTGAGGTTTGTGACCGAGACGCAAAGACTACTGACCTCTCCAACCCGTCTGGGAATTTGTGCAACAGCACTGCTCCAATACCATAGGGTGATGCATCACATGCCAACCGAATTGGTAGTGCTGGGTTGAAATGGGCCAACGCCTCTTTTGATGTGATCAATTCCTTACACTTCTGGAAAGCTCGTCTATGTTCGTCATCCCACTTCCATGGTACCCCTGTTTGCAGTAGGGTGTTCAGTGGGTGTAATACCGTGGACAAATTCGGTAAGAACTTGTGGTAGTAGTTTACCAGCCCAAGGAACGACCTCAGTTGTGACACATTTTCCGGTGCTGGAGCCTTGACTACTGCCTCAATCTTGTCAGGGGACTTATGTAACCCCTCTTCATCGATGACGTGGCCACAATATGAGATCTGTTTCTGGAAAACCTCGCACTTGTGGCGATTAGCTCGTAGCCCATACTCCTTTAATCTGGTGAGCACCTTCTCCAAGTTGGCGAGGTGATCACCGTCATTTTCACCCGTGACCAAGATGTCGTCCAAATAACACTGGGTCCCTGGAATCCCTTGCAGGACCTGATCCATCGCCCTTTGCCAGATAGCCGGAGCCGAGGCTACTCCAAACACCAGCCGGTTGTATTGGTAGAGACCTTCATGAGTGTTGATCGTAAGGTATCGTTTCGAAGCTTCTTCTACCTCCATTTGCAAGTACGCCTGGGCTAGATCAATTTTGATGAAGCGTTTACCTCCAGATAGCGAGGCGAAAATATCCTCAATTCGTGGAAGCGGATATTGTACCATGTGAAGGACTGGGTTCACTGTCACCTTAAAATCCCCACAGATGCGGACCTTCTTTGGTCTGGCCTTCAGAAACTTTGGGTTTACATTTTCCTCTATTTTAATCGTTGCTGTTATTCCTTTTAGTGTTCCTAGTCCCTCCTGGAACACTTCTTTTGCGTCGGTTAGCATTTTTGACAGTCGTCCAGGTGTGACGTCGTCATCCTTTTTGGCCTCCACCTTCAGTGCCTGTATGGAATGCCAATCTAATTGTATCTTCTGGATCCATTCACATCCTAGCAGTGGTGGTCCTCCATCTGGCAATACATATATATCCATTTTAGGTATTTCCTAGCCTTTATATGTCACTTTCACCCTTATTTTTCCTTTGGGGTAGACTTTTTGCCCCGTATACATCTTCAAGACAATCTCTGTAGCTTTCAAGGGTATGTGTGAAAATAGCCGCTTGTAGTCTCTTTGATTTATGACTGTTAGGGCTGACCCTGTGTCCAATTCCATTTTCACTTGGACTCTGTCTATCTTGAGTGTAACCCAGATAGTCTGGTGATCCTCCATTTCGGTTACCTTATGTAGTTTCAGACAACCCAGCTCCTTGCTTCCGGAGTCTGTGTCACTTTTCTGTTCGTCTGAACCACTGTCCATCACCTGGTGTACCTTTTTGTACTTCTCCTGTGGAGATTTCTTACTGTTGGTTTTCTTCCCAGACCTGCAGACTCTTGCTATGTGTCCTGCTTTCCCACACTGTCTGCACACTTGGTCCTTGAACCAACAATCTTTCTGGTCATGTGTTGTTCTGCTGCAGCGATAGCACTTCCCTGTTCCATAGGACATTTCATTGGTGCCATATTCTTGCGGTCTCCGTTGTATCTCTGCAGCGCCCCTTGCGGCTGCTTCGTGTGATACTGCCATACTGAAAGCTTTGTCCAGCGTAAGATCCTTTTCTGATAGAAGCCGTTTCTGGGTTCCTTCACTTTGTAGCCCACACACAAACTTGTCCCTTAACGTATCTGCTAGTCCCGCTCCAAACTGGCAGTGTTTCGATAGCTTGCGTAGTTCCGTTAGGTACTCAGCATTGCTTTCGTCTTTGTGTTGGTTCCTTTTATGGAACTTAAATCGTTCTGCTATCAGCAGCGGTGTGGGGTTTAAGTGGTCCTGTAGGATTCCTACTATGCTTTCAAAATTCTTGTTTACCGGCTTCTCTGGGGTTATTAGATTTGGCAGTAACCCATAAGTTTTTGCACCCATGGAATTTAACAGAACCAGTGCTTTATTAGCATCTGGCACTTCATTTGCCCTGCGGTACACCTCAATACGTTCCACATATGTCGCCCAATCTTCGACTTCATTGTCGAACGTAGAGATACTGCCACTCTTCGGCATCCTTGGGTGTGAGTTAACTGTCAAAAATGGCGCCTCCCGCGCTTCCCCTTCTTCTCCGCTGGCACAAAATGGCATTTCCCGCGCTTTCCTTCCTTCCCGCGCTCGCCCTTCTTCTCCGCTGCGGCTTCTAAAAATGGCATCTCCCGCGCTCTTCCTTCTTCTCCGCGGCTCAATGGCGTCTCCCGCGCTCCCCTTTCTTCGCCCCGTGGACCCTGTTCAGCCCGTGAGCCCTGGCTGTGCTCTGCGCATTCTTCTTTTTATTTTTTTTTATTTTTTTTGACGCCGCTCAGTCTAGAACCCCGCTGTTTCTTTACCCTCTCTCACTCCGGTTTGTTTTCTTTGTCTCGACGCCGCTCGGTGTTCAACCCCCGGCTGCGCCCTGTGGTCTTCACCCTTTGTCTTACCCCGTCAACGCTGCTCGGCTTTCTCTCCGCTGTTGGTCGGCTCCAGCCGCCGCTGCTCGGGAAGGGTCTGTGCTGGACCTGTCGTCGGTCTCTTGCTGCTCGTCATGGCTGGGGAACCAAGCCCGGCTCTCCACAGCCTCCCCTGCGAAGTTCAATCTCTGCCTGATGGCTGGGC
Organism: Somniosus microcephalus; assembly: GCF_052327205.1. NCBI lineage: Eukaryota > Metazoa > Chordata > Chondrichthyes > Squaliformes > Somniosidae > Somniosus > Somniosus microcephalus. The sequence goes on along the minus strand of NC_140995.1, from coordinate 104,365,272 downwards.
GGTTGCTCGTAGTCGACGCCCGTGTTCCTGGCCTCGACTATTTTTTTTTATGTTGCAGGTAGATTCGAATCGACACTCGTCGCCACTGTTGGATCCGTGATTCAGAGGATATGCTGTTATAAAATAATCACACGGATGCTGTACATCAACAATAAACAGGTCTTTACTGGAAGAGGGTAGTCTCAAGACAGGGGGTACAGAGGCATGCGCAAAGCTTATATACCGGTGTGGTCACTGCCGGTACTACAGTATACAGGAGCTGTAAAAGTAGTTCTGACTTAAAGGCACATACACTACACCGACCCCAAGGGGGTGTCTGATCCTCGGGTGGGGGGGGCGGTGGTGTCTGATCCTCGGGGGGGGGTCCGATCCCCAATCCCGGTGGGGGGGCGGGGGGAGAGTCTGAACCCTGAGGGGGTCCGAACCTTGAGGGGGGTCCGATCCCCGACCCTGGGGGGAGTTTGTATGGGGCAGGGGGCTGGTTGTGGGACCAGGAGGAAGCACTCCTGCACCTCCCGGCCCACAAGGATTGCTCCCCAAGGCTATCCTCACCTCGCTGCAGCTGCTGGGAATCCTGAGGCCCAGGATCCGTGGCCAGCCACAGTTAAATCCAAGGCTTCAAGCTTCATTATAATATTTTAAGTGCCAGCCCGCCTCCCGGGATTGGGTTGGCTCCCTGCCCCTGCTTCCACCTTCGCTAAACCCGAGGGTGAGCGGGTTAGAGGCAGGCTGGAGTCGGGATTCACATTTTTAATGCTTTAATCTCCCACCCGACCTCAACCCACCCATTTTTGGGGGTTAAAATCCCCCCCCAAAGCTTTTGAAGATGTTTCATTCAGTTCTAATTCGAGCTATTATAAGTTAGGAGGACATTTTAATACTCACCAATGGCCCAGTAATTCCGGGCCCAACGCGTGAGTACGGACGGGGTACTCACGCGTGTGCCCGGAGGAATTGCCGGTTTTCAGCATGCACAGCGCATGCGCTGAAAACCGGAATTTCCTGTCCTCTGACCCAAGGGGTTAAGAGGCAGAATGCGCGCGACTGCACAGGCAGCGCGTGCGCAGTGAAATTCCTTTTTCTTTTCAGAGTTGCGCGTGTGTTTGAAAAACCACACGTAAGTACTTAGTTTTTCAGGTAAGTGGTCTATTAATGCAATTGAGAAATTTTTTTTCCACAGGTTTGTTATTTTTTAATAATTTACAGTGAGGTAAATTTAGTTTTAGCCCCGATTTTTAATATAAATTTTTTTTTAAATTTTAAAATTATTGTTTAAAATAGTTTTTCAGAGTTCTTTATGGTTCATTTAAGTAGTGCAATGTTTTTTTAAATTTTCTTTCAGGTTTAAGTAGTGTTTTGGGGCCAGGAGTTTTCATGAGTTTGACAGCTCTTACTGTCAAACTCATGAATGAACTTTTGCAACCTCCCATTGGTTGCCCTGTGCTCACGTGATCCCAGCCGGCTCATCGCACTAAGTACACCGCTGGGTCACGCACGCACAGCGCGGCAGTACCACAAGCGGGCCAGTCAGAAGAAATGCAATGCGGGCCAGAATTAAAATGTCAGCGCGCTGGGTAAGTGAACATCGGGGGCTTGCACGCACGGCAAGCTCCCGATCCTAATTTCAGGGCCATTATGTTATGTGAACAGAAGTGTATTCCTTACCATTTTGTCACCCTCCCCAAGGAAAGATTAAATATTAAGTTTACTGAGCTATCGAGGTCTCACATATAATTTCCTTCTCTAAAAAGTCATAGATTTCTATTAACTCATTTGCTGTATATAAACACCACAAAATGTGAAGATTCATTAAATTCACCTGCTGTTTCTGCACAGAGATAAAATGATCTTATAACCTTAGTTCTAAGCAACAGCTTCTAAATGTGGTATTCCTGCTGTAAGCAGATGAATACAAAGGGACAAGCAGTTGCGTATATCTTCGCTCACTGGACAGGCTGACATGTGATAGTTTGCTACCTGACATACAAAATGTGGAAATAGCATTTCTATTTCTAGTTATCAGATCACATGAGTTTGTGGAAGTGAAAATCATGGGAGAACTGTTCTACAAAGCACTTTTGGAAGAAAATATGCACAAGCAGATGTCCAACCCTGAGCTATAGGTACCCAATCAACCTGTTGTTATCGAATATCCTTCACTTCAGTTTTTTTTTTAACTATTTCAATCGTAGCCAATCAATTTCAATTTTGCATAAAATGTTACAAACAGCTGATCATCGTAATCAGTGTTGTGTTACAACTATATCAAAGTTCTTCACAAATTAATTAAATGTTTATAAAGTAAATTAAAGGGGGTTTGTTGGAATAATTGAAGTTTCAAACAATTCTTTGTCTCATGTGTTTCCCACTAGTTCACTAAAAGCCACAATCTTCCAATAACCGGCTCAACGCAAAGGCTCACCTGTGCTTGCCGCACAGAGGGCTGGTCTGGCTTGTTCCAATTTTCTGATTGAAGCTCCTCTGCCTTATTTGCATAGGTTACAAGCATGGGAAAAGCTTGTCCAGAGAACTTGTCCTGTCGTACACTGAGCTGGGGATCGGAAAATCTGGAAAGACAGCAGCCCTGCAAAGTCTGCAGTTAGTCATCCAAAGGCAAGCTGCAGTGGGCACACCATGCTATAGCTGAGGTGTGGGCAGCGCTGCTCCATTTCATGCTGAAGAGTTAAAGGTTCAGCTGCCATAAATGCCACCAAGGAGAGAGGGTCTATTTGTGGCTGAAGACCACCATCCAGTCAAAGGATAGTTTCAAACTGCATCGAGGGAGGTCACTGATTAAGTCATACAGTCATAACGGCACAGAAGGAGGCCATTCGGCCCATCGAGTCCGTGCCGACTCTCTGCAGAACAATCCAGTCAGTCCCATTCCCCCGCTCTATCGCCGTAGCCCTGCAAGTTTATTGCCCTCAAGTGCCTATCCAGTCTCCCCTTGAAAACATTGAGCGCGTCCGCTTCCACCACTTCCGTCGGCAGCGAGTTCCAGGTCCTCACCACTCACTGCGTAAAAAAGTCTATGCTGTTACCCATGTCCCCTGCACCTGACTGGAAATGAAGAAGACATTTGTTGGAGGAAGGCGAAGGTGAATCTGCTTCTTCCCTTTGCACACTTTTCTTGTCCTGCCCGTCAAGCATAGCACAAACCTAAGGTGGGAATTCCTGCACCCCCTGAGAGGTAACATTTCAAGCATTATATGGGATTGATGTGCGCATTGACTACAGCTGAGGGGCCAAAACCCTCGGCCTTCCAAAGAATTGCCACTGTAACTCCAGCAGTACTGTGAGAGAAGGGCTAGAAAATAGGTTAGGGCCTGATACGTCAGGTCCTGGCTTGATGTTGGGGACTTTCTGGGGCCTTGTAAGGGTGGAGCCTCCACCCACCCTTACCAGGCCAGTTGTGTAGGAGAGGGCAGGGTTCCGTTGCATCAATGATTTGGACTCAGAAACCCAATGTAATTTGGTCAAATTTGCAGATAGGCAGAAAGGTAAATCCGAGAAATTACCGTAACTTAAATTGTGAGAGTATAAAAAGGGGTTATAGGTTTAAATTAGTAAAAGGCAAATTTAGGACTGATTTCATGAATTTGTTTACACAAAGAGTGATCAACACATGGACTGCAGTTCTGCATTGACTCAGTCAACTATCTCCCTCCATGCTGCTTACACCTCACTTTTTACAGAATGTCTTCTGCCCCACATAGAGACACCCTCTGCTGCACCTCCTGCAGCAGGACCTCCAAGGTGTTGTCAGCTAATGAGCAGTTTTTACCACGTTTCTTGTATCCATTTGTTTAATTGGCAAAAGGTTGTTTTGGACACAATACTTTTTTTTCCCTCTATGGGCTGAGTGGGCCTTAAAAAGCTGCTCCCAGCTCAGATTTTCAGCCCTATGGCCAATAGTGTTACGAGCCAAGCTCTCTGTGCACGTTTTCCAATCAAATGAAGGGAAGGCGCTTGCCTCAAAAAATTCAATGACACCAGCTTTTCAAACTGGCTGTGTGGGAGCACCCACCCAACAGATGAGTGCAGCCCTGATTTTGTCAGTCTCTCACACACATAAGATGTAAAATAAAATAAAACTTTTTTTCACTCTCCAATTTTATTCCCTCATCTTGAAGGCACTGACTCATGTCTCCAGTGCCTTACCCAAGTTTATTCATGATTCTAGCCAATGAGTGAGTAATGGGAGTGTCATCGCTGAGCCTGATCCTGTTCTCACTTGATGTCCACACCTGCATGATAATTAGGAATAGGAATCTTAGCTGATTTTTTCACTTCTTAACCCAAGGTCGTGGAGGCCAATTGTATCGTCCCTACTGATACTGTGACTGAGATCACAGATCAAAAATCAAACTTGGGACCATCTACCTTTACCACCTGAGCCATCAACGGACCATATAGATTTAGGCCCCAGATTTTACAAGGCTGAAGAGAGCATATGCAGCAGCTAAACCCATGTGCGGAGAGCCCAGAATAAGGGCTGTGTTGTGTCGGTACCTTTCTACCTAGACACAATTTAGGACACAGAACTCAGAGATTCAAACATGAAGTGCTTTATTCGAAGGAAAGGAAGTTCTGGAAAGTTCCGAACAAAGAGAGCTAAACTTAACCGAGAACACGCAACCATTTATCTCCTGTGACAGCGCCACCACAGGTGGGAGGAGAACACACAATACATAACATTTCCTTCCCTCTTAAATGGAAGGTCCACATTATTCCTCAACAGGTAAGTTACTTTCAATGTACTCAACTAACCAAGGGTAGAGGTAGACTGCCTCAAACCCTGACTTTACCCTGGGGTTTATTCTGCCCCAGTCTTGTGGGTAAGTCACTAAGCCTACAGATCCAAGCGTCTTGGAGGCCGCCGCTCTCTGACAGGATACCAGCGGTCATCGCTGGCTTCCACAGCAGTAGGCATTGACACAGGCCTAGATGGAGAAGGTGCCTGTGTCAGTTGAAAGTCAGGAGTTTGCACAGGTGGAACAGTCTCTTTGACTTCCTGTGTTGGAGAAGAGCACTGTGGCAAGGGATGCTGGTTTGCAGTATCATCCGGAAACAGTTCAGGCCAACCAGCCGTTGGAGCCTCTGTGGCTGTCTCTGCTCCTAGCAACAGTTGATCTGTGTGTCTTCTCCAGACGACTTCCTCAGCAGTCTCAACCGTGTAAGACACAGGGCCCGTCTGCGTGATCACCGTAGCAGGAACCCATTTCGGTCCAGTGTTGTAGTTTCGAGTTAGGACGTGCTCTCCCGGATGAAACCGTCTCTCCTTGGCTCTTTTCTCTCTCTTTTCAACTTGAGCTTGTTGTTGACGATGGACAACCTGCTCTGCCCTTGGAGGTTTGAGTAAGTCAAAACATGTCCGCAACTGCCTCTTCATCATGAGCGAAGCGGGGGAAGTTTTGGTTGTGGCATGCGGCTCGTTCCTGTAGGACAACAGGAAGCTGTTCAGACGTTGGTGGATTGAGCCCTGACCTTGCGATGCCGTCAAGGCGTACTTCAAAGTTTGCACGAACCTTTCTGCCTGGCCATTAGTAGAGTGATGATAGGGCGCAGACCTGATGTGTTGGACACCATTCACATGCAGGAAGGTTGCAAACTCCTGTGAAACAAATTGTGGACCGTTGTCACTTACGAGTTGTTCTGGTGAGCCATAACGGCTGAACATCTCACCAAGTTTCTCAATTGTTTTCTCTGCTGTGGTAGGCCTCATCACAGCGACCTCTGGCCACTTGCTATGAGCATCTACAACCAGCATAAACATCTTCTCTTTGAAAGGACCGGCGAAGTCCACATGTACTCGCTGCCACACTTCTGCAGGCCAATCCCAGGGGTGTAGGGTTGCCAGCTGTGGAACATTCCGGACCCTTTGACATGGGGAACATGTTTTGGCTTTCTCCTCAATATTCCCATCGAGACCTGGCCACCAGAAGTAGCTTCTTGCCATTTCCTTCATCCAAACCATCCCACTGTGGCCTGTATTAAGTTGTTGCAGTATAGGTTCCCTCAGAGGTGGCGGAATGATGACACGGTGTCCCCAAAGAAGACAACCTGCCTGGATGGAGAGCTCATTTCTTTTTGAAACGTAAGGTTTCAAACTAGGAGAATCTCCTATAGCTCTCCCTCGAATGACATCGTCCATTACCTCAGACAGGACTGGATCGTTGCGGGTGTACCTTCGCACCTGAACTGCAGTGACAGGTGCTCCCTCCACTTGTCTAAAGTAGAAGATGTCTATCTGACGAGGCTCTGGGGGAGTTAACAGGCAAGGGTAGCCTCGAGAGACTGTCTGCGTTGCCGTGCAAGTCTGATTTGCGATATTTGATGTCGTATGTGTGTCCTGACAACAGTAAAGCCCACCTTTGCATCCTGCTTGCAGCGAGAGATGGAATTCCAGTGTGGGGCCCGAAGATTGAAGTCAATGGACGGTGGTCCGTCAGGAGTGTGAACCTTCTCCCAAACAGGTACTGATGAAATTTTCGAATTCCAAAAACGATTCCCAAGGCCTCGAGCTCGATCTGCGCATAGTTACTCTCAGCCTTGTTCAAGGTGCGTAATGCGAAGGCGATAGGTTTCTCTTCACCCGAAGGCATGATGTGGGATATGACTGCTCCCACACCATATGGTGATGCATCACATGCTAGCTGCACGGGTAGCTTTGGGTCGAAGTGTGTCAGGACCTCCGATTTCAGCAATGCTTTCTTTGCTTGGGCGAAAGCTTCGTTGCACAGTTCAGTCCATTTCCATGTTTTGCCTTGACATAGCAACTGATGTAACTGCTTCAGCAATGTTGCTAAGTCTGGAATAAACTTCCCATAGTAGTTAAGTAGCCCCAGAAATGAACGTAACTGGCTCACATTCTGGGGTGCTGGGGCCTCCACGATCGCCTTGACCTTTGACGGCGCCTTATGCAGGCCAGTAGCATCAATCACATGCCCCAGGTACTCAACTGAAGACTGAAAGAATTCACATTTGTCTTTACGAACTCTGAGTCCGTACTCTTTCAGTCGTTGTAGTGTCGCATCCAAGTTCAGAAGATGATCCTTCTCGTTTGTCCCAGTGACAAGGATGTCGTCCAGGTAGCACTGGACTCCTGGCAGTCCACTCAAAATCTGATCCATTGCCCTTTGGAATAGAGCAGGGGCCGACGTAATTCCAAACGGAAGGCGGCAGTACCTGTATAGCCCCTTGTGTGTCACAATTGTCAGCAGCTCCTTTGATTTGTCATCGACATGCATTTGTAGATAAGCCTGGCATAAGTCTATTTTGCTGAACTTTTGCCCTCCGGCCAGGCCCGTAAAAAGTTCCTCAATGAGGGGAAGAGGCTACTGTTCCGCAGACAGCACCGGATTAATAGTCATTTTAAAATCCCCGCAGATTCGAACAGATCCATCCTTTTTCAGGACAGGAACAATGGGTGTGGCCCATTTGCTCACGCTCACAGGCTCCAGGACTCCATTCTCGACTAAGGCCTCCAAGTTAGCCTCAACTTTTGGCCTAATTGCATCGGGTACAGGTCGGGCTTTGTGAAACTTCGGCTTGCTGTCAGGTTTAATGTCCAGTCTCACGCTGATCTTTTTCATGCTCCCAAGTTCCCCAATGAAGAGTTCTGCATGTTTGTTTAACACTGCAGTCAGACCTTACTCCCCTTTTGACATCATGCGGACTGCAGGCCAGTCCAGCGTGATTTTCTCTAGCCACGCACGTCCCAGTAGCGATGGATAATTTCCCTTTACCACATATAGTGGCAGTTTTGCAGTCTGTCCGTTCAATTTAATTGTCACCGCAATGGCGCCTCTCATGGCTACAGGTTCGCCGGTATACGTCTTTAGCACAATGTTTGTTGGCTGAAGGGTAAGATGCTTTAGCATTTTGTTGTAGACAGTGTCTGAAACAAGGGACACAGCCGCGCCTGTGTCCACCTCCATCCGCACTGATTGTCCCTCCACCAGTGGTGACACCCAGTAGCCATTTGAACCACCTGCAACCGTCAGTATGTGCACCTCTTCCTCCTCAGAGGTGTCGCTCCCCTCTGTTTTGCTTGTTCCATCATACTGCACTGAATGAACACTCTTTTTCCTCTCTTGTCCAAATACAGACATTTTGCTTCCATGCTTCCCAGCTCTGTCTGTTCTTTTTTTACCTCTACAGGCGCGTTCAATGTGACCCTTTTTGCCACAATTTCGGCATTCCAGCTCCGTACACCAGCAGTCATTAGCGTGATGGCCCATTTTCCCACAACGGTAACATGTGCCGTTCCGCGCACCTTTAGGCTCAGACGACACCTTGTGAACTCTCCCTGTTGCACTCAACTGGTGAGCCTCATTTTCCGCCATCGCCATGGAGACACTAACTTCAATGGCCTTTTCAAGAGTAAGGTTGTCCTCAGTAAGAAGGCGCTTCTGTGTGGCTGCATTTTGCAGACCACACACGAGTCTGTCTCTAATGGTGTCCTTCAGCACCTCCTTGAACTCGCAGTGTTCTGATAACCTTTTTAAAGCAGCAATAAACATCGTCACTGATTCCTCCTCCTCTTGATTCCGTTTGATAAACGAAATCCCTCAGCAATAACCAGAGGTTTTGGTGAAAAATTGTGCTCCAAGAATTTCCACTAGTTGCTTATATGTTTTAGTTCCTGGCTTATCTGGTTGCACGAGGCTGCAAAGTAAATTGAATGTCTTCGGCCCCATTACACTCAAAAAGGTAGGCACGACCTTTTCATTTGCCACCGCATTCGCCAATACAAAATAGTCAAAACGTTCCGTATATGCGTGCCATTGCTCCACATTTTCATCAAAATCACCGATGTTTCCTAATATAGTAGCCATCTCACGTTTCAAATTAAAATTTCTGTTTACTCACTGCACCCGTCTCTGTTCCGAGTGTTTTGTAGTCGAAAACAAGAAAGTTCCCACAACACAGATTCATCCCATCCTCGTCGCCACTTGTTGTGTCGGTACCTTTCTACCTAGACACAATTTAGGACTCAGAACTCAGAGATTCAAACATGAAGTGCTTTATTCGAAGGAAAGGAAGTTCTGGAAAGTTCCGAACAAAGAGAGCTAAACTTAACCGAGAACACCCAACCATTTATCTCCTGTGACAGCGCCACCACAGGTGGGAGGAGAACACACAATAGAACACACAATACATAACAGGCTGGATCCTGACTCCTCCAGGATTCTGCCACATTTCAACCAGACTTTGAATTTCTGGTCAGGAGCTGTGGGTGGATTCCAAGGGGGCATGTCAGGGCGAGTTCATGGCTTTCTCCAGGAAATTTCTGCATTTACAGCCTTGAAAGGTCTCAGCAGAATTCACACCAGTAGGCATCTTTAAAGCCCCCATACCTTCACTAAAGTAAGGTAAATTATCCCAGAGAAAACTGCTGCTAATGCACCCTTGCAGGTGCTGGCAGCTCACCCTGACTATGCTAATGATCCTGTCCCTAGAATTTGGGAAAGGGTCTCCAGCCTTGGGTAAGGGCAGGGCAGGCATACAGTTTATAACAACATCTCAGATGGGATTTTCTTCTTTGCTGCAGTGGCGGCAGTTCTACAGCATGTAGGACTTCCACCCATTCCCATGCCTGCAGCCTAACCCCAGCCAATTTCCTGGTGTATGGCTAATTATCATAAAGTAGCTGTCGCCAGAACTGTTTATGCTGGCACCAGGTTGAGTGCCTCAGGTGAGGGTGGAGAATAAACTGCTGGGGTATTGCTAAAGATATGAAAAATACATTTTTTTAAAGTTTGAGTTTGTCACTCCCCGCCTGATTTTGCTTTGCTGTCCGTCCAGTTTGCTGGCATAACCTGAAGGGAAATTCAGCTCTGTCTTTCCCAGGGGTGCCATATATTCCAGGAAATTTCCAGAGCGAAAATAGGATTGACATTCTCTCTGCTTTGGATAGTAAGATTCCACTGAACGTTCCTGTGAAACTAATTATTGAATGTTAATGACACTGTATCGATTTTACATGAGAATGATTGGATTGTTCTGCCAGCTTGATATTTAATTACGATTCCTTTCAAAGCCCCCTCAATTTTCTTGCCTTTTCTCACTTCCTCTAGCGATGAATCTTGCTGGCATGTAATTTCATGGATGATATGTGGGCCTTCAGTTTGTTTGTTGCCGAGTGGCCATTCATCACGTGTGCGCAGGATAACAGACTTACTTTTAAATATTGCCGTCATTCTCCCTGTGATCTGACATAGAATTTACAGCACACAAACAGACTGTTCAGCCCAACTGGGCTGTGCCGGTATTTATGCTCCATACAATCCTCCTCCCACCTTACTTCATCTAACCTTATTAGCATATCTTCTATTCCTTTCTCCCTCATGTGTTTATCTAGCTTCCCCTTAAATGCATCTATGCTATTCACCTCAACCACTCCATGTGGTAGCACATTCCAAATTCTAAACACTCTCCGGGTAAAGAAGTTTCTCCTGAATTCCCTATTGGATTTATTAGTGACTATCTTATATTTAAGAGAGAGTTTTCTCTCTCTTTTTGCCTATCCTTTCTGATTCTCCCAGTGCTCTCTTCTGTTTCTCTCTTTCTGGGTTTTCTTTTCTGATTCTTCTCTGATCCAATCTTCCCACAGTAGGCCATTCAGCACCTCGAGCCTGCTTCGCCACCCAATCACACCATGGCTGATCTGCATCCCAACTCCATCCACCTGCCCTGGCTCCGTCCGCAACCCCCAGTACATCTACCTACAATTAGCCTCTAATTTAGCTCGGAGTTTTACGAACATATGAACAGGATTGGACCATTCAGCCCCTCGAGCCTGTTCCGCCTATTAATTAAATCATGGTTGACCTGTATCTTAACTCTATCTACCCATTAACATTAACATTCAATAATTAGTTGACAGCAAAGGGAAAGTACGTGTGCAGAGTGCTCATGAGGGAGCATGTGCTACATAATGGCATCATGATATTGTTAACTAGTGATGGCCCGATGAGCAAAATATAAATTGGACAGGGGCATATACATAAAATAAAAACAACATTTCTGTGGTCAGGTGTAATCTGTTATCCCCCTCCCCCCTATCAGCCTGTCAACACTATCTGGGATACAGTTAACCAGCTGATCATCAGGGATGAAACTTTTCCGTAAGGACAGGCAAGGCAAGTTGATGCATATTGGAGCATTAGGCTGTCCCCCTTCCCATCCACACTTCACAAGACAATTAAAAATCAGATAACAAGGCCGGGATCTTACCTGAGGAGACGTGTTGTGGGCGGAACTGCTGGTTTCTGAGTTCTAGTCTGGCCCCCAGCAACATCTGATGATCTAACACTATTTTCCCCTGATTGGCCTTGTTAAGCCTGCCCTGCGGGCTTGCCGGCCAATTAAGGGAAAACCGATGTCAGATGACGTCAGTGCATGATGCTGCATCTGCCGGTTTTGTTAAAGTGACAGGCCCCATAATTTTTTGACAGATGATTTGAAAGCGTTTGAAAGCATTGAGGTGCTGTCAAAAACTGACAACCACTGTCCAAAGATGAGCCCTTGCACCAAGGCTCACCAATGACTCTCTCCTTAGGAGAAAACAGATGGCAGCTGCATGTGAGATTGCAGAAGCCATCTGTCAATTCTCCCGATCAGATGACGCTTCACAGAAACATCAAATCTTGTCACCTGCAGATACATATAAACAAAATAAAAATATTTCTCACTACATTCTCTCACCTGTTATACTTACCTGTGCACCATTGCACCCATCACACTACCTCTGCAGCTGTCATTTGCACACTTACATTGCAGCAGACCCACAGCTCGGCTCGCTGACCCTGGTGGGGTTTCCCACGGAAAATGGTGAAAAGCCTCTTAACTGCCTGTTAACTACCTGTTAACAGGCAGTTAATTGGCTCTAATTCCCTTCCCGCCGCTAGGAGACAGGTCCTTGTGCGAATCGGGGACCCGCCTCCCGGGAAGATGGTTCGGAGGCAGATTGGGAGCGGGGTTGGGACCCGCTCCCAATTTTTCCCATTTTCCCACCAGTCCCGCCACCAAATCTGCCTCCTCAGGGCTGATAAAATCCAGCCCCAACTTTCCCACTAGAGTCGCTAAGTAATTAAAATAAATAATGGTGATAGTGCAACTTGTGGGCAGTAAAGCCCTCTAGACAGTGCATGTGGTGGCAACTTCCTCAAATCAATATCTTAATTTACCTCATTGGTAACTCACTATCACTCTTTTACATCTATCTGCTTGGCACTGGGTGAGCTCTAGTAGAATTACTGCCAAACAGATTATCATGCTCTTAATTCCTTGTGTTTCCTCATATTATGTGCATTACGGAGCTCTATTTGCATTACAGATTGATAAACTAGTTTGGCAGGATTGGGAATTTGTTCACAGGCTTCAGTTAAAAAACCATTTAACACTTGATTTCTATCTTCTATTTATATTACTGGAAGTTCCAGGAATTTTTTGATGAAGTAACGGAGGATTGATGAAAGGACTGCAATGGATGTTGTCTAAATGGATTTTCAGAAGGCATTTGACAAAGTACCACATAGAAGGCTGGTTAACAAAATTGAGGTTCATGGAATAGGTGGGTCAGTGGCAGCTTGGATAAGGAATTGGCTTAAGGACAGAAAACAGCAAGTTGTGGTAAATGGCTGTTTTTCAGACGGACGATGGTCGACAGTGGTGTTCCCCAAGGGTCAGTGCTGGGCCACTGCTTTTTTTGATATATATAAATGACCTGGATATTGGAATACAGAGTAGAATTTCTAAATTTGCTGATGACACCAAACTTGGGGGTGTGGCAAACAGTGAGGATGATACCAATCGACTGCAACAGGACAAAGAAAGGCTAGGAGAATGGGCAGACAAGTGGCAGATGGAATTTAATAGAGAGAAGTGTGAGGTGATGCATTTTGTCAGAAGGAACAGGGAGAGGCAATATACACTTAATGGCACAGTTTTAAAGAGCGTGCAGGGACAGAGGGACCTGGGAGTTAATGTGCATAGGTCCCTGAAGGTGGCAGGACATAACGAGAGAGTGGTTAACAAAGCACATGGGATCTTGGGCTACATAAATAGAGGTATTGAGTACAAAAGTAGAGAAGTTATGCTCAATCTTTATAAAACGCTGGTTAGGCCACAACTGGAGTATTGCGTCCAGTTCTGATCACCACACTTTAGGAAGGATGTGAAGGCCCTTGAGAGGGTGCAGAGGAAATTTACCAGAATGGTTCTGGGGATGGGGGATCTTAGCTACAAGGACAGGCTGGGGAAGCTGGATTTGTTTTCATTAGAGCAAAGGAGGTTGAGGGGTGATTTGATAGAGGTGTACAAGATTATGATGGGTTTGGATAGGCTAGACGGGGAAAGGCTGTTCCCACTGGTTGATGGTACAAGGACCACGGGACACAGATTTAAGGTTTTCAGCAAGAGATACAGCGGGGATGTGAGGAAAAACTTTTTTATGCAGCGAGTGGTGATGGTCTGTAATTCGCTGCCAACAGAAGTGATGGAAGCGGAGACACTCCGGCCTAGAAATTCAGTATAGCCACTTTTGGGGCGGTAAAGTCGGGCGGGCGCTAAAGTTAGCGCCCGCCGGAAAGTGGAGGCCACTTCGCCGAAATTCAGTAGCTTTGGCCAAGGAGTTTGGGCGAGCGCTGAAACTGGCGTTGCACTCCTATCTTTAGGCGCTAAGCCGGCGGTGCGGACTGATAACGCCGAGGCCGGGCGCAGCGTAGGTGCGATCATGTTTTGATTGACAGCAGACACCCTGACGCCGGCCAGCTCTTAAAGGGGGAAGGGTCGACTTTGTCTGCAGCCACGCCCTGGATAGTGGAGCCCTGCAGCTAGGCCTGAACACTGCTGGTGGACCCAAATAGCGCCTGAAGCCATGCAGAAGGCCCGTGAACGAGCGCAGCGCTTCTCAGAGCATGCTTTGACGGTGCTGCTTAGGGGGTTGGAAAAGAACAGAGAGATCTTGTGCCCGGACAGTGGCAAGAAGGCTCCCAGGAGGCAGTACAGGAGAGCCTGGAGGGAAATCGCCCTGAGGGTGTCAGCCAACAGCGATGTCCCCAGGACTGCTGACCAATGCCGCAAGAAGTACAACGACCTCAGTCGGTTGGTCAGGGTGAGTACCCTTTCCAGTGTCCTCCTCATCCTTGCATGTGCACCTCACATTATGGGCAAAGGGACCTCAAAGGCCTAATGGCCAGCCCTCCTCCCGCAGCTATGGCACTGGCATGATCATCAATAGCACTCTCTGCACTTAACACACTGGCCAAGCTATTCGACCATGGGAGGCAGTGCACACAACAACAGGGCACCACACTGTACTTAGAGGCCGTCCTTTCTCTTGCAGGCCAAGCTGGCGCGGAATTTGAAGAGCCAGACTGTCACCGGGGGAGGCCGTCCCCAGTTCCAGCAGCTCAGTCAGCTGGAGGAGAGCGTGGCTCGACTCGTGCGTGGCCGGGTGACTGACCCCGTTGCTATTGGAGATGCCGACCCTGTGCTGGGACCCAATGGTAAGGACATGACCGTTTGGACCTCTCTGGCTCCCCTTGCGCTTCAGATCTACATCCTTTGCCACTGTCCCACCAATGCGCATAATGGCACCACTCATGCCTCCCTCGCTGACGCCCTGTCCTCACTCTAAAGCTACTCTTGTGCCTTCCTGCTTTCAGCTGGTGAGGAGGAGGTCCCTGAAGCTGAGAGTGCCAGTCCCTCGGAAGAGGAGGACGACGAGGACCAAGAGGAAGGCGGCACATCGGGGGAATCCTCATCCGCGCCAGGGGATGGCAATGGAGGGGACACGTCTTGCCTGGAGGAGAGCCAGGGGGAAGTGTTGCAGGGGGGTGTAGCTCCTGGGCCCAGTGGCGTCCAGGCACGCGGGAAGGGTCGGGCAGCACGGCTGCCTTCTCCCCAGAGGGGGAAGTGTTGCAGGGGAGGGCAGTTGCTGGGCCCAGCGGCGTCAAGGCACGCGGGAAGGGTCGGGCAGCTCGGCGGCCTTCTCCCCAGAGGGAGAGTCCGCCCTCCAGTCCGGAGACGGCCCTCGCCCAGGAGGTGCGCCTCCTTGATGAAATGTCCGCGGCCTCGGAGCGGCGCCACAACGAGTTCATGGGGGTTGTGGGACAGTTGCCTCAGGCCATTGAGTCCCTGGCTCATAGTGTGGCCAATTTCGGGGACTCACAGGCCAGGGGTGTCGAGCAACTCACGGCAGCACAGGCCAGGGGTGTCGAGCAACTCGCGGCAGCACAGGCCAGGGGTGTCGAGCAACTCGCGGCAGCACAGGACGCGAGTCGCGAGTTCATGAGCAGTGCCGTCCAGACACTGGCTGATCTGATGCGGGCACAGACCAGGGCAGTTCGCGCACTCACTTCTGCCACACTCGCTGTGTCACGGAAGCATCGCCAGGGCACCCGCCGCCCTGCTGCAGCACAGCGGTCTGGCCTTCACCAGATTGCTGCGCTTGCTGCAGTGCCAGGCCGGCCGAGTGCCAGTGTCTCTGGTGACCAGCGAGCGCCTGGCATCAGCCAGCTTGCCCCCATTGCTGCAGCTGCCACTGCCACTCCCCCAGCCAAGGTGCGACGAGCTGCTGGAGAGACTGATGCTGGCCAGCCACAGCTGCAGCAGTCAGCAGCCGGCCCCTCCAGGGCCGGACCTCGTCTAGGCCGACCCCCAAGGGCATCTGCCGTCACGCATTGTGCCCCTCAGGAGCCTTCCCCCAGCCTTGCAACACCCACAGGGCCCAGGTTGAGGCAGAGCAACAGGTCGGGCAGGGGCCGGAGAAGCCTGCACAAGGACTCGCCCTCTCGGCACACCAAGTAGAGTGTGTTGCCAACTGTTTTTTTTATATGGGGGTGTTTGTGTTCTGGAGGCGGGGGGCTTATTTTGGTAAGGCCGAGGATAAGAACATAAGAACACAAGAAATAGGAGGAGTAGGCCAATTGGCCCCTCGAGCCTGCTCCGCCATTCAATAAGATCATGGCTGATCTGATCCTAACCGCCAATCCACTATGACAGGACTATCTCCTGAATCTAGCAGCATTAGACACACGAAAACAGGAGCAGGATCAGGCTACACGGCCCCTGGGCCCGCTCCGCTACCCACAGGGCCATGACCTATCCGAACCTAGACTCATGTCCAAATTCCTGCCCGCTCCCCGTAACCCTTAATTCCCTTTTCTACTAGGAAACTGTCTATTTCTGTTTTAAATTTATGTAATGATGTAGCTTCGACAGCTTTTTGGGGCAGCATATTCCATGGACCTACCACCCTCTGAGTGAAGTAGTTCCTCCTCATCTCAGTTTTGAAAGAGCAGCCCCTTATTCTAAGACTATGCCCCCTAGTTCTAGTTTCACCCATCATCTGGAACATCCTCCCTGCATCCACCCGATCCAACCCCTTCATAATCTTATATGTTTCAATAAGATCGCCTCTCATTCTTCTGAACTCCAATGAGTAGAGTCCCAATCTACTCAACCTCTTCTCATATGTCCATCCCCTCATCCCCGGGATTAATCGAGTGAACCTTCTTTGTACTGACTCGAGAGCAAGTATGTCCTTTCTTAAGTATGGACACCAAAACTGTATGCAGTATTCCAGGTGCGGTCTCACCAATACCTTGTACAACTGAAGCAATACCTCCCTATTTTTATATTCTATCCCCCTAGCAATGAAAGCCAACATTCCATTGGCCTTCTTAATCACTTGCTGCACCTGCATACTAACCTTTTGAGTTTCGTGCACCAGGACCCCCAGATCCCTTTGTACTTCAGTACTTTCAAGTTTCTTGCCATTAAGATAATAACTTGCTCTACGATTTTTCCTGCCAAAGTGCATAACCTCACACTTTCCAGTATTGTATTCCATCTGCCAAATCTCTGCCCACTTACTTAGCCTGTCTATGTCCCCTTGCAGGTTTTTTATGTCCTCCTCACTCACTACTTTCCCTCCCATCTTAGTATCATCTGCAAACTTTGATGTGTTACACTCGGTCCCCTCCTCCAAATCGTTAATATAGATTGTAAAGAGTTGGGGACCCAGCACTGACCCCTGCGGAACACCACTGGTTACTGATTGCCAGTCTGAATATGAACCATTTATCCCAACTCTCTGCCTTCTGTTAGATAGCCAATCCTCTATCCATGCCAGAATATTACCCCCAATCCCGTGATTTTTATCTTAAGCAATAATCTTTTGTGTGGCACCTTGTCAAATGCCTTTTGGAAGTCTAAATACATTACGTCCACTGGTTCACCTTTATCCACCCTATATGTTACTTCCTCAAAGAACTCCAGCAAATTTGTCAAACATGACTTCCCCTTCATAAAACCATGCTGACTTTGTCTTATTAAATTATGATTATCCAAATGTCCTGTTACTGTCTCCTTAATAATGGACTCCAAAATTTTACCTACCACAGATGTTAGGCTAACCGGTCTATAGTTTCCAGCCTTCTGTCTACTGCCCTTTTTAAATAAGGGTGTTACGTTAGCAGTTTTCCAGTCTGCCGGGACCTTTGCTGAGTCCAGGGAGTTTTGGAAGATTATTACCAATGCATCCACAATCCCTACCGCCACTTCCCTCAAAACCCTGGGATGTAAGCCATCAGGTCCAGGTGATTTATCCGCCTTGAGTCCCATTATTTTACCAAGTACTACTTCCTTAGTGATTTTAATCGTATTTAGCTCCTCCCCCCCTGTAGCCCCCTGCTTGTCAAGTGTTGGGATATTCTTGGTGTCCTCTACTGTAAAGACTGATACAAAATATTCATTCAGTGTTTTTGCCATCTCCATATTTCCCACCATTAATTTCCCGGTCTCATCCTCTAAGGGACCAACATTTACTTTAGCCACCCTTTTTCTTTTTATATAACTATAAAAACTCTTACTATCTGTCTTTATATTTTTTGCTAATTTACTTTCATAATGTATCTTCCCTTTCTTAATCAATCTTTTTGTTATTTTTTGCTGTCTTTTAAAGTTTTCCCAATCCTCTATCCTCCCACTAGATTTGGCTACCTTATATGCCCTTGTTTTTAGTCGAATACTATCCTTAATTTCTTTACTTAGCCACGGATGGCTGTCTTTTCTTTTACACCCTTTTTTTCTCAGTGGAATATACTTTTTTTGGAATTTGTAAAATAACTCCTTAAATGTACACCACTGATCATGTATCGTCTTATCCTTTAACCTATTTTCCCAATCCACTTTACTCAATTCCGCTCTCATACCTTCATAGTCTCCTTTATTCAAGCTTAGCACGCTTGTTTGAGATACAGCCTCCTCACCCTCTAACTGAATATGGAATTCAACCATGTTATGGTCACTCATTCCAAGGGGATCCTTTACTAGGACATTTTTAATTAATCCTGTCTCGTTACACAGGACCAGATCTAAGGTTGCTTGCCCCCTGGTTGGTTCAGTTACATACTGCTCAAGAAACCCATCCCTAATACACTCAATGAACTCATCCTCAAGGCAGCCCTGCCCAATTTGATTCGTCCAATTTATATGATAGTTAAAATCCCCCATAATTATAGATGTTCCCTTATTACAAGCCTCAACTATTTCCTGATTGATACTCCGTCCAACCGAGTTGCGACTATTCGGAGGCCTATATACTACACCCACTAGTGTTTTTTTCCCCTTATTATTCCTTATCTCCACCCAAACTGTTTCATTATCCTGATCCTTTGACCCAATATCATTTCTCTGTATTACAGTGATTCCTTCCTTTATTAACATAGCCACCCCACCTCCCCTTCCTTCCTGCCTGTCCTTCCTGATTGTTAAATAACCTGGTATGTTTAATTCCCAGGCATTGTCACCCTGCAGCCATGTTTCTGTAATGGCCACAAGATCATACCCATATGTAGCTATTTGTGCCTTTAACTCGTCTATTTTGTTACGAATGCTACGTGCATTCAGATAGAGAACTTTCAAATATGTTTTGTGACACTTAGTTCCTGCTATTGCCCTTTTTATTACTTTACCTTTTACTCCACACCTTCTACCCCTTCCTGACACGCTCTGGTTTTTAATTTCCCCACTGCTACCTAAGTCTATGACCTTCTCTGTTGTCATTTGTATTATTTGCTCTCTGGGAACCTCCCCCCCACTAGTTAGTTTAAAGCCCTCTCTACAGCCCTAGTTATATGATCCGCCAGGACTCTAGTCCCAGCACTGGCCAAGTGAAGCCCGTCCCAACGTAACAGCTCTCTCCTGTCCCAGTACTGGTGCCAGTGTCCCAGGAAGCAAAACCCATTTCTCCCACACCAGTCTTTGAGCCACGCATTTAACTCTCTTATTTTATTTGTCCTAGCCAAATTCGCTCGTGGCTCAGGTAATAATCCAGAGATTATTACCCTTGTGGTTCTGCTTTTTAATTTGGCCCCTAGCTGCTCAAACTCCCTCAGCAGAACCTCCTTCCTTGTCCTATCTATGTCGTTGGTACCAACATGGACCACGACAACTGGATCCTCCCCCTCCCACTCCAAGTTTCTGTCCAGCCCAGAGGAGATGTCCTTAACCCTGGCACCGGGTAGGCAACACAGCCTACGGGACTCTCGCTCTTGGCTGCAGAGAACTCTATCTATCCCCCTAATAATACTATCCCCTACCACTACAACATTTCTATTTACTCCCCCCTCTTGAATGGCCCCCCTCTCCACGGTGCTGTGGCCAGGTTGCTCATCCTCCCTGCAGCCCCTGCTTCCGTCTCCACAGGGAGTAAGAAGCTCGAACCTGTTGGACAAGAGCAAGGGCTGCGGCTCCTCCAACACTACCTTCTGGATCCCCGTACCTGCCTCACTCCTTCTGGATCCCCGTACCTGAAGGCCAATTGGAAGGACAATTTTTGTTATTCCTCCCCAGGTTGTGGGAGTGAGATATGTTTTTGACTGTTTTTTGGGGGTCTTGTCTGTTTTTCTGTTTCATGTGGGAAGGGCCCTGAGTTTGTTAAATAAAGCTTTTTATTTATTCAGCTTGTCCAGGTGTCATGTTTCAAGTGGTTGTTGCGTTAACCGGCTGAGGGCTTACGGAGTGGCTGCATTCAGGTGCGTTCATTCCCACAAGCCTGTGGGGGCCTAGAAGTGTCGTTCAATAAGCCGCCGGCAGACGGCCCTTGGACCTTGTGGCTCCCTCCTGGGCTGGTACTCCACCTCCTCCTCCTCCTCCTCCTCATGGTCCTCCTGCTCGTCCTCCTGAGGTGGTGGTCCAGCGCGAGGTGGCAGTGCCTGAGTCCTGCGGATAGCCGGGTTGTGCAGCATGCAGCAAACGACGACGAACTGGGAGACTCTATCCGGCGAATACTGTAGAGATCCGCCGGAACGATCCAGGCAGCGGAACCGTTGCTTGAGGACGCCAATCGTTTGCTCTATGATGTTCCTTGTGGCTTGATGGCTTTCATTGTATGCCTCCTCAGCAGGGGTCCTGGGCGCGCGGAGCGGGGTCATGAGCCATGTACACAAAGGGTAGCCCTTGTCCCCAATAAGCCATCCCCTTGGTGGAGGCTGTGCCTTGAACATGTCAGCCACAGTAGTCTGGCGCAGGATAAATGCATCGTGGCTGCTTCCTGGAAAGCGGGCATTGACAGCTAGGATGCGCTGCCTGTGGTCACACACCAGCTGTACATTGAGGGAATGGTAGCCCTTCCGGTTGCGGTAATCCTCGGCATTGTCGATAGGTGCCCGCATAGCCACATGCGTGCAGTCAATGGCGCCCTGCACCATGGGGAAGTCGGCAATCCTGGCAAATCCGACTGCACGCTGCTCCTGCCTCTCTAGGGTCATGGGGAAGGAGATGAATTGGTGTCTCCTTGCGAAAAGGGCATCGGTGACCTGCCGGATGCAGCGATGCACGACGAACTGGGAGATGTTCGCTATGTCCCCAGCAGCGGCTTGGAAGGAGCCGCTTGCATAAAAGTTCAGAGCCACCGTGACCTTCACTTCCACCGACAGAGACGTCCTGCACATCAGCTGTGGACGCAGATCTCTGTGAAGCAGCTGGCAGATCTCTGCAGCCACCTCCCTTCTGAAGCGCAGCCTCTTAACACAATGCGCGGCAGTCATGGTGAGATAGGACACCTGCTGCCGGTATTCCCTGAGTGGGTAAGGCCTACGTTGCCGACGCCTGATGGCCCCTCTGCGTCTAGGCATGGCTGGCCCTCTCACACAGCGTCTGCGAGCACTTCGCACATAATGCTGGAACTGAGGGTTGGAACCCCATGCAGCCCCCATAATAAACTTGCAAACAGTGAAATCACAATGAGTCTAATTTCCAAGCTCTGGCCAGAAGCCAAAAATACCTCTCCTATGTTGTCCCAAATCAGTAAGGTCTGTTCCTTGGTCTCTGTCCAGAAATCCAAAGCACTAAAGTCATTGGAGCAAAATGGCTGGCCTTTATAGTTCAGTCTAAGTGCCCTTTAATTAGCGCTCCCCGAGGCCCGCAGGGCCTCTGCTGCGTTCCAGTTCACAGTTCTTAACAGCGCCACGCCCACATTGGGCGGGCGCCACTGAATTTCCGGTTTGGGGCGCACAAACAGCGTTGCACGACGAAATGACGTCATAAGCTGCGCGCGCAGCTGAGCGGGCGCAAACACTTTGCGCCGGCGCTAAATGTCAACTGAAGTTGGGCGTAGGCGCAGATCGGACTGCGCCCGGGCGCGCTGGAAATCTACCCCTCTTAAGGCGTTAACGGCTGGCGAACGCTACTGAATTTCTAGGCCTCAATGTTTTCAAGGGGAGACGAGATCGGCACTTGAGGGAAATAAACTTGCAGGGCTACGGGGATAGAGCGGGGGAATGGGACTGATTGGATTGCTCTACAAAGAACCGGCATGGACTCGATAGGCCGAATGGCCTCCTTCTGTGCCGTTATTACTCTATGACTCTATGGGGAAAAAATTGAGTCGCGCCAAATTTGGGGCAACTTCGTCAGGGCCCGACTTTTAGCGCCCCAAAAAAATTAGCGCCCCCGCAGCTGAAATCCACCGGTAGCGCCCCAAGAGGGAATCGGGGTGCTACTGGAAATGCCCCACCTCCCTCTTGGGCCGCTGCAGGTGAATATTGCAACGCTACGAGGCGCAGCGCCATGCGCTGCGGCATGTCACGCCGCAGTACTGTAGGCCTTCCTCCCCTTCTTAAAGGGGAAGGGCCTAGCGCAGCACGACCCGGGGCCCAGCTGGGCCACCAGGGATTAGAGTGCTGGCAAAAGAGCCCGGCACTCAAGAAAAGTGCCGGGCTCACGGAGCGCAGCCGGCACTCCGCGGGGGGGAGGGGCTGCAGGGGAGGCCGGGGACGGCAGAGGGGCAGGTGCTGGCAGGTGGCCAGCAACAAAAATGGCCGCCCAGCACCTCCCATTTTATTTGCGACGCCCAGCCGCAGGTAGGCCCCCCCGACCCTGTCGGACATAGCGTCCGGTGCTACCGAAGATCGCGGCCGGGGCATGAGCGGGGCACTGCGCACGGCGATGACGTCATCACTGGCGGCGATGCGCCACAGGGCGCTAACGGTTACCGCCGTCGCTAACCTCCCGCTGAATTTCACGGAAGGCATTGGCGGCGCCGTGCCCAGGGGCTAGTTGCTTTGCGTCCCGTTAGCGCCCTCTTAGGACGCTAATGGGAGGCGCAACGCAACCGAATTTTTAGGCCCATGACCCTATGAATCCTTTATTCCTAGGGCCAATTAATTTTCTTAAAATTTCAGCTGCAAACTCCTATAATATTGCAGTTGTAAAACTATCAGGAGTAGCTTTATTAGTATGCTTTTAATATATGATGAAATGACTGTGTTATATTTGCATAAGAACTCCTAATGCCTTCGATTGACATTACTTTGTCTGCTATTTTAACAAAGGCACTTTTAACTTATTCAGTGTCGGGATGTGGGTGTCTCTGGCAAGGCTAGCATTTATTGCTCATCCCTTGGTGTCTTTGAGTAGCTTACTAGGCCATTTCAGAGGGCAGTTAAGAGTCAATCATGTTGGGAGGGACTGAAGTCACAAAGGCCAGAGCAGGTAAGGACGGAATGTTTCCTTCCCTAAAGGACATTACTGAACTATTTATTTGAAGTTATTTAATACCTCTATTAAAACAGTAAACAAAGTAGTGTCATGCAAATAAAGGATTTATACACTTATACTTCACTACCTTCGCTTGGCGTTATCACCTTCAAAATGGTGTCGTTAGCCTTCCCGCCCCGTTAACACTGGCAATGCGGCCAGCTCCATTTTGAAAGGGGCCTACCGCCAGGTGTCCAAAGCGCCTGCCTGTTTCAGGCAATAAGCCCCTCTTAAAAAGGAAATTGGGGTCCTATGACGTAACTAGGACCCCAATTGCCATTTTATGTCGAAACTGGTCGGGGCCTGCACCAACGATGGAATCAAAGAGGTCCGCCAAAGGCAGCAGGGCTCCTCCGGGGCCCACAAAAATAATCTGTGCCACTGCCAACCGGGACCCCCCTCCGTCCCTCCCTCCTTGCAACTTAATTGTTGGTGGCAGCCCCGGCCTGATCTTGAGGCCTCAATCCAGTAAGCTGCGTCGGGATGCATGTTTGGTGCCCCACAGCATGCCTGCTAAATTTAAATGAGGTTCAAAATGGTGGGGGCTTCTTTGCCGCTGGAACAGGCAGTCAGCCAGCCCGCTCCACCGATCGGTCATTCAAAAGTCAAAATTGTCCTCAGTGATTTATAGATTTAGAACTTTGACATTTTAAAATAAAAATAGAAATAATTACCTGCAAATTCTGTGGGTTTTGTTAGATCCGTGATTCTTTAAATAGGATGTTTCCCCAAGAACTACACGGAGGCTGTAACTTAACAATCAACAGGTGTTTACGAGAGTAGAGTAGTCTCACGACTGAAGTACAGAAGCCTGCTCCGGCTTTATATACAGGTGTGGTCACTGCCGGTACTACAGTATACAGGAGCTGTAAAACAGTTCTCTCTTAAAGGTACATACACAACAATTCCTCCCCTTTTAGATTAACAGTACCATAACATTCATTTAACAATTAACATTTTTAACATGCAACATTAACTGAAAATAGTCCATTTATAAATTCAGTCTTCGGGGCGGCTTCCTGATCCTTTCTGGATAGCGCCTTCCCTGAGGTTCTTGTTCTTGGTGCGGAGGCGATTCTGGCCCCCGTTCGTCGGTTAGTTCATCAGTTTCCACTGCTACTGTTTCTGAGGTAGATGCTACTGGTATGTCGGGTTCATCCCCAGGTACGCGAGACATGGGGTTGACCCGTTCCTGTGACGCTAAGATCTGGTCGACGTGGCGTCTCACAATGTTCGCCCCGACATCCACTGTGTACATTAATGGCCCCTGCCGTGTGCATATCGTTCCGGGTTGCCATTTCTCTGTTCGGTAGTCACGGGCCAAGACTGGTTGTCCTACATTGAAGCTCCTTGTCGGCTTCTCATTGATGTGCTGGAATTGTTTATCCTCAACATTTCTTCGCACATTTGGTCTGAGCAAATCCAGACGAGATCTCAACCTTCGGTTAACGAACATCATGGCCGGGGTCTGGTTGGTAACTGCATGTGTCGCATTTCTGTAGGCTAACAGGAAATTGTCCACCTTATGCTGTTGTAGAATTTCATCATAGCACATGGCCTTTATCGCCTTTTTAAAGGTTTGTACGAACCTCTCAGCCAATCCATTTGTGGCTGGATGATACGGGGCGGATGTGTAATGCCTTACCACATTCCTTCTCATAAATTTCCGAAACTCTTCGGACACAAACTGTGGTCCATTATCAGAGCAAATCTGCTCTGGCAAGCCGTTCCTGGCAAATATGGTCCGTAGGACTGCAATCGTTTTCTCTGTAGTGGTTGAGGACATTTTTATCACCTCAGGCCATTCGAGTGCGCATCCACTACTATTAAGAACATTGAGTCCATGAATGGACCAGCAAAATCAATATGCACCCGTTGCCATGGAGAGGAGGGCCACTCCCATGGGTGTAGAGGGGCATGTGGTGGTGCATTTTGGACCTTCTGGCATCCTGAGCAGCTCTTGGTTAGGTCCTCGATTTGTTGATCAATCCCCGGCCACCACACATAAGCCCTAGCAAGGCTTTTCATTTTTACCCCTCCCAGATGACCTTCGTGAAGCTCATTGAGCACTCTCTCCCTTAACTTGGGTGGAATTACCACTCGGGATCCACACATCACTGTCCCCTGGCATACCGACAGCTGTTCTCTTCTGGATGAGAATACTGGCAACAGTGAGTCGCCATGTGTTGGCCATCCCCTCACCGTCAAATCATATACCCGAGACAGTGTCGGATCATTTCGGGTCTCCTTCTCTATATCCGCGTTAGTTACTGGCAATCGTTCAATTATTGACGAATAAAATATCTCGATAGGGTCCACTGCTGGTGCTTCCTCCACAGTAGGCAGTGGCAAGCGTGATAGCCCATCAGCGTTTCCATGCTGTTTCGTGCCTTTATATTCTATTTCATATTGGTTCGCCCCTAGAAAAAGGGACCATCTTTGTAACCGTTGTGCAGTCATCACCGGAACGCCCTTCTTTGGATTAAAGATGGAGACAAGTGGTTGGTGGTCAGTCAGCAAGGTGAACTTCTGCCCATGCAGATAGTGGTTGAATTTTTTTACTCCCCATACTAAGCTGAGGGCCTCCCTGTCGATCTGGGCGTAGTTGCGCTCGGCTGAGGTTAGTGACCGAGACGCAAAGGCTACTGGCCTCTCCAACCCGTCTGGGAATTTGTGCGACAGCACTGCTCCAATACCATAGGGTGATGCATCACATGCCAACCGAATTGGTAGTGCTGGGTTGAAATGGGCCAACACCTCTTTTGATGTGATCAATTCTTTGCACTTCTGGAAAGCTCGTTTACATTCGTCATTCCACTTCCATGGTACCCCTGTTTGCAGTAGGGTGTTCAGTGCGTGTAGTACTGTAGACAAATTTGGTAAGAACTTATGGTAGTAGTTTACCAGCCCGAGGAACGACCTCAGTTGTGACACATTTTCCAGTGCTGGAGCCTTGACTACTGCCTCAATCTTTTCAGGAGACTTATGTAACCCTTCTTCATCAATAATGTGGCCACAATACGAGATCTGCTTCTGGAAAAACTCGCACTTGTGGCGATTAGCTCGTAGCCCATATTCCTTTAATCTAGTGAGCACCTTCTCCAGGTTGGCGAGGTGATCACTGTCATTTTCGCCCGTGACCAGGATGTCGTCCAAATAACACTGGGTCCCTGGAATCCCTTGCAGGACTTGATCCATTGCCCTTTGCCAAATAGCCGGAGCCGATGCTACCCCGAACACCAGTCGGTTGTATTGATAGAGACCTTTATGAGTGTTGATCGTGAGGTATTGTTTCGAGGCTTCTTCTACCTCCATTTGCAAGTACGCCTGGGCCAGATCAATTTTGGTGAAGCGTTTACCTCCAGATAGCGAGGCAAAAATATCCTCAATTCGTGGAAGCGGATATTGTACCGTGTGAAGGACTGGGTTCACTGTCACCTTAAAATCCCCACAGATGCGGACCTTCTTTGGTTCCCCAGGTGTATTACTCAATGTCCTGTTCATTACAGGGACGATGGGTGTAGCCCACTCGCTCCAGTCTACTTTGGACAGTACTCCTGAACGTTCCAACCCTTCCAGCTCTGCTTCAACGGCTGGTCGGATCGCATAAGGCACCGGTGCCTTAAAAAACTTTGGACTTGCATTTTCCTCTATTTTAATCGTTGCTGTTATGCCTTTTAGTGTTCCGAGTCCCTGCTTGAACACTTCTTGTGCGTCAGTTAGCATTTTTGACAGTCGTCCAGGTGTGGCGTCGTCATCCTTTTTGGCCTCAACCTTCAGTGCCTGTATGGAATGCCAATCTAATTGTATCTTCCGGATCCATTCACGTCCTAGTAGTGGTAGTCCTCCATCTGGCAATACATATAGGTCCATTTTAGGTATTTCCTGGCCTTTGTATATCATTTTCACCCTTATTTTTCCTTTGGGGTAGACTTTTTGCCCCGTGTAGGTCTTCAAGACAATCTCTGTAGCTTTCAAGGGTATATGTGGAAATAGCCGCTTGTAGTCCCATTGGTTTATGACTGTTAGGGCTGATCCAGTGTCCAATTCCATTTTCACTTGGACTCCGTCTATCTTGAGTGTGACCCAGATAGTCTGGTGATCCTCCATTTTGGTTACCTTATGTAGTTTCATACAACCCAGCTCCTTGCTTCCGGAGTCTGTATCATTTCCCTGTTCATCTGAACTACTGTCCATCACCTTATGTATCTTTTTGTACTTCTCCTGTGGAGATTTCTTGCTGTTGGTTTTCTTCCCTGACCTGCAGACTCTTGCTATGTGTCCTGTTTTTCCACACTGTCTGCACACTTGGTCCTTGAACCAACAATCTTTCTGATCATGTGTTGTTCTGCCGCAGCGATAACACTTCCCTGCTCCATGTGACATTTCATTGGTGCCGTATTCTTGCAGTCTCCGTTGTATCTCTGCAGCGCCCCGTGCAGCTGCTTCGTGTGATACTGCCATGCTGAAAGCCTTGTCCAGCGTAAGATCCTTTTCTGATAAAAGCCGTTTCTGGGTTCCTTCACTTTGAAGCCCACACACAAACTTGTCCCTTAACGTATCTGATAGTCCCGCTCCAAACTGGCAGTGTTTCGATAACTTGCGCAGTTCCGTTAAGTACTCAGCATTACTTTCATCTTTATGCTGGTTCCTTTTGTGGAACTTAAATCGTTCTGCTATCAGCAGCGGTGTGGGGTTTAAGTGCTCCTGTAGGATTTTTACTGTGCTTTCAAAATTCTTATTCACAGGCTTCTCTGGGGTTATTAGGTTTCGCAGTAACCCATAAGTTTTTGCACCATGGAATTTAACAAAACCAGTGCTTTCCTAGCATCTGGCACTTCATTCGCTCTGCAGTACACCTCAATACGTTCCACATATGTCGCCCAATCTTCGACTTCATTGTCGAATGTAGAGATACTGCCACTCTTCGGCATCCCTGGGTGTGATTTAACTGTCAAAAATGGCGTCTCCCGCGCTTTCCCTTCTTCTCCGCTGGCACAAAATGGCGTCTCCCACGCTCGCCCTTCTTCTCCGCTGCGGCTTCTAAAAATGGCGTCTCCCGCGCTCTTCCTTCTTCTCCGCGGCTCAATGGCGTCTCCCGCGCTCTCCCTTCTTCTCCCCGCGGACCCTGTTCAGCCCTTGAGCCCTGGCTGTGCTCTGCGCGTTTTTTTTTCTCTGTGTGCCTTTCCCGTTTCCGCCGCTCGGTCCTGAACCCGGCTGCTGCTTTACCCTCTCTCTCTCCGTTTTGTTTTTCCTCGACGCCGCTCGGTTTTCAACCCCCGGCTGCGCCCTGTGCGCTTCACCCTCTATTTTACCCCGTCGACGTTGCTTGGCTTTTTCTCTGCCGTCGGTCGCCTCCAGCCGCCGCTGTCCGGGAAGGGTCTGCGCTGTACCTGTCATCAGTCTGTTGCTGCTCGTCGTGGCTGGGGAACCAAACCCGGCTCTCAACATCCTCCCCTGCGATGTTCACTCTCTGCCGGACGACTGGGCGGTTGCTCATGGTCGACGCCTGTGCTTCTGGCCTCGACTTTCTTCCACCGCCCTCCCGGAGCGAATCCTCGAAGGGAAATGCAGAGTTGCAGGCAGATTCGAAGCGACACTCGTCGCCACTGTTAGATCCGTGATTCTTTAAATAGGATGTTTCCCCAAGAACTACACGGAGGCTGTAACTTAACAATCAACAGGTGTTTACTGGGGTAGAGTAGTCTCACGACTGAAGTACAGAAGCCTGCTCCGGCTTTATATACAGGTGTGGTCACTGCCGGTACTACAGTATACAGGAGCTGTAAAACAGTTCTCTCTTAAAGGTACATACACAACAGGTTTCTTCTGTGAGTTTGGCGCTCTCCCCCGGAAATTCTACCCCGAAAGGTTTTAGAACCTTCACTTCTGCTTCATCTTTTCTCTACGGTTTAGCATTCCTAATCTCACCTGCTGTACTCACTATTTAAAAAATGTAATATTACATCTTACTTATCCGATCTATTTAAATTGTATTCCACCTTATTTCTTATTTGTTTGAATTTCAAAACCAGGACTCGTCTGTTTTCCTATTCGTACACTGAATTATGCTTCATTAGGGAGCTTGCAACTGCCTCTCACAAATTTGGCCCTTGATTGGCAGAAAATCACCTTGAAAAAGTAGATTTCCAATCAATTAGCGGATTGGGCATTAAAGTTTTCATTTTCTTGCAACGTTGCTGGAAATTTGAAACAAAACCTGAAAAATACTTCGCAGGTCAGTCAGCAACATTAGAGAGGACAGACAAGTTAACAAGTGTCTGGTAGAGATCCTGGCCTAGAAATTCGATAAGGCCCGAAAACGGCTGAGGGCACTGACCAGTGTTATTTGCCTGCACCTCTTCTAAGCGGTGAGGCAGCATGCAAAATTCATGCTGCCTGCTCATTAACATGATTGCAGCGCTGATCTCAGCGCTAAATGTGCTGCTGATTGGCTTAGCACTCAATGGGGAGGGGGAGGCCCAATGTCGGGTACAAGCTAATGGCCAATAAAGTTTAGCCTAGGCTCTCTTCACCACTTAAAGGGGAGGTACTTTGTTGCAGAAGCACCTCATTGTCTGATGAGAAGACACAATGGCGCAAAAGGGAAGAGAGCAAGACATTTTTCTGATGCTGCACTGGAGGCCTTGGTCCTGGGAGTAGTACGACGGCAGGCTGTCCTTTAGACACGGGGGGGCTAGAGGCCATCAAAGCTAATCACTAGAAGGATTTGGGAAGAGATCGCACAATTCGTCATGGCGACGACGAGTGTTGTCCTGGACATGGATACAGTGCCAAAAAAAGTTTAATGACCTCACAAGGCTGGTCAAGGTGAGTGAAGGCTTCAGCAAATGCCATATCTCACCATCTGTACCACAAGCCTCACACACTGCTCAATGCACCACACCCCCATTAATCACCTACCAACAATCTCTAGCTATCACCACTCACACCTCACAATCATGGATTCACTTCACCCTCACACACTTACCACTGCTGCAACACTTAAACCCACATCACGCACCTTGCACACACTGTCAGCTTGTCAACCATGACAGGCACATCACCCAGACACATTGCACTACACTCACTCACACACTTCCCTTTCTCTTGCAGGCCAAGGTGGCTCACAACCGCGAGAGCAACAACAGACGGGAGGCGACCAAGCCAGGATACAGATCCTGACCGACCTCGAGGAATCCGCATTTCAAATTATTAGAGGGGCAGTCATAGAGTCCGTGGCCAGCGGAAAAGTTGAAACCGTTGCTGATGATGACGGTATGGTCATACCTAATCCTTCTTCTCACATCCCACAATCTCTTCTCACTTACAAGCTGTTGCTGGTGTATGCATGGATATCTTGCTTTGCCCCGTCCCCTCACCACAACCCAACCCTTGTGCCTTTCTGCTTTCAGATACCCAAGAAGTGCCACCAGCACAGCCTGTTCCTCATCAGCTTGAGCAAACTGATGGAAATGAAGAAAAAGAAAAAGCAGAAGAAAAAAAAAGACCGGCACTGCATTTGACACTCGCGGACACCAGCTCAGAAATGGCACTCCGAGACAAACAGGCGCAAAGTATGCCAGTTTAACAGTGGGATAGCCTGCGACCCATCTGTGCAGGCAGTGGTCCCATTGCTAAATCATGGGGTCCAGTTTTCAGGAGTCTCGGGCGGATGCCTAAAACAGGCATTTGGCCCCTTAAATATGTAAATTTGAGGCTGAATGCCTGTTGAAGGAATAACAACAGAAAATGTTGGAAACACTCAGCAGGCCAGGCAGCATCCGTGGAGAGAGAAACAGTGTTAACGTTGCAGGTTGGAGACCCTTTTTCAGAACACAGTATTTTGCTATTGTATGCCTGTTGAAGGACCCCGTTGAGAAATTTGTCGGGCCTGCCTCAGTCAGGATTCTTTAGTGGCCCCTGTGGGTGGTCAAGGAAATCAGAGCCCAAACAGGAAATGGGATGTGCATGCTAAACAGAAGAATTGTAATATATTCCAGCGGATTGATATGCTGCCATTGTTGTGAGCGGTCCAGGCCAGGACCCAGAGTTGGACATTACTTAGGCCCCTGACTCGACCTGTAGATCAGGTTCATCCTAGTGTCCACATCATTGGTCATTTGGGAGGCCAGAGTCAAGGAAATTCCTAGCCCTCTGATGGCAGGGACCATGTTTGGGGTAAATGCAAATTCAGCCCTCTACAGACCCTTGCATGAATTGGTAGGCAGTGGAATTCTGAGCAGAGAGCCAATGTTTCTGGATCTGTCCAGACATCTCACCTCAG
Source organism: Somniosus microcephalus (assembly GCF_052327205.1). NCBI lineage: Eukaryota > Metazoa > Chordata > Chondrichthyes > Squaliformes > Somniosidae > Somniosus > Somniosus microcephalus. The sequence goes on along the minus strand of NC_140995.1, from coordinate 104,333,930 downwards.
TCGGGCCTCCTGTGCCTGACTCACGCCCCAGGACTGATGATTTTCAGCGCACAAATTTATTGCTCAGTTTAACTTTCACAAAGTTGAGAAATGTATTTGGATTTCTCTTGCTGCTTGCATTTTTATTGGACTCTTGGCCCTTCTAATATTCTTTTTGGTTCCACTCCACTGACTGTTAGTTTTCTACTCTTTTGATTTTTGTATATTTGAAAACAATTCTTCGAAGCTGCAAGGTTATTTTGACATTATTTAGACATGTGGTACGATTCTTTATGATTTCTTCTCTCTTTTCTTATAGGGATACATCTTTTCCACCTACCTCGAAATAGAGTTTTAAAAACTCAGTTTTTCTTCTGTTGTGACCTTGGGGGTTAGTAGAGCTCCCCTTGCTCAGATAGTGTGACTGGCATTGTTCCCCTACTCTGTCCATAAATATAAATGTTATATTTTGGAACCAATCAATTTTGTTTAATAAATTTTCCAAATATTTGATAGCCAATAAGGTTTCTTACAAAATCTAAATTATAATGCCAAGCTACCCTGTAAGTAGTTTCTTTTGTTTAAAAACATCTGAGAACTTGAAAGCACTGAAAATGTAAGGAAGAGATCACCAATCTGTTAAACTTCATATGGTCTTGTACAGGGTTATTTGTAACTCCATACAATGGAATGAGTTGTAGAACTGTCCTGAGAGGAGGTGCATAGCAGTAGTGCTTTCCAGTAGTTTCAGTCGAGTAGAATGTGAAGTGCAGTTGGTAAAGTTCCTGTTGAATGGCAGGCAGGTAATTGCATGTTTACAGTCCATTGGTGGCTCTAATTAAGTGTTAGAAGAATATGGACAGGAGTACCTGCTTTCCCTTAACATTAAACGAACTCTGCAGTAAGTTTATAAAGTGGCCATAAGGTCCAATGGACTACTTTAGCACTTCTTAAATCTAGCTTCACATTGTACTAGAGATACTCCACATGTTTCTAAGTCCAAGTGTTCTGAGGTGGCCTCTGCAAGGTGATTTCACAGCACTTGGCTTTAGTGCATTCCAGAGATAGATCAAAATTCTGGAGCTATGTTACCTGTTTTGCATTGATCAAATGTTGATGTAGTTCGCATCAACAGGATAATTATAGTGTAATTGAAGCCTTTAGGCTTATATTCTGATATAAGTTAATGGAACATAAAGGCATTGATCTGCAACAGAATATATAAGGGAAAAAAAGCACAGAAAACAGTGTTTGAAACAATAAAAAGGATCTGGTAGCAAAAGGACTCTCCAGTGTTATGAACAGAATGATTTTAATTAACAATTTGAAACTTGCCAAAACAACTAACAAGTTGAAACATTATTTTCTGTCGTATATTTTTCACTTGTATTTAACCTTAGTATCTATGAGTTGTGGCGACACGCCACCACTGGACATAATCCGCTCACGGCGGCACAGACAGTCTAAGCAGAAGCCCCCAGCCGGGGGCCCTTTCCTCCAGCAACTTGTTTCCCGCAGGGACAGGCTGCCGGGAGCACTTCCTGTCTGGGAAGTATTTAAGTGGATGCGCGGGCTTTTCTAGTTCCTGTTTGTCATGTGGTTGGAATAAAGCAGTTGTGTTTTCAATAGCTCTGGTCTCGACTCCCACGTTTGCCGCGGTATCTCAACACTGGTGACCCCGACGCTCAGGACGAATCCTAAGCTAGCATGGCGGATACAAACGCAGTCACGGTTAAATTACCAGACTTTTGGGAGAACCTCGCCGAAGCCTGGTTCGTTCAAGCTGAGTCCAGATTCCGGCTGAAAGGCATTACAGTCGACGCCACGAAGTACGACTACCTCGTCGCCTCGCTCACCTACGCTACAGTCCCCAAGGTTTGGGCAGCGCTGCAGAATCCACCAACGGAGGGCAAGTACGAACATCTGAAGGCTGCGCTACTTAAAAGATTTCAAACGTCCTCTTACCAGCGCCACTGCCAACTCCTGGACCTCCCCGGCCTTGGTGACGCTTCACCATCAGACCTGCCTTCCCACATGCTGTCCCTCTCAGACGACAAAAATCCCGGCGCCCTTTTTCGCACGCTTTTCATTCGGCAGCTCCCCGCCAGCATCCGCCCGCTCATTGTGGAGTCTGACTCCACGGACCTGAATGATATAGCCGAAAAGGCCGACCGGCTGCTCTCTGCACAGGCCGCTCGCGACGTCACGCCCGACCTCACGGCAACGACCACGCGGTCTTCCCGGGCCGCTAGGCCCGACCGCCCTACCACTCCGGGTCACTGCTACTACCACACCCGTTTTGGCGCTAGGGCTCAACGCTGCACACCACCGTGTTCCTTCAAACCCCCCCCCGCACCGGCCCCCGCGATGGCCGCGGGGCAGAAGGAGCCCCTACTGTACGTCACTGACGACAGAACCAACCGCCGATTTCTGTGCGACACAGGGGCCCAGCACAGCATCACCCCCGCCTCCGCCCTCGAGATCCAACGCGGCACACGGGGTATCACACTGGCTGCAGCCAACGGCTCTGAAATCCGCACATATGGCACCCGCATGGTCACGCTCGACCTCGCGGGCCGCCGCTACCGCTGGGAGTTCCTCACAGCCAAGGTCCTCTGCCCACTCATCGGCGCCGACTTCCTACGTGCCCACGGCCTCCTTGTCGACATTCCGAGGCACCGCCTCGTCGACATCAACACTATGGCCCCCATCCCCGGCCCGTTCGGCCGGCCTGACGACCTACTGCCTCGCCAGAGCCACGGACGACTACTCGGCACTCCTAGCTGAGTTTCCCGCCCTCACTAACCCGACCTTTTCGGCCAAAGCCGCCAAGCACGGTGTGGAACACTATATCCCCACCACCGGCCCCCCAGTTTCTGCCCACGCCCGCAAACTCAACCTGGCCAAGCTGGAAATCGCGCGGGCCGAGTTCACCAACATGGAACAACTCGGCATCATCCGCCGCTCCAGCAGCCCTTGGGCCTCGCCCCTCCACATCGCCCCCAAGCCCGGCGGAGGCTGGCGCCCTTGCGGGGACTACCACCACCCCCGATCGATACCCGGTGCCACACATCCAGGACTTCTTGGCCCGACTGGCCGGACGAACCGTCTTTTCCAAAGTCGACCTGGTGCGCGGTTACCACCAAGTCCCCGTACACCCCGCGGACATCCCCAAAACGGCCGTCATCACCCCATTCGGCCTGTTCGAGTTCCTGAGGATGCCCTTCGGCCTCAAGAATGCAGCACAGTCTTTCCAGCGCCTTATGGACTCAGTCCTCCGGGACCTGAACTTCCTATTCGTCTATCTAGACGACATTCTCGTGGCCAGCTCCTCCAAACAGGAACACCTCGAACACCTTCGCATCCTGTTCGGGCGCCTAGCCCAACACGGGCTCATCCTCAGCCCGGCGAAGTGCCAATTCGGCCTAACCGAGATCGATTTTCTCGGTCACCACATCACCCCTGCTGGGACCGTCCCCCTGCCCAACAAGGTGCAGGCCGTCCAGCAATTCCCCCGCCCCACAACCATCAAGGGCCTCCAGGAGTTCCTCGGGATGGTGAACTTCTACAACAGGTTCATCCCCAGAGCCGCAGCCCTCATGAAGCCCCTATACGACTCCCTCCGAGGAAAATCCGGCAAGATGGACGTAGCCTGGACCACTGACACGGCAGCCGCCTTCGACGCCACCAAAAACGCGCTCGCCGACGCCACTCTGCTCGCGCACCCGAGGGCCGATGCCCAGGTCGCGCTCACCACCGACGCCTCCGACCACGCGGTCGGGGCCGTGTTCGAGCAGTGGGTCAATGGCGCGTGGCAGCCACTTGCCTTCTACAGCCGCCAACTGCGCCCCCCGGAGGTCAAATACTCCACTTTCGACCGCGAGCTTCTCGCACTCCACCTGTCGGTCCGCCATTTCAGGTTCCTCCTGGAAGGCCGCCCCTTCACCGCGTATGTGGACCACAAGCCACTCACATACGCGATGGCCAAGCACACCAAACCCTGGTCCGCTAGGCAGCAACGCCAGCTCGCGGCCGTCTCCGAGTTTACTACGGACATTCAGCACGTCTCCGGTAGAGACAACGTGGTCGCCGACTGCCTTTCCCGTCCCGCCGTCTGTGCGAATCACCTCGCGGTCGACTACGCACAACTAGCAGCGGCCCAGCTCACGGACCCAGACCTCCTCTCGGCGGCTACCAGCCTGCCACGGCTACGCCTAGCCAAGGTCGCGCACGGGCCCGAAGCCACGGCAGTCACGTGCGACGTCTCACTTGGCCAACCCAGGCCGGTCGTCCCTGAGACCTGGCGCCGCCGCATCTTCGACGCGCTCCACGGGCTCTCTCACCCGGGTTCCCGCGCATCCGTCAAACTCCTCTCCAAGCGCTTCGTCTGGCGCGGCCTCAGCAGAGATGTTCGGACTTGGGCCACCTCCTGCCAACGGGCTAAGGTACAGCTGCACACCAAAGCACCCCTGGGAGACTTCGAGGTACCCAGCCGCCGCTTCGACCACGTACACGTCGACATCGTCGGTCCCCTGCCGCCATCGCAAGGCCAAACTTATCTCCTCACGATGGTCGACCACTACACACGCTGGCCTGAGGCAGTGCCGCTGACCTCCACCACCACAGCCGACATCGCCAGGGCGTTCGTTAACACCTGGGTTGCGAGGTTCGGCGTACCGGCCGACATAACCTCCGACAGAGGTGCCCAGTTCACCTCCGAACTCTGGACGGCCACAGCACGCAACCTCGGGGTGACGCTCCACCGCACCACGGCATACCACCCACAGGCCAACGGACTTTGTGAACGCTTCCACAGGTCACTCAAGGCCTCACTCCGCGCCGGCCTGCAGGACAGTACCTGGACTGACCGCCTACCGTGGGTGCTACTCGGCCTACACACCGCGGTCAAGGAAGACCTCCAGTCCTCGGCAGCGGAGTTAGTCTACGGACAACCGCTGCGCGTCCCAGGCGAATTCCTTCCGGAGCCTACCAAGCCTTGGTCAGCCGAACAGCTGCGGCTCGACTCTTTCTCTTCCGCTCAGCAGTTCGCCCCACTTCCGGTCAACCGACACGGCGAACTCGCACCTCACGTCCCGCCAAATTTACAGCAGGCGCGCTTCGTCTTCGTGCGACACGACGCGCACCGCGGGCCCCTGCGACCCCCGTACGACGGTCCGTACGAGGTACTACAAACCGGGGACAAGGTCTTCAAGCTGCGACTCGGCGACAGGGTCGAGACAGTCTCCATCGACCGGCTCAAACCAGCACACACAGAACCAGGGGAACAGGTCCCCGTGGCCCAGCCTCCAACTAGAGGCCGTCCCCCCGGCAAGCCAGCACAGCCGGCGGCGAACCGCCCGACCCAACCAACCAGACCGGCGACCACTCAGAGCCGCTGCGGCAGAACCATTAGACCACCGTCACGACTCGTCCACTCCTCCTAAGCGGATTCTGGGGGGAGCTCTGTGGCGACACGCCACCACTGGACATAATCCGCTCACGGCGGCACAGACAGTCTAAGCAGAAGCCCCCAGCCGGGGGCCCTTTCCTCCAGCAACTTGTTTCCCGCAGGGACAGGCTGCCGGGAGCACTTCCTGTCTGGGAAGTATTTAAGTGGATGCGCGGGCTTTTCTAGTTCCTGTTTGTCATGTGGTTGGAATAAAGCAGTTGTGTTTTCAATAGCTCTGGTCTCGACTCCCACGTTTGCCGCGGTATCTCAACAGAGTAATGAATTCTTCCAGTGGGATTTCAATCCATCAAGTTCCAACCCATCAAGATTCCATAGATCCAGCACTGTTACACCCATAAGCTACAGTTAACATGCTCTTTTCAAGTGAGAGAATGATATAAACCTTTAAATGAATTGGAGTCACTGTTAAGTGGATGCTGTGGATTTGTTGATTGCAGGTCACCTGTATAACATCTAATTTGTCTGTTCAAACCATTACATGTTAATATTTCTAACAAATCATATGAATCATTAGCTGGACATAACAAACTGTAGCCCACTTAGGATAAATTCCGATAACATGAAATTCCACTCAATTCAGTTTCACTGCAATGTCATTATCCTTGGTAAGATCAATTTTTTTAAGACCTTCTTTTTTTAAATTCGTTTATGGGACGTGGGCGTCGCTAGCACGGCCAGCATTTATTGCCCATCCCTAATTATCCTTGAGAAGGTGGTGGTGAGCTGCCTTCTTGAACCGCTGCAGTCCATGTGGTGAAGGTACTCCAACAGTGCTGTTAGGTAGGGAGTTCCAGGATTTTGACCCAGCGATGAAGGATCAGCGATATACTTCCAAGTCAGGATGATGTGTGACCTGGAGGTGGTTGTATTTCCATGCGCCTGCTGCCCTTGTCCTTCTAGGTGGAAGCGGTCGCGGGTTTGGGAGGTGCTGCCGAAGAAGCCTTGGCGAATTGCTGCAGTGCATCTTGTAGATGGTACACACTGCCACCACAGTATGCCGGTGGTGGAGGGAGTAAATGTTTAAGGTGGTAGATGGGGTGCCAATCAAATGGGCTGCGTTGTCCTGGATAGTGTCGAGCTTCTTGAGTGTTGTTGGAGCTGCACTCATCCAGGCAAGTGGAGAGTATTCCATCACACTCCTTACTAGTGCATTGTAGATGGTAGAAAGGCTTTGGGGAGACATGAGGTGAGACACTCACCGCAGAATACCTAGCGTCTGACCTGCTCGTTGCCACAATATTTATGTGGCGGGTCCAGTTAAGTTTCTGGGTAATGGTGACCCCCAGGATGTTGATGGTGGGGGATTCGACGATGGTAATGCCGTTGAATGTCAAGGGGCGGTGTTTAGACTCTCGCTTGTTGGAAATTGTAGTGTATGTGCCTTTAAGAGCCCCCTGTGTACTGTAATGCCGGTAATGGCCACTCGGGCTATATAAGCCTGTATATTGTGTTGTATCAGTTAGTTCACCTCCAGACTTTGTTCAGTAAACACCTGTGAAACCTACTCCTGCCTTCAGTGTCTCTATTAACACACGGATACAACAGAGATAATCATTGCCTGGCACTTCTATGTCATGAATGCTACCTGCCACTTATAAACCCAAGCCTGAACGTCGTCCATGCGAGCATGCACTGCTTCATTATCTGAGGAGTTGTGAATGGCGCTGAACACTGTGCAGTCATCAGCGAGCATCCCCATTTCTGACCTTATTGTTGTATCCGTGTGTTAATAGAGACACTGAAGGCAGGAGTTAGTTTCACAGGTGTTTACTGAACAAAGTCTGGAGGTGAACTAACTGATACAACACAATATACAGGCTTATATAGCCCGAGTGGCCATTACTGGCATTACAGTACACAGGGGGCTCTTAAAGGCACATACACTACAATTCCTCCCCTTTTAGCCAACCAGTACATCATATTTTAAGTAATCATTAATTACATGTTACAAGAACAATAATCTACACATTGCTGCAGTTAATCAATTATAAGTCAGTCTCTCTGGAGGCTTCCTGACTCGGTCCGGATAACGCCTCGGTGGTGTAGTAGTTTCTGGTGGTGTAGTAGGTTCTTTTGGCAAGGCTGATTTGGCTTGAATGCCAGTGTCGGGTTCATCTGGTTCCAGTATCACCGGATCGGAGGTAGATACTATGGGTATCTCTACTTCATCATTAGGTGTATAGAGTTGTGGTGTAGGTTGTCCCTTTTCGGATGACTCTATGATCTGGTCAGCATGACGCCTTATTATGCTTTCTCCAATGTCCACGGTGTACATCAGCGGTCCTAGTCGTGTGCAAATAGTTCCAGGCTGCCATTTCTCGGTACGGTAGTCCCGGGCCAAAACTTGTTGACCTATCTGGAAGGTTCTAGTTGGCCTTTCATTCATGCCTTGAAATTGCCGGTTCTCCACGTCCCTTCTGATGTTTGGCTTGATCAAATCCAGCCGGCATCTTAGGCTTCTATTGAAGAACATCATGGCGGGAGTTTGGTTTGTAACCATATGTGTTGCATTCCTGTATGCAAACAAGAAGTTATCTACCTTATGCTGAAGTTTTATGTCTTCATTACCCATGGCCTTTATGGCCTTCTTGAAGGTCTGGACAAACCTTTCAGCCAATCCATTGGTGGCAGGATGGTATGGGGCGGACGTGTAGTGCTTAACCCCATTGTTTTTTAAGAACTTCCTGAATTCTTCGGACACAAATTGCGGTCCATTATCAGAACAGATCTGTTCAGGCAGCCCATTCCTGGCAAATATGGTCCTTAATACTGTGATGGTTTTTTCCGTGGTGGTGGAGGACATCTTTATTACCTCCGGCCACTTGGAGTGTGCATCAACCGCGATTAAGAACATTGAGTCCATAAATGGACCAGCAAAGTCGATGTGTACCCTTTGCCATGGAGATGACGACCACTCCCATGGATGTAGAGGGGCTTGTGGTGGAGCGTTTTGGACCTTCTGGCATCCTAGACAGCTCTTGGTCATTTCTTCGATGTCTCCATCGATACCTGGCCACCATACAAACGCCCTGGCTAGGTTCTTCATTTTCACTCCACCCAGATGCCCCTCGTGAAGCTCCTTTAGCACTTTATCCTGGAGTTTGGGTGGAATCACCACTCTGGATCCACACATCAAGGTTCCTCGGCACACTGACAGCTGTTGTCTTCTTTGCGAGAATGCTGGCAACAGTGGTTCGCCATGTGCTGGCCATCCCTTCACTGTTAAATCGTAGACCGGTGAGAGAGTTGGGTCATTTCTCGTTTCCCTTTCAATGGCAGAATTTGTTACTGGTAGACATTCCACTATGGTAGAGTGGAACATCTCCACTGGGTCTACTGTAGGTGCCCCTTCTACCGTTGGCAACTGTAGGCGCGATAAACCGTCAGCATTCCCATGCTGTTTTGATCCTTTGTATTCTATGTCATATTGGTGTGCCCCTAGAAAAAGGGACCACCTCTGTAGCCTTTGCGCTGTCATAATGGGAACACCCTTTTTAGGGTTGAATATGGAGATGAGGGGTTGATGGTCAGTCAACAAGGTAAATTTTTGTCCGTGTAGGTAATGGTTGAATTTCTTCACTCCCCATACCAGGCTGAGTGCTTCCCTCCCGTCTGTTTCTGCTTGCCTCCGCCTTCGCTGCTTGGCCTCGCTGCAGAGCCAGCCGATGGAGCCCCAGCCCGCCGCCCAGGAAGGATTATTGCAGTACCTGCCACCAGCTCGGCTAGCTGGTGAAACCACAGTTTTTTTTTTCCAGTTTTTTTCTTGCTTTTCTTCGACTTTGGACGTCTGAGGAATCGATGTCCTTGAGGTGCTGCCGAATTGCAGGTAAGTTCGTTTCCAATTCGTCGCCACTGTTGTATCCGTGTGTTAATAGAGACACTGAAGGCAGGAGTTAGTTTCACAGGTGTTTACTGAACAAAGTCTGGAGGTGAACTAACTGATACAACACAATATACAGGTTTATATAGCCCGAGTGGCCATTACCGGCATTACAGTACACAGGGGGCTCTTAAAGGCACATACACTACACTTATGTTGGAGGGAAGGTCATTGATGAAGCAGCTGAAGATGATTGAGCCTAGGACACTGCCCTGAGGAACTCCTGCAGCGATGTCCTGGGGCTGTGATAATTGACCTTCAATCACCCACAACCATCTTACTTTGTGCTAGGTATGACTCCAGCCAGTGGAGAGTTTTCCACCCGATTCCCATTGACTTCAGTTTTACTAGGGCTCCTTGATGCCACACTCGGTCAAATGCTGCCTTGATGTCAAGGGCAGTCACTTTCACCTCACCTCTGGAATTCAGCTCCTTTGTCCATGTCTGAGTGGTCTTGGCGGAACCCAAACTGGGCATCAGTGAGCAGGTTATTGATGAGTAAGTGCTGCTTGATAGCACTGTCGATGACACCTTCCACCACTTTGCTGATGATTGAGAGTAGACTGATGGGGCGGTAATTGGCCGGATTGGATGTGTCCTGCTTTTTGTGGGCAGGACATACCTGGGCAGTTTTCCACATTGCCGGATAGATGCCAGTGTTGTAGCTGTACTGGAACAGCTTGGCTAGAGGTGCTGCTAGTTCTGGAGCACAAGTCTTCAGCACGATACCAGGATGTTGCCAGAGCCCATAGCCTTTGCTGTATCCAGTGTGCTCAGCCGTTTCTTGATATCACGTGGAGTGAATCTATTTGGCTGAAGACTGGCTTTTGTGATGGCGGGGACCTCAGGAGGAGGCTGAGATGGATCATCCACTTGGCACTTCTGGCTGAAGATAGTTGCAAACGCTTCAGCCTTGTGTTTTACTCATGTGCTGGTCTCCACAATCATTGAGGGTGGGGATATTCATGGAGCCTCTTCCTCCCATTAGTTGTTTGATGGTCCACCACCATTCACGACTGGATGTGGCAGGACTGCAGAGCTTTGATCTGATCCGTTGATTGTGGGCTCGCTTAGCCCTGCCTATAGCATGCTGCTTCCACTGTTTAGCCTGCATATAGTCCTGTGTTGCAGCTTCCGCAGGTTGGCACTGCATTTTTAGGTACACCTGGTGCTAATCCTGGCATACACTTCTACACTCCTTATTGAACCAGGGTTGGTCCCCTGACTTAATGGTAATGGTAGAGTGAGGGATATGCCGGGCCATGAGGTTACAGATTGTGGTGGAATACAATTCTGCTGCTGCTGATGGCCCACAGTGCCTCATGGATGCCCAATTTTGAGCTGCTAGATCTGTTCTGAATCTATCCCATTTAGCACGGTGGTAGTGCTGCACAACACAATGGAGGGTGTCCTCAGTGTGAAGATCGGACTTTGTCTCCACAATGACTGTGCGGTGGTCACTGCTACCAATACTGTCATGGACAGATGCATCTGTAGATTGGTGAGGACGAGGCCAAGTAGGTTTTTCCCTCGTGTTGGTTCTCTCACCACCTGTTGCAGGCCCAGACTGGCAGTTATGTCCTTCAGGACTCGGCCAGTTTGGTCAGTAGTGGTGCTACCGAGCCACTCTTGGCGAGGGACATTGAAGTCCCCCACCCTGAGTACATTCTGTGCCCTTGCTACTCTCAGTGTTTCTTCCAAGTGGCGTTCAACATGGAGGAGTACTGATTCATCAGCTGAGGGAGGGCAGTAGGTGGTAATCAGCAGGAGGTTTCCTTGCCCATGTTTGACCTGAAGCCATGAGATTTCATGGAGTCCAGAGTCAATGTTGAGGACTCCCAGGGCCATTCCTTCCTGACTGTACACCACTGTGCCACCAACCCTGGTGGGTCTGACCTGCCGGTGGGACAGGATGGTGATGGAGGAGTTTGGGACACTGGCTGAAATTGTGTATCTTGTACGATCAGTTCCCATTTAATAACATGACACGACTGTCACTCCAGGACAATGGCTTGGAAATTTGTGGCCGCCACAAAAGCTGCCGGTGCCACCGCTGCCAGGGGTTAACGGCCACTAAAAATGGTGGCTCTGGGTTGACCCAGGGCAAGATAAGGGCTTATGGGATTGGGGGTAATATATTAGCATGGATAGAGGCTTGGTTAATGGACAGAAAACAGAGTAGGGATAAATGGGTCATTTTCAGGTTGGCAGGCTGTAACTAGTGGGGTGCCGCAAGGATCAGTGCTTGGGCCTCAGCTATTTACAATCTATATTGATCTTTTTGAATGGTGGAGCAGGCTCAAAGGGCCATATGGCCTACTCCTGCTCCTAATTCTTATGTTCTTATGACCGAAAAATAAGTGCTGGGGACTAATTATCATTAGCCCAGCACTAAGCTCACAGTGTAACGCCATGCTGGTGGCGTTGGTCCCGGCAGCAGGCCCCAACGTAGCATGGCCCAAGTGGCATTGCTGCTTTAACAGCTTCTAGAAGCAAGGCTGTGATTTTGTAAAGCACTGTGGGGTTCTTAAAAGGGCAATGCACTGTTATTTTCTTAAAAGGACAATGCCTTCTGAAATGATAAAAAATAAAAATCTTTTAAAAATAGACAGTTTTTAGCCCTTACAGTTCAACTGCCTTCTGAAAAAAATTAACATTAAAAAGAATTCCCAAATGGGAATCTTCAGCTCTTAAAGCTGAATTCCCTTCCGCACCTGTGAAAATGGGAAAAGTGCTTCAGCAGTAACACAAATGGCTCAGCAAGCAAGGGAAGGGGCAGCCAGGGTCTCACTCGCAGCACTCGCGGTCTTGATGCCCTGCACAAAGCTGAAGAGAGGTCCTCTACCCACAGGGGCCAGGAGGCCCTCCAGAAAGTAGGCTCTGGGATGAGATCACTGAGGCCGTCACTGCCAGTAGTGTTGCCCCTATGACCTGGCTCCAGTGCACAAAGAAGCTTCATGACCTCAGGTCAGTGAATGCATCTTCAGTTTCTTCTTCTTCAGCTTCCTACTTTTCTGCATTTTCCTCTTCTGCTTCTTCCTCTTCTGTGTCTTTCTCTTCTGCATCTTCCTCTTCCCTCGGTGAGCAGATGCTGTAAATCTGAAATAAAAGCATAAAATGCTGAAAATACTCAGCAGGTCAGGCAGCATCTCGACCTGAGATGTGAACTCTGTTCCTCTCTCCACGGATGTTGCCTGACCTGCTGAGTATTTCCAGCATTTTCTGTCTTCTCAGGGCCTTTTTTTACCATCAGCGGCCTTGCAAGCATCCAGCAGCACTCCCTGCACACTTAAAAAACTTTTAACATGTATTGCACCAAGCCACTATGTCAATAAAATAAACAAAATCCAGTCCAAAAGCTTAAATGCAAACTTACCAGAAAGATGTGTGTGTCCCTTTAAGAGGTGCTGACAGGGTCTCTGTCAGTCAGCTGAATGCTGGGTTTTTATGGTGAGCTTAGGGCCCAGCGTTGAACTCAGCGCTAAGGTCCAAGTTCATTGAAGTGACGTTAAGTCGGCGTTGCATGGCGATAGATGTCACCCTCTCTTAATTTACATTCCAGTGCCAGTGCTGCTATCGACAGTGCTAAGGCCCTCACCAAAATGGCAGCCACCGAGTATCGCACCAGAGAAGGGCGCTACAACAGGGGCAGCCATTTTTAGACCAGATCACGGTGAAAACTCGTGCGGTAATTGGGCCAATTTCTAGGCCATAATTTCTTGCATTTTCACTGAACTACAATAGCAATTTTGTTTGTGGATATATATCAACATGGCTACTTTAAAATTGTTGTGCGGGCATCAGAGATTTTTATAAGGATGCCTTTTCAGTGCAAAAGCCATTTGCCCATTCAGTGTATGTGTAAAAATTTTATTTGCAGCTCTGCAATGCATTTAGGTCAATTTTGAGCACTGGACAGGAATGGAACCTAAATAATATATTGTCAAAACATATATGGACCACTACATTAATGACATAGCATTTCCATTACACCATTAGCAAACAATGGTGCAAGAAGAGAAAACAAATTAGAAATTAAAAAAATAGGATAACAGAAATTGATTTTTCATAATATCAGGATTGTTGGAGTTAAGTCTTGCTTCCTGTATTTTTGAATTTGGAGAGATGTTACAAATATTTTGAGTATGCTGGTCACATTTTTAAGTATAGTTCAAATAATGGCTGCTATTGCAGAGTTAAAAAAGGGGTCTTTTTTCCGAGATCAAGATTCCTAGTTCTGGTACTAGTTGGGGGAAGCTCAGCCTCGAAAATTGGAGAGGGCAGAACTTTGGTCTGGAAGCATCGGGGATAGGGTCTTGGTGTTTGGAAGCACGGCTGGAGACTCAATGACCTGGGAACCCTGGCAGGGGAGGGGTCTCAGGATCAGGGAACACTGGTCATGGGTGGATGTTGGAGGGGGTACCAGGATCTGCAAGTGTTGGAACAGGCATTCTAGCACCTGGGAGCATGGGAAAGCAGATCCTAGAATTTAGGAGCACTGAAAGGGTGGTCCCAGCAGATGGGAATACTGGCAGGAGGCTCCCTGGGGAGTGGGTACACTGGTTCTTGGAGTTTATGAGCACTGGGAAAGGATTCCCGAGCTCTGGTGGGTGTACGGAATGGGACATCAGGGTCCAAGAGCACACTTAGTCTAGTCCAAGGGTCGATCAGCTTTCAAAGGGAGATTGTAGTCTGGCAGCATTGAGGGATCTTGTGGTCCAGATGTATGGGGAGAGGGCAGGTTCAGGAGAATCTGTGCTGACCTGCCTCAAGCCCATTCTAGATCATCAGATTCCCCCACGCTGCATTCATAAAGTTTTTACTCAAATTCCCAGCCTGTCACCAGTTTTACATGTGACATGTATAGAGGCATACAGTACAAAAGCAAGGAAGTTGTGATGAACCTTTATAAAACACTGGTCCGACCTCAAATGGAGTATTGTGTCCAACTCTGGGCACCGCACTTTAGGAAGGATGTGAAGGCCTCAGAGGGTGCAGAAAAGATTTACAAGAAAGGTTTCAGGGATGAGGGGCTTCAGTTATGTGGATAGACTGGAGAAGCTGGGGCTGTTCTCCTTAGAGCAGAGACGGTTAAGAGGAGATTTGATAGAGGTGTTCAAAATCATGATGGGTCTGGACAGAGTAGATAGAGAGAAACTGTTCCCATTGGTGGAAGGGTCGAGAACCAGAGGACACAGATTTAAGGTGATTGACAAAAGAACCAAAGGCGACATGAAGAAAAACTTTTTTACACAGCGAGTGGTTAGGATCTGGAATTCACTGCCTGAAAGGGTGGTGGAGGCAGATTCAATCGTGGCTTTCAAAGAGAATTGGATAAGGACCTGAAGGAAAACAATTTGCAGGGCTGCGGGGAAAGGGTGGGGGAGTGAGACTAGTTGAAGTGCTCTTGCAGTGAGCTGGCACGGACTCGACAGGGCGAATGGTTTCCTTCTGTGCTGTAATCATTCTATGATTCGATGTACCTTCAGCCTGTAGTTGCTGACTGTGCATTTATTTCATAACTAATATAGCTGTAATTTATTAGAATATTTAGAGTCAGATAGCACAGGTACTGTAATTAGCTTCTCAAATGCAAAGGTTAAAACACAAGTGATATAATTAGCCTGCTCTGCTTAACTGAACGTTTCAAAATTCCATTTGTTTTTCTTTTAGGGAGGAAAAGACCATCAGAAATAAGCTATCTAAGATAATAAGCACAGAAAAAATCCATATTTCACAACTACATGATTAAATCTGTGCTTTGTTACCACAACTGTTTCCGCTCTGTCCGATTCTCCCTGCCTTTCTCAGTGTCTCGACTTGAGAGAGCCTGTTCATCATGTCATATTGTCCCAATACTGAAATGGTACGAGAAGACAAAACTACAGATATTGTTTTGCCAACAAACAGGACTTTATATTTCAGAACAGAACGGACGCTTATACTCCTTCAGAAGAGACCCATTGTGGACTTCTCTCAATGTATGTTGATTTATGTTTATATTGTACTGTTAATATTGGTTGTATCTTTGTGTTTCAGATTTCTATTTAGCTGCAAATAAATATGTTAGTTGTTTTAGCCTGTGAAGTCTGATGTGTTTGATATCCACCAAGCTAATTGATAGTGTAGCATGAAACTGTACTGAAACTACAACAACAACTTGTATTTATATAACGCCTTTAACGTAGTAAAACGTCCCAAGGTGCTGCACAGGAGTATTGTAAGACAAAAAATTTGACACCGAGCCACATAAGGCTAAATTAGGGCAGGTGACCAAAAGCTTGTTCAAAGAGGTAGGTTTTAAGGAGGAAAGAGAGGTAGAGAGGCAGAGATGTTTAGGGAGGGAATTCCAGAGCTTAGGGCCTAGGCAACAGAAGGCACGGGCACCAATGGCTGAACAATTATAATCAGGGATGCTCAAGAGAGCAGAATTGGAGGAGCGCAGATATCTCGGGGGTTGTGGGGCTGAAGGAGATTACAGAGATAGGAAGGGGCGAGGCCATGGAGAGATTTGAAAACAAGGATAAGAATTTTGAAATGAAGGCATTGCTTAACCAGGAGCCAATGTAGATCAATGAGCACAGGGGTGATGGGCGAATGGGACTTGGTGCAAGTTAGGACACGGGTAGCCGAGTTTTGGATGACCTCAAGTTTACGTAGGGTAGAATGTGGGAGGCCAGCCAGGAGTGCGTTGGAATAGTCAAGTCTAGAGATAACAAAGGCATGGATGAGGGTTTCAGCAGCAGATGAGCTGAAAGCAAGGGCGGAGACGGGCGATGTTACGGAGTGGAAATAGGCGGTCTTTGTTATGCTGTGGATATGTGGTCGGAAGCTCATTTCAGGGTCAAATATGACACCAAGGTTGCGAACAGTGTGGCTCCGCCTCGGACAGATGTTAGGGAGAGGGATGGAGTCAGTGGCTAGGGAATGGAGTTTGTGGCGGGGACCGAAAACAATGGCTTCAGTCTTCCCAATATTTAATTGGAGAACATTTCTGCTCATCCAGAACTGGATGTCGGACAAGCAATCTGACAATTTAGAGACAGGGAGGGGTCGAGAGAAGTGGTAGTGAGGTAGAGCTGGGTGTCATCACCGTACATGTGGAAACTGACTGTTTTTGGATGATGTAATCTAGTAACAGATTACTATGAATTGGATAATTGTTAACCCTCACATCATAAAGGGACAGATTATTGGTAAAAGTGCAATTTCTGAATCTTAGCAGACCAAGTCCATTTGTGGGAATTAACATGAAACCACATTGAGACAAAACAATTTTATGAAAACCTGAAATTGTATAGGACAAGGTGCAGGATTTTTCATGTTGGTGGAAACACTGTATCTGGGCAGGGTGAGCTTTGCATCCACACATTTGGCCATAGGCTGACCCTGGTAGATTTTCTAGATTCAGCCTAATTTCAATAATTTTGGTAGACTCTTGTTGGTGTGTGAGGGAGGCGGATGGAAGGAGTTGGCACGTGCAGCAGAGTGAGGTCAGCTGCCTCTGGGACAGCTGGAGAGGAAATTTTTTTTTAAACTTTTAAATGCTGGGACCACAGAAGTGTGGTTAATCACCCTGCAATCAATTATCTTGTTGTGTGAGGGTTTTAAATACCCTTCAAGCCACCATTACAATGCTGGATGTCAGCACTAGTAGCATCCCTTCCATCCAGCATTACTATGGCAACAATGACAGGAAATACGCTACATGGCATTTTTCAATCATAAACACATCTTTTGAATATGAAAGCCTATTTTGGGGCAGACTTATTCTTTGGACACAGTCACTTCTAGAAGAAAAATCCCAGAATTGGTGGTGACGGAAGGTGAGCTGGTAGAACGCTTTCCCTGTCTGATTTTCTGCCCTTGTCCACCCCAGATCCACCCAAAATTAGGCAGACGGAAAGCAGAAGATCAACCCGAACAACTTGTATCCCATTTTTAAAAACCCTTGTGATAGTTTAACAGATCCAAATTGTATTCAGTTGGAAAAATGCTTGGCTTCAACTGAACACTTCTCATTTGTGACATAACAAAGCAATATTGCTGTCAGGGAATCATGGGCATAGACATATCTATCTTTCCTTAGAGTCATAGGGGGAGAAATTCAGTTGTTAGCGCCACCCGTTAGCACCTTAAGAGGGCGATAAGTGGGGCGCGAAGCGGCTAGCGCCCAGGCGCGGCGAGACCTGCGCCTCTCGCGACATTGAGCGGACATTTAGCGGCAGCGTTAAACCACAACGCCCGCTCAGCTGCGCGCGCAGATCCTGACATCATTTCATGGTGCAACGCCCTTGGGGCGCCCTGAACTGGAAATTCAGTGGCGCCCCCCTCCTTTCTGCCTGGTGCTCCCAGCGACTGCTTGACTGGAATGGTTCCCAGTCGCTGTGGGGCTGGGGGGGTGCTATTTAAAGGGGGCTCTTCCTGGCTTCTTTGTGGTAGCCATTTTTGGACCACTCCTTCTGTGAGAGAGAGAGAGATTTGCAGAGAGACAAAGGGAGAGAGCTTTCTGCATTGAGTCAGTGCTCGCACAGGTACTTTTGGCTTCGGCCCAGAACTTTGCAGTTGGATTGATTTTTCAGTGGCATAACCTTGAGTGGCCACATACTATGGGGGCTGCAATGGGTGGAAACGTTGGGTTTCTCCATTGCATTGAGAGGGCTCAGAGACGCCGAGAGTGCCAATCATGGCCAGACGGAGGAGGGCCAACAGGCGTCGGCACAGGAGGCCTTACCCTCCCAGAGTATTCCGCCAACAGTTCTCCTACCTCAACATGTCTGAGGAGCAGTGTTTTCAGAGGCTTCGATTCAGCAGGGAGGTGGTCACTGAGCTCTGCCACCTGCTTCAGCCAGATCTGCAGCCTCAACTGAGGAGCAGGACGTCTCTGTCGGTGGCAGTCAAGGTGACAGTGGCTCTCAACTTCTATGCCACCGGCTCCTTCCAATCCACTACTGGGGACATTGCCAATGTCTCCCAGTTCGCGGTGCATTGCTGCATCCGTCAAGTCATGAATGCCCTCTTTAAAAGGAGACGTCAATACATTTCCTTCCCCATGACCCTGGACAAGCAGCAAGAGCGCGCAATGGGATTTGCAAGAATAGCGGGCTTCCCCATGGTCCAGGGCGCCATTGACTGCACGTATGTGGCTTTGCGGGCGCCGCAAAAGAATGCCTAGGATTACCGCAACCGGAAGGGGTTCCATTCGTTGAACGTGCAGTTGGTGTGTGACCACAGACAGTTGATACTAGCTGTCAATGCCCGCTTTCAAGGCAGCAGCCACGGCACCTTCATCCTGCGCCAGACTTCTGTGGCAGACTTTTTCGAAGCCCCAGCTCACCCAGGAGGCTGGCTTCTTGGGGACAAGGGCTATCCTCTGTGCACCTGGCTGATGACCCCGCTCCGTGCGCCCAGCACTCCTGCTGAAGAACGATACAATGAGAGCCATCAAGCGACCAGGAACATCATTGAGCACACAATCGGCGTGCTAAAGCAACGGTTCCGCTGTCTGGACCATTCCGGGGGAGCCCTTCAGTACTCACCTGAGCGAGTCTCCCATTTCGTTGTAGTGTGCTGCATGCTGCATAACCTGGCAATCCTCAGGACTCAGCCACTGCCAGCAGACATTGGAGCACCAGCGGAGGAGGAGGAGGAGGAGGAGGAGGAGCACCAAGACGGGAGGGAGGCACAAAGTGCAAGGGCCGTCCGTCAGCGGCTTATTGCAAGTCGGTTCTTGGTCCCCTCTGAGGGAATGGCTTGTGCCATTGAAAGAACATGAATGGAACCGTTCCGCAAACCCTGAGCCGGTCAAGGCAACAAATAGTTCAAAGAGCAAACATGCACAATCTGAATAAAGACACTTCTTTATTTAACAAACTGTGTGCCCTTCCCGCATGACAAAGCAATAGAGAGAAACCCCCAAAAAAGCAGTCAGACACATAACTGGCTCTCACAACCTGGAGACAATGAACAAAAGAGTTAACAAAAAATGACCATGATCCTCGGCCTTCACTAAAAAATTTAAAGCATTTTGCCACACCTCCTACTTTTTGCCCTTCGAGGGTGATCTGCTTCGCTTGCGAGATTGGCCCCTTCCCACCCTGCAGCTCCTCCGCAATGGGACCCAAGTGGCTGCAGCAAGGCTGGGGGAAGGTTGCTGAGTGTCAGAAACTGAGTCGGCAGATGCCCTTGGGGGATGGCCTGGACCAGCTCTGGGCCTGGAGGGCCTGGCTGCTGACTGCTCCAACTCTGCATGGGCGGCAGCAGTCTGTCCTACAGGTGGTGGCAGCTGCAGTGGAGAAGTGACAGTGTTGGCAGCAGGAATGCTGCCATCCTGAGAGGACAGGCACTCCCACGGGGCAGCACTGCAGCATGTGGAGCAATCTGCTGAAACACAAACTGCTGACCTTCTGCGGCGAGGCGAGGGCCCTGGCGATTCGTGCCCGATGCAGCAAGGGTGGCAGCAGTCAGTGCTCGTGTGGCCTCAATCTGTGTCTGCATCAGACCAGCCACTGACTATATTGCACCACTAAGCACTTGCGTGGAAGCCGCCTGTGCTGCACCGAAGTCCTGCAGACTCCTTGCCAGTGCTGCACCGAAGTCCTGGACACTCCTTGCCAGTGACTTAATGGATTCGGGCATCCTTGCCACTGCAGCCATGAGCTCAGTGTGCCTCTGCTCCGCCTGGGCGCCCATTTCAGCGAGGAGCCGCACCTCTTCTGCGCTCACTGTAGCAGGACTGGAGGCCAGACTCTCCCTCCGGGGAGAAGGCCGCCGCGCTTCCCTACCCCCCCGCTTTGCTGCAGCCCGCTGGGCCCCGGAGCTTCACCCTCCTCAGACCCTTCCCCCCTGCTCCCCTCCAGGGAAGACGTGTCCCCATTATGGCCATGGGCTGCCTCGGCTGAGGGTGGCACTGATGGTCCGGCTTCCTCTTCCTCCTCGCCTTCAGAATCACTCACAGTGGCAGCTTGAGTGCCCACCTCCTCACCTGGTGAATCAGCATCTGAAAGCAGGGAGGTACAAGAGTTGCTTTAGCGTGAGGACAGGGCGGCAGCGAGGGAGGCATGAGTGCTGCAATGCACTGTATTGGTTCGATAGTGGCAAAGGATGCTGGTGTGAGGCACAAGTGGAAGGAGAGAGGTCAAAAAGCTGATGACCTTACCATTGCTGTCCAGAACGGGGTCGGCATCTCCAGTGGCGATGGGGCCAATCATCCGGCCTGCCATAATGCGCTGGACTCGCTGCTCCAGATCGCTGAGGTCTTTAAGGTGAGGCTGGCTTCCCCCGGTCCGTTGCTGCTGCCTCCTGTTATGAGCCAGCTTGCCCTGCAAGAGAAAGGATGGGCTCTGAGTACAGTGTGAAGCCCTGATCTTGGCTGCACTGCCTCCCATGGTCGAATAGCCCTTACAGTGTGAAGCCCTGATCTTGGCTGCACTGCCTCCCATGGTGGAATAGCCCTTACAGTGTGTAAAGTGCTGAATGTGCGTGTGAGTTTCATGAAAGGCCCATAGGTGTTGGATGAGGGCTGGGCATTGGGGCTTTCAGGACCCTTTGCCCATAAAGTGAGGTGCACATGCAGGGATGAAGAGGATACTGAAAAGGGTACTCACCCGAACGACCCGAGTGAGGTCGTTGAACTTCTTCCTGCATTTCACAGGGGTCCTAGGCACCATGTTGCCGAGGTCACTCTGTGAGCCACCTCCCTCCAAGCTTTGCGGTAGTCGGTGGGCAGCGGCCTCCTGCCACTGTCCGGAAACAGGATAGATCGCCTGCGCTCCACTGCGACAACCAGAACCTGCAGGGCTCCCTCACTGAACCGCTGCGCTCGCTCCGTGGCCCTCTCCATGGTCCTAGGCGTTAGAATGTGGCAGCAGGTCTGTCCAGGCCGAGAATCAGGGCTCCGATGTGCAGGGTGTGGCTGCAATCCAAGATCGACCCTCCCCTTTAAGAGCTGACCGGCGCCAGCGTGTCTGCGTGCAATTGCTAACTGGCCGCACCTGCGCTGCGCCCGCCCTCGGTGGTAGCGCCTCGCTTCTCCGGCTTAGTGCCTTAGGACAGTCATGCAGCGCCTGCTTTAGCGCTCCAAGCACCTCTTGGGGCGAAGTAGGTCAATTTAGCTGAAGGTGGCGATAATTTGCGTCGGGTGCTAAATTTTGCGCCCGCTTGAGTATAACGCCCCAAACGTGGCGATACTGAATTTCTAGGCCATACAGTCATAGAGTTATAGAGCACAGAAAGAGGCCCTTCGGCCCATCATGTTCGTGCCGGCCATCGAGCCCTGTCTATTCTAATCCCATTTTCCAGCACTTGGTCCATAGCCTTGTATGCTATGGCATTTCAAGTGCTCATCTAAATGCTTCTTGAATGTTGTGAGGGTTCCTGCCTCTACCACCCTTTCGGGCAGTGAGTTCCAGATTCCAACCACCCTTTGGGTGAAAAAGTTTTTCCTCAAATCCCTTCTAAACCTCCTGCCCCTTACCTTGAAACTATGCCCCCTGGTTATTGACCCCTCTGGTAAGGGGAAAAGTTCCTTTCTATCTACCCTATCTATACCCCTCACAATTTTGTACACCTCAATCAGGTCCCCCCTCAACCTTCTCTGCTCTAAGGAAAACAACCCCAGCCTGTCCAGTCTCTCTTCATAGCTGAAGCTGTGAGGGAATACACTATATTTCAGAAAGATACACCATAATATGAACAGAGTACTCATATTATTAATACATGATATACTGGGTTTAATAGTCTGGAAAACCTCAGAGACACAGGCTGCAGACAGAATACAGGCTCCTGAGATAAAGATCAGTTGATAACAAAGTTGTAAACAAGCTTTGAAATGGGAATTAGTTAAATATACTAAAACAATGAAAGATTGAAGCAAACCATTGGTGCTTCCGAAAGGTCTACGGTTTGCAACCAACACAATGAAAATGCCCAGTTTAAGGTGTTAAGAACGAACACGTAAAACAAAAACACAAACATTAAAAGAACCATGTGCCTTTGAAAAGATGACATCAAGTAAAAGAAACACCTGCTGGTCAAATAGTTTTTAATTAAACTTGGAAGACAGGAAACACGATAAAATATGCAACCAATTGAGATAGCTAGAAATGTATGAAACACGCTGGTCAAAGTGTCTTTAATTTAGACATAGTAAATATACCAACAAGAACACTTTGAAGATATGACTTCAATAGATAAACCAAGTAATTACATTGCGTTTGTATTGAACTTGGAGCAGCACGGAGTCACAACGTCTTCTAAAAACCAGTAAAGCCAATATTAAGAATTGAATGAAAGCATTTTGTAAGAATTACATCAAATAAAGACTACTGTCATATTGTTTTTATGATGGTTTTTGGAACACCTAAAGGTAGAGACATAATTATGCATGCAATAGTTGAATTGACAGTAAGATAGAAAGCATTCAAAAGAGAGAATCAATAAAGACAATTAGCTGACATCAGCAGAGAACTTCAAAAAATAAACCACTGCCAAAAGGGTATAAAAATAAGAGCTTTTCAAACAGAAAGTCAGAACTCGCTGAACAGACCAAGCGTTTCTCAACTCTTCAGAGGCATCTCTGTAAGTCTTTAACTATGAGTCTCGGGAAATCAAAGTAATTGATTTTGTTGGATGTTCTGGAATTTAGAAATAAGTAAGAAATGTAGAAATGTAACGAATTAAAGATTTGAGAATAAGTATCTCTGAGAAATAAGAAAAGTAAGCTATGGTATTTTGAATTGTTAATGTTGTGACTGATTCAACAGCTGTTAACTGAATGTCAGCTCTTAAATAAAACTATATATTTTTAGAATTGTCTCAAAGAGTAATTCTGTATAAACTCGCGAAACCAATTTCAGTACACTCTTTTGTAAGGAGTTGCAGAATTCTGGGGGGTATTCCGGACCCTCATAATATCCGGAAGGTTACAGTCTAGTTCAACTTATTAAAAGTACTATCTGGAGGACGGTAACATCTTCAGTCGTTCCTTTCCTTTAGACCCATATAAGCGTCTTATGGAATTCGGCTATCTCTAACTTAAGTTGATGGTGAACGTCTGGGGAATACGCTTGATCTGCGGTAGCCCAAAAGGGCTAGGACCTGTAATTACCCCTTCAAAGCGCTCCAGCCCAGGTAACATCCTAGTGAATCTCCTCTGCACCCTCTCCAATGCAATCACATCCCTCCTATAGTGTGGCGGCCACATCTGCACACAGTATTCCAGCTGTGGCCTAACTAGCATTTTGTACAGCTCCATCATAACCTCCCTGCTCTTATATTCTATGCAATTTTGTCCCACTACATTGTCACATTAGTATGCTTTGCCACCATACATCGCCATCAACCTCAGCATTCACTTAAATATTATCAAGATAAAAGAACATGTCAAAGATTTTCTATTAGCGTTGAGGTCAGAGAATGACTTACAGAATTGTGGCAATATTTTTAATATCTACAGTGCTGCAAATTTTCCCCCCACTTTTTTATTGTAAATTAAATTTAATTTTCAGCGAATCATTTTTCAATGGCTTTGTTTATTTTTTCAGTTTGGAGCATTTAGACCCAATGGAAGGGAATGGGTAGGCTCACATGCACCACAGCGTGGCTTTTAAAATGATGAAAATACTCGCCGGTGTAACCTGGGCAACCAGGAGCAGAAAACGGGTGGGGTTTCAATTCTATCACGCTCTGGCCACTTTGTGCTGCATTTGCATTTCTGGGGTCAGAGCCCAGCAGTGTTGGAAATGCCTGCCTCAATTAGGCGGGAGCCTCATTTCAATATTAATTTGAGGGCAGAACATTTTCTGACATTTGGACATGCAGCACATAATTTCCTCAGGACATCCACGTGAAAGAGATGTCCAGCATCATTAGAGAATTAACTGTTGCAGGAACTGATTTAAAGGCACAAGTAATTAAAACTGCAATTTATCAGTAATTTCTTGTCTGTTTTGGATAAACCAGCTGCCCCCAACCCCCTCCCACTGGCATTTACGTTCTCGTGAGACTTTGTGTCAATTGTTATAATTTCCCACCAACCCCCCCCCCCCACCACCAGCACCATTACTGGCACCAATGGTTTTCCCCAAAGGGAATTCCTGCATCTGAGGTGTTTGCAAGAAGATGAGGACTTAGAGGGATTCCAGGCAGGTCATGTGCAGTGAACCTCATGCTCCCCCATCACTGCCCACTCAGAATATAACAGAACGTGTGCCATCAATGCTTTTGCAGCATTTGGCCCTTCCCCTGATTTTTGGCCTCTTCCCCTGATTTTTGGTCCCCGCCCCTCATTTTCTGCCGGCTGGCCTGCATCTGTACTTCTGGCTGATGGTAGTGGAAGATACGTGCTTAGATTCCAAATCAGGGTATGAAGAACAACATCTCAGTTCAAGTATCAATTGTGCTTACGTGGCATCACTTTTGAAAATCGAACCTCATACACATAGATATCGAGGCATCCTTTTTACAAATCGATTTTTAAAAACCTGCAATTCCCTTTAACTGCCTCTAGATGAAACCAGCACACTTTGTAAATAGTAAATCCAGTCTTCTGCAGTATGGGATTCAGAAGCAACACTAACAACATCACCTTGTGACAGAAAATTGGTCCTGCGTGCATTTTTCTATTATTGGACATATAAAGAGCTCATTCAGGATCAAATTTCTGCGGAAAATCAATTGGTGATTCATTTCAGTTGGCTTTTAAGCAGGTTCTGCAGTTTAACATACATTCATTCAGCTATACAGAGTCTGTTGCGATGGATTGAATACAGTCAATCCTACATTATAACATCAATCAACACTTCATAGATCAAGCCTGCCTCCCAGTTGTGGTGTTAATAGTGGGGTAACCAGTCAAACTGCTCCCAGAGGCAGTCATTGGAATAGGAAATGTTCTGATGAAAGGTCATTGACATGAAACGTTAACTCTGTTTCTCTTTCCACAGATGCTGCCTGACCTTCTGAATAGTTGCACCATTTTCTTTTTTTCTTTTCGATTTCCAGCATCCGCAGTATGTTGCTTTTGCATTGGAATAGGACATCTGATCTCACTTTCGGGAACTGAGTAAAAAGAGGGGCAAATTAAAGCACTCAGAACATGAATTCAAATATCTTGGACTTAAATATGTGCCAATCCTAAATAGTTTGGGACTTATTTGATAACACACAAATGGCTATATAGTTGTGCTAACAGGTGGATTTGTCAGGATTAATTAATGATAGCTGTGCATCTCATATTAATTATTGAAACAGATAACCTTTGGGCTGAGATTGTCAGGATGTCCCTAAGGCACTGTTACTCGGCAGGGGAGGATGCACCAAAAGACATCCCTGCAGGGATGTGAGGTAATTGCAACTTCATAATGCAATGTCATAATATCATTCCTATTGATCTTAAAGAATAATGCCAAAGCGACATGTGGTTATTATGTGACCACCCCCCCTCTCCCACAGCAGCATCATAGGACATTGGTGCAGCCTCAGAGGCACAGACTCGAGCTCTGGAGGACCTGGGGGACAGACTTGAGAAAGACCTGCAATCTGGCTTTCAGACGCTTGTGGCAGGCTTGCAGGAGACACTTTCTTGGGACTTTGGTGGGAATTCTTAGATCTGCCACCCCATTGATTAGTGGTCACCCTGAACCTGGGCCCAGTACTAGTGGCGTGGCTAGAGTTGATTGACGTGAGGTTGCTGTTTCTCAGGATAGCAGCACATGTCTAGCTTTTCAGAGATCTGCTGAAAGAGCACATAGGAGGCAGGGTCAGGTTGCCCAGGATATAGCCAATAGACTTCAATGGAAATAAAAATCGGGAGATGTAAAATGGGCTACCAATTTGCTAGCACCCGTTTTACACTATCGCACAATGTCAAACCCCCTCCCAATGTGTGCACAGGCTCCTATTAGCCTGTGTGCTGGTTAACCACATGGGGGCACACTAAATGCTTCAGGTGCATTGCAGGCCTTATGCTGTGTGCCCAAAATATGGGTGCCCACATTATTGGTCCCAATATTTTTGTTGCTCCATTGAAGGGCATACAGTAATTCAGCCTTTGCAATGTATGAGTTATGGAAACTGTGTGTGACCTGAAGGAAACTGATGAATGTAAAAGAATCAGTAAAAGAATAAATAAGGTTAAATGATGAGTGGAGAAGGTCATTGATATGCAAAAGGAATAGAGCGGGAGCTCTATAATAATACTATAATGACATGTAACTAGCAGAGTTATGCCTTCCTTATCATTTTATAGCTATCCTGCTGGGTTAGTCATAGATACAAATCCTGCCCATACATAATGAGAATTCAGGATTGATAAATGCTGAGCTTTATATAGGTGTAAGTTGACAGGGATCCAACAAGAAGATTCATTCAACAGCCGTAAGGCTGTTTCTGCACTATTTTCCTTCAAATATTTTTGCATTTTTTTCTGCTGGCACTTAGGGTCCCAGGATCATTTGTGCCAATTGATGTATTTTTTTATTATTGCTCCTAGTGCCATTCCTGGCACCAAGAATTCTCTATACAAGGTATTTGGAAGAAAAAGAGATGGAGCAATGGAGAGATGCCAGGTAGATCAGAACACACACCTGCATCTGCAGCCAGAGGTGTCAAGACCTCACTTTGGCAGACTATTAGTGCACGTGGACAATGTTGGAGATTGGAGTTTCTAACAGGCTCTTTAAGCCATTGATTCTAGTGCAAAGGTCCAACTCTCCTTATCTCTCTCTCTCTCTCTCTCGAGGTTTTACACATTTTCCAAAATTCTATGAATATTTACAATTATCATTGAATATATTTTACATAGTTATATCGTTCTCCATAAGCACCGCAACGACAGTATTCCGGATTCCCCGCGCTCTAACGGGTCGCCCCGCTCCCGGCGGGTCCGAATGTAAAAATTCTGGCCATAGTTGCAGTAAAAGAGGAAAAGGAGATATTGCAAGTTATGTACAATAATGCTACTACTATCTGGGCTCAGGGCTGACTTTGCCACCATCACCATGTTTGCCACTGGCCACTTTCCCCACCTAAGCATGTGATCTTCTGAGGATCACCCTCGAGCCCACTTTCTAATCTTCCCTTTCTTTGTATTACTGGAGGATTGTCTTCTACAGCTCAGAAAGGTTTTCAACAGAAAAAGCAAACACCTCCCAGTCTCCAAGTTCTCTCAAACATTTTCCAATCAGTTCACTTCGGTTCGCAGCAAAATCCGAAATAAAAAAATGTCTCCACAATTTTTTAAACCATTTTAGGTGCAGAATATCCCTGCTTCAAACCTAAGCATACATTGTGAGCATATCTGCATTTACAGGGAAATATCAGTAATTCCCTTAACTTCTCTCCTTTGCCAAACTCATTTCTTTAATTATCTGCACTGCACCAGACCCATCCCTCCCAAAATTTAAAATGACATGACAAACTGTAAAGTAGGCTGGATTTTTCCCCTAAAAAAACAAATGGGTTTAGAGCGTGGGGGCAGTTAAATTGTTAAAAATGTGAATCCCAACCTGATCCCGCCTCCAACGCGCCCACTTCCTGTTTTCCCGGAGACGGGGCGAGGTGGAGGGTAGGCAGTCAAGTTAAATATTGTTTTTGAGGCTGCAAGCCTCTATTTTCCCCCCCAAATTAAATTGAATCAGTTAAACCAAGGCAGGAACTGCTGCATGCTGGAGGTAAGTGACTTTATACCTACCTCCTGGATCCAGGGTCCCGACCACACCCACCCCCCGTGATTGGAGACCGCCCCACGAGGCCTCCAATCGCATTCCCAGACCTGCCTCCCCTCCCGCCCCGATCCTTCGGCCCCCTTGCTGATCCCCGGCCGACCACCCCCACTATGATCCCCGATCCCTCGGCGATTTCCCCCCCCTAATCCACAATCCCTGATCCCCCCCACGATCCGTGATCCACGACCCCCGATCCCGAATTTTATTTCCATTGAAGTCAATGGAAATATAAATTGGGAGAGATGGGCTGCCAATTCGCTATCACCCTTTTTACACTATCACACAAAGTCACAATTACCCCCAGTGAGTGATCAACACATTTAATAAGCTTCCAGATGGAGTCATGGAGGCAAACACCCTGGAATCATTTAAGAAACAATTGGATGCTTCAATTGAGATAAGCTAAATGGCTTTCATCATCCTCAATTATCTAGTGATTTTGTGAATGTTACCAACATTAATTTCTGAGTTTATATCTTCTCAAAATTGACGTTAAATTATTATTTTCTACTTTAAAACATTAAGGGGGAAAAATTGGGTCGCACTCCCTTTGAGGTGCTAACTTCACCGGGGCGCTACTTTTAGTGCCCTGAAAAAGTTAGCGCCCCTGCGCCCGAAATTCACCGGTAGTGCCCCAGGTGGGAGGCGGGGCGCTTCCAGTAGCGCCCCGACTCCCTCTTGGGGCGCTGCGAGTGAATATTGCGGTGCTACGTGCATGCGCTGCGGCACATTGCGCCGCGATACTGCAGGCCGCCTTCCCCTTATTAAAGGGGAGGGGGCTAGTGCAACACGACCCGGGGCCCAGCTGGGCCACCAGGGATCAGAGTGCTGGCAAAAGAGCCCGGCATTCAAGAGAAGTGCCGGGCCCACGGAGCGCAGCCAGCACTCCGCAGGGGGGCTTCACAGGAGGCCGGGGACGGCAAAGTGGGCTGGTGCTGGCAGGTGGCCAGCAACAAAAATGGCCACCCGGCACCTTCCCTTTAATTTGCACCGCCCCGGCCGCAGGTAGGCCCCCCTGACCCCGTCGGACATAGTGTCCAGCGGTAAGTCAGGGGGCGCTACTGAAGATCGCAGCCGGGGCGCGAGCGGGGCGCTGCGCACGGTGATGATGTCATCGCCAGTGGCGCAGTGCCACAGGGCGCTAACGGTTACTGCCGCCGCTAACCTCCCGCTGAATTTCGCGGGAGGCATTAGCGGTACCGCGCCCAGGCGCTAGTTGCTTTGCGCCCCATTAACACCCTAAAAGGGCGCTAACGGAAGGCGCAAATCAACCAATATTTTCCCCTAAATATTTTAAAATTTAACAAATCCAATATATGTTGGTGAATGTACTGAAGGCTAGGAGGAATTGCAACATTTATTACAAATTGCGACTTCATACATCGGGGGATGGTCATCTCAGTTGCACCACTACACAGAATCAGTGGGAGGGCAAAGTGGTGAGCAAAACATCTGTGCTGCTGTGCTTCTGCCCCCTCAAAAGACTCGGGAGAAATTCTAACCTACCATATCTAAGCTTTAACATTCCCCTTTTTCCTCTTCTACATTGAACTCACCTCTTCCCACCCCCACCAACACACACTGTTATCTGTCTGAAAGAGAGGAGTTACAAATTCAAGACTGTGGTAGATTCCTTTGTGGGTACACTGGTGTCAGTTCCTCCTCTACGTGGTCTGAATGCCTACTTTTTATGAAAGTTTATGAAAGTTAAATCCCACTGCCCTGTGTCTACTTGTGCAGCAGTGGGACCTAAGAATCTAACAATGAAACTTCCTTGTGATCTGGACCGGATAATGGAACAATGGAAAATACAACCCTTTATGGTTTATGTCTTTCCTGTCTGTCTCGCTTTGTTTGTTATTCTTTCTCTCATTTTGCTTCTTTTTCTCTGCTCCAACATTATGCCTGAGCCCTAATCTCAGAAGAGCAACCCTACTGCACCAGTGTGACATTCCATTTCATACATCAGCTGTCCTTATCAGCTGTCTGAATGAGATTGTCAATTTAGCACCAATTAATGATGAATTGTCACCTTTTATGCCACAGACATCTGCTCACTAGAAGCAAAGCTGTGACTGTCCAAATAATTTATTTACGATCCTCATAATTATTAAAGAAAGGCGACTCATCACATCAGTCTTGGTTGGATTCAAACACGGGTCATTGAGGTGAAAGGATGTGTGCAACACAATCAGTCTCTTTCACAAGTTGCTTGTTTTCAATCATTGCCACTACAAGGGTGAAAGCTCAACACATAGGTTCGCATTTTTGGTGGTGTTGTGAAGGCATCACAATATTGCATGTATAAGACGCTTTTCCCTGATGGAATTTGAAATGTATCTTGCTGATTCTCAGTGTTTCGTAAAATATTTAATATATTAAGAATAAAGTTTTTGTGCTCTGCGAAACAGTCGCGGTGGGAGCAGAATCATTGGTTGATGTAAATTGAGTTTATCTTTTCATGCAATAGCCATGTTGGTGATCTGATTTTGTCTAAGGGGCAATTTTTACTTTGTACTGAGCAAAACAACAGCAAAAAATTGAATTAAATTTGCGTGCATGGGAAACTGAGAATATATAACTGGAGTCACACGGAATTAGTTTCACTCTTAACATTAATAAATGCTTCAACTATTTGAGAAATGGACACATACATAATGAAATGTGAGAAAGTGTAAATGTGATTCACAGAGACAAGCTTTATTGAGATTATTTATAGCAAGTCACCTCGAATCAATTTTTTGTGTTGACAAGTGTGAAGGATAAAATCATATTGAACTGGGATGAAGTTGCAATTCAGACAGTGTGGCTGTGATTTTCAGTGGCCTTGTATTTAGACGGACAGAAATTTACAGCACAAAAGGTGGCCATTTGGTCCATTATGTCAGTGCTAGCTTTTTGCTAGAGCATTCCATATCTAATTCCACTGCCCTGCTCTCCCCGTAGCCCTGGGTCTTCCTCTATTTGAAATGTTTATCTATTTTTCCCTTAAATGTTCCACATCTCAAAGAAAATAGCAGTCAGACGTGCTACACTACAGCTGACGCTGCAGCCATTTCCCTCTGCCCCACTGTGTGGCAGTGGACATTCGACTAGGAGCCCACAAAAAAATGAAATGGGCCTGACCCTGAATGATAAGCTGACGTGAGTGCTCTCAGAGACAGGTGAGATCTAAAGCCCACCTTACCATCAAGGCAATGGAGTTCCCACCATAATAGGAAAAAATATACTGAAATCTGCAAGATGCTCCTTGTAACACATTTCAGGCGCCATCACGTGCCAAATATGATATAATGGTGCCAGGTAAGTTGCCCAGACGCAGAATAAATGAGTAAAAGTCCTCGAGGGAGGAGAACAACAGAAGAATGGTTTCTGGCCCTCAGATGCAGGTTTTCAACCTTTCCAATGGGAAACATGGAATGTCAGGGTGAACCTTTCTAGGTATGTCAAGGGCTAGCAATTTGCAGTGCCCCCTCCAGTTTTCAGTATTGTAGGCTTCCTTTCCTGAAATCATAAAGAGATTGAAGAACTGCTGAATGGTTTCCTGAGGCTTACCATAGCTATTTACAATTGACAACTGTGCTTCAGGCAATGGGGGAGTCAGTCATGGTCCCATCCTCCAATAGTGAGAGGTTTGTAAGGAAGATGAAAAGCATGTACTGTATATGGGTTGCCTTGCGCTGCTGCTAGTGTATGCAAAGGGGTCTGTAAAGTTGAGGAAGCATCCCATGTGAGTATGCAGCTGATTGAGGGAAACATCTACATGTGTGTTGCAGGCATGTTATGGCAGTACACTATTAAGAGATAAGAACAACAGTTATTTATCTGGGCACACTGCTTCGAGGGATTGAATTTCTTCCTCATCTTCAAGAATGACTTGTTTATTGCAGAAACTGCATTCACTTGCTCTGCCTCCACCTCTCAGGCAGCATGACCTCTGGAGGTCCCTCAGAAAAGGGAATTGTTCCCTCTCCACCCCTGGGTACTGGCAGACCCCTGGTTTATCTCAGCACAATACTCAGCAGAAGAAGTGAAAGTAAACAACTAAACAACTTATGGCCAACTGAACATGTAGGTGCTGTTTTAAAGAGCTGCATCTACACATTTAGGTTCCTGCCCAGTAAACTCTGCACCCCCTTCCCACAGCCTCTGTGCTCCAAATGTGTGATACCATCCTCGTTGGGAGCACACCAGGGGTATGCAAATGAGGGGACCTTGGAAAATCTGAGGAGGTCTCTCTTCACAACAGAAATGTGGAACGAGCCGGGCAAATGCACTTGTGCCGCCATTATGCCCCCAGTGGAATTGCAACTGTGCCAGTCTATAAACCACAAATCTGTGTGGTAATGTTCACCATTTTTGAGGAAAATTATATTTAATCCAGTAAACCGATTATTGCAAGTAGGGTAGCCCCTCACATAGGCAATCTGTGAAGGCAGAACAAAAAAAAATCATATGGGACAAGGTTTGCTTACAGGAACTGTGTTACTTCCGAAACCCAAACAACCAATGAAGTAATGAGGTTAGTTCTGGAAACAAAACAGAAAGGATAAAGACAAAATTAAATTTATTTGGAAAGACATAGGCCTGCTTGAAGCCCTCAGAGAAACAGAATAAATAGCTGAAAATGGCCATTCACACCATTTCTCTGGGAGTTCTACTGGTCTCCCGCCAGAGCTACAACGCAAGAGTGGGAGAATCCCCCAGCAATCCAGAGCCATATATTCTAATCTGATCCAAATAATGTTAAAATAATTGTCAAAAATGCCACAAAATTAAAAAACCCAAATTGCTCAGCCAATATATACACATTAAAGAACTTCGACAAACCTGCAGTATAAATACTACCCCAACTGCAAACTACAATCCTCTGACCTTAACTCCAACCATCTCTCTCGTATTTAAAAGACAAGTCTATACAATTAAAACATGACAAATCACCTGAAAGGTTATTAACTAGTACTCATGGATTATGTTTATATCAAGCTGACCAAAACTGATAGCTTCAGAAACTGTAAGTAGGTTGTCTGGACTTTTGATAATCAAATTATTATAGTGTATATATTTTTTCACTCCTGTACCCAAGTCTATATTAGGCCTCAAACAACTACCCAGAATGGCCTTTTCCCATCTTTTTTTAATGTTCTTATTTCATTCATAAAATGTTGAGTAAAACTGCGACTGCTTATTACAATAAAATTCATCAAGTATGCACATTATGAAACATTGGGCTGGATTTTATCAATGGAGGCGTGTAGGAGGCGGGACTACAACTTTTGGGGTTGTAGTCCCGCCTCCATCGAGTTGTGGCCAACCCACTCGATTTTCACTTGATTGACCTTGTTGAGCCCACCCAGCGGGCTCAGCAGGCCAATTAAGGGCCACCCAGCAACAGGTGACATCCGGGATTGACATTTCATCTGTCAAGAGCTTTTGACAGATGAAATATCAGCGTTTGACAGCTCTTTGAAGCTATCAAACACTAACAATCTGTACTCGAAGTTAATTCCTTCTTCTCAGGCTGATTTAGAGATCTCTCCAGAACAGAAAGCAGAATGCTGCAGATTTTGACAGCTCGCGGCCATTCTGCTTTCTGTGCCGGTGAGATGAGGGACTCCCGAGACCTGAAGGAAGGAAGGCCGTAAAGGTAAGTAAATGTAAGTAAAACTTCTTTAAACACTTTACACACACCAAACACACTTACCTCTGCACTCATGCACACATCACTCACCTGAACACCGGACATCTCGAACCCTCCAAGTCCTTCAGCCCGATGGTCCGCCTCGCTAACTTGGCGTGGTTTGGAGCTGTCGGGAAGCCCACATTTCAGGGATAAAAATAGGGATTAGGCTAAAAACTGCCTGTTCACTACCCGTTAACAGGCAGTTAATTGGCACTAATCCCCTTCCCGCCTCGGGGAAGCGGCTCCCAGCACAGGTCGGGTACCTGCCTCCTGTGAAATGGGCATGGAGGTGGGTTGGGGGCGGGACGGGTTCGTGCCCCCTGATTTCGCGATTTTAACCCCCCACAAGTCTTCAATCCCGCCTCAATGGCCCGATGAAATTCGAGCCCAATTGACTTCACAAATGAAAACATTGCAATTTGCAATCTTCTCCTGACTTCAGCCACATTTCTACCTTCATTAGCTGCACAATGTGAGCAATTAAAGGTTAAGTATATGCTGCTGATAATTTTTCCTTAAGCTAGAAAACAAAACCTAACATATAATTACTGGCAACAATTGTTTTTAATGTTAGGTTTGTATGTTTTAATGATATATAACATATAATGTAATTTAATGCTGACCTCTTCACAAATTTTCACTCAGTGGTGGTTAGCAAAGCATATGGGATCTTGGGCTTCATAAGTAGAGGTATTGAGTACAAAAGTAGGGAAGTTATGCCGAACCTTTAGAAAGCTCTGATTAGACCACAACTAGAGTATTGCATCCAGTTCTGGTCACCACACTTTAGGAAGGATGTGAAGGCCCTTTAGAGGGTACAAAGGAGATTTACCAGAATGGTTCTGGGGATGGAGGATCTTAGTTACAAGGACAGGTTGGAGAAGCTGGATTTGTTTTCATTAGAGCAAAGAAGGTTGAGGGGTGACTTGATAGAGGTATACAAGATTATGATGGGTTTAGATAGGCTAGACGGGGAAAGGCTGTTCCCACTTGTTGATGGTACAAGGACTAGGGGACACAGATTTAAGGTTTTGGGCAAGAGATACAGGGGGGATGTGAGGAAAAACTTTTTTACGCAGCGAGTGGTGAGGACCTGGAACGCACTGCCGATGGAAGTGGTGAAAGCGGACACACTTAATGTTTCAAGGGGAGACTGGATAGGCACTTGAGGGAAATAAACTTGCAGGACTACGGAGATAGAGCGGGGGAGTGAGACTGACTGGATTGCTCTATAGAGAGCCGGCACCGACTCGATGGGCCGAATGGCCTCCTGCTGTGTCGTTATGACTCTATGACTATGACTCAGCAGGACTCCCTCTGGGGACCCTCAATCCAGTTATGTTGAGAAGTCGTCACATCAATGAATGCAATAGGAAGTGTAGTGTTCAGCATTAGAAATAATTCAATGCAGTTTTTTTTATTTTATCAAGACCCTGAACTTTATAGATGTTCCAGTGGCAGCAAAGAAATGAAAGTAAGTACTTCTGCTATCTTGATTGCTATTGCAATGTATTGTAAGCATAAAGTGAAGAGAAGGTACTGTAAGCCTATATTAATATAAAATGAATACAGTGATTAAAAATGGAGGAGGACATGTGGGGCAGATTAAATTAATCCAGGATCTTTCTGTTGTGTTTGATGCCATTCATCTGTTAAATTTAACAGTGCAAAGTGGTTTCTTAGAATAAAGCAAGCAGTAGCATTTTTTAAAAATTCATTCCTGGGATGTGGGTGTCGCTAGCAAGGCCAGCATTTATTGCCCATCCCTAATTGCCCTTGAGAAGATGGTGGCGAGCCGTTGCCTTGAACAGCTGCAGGCCTTGTGGTGAAGGTACTCCCACGGTGCTGTTAGAGAGGGAGCTCCATGATTTTTGACCCAGTGACGATGAAGGAACGACGATCTATTTCCAAGTCAGGATGGTGTGTAACTTGGAGCAGAACTTGCAGGTGATGGTGTTCCCACACACCTGCTGTCCTTGTCCTTCGAGGCGGTAGAGGTTGTGATGAAATATTCCATTCATCACTGCCTGTGACTGTGGTTGGTTTCAGGTTTCCCCTCACCATTGTATTGTATATCATCACTGCCTGTGACTGTGGTTGGTTTCAGGTTTCTCCTCACCATTGTATTGTATTGTATATTGGAATGTATGGAATACCTGGCCTCTATGTAAGCAAGCAGTCTGGCCTCATATCCAGTACTGCTGACCTCCAGATGGAAGACACCTCTCTCCACTGCGTGTTATCTTCTAAGTTAATAAAAGCCTTGTTTTGTTCCGCTAACATCGAGTCTCGGGATTATTGAGGCACATCAATTTTATTAACTTATTTTTCAACACAATGGATCAACTCCTGAAACCCGAACGTTTGGATTTGGATCAGCATGCTCCGGACGCATCAGCACGCTTCGGACACTGGTTTATGTGTATGGAATTCTTCCTGGACAATTCCGCAGCCGTCAAAGACGCTATGGACGCTGCGAGTATGAAACTCGGAATTCTGCGGAATTGGGTAAGCCACCGGGTTTACCCCCTCATCCAAGACGCCGACACGTACCTGGCTGCCTGCGACATCTTAAAGGCGTATTACCAGCAGCCTACGAATGAGGTGTATGCTAGGCATCTGCTCGCCACTCGCGCACAGCGACCTGGGGAATCGGTGGAGGAGTTCCTAGGCACCCTGAAAATGCTTGGCAAAGACTGCAAGTGCCGAGATGTAAAAGCCGCAGTGTACACCGACGAGCTTGTTCGCGATGCCTTTATCACAGGCCTCAGCTCCACTTACATCCGGCAAAGACTGCTGGAAAAAACGGGATTGGACCTGAAACAGGCGGCGGACACCGCGCGATCCCTGGATGTGGCCCAGAGAAACTCGGACGCCTACTCTTCAGCCCGCGCCGTCCACGCCGCCATGTGTGCACCAAGGGCGCCGCCATCTTGGAAGGCATCTTCCCCGCCCGGCAGCCCGACACCGTCGGGGCCCCGCTCTCCCCCCAGAAGCCCTACGACAGCCGCGACGCGTCGGGGACCCAACTGCTACTTCTGCGGGCAGCCAAAGCACACCAGAAACCTGTGCCCGGCGAAAGGCACCACCTGCTTTAAGTGCGGTAAGAAGGGGCACTTCGGGAAGGTATGCAGAGGGAACCCCGCCGGAAAACCAAAACCCGCCACCGCCGCGTGTGCGCCGTGGGAGCGGCCATCTTGGACGCCATCTTGCCCGACCTCGTGGGGTCCGCCATCTTGTGAGCAGACAGCGTGGACGCCATCTTGTCTCGATCAGGGCCCTACAGTGGCATCGGTCACAGTAGACCAGACCAGGCCCCACCCGCTATCCAAATCAATGGTGGACATCGAGGTAAACGGGTGCCGGGTTAAATGTTTAATTGACAGCGGAAGCACGGAGAGTTTTATCCACCCTGAACTGGCACAACAACTCTCCCTAAAGGTGGTCCCTACTCGGGGTACCATCTCTATGGCTGATAAAACCCAGACATCGACCATTCTGGGTTACTGCATGGTACAATTGTCCGTTAACGGGACTGTATACGATAATTTTAAAGTATTAATCATGAAGAATCTATGCGCGAGCGTGATCTTGGGCCTGGATTTCCAGTGCAACCACCAAAGCATCACGCTCAAGTACAGTGGGTCCCAGCCGCCCCTCACAGTGTGCGGCCTGGCTACCCTGAAGGTAAAGCCGCCTTCGCTATTCGCGAACCTTACCCCTAACTGCCGGCCAATAGCGACCTAAAGCAGGAGGTACAGCTGGGAGGACAGGTGGTTTATCGTGACCGAGGTAGACAGGCTCCTGAAAGAGCGCATTATTGAATGCAGCAATAGCCCGTGGCGCGCCCAAGTGGTGGTGGTAAGGGGTAGCGAGAAGAAACGGATGGTGATCGACTATAGCCAAACGATCAACAGGTACACCCAACTAGACGCCTACCCGCTACCCCGCATATCAGAAATGGTGAACCAAATCGCCCAATACCGGGTGTTCTCCACCATCGACCTCAAGTCAGCGTACCACCAGCTCCCTATCAGACCAGAGGACCGCCCGTACACTGCCTTCGAGGCGAACGGACGCCTCTACCAATTCCTCAGAGTCCCCTTTGGGGTGACGAATGGGGTCTCAGTCTTCCAGAGGGAGATGGATCGCATGGTCGATGACCACCACTTGCAGGCAACCTTCCCCTACCTCGACAACGTCACCATCTGCGGTCACAACCAGCAGGATCACGACTCGAACCTCGAGAGGTTCCTGAAAACCGCACAAAAACTCAACCTCACCTACAACGAGGACAAGTGCGTTTTCAACACCACGCGCCTCTGCATACTAGGCAGCGTGGTGGAGAATGGGGAAATCGGACCAGACCCCGACCGATTGCGCCCCCTACGGGAGCTGCCCCTGCCCAACACTCCCAAAGCCCTGAAAAGGTGCCTGGGGTTATTTTCTTACTATTCCCAATGGGTCCCCAACTACTCCGACAAAGCCCGCCCCCTCTTGAAAGCATCCTCTTTTCCGCTCTCTGCTGAGGCCCACGCCGCCTTCAAAAGCATTAAACAGGATATTGAGCGGGCCACGCTACAGACAGTGGACGAGAACACTCCATTTCAAGTGGAAAGTGATGCGTCTGACTTTGCCTTGGCGGCCACCCTCAACCAGGCGGGGCGGCCCGTAGCTTTCTTCTCGAGGACCCTCCAAGGGCCCGAGATCAGACACTCCTCCGTGGAAAAGGAGGCCCAAGCCATCGTGGAGGCAGTGCGCCACTGGCGCCACTACCTAGCCGGCAAACGCTTCACCCTACTTACCGACCAGCGGTCGGTAGCGTTTATGTTCAATAATAAACAGA
Source organism: Somniosus microcephalus (assembly GCF_052327205.1). NCBI lineage: Eukaryota > Metazoa > Chordata > Chondrichthyes > Squaliformes > Somniosidae > Somniosus > Somniosus microcephalus. Next base: position 104,295,347 of record NC_140995.1, on the reverse strand, counting down.
GGGGGAAGATCAAAAATGATAAGATTCTTAGGTGGCGGATCGAGCTCTCCACCTTCGAGTATGACATCATTTACTGGCCAGGGGCCCTTAACGAATCCCCAGATGCCCTCTCACGAGGGATGTGTGCCAGCGCCACCGGGGATCGGCTACAGACCCTCCACAACGACCTCTGCCACCCAGGGGTCACGCGGCTGTTCCACTTCATAAAGTCCCGCAACTTACCCTACTCGATTGAGGAAGTTCGGTCTCTGACCAGGAACTGCCGCACTTGCGCTGAGTGCAAGCCTCGGTTCTACCACCCTGATAGAGCCCACTTAATCAAAGCTACACGGCCCTTTGAGCGGCTCAGCTTAGATTTCAAGGGCCCCCTCCCGTCCGTCGACCGCAATGTTTACTTCCTGAACATTGTGGACGAATACTCCCGGTTCCCATTCGCCTTCCCCTGCCCAGACATGACCAGCGCCACGGTCATTAAATGCCTCAACAGCCTGTTCTGCCTGTTCGGTATGCCAAGCTACACCCACACGGATAGGGGGGCGTCCTTCATGAGTGAAGAGCTACGCCAGTACATGCTGTCCAGGGGTATCGCCACGAGCCGTACCACCAGCTACAACCCCCGGGGTAACGGTCAAGTGGAGCGAGAGAACGGGACAGTATGGAAAGCAGTCACCCTAGCTCTAAGGACCAAGGGCCTCCCTATCTCCCGCTGGCAGGAAGTCCTCTCAGATGTGCTCCATTCGATACGGTCGCTATTGTGTACTGCCACTAATGCCACGCCTCATGAACGAATGTTTGTCTTTCCCCGGAAATCCACCTCAGGCGTATCCATGCCGTCATGGCTCTCCACCCCAGGTCCGGTATTCGTGCGAAGGCATGTGAGGGGCCATAAGACGGACCCTCTTGTGGAGCCAGTGCACCTACTCCACGCCAACCCCCAATATGCGTATGTCCGGCACGCCGACGGAAGGGAGGACACCGTGTCAATAAAAGACGTCGCCCCAGCCGGTAACGACAACAACCATGGCAATAGCAGCAACAACGACCACAGCAACTCTTACCCACCCACTACTCTTTCATCACCCCCGGAAGAACATCGACCAACGGCACCCCCACCAACTACCCCTTCAACAACCCTGGCGGCACCCCCGGCAGAGACCCAGGAGGCCACCGGGGACACCCAGCCGACACCCGCGACACCACAACAGCCACGTCGGTCGCAGAGGACTACCAAACCCCCGAACAGACTAAATCTATAGAAGGGGTGAATGTGATGAAATATTCCATTCATCACTGCCTGTGACTGTGGTTGGTTTCAGGTTTCCCCTCACCATTGTATTGTATATCATCACTGCCTGTGACTGTGGTTGGTTTCAGGTTTCTCCTCACCATTGTATTGTATATTGGAATGTATGGAATGTACTGTGTGTAGGGCTCCGCCCATACCTGGCCTCTATGTAAGCAAGCAGTCTGGCCTCATATCCAGTACTGCTGAGCTCCAGATGGAAGACACCTCTCTCCACTGCGTGTTATCTTCTAAGTTAATAAAAGCCTTGTTTTGTTCCGCTAACATCGAGTCTCGGGATTATTGAGGCACATCAGAGGTCGCGGGTTTGGGAGGTGCTGCCGAAGAAGCCTTGGCGAGTTGTTGCAGTGCATCTTGTAGATGGTACACACTGCAGCCACGGTACGCCGTTGTGGAGGGAGTGAATGTTTAAGGTGGTGGATGGGGTGCCAATCAAGTGGGCTGCTTTGTCCTGGATGGTGTCGAGCTTCTTGAGTGTTGTTGGAGCTGCACTCATCCAGGCAAGTGGAGAGTATTCTATCACCTTGTAGATGGTGGAAAGGCTTTGGGGAGTCAGGGGGTGAGACACTCGCCGCAAAATACCCAGCCTCTGACCTGCTCTTGTTGCCACAATGGGGGATTCGGCAATGGTAATGCCGTTGAATGTCAAGGGGTCCTTGATGCCACACTTAGTCAAATGCTGCCTTAATGTCAAGGGCAACCACTCTCACCTCACCTCTGGAATTCAGTTCTTTTGTCTATGTTTGGACCAAGGCTGTAATGAAGTCTGAAGCCGAGTGGTCCTGGCGGAACCCAAACTGAGCATCGGTGAACAGGTTATTGGTGAGTAAGTGCCACTTGATAGCACTATCGACGACACCTTCCATCACTTTGCTCATGATTGAGAGTAGACTGATGGTGCAGTAATTGGCCGGGTTGGATTTGCCCTGCTTTTTGTCGATAGGACATATCTGGGCATTTTTCCACATTGTCAGATAGATGCCAGTGTTGTAGCTATGCTGGAACAGCTTGGCTACAGGCGCAGCTAGTTCTGGAGCATAAGTCTTCAGCACGACAGCCGAGATGTTGTTGGGGCCCATAGCCTTTGCTGTATCCAGTGCGCTCAGCCCTTTCTTGATATCAGGTGGAGTGAATCAAATTGGCTGAAGACTGACTTCTGTGATGGTGAGGACTTCAGGAGAAGGCCGATATGGATCATCCACTTGGCACTTCTGGCTGAAGATGGTTGCAAATGCTTCAGTCTTTTCTTTTGTATTCGTGTGCTGGGCTCTGCCAGCATTGAGGATGGGGATATTCATGGAGCCTCCTCCTCCCGTTAGTTGTTTAATTGTCCATTCACAACTTGATGTGGCAGGACTGCAGAGCTTTGATCTGATCCGTTGATTGTGGGATCGCTTAGCCCTGTCTATAGCATATGCATGTCGTCATGTTGCAGCTTCCCCAGGTTGGCACCTCATTTTTAGGTATGCCTGATGCTGCTCCTGGCATACTGTTCTGCACTCTTCATTGAACCAGGGTTGGTTCCCTGGCTTGGTGGCAATGGTAGAGTGAGGGATATGCCAGGCCATGAGGTTACAGATTGTGGTGGAATACAATTCTGCTGCTGCTGATGGCCCACAGCACCTCATGGATGCTCAATTTTGAGCTGCCAGATCTGTTCTGAATCTATCCCATTTAGCACGGTGGTAGTGCCACACAACACGATGGAGGGTGTCCTCAGTGTGAAGATGGGACTTCATCTTCACAAGGACCATGCGATGGTCACTGCTACCAATGCTGCCATGGACAGATGCATCTGCAACAGGTAGATTGATGAGGACGAGGTCAAGTAGGTTGTTCCCTTGTGTTGGTTCACTCACCACCTGTTGCAGGCCCAGATTGGCAGCTATGTCCTTCAGTAGTTGGCCAGCTCGGTCAGTAGTGTTGTTACCGAGGCACTCTTGGTGATGGACATTGAAGTCCCCCACCCAGAGTACACTCTGTGTCCTTGCTACTCTCAGTGCTTCTTCCAAGTGATGTTCAACATGGAGGAGTACTGAATCATTAGCTGAGGGAGGGCGGTAGATGGTAATCAGTAGGAGGTTTCCTTGCCCATGCTTGACCTGAAGCCATGAGACTTCATGGGGTCCAGAGTCAATGTTGAGGACTCCCAGGGCCACTCCTTCCCGACTGTATACCACTGGTGGGTCTGTCCTGCCCGTGGACATTAGTGAACCCGATGGCTTTTTACGACAATCCAATAGTTTCCTGGTCACCATTACTGATATGAGCTTTTATTTCAGATTTAAAATTTTTTTAATTAACTGAATTTAAATTCCCCAGATACCATGGTGGGATTTGAACTCATGTCTTGTGGATCATTAGTCCAGGCCTGTGGATTACTAGTCTAGTAACATAACCGCTATGCAACCGTTCCTCTTATCCAATAACTATTAAACTAAATAAGGCATTTAACTGGAAATGCACACATGAATTCAGATTATGTTTTATAAGGTACCAAGGGCTGTGATTTCCTTGGTTTGTCTGGTGAACCAAGTGAGGTTATTGGTTGTTGCAGTTGACTGCGGTTGATCCTTCCTCATTCATTTACTTACACGTTAATTTTCTTATATCTTAACTCTGTGGATTATTCCTGCATACCAGAAATATATTCACGTACATGACATGTTACTGTTCATGCTTTGATTATGACTCTTTATTTAATACTGCTCCACAAGATAGTTTATGGCCTGGAATTTTCTCACTATCTTCAGCATTGTTACACCTTTATTGGGCTGAAATTATGGAGAAAATTCACATTTTAGCATATTTGGGTACATTTACACCGTTATTGTGCTGAATGCAATTTTCCTCTATCTTTTTAACAGTGCAAACTTTACACACCTCAAAGCCTCTCAGGGTTGCACTGTTCAAGTTTCCTGGGTATAAATGCTGTTCCTGCAATCGATGTAAGTTTACACAGAAAAAAACCTGATCTAAAAGCTTTTCCAATCATTTCAGACAAGCATAAATGAGGAGTTGGTGAGCTGAAGAAGGCATCTTATACATTAGTCAACATTTGCTGAAAACTCCTGGGCACATCCTCCAATGACTACAACCATCTTTCATGCTTAGAAAACTTCTGTCTTCTCTAAGCTCTGTATCCATGTCCTCTTCAGCAGAGAATGGACATGGGCTTACTCTTTGACCAATTGATTATTTTCCCTCCAGTGCCATTGTCATCTGCTCCTGCTCACTTGTACCCTGTGTATCACCCAGTCACTGCCAAACTCCCATGAGGTGAATGCTCCTGAGCTGATGCTTTGCAAATTTAGACTAATGTTCAGAGATACTTCCTTCTGGCATCGCTTTGGACATTAACTATGGTGCATGTAGCATAGTTAGAAAAAGAGAAGAGGAATGAGGGTTATGATGCAGCCTTGAATTTCAACTTGGCCACATTTCACCTTCTGCACAAGGATTGCAAAAGAAATTGATCTTCACTGTCTGCTTTGGTTCGATTGAGAGAGACAAAATGGAATGAATTGGATGAGAAAGTTAGGCACAAATCTTGAGCTGGGATCACACCTCTTGGTTCTCCAACCCCTGTCTCCTCCATATTCTCGCTACTCGGGATATCTTGTACTGCTTCCTTGAATAGTGTCAGAGGACAGTGTTGGGATTGTGGGAGCGGCGGGTGGGGGAGGGGGGTGGGGGGGGTTGGTGGCTGGCAGTGGACCTACTCCTGTGTGGCTTTCCCCCCCTCCCTCGTATCATGGGCAGTCTTCTCCTACAAACAAAGTAGAAAGGGATGAATTATTGACATTGGCGGGAGGATATATAAGCAGACCTATGCATCAGCAAGCTGCCCATAGTGGATATGATTACAGGAACACATATCATACTTTTACAGTAGATGACGAAGTTGTTGGGGGAACAGCATTTCAGGATTAAGAAAGGATCTATACAATGGGCAAACAGGAGAAGTTTTCAAAGTACTGTCAGACTGTAGGGGTAGAAGGGCAGGCGTTATGTCCTTCAGAGTTGAAACATTACACTTAAGTGGGGGTTTCTATCTTGACACACCTAGTAAGATCATGCAACTTTTTCCAGCACTGCAACCAATTTCTTGAAACAGTGCTATTGGCTTTTTTTTATGGCTCATTACCTCCTGACAGGTATCCTTACCAGATCATTCACATTGAAGGAGTCTTCTCTGCTGCACTTGTTCTAATAAAGTGTTCCACTCCCATCAGACAAGCGAGGTGTTCTACCGCTTGCACAAATGCTCATTGGCCTGGCATTGTGAGAGGTGACATCTGTCTGATGAGATACTAAACCAAGTCTTTATCTGCTTGCTCAGGTGGATGTAAAAGATCCCATGGCACTAGTCGAAGGACAGCAGGGAATTCTCCCAGGGTCCTAAGCAACATTCCTCTCTGAACGTATACCATGAAAAACATCTGATTATATGGTTAGTCATTCATTTGCTGCTTGTGGGACCTTGTGTGCAAATTGGCTGCTGCATTTTCCTACGTAACAACAGTGACTGCACTTCAATAGACATGCTAAGGTGGCTTTTTTTTATATTCGTTCATGGGATATGGGCGTCACTGGCAAGGCCAGTATTTATTGCCCATCCCTGGTTGCCCTTGAGAAGGTGGTGGTGAGCCGCTTTCTTGAACTGCTGCAGTCCATGTGGTGAAGGTGCTCCCACAATGCTGTTAGGTAGGGAGTTCCAGGATTTTGACCCAGCGACGATGAAGGAACGGCGATATACTTCCAAGGCAGGATGGTGTGTGACTTGAGGGGAACTTGCAGGTGGTGGTGTTCCCATACACCTGCTGCACTTGTCCTTCTAGGTGGTAGAGGTCGCGGGTTTGGGAGGTGCTGCCGAAGAAGCCTTGGCGAGTTGCTGCAGTGCATCTTGTAAATGGTACACACTGCAGCCACAGTGCGCCGGTGGTGGAGGGAGTGAATGTTTAAGGTGGTGGATGGGGTGCCAATCAAGCGGGCTGATTTGTCCTGGATGGTGTCGAGCTTCTTGAGTGTTTTTGGAGCTGCACTCAACCAGGCAAGTGGCGAGTATTCCATCACACTCCTGACTTGTGCCTTGTAGGTGGTGGAAATATAAATGCAAGTTCTTTTCCTTTCTTTAATCATTAACTATACAAAACATTATTGTGTCCGTACCTTTCTAAATTTAGGTTTTTATTTGTCATTGGCAATCACACTTTAAAAAAATAATTTCTGGAATATTCTGAGCTCCTGATGCAAGCCACAGCACCAGTCATCCATCGCTGCTTACCAGCCGCTTGTGATATAGCGACATTGGGGGAATAGGGACAGTCACTGGGAGCTGCTCTCAACGAACCGATTATTCACAAATGTAGATCTCCAACCTGCCGCAGTTTCATCAATCTCAGCAACAAACAACAACTACACTTCCCGGTGTACACTGGGATCTTTGTGACAGCTTCTTTGGGGCGGATCAGACATGATGTCATTCTGCTGGCTTGCTGTGGCTGGGTTTGCAACCCATCCTCCCCAGGATTGTGCGTCCTCCTCTGGTCGGAAGGTGCAGCATCTCCACAGTCGGCAGCCACCCTGCCAGCGGTGTGTGTAGCCCAGCGGCTGCAATCGCACAACTCTCACCATCCAAATGAAAAAGGCGTCGCCAGCTGCAAATGGGCGAAAATCGCAACCGCAAAGTATCCGATCTCCCGTTTCCCTCCCCTGAAGATCATCACTTGGAATCGCCGCCCCGAGCTCCGTTCAGGTTAGTGTGATGCTATCGCAGAGCGAATGCATTGCTTTGCGTGCTGGACGGAGCGATGATGCGTAACGGGTGCTTTGCTTTATTGCAGACACAATACATCCAGTAAGGTGTTATGCTCTTTGATCTGCATTAAGAAGACTGCATTTTGAGCAAACAAGGGGACCGGCTACAAAACAAAACAAAATGTCTAAAGCCAAGGTTTGCGAGTCGGTGAAGGTAGTTGTCAGATGCCGTCCAATGAACGGTAAAGAAGAAGCGGCTGCTTCCGACCAGATTGTGGACATGGATGTGAAATTGGGACAGGTGTCTATTCGGAACCCCAAAGCAATATGCAGTGAGATGCCCAAGAGCTTCACGTTTGATGCCGTCTATGATAGCAGTTCCAAGCAATGCGACCTGTACGACGAGACAGTCCGCCCTTTGGTTGACTCGGTTTTGCAGGGGTTCAATGGGACAGTCTTCGCTTATGGTCAGACAGGGACTGGGAAAACATACACCATGCAAGGAACATGGGCCGACCCAGAGAAAAGAGGGATCATCCCTAATTCATTCGAACAAATTTTCACTCATATATCGCGATCCCAGGACCAGCAGTATCTGGTGAGGGCTTCCTACCTGGAGATCTACCAAGAGGAGATCCGAGATCTTCTGAACAAGGATCAGAACAAAAAACTGGAGTTGAAAGAAAAACCAGAAACTGGTGTTTACATTAAAGGTAAAGTATGAATTTGTTTCTTTAAAATTGCAAACAAAATAAGTTCATTTTATTAAAACCACAATAAATAAAATATGTAAACATTTGGCAACGAGGCTTGGTGGAGGCTGCCTTGGGTCTTGCGGCTGTGTTATGGAGGCCAGTGATTCTATTTGTTTTGTTCACAAGATAATGGGAGGAGGAGGGCGGAGAGGGGAGGAGTCAGTTTCATCAATCAATTGACATTCTGTATTTACATGAGAAATTGAAAAGCAAGCCAATAAGTCCACTCCACGCCAGTATGTTAATCGTCCCTGTTCTTGGTTGAGGACGAATCTTAAAATCTGAGTCATCAAAAATGAGCCATTTTTTTAACCCAAAATGTTGCTGATTTATCAAATTATCCTTGATACACACATAACTGATTAGTCAGATACACATGGTAATAAACCGGGAACAAAATGACTAAATCGTCTGGTTGGTCAAAGGACCTGTAAATGGCTATATGCAGATGATATCCAACTGATTCTAATGCTGCAATAACAAATCAAGCACTAGAATACACTTTTAGCTTGCAGTCTGTTAGCTAGGCACAGCCATGAATCAGCTGAAAAATACAATTTGAATAAGTTGGTACTGACTAATGTCGTTTCCTGTCTGACAATTCGATATTCCTGTTTGATATCCTCAGCAAAATGCCTACATCATTCTGAATGGGCATTGGCTCATTATCTTCAATAAAAGGCTTCAGTAATTGGTAGAACTGTCAATTATTTTTTTAACAATGGCTCAACTAATTGCAGTTACACTGGGTTTTTGAATTCATTTGTCTTAGTTTTCCCATTTACAATTCTCTTTTAGGATTCCAGTAAACGGTTCCATCTTCCTTGCCAATGCCTTTGAGTTAGGGAGAGTAGATAAACCCAACAATTAACTATTCTTCTCTTGCCAAGATTTCTACAGTGTTTATGGGTGACTTGTACTCATGCCCATTTGTTCCTGAGTGGTATAGGCCCAGCTGAGAAATGACATGTTCATGTTTGATAAATTTATGGTAGACTCACTTAAGCATTGAATAAGCCAGAGCAAAAACTTGCAACAATAGAAATGTGAAATCAACTCCTTAGTGTTAAACTGATTTTAGATTAAAATGACTTAGCTGTTACCTAAACTTCTGTCAACACTAATTTTATCCATGACCTGGTCTAAGTACGGTACATATTCTACATATTTACTGTCTCATTCAATTACATATGTTTCTGGAGAGCGTTTCTGCTGAAAGCGATAGTTCGGACAAGCGTTGGTAACAGTCTCTGTAGAATATCAACACAAGTTCACAGAAACATTTGTATGAATTAATCTACATTTTGGGGCATTTTTTTGTTCAATCCAGAGTTTATTTTTGATAAATCCCAAATAACTATTTTGGTTTGCTTTGATTATCTGGAATGATAATTTAGATATGAAACAGGATTCTTTAGAAGGGAATGGTCCAATTACATGTCTCCTTTGTTGTAGCAAGATCAATGATAAGACTCATTTTAAAACATGGAAAGAAAGTGAAGCCTGTAGCAGCATGTTTCCCCAGTGTCAGTAGTGTAAACTTTATGTTCAAGTTAAATGGGGAAACCTTGTAATTTAGGAAAGTGGGTCTTTTATAATGTATAGTGAACCACGGTCAAGTGTTTTCATTCTTAATTTACAGACCTATCATCCTTCGTAACTAAGAATGTCAAGGAAATAGAACATGTAATGAATGTTGGAAACCAGACCAGATCAGTAGCATCTACCAATATGAATGAGTACAGCTCAAGATCTCATGCCATTTTTGTTGTCACTGTTGAGTGCAGTGAGCTTGGACTGGATGGCGAGAATCACATCAGAGTGGGCAAGTTGAATCTGGTTGACCTTGCTGGTAGTGAGCGTCAGAGCAAAACTGGAGTCCAAGGAGAGCGTCTGAAAGAGGCTACTAAAATCAATCTTTCTCTTTCTGCTTTGGGTAATGTAATATCTGCTCTAGTGGATGGCAAGAGTACTCATATTCCTTACAGAGACTCAAAACTGACCCGCCTGTTGGAAGACTCCTTAGGTGGTAATGCTAAGACAATTATGGTGGCCACTATTGGTCCAGCATCCTGTAATTATGAAGAGAGCTTAACAACATTGAGGTATGCCAACAGGACCAAGAATATTAAAAACAAGCCCAGGATTAATGAAGACCCCAAAGATGCTTTGTTGAGAGAATTTCAAGAGGAGATTGCACGATTGAAGGCTCAATTGGAGAGAAGAGGGATGCTGAGCAAGAAAAGAAGAAAAAGCCAAAGGAAAATCATTCTGGAAGGAGAAGAGATCACATATGAAAGTGAAGAGACTGAAGATAACATAGAGAAGGACATGGAAAATTATCTAAAAGAACAAAAAGAGACGTTGGAGAAAGAGAAAGTAGCAATCCAAGATGATCATAATTTGGTGGCAGAAGAGAAACAGAAATTGTTAGAAGAGAAGGAGAAAATGATGGAAGATCTGAAGAAGGAGCAAGAGGCCACAGAGCAGCTAGCAGCCAAATTTAAGGTAGGCTCATGAACAACAATGTTTTGGGATTTCAGCATTACAATCCTCAAAGTTATTGGGTTTTTGAGTAAAAACAAACCTTACTAAAATAGGATTTTATGACAAATCTAGTGAAGCATAAGAAGTAGATATTGTTGTTTCATGTGTTTGCATTTTTACCTGCAGTTGTTCTTATAAATGTCTCCGGTGTCTAATATAGGGATCATTTTCAAGTAGTTGGGCATTTCTTGGATGTGAAATTAAACTAGTATAATATAATACGTTATACAGAAGATACTGTGTACACATTCCATTTCCAATTAAATTCCTGTAAACTTTTAGTGATGGTATTATGCATGTACTCTTTCAGTGACAATACGAATGATCATCTCCAGGTTAAGATGCAAAAACTGCTGGAGCTTCACACTCAGGGTTTATGGCATCTCGTCAATCCTTTGCACTTGAGCCTGTTTTCCTATAATCACGGCCACCTACACATTGTTGTCTATTTCACTGTAAAATGAGCTCTGTAGACGAAACAGTACATTTCTACTTTAAATTTAAACTGATATACAGATTCATATTGTTTATAGGGTTGGTTTGGAAATCCAAATTGTGTTTCATTTGTTCCAGCAAGGTTTATGGTTGGTGGTTCATGACTGATAATGCACTACTGCTGGAACTATTTTCATGACAAATGATTGAAAACAACAAAGTTGTATCACCTGCCTTTCATTCTCTCAATAACCCAGTAACCTAAGTTCTGGAATTCCCTGCCTAAACCTCTCTGCCTCGCTACCTCTCTCTCCTCCGTTAAGAGGCTCCTTAAAACCTACCTCTTTGACCAAGCTTTTGGTTACCTGCCCTAATTTATCCTTATGTGGCTCGGGTCAAATTTTTTGTCTTACAATTCTCCTGTGCAGCGCCTTGGGACGTTTTACTACGTTAAAGGTGCTATATTAGTACAAGTTGTTGTTGTTGTGTAGCCAGTCTCAAATTGGCAATGCATTTTTGTCTTACATTATGATTTCCCATGTTAATAACATAGTCAACAACATACGGCAAAAATGCATTTTATATAACACAATCATACATAGTATAATAACCATATTATGCCTTTTAAGGACTCACTATTTTCTGAGAAATAAACTGCTGTTACTTAATGATTTACTTTTCACAAATGATGGATCTATAGTGAGTATCACAACTTCATGGTCACACCATTATAGTTATTTTCTTCATGAAATACCTCCTAAAAGAGTCCAACCTCTGAATATTTCACTACTAAGGTGTAGAGAGGTATAGAATTTTAATATTTTTAAGTGCAATAACTCAACCAGGTGTTAATTACTAGGACCACAGGCTGTGGTCTGACAGTAGTTTGTGGTACAAGCCATGCCCCATATGGGTGGCTGACCAACTCTAAAGGGGAACAAATATTCCCTTTATCGCAGTATTAAAGTAAATGAGAGGTTCCTATTTCTTTAAGTTGGGTCTACTTTGGAAAGCACTGTATCATTAAATTAAGATTTTGTGGAGGCATGCACATGTACCTGAAGTCAGTTATGTGTTTAATACATGATTTCAAAGTGAATGTTATACCCAGCATTTCAGGGTTTCTACTTGAGGAGTTTCTTCTGGCCCCCTCAACCTTTGAGTTCCTGTCTGCTTATGGTTCATATATTTTACAGGTAGAAGATCACTTCATTCCACAGAACCTAAAAAAATGTTAATCTACTGTTAAGAGTCCCGTGCTTTCTTTTTTGGGTTGGGACTTGAACAGGAAGCTTGAGCTGGAAAGCAGCTTTCTCCCCGCTGAATATGTTCTTGTCCAGGCATGTCCTCACCTGCAAGCTTCTCAGGGGTTTGGATTTGATTTCTGATTATGCGTCACGAAACTGCTACCTAAATTTTATTACATAACAGTAATGGGCAGTAAATAATTAATGTACACCAAAAAAAATGCCACACTTGCTTCCAGCTTGCTATGTAAGTTGCTTATTTCTTTTTTCTGTTTTTTAATGATGTGTTTTCACGTTAATCTTATTAGTTGGAGCATATAGAATGCTATGGAAACTGGAACTCATTATTTTGTGAGTAGTTCCATCTGCTTCATGCATAAATAAGACTCTGTTATGCCACCAGTTCTATTATAAAGTCAGTGGACTTTGGTGTCTCAACACTTTCATGTTATATATTACTGACATTTGCCATAAACCCTGTCACAATACATAAAATACATGGCTTTCAAGTGAAATGGCCGAATATATTAATAATGATAAAAGATGCCTTCAGTACTTTGGATAACAATTGATCAGTGCATTTTCAAGACAATCTTTCATTGTGAATGTAGACTCCATAATTTATACGAAGAATACAAGAAATTATTAAGAAATCTGAGGACAGTAAATAGATATAAGGATTAAGAATTTTAAACAAAAATGTTGTTGAAAAGTATGGGAGTTGGTACCTCCCATCAAATCCTGACATAAAGGTTTGAATTTTAATCGGGAGGCGGGTTGGGAGTTGGGGTGGGGTGGGGTGGGGGTGGGGGTGCTCGGAAGTGGTCGGGAAACCCGGGAGAACGAATTTAATGGCAGGGCTTGATTTGCATTTAAAAACCTCAGTTTCCCACCCACAGCCAGCCAGATTGAGAGGCTGGCTGGCTGCGGACGGGTAGGCCTGCAGCACTGGGCCACAGAGAGGAGGGAGGGGTCATGTGGGGGCCGGGTGGCGCCTGGGGTGGGGCGGGGGGTGGGGGAAAGGGTCGGGACCAATTGGCGGCCGGAGGAGCGGGGGCTGGGGTGTGGGATCAATCGGAAGAGTGGGGGGACCAATCAGGGGCCGGAGCAGCTGATGGGGGTGGGGACCGATCGGGGGCCGGAGTGGCTTATCACAGGGCCAGCAGGGGGCGGGGGGGGGGCGGCGGGGGGCGCGGGGATCGGGACAGATCGATAGCCGGCGCAGCTGATCAGAGGGCCGGAGGAGCAGGTGTGGGCGGGGGAATTGTTGGGACCAATCGGGGACCAGAGCAGCTGACCGGTGGAGCGGTGGCACTTACCCCCTGGATCCAGCAGTCCTCACCTTCCATTAGCTGGCGGGTTTCACGAGGCCTGCAAAACCCGACCAGCTACTGTTAAATTTAAATTGGAGGTTAAATCTGAGGCACAGTAGGCTCATAGTATAGTATTTAAATGGGCGACCCGCCTCCTGGGAGCAGGTTGGCTGCCTGTCCCCCATCCTGCGTTAAAACCAGAAACGGGTGGGCTGAAGGCAGGTTGGGGTCGGGATTCAGACTTTTAACACTTTAACTACCCACACGCCCCCAACCCACCCATTTTTTTGGATTAAAATTCCCCTCATATTGTCTGTGGAATGAAGGATAAAATAAATTGGAATTCCAGTAAAGGCATCATGTTACAGACAGCGGTACAGTCTCATTCTACTCATGAACATGTATATATACACAAGTTGCCTTTTTCAGCTTGTTGTCACTGATCAGGTATTTAAATTGTTGACAAAGGGACTTTGGGTTACAGTCCTTTGTTTGTGAAGTCGCTTTTGAATTTATCTTCTTCCCTTTCTTTAGGTCTTTCTGTGTCATACACCATTCTCTGACTAAGAGGATGAAAAGTCTCTTGCACTGTTGCCCAAGATGGTTAGCTCAGTGTGACTCATATTCTGTTTACAATCACACCCAACATGTGGGAATGTATCCAGCATCCACTTCACTTGCCCCATATGAGTACAGTTAAGATTGGGAAATTGTGATGAGGGTAATTGTGGGGATGAACCGCTGTCCTACCAAACCATGGCAACCTATCTTTAAGCCCATATTCTTAAGCCTTTATTGAGTGTCACGATATGGTATCATTCTGTGCTGGGACATCGAGTGGGTACTCTGGAGTGGGAGGATGCAGCTTCCATCCCTTGCTCTGCTCAGTTTCCAATCTGTGCTGAATGGAGGATGCAGTAGTTGGCATGGAAAATGCGATGAAAGTGTCCATCTGTCAACAAGTCTGGCCACTTTTCCACTCCAAGCAGCTGGTCGAAGAGCCTTGGAAGCAATCACCTGCCCTTTCAGTGATAGAGGCATCAGTCCCAATTTTAACTCATGGCATGAATCACTCGAGCGGTGGCCGAGGCAGCCGACAAACTGTTCTGACCTCAGCAACCCAGGAGATTTTAACTCCCGGACCTTATCTGCATGTCCCGGTCAGTTTCCCAGCCGAAACCAGCAGGACGCGACAGCTAGCTGGCGGGAGTGCAATTTCCGGTGGCAGGAGGTCACTGTCGGGGGCTAAAAGAATGGTCTCTGGACGGGAAGTGGGTTTTGGGAGACCCTCACGATCAGGGTGTGGGGGAGCCTGGGGCGCGAGCGCCCACATGAGAAGTAAACAGAAGTAAAATGACTTACCTGTTTGGGCCTCTTACCTTCAGGTTGAACTGGCGGGAAAGCCACAATCACTTCCATATTATGGCCCACGGTTAAAATAGCAGTTGGGTCCTGACAACGTAATTGGAGTCTGATCTGCATATTTAAAGAGGACCCCGCCAGTTTCCAGCAGGTGACCTTCCTGCTTACTCAGAAGAGCAGGTTAAAACGGTAGCCTGCGAGATTGGTGCGGGACGTCGACAGGTAAATCCCACGGGTGATTTTAACCGATGTCAGGACAAAAGAAAATGGAGAATCCAAGAATGTAAAGCACAGAGGAGGCCATTCAGCCCATTGTGCCAGTGTCTGCTCGCTGAAAGACCTGTCCAATTATTCCCATTCACGTTCCATTTACTTCTATTCTTTTACACGTAGTATTTATCCACTACGCTTTTAAGAACTATTATGGATTATGCTTCCTTCACTATTTCTGACAGAACATTCCATGTCCTAACAACACTGTGTAAAAAAAAAATTCTTCTAACCTCTACCTTTGTTCTGTTGTTGATTTTAAATTTATGCCCCTAATTATTGACTCACCAATCAATGGGAATAGTTATTTATTTAGCTTATCAAAGTCCTTCCTAATTTTGAACACTTGTATCAGCTCTGCTCTTAATCCTCGCTGTTCTAATGAAAGGAGGCTTAATTTTACTGGTCTCAGCTACAGCTGCGCATTTCTGGTACCATCTGAGTTACATAAGAACATAAGAAGTAGGAGCAGGAGTAGGCCAGACGGCTCCTCGGGCCTGCTCCGCCATTCAATAGGATCATGGCTGATCCGAATCTAGACTCACGTCCACTTCCCTGCCCGCTCCCCGTAACCCCTAATTCCCTTATCAGCTAGGAAACTGTCTATCTCCGTTTTAAATTTATTTACTGTCGCAGCTTCCACAGCTCTCTGAGGTAGCAAATTCCATAGATTTACTACCCTCTGAGTGAAGAAGTTTCTCCTCATCTCAGTTTTGAAACGGCAACCCCTTATTCTAAGATTATGCCCCCTAGTTCTGGTCTCACCCATCAGTGGAAACATCCTCCCCGCATCCACCCGATCAAGCCCCCTCACAATCTTATATGTTTCGATAAGATCGCCTCTCATTCTTCTGAATTCCAATGAGTAGAGGCCCAACCTACTCAACCTTTCCTCATAAGTCAACCCCCTCATCTCTGGAATCAACCGAGTGAACCTTCTCTGAACTGCCTCGAGAGCAAGTATATCTTTTCTTAAATATGGAAACCAAAACTGTACGCAGTATTCCAGGTGTGGCCTCACCAGTACCCTGTATAACTGAATCAAGACTTCCCTGCTTTTATACTCCATCCCCTTTGCAATAAAAGCCAAGATTCCATTGGCCTTCCTGATCACCTGCTGTACCTGCATACTAACCTTCTGTGTTTCATGCACCAGGACCCCCAGATCCCTTTGTACTGTAGCACTTTGCAGTTTCTCTCCATTTAGACAATAACTTGCTCTTTGATTTTTTCTGCCAAAGTGCATAACCTCACACTTTCCAACATTATATTCCATCTGCCAAACTTCTGCCCACTCACCTAGCCTGTCTATGTCCTTTTGCAGGTTTTTTATGTCCTACTCACTCACTGCTTTCCCTCCCATCTTTGTATCGTCAGCAAACTTGGATACGTTGCACTTGGTCCCCTCCTCCAAATCGTTAATATAGATTGTAAAGAGTTGGGGTCCCAGCACTGACCCCTGCGGAACACCACTAGTCACTGATTGCCAACCCGAGAATGAACCATTTATCCCAACTCTCTGTTTTCTGTTAGATAGCAAATCTTCCACCCATGCCAGTATATTGCCCCCAATCCCGTGATTTTTTATCTTGTGCAGTAATCTTTTGTGTGGCACCTTGTCAAATGCCTTTTGGAAGTCCAAATACACCACATCCACTGGTTCCCCTTTATCCACCCTGTTTGTTACATCCTCAAAGAATTCGAGCAAATTTGTCAAACATGACTTCCCCTTCATAAAACCATGCTGACTCTGTCCGATTAAATTATGCTTATCCAAATGCCCTGTTACTGCTTCCTTAATAATGGACTCCAACATTTTACCAACCACAGATGTTAGGCTAACTGGTCTATATTTTCCAGCCTTTTGTCTACCTCCCTTTTTAAATAAGGGCGTTACATTAGCAGTTTTCCAATCTGCTGGGACCTTTCCTGAATCCAGGGAGTTTTGGAAAATTACCATCAATGCATCCGCAATCCCTACCGCTACTTCTCTCAAGACCCTAGGATGTAAGCCATCAGGTCCAGGGGATTTATCCGCCTTAAGTCCCATTATCTTACCGAGTACCATCTCCTTAGTGATTTTAATCGTGTTTAGCTCCTCCCCCCCTATAGCCCCCTGTTTGTCCAGTGTTGGGATATTTTTAGTGTCCTCTACTGTAAAGACTGATACAAAATATTTGTTCAGCGTTTCTGCCAACTCCATGTTCCCCACCACTAATTTCCTGGTCTCGTCCTCTAAGGGACCAACATTCACTTTAGCCACCCTTTTTCTTTTTATATAACTGTAGAAACTTTTGCTATCTGTTTTTATATTTTTTGCCAGTTTACTTTCATAATCTATCTTCCCTTTCTTAATTAATCTTTTAGTTATTCTTTGTTGGCTTTTAAATGCTTCCCAATCTTCTATCCTCCCACTAGATTTGGCTACTTTATATGCCCTTGTTTTCAGTCGGATACTATCCTTTATTACTTTACTTAGCCACGGATGGCTGTCTTTTCTTTTACGTCCCTTTTTCCTCAGTGGAATATATTTTTCTTGAAAGTTGTGAAATATCTCCTTGAATGTACACCACTGCTCATGTACCGTCTTACACCATAATCTATTTTCCCAGTCCACTTTAGTCAACTCTGCTCTCATACCTTCATAGTCTCCTTTATTTAAGCTTAGTACGCTGGTTTGAGATCCAACTCTCTTACCCTCCAACTGAACTTGGAATTCAACCATGTTATGGTCACTCATTCCAAGGGGATCCTTTACTAGGACATTTTTTATTAATCCTGTCTCATTACACAGGACCAGATCTAAGATTGCCTGCCCCCTGGTTGGTTCAGTAACATACTGCTCAAGGAACCCATCCCTAATGCACTCTATGAACTCTTCCTCAAGGCTGCCCTGCCCAATTTGATTTGTCCAGTCAATATGAAAGTTAAAATCTCCCATGATTATAGCTGTTCCCTTATTACAAGCCCCAACTATTTCCTGATTTATACTCCGACCAATAGAGTTGCAACTGTTAGGAGGCCTATAGACTACGCCCACTAGTGACTTTTTCCCCTTATTATTCCTTATCTCCACCCAAACCGTTTCACTATCCTGATCCTTTGACCCAATATCATTTCTCACTATTGCAGTGATTCCATCCTTTATTAACACAGCCACCCCACCTCTCTTACCTTCCTGTCTGTCCTTCCTAATAGTCAAATACCCCTGGATGTTTAGTTCCCAGTCATGGTCACCCTGCAGCCATGACTCCGTAATGGCCACTAGATCATACCCATGTGTAGTTATTTGTACCGTCAACTCGTCTATTTTGTTACGAATGCTGCGTGCATTCAGATAAATAACTTTTAAATATGTTTTGTGACAATTTATTCCTGCTTTTACCCACTTTACTACTTTACCTTTATCTTTATATATTCTGTCCCTTCCTGACATGCTCTGGTTTTTAATTCCCCCACTGCTACCTTGCTCTATTGCCTTCTCCGCTGACATTTTTATTTTTCGCTCTCTTGAAACCTCCCCCCCACTAATTAGTTTAAAGCCCTCTCTACAGCCCTAGTTATTCGATTCGCCAGGATTCTAGTCCCAGCACTGGCCAAGTGAAGTCCGTCCCAACGGAACAGCTCTCTCCTGTCCCAGTACTGGTGCCAGTGTCCCAAGAAGCAAAACCCATTTCTCCCACACCAGTCTTTGAGCCACGCATTTAACTCTCTGATTTTATTTAGCCTAGCCAAATTTGCTCGTGGCTCAGGTAGTAATCCAGAGATTATTACCCTTGTGGTTCTGCTTTTTAATTTGGCCCCTAGCTGCTCATACTCCCTCAGCAGAACCTCTTTCCTTGTCCTATCTATGTCATTGGTACCAACATGGACCACAACAACTGGATCCTCCCCCTCCCACTCCAAGTTTCTCTCCAGCCCAGAGGAGATGTCCTTAACCCTGGCACCGGGCAGGCAACACAACCTTCGGGACTCTTGCTCTCGGCTGCAAAGAACCCTATCCCCCTAATGATACTATCCCCTACCACTACAACATTTCTTTTTACTCCCCCCACTTGAATGGCCCCTCGTTCCACGGTGCTGTGGCCAGGTTGCTCATCCTCCCTGCAGTCCCTGTTCCCGTCCTCACAGGGAGTAAGAGCCTCAAACCTGTTGGACAAGAGCAAGGGCTGCGGCTCCTCCAACATTACCTCCTGGATCCCCGTACTTGCCTCACTCATAGTCACACCCTCCTGTCCCTGACCACGGACTACATCTGAACTAGTTAATCTAATTGGTGTGACTACTTCCTGGAACACAGAGTCCAGGTAACTCTCCCCCTCCCTGATGTGTCGCAGTGTCTGAAGCTCGGATTCCAGCTCATCAACATGGAGCCGGAGTTCCTCGAGCATCCAGCACTTACTGCACATGTGATCACTGTGAACATCAGTGGTGTCCACCAGCTCCCACATATTGCAGCTGTAACACATCACCTGCTCTCCCATTCTATGTAATTAATTAAATGTATTATTATTACAGGAAACTCTTTTATTCGGCACCGACGGGACCGGCGTGGTGCTGGTTTATCAAAAAGTCTGGATTACAGAGAGGTATAGTTAAAAGGTACGAGAGCTCCGTACAGAGCAACAAATCCAGGCTTCCCTGTTGCTTAGCAACAGCTGCAGGAACCCCGGCCACAGACCAAGCATCCCTGTTGCTTAGCTACAAGTGCAGGAACCCCGATTACACAGCCACAGGTCCAGGAAAGGCCACTAATATGAAGTAAAACTTAACTGAACCTACTCCTGAATTTTGCCGGTTAACAGAGATTTCCGGTTATTTAGGTGCCGGTAAATCGAGAGTTTCCTGTATTTTTAAATACCCTCTGCCCCGATTCTAGATGATGAATATCACACCTCTATTTAATTGAACTTACCAACTTATAAAGGGAAGGAAAAGTACTCACCAACCAGCCAATCACTTACCAGCTTGGCTGTGATGTCACTTTTGAATTCTAACCTCCCCTTGGAATGTTGCCTGTGGAGCCTGTTTAGGCTGCCTCGCCTCGCCGCCGCTGCTCCCGGCTGCCTCGACTGGGCCTCGCCTCACTGCTCCGCCTCCATGTTGTCTGCTAATCCTGAGGCTGGCAGGAAAAACAAGGCAGAAACAAAACAAAAACAGCACCTAACACCCCACTCACCCTAACGCTCTCACTCACCCAAACTCTCAATGGCACTCTCTGCAACTCGCACTGAGTTAATCTCTTCTGTACCTTCTTGATGGCTTTGACATCTTTCCTAAAGCAGGGCACCCAAAACTGGACACAGTATTCGAACTGCACTCTAACCAATGATTTGTATAAGTTCATAGAATCATAGAGTGATACAGCACAGAAGGAGGCCATTCGGCCCATCATGCCTGTGCCGGCTCTTTGAAAGAGCTATTCAATGTGTCCCATTCCCCTGCTCTTTCCCCATAGCCCTGCAATTTTTTCCATTTCAATTATTTGTCCAATGACCTTTTGGAAGTTATTATTGAATCTGCTTTCACCTCCCTTTCATGCAGTGCATTCCAGATCATAACAACTCGCTGAGTAATTTTTTTTTCCCATGTCACATTTGTTTTTTTTGCCAATTACCTTAAATCCATGCCCTCTGGTTTAGCATTCGCTTTTTGCTTTTGTACTCAACACCACTATTTATAACATCAATAGCTTTATCAACTTGTCCTCTCACTTTTAAAGATTTATGCATTTGAATGACTGTCTTTCTGCTCCTCTAATCCTTTTAAAGATTTACCATTTAGTGTAACTTTCCTCAACTACTGTACCAAACTGCAACATCCTACATGGCTCTGAATTAAATTTCAGCTGTCCTCCATCTACAAATTTACTATCTTTTTTAAAATTCATTCCTGAGATGTGGGCGTTGCTGGCAAGGCCAGCATTTATTGCCCATCCCTAATGGCCCTTGTGAAGGTGTTGGTGATCCACCTTCTTGAACCTCTGCAGTCCGTGTGGTGAAGGTACAGTGCTGAGAGGGAGGGAGTTCCAGGATTTTGACCCAGTGACGATGAAGGAACGCTGATATATTTCCAAGTTAGGATGGTGTGTGCCTATTTCATAAGCTCACACAATTAGAAGAAGCTTATGAATGAAGAAGGCCATTCGGCCCATTTTTTAAAATTTATTCATTGATGGGATGTGGGCGTCGCTGGCTAGGCCTGTATTTAGTGCCCATCCCTAATTGCCCTTGAGAAGATGGTGGTGAGCCGCCTTCTTGAGAAGATGGTGGTGAGCCGCCTTCTTGAACCGCTGCAGTCCATATGGTGTAGCTACACCCACAATGCTGTTAGGAAGGGAGTTCCAGGATTTTGGCCCAGCGACAGTGAAGGAACGGCGATACAGGTCCAAGTCAGGATGGTGTGTGGCTTGGAGGGGAACTTGTAGGTGGTGATGTTCCCATGCGTCTGCTGCCCTTGTCCTTCTAAGTGGCAGAGGTCGTGGGTTTGGAAGGTGCTGTTGAAGGAGCTTTGGCGAGTTGCTGCAATGCATCTTGTAGATGGTACACACTGCAGCCACAGTGCGCCGGTGGTGGAGAGAGTGAATGTTGAAGGTGGTGGATGGAGTGCCAATTAAGCGGGATGCTTTATCCTGAATGGTGTCGAGCTTCTTGAGTGTTGTTGGAGTTGCACTCATCCAGGCAAGTAGCCTTGTAGATGGTGGAAAGGCTTTGGGGAGTCAGGAGGTGAGACACTCGCCGCAGAATTCCCAGCCTCTGGCCTGCTCTTGTAGCCACAGTATTTATATGGCTGGTCCAGTTCAGTTTCTGATCAATGGTAACCCCCAGGATGTTGATAGAGGGGGATTCAGCGATGGTAATGCCATTGAATGTCAAGGGGAGATGGTTATCTCTCCAGAATAACCCTATAACGCCCCTACTTTTGTATCTAATTATTTCTTAAATCATTCCAGGATTTTTACCTCCACCACTATGCTGAGAAGCCCATTCCAAGTGTTGATCACTCTTTGTGCGAATAAGAACTAGCTGACATCAGAAGTCACCTTTTACTAGTTTGAAATAGTGTTTTCTTGTCCTACTCTAATAGATTAATTTGAAGTAGTATTCTGGATTGACATTTCATCTAACTCTGTAAAATCGCCTCTCGATGTCTCCTTTCCAGGCAGAAATCTCACGTCACTCCAGTTTTTGCTGATATCTTGGACCTTTGACAATAGGGATCAACCTCAAACTCTTCTCTGCACTACCTCCAGCACTTGAATGTCTCCCTTGATTCCAGGCAATTAGAACTGGACACAGTACTCAAAGTACGGTCTGACCAGAGTCCTGTACAGTTTGAACATGACATCCTCTGATTTGTATTCTACTTTGTTGAATGCTGCTTTGAATGGGTTGCGCTCATTGAGCATTGAGTCTACTAAGACTCCTACATCTCTTTGAACTTCATTCTTTGGATTTCTTACAATTTTCTTCACCCGATTTTTGTGTTGTCTGCAAATTTTGCTATTATGCTTCACATGCCCAAGTCCTTATCCTATGAGAAGAACAATGGTGCCAACACTAGTCTCTGGGGGACATCACTGTTTACACTAATCGAGCCTGAAAAACATCCATTAACTACTATGGTCCATGTTGTCACATTCCCCTTAATACAAAAATATTAATTTTATTAATGCAACTCCTTATCAAACATCTTTTGAAAATCTGTGTACGCAACATTCCTTTATCAATACACTGTATTATTTCCTCAAAGAACTCTTTTGGCCCAGACTTTGCGGTGGGTATGACGGCATACTCTCAGAGTACGCCATTATACCACCTTTGAAATCCACCGCAAGTTTGGGATTTAGCGCGTTGACAGGCCATCCGCTCCGCCTCCGAAAACCTAATTGCTGGTGCAGGGCCTGTTTCCACAGGCCTAGGGGATACTCGAGATGAAAAAAGTGTTTTATTTAATCAAATGTCTTAAAAGCTTTAATGAGAAGCAATCCTAGTGTATGTTAAAACGGCAGGTTTTAAAAAAAATATTTCATAACTTTCTGCACAGTGCACAGTATTTGTTTTGAAGTGGGAATTATGAATAATGAATTGGATTCCTGTGATAAATGCTAAATCTGTATGTATTTTAAAGGCTGTAGTAATTAAGTACTGTAGTAATTTAAATGAATGAATGACAATCTGTTTCCTGATTGGAGGATCAGGCCCACGTGATCCCAGATACGCTTCTGCACAGGCTGCGTCCCTCGGATCGGTGGGCCAATACGCTGCCCTCCCACTCTCAGCGTCAGAGCGCAAGCTTACGCAGGAGGGCCACCATCAGGTCGTTGCGTAGTCTTCTCGCAGGTCGGCGGCCTACTGCAGAGGTACACGCAGATCGCAATTTTTGGCCCAATATTAAGTTTTTAAAAATTCATTTTTATGGGATGTGGGCGTCGCTGGCAAGGCCAGAATTTATTGCCCATCCCTAATTGCCCTTGTGGTGGTGAGCCGCCTTCTTGAACCGCTGCAGTCCGTTTGGTGAAGGTACTCCCACAGTAGGGAGTTCCAGGACTTTGACCCGGCGACGATGAAGGATCGGCGATATACTTCCAAGTCAGGATGATTGTGACTTGGAGGGGAACTTGGAGGTGGTGATGTTCCCATGCGTCTGCTGCCCTTGTACTTCTAGGTGGTAGAGGTCGCAGTTTGTCAGACTTGCTTTTTTTCAAACCTGTGCTGGCTGTTCTTAATTAACCCATATCTTTTGATGTGAGTATTAATTTTATCCCATATCTCTAGAAGCTTACCCATTAATAATGCTGGGCTAACTATTCTGTAGTTATCTACTTTACTCCCTTTTCTCTTTTTTTGAACAGAGGTGTTTCATTGACAACCTTCCAGTCAAACCTCCATATTCAAGGATGTTTGAAAGATGATGGTCAAAGCCTCTGCAGTTTCCTCCCTGACTTTCTGCACCACTCTAGGACAGATGCTGTTATGGCCTTTTCCACTTTAAGCTACACAATTTTTTTATACTACAGTATTTCCTTAGCTATATTTATCCTCTCTAATTACTCCATCTCCTCCTTTCTGTGAAAACCAAGGCACAGTACTCATTTATTAACTCCTCCATCCCTTCATTCTCAAGAAGATTTCATTTTTATTTGATTAGCCCTCCCCTTTTATACTATTCTTGTTTTAACAACAACTTATATTTATTTAGTGCCTTTAACTTAATAAAACATCCCAAGGTGCTTCTCAGCAGTGTTATCAAAAACAAAATTGTTACCGAGCCATATAAGGAGATGTTAATGCAGATAACCAAAAGCTTGCTCGAAGAGGGAGGTTTTAAGGAGTGTCTTAAAGGAGGAAAGAGAAGTGGTGAGGCGGAGAGATTTAGGGAGGGAATTCCAGACCTTAGGACCTAGGCAGCTGAAGGCGCGATCACCAATGGTGGAGCATTTAAAATTGGGGTTGTTCAAAAGGCCAGAATAGGCGGAGCATAGATTATAGGCTGGAGGAGATTACAGAGATAAGGAAGGATGAGGCCTTGGAGGGATTTGAAAACAAGGATGAGAATTTTAAAATCGAGGTGTTGTTTAACTGGGAGCCAATGTATTTCAGCAGGCACAGTAAGCATTTATAAAAATCTTTACTATTTCCCTTTATGTTACCTACCAGTCTTTCTTCATACCCTCGCCTAAATATTTGTGCTCAAGTCTCTGGAGTGGGACTTGAACCCACAACCAACTGAGCCAGGTTGAAGATCAACTATGATGTTATTGAAACAAAAAGAAAATACTGCAGATGCTGGAAATCTGAAATAAAAACAGAAAATGTTGGAGAAACTCAGCAGGTCAGGCAGCATCTGTGAAGAGAGAAACAGTTAACGTTTCAGATCGATGACCTTTCATCAGAACTGGAAAAAAGTAGGAAATGGAACAGATTTTTAAGCAAGTGTAGTGGCTGGGAAATGGGGGAGGGGATGAAAGAACAAAAGGGAAGGTCAGTGATAGGATAGAAAGCAGGAGAGGTTAAGAGACATTGAGAGACATTAAGAGATATTCAAGGCAAAAGGAGATGGTAATGGGACAGGTTAAGAAACAAAGGATGGCTCTAGATGAAGTGTAAATTGTGCTGGCAGAATGGAAGACAGCTGCCCTGTGGGAGAGAAGAACAGAACAAAGGTGTGGATAAAAAATATATATATGTTAGGGGCCGGAGTTATGATCTGGAAATGTTATTGAATGCGGGAGCAGGCTTGAGGCCACCAATGGTAGAGAGAAGAATTACCATAGATTTATGAGCTATTGTCTTGGTTTTTAACAGAATATTTTACCTGTTTACAGCAACAGAATTTTCATGGTATTTATAAATCTACCCAACAGCTTAATAGTTACAAGTTGTATGTGACAACTGTAACTTCCATTTATAAAATATATTGCTACTAGCTGGAGTGCCCGGCAGTGCTGAGGCTTTTTCGAGGGCATGTTGTTGTTGGAAGAGAGAGAGCGACTGGGGGGGGGGGGGGAAGAGGGAGAGCGACTGGGGGGAAGAGAGAGAGCGACTGGGGGGAAAAGAGAGAGCGACTGGGGGGAAGAGAGAGAGCGACTGGGGGGAAGAGAGAGAGCGACTAGGAGGAAGAGAGAGAGCGACTGGGGGGAAGAGAGAGAGCGACTGGGGGGAAGAGAGAGAGCGACTGGGGGGAAGAGAGAGAGCGACTTGGGGAAGAGAGAGAGCGACTGGGGGGAAGAGAGAGAGCGACTGGGGGGAAGAGAGAGAGCGGCTGGGGGGAAGAGAGAGAGCGACTGGGGGAAGAGAGAGAGCGACTGGGGGGAAGAGAGAGAGAGCGAGCGACTGGCGGGGAGAGAGAGCGAGCGACTGGGGGGGAGAGAGAGAGCGAGCGACTGGGGGGGAGAGAGAGAGAGCGAGCGACTGGGGGGAAGAGAGAGAGAGAGAGCGAGCGACTGGGGGGAAGAGAGAGAGAGCGAGCGACGGGGGGAAGAGCGCGAGCGATTGGGGGGGAAGAGAGAGAGAGCGAGCGACTGGGGGGAAGAGAGAGAGCGACTGGGGGGGAGAGTGAGAGCGACTGGGGGGAAGAGAGAGAGCGACTGGGGGGAAGAGAGAGAGCGACTGGGGGAGGGGGAGGGGGTGGGGGAGGGGTTGGGGGAGGGGGTGGGGGGGAGGGAAGGGGAGGGGAGGTGTGGGGGGGAGGGGGTGGGGGGGAAGGGGAGGGGAGGTGTGGGGGGGAGGGGGAGGGGAGTGGAGGGGGAGGGGAGGGGGGGTTACAGCAACAGAATTTTCATGGTATTTATAAATCTACCCAACAACTTAATAGTTACAAGTTGTATGTGACAACTGTAACTTCCATTTATAAAATGTATTGCTATTACACAATCATTACAGGATAAGTTTGTGTCACAGTTCTAAGTTGCAAATGTCCTTGCAACATCAGAAATCCTTTAAAATTTGGTACTTATACATTCTATGTGGAACAACAGACAAAATTATGAAGGGGCTTGATAAGGTAAGGCGGGAAAAGCTATTTCCACAGAGTGAAATGATCTTTTTATTTTATTTTTGGAGGAATGTTCCTCCCTGCCTCTTAGCTGAAATCTGGGCGATGCATCCTGAGAACCTGTGAGAGGAAACAAAATGGGAATAATGTGTTTCAAAAAGTGAAGTAGGAAGCTAGAACAATCATTCATATTCTCCCTAAAATAATCACAGCCATCCTAACCGTTCCCAACTGTAACCTCTAAAAGTAAAATGAATCACGATAAATGTCCAGAAATATATCAAACGTTTACCACTTCGCCAATCCTGTTTTGCTACTGATAAAATTGGGAAAATTCTTGATTAGCTCAACTAAAGTAACAAATCACGGTTAACTGAAAGATGCAAATTGCCTTATACATTACTAGCTGGGGGAGCCCGGCTTTGCCAGGGCTGTTTTGGGCCGGGCGGTTTAAATCGAGTCCCAGGCTTTGGGGCCCCTCTGTGTCCCTCTGTGAATCTGGTGCCGGGCAACATTTTAAATCGAGTCCCAGGCTTTTGGGCCCTGTCTCTGTGTCCCTCTCTCAATCTGCTGCCGGGCAACATTTTAAATCGAGTACCAGGCTTTCAGGCCATGTCTGTCTGTCCCTCTGTGAATCTGCTGCCGGGCAACATTTTAAATCGAGTCCCAGGCTTTTGGGCCCTGTCTCTCTGTCCCTTTGTGAATCTGCTGCCGGGCAACATTTCTACCTTTTAATACCTTCAAAGATGAAAGTGAAAGTACTTATAAAACGTTTTTGGTAAATCTTTTAAAAATAACATAAGAGATACTAACTTTTTGGAAGCCGGATGAGCAGATTTTGAGCTGGAAGGAGTTGAAGCAGCAATGGGGTTTTTAGCTTGAGGCAATGGATGCCACATCCCTGAGATGAAAACGATTAGTCCCGCCCACACACACGCACCGATTGGCCAACCATCAGGGGACCGTACTGTAGGATTGGGCAATCGTGATGGCACAGGATTGGTCGAACCTTGACGTCAGTCAATCAATGCTAAGTAGCAGATAATGAGTTTAATTTTGAAGGTTTTTTGCATAAGGCGCGAACAATTTTCGTCCGACCGAAAAGTAAATATGCTTACGACCATCCCAGAACCGTAAGCTTTCTTTGGAGGTAACGTGCGCGTAGGTACGCTCTATAACTTTCGAGCGCATAGCCGGACAGACGCACACCCGAGGACAGAAGGACAGACAGACAGACAGATCGACTCGTTTATATATATAAGACTAGCTGGGGGGAGCCCGGCTTTGCCAGGGCTGTTTTGGGCTGGGCGGTTTAAATCGAGTGCAAGGCTTTGGTGCCGGGCAACATTTTAAATCGAGTCCCAGGCTTTTGGGCCCTGTCTCTGTCCCTTTGTGAATCTGCTGCCGGGCAACATTTCTACCTTTTAATACCTTGAAAGATGAAAGTGAAAATACTTATAAAACGTTTTTGGTAAATCTTATGTTATTTTTAAAAGAGATACTAACTTTCAAAGTAGTTTGAGCTGGAAGCTGAAGTCATGGCACTGAAACAATGGCTGCCAGATCCCCGAGATGAAAATGATTAGTCCCGCCCACACACACACACACCGATTGGCCAACCATCAGGGGACCGTACTGTAGGATTGGTCAATCGTGACGGCACAGGATTGGTCGAACCTTGACGTCAGTCAATCAATGCTAGCAGATAATGAGTTTAATTTTGAAGGTTTTTTGCATAGGGCGCGAACAATTTTCGTCCGACCGAAAAGTAAATACACTTACCAGCGTCCCGGAAGCGTAAGCTTTCTTCGGAGGTAACGCGCGCGTAGGTACGCTCTGTAACTTTCGAGCGCATAGCCGGACAGACGCACACCCGAGGACAGACAGACAGACAGAAGGACAGACAGATGGACAGACAGATAGACAGACAGACAGAACGATTCCTTTATATATATAGATAACACAAGTAGCAAAACTATCAATGAACAAAAATAAAACATACCCATGAAGAAGCAGGAAGCACCAAATGTACAATTGGCATACAACAATGAAATCACTCAAAAGATTTTTTCAAAATGCGATGACACAAAACCAGGTAAAATGCAGCTACTCCCTCATTAGGATAATTTTCGAGCCTTTACTGAGGCCTCCTTGAGGCCTCTAATGAAGTGTCCATCTTGGCTGGTCACCAGGTAATTAAATTTGTACGGTCAAAAAAACATAAAATATAAATAATACTGAAAAAAATAATTTGACTCACCCATATACTTAGCTGTATAACCATCTTAAAAATGCTTCCGGAGCAGGGATGCCCATCTCTCTGGGGCCTCATACTTTTGCTTCATTCCGAGAATTGAAATATTTGACCTTCGCCTTTGTTACGTTCTCTGCCCCTCGGTGCTGTAGAGTCCGTATGTGCTTGTGACATCCCATCCTCTGGCCCGACTTCCTCATTTTTTCCCTTGAAACTTTGATGACCTGCTCCAGGCTTCCACGATGATTTAATTGCCTGCTCAATCCTCCGGGATGTTTTGACAATTTGCTTTGGACCTTTGGGAGATTTTGATAACCTGGCTTGAAGATTGCTGCGTGATTTTTATATGTATATAAACCGTGATTTAACAAGGCTCTGTGTTGGGAATGGGGCTAAACTATGGTTGACAATGAATTGTAAAAGCAGGCCAGGAGGCCCTTATGCCGGGAGTGAAGTTGCGTCCCATTTTGCAGCAAAGAATTTCCTGATTGTGAAGGAGGTTATGTTACTGGCCTGATAAAGCATCATTGGAGGCTAGAAAATTTTATTCTAATAAGCGAGTAGCTGCATTTTTCCTGGTTTTGTGTCATCACCCCCAGTGCGGAGGTTTCCATTTAAAATGGGCTAATAATAAATAAGCCTGGCACCTTTTCTGCTCAAGTAAGCTTATTAAAGAGAAACATGTTTCACAGCTGTTGTTAAATGTTTCAATTTTTTACTGCATTTGCAGTTAGAATTCAGCGAATTTTACTCCATAGGTTAGTTTTTCTTGCTGGGTAATTGCCATTTGTGCATTCTTATTTTTTTTCCTGCCAATATCTTCCTTTATTATTCTTGGTGACTGCTACCATTTAGTTCACAGTGGTTAGAATGGGGGTTATCATAGTCCTGCATGATTTAGACGAGGAAAACAATTTTGAGATGGGACAACCAAGGCAGGTGCAATGCTACTTCAGATGTTTTGTCCACAGCCATCAGCACCCTAGCACCCACACTTATAGAACCTCCCCCCAAGTGCCGTAACATATCTGAGGAGACCAGTCATCACTGCCTGCGTTTCACGAGAGAGGCTGTGTACTGCATCTGTCTGCTATCTACTGCAAGTGTTGCAAGGGGCAACACCATCATCACTTACACTGTGAAAAGGAGGCATCTGCTTTACAGGGCAGAGTTTTCACTGGGTGGCAGGGCATTCTAGATGTCATCTATGTGAAAATTAGACTCCTCATTTCTACCCATGTCTGGCATGAACAGAAATGGTTTGCATTCAATTCACTTAGTTCAGGAACATCATTATGAACTCAAATGGACATTATCTCGAAAGCACCCGTGCTGTATTCATTATGTGGTGGTCCACAGTGCCCGCATTGTTTGAAGGTAATCAAAAACTGGATAGGTGGCTGTTAGGAGACCAAGATTAATCTCTGCATTCATGGCTGCTGAACTTACTGAGAAACTCTAACACGAGAGGAGTGACTCAGGTTGGAAGCCTGAGCAGCTACTTGCTGTTCCTCAGCAGCCACCTCCCCCTGTCAGAAGCGATGCAGCTTTGGCACAGTGAACGATGTGTCCAAAAGGGCAAAGGTTATGTAAAATGCTTTCCGTGGTATTTTCCAGAGGATGCAGTAGTTCCCAACTAAATTCTCTGCCAAGCCTGATGAGCCCCACAAGAAGTGTGTGCAGTAGTAAGTACAACACAGATAAATGTGAGGTATTACATTTTGATAGGAAGAATGGGGAGGTCACTTATCAAAGCTGTCAAACGCTGACAATTCATCTGTCAAAAAGTTTTCGACAGATGAAACGTCCATACGCTGACGTCCTCTGTCACTGGCTTTCCCTTAATTGACCGGCTAAGCCCGCAGGGTGGGCTTAACAAGGTCAGTCAAGAGAAAATAATGTGGGTTGATCAGACGTCATTGGGGGCGGGACTGAAACCCGAACACCAGCAGTCCTGCCCCCAACGCGCCCTCATTGACAAAATCCAGCCCACAGTTTCTCTCTATCTACCCTGTCAGTTCCCCTTAATATCTTGAAAAATGTAATCAAATCACCTTTAATCTTCTAAGCTCCGGGGAATACAACCCTAGTTTGTATAATCTCTCCTCATAACTTAACCCTTGGAATCCAGGTACTGTATCATTCTAATAAATCTATGCTGCACTCCCTCCAAGGCCAATAATTCCTTCCTAAGATATGGTGCTAGGAACTGAACACAGTGCTCCAGGTGTAGTCCAACTAGGACTTTGTATAGCTTTAGCATGACTTTTACCCCCTTCTATTCTAGTCGTCTAGATACCCAGCATTCCATTAGCCTTTTTGATTATTTCCTGTACCTATTCATGATATTTTAATGATCTATGTACATGGACCCCTAAATCTCTTTGGACTTTCACTGTTTCTAACTTTTCACCATTTAGAAGGTACTCTGATCTATCCTTTTTTGATCCAAAGTGGATGACCTCATGCTTTCCTACATTGAAATCCATTTGCTACAGTTTTGCCCATTCACTTAATCTATTACTATCTCTCTGTAAGTTTATGCTTCCATCTACACTGATTACAATGCCGCCTATCTTTGTGTCATTAGCAATCTTGGATAAGTGGCTCTCTATCCCGTCATGTAAGTTGTTAATGAATACAATCAATAATTGAGGCCCCAACACAGATCCCTGTGGGACACCACTAGCCACATCCTACAAATTTGAGTACCTGCCCATTATCCCTACTATCTGTCTCCTGCCGCTCAGCCAATTTCCTAACCAGGTCAATAATTTGCCCACAATTCCATGAGCTTCAACTTTAGCTAACAGTCTCTTATGGGGGACTTAATTGAATGCCTTCTGTCCATATAAATAACACCCATAGACATTCCGCTGTCCACTACTTTAGTAAGAAGTCACACAACACCAGGTTATAGTCCAACAGTTTTATTTAAGCTTTCGGAGCGCTGCTCCTTCGTCAGGTGAAGCTGCTCACCTGACGAAGGAGCAGCGCTCCGAAAGCTTAAATAAAACTGTTGGACTATAACCTGGTGTTGTGTGACTTCTTACATTTGTCCACCCCAGTCCAACACCGGCATCTCCACACCATCACTACTTTAGTCACCTCTTCAAAAAATTCAATCAGGTTTGTCAGGCCATTCTAAATCCATGTGGCTCTCTCTGATCAGCTGAACATTTTCAAAGTGTTCAGTTACTCTATCCTTAATTATAGGATCTAGTAATTTCCCAACAACAGATGTTAGGCTAACTGGCCTATAATTCCTTGGTTTCCCTCTCTTGCCATTCTTTAAAAGCGGAGTGACATGTGCAATTTTCCAATCTAAAGGGACTGTTCCTGAATCTAGAGAACTTTGGAAGATTATAGTTAGGGCATCTGTAATGTGCTCACCTACTTCCTTTAAAACTCTGGGATGGAAACCATCTGATCCTGGGGATTTGTCACTCTTTACTGCCATTGTTCATTATTTTCTTCATTACTGTTAATTTGCTTATGTTAATTATGGTGAGTCCCTGTCCCCGATTCACTATTAGTTTCCTTGGGGTGTCCGGCATGCTATGCTCTTCCTCTACTGTAAACATTGACGCGAAGTAATTCTTTAAAATGTCCGCCATTTCCTTATTTTCATTTACAGTATCACCATTATTAGTTTTTAAGGGGCTGGCATTGCTCTTAACAACCCTCTTTTTCCTAATATAATTGTAAAAAATTTTGTATTGATTTTGATATCGCTTGCAAGTTTCTTTTCATACTCCCTTTTTGTAGCTCTTACTATCTGTTTTGTCACCCTTTGGTGTTCTTTGTATCTCCCATTCGCCAGGATCTGTGCTTTTTTTTGCATTTTTGTATGTTTTTTTTTAGTTTTACGTTGTCTTTGTCGTCTGTGGCTGTTTCTTTTGGCAGATAAAGCTCTTGCCCCCGAGAGGTATAAACTGGTTCTGTATCATACTAAATTCTTTTTTGAACACCTCCCTTCTGTCGTTTTACCCATTAACAGATTTGTCCAGCTTACTGTGGACAGTCTCTGTCTCATTCTGTTGAGGTCAGCCTTACCTAAATCTAGAATCTTAGTAGCTGTTATGGGTTTCTCCTTTTCAAACACAACTCAATCTTATTATGGTTGCTATTAGATAAATGTTCACGTAGCGTTAGGCTGTTAACTAAATCTGGCTCATTACTCATTATTAAATCTAATATGGCCTGCCCCCTTGTTGGTTCTAGGACATATTGTTGCAGAAAACTGTCCTGAACACACTCAAGATATTCGCTACCATTCTGACATGAGCTCATCTGTTTATCCCAATCTATATG
The DNA here is from genome assembly GCF_052327205.1 of Somniosus microcephalus. Taxonomy (NCBI): domain Eukaryota; kingdom Metazoa; phylum Chordata; class Chondrichthyes; order Squaliformes; family Somniosidae; genus Somniosus; species Somniosus microcephalus. Next base: position 104,262,291 of record NC_140995.1, on the reverse strand, counting down.
GAAGTTAAAATCCCCCATTAAAACCACTCTGCCTTTACTACATGCTTGTCTAATCCCTGCATTTATAATCCCTGCTGTGCTGTTGTGAATCATCAGGCAACTTTACTGCCACCATCACTACTTTTACTTTAATGACAAGTTACAACTGTTCTAGAGCTGCTGCCTCACCTGGTTCTAAATACCCACGCCAAGTGTTTAAAGCTCAATTTCCCTGGAAATGCTTCTCATAGGCTAGCATCCTATTCAAATTGGGGGAGGTACCAGCTCGCTCTGCTGCTGGCACAGCAGCACCCACGTCATGGGTCACCTCAACCCCATTTTTGCCACTCTCGAAAACTGAGTTATACTTTCTGGATCTGTACTCACAGTCCAGGTTGAGGGTACATTATCCATGCCTGTCACTACTTTGGAGACCTAGATCTGAGGAATAATTTTCTGATTTCTTAGCTAGGCCCCAATTTTAACTCCAGGTGGATTCCACGTTCAGGCCTGAGTTAAAATTACAGTCGGGTCTCAATGATATCATCGGGCTGCAACATGCATATGTAAAGGAGGACCCTGTTGGCTCCAGGCGCGTGTCCTTGCTGCCTGCTCGGGAGAGCAGGTTGAAATTTTAGATTTTGCAATCATGGCGATTTTCGGACAGCTAAGAACCAGGGCAATTTTAACTGCCCACCCATCAGGTTTCTGCTGACGAGTGGGGTTAAAATCGCCCCTGGGAGTGTCGCCCGCCAAGAATACATACCAAAAATTCAATTGCCTGCTGCCCAAATTTCCAGTAGGTGCTTCTAATGGGAAAGGCTTCCAAGTGGGAACACAACGTTGGAAAATAACCCCTTGTCTCTTCTCAATTAGCTTTTCTTCAGTGAAAACAAAGGTCATTTCTACCTTTCTTTATAACCTGGAGCATATGCTAAACTTAATTTTTTTTAAAGAAGTAGGCACTTAAATACCCCATAGAATGATGGGTAGCAGAGATAAGATGGCATTTCCATCTTAAGTTTTAGATGATGTTATATATAATATTGAAACTTGCCTTTAGTTTAATACCAATTTTTTTGATGTTTTATGATATATGTGACATGTATTAGACACTGGTTGCAGTCATTCCTTATTAAGGAGCAGAGAATGTTGGTGCTGGTGGCTGTCAGCGGAAGAGTGTAGAATACATCAGTGTGGAAGCTTGAAGGTTTTGGAGGCTAAATTCCGTTGATTTGCGCCTCCTGTTAGCGCCCTAGGGCGCTAACGGGGTGCAAATCAACTAGCGCCTGGGCGCGGTGCCGCTAACGCCTCCCGCGAAATTCAGCGTGAAGTTAATAGCGGTGCTAACCATTAGCACTGCGCCGTGCTGCACTGCCGGCGATTACATCATCACCATGCGCAGCGCCCCGCTCGCACCCCGGCGGTAATATTGGGTGGTGCCCCTCGACTTACCTCCGGACGCTACATCCGCCGGAGTCGGGGGGGTGGGGGGTTGGGGGGGGTAGCCTACCAGCGGTCGGGGCGACGCTAGTTAAAGGAGAGGTGGCGGGCGGCCATTTTTGTTGCTGGCCGCCTGCCAGTACCTGCCTCCGTTGCTGTCCCTGACCCCCATGAAGGCCCCCCCCCCTCCCCGCCGCGGGGTGCCGGCTGCTCTCCATGAGCCCGGCACTCCTCTTGAGTGCTGGGCTCGTTTGCCAGCACTCCCGATCCCTGGTGGCCCAGCTGGGCACCGGGATGTGCTGCGCCAGGCTCCTCCTTTAATAAGGGGAGAAGGCCTGCAGTACCGCGGCGCGATGTGCTGTAGTGCCGTGATATTGGTCGCAGCGCCCCAAGAGGGACGTTGGGCGCTTTCAGTAGCGCCCCTCCTCCCTCTCGGGGCGCTATCTGGGAAAATCGGCCGCGGGGCGCTAACTTTTTCGGGGTGCTAAAATTAGCGCACCGACGAAGGTAGCACCCCAACTACCCAATTTTTACCCCTTTGTGTTTTGTGAAATGGAATTAAATATTTACGATAACAATATTGGCATGAGTGGTTTGAAGAAACATGGAGGTGTTTTTTATTCCTGATTATATTTCAGTGTTTTGTGAAGTGCTGTTTTCTTCACAGCCAGTGTTGGGAAGATAAGCACTCTGTAAAAATGACATAAATGTAAAGGCATTGTAACGGCTGATATTGTTTGACTTAAATAATATTAACACCACACGTTACAAGTACTGTATTATAACAATGTACATTTTGCAGCAGATTACTGGAAAATAGGCAGACAATATGTTCAATAAGAATATATTACCTGGAACATAACAGAATACATATTATAGAGTACATATATTATGTGCTGTACATATTAGATAGAAAGTAACAGAATATATATTATAGAGAATAACATGCAGTATATGTTATATAGAGTATATTGCAGAAAGAATAATATTTATATATATGATAGATACAGGATATGATTTTTTAATTTGTTCTCAGGATGTGAACGATGCTGGCAAGGCCATATTTATTGGCCATCCTGAGTTGACCTGAGAAGGTGTTGGTGGACCATCTCCTATTTTACAGAAAATAACACATATTGGGGGAGAATTTGGGTGAGTAGCGCCACCTGTTAGCGCCTAAAGAGGCAGTCAGTGGCTGTAGCGCCACTGGCTGCGTCTCCCGCGATATGCAGTAGGGGCGCTAATGGTGGCGTTAGGCTTTTGCGCTGCGCCGCCACCGATGACGTCATCGGTGTGCGCAGCGCCCCATTCGTGCCCCGTTCGCGATATTTGGTAGCGAACGCCGCAGTTGCGCCGCTCGCTACCCGCGCCCGGTTCACGGGGCCTTACTGTGCCAGCAGCGGCGCAAGTTAAGGTGGAGGTGCGGGGCGGCCGCTTTTTCAGCGGCCGCCTGCCAGCACCTCCGTCCCCGGCCTCCTAACCGCCCCCCCCCCCCCCCGCCGCGGCATTGCCGGCTGTTTCCCGAGAGCCCGGCACTTCTCCTTGGTGCCGGGCTCATTTGCCGGCACTCGCGAGTGGGGATCACGCTGTTGCAGGCACCTCCCCCTTAACAGTGGGAGGAAGGCCTGCAGTACCGCAGCGTGCCGTTCCGCAGCGTGTGGCGCTGCGGCACGTTGCGCTGCGATAATCAGTTTCAGCACCCTAAGAGGGACGCGGAGCGCCTCGAGCCTCGCCCCGTGTCCCTCGAGCGGCACTGAAACTGAATTTCTGGCGATCGGTATCACTCCGATCGCTGCGCTAAATCCTGCGCTCAGGCGACTTTTGCGCCACTTTGGCGCCCCAACCCAATTTCTAGGCCATTGTGTTATAGATAGAATAATAACAAAACTGCATGCCATGTAGACATTTAGAAGAGGTGTACTATAAGATATTTAGAAAAAATAACAAAGTTGTTGTGGAGCCTCGCAGGTGATGGCCACAAGGCATTACATCAATCAGGTGATCTTATTAACTCAATTCACTGCACAGCACCTTTTGCGATTTGTAATTCTGGGGGTCAAAGTGGTGCACTGGTGGCTGAAGCTAAGCCTATACTCTTCCCTTGTCTACATACCTAAAGGGAAGGAAATGCTTTCATTTACTCTGTTGTTTTCCAGAGTAGAGCATCAGTAACCAGTGCTGATGTCTGCTTGCATTCATTATTCGTATTTTAACAAATATATCTTTAATATCTACACTCCATTTTAACAACTGATGCAGACATCACTAATTCACTTAGGAAATCTGTTGTTGCTGTGGCGTAATGCAAAGAACTGTTTCATCCATTCTAGTTTGAAAATAACATTTACAATTGATCCTTTTGGAACACAAGCATGTCGGATGAATGATTAAAGAGACAGTATCCTTTTTGTTTGCTGCTAGGAGGCTGGTACCAATGACGTACAGAGGATACATCGAAAAGCAGGGCTGAATTTAATCAAAGGGCTCATTCATACAATATATTTTCAAAGTATCAGTGCAAAATTAAGGAGAATATTTTATTTAAAAGTAATACTTAAAAAAAATATATATTTCTTATCTTTGTTACGTGGTGTCCTGTCTTTATTTTTTTCTTGTTTCTTTCATAACTTCTCTTATTTATGCCCTTCCAAAGGTCCTAATGTCATATATTTTTTTCTTGTGTTTCTTTCAACCCTTTTGTCTCATTGAGCTGAATTTTCACTTTTACTGCCGAGCAGAAAACGGGCGATAGCGGCTGGTCTGCCTGTTTTACACCGTACTGATTTTCATTTCCATTGAAGTCAATGGAAACACAAATTTGGGTGGGTGTGTAACCGGGGGTGATGCATTTCCACCCGGTGTAAAGTGAAAATTCACTCCATTCTCGCTGCAGTTACTGCTGCTGTGTATTGTGTTTCCATTAATCCTGTCTAGATACAGTTGCTAGTTGTAGGAATTATTATATTAGTGATCTCTACCACTTTGCTAACAATTGGACCAATTCATTAAATCAGAATAACTACACTAAGAGCCGCTCATTTTTTAATACGCTTTTTAAAAAGAGAGCTGTCTCTCACATGGACCCGTGGCATTCTTCTGTGCTGCTGGAGCAGTATCTCCCTTATTGCCCTGTCAGTTTCTCTTTCAATGTATTCTATTGATTTCTATCCCCTCTGTTAGCGTATTAGATCCAAGATAACCTGTGAGCATCCTGAGGTTGGGTTAATTGAAGGTGTACTCTTTAATACAAAAAAATAGAAACCATTTTTATAAAGAAAACCTGAAGGTGAAATAAAGACATTTTGGTTTCAGAATTACACGTAAATTGTGTTGCCTTTTAAACGTATACTTATAAGATTTCTATCACTTGTTATGCTTTATAAAGAATTCAATTAAAAACATTGGGGGCAGTCTTCGACTTCTCCCCGAAATGGAGCAGCTCTGCTGCCACCCAAAGCCGCTGTTGGCAGGCCTGAACCATTTTTGGTTTGGACCTCATTTAAATGCCATTGTCAAGCTGCTGGCGAAATAGGCCCCCCGGGCACTGTTGGGATAGGAATCCATTGAAAGATTTACTTTTTAAAAAGTAAAACACCTTCCTTCGACAGATTAAAATGAACCGACTTTTGCAAGAATGCCAACATAGGCCATTTGCCCTGTTTTTGCGTCAGTTTTACAGATGTGGATGTCAGGCTTGGATGAGGCTGTGTCGCTGCGCATGGATGTGTAGCCTGCTGATGCTTGTAGTTCAGATTCATATGTAAAGAATGGCCACTCAGATTAGGCACCAGAGGGCTGCCAGCATCCACAGAACCAAGACCAGCAGAAGTAACGGTCTTCAAGAGAGGAGGGAGAAAAATTGAGAGGACAAGGGCTGATTGTGCAATCCAGCACCAAACAGGAAGCACATCGTGGGTGTACACTCTGTCATTTCCCTCCAGTATTACAGTTTGTACCCCTAATTTCCTGCAGTGTGCTCCCTGAAAGTTGGGTTCCCTGCTGGGAGCTGGGGATTGTGAAATCATCCCAAAGTGCCTCCTCTCCTCTTGCACCATAAAACTGCTCAGTTGCATTATGCTTGAATAAGGTGCTCATGCAAGAGAGCTAATAAAGGGTGATTCTGCAATTCAACGCTCTTATTCCATCTGGAAAGTCATGGGCTGTGTCCCTACAATTTCCCAAGATACAATTTCTGCGAATGCCACTCCCCCTTGGGAGTGCTGGAGTGTGCAATCATCCCTAATATCTCCTTCTAATATTATAACCCACTGTACATGATTACATTCTTGACAGTTTCAAATTAAAGTCCGAACAGAAATTTTGGGTTCCAGTATATTTGAGTTCGGCACCCTTGCTATGCTCGATAAACTGGAAAGTTTGGCATATCACAGCTGATGCTTTAAGGGTCAAAATGAGCTATTGTATGTAAACACTGTTCATTCTGTGTGTGGAGGGAACTTGTTAGGCAGTCCTGCTTGTGGTCACAGGTCACAGTAACATTTAGAAAGTAAGGATCATGTTAATCTTCTGAGCTTGAGATTAACATGGGGACGAGGGAGGGGGGCACATGGGTACAGATTTTCCTGAAAATACACTGTCATATTTGTAAACTCCGTCCCCTTGCCACCATTTCCAATTCCCTCCCCGGGCACTGTCCCAGGCTGAACTAGACTGTTACGCAACCTCGACGTACGATTCGACCTCGAGCTGAGCTTCCGACCACTGAGCGTCTCCATCACAATGACCGCCTACTTACACCTGCCTCCACACTGCTTCAGCCAATCAGCTGCTGAAACCCTCATCTATGCCTATTTCACTCCCAGACTTGACTATATCCTTTGCTTTCATGGCCTCCCATCCACCACATTCTATATTTGGTATTTTAGTATTTCAGCTCATCCAAAACTCTGCGCCCCGCATCTCACCAAGCCCCGCTCACCCATCACCCCTGTCCTTGCTGACCTACATTGGCTTCCAGTTTCCCAACACTTCACATTTTACATTCTTATCCTTGTGTTTAAATCCTTTCATGGCCTCATGCCTTCCAATCACTGTAACCTACTCCAGCCCGACAATCTCGCCAAAACTCTCTGTTCCTCTTACTGTGGCCTCTTGTGCATCCACTCTCCTTTGCCCCACGATTGTCAGCCATGCCTTCAGCTGCATATGCCCCACTTTCTTCAATTCCATCCCTAAACCCCTCTACCTCCCTCTCCTCCTTGAAGACCCGCCTTAAAACATACCTCTTTGACCAGGCTTTTAGTCACCCCACTTAATATCTCCTTTGGCTGTGTCCATCATTCTCTGTTTACGCCTCTGTTAAGTGTCTTGGGATGCTTTTCTATGTTAAAGATATTTTATATATGGATATATATATATCAATAAAAGTCATTGTTCTTGTTGTGTCACAAATAGAAATATTTGTTAGGTGGTTCAGAAAGAAATAGTTGTCATCATATTCTGAAAACTCAAATTATGTGAAATTGTTATGTGCTGCTGCCAGAGTTAAAGCAGGACATGGGAATTAAACTGACATCTTGTGGCACAGAAAAAAATAAGCTGGTCAGTTAAGATAGTAAACATAAATTCCTAAAGTATGCTATCCTTTGTCGTTATCACCTGGCACTATGGGGTTTTACCTCTCTGTATCCTTCACTGATCTCAGGTCCGTTGTCTGTCTAACTGTCTGTTCAACATTAACACCCTGGATGAGCCAACATTTCCACCAGCTTAATGTCGGGCAAACTGAATTTAAATTTAAAAAAATACCGCAATGAAAAGTAACAGCAGACATAATTGGTGAATCACTGTAGAGATGTGAAGATGGTTTTAGTATTTTACTAATCAAGTGTAGCTACTGTATTTTTTCTGTGTTATTCAGACTCTGTGTAATTAGCTTTATGCACCAGTGAGTTGTTGTAATTAATGATGCACATCTGTCAGCACTTTGGAGTAAAAGCTTTGACATTTACAGATGTACTGTTAAATCTGAGCAAAATTTATGGACAAAGAAAAACCGAACTTAACCTGCTGATTGCTGCGATCATGGCTGAATCAGTTCCATTGTTGGCCATATTGCACTTTACTCCTGGCAGTTTCATTGTGCTGTTACCTTGTATGAAAGCTTATGTGGCAGCAAATCCTACCACGGCAGCTGGGGAATTTAAGAACATAAGAAATAAGAGCAGGAGTAGGCCATACGGCCCCTCGAGCCTGCTCCGCCATTCAATAAGATCATGGCTGATCGTCGACCTCAACTCCACTTTCCTGCCTGATCTCCATATCCCTTGATTCCCCTAGAGTCCAAAAATCTATCTATCCCAGCCTTGAATGTACTCAAAGACTCAGCATTCAGAGCCCTCTGGGGCAGCGAATTCCAAAGATTCATAACCCTCTGAGTGAAGAAATTCTTCTTCACCTCAGTCTTAAATGGCCTACCCCTTATCCTGAGACTATGCCCCCTAGTCCTAGACACCCCAGCCAGGGAAAACAACCTCTCAGCATCTACCCTGTCAGCTCCCTTCAGAATCTTGTATGTTTCAATGAGATCACCTCTCATTCTTCTAAACTCCAGAGAGTATAGGCCCATTCTACACAATCTCTCATCATAGGACAACCCTCTCATCCCAGGAATCAATCTGGTGAACCTTCGTTGCACCGCCTCCAAGGCAAGTATATCCTTCCTTAGATATGGAGACCAAAACTGTGCACAGTACTCCAGGTGTGGTCTCACCAAGGCCCTGTATAATTGTAGCAAGACTTCCTTACTCCTGTACTCCAACCCCCTTGCAATAAAGGCCAACATGCCATTTGCCTTCCTTATTGCTTGCTGTACCTGCCTGCTAGCTTTCTGTGTTTCTTGCATGAGGACACTCAAATCTCTCTGAACATCAACATTTGAAAGTTTCTCACCATTTAAAAAATATTCTGTTTTTCTATTCTTCCTACCAAAGTGAATAATCTCACATTTCCCTACATTATACTCTGCCACCTTACTGCCCACTCACTTAGTCTATCTATATCCCTTTGCAGCTCTCTCTGTTCTCCTCACAGCTTACTGTCCCACCTAGCTTTGTATCATCAGCAAACTTGGATACATTACACTCGGTCCCTTCATCTGGCCACAACACTGATCCTTGCGGCACCCCACTAGTTACAGCCTGCCAACCTGAAAAAGATCCGTTTATCCCTACTTTCTGTTTTCTGTTCGTTAACCAATCCTCTATCCATGCTACTATATTACCCTCAACCCCATGAGCCCTTATCTTGTGTAATAACCTTTTATGTGGCACCTTATTAAATGCCTTTTGGAAATCCAAATATACTACATCCACTGGTTCCCCTTTATCTACCCTGCTAGTTACATCCTCAAAAAACTCCAATAAATTTGTCAAACACGATTTCCCTTTCATAAAACCATGTTGACTTTGCCTAATCATGTTATGATTTTCTAAGTGCCCTGTTACCACTTCCTTAACAATGGATTCCAGCATTTTCCCGACGACTGATGTGAGGCTAACTGGCCTGTAGTTTCCTGTTTTTTCTCTCCCTCCTTTCTTGAATAGCGGTGTTACATTTGCGACCTTCCAATCCGCTGGGACCATTCCAGAATCGAGGGAATTTTGGAAGATCAAAACCAATGCATCCACTAACTCTTCAGCCACCTCTTTTAGAACCCTAGGATGTAGGCCGTCAGGTCCAGGGGATTTGTTGGCTTTTAGATCCATTAGTTTCTCTAGTACTTTTTCTCTACTTGTATTAATTACGTTAAGTTCCTCACCCTCATTAGACTCTTGGTTCCCCACCATTTTTGGTATGCTTTTTGTGTCTTCTACTGTGAAGACAGATACAAAATATTTGTTTAATGTTTCTGCCATTTCCTTATTCCCCATAATAATTTCTCCTGTCTCAGCCTCTAAGGGACCTATGTTTACTTTTGCTACTCTTTTCCTTTTTACATACTTGTAGAAACTCTTACAATCTGCTTTTAAATTTCTTGCTAGTTTTCTCATATTCTATTTTTTCTCATTTTATCAATTTTTTTGGTCAACCTTTGCTGGTTTCTGAAACTCTCCCAATCTTCAGGCTTACTATTATTCTTTGCAACATTATAAGCTTCTTCTTTCAATCTAATGCTTTCCTTAACTTCTTTGGTTAGCCACGGGTTGGATCACTTTTCCCATGGAGTTTTTGTTTCGCAATGGAATTTATTTTTGTTGAGAATTATGAAATATTTCTTTAAATGCTAGCCACTGCTTATCTACCGCCATACCTTTTAATCTATTTTTCCAACTCACCTCTCATACCTATGTAATTAGCTTTATTTAAGTTTAAGACTCTAGTTTTGGACTTAGGCAAGTCACTCTCAAAATTAATGGAAATTCTATCATATTATGACCATTCTGCCCCAGAGGATCCTTTACTATGAGATTGCGAATTAACCCTGTCTCATTACACAATACAAGATCTAAAATAGCCTGTTCCCTGGTTGGTTCCATGACATATTGTTCTAGGAAACTGTCCCAATTGCATTCCATGAACTTGTCCTCCAGACTACCTTTGCCAATTTGATTTGTCCAGTCTGTATGAAGATTAAAGTCCCCCAAGATTATTGCATTACATTTGTTTCAAGCTCCTACTATTTCTTGATTAATATTCTGTCCAATGGTATAGCTACTGTTAGGGAGCCTATATACTACTCCTACCAGTGTTTACTGCCCCTTGTTATTCCTTATCTGCACCCATATTGATTCTACTTCCTGATCTTCTGAGCCGAGATCATTTCTCGCTACTGTCCTTATGTCATCCTTTGTTATCAGGGCTACTCCCCCTCCTTTTCCATTAAATTCAGTTCATTAAATAAATCTGGAATAATAAGCTAATATCAGTAATGGTGACCATGAAACTATTGGATTGGCGTAAAAACCCATCTGGCTCACTAATGTCCTTTAGGGAAGGAAATTTGCCGTCCTTACCTGGTCTGGCTTATATGTGACTCCAGACCCACCAGCAATGTGGTTGACCCTTAACTGCCCTCTGAAATGTCCTAGCAAGCCACTCAGTTGTAACAAATCGCTATGAAAAGCAATAATAAGAATAAAGTTGGACAGACCACCCGGCATCAACCTAGGGTGGGGAACTTCAATGTCCATCACCAAGAGTGGCTCAGTAGCACCACTACTGACCAAATGGCTGAGTTCTGAAGGACATAGCTGCCAGACTGGGCCTGCGGCAGTTGGTGAGAGAACCAACACGAGGGAAAAAGCTACTTGACCTCGTCCTCTCCAATCTACCTGTCGCAGATGCAACTGTCCATGACAGCATTGGTAGCAGTGACTACCGTACAGCCCTTGTGGAGATGAAGTCCTGTCTTCATACTAAGGACACCCTCCATTGTGTTGTGTGGCACTACCACCGTACTAAATGGGATAGATTCAGAACAGATCTAGCAGCTCAAATCTGGGCATCCATGAGGCGCTGTGGGCCATCAGCAGCAGCAGAATTGTATCGACCACAATCTGTAACCTCATGGCCCGGCATATCCCTCACTCTACCATGAACATCAAGCCAGGTGAGCAACCTTGGTTGAATGAGGAGTGCAGAAGAGCATGCCATGAGCAGCACCAGGCATACTTAAAAATGAGGTGCCAACCTGGGGAAGCTACAACACAGGACTACATGCATGCTAAACAGTGAAAGCAGACAAAACTAAGCGATCCCACAACCAGTGGATCAGATAAAAGCTCTGCAGTCCTGCCACATCCAGTTGTGAATGGTGGTGGACAATTAAACAACTAACGGGAGGAGGTGGCTCCATGAATATCCCCATCCTCAATGATGGCGGAGCCCAGCACGCAAGTGCAAAAGACAAGGCTGATGCGTTTGCAACCATCTTCAGCCAGAAGTGTCAAGTGGATGATCCATATTGGCCTCCTCCTGAGGTCCCCATCACCACAGAAGCCAATCTTCAGCCAATTCAATTCACTCCACGTGATATCAAGAAATGGCTGAGCGCACTGGATACAGCAAAGGCTATGGGCCCCGACAACATCTCGGCTGTCGTGCTGAAGACTTGCACTCCAGAACTAGCCGTGCCTCAAGCCAAGCTATTCCAGTACAGCTACAACACTGGCATCTACCCGACTATGTGGAAAACAGCCCAGATATGTCCTGTCCACAAAAAGCAGGGCAAGTCCTATCCGGCCAATTACAGCCCCATCAGTCTACTCTCAATCATCAGCAGAGTGATGGAAGGTGTTGTCGACAATGCTATCAAGCGGCACTTACTCACTAATAACCTGCTCACTGATGGTCAGTTTGGGTGCCGCCAGGACCACTCAGCTCCCGACCTCATTACAGCCTTGGTCCAAACATGGACAGAAGAGCTGAATTCCAGAGGTAAGGTGAGAGTGACTGCTCTTGACATCAAGGCAGCATTTGACCAAGTGTGGCATCAAGAAGCCCTAGTAAAATTGAAGTCAATGGAAATCAGGGGGAAAACTCTCCACTGGCTGGAGTCATACCTAGCACAAAGGAAGATGGTTGTGGCTGTTGGAGGTCAATCATCTCAGCCCCAGGACATCGCTGCAGGAGTTCCTCAGGGCAGTGTCCTAGGCCCAGCCATCTTCAGCTGCTTCATCAATGATCTTCCCTCCATCATAAGGTCAGAAGTGAGGATGTTCGCTGTTGACTGCATAATGTTCAGTTGCATTAGCAACTCCTGAAATAATGAAGCAGTCCATGCCCGCATGCAGCAAGCCCTGGACGACATTCAGGATTGGGCTGATAAGTGGCAAGTAACATTCGCGCCATACAAGTGCCAGGCAATGACTATCTCCAACAAGTGAGCATCTAACCACTGTCCCTTGACATTCAACGGCATTATCATTGCCAAATCCCCCACCATCAACATCCTGGGGGTCACCATTGACCAGAAACTTAACTGGGCCAGCCACATAAATACTGTAGCAACAAGAGCAGGTCAGAGGCTGGGTATTCTGCGGTGAATGTCTCACCTGCTGACTCCCCAAAGCCTTTCCACCATCAAGAAGGCACAAGCCAGGAGTGTGATGGAATACTCTCCACTTGCCTGGATGAGTGCAGCTCCAACAACACTCAAAAAGCTCGACACCATCCAGGACAAAGCAGCCCGTTTAATTAGCACCCCATCCACCACCTTAAACATTCACTCCCTCCATCACCAGCGTACTGTGGCTGCAGTGTGTACCATCTACAAGATGCATTGCAGCAACTCGCCATGGCTTCTGCGGCAGCACCTCCGAAACCCCCGACTTCTACCATCTAGAAGGACATGGACAGCAGGTGCATGGGAACACCATCACTTGCAAGTTCCCCTCCAAGTTACACACCATCCTGACTTGGAAATATATCGCTGTTCCTTCATTGTCACTGTGTCAAAATCCTGGAACTCTCTCCCTAGCAGCACTGTGGGAGTACCCTTACCACACGGACTGCAGCGGTTCAAGAAGGTGGCTCACCACCCCTTCTCAAGGGCAATTAGGGATGAGCAATAAATGCTGGCCTTGCCGGCGACACCCACATCCCAGGAACAAATAAAAAAAAGCTTGACCTTAACACTTGCTAGAGTTGAGCCTGAAGTTACAGGATGTATGAAATATGCAGCTACGGTTTAGATGGGTGGGCCGGGGTGGGGGGTGTGGGGTGGGGATTGGTGCGGGGGAGTGAATGGGATAAAAGTTGATGGTTATTTTATTGAGTGGTGTAGATGTTTTGAGATTAAACTACCTCAGGGCATTCTGGAGGGGGAGGGTGAACAACCAGTTGTCGTGGTGCATATAGCTACCAACAATATAGGTAAAAAACAGGATGAGGTCCTAAAAGCTGAATATAGGGAGTTAGGAGGTAAATTAAAAAATAGGACCTCAAAGGTAGTAATCTCAGGGTTGCTACCAGTGCCGCGTGCTAGTCAGAATAGAAATAGAAGGACATTTCAGATGAATACATGGCTAGAGGAATGGTGCAAGGGGGAGGGATTCAAATTCCTGGGACATTGGAACCGGTTCTGGGGGAGGTGGGACCAGTACAAACTGGATGGTTTGCACCTGGACAGGACCAGGACTGATGTCCTAGGGGGGGTGTTTGCTAGTGCTGTTGGGGAGGGTTTAAACTAAAATCGCAGGGGGTTGGGAACCTGTGCAGGGAGACAGAGGAAAGGAAAGCAAGGATAGAACCAAAAGACAGGAAGGAGAAAAGCAAAAGTGGAAGGCAGAGCAATCAAGGGTGTAAATCAAACAGGGCTACAGTAAATAATAATTCTAAAAGGACTAAGAGTATTAAAAAAACAAGCCTGAAGGCTTTGCGTCTTAATGCGAGGAGCATTCGTAATAAGGTGGATGAATTAGCTGCGCAAATAGATGTAAACGGGAATTCAACATCCAGGGGTATTCAATATTCAGGAAGGACAGGCAAAAAGGAAAAGGAGGTGGGGTAGCATTGCTGGTTAAAGAGGAGATTAACACAATAGTAAGGAAGGATATTAGCTCTGATGATGTGGAATCTGTATGGATAGAGCTGAGAAATACCATGGGGCAGAAATCATTAGTGGGAGTTGTATCCAGATCCCCAAACAGTAATGCTGAGGTTGGGGATGGCATTAAACAGGAAATTAGAGATGCATGCAATAAGGGCACAGCAGTTATCATGGGTGACTTTAATCTACATATAGATTGGTCTAACCAAATTAGTAACAATACTGTGGAGGAGGAATTCCTAGAGTGTATACAGGATGGTTTCCTGGACCAATATGTCGAGGAACCAACTAGCGATCAGGCCATCTTAGACTGGTTATTATGTAATGAGAAAGGATTAATTAGCAATGTTATTGTGCGAGGCCCCTTGGGGAGGAGCGATCATAATATGATAGAATTCTTCATTAAGATGGAGAGTGAAGTAGTTGATTCAGAGACTAGGGTCCTGAATTTAAATAAAGGAAACTATGATGGTATGAGGCGCGAGTTGGCTAGGATGGATTGGGGAACGTTACTTAAAGGGTTGATGGTGGATAGGCAATGGCAAACATTTAAAGATTGCATGGATGAACTACAGAATTTGTTCATCCCTGTTTGGCATAAAAATAAAACAAAAAAGGTGACTCAACCGTGGCTAACAAGGGAAATTAGGGATAGCATAAGATCCAAGGAGAAGACATATAAATTGGCCAGAAAAAGCAGCAAAACTGAAGATTGGGAGCAGTTTAGGATTCAGCAAAGGAGGACAAAGGGATTAATTAAGAAAGGGAAAATAGAATATGAGAGTAAGCTTGCAGGGAACATAAAAACTGACTGTAAAAGCTTCTATAGATATGTGAAGTGAAAAAGATTGGTGAAGTCAAGCGTAGGTCCCTTGCAGTCAGAATCAGGGGAATTTATAATGGGAAACAAAGAAATGGCAGACCAATTAAATACATACTTTGGTTCTGTCTTCACAAAGGAGGACACAAATAACCTCCCAGAGATGTTGGGGAACATAGGTTCTAATGAGAGGGAGGAATTGAATAAAATCAGTATTTGTAGGGAAATAGTGTTAGGAAAATTGATAGGATTGAAGGCCGATAAATCCCCAGGGCCTGATAATCTACATCCTAGGGTACTTAAGGAAGTGGCCCTAGAAATAGTAGATGCATTGCTGGTCATCTTCCAAAATTCTATAGACTCTGGAATTGTTCCCATGGATTGGAGGGTAACTAATGTTACCCCACTATTTAAAAAAAGGTGGTAGAGAGAAAACGGAGAATTATAGACCGGTAAGCCTGACATCGGTAGTGGGGAAAATGCTAGAGTCCATTATAAAAGATGTAATAGCAGAGCACTTGGAAAACAGTGACAGGATCGGACAAAGTCAACATGGATTTACAAAAGGTAAATCATGCTTGACTAACCTACTGGAATTTTTTGAGGATGTAACTGGTAGAATAGATAAGGGAGAACCAGTGGATGTGGTGTATTTGGACTTTCAGAAGGCTTTCGATAAGGTCCCGCATAAGAGATTGGCGTGCAAAGTTAAAGCACATGGGATTGTGGGTAAGGTACTGACTTGGATAGAGAATTCATTGGCAGACAGGAAGCAAAGAGTTGGAATAAACTGATCTTTTTCCGAGTGGCAGGCAGTGACTAGTAGGGTACCGCAGGGATCGGTGCTAGGACCCCAGCTATTCACAATATATATTAATGATCTAGACAAGGGAACTAGATGTAATATCTCCAAGTTTGCAGATGGCACAAAGCTGGGTGGGCGTGTGTGCTGTGAGGAGGATGCAGAGAAACTCCAGTATGATTTGGACAGGTTGGGTGATTCGGCAGATGCATGGCAGATGCAGTATAGTCTGGATAAATGCGAGGTTATCCACTTTGGTGGCAAAAACAGGAAGACAGATTATTATCTGAGCGGCAATAGATTGGGGAAAGGGGAAGTGCAACGAGACCTGGGTGTCCCTGTGCACCAGTCGCTGAAGGTAAGAATGCAGGTGCAGCAGGCGGTTAAGAAGGCACATGGTATGTTGGCCTTCATAGCGAAGGATTCGAGTACAGGAGCAAGGATGTCTTGCTGCAGTTGTACAGTGGCCTTGGTGAAACCACACCTTTGAGTATTGTGTGCAGTTTTGGTTGCCTTATCTGAGGAAGGATGTTCTTGCCATGGAGGGAGTGCAGCGAAGATTCACCAGACTGATACCTGGGCTGCCAGGAATGACATATGAAGAGAGATTGCGTCGATTAGGCTTATATTCTCTAGCGTTTAGAAGAATGAGAGGGGATCTCATTGAAACTTATAAAATTCTAACAGGACTAGACAGACTAGATGCAGGAAGGATGTTCCCGATGGTGGGGGAGTCCAGAACCAGGGGTCACAGTCTAAGGATAAGGGGTAAGCCATTTAGGACTGAGATGAGGAGGAATTTCTTCACCCAGAGAGTGGTGAACCTGTGGAAATCTCTACCACAGAAGGCAGTAGAGGCCAATTCATTAAATATATTCAAGAAGGAGTTAGATATATTTCTTAAGGCTAAAGGGATATGTGGAGAAAGCAGGGAAAGGGTACTGAATTTGGATGATCAGCTATGATCTCAGTAAATGGCGGCACAGGCTCGACAGGCCGAATGGCCTACTCCTGCTCCTATCTTCTATGTTTCTATGTTTCTCAAAGCTACTTAAGGAAATAGTTCGAGTGAAAAACATTCACATACTGATGGAACAAAGTATTGCCATCAATACCACTTAAAAAAAATTATCAATAATTAACATTATTTCAGTTCATCTTCAGTTTAAAAAATGTATTTTTGCTTTTGTGGTGAGTCTTGATGAGAACTGACTTGGAGTTGCAGGTAGTCTGACACTAAAGGAGAGAAATCAACATCAGTGGAGAGACAAGTCATTAGCTGTAGGGTGCTTCAGCTTCAAGTGTGCAGATTCAGCTCCGCATTCTATTGGATTAGAAACTCAAGTCAAGTTTGTGGTTCTGTAATCAACACTCACTATTTAAACAAAAAGTTATTTCTTGGCAACTGGTAGTGTCTGTAGCTCCATGATATAATGTACTGATGGAAGGTTCCTGCATCCTCAGATTGCTGAAAAAGTGGTTAAGGCTGACACCATTTGCTAACTCCAAAACGGAATGGGGAATATTAGAGGTGGGCTAGAGGTCACATTACTCCACAGAAAGGATTTAGAAAAAAGGGTTACTGTTACATTTTTTAAAAGGAAAATGTATTTAAAAACTTATTAAAAGGGTCATGGAGACGGTAGGTGGTTAAAATGGTCGTGACCTAGTTTTGATGCTGTAAATAATAAGCAGTTTGTTAGCCTGTCTCAGTAATTGATAAACATCTCACACCCTTTGTGTTGGGAAGTCTCAGTTCCGTTTTGGCTATGCACAGAGGGAGATTAAAAAAAAGACAGAGGTACAGGCAGTCAGTCAGCTCTGAAGTAGCTAGCAGGAGAGCAGGTAACCGTTATTGGGGATAATTTTCACCTTCAGTGCTTGGGTGGTAAACTGAGGGAGTGGATTGCTTGCTTATTATAGAGCTCACCAAATGTAGCAAAGCACAGGATGTAATTTATTTTGTATCATTAGTGAATCTGATCATAACTGTTGCTTTGTATGTTCACGTGCTGTGAAATAAAACAAATGAACAATTCATATCCAGCCTCATCTTCCAATTGTTCTCTTGGTCTTCCTTCAAAGAGTTTGGTCAGGCACATGAGGCCATGTATGAATATCCAGCTCAGATCACACGGGAATACTATTGTTACACACCATAGGTTATGCTATTGTATGGTTAGATGTTGGACAGTATGGCCACAGCCTAAATGTAAGATCTTCAGACCACTTACAGGAGTGACTAGCACCATTGTACCTAATAGAATGTCTAAGGCAAGACCCTTAACCTGCAACACTTAAAGGCCAATATTAACTCCCGGCAGGCAGTTGGTGGCAGTGGACGGCAGCCCTGTGCAGGAGTTTGAATCAGAGGCTCAGCAGATTTTAACTTATGGGCATCATTTTAATGCCTTCGGTCAGCTACCTGGCAGTTTCTGGTGGAAAGTGGCAGCGGGCCGGTGGTGGAGGACAAAGATCCGGTGGCTCAAAGGCTGCCCGGCAGCATCAGCAGAAGGTTGCCAGCACCATGTTAATTCTGAGAAGGGAGGGGTGAGGGGTGTTGCAAGGGTCTGATGGCTGAGATGGGGTGGAGCCCAGGGCAGCAGAGGCCTGAACTCACTTTGTGGGGCCTGTACGAATACTCTTGCTCCTCCAATCCTCACTAAGGTACTTTTTTTAATGTACCTTCAGTGACCTTTCTGACTTCCCGACAGCTTCACCTGGCGAAGTGGCCATGGTACGTTATGGGACTCTGATTTGCATTTATTCAATCTGAGTCACTCCTCTACTGTTAGAGGGTTTCTCAGGAAGTTCAGCAGCAATGAATGCAGAGATTAACCTTGGTCTCTATAACTATCTAACCAGTTCTTGTTTTCCTTCAAACAATGCAGGCACTGTGGATCACCACATAATGAATGCAGCATGGATACTTCTTGGATAAAGGCCATTTGAGTGAATAATGATGTTTCTGAACATTATTTAGAATCATAGAATGGTTACAGCACAGAAGGAGGCCATTCAGCTCATCAAGCCCATGCTGGCTCTCTGCAAGAGCACTTCAGCAAGTCCCACTCCCCCGCCCTTTCCCCGTAGCCCTGCAAATTTATTTCCTTCAGGTACTTATCCAACTCCCTTTTGAAAGCCGTGATTGAATCTGCCTCCACCACCCTTTCAGGCAGTGCATTCCAGATCCTAACCACTCGCTGAGTAAAAAGATTTTTCCTCATGTCGCCTTTCAGACTGGAGGGAAGAATACCGGGAGTCGGTATACCCAAGTCCAGGTCATTAATAAATATACTGCTCTTTTTGATATATATTACAGGGTAATGACTTGGGCTTGGGTATACAGGGCATAATTTTAAAGTTTGTAGATGAAACGAAACTCGGAAATGTAGTAAACAATGAGGAGAATAGTAACAGACTTTAGGAGGACTTAGACAGACTGGTGAAATGAGCAGAAACATGGCAGATGAAATTTAACACGGTGAAGTGATAAATTTTGGTAGGAAATTTAGGAGAGACAATGGCCTGGAAATTGCGGTCAGAGGCTTGCTGCCGGCGTATGCCTCTGAACCGAAAGAAAAGTACAATCTTACCTGTTGTCTTCGGAGCTTCGGGTTGTTCCGGTCCTGGGCCTGCAGGCAAACGCCTGCGTAAAAGTCCCATGGATCACAGGGACGCAGGCGGTTCACAAGCGCCCTGGGATCACGTGGGCCAGGCCAACCAATCACAAAGGGGGACTCCTATGATGCTTATGGGAATTCCATTTACGTACAGATAAGCATAATAGAAATCACCGAATAAATAAAATTTCACAACACTTAAATAAAAATAAATGATCACATGCTCAAAATTATTTAAAAGACCCTTTAATTAAACTTTTAAAATAAAAATGTAATTATTTGAAAAAAAAATTTAAACATGTTTAAACTGGACAAAATTTACCTAAACTAATTTTAAAAGTATCTGTATGTTTAAATCATTTAAAAAAAATTACTTTAACATTTATTTTAACCCTTACGCTGGTAAAAGAAGGCCTTACTCCTGCTTTTACCAGGTATAAGGGTTTTGTGGGCATTCACTGGCAGTAGTTGGGAAAATAGCGCAACTCTGTGCCAACGAAAGTGAATTTGTAGTGGACATGGTGGATCTGTCCAAGCAAAATTTGACAGATTGCAAGTTCTGGGTTTTCGTGCATGCGCAGCGCATGTGGAAACCCGGAACTTGCAGGGCCTTTCTGAAGACTTCCGACAACGTAAAATCCGGGCCAATATAAACTAAATGGTACAATTTTAAAGGGGGTGCAGGAGCAGAGAGACCTGGGGGCGTATGTGCACACATCTTTGAAGGCGGCAGGACAAGTTGAGAAGGCTGTCATAAAAGTATATGGGATCCTTGGCTTTATTAATAGAGGCATAGAATACAAAAGCAAGGAAGTTACGCTAAACCTTTATGAAACACTGGTGGCCTCAACTGGAGTATTGTGTTCAATTCTGGGCACCGCACTTTAATATTGATGTCAAAGCCTTAGAGAGGGTGCAGAAGAAATTTACTAGAATGGTATCAGGGATGAGGGACTTTAGTTATGTGGAGAGACTGGAGAAGCTGGGGTTGTTCTATTAGAGCAGAGAAGGTTAAGAGGAGATTTGACAGAGGTGTTCAAAATCATCAATGATTTTGTTAGAGTAAATAAGGAAAAACTGTTTCCTGTGGCAGAAGGGTTGGTAACTAGTGGACACAGATTTAAGGTGATTGGCAAAAGAACCAAAGGGGAGATGAGAAAACATTTTTTTACGCAGTGAGTTGTTATGACCTGGAATGCACTGCCTGAAAGGATGGTGGAAGCAGATTCGATAGTAACTTTCTAAAGGGAATTGGATAAATAATTGAACGGAAAAATTTACAGGGCTATGGGGAAAGAGCAGGTGAGTGGGACTAATTGGATCTACAGGCACGATGGGTCGAATGGCCTCCTTCTGTGTTGTATCATTCTATGATTCTAACATAAAATATTATTAATTTTGATGGCTGTGGTTCAAACTAAGCCGTTAGTGAAATACTTTTATCCACTGGATGACTATTAGGGGCACAGTATTGAGTGAGTGATGGAAAAATATCTCTGTGGTAATCAGTGATTGTTACCTTGAATTGTTGGTCCTTGGGGACAGTATTTACAGAAAGAAGTACAGATAGCTATTATCCATTCCTCAGTCAGCGCATCTCTTTAGAACAAGGCAAAGGTATCTACTTAGGAACCATCAGCATTTACCTCTTCATTACTATTGTTGCGCCCTCCATTTCGTTTTGTTCCTTTTCAAATGTATCTTTTGCTCTTTATTGTACATCGTGAAAGTATCTGATTTTTTTTAAATTTTGACTATTCATTTATGTTATGCAGATGCAATTTTGTTCTCCATAAAGAGTAAAATATATCTTTTGGGAAGTCAGTCGAGATTGAATTATGTCTCCTCTGTTAGTTAATAAGGCAGTTACACAAGGCTCAAACATTTAGGTTCAATGGTTTTCAAAACTTGCTCAATCTTATTTGATTTTCTTTCAGCCTGCTATTCACAGAGCATTTTCAAGATTAATGGTACCTGTATGGATTTAGAACTGTAATGACTGTGTCTTTGTGTGACTGAGACAGGTAACACCTTTAGGGGGAAAAATTGAGTCGCGCCCCCTTTGGGGCGCTAACTGCACCCCCGCAGCCGAAATTCATTGGTTGTGCCCCAAGAGGGAAGCGGGTGCTACTGGAAGCGCCTCGCCTCCCCCTTGGGACGCTGCGAGGGAATATCACGGCACGTCGCGCTGTGGTACTGCAGGCCTTCCTCCCCTTCTTAAAGGGGAGGGGCTTAGTGCAGCGCGACCCAGGGCCCAGCTGGGCCACCAGGGATCGGAGTGCTGGCAAAAGAGCCCGGCACTCAAGAGAAGTGCCGGGCTCACGGAGCACAGCCGGCACTCCACGGGGGGGCTGAAGAGGAGGCCGGGGGCAGGTGCTGGCAGGTGGCCAGCAACAAAAATGGCTGCCCGGCACCTCGCCTTTAATTAGCGCCGCCCTGGCCACAGGTAGGCCCCCCTGACCCCATCGGACATAGCGTCCGGCGGTAAGTCAGGGGGCGCTACCGAAGATTGCGGCCGGGGCGCTGCGCACGCCGATGACATCATCGGCAGCAGCGCAGCGCTGCGGGGCGCTAACGGTTACCGCCGCCGCTAACCTCCCGCTGAATTTTGTGGGAGGCGTTGGCGGCGCCACGCCCGGGCGCTAGTTGCTTTGCGCCCCGTTGCAAAGCAACTGAATTTTTCCCCCTTAATGTCTCTCTACTCCCACGGAGGAAATTCGGAAAAGTGAACCAAAGTTCAGTCATCTGAGAAACTCAACTTCAGGAATAGTCAAAGTAAAACTTTACAATTCAGATTTTAGATTTTCCTGTAGGATTAGTTCATTATCAGCTCACCAGATGAACAAGCCAAAGTAAGTTTAAATACGGCCAGGGTGAGCGGTAAGCTCATTTCATGGTGTCGCATGAGGCATGGGGAGATTTTGCCTCCTGGGCGTAATGTCCATGTTCGAGGCCGAACTTTCGCCTGAATCTGGAGGTAATCAGTTGGTGGCTGATGAGCAGGAGCAGGATTTTGGCCGGCATGAAACCACTGTCGCGGAGTCCAGGTAAGTGGTTAAAGGATTTTCAAAGGGTTAAACAGAGTGATGATCGTAAAGATATGTGTTTGTAGAACTACGTCCTGTGGGGTGAGGTAGATAATTGGGAGGGGATCGTGGGAGGGGGAGGAGGGAAAGCATTTCTGCTCCTCCTGGCCCACAAGGAAACTATAATTTAAAAAAAATCTTACTTTACTGGGCCCTTTCTGACCCCGATCCTGTTTGCTGCCAAGTTTCTCAAGAGGCTCTGGCACGGTTCGAGACTTGCGAGTTAAAATCGCATCGGTGTCCTACTTGCATCATAGCAACCTGACCATTGCATACATATAAGGCCCTTGACTAACTGCGGCGAATGCCTCCTGAATCCTGGGAGTTAAATTGTCAGTGGACTGGAGTGCGGTGGGGATTTAACTACTCTGTCCCGATTTTAACAGAGGGTATTTCTCTTAAATTGCAACCTGATCTATGCCCTTCCATCGCCCACTTTAACCATATGCTCATCCATCCATCAAATAACTTCCGAATGCATTGTTTCATATTAACACGGCACCAAACTGAGCTCTGTGGTGCCATTGCTGCGTGCCCCTTACTGACAGTACTGAGAAATATTGAAGTTGAAGCTGTGGAGAAGATGGCTGCCTGTTTGCCCTCCATATCAGATGCTGGGGCGGGGTGGAGGGGTGGCGGGGGAGAATGTAACAAGGGTGGGAGGGAGAAATCTTTGTTATTTCACTGAATTTCTTCATGTGAAATTGTGTATTGTGGAAAAGGTGAATTCACAGTGTGATAATTTAATGGAACATGAATGTGTTAAACAGCAACATGGTAACATTGATGTCCATTATATTTCAGAATATCACTATAGCTAACATTTTTAGTGGAGACAAAAAAAACATGCCCCTGAGACATCCCATTTTACGTTGAGCTATCTGGTGGTTTATGATCACCGCAATGGGACGGTGTGATGACAATGCGCTTTATATTTCGTTGTGGTCTTATTGTTGGATCTTTGAATTCCATCAGCATCACATGCTCCACTTATTCAGAACTGAACAAAGGTGTCACATTTCACTGACTGCAGTAATGGTGGTACAATTACAAATAAAAGCAGTTTTATTTCATTATGTGCCTCTATGTTCTGCTGACAGCCAATCCTGCAGAAAGAGATAGGGGTTACATTATCTCCCCCACCCCTCCAGACATAGTCATACACACACATATCTACACAATCATCAATCTGCTTAACCTGAAGACCTGAAGTAGCAATTCTGTACCAAAATCACAGTTTGTAAACTGTAATAGATTAGATAGATACCAGGTACTCTCCTGGTAATTGTTGAAACTATTTCCCTGTAAATGACCCCACACAGCTCTTGCACCAATGTAGTGTACGCTATTTTTCTGTAATTCTTTACCTCCTCTCTGTGAGAGACCCTGGGGAGAATTTTAACCGAAAAAACGGGTGGGTTTGGAGCGTGGGAGTAATTAAATTGTTAAAAATGGGATTCCCGCCCTGATCCCGCCTCCAATCCACCCAATTCCGCTTTTAACGGAGGCGGGATGGGGCAGGAGGGGGACGGGCGACAAACCCACTCCCGGGGGGGGGGGGCGGGGGTGGAACGTCAATTTAAATATTATAATTAGGCTGAAAGCCTCTTTATTAACCTCCATTTTGTTTTTAACTGCATGTGGACGGGTTTCACACAATTCGTGAAACCCGGCAGTTAAACTGAGGCAAGGACCGCTGGATCCAGGAGGTAAGTGGCTTTATACCTATCTCCTGGATTCAGGGCCCCTACCTAATGCGCCCCCCGCAGCCTCCGACCACCTCCCCAGGCCTCCCCCCTCCATCCACCCCCGCCAGGCCTTCGCCCACCGATGATGATGCTGAGGCCAACCGCGATCCTCCGGTGGCCGGCCCAATCGATCTTTTCCCTCCCCACCGAACTCTACCCGACCTCTCCCTGATCCTTTTAATGGCACGGCCCGATCCCCGATAACTATCCGACACCCCCCGATCCTTTCCCTGGCCCCCGTTCCCTGGTCCTCTCTCCCCCCGCCACCACCCCGATCCTTTCCCTGGCCCCCGATCCCTGGTCCTCTCTCCCCTCCTGATCCATTGCCTGGCCCCCAGTCCTCCCTCCCCCCACCACCACGATCCATTGCCTGGCCCCCAGTCCTCTCTCCCCTCCCCCCAACACCACGATCCATTGCCCGGCCCCAGTCCTCTCTCCCCCCACCACCGAGATCCATTGACCGGCCCCCAGTCCTCTCTCTCTCCCCCCGACCACCGCGATCCATTGCCCGGCCCCCAGTCCTCTCTCCCCCCACCACCGCGATTCATTGCCCGGCCCCCAGTCCTCTCTCCCCCCACCACCACGATCTATTGCCTGGCCCCAGTCCTCTCTCCCCCCACCACCACGATCTATTGCCCGGCCCCCAGTCCTCTCTCCCCCCCCCCCACCGCGATCCATTGCCCGGCCCCCAGTCCTCTCTCGCCCCCCCCCACCGCGATCCATTGCCCGGCCCCCAGTCCTCTCTCTCCCCCCCCACCGCGATCCATTGACCGGCCCCCAGTCCTCTCTCCCCCCCCCACCGCGATCCATTGCCCGGCCCCCAGTCCTCTCTCTCCGCCCCCCACCGTGATCCATTGCCCGGCCCCCAGTCCTCGCTCTCTCCCCCCACCAACGCGATCCATTGCCCGGCCCCCAGCCCTCTCTCTTTCCCCCCCTCACCGCGATCCATTGCCCGGCCCCCAGTCCTCTCTCCCCCCCCCACCGCGATCCATTGCCCGGCCCCCAGTCCTCTCTCTCTCCCCCCCCCACCGCGATCCATTGCCCGGCCCCCAGTCCTCTCTCGCCCCCTCCCCCCCACCGCGATCCATTGCCCGGTCCCCAGTCCTCTCTCTCTCCCCCCACACCGCGATCCATTGCCCGGTCCCCAGTCCTCTCTCTCCCCCCCCGCAACCGCGATCCATTGCCCGGCCCCCAGTCCTCTCTCGCCCCCCCCCACCGCGATCCATTGCCCGGCCTCCAGTCCTCTCTCCCCCCCTCCACCGCGATCCATTGCCCGGTCCCCAGTCCTCTCTCTCTCCCCCCACACCGCGATCCATTGCCCGGTCCCCAGTCCTCTCTTCCCCCACCCCCCCCACCGCGATCTATTGCCCGGCCCCCAGTCCTCATGCAAACCCTCCATCCTTGTTCGGTGCGTCCGCAGGCCTACCCGCCCGCAGCCAATCAACCTCTCAATCTGGCTGGCTGTGGGCGAGAATCCGAGGCCTCACGTGCAAATCAGGCCCTGCTGTTAAAGTCGGCAGGACCTGCGGGAAACCCGGCCTCCCAGGTTTCCTGGCTGCATCAGAGCTCCTCCGTCCCCAACTCACCTTCCTCCAGAAAATTCCGGCCCCTGTGACTGTCCTCATTTTTCAGCAGTAACAGTCCCACCAGCAAAAAGGGAAGACTGTGAATGTGAACAGCTCCCACTTTATTGCCACAGTAATTAGGCCAGAAGTTGGTTTTGGGCAGGCCGGGGTGCGGCCAACATCGAACCTACCTGACGTCATCAGTTTGACACCCAGGCTATTTGAAGTCCCGGGCCTCACTTGCATCCTGCCGGCCGGCTGCTTGCCAGAAAGAGGCAGCTGGCTGACTTTGAGCAGGCCCACCGGCACCAAGGTAAGTCACGGGGAGGGGGAGTGAGGGCCGTTTCATGGGTGGGAATGAGGGGAGCCCAAACTTTCCTTGTGGGGGTGGGAGGAGCAGTCTCCTCTTCTTCCCCTCCACATTTTACTGAGCAGGGTGCCCCGCTCAGTAGGCTGTTAAAATGCCATCAGGGTCCTACTGACATCATAGGACACCAATTTGCATGTATTAATGAGGCATTCGCCTGAGTTAGGCGGACACACTTCGGCTGCCTAAACAAAAGGACCCAATTCACATGATACAAATGAATATCCCTGCTAGAATAACAACAACAACAACTTGCATTCATACATCACCTTTAACGTAATAAAACATCCCAAGATGCTTCACAAGAACATAATCAAACAAAATTTGACACCGAGCCACGTAAGGAGATATTAGGAAAGGTGACCAAAAGCTTGGTCAAATTATAGATATTAAGAAGCGTCTTAAAGGAGGAGAGAGGTGTAGAGGGAGAGATGTTTAGGGAGGGAATTCCAGAGCTTCGGGCCTAGGCAGCTGAAGGCACAGCTGCAAAGGTGGAGCAAATAAAATTGGGGATGTGCTAGAGGCCAGAATTGGAGGTGCGCAAAAATCTTGGAGGTTTGTAGGGCTTGTGGAGGTTACAGAGATAGGGTGGGGCATAAGACATGTTCAGGGAAGATTTTGAAAGGGACGTGCATCCCAGGTTAGTTTTGCGTTACATTCCTGAAGAAGATGCTCTCCGACCAGCAAACTAAAGGCAACATAATAATCCAAATACATAGGAACAGGAGTAGGCCATTCAGCCCCTCGAGCCTGTTCCGCCATTCAATGAAATCATGGCTGATCTGTATCTTAACTCCATCCACTGACTTTGGCTCCAAATCCTTTTATACCTTGTCAAGCAAAATTTATTGATCTCAGATTTAAAATAATTAATTGAGCTAGCATTTACTGCTTTTTGTGGGAGAGAGTTCCACACTTCTACCACCCTTTGTGTGAAGAAGTGTTTCCTGACTGCTTTCCTGAATGGCTCGGCTCTGATTCTATGGTTATATCCCCTTGTCCTAGAGTCCCTCACCAGCGTAAAATGTTTCTCTCTATCCACCCTATCAATTCCTTTCAAAATCTTAAATACATCAATCAAATCGCCCCTTAACCTTCTATATTCCTGGGAACACAAGCCTAGTTTATGTAATCTCTCCTGATAATTTAACCTTTGGCGCACTGGTAACATTCTAGAAATCTGTGCTGCACTCCTTCAAATACATCCTTTCTAAGGTGCAGTGCTCAGAACTGTACATAGTATTCCAGATGTGGTCTAACCAGAGCTTTGATTAGCTGTAGAAAAACTTCCTCCCCTTTATATTCAAGCCCTCTAATTCTAAAGGCTAACATTCCGTTAGCCGTTTTGAAATTTTTCTGAACTTGTTCACTACATTTTAATGATCATGGATCCCTAAATCTCTTTGGACCTCCACTGTTCCTAGCTCTTCACTATTTAAGTAGTACTTGGATCTATCCTTTTTTGGTCCAAAATGATTGACCTCCCACTTACCTATGTTGAAATCCATCTGCCATAGATTTGCCCACACACTTAATGTATCAATGCCACTTTGTAATTCTATGCTCCCATCTACTCTACTTACTATACCACCAATCTTTGAGTCATTGGCAAACTTGGATATATGGCTCTCTATTGTGTTATCTAAGTCATTAATAAATATAGTGAATAGTTGAAGCCCCAGCACAGTGGGACACCACAAGTAATTTCCTTCCAATTCCAATACATATCCATTATCCCTACTCTGTCTTGTACTGCCTAACCAATCTCCTAACCAGCTCAATAATTTGCCTTCAATTCCATGAGCTTTAATTTTAGCTAACAGTCTCTTATGTGGAACCTTATCAAATGCCTTTTGGAAGTCCATATAAATGACTTTAGTTACTTCCTCAAAAAATTCAATTAAGTTTGTTAGACATGACCTACCCTTTATAAATCCATGTTGGCTCTCTCTAATCAGATCAAATTTCTCAAAGTGCTCAGTCACTCTGCCCTTAATTATAGATTCCAATAACTTCCCACAACAAATGTTAGACTAACAGGTCTATAATTTCCTGGTTTCTCTCTCTCACCTTTCTTAAATCATGGAGTTACATTTGCAATTTTCCAATTAAAGGGACAGTTTCTGAATCAAGAGAGCTTTAGAAGATTATGGCTAAAGCATCTGCAATTTCCTCACCTACTTCCTTTAAAACCCTGGGGTGGAGACCATCAGGTCCTGGGGATTTGTCAGTCATTAGTGCCATTATATTGTCTAATACTATTTTCTTGCCTATGTTAACTTTAATGAGTTCCAGTCCTTGTTTCATGATTAGTTTCCCTGGTATGTCAGGTATATTATCCTCTTCCTCTACTGTGAAGACTGACACAAAATAATTAGTTAAAGTCTGCCATTTCCTTATTTTCATTTGCAATATTACCCACATCTGTTTTTAAAGGGCCCACATTACCCTTGACTACCCTTTTTTTCTAATATAATTGTGAAAACTTTTTGTGTTAATCTTGATATCCCTTGCAAGTTTCTTTTCATATTCCTTTTTGCAGCTCTTAATATATTTTTTGTCTTCCTTTGCTGTTCTTTATATCTCTCCCAGTCCTCTGGATGTATACTATTCTTTGCACTTTTATACGCTCTCTCCTTTAGTGTTATGTTATCTCTCACCTGTTTTATTGACCATGGCTGGTTTTTTTATTTGGTAAGTAGATCTTTCCCCCTAAAGGTATATATGGGTCCTGTATTAACCTCAATTCTTTTTTGAACACCTCCACTGTTCAGCTGTACTTTAACCTGATAACAAATTTGACCAGTTTGCTGTCGTGAGTCTCTGTCTCCTCCTGTTAAAGTTAGCCTTACCAAATCCTAGAATCTTAGCAACTGTGTTAAGTTTCTCCTTTTCAAACCGAACGTTGAATTTTATCTTATTATGATCACTGTTGGATAAATGTTCCTTTACTGTTAGATTATTAACGAAGACTGTCTCATTACTCATTAGTAAATCTAGTATGGACTGCACTCTTGTTGGTTCTGGAACATATTGCTCCAGAAAACTATCTTGAATGCACTCAAGAAATTCACTACCTTTCTGACTTGAGCTGCTCTGCTCTTCCCAATATATATGAAAATTTAAGTCTCCCATTAAAACAACTTTGTTTTTGCTACAAGCCTCTCTAATTTTTGAATTAATACATTCTGCCACTTCATTGCTGCTATCAGGAGGCCTGGAGACCACTCCCATTACAGTTTCAAGTCCTCTTTTATTCCTCAATTATAATCATAGGGGGAGCAATTCGGTTGTTAGCGCCACCAATTAACGCCTAAAGAGGCCTAGAAGTGGGGCGCTAGCCAATTTCTGGGCGGGCGCAAAGCACCTAGCGCCTCGCCCCATATTGAGCATGCATTTAGCGCCGGCGCTAAATCTTAGCGCCCGCTCATGGGCGCAGGCTGATTATGACGTCATTTGAGTGTGCAACGCCTTTTGGGCGCCCCGGACCAGAAATTCAGTGGCGCCCCCCTCCGTAGCGTCTGGTGCTAATAGTGACAGCTTACCTGGACCATACCAACTCGCTCTCAGGCTGGAGGAGCGTTATTTAAAGGGGACTGGTGTGGTTTAAAAGTGGCAGCCACTTTTGAAGCACAACTTCCTCGAGAGCTACAACGAGTTGCTGAGCTGCACACTGAGAGCTATTTGACCACTGAGCCAGCGCAGGCAGACGATCTTCAGCCTTCTGACCATCACCTTGCTGTTGGTGAGCCTTGACAACGGGGAACCTTCCTGTGGGCCCTTATTATGGAGGCTGCATTGGAGGGGAACGTCCTGCTGCTGAATCATCTGGAAAGGGCACTGAGACGCTGGGAGAGGGGGGCGGGCATGGCCAGACGGAGGAGGGCCAACAGACGTCGCCACAGCAGACCTTACGCTGGCAGGGTTTTCCGACAGCAGTTTTCCTACATGAACATGCTGGAGGAGCAGTGTGTCAGAAGGCTGCGATTTAGAAAGGAGGTGGTGACTGAGCTGTGCCAGCTGCTTCAGCCAGATCTGCAGCCTCAGATAAGGTGCAGGACATCTCTGTCGGTGGCTGAGAAGATGCCTGCTGGCCTGAACTTCTACGCGAGCAGCTCTTCTCAGGCTGCGCATCAGAGGCTGATCAGAAGTAGCTTCTAGGCCCCTCTCACGGAATGCTTGCTGCCATTCCAAGAACAGGAATGGAACCGGTCTGATACCCCCAAGCCTGTGAAGGGCAAGATGCATGTAAATAGCAGGCATGGCCATTGTAAATGAAGAAAGTGTTTCATTACACAAAATGTGGTTCCTTCAAACATGAGAAAGCTATGGCAACAGAAAGCAAAACTAATACACTGACATATAACTGCCTCTCACACCCGGGAGACTGTCCAAAACATAAATCACATTCCGACCATCTTCCTTGGCCTTGATTCCACTGCGCCAACCAAAGCATCCAATGCCCCATCAGTGAGGTGTTCCGCCCTCTGCCTCACCCTTTCCATGTCTTGCTAGGCTGGTGCGTCACAGGTAGGCTCCCACCGCTTTGAAGGCCTAAAAGGCAGTGAGTGTGTCTGGTGATGCCAATTGACCTGCCCCTTTAAGAGCTGGCCGGCGCCAGTGTGTCTCAGGGAAAGTGATTATTGACAGCACCCTCGCTGCGCCACGCTGCCGCGAAATTGGGTTGCGCCGCCGGGTTAGCGCCTTAAGAGTAGCGTGCAGCGCCTGATTTAGCGCCGCAATCAGCTTTAGGGGCGCTGCAACCCAATATCGCGCTAGGTGGCGCTAAATTGCGCCTGGCGCTAAACTTTGCGCATCGCCAGGACTAGCGCCCCAAACACGGCTATACCGAATTTCTAGGCCATAGAGTTTCCACTGATTGCTTTCCCTTACTTATATTCTCTCTTAGCAACGTTGTAATAGTATCTGTGATCATTAAGGCTATGCTATCCTTTCTAATTCCAGCTTCCCTATCCTTTATAAATACCTTATAACCTGTTACATTTAACTCCTGATCATGACCAGCTTGCAGCCACGTCTCAGTAATGGCTACCATATCATACCCTCTCAACTGTATTTGAGCCTCTAATTCGCTCAATTTATTTCTTATACCCCGTGTGTTAGTATAATTGGGGGAGAAATTCGGTATTGCCCTGTTTGGAGCGCAATTATCGAATGGGCGCAAAGTTTAGCGCCTGGCGCTAATTATCGCCTCCAACTGCAAACTTCTATCGCCCCTGGAGGTGATTGGAGCGCTAAATCAGGCGCTATACACCTCTCTTAAGGTGCTAACGCCGAGGAGCGAGGCGCTACCTCAGAGTGCTGGCGAAGCTCATGTGATGTCAGTCAGCAATGGAACATAGACACAATGGCGCCGGCCAGTTCTTAAAGGGGAGGATTGATCTTGCTCTCCATCCACACCCTGCTCATTGCAGCCTTGAATCTCGGCCTGGAGAGACCTGTACATCAAATCTGCTGGAAAGAACAATGGAGAGGCCCAGGGAAAGAGTTCAGAGTGCAGCCCCCACAGTCTCTTCTAAATCGATGCAAGGAAGATCAAATCAAAATGAACCTGCAAAGTGCTGCTCAGTACCGAAAACTCCTCAACACAGCGTTGAATACCTCCAGAAGTCTCTCTCTCTCACTCAGAATGCGTGATGCAAAAATGTCGCCGACAGAAAAAGGCAGGAAGCGGTTGCCTTTAAATAGCGCTCCCCCAATCCCTTCCCGACTGCAAAACGCTCCCCTCAACCTGTCATTGCTAGCGGCAGGTGGTAAGGCAGGGGGCGCCACTCAATATCTGCTTCAGGGCGCTACCGGGGCATTGCACGCTCAACTGACGTCACGATCTGCGAGCGCAGGAGATCTTGGCGGTAGTGTTTAGCGCCGCTGCAAAATGTCTGGTCAAGGTTGGGTGATCGGGCAGAAACATGACAAATGCACTATAATGTGGATAAATGTGAGGTTATCCACTTTGGTGGCAAAAACAGGAAGGCAGATTATTATTTGAATGGCAATAGATTGGGAGAAGGGGAAGTGCAAAGAGACCTGGGTGTTCTTGTGCACCAGTCGCTGAAGGTAAGCATGCAGGTGCAGCAGGCGGTTAAGAAGGCAAATGGTATGTTGGCCTTCGTAGCAAGAGGGTTCGAGTAGAGGAACAAGGATGTCTTGCTGCAGTTGTTCAAGGCCTTGGTGAGACCGCACCTTGAGTATTGTGTGCAGTTTTGGTCACCTTACCTGAGGAAGGACGTTCTTGCCATGGAGGGAGTGCAGCGAAGATTCACCAGGCTGATACCTGGGATGGCAGGAATGACGTACGAGGAGAGATTGTGTCAATTGGGCTTATACTCACTGGAGTTCAGAAGATTGAGAGGGGATCTCATCGAAACCTTTAAAATTCTGTCAGGTCTGGACAGACTAGATGCAGAAAGGATGTTTCTGATGGCCGGGGAGTCCAGAACCAGGGGTCATAGTCTAAGGATAAGGGGTAAGCCATTTAGGACTGAAATGAGGAGGAATTTCTTCACCCAGAGAGTGGTGAACCTGTGGAATTCTCTGCCACAGAGGGCGGTGGAGGCCAGTTCATTAAATATATTCAAGAAAGAGTTGGATATATTTCTTGAGGCTAAAGGGATTAAGGGATATGGGGAGAAGGCAGGGACAGGGTACTGAATTTGGATGATCAGCCATGATCTCATTGAATGGCGGAGCAGGCTCGAAGGGCCGAATGGCCTACTCCTGCTCCTATCTTCTATGTTTCTATGTTTCTATTTCGCGAGCGGCGCAAACATCGCCGCGTCCGGGCGCTAGTTGCTTTGCGCCCCATTAGCGCCCTCTTAAGGCGCTAACGGGAGGCGCAAACCAACCAAATTTTTCCCCCTAAATCTCTTATTTTGGCAAGAAACTCTAACCTGTCCTGCTCTGATGCTGCCTTTCTCACACCCTTTAACTTAACATGTTTCTTATTTGTCACTTCTGCTCTAACTACTTTAGCTATTTTAGTACCCCTTACACCTGAAAGGAAAGAAAGGAAAGAAAAAAATGAATATGTTTCCGTGTATTTTACAGAAAACCCCACCTGGAGTGGATGAATGGGGGTGATACAGAGCTCCAGTATTGCTCTGAAATATTGCCGTGTTCTTCAGTTTCTGCTGCATGTTTACAAAGCAAATTGACAAATACTCAGCAAAGGTTGAGGGGAGGGAACAGGTCTGGAATTGCCTTAGAAAGCAATTGAAAACCGTGATCCTCATGTTTCTCAGAGACCATACTCCCATATGTGATTCCCTGAAGGCCAATCAAAAAAACATCAGGTGGGACAGGTTGAGCATGATTGATGGATTTACATGGATTTTTATTCATGAATGTGTTAACCAGATCTTAAGAATATCCCCCACATTTAAAGAAAAATCCCTCCCCTCCACTATTCTCATCATTCATCGAGTGAGTTGTGTAGTAATTTGGCCTTCCTTGCACACATGTTGTGAATGATAAATCAATTTGCAGTATTAGTTTTTGGTACCATTCTGTTTTAGTTAGATGAGGCATTGCCCCACAGAGAGAGAAAACTGAACAGCCAGCAGATCTAAGCTGTTCCCTCAGCCAACTGGGGAGAGTTACCAAGCAAGTCCTTAGAAAAGGTATCAAAGTCATCCTCCTAAGCAGAGAATATATATGGGATAGAAATTCAAAACAGTAGCAATACTGAACGTTTTAATGTCAGATTATTCTACCAACAGCTGAAACAAGAGTTAGGAGCTGATACGAGTAGCAGGAAGGGTCTTTAAGAAAATGAGGGGCACATTTGCTTGCCTGATGAAGGGTAGAAAATAAAAAGGGAGTAAATGGTCCCAGAAAATCTCAGGAGGGGTAAAAAGGGAACAAAAATAATAAAGCTTGTAAGTATAGTTTAATGCCATGTGGTAGAATCACTATATTAAAAATTGGTCTCTCAACGTGATGTGATGAGGAATCAAGCGCAACATCTCCAAAACCCATTCTATAAATGTTTTTATAAAATGTCATTTTATGTAATCTGAAGGGCATACTCCAGCGTTCGGTATAGTGTACTGATGTATCAACACACTGAATATAGGTTCATACCCACAATTCTCAACTCAAGGAGCACCTGATCTTGATGGAGAGGGAGGGGGCAGAGTGAAGTAAATGCTCATTTCTTCCCTTCTTATCAGAAGACAAGTCAACCAGGACACATTTGTTGAGCTTTTAACAACGCCACAGGAAACAGGTCAGCTACTTGACATCTTGTTCAGTATATGTTGGGGGAGGAAGAAAGGAAATTTGAATTCTTCGAGGAATAATTCATACAGGAGTATGCAGGAAGACCCCAGACCTTTTAGCCCTGAGGTTCCATTGGTATCCTCAAAGGGAGTTAAGGGATGGTAATTTGTAATAATCCTCCTATTTCTTTAGGCAACTTGCCATGCAGAAAGAGAAGTAATCGTGATATTTGTAAATACAAGGAGCACCTACACAGTGACAGGCAGATGCTGAAGCTAAAGTCCATCTTGGGCCATCATTAAGCAAGCACATGTTCTGTTGCAACACTTGAAACATTTTGACTATGTGCATGTGTCTCAGCTTTATTGCGTTATATGTGCCCAATGGTTTGCATTGACAGCGGTGAAAGAATATGACCTTGATATTAACACCCCCACCATGGGCGGGGGAAGATTGGGTGGGGTTAAAGACTTAAATACAGGGAACGTGTCCACAACACGCGGCACACGCACCCACAGCCTTTTTTACAGCCGCGGATATCGTGACATCAGAGTGTCGCACCGTGGAGAGGCGGGACACTTCATTAACATATTTAAATCAGGCTCCCACAGTGCAATTGGGAGCCCAATTTAAAATTAATTTCTGCTATGCAGGTTTCCCAGGGCTCGGGAAACCCGGCAGTGAAAGGTAGGTGGGAGTTGCTGGCTCCACAGGGTAAGTGGCTTTCTTAGCACTTCTTGTGGGCTAGGAGGAGCAGGAGTGCTCTATCCAGCCCCTCAAAGAAGCCTTTGGTCTCTCCCTGCTGGTCACGGCCTCTCGTACCTGCTGCAAATAAATATGCAAAGTTTGCCCAGCAACACTTGTGGGATGCACACGTGGGCCATGTACCTCGTAACTGGAACCATCGGGTAGCCTTACCTTGGCAGCTTTCTTAAGCTGTGCCATCTTCTTCTATGTTTGTTCCCAGCTCTTGTGAGTACTGCATACAGAGTTAGGACTGGCCACCAGCTCCTTTCAGACATGCTGCCCAAATGTCCTTTGGGGAAGGGGGCTGGAGAAGTAAGCACCCATCTCACAGAGCAGACGGTCCACTTTACCAGTCATCAAATAGGGGGTTCCCATGTTGCACTGCTCCATCACAGCCTACATACTTTGTTTCCTGCCTCCATATTGTGCATCTGCCCCACTACACCCCTCCCCCCCAACCCCGCATACCTGCCCCACCGCACCCCCCGCCACCCCCCCTGTCCCCAGCATGCCATGATATCAGTAGGTTGGCACAGTGGCCGCGATTTCGCGGGCCAAGGCGGGTTCAGGGTGGGAGAGGTCGTTGTCGGGATACGGTCCTGCTGCCTACTGAAGCCCGATGAAAAAAAGGATTTTACGTTAATGGGCCTTGTTAAGCCCGCCCGTCCCGTTCCCCGACCCTATTAGAAAGTGGGGGCCAGCTGATGTCAGCGCTGCCATTTCTCTTGCCAGTTGGTTATTGGATTTGTAAGACATAGAGATTTCTGTAGCTTGCAAGTGTTTGGAGCCAACTCTCTATCCAGTGGCACCTCATTGGAACAACCTCGCTCACCATTGACGGATTTGCTTATGTCATTTCTCCATCGCCTGCCATCTATCACAGCAGGGCCCCACTTCATTCCACTTCCTGAATTTGAAACGACCATTGCTGAGATAGCTTGTTCAGCTCCAAAAATGAGCTCACAAAGGTAGAGGGCTGCACCTCGATTCAGTGGTGACTCCCTCCATGTTCTTGTGGCCGGAGTCAGAGCATGCAGGGAGGTTCTCTTCCCTGCCAGTGGTCGGAAGAGACCTCCCCAGGAATGGCTTGGGCATTGTAGGGATGCTTTACGGTGTTGGTCTGGGGTGGTGCTAACCTGGCGCATCATGTGGCAGGCAGGGTGTACTGCAGCAAGTGAAGTAAATCTGGCCATGGTGAGGCCATCCCTGGCCTCCCGGGCAGCAATGTGGTCGGGTGCTGATGCTCTCTGTCCTGTGTAGCATCAGTTGATTGTGGAGAAGGTTGGTGTTATTGTTGGTGCTGCTGGTGTTGGGGCTCATCGTAGTCAGATTCTGAGGAACAAGGTGAGAGAATGTAAGCCGTACCCATTCTGCTGTGATAGATGGCAGGCGATGGAGAGATGACAGAAGCAAATCCGTCAATGGTGAGAGAGGTTGTTCCAATGAGGTGCCACTGGATAGAGAGTTGGCTCCAAACACTTGCAAGCTACAGCAATCTCTATGTCTTACAAATCCAATAACCAACAGTTTCTGAGCTCTGAAACTGAAAAGCTGTAACATAGTTTCCTTTACACCACTTCTGCAGCTTTCAGGTTATCAGATAAATCAAAGCAGACTCAACTCACGCCAAGGTGAGCTGGCGTGTTCCCCGAGCAGCGGTAACCCATGGGGGAGCACGTAAAATTACAAGGTAGGCTCAAAATAGCATTAAATTGGCTGTTAACAAGCCATTTAATGATCTAAATTGTCTCCCCCGCCGCCTGAATCACAGAATCTACAGTGCAGATAGAGGCCATTTCGGCCCATCGAGCCTGCACCGACACATATCCCACCCTATCCCCGTAACCCCACGTATTTAATCCCCGAACACTAATGGTCAATTTATCATAGCCAAATCAACCTAACCTGCACATCTTTGGACTGTGGGAGGAAACCGGAGCACCCGGAGGAAACCCACGCAGACACAAGGAGAATGTGCAAACTCCACACAGACAGTCGCCCGAGGCCAAATTTGAACCCGGGTCCCTGGCGCTGTGAGGCAACAGTGCTAACCACGATGCCACTGTGTCGGGTCAGTTCTGCTCAGACAGACCCGACACCTGGGAGACTCGCGTGGAGGTGGGATGACAGCGGGTTTCCTACTCACTGTCAATCTTTGCTATTTTGATAGCTGACCCACCTCCGAACCCACCCTCTGAGCGCCGGCAAAATCCAGCCCAGTATGTCAGAACATCAGTCCACTGCACTGGGCGATTGGTTAAGGCAAATTCTGTGAGGCTACGCTTCCAGCATGGAGTTTCATTCAAGGGGAGTGTGGAATGACAAATCAGGAGTGGGAGGAGGTGCACCTGATTCACATCACACCCAATATTAACGTAATTGAAATGCAGAGATTTGTAGAAATCTTTAAAAATAGTATGAAAGCAGAAACATGCGTTGGGAGTAAATGTTTATCATTGGTGGCACTTACTTGCGGATACATTGCCCTTTAAAAATTGTTCCGTAGCTTCCTGTAATTCTACTTTATTACATTCATCATTACAAGATGACAGAGAATAATGTTTGCAGGTGTTCTTTGAAAGGTGATATGTGTGAAAAGATCACAAGTCCTGCCACTCTTCAAAGAGCTGAAGGGTTGAAATCCGAATATCTTTGTGGAGGGTGGGGAATAGGACAGGAGAAAGGGCTGGTTGGGTTAGCTGTAACACTTTTTCATTTAAGAAATGGCTGAAATGGTTTTAAAATCTGTTTTGTAAAGGAGGCCACATTTTCATGGAAGTTAAAGGTGTCTGCCTATCCAAGTATCTATCTTTCAATCTCTTTCTGCATGTGATATATTCATTTTGTATTTAGTCATTCTAGCAAATGTAAAAATGGGGTGATCTTGTCAATGGGCACAGTACGTCAGAGCACCAGTCCGCTGCACCACAGAGCAAAAGGTTTCAGCTGCTGTGCTATGAAGAAGCATTAACTAAAGGGCTTGGTGCTTCCTTCATGGGTGGGTTTACAGAGGAGAAATTGACAGGAAGTGGAAGAGCCACCCCAGGTGCACTGGGTTCAGAACAGTATTGGTGGAGGCCTCGCAGCAAGTCGCCCTCCTGAACCACTTGGGTCTTACATAGAGTAAAAAGAAAAAAAGGGTGGAAAAATAGAGTGAGTTTAACCAAACCTAAAACAATACATTAATAGAGGGCAGCCATTGTTGGTTTTCATTTTTTAATTTCATATATTGTAGAACAGCCATTTATTTATTTGCTTTTTAAAATGAAAATCAGTTAAAGAAAAAAAAATGAAAATCATTTGCTTGACACTATATGATGCTGAGATGTCTGTTGGTTGCCAAGTAACAGGCCATGATTCTACTGGCGTGATAGCTTCCCAGTCCTTTTAGGGCTGCATTCTCCTCTGTACATTAAGTTCAACGGAAAAGTAGTTGCAACTAAACGGAGGTGGTTAGGCCGCCAGAAACTGATGATGGATCTTACTTCTGTTCTTGCGGCATGTTGAATCTTGCTGTCCTGCTAAAACATGTTCAGAATAGTTAGTGAAAGAAAGATTGCTGTTAAAGACTGGCATGGCCATGTTAAAACCCAAACAAGAGAAACTCTAGCAGAATCATCACAAGGAGAAGGGGATGAGGGGGAGAAATAGAAAGTTCAATTGAGATAACACATATTCAGACCTTTTGTTAATTATTTGAAGAAAGGGCAAGATTATTTAGTGTTAGATCCAAATGTAAAAGAAACACCACAGGAATAAATAACTTTGAGAATTATTAAATATCTCAGTAAAACAGTATTTGTTTCCCAAAAGTGAATTGAAGCTCTCTAACATAAGAACATAAGAAATAAGAGCAGGAATAGGCCACTTGGCCCCTCGAGCCTGCTCCG
Source organism: Somniosus microcephalus (assembly GCF_052327205.1). NCBI lineage: Eukaryota > Metazoa > Chordata > Chondrichthyes > Squaliformes > Somniosidae > Somniosus > Somniosus microcephalus. Next base: position 104,223,469 of record NC_140995.1, on the reverse strand, counting down.
CCATTCAATAAGATCATGGCTGATCTTGGGCTCAAAGCCACTTCCCCGCCCGCTCCCCATAACCCTTCACTCCCTTACCTTGCAAAAATCTGTCTATCTCCACTTTAAATGTATTTAATGACCCAGCCTCCACAGCTCTCTGGGGCAGAGAATTCCACAGATTTACGACCCTCTGAGAGAAGAAATTCCTCCTCATCTTAGTTCTAAAAGGGCGATCCTTTATTCTAAAACTGTGCCCCCACGTTCTAGATTTCCCCACGAGGGGCAACATTCTCTCTGCACCTACTTTGCCGAGCCCCCTCAGTATCTTATATGTTTCAATAAGATCACCTTTCATTCTTCTAAATTCCAATGAGTATAGGCCCAGCCTACTCAACCTTTCCTCATAAGTCAACCCCTCATCTCTGGAATTAACCGAGTGAATCGTCTCTGAACTGCCTCCAGTGCAAGTATATCCTTCCTTAAATAAGGAGATCAAAACTGTGCGCAGTACTCAAGGTGTGGTCTCACCAATACCCTGTACAGTTGTAGCAGGACTTCCCTGCTTTTATACTCAAACCCCTTTGAAATAAAGGCCAACATTCCATTTACCTTTTTGATTACTTGCTGTACCTGCATGCTAACTTTTTGTGTTTCATGCACAAGGACCCCCAGGTCCCTCTGATCTGTAGCATTTTGTAATCTCTCTCCATTTAAATAATAATTTGCTTTTTTATTTTTCCTGCCAAAGTGTATAACCTCACACTTTCACACATTATACTCCATCTGCCAAATGTTTGCCTACTCACTTCGCCTGTCTATATCCCTTTGCAGGTTCTTTGAGTCTTCTTTACAACTTGCTTTCCCACTCATCTTTGTATTATCCGCAAACTTGGCTACATTACACTCGGTCGCTTCATCCAAGTCATTAATGTAGATTGTAAATAGTTGAGTCCCCAGCACCGATCCCTGTGGCACTCCACTAGTTACCATTTGCCAACCGAAAAATGACCCATTTATCCCGACTCTCTGCTTTCTGTTAGTTAGCCAATTCTCTATCCATGCTAATATATTACCCCCAATTCCGTGAGCTCTTACCTTATGCAGTAACCTTTTATGTGGTACCTTATTGAATGCCTTCTGGAAATCCAAATACACCACATCCACTGGCTCACCCTTATCCACCCTGTTCGTTACATCCTCAAAGAACCCCAGCAAATTTGTTAAACATGATTTCCCTTTCATAAAATCATGTTGACTCTGCTTGACTGCATTATGATTTTCCAAATGCCCTGCTACTGCTTTCTTAATGAAGGACTCCAGCATTTTCCCAATGACAGGCTAACTGGTCTATAGTTTCCTGCTTTCTGTCTCCCTCCTTTCTTAAATAGGGGTGTTACATTTGCGGTTTGCCAATCCGCTGGGACCTCTCCAGAGTCCAGGGAATTTTGGTATATTGCAACCAATGCATCCACTATCTCTGCAGCCACTTCTTTTAAGACCCTGGGATGCAGGCCATCTGGTCCAGGGGACTTGTCATCTTTTAGTCCCATTATTTTACCAAGTACTATTTCCTTAGTGATAGTGATTGGGGGAAAAATTCGGTATCGCCCCATTTGGGGCGCTATTTTTGGCAGTGTGCAAAGTTTAGCGCCTGGCACTAATTATCGCCTCCGACGGCAAACTTGGCTTTTATCGCCCCTGGAGGTGATTGGAGCGCTAAATCAGGCGCTACACACTTCTCTTAAGGTGCTAAGGCCGAGGAGCGAGGCGCTACCTCACAGCGCTGGCGAAGCTCATGTGATTTCAGTCAGCAATGGAATACAGACACACTGGCACCGTCCAATTCTTAAAGGGGAGTTCTGAAGAATGGTCATCGACCTGAAACGTTAAATCTGTTTCTCTCTTCACAGATGCTGCTTGACCTGCTGAGTTTCTCCTGCATTTTCTGTTTTTATCTTAAAGGGGAGGGTAGATCTTGCTCTCCCTCCACATCCTGCTCATTGCAGCCTTGAATCTCGGGCTGAATCTCAGCCTGGAGAGACCTGTACATCAAATCTGCTGGAAAGAACAATGGAGAGAACCAGGGAAAGAGCTCAGAGTGCAGACCCCACAGTCTCTTCTAAATCGATACAAGGAAGGGCAAATCAAAACCAACCTGCAAAGTGCTGCTCAGTACCTACAACTCCTTCACACAGCATTGAATCTCTCCAGAAGTCTCCCTCCCTCAGAATGCATGGTGCAAAAATGTCACCGACAAAAAAAGGCAGGAAGCGGTCGCCTTTAAATAGCGCTCCCCTAGTCCCTTTCTGACAGCATAATGCTCCCCTCAACCTGTCATTGCTAGCGGCAGGCGGTAAGGCAGGGGGCGCCACTCAATTTCTGGTCCGGGGCGCTAACAGGGCATTGCGCACTCGACTGACGTCACGATCTGCCGGCACAGGAGATCGTGGCGGTATTGTTTAGCGCCGCTGCAAAATGTCCGACCAATTTTGCGAGAGGCGCAGATATTGCCGTGCCCGGGTGCTAGTTGGTTTGCGCCCTCTTAAGGCGCTAACGGGTGGCGCTACCAACTGAATTTTTCCCCCATTGTCTTTAGTTCCCCCCTCCCTGTGGCCCCTTGATTATCCATTATTGGGATGTTGTTAGTGCCTTCTACCATGAAGACAGATACAAAATATTTGTTCAGAGTCTCTGCCATTTCCCCATTCCCCATTATTAATTCCCCAGTCTCATCCTCTAAGGGACCAACGTTTACTTTAGCTACCCTCTTCCTTTTTATATACCTGTAGAAGCTCTTACTATCTGTTTTAATGTTTCTTGCCAGTTTACTCTCATAATTGATCTTTATTATTTTTTTAGTCATCCTTTGCTGGTTTTTAAAAATTTCCCAATCCTCTGGTCTCCCACCAATCTTGGCAACATTGTATGCCTTCATTTTCAATTTGATACCATCCTTTACTTCCTTAGTTAGCCACGGTTGGTGCTCCCTTCTCTTAAAATCTTTCCTTCTCTGTGGAATATATTTTTGTTGAGAGTTATGAAATATCTCCTTAAATGTCCGCCACTGCATTTCAACTGTCTTACCCCTTAATTTATTTTTCCAGTCCACTTTAGCTAGTTCTGCCCTCATGCCATTGTAATTACTTTTGTTTAAGATCAGGACACTGGTTTGAGATACAACTTTCTCACCTTCCAACTGAATTTGAAATTCAACCATGCTATGATCACTCTTTCCTCGAGGATCCTTTACTATGAGATCATTTATTCATTCTGTCTCATTACACAGTACCAGATCTAACATAGCCTGCTCCCTGGTTGGTTCCATTACATACTGTTCTAGGAAACCATCCCAGATACACTCTATGAACTCCTCAAGGCTACCATGGCCAATTTGATTTGTCCAATCAATATGGAGATTAAAATCACCCATGATTATTACCATACCTTTTTTACAGGCCTCCATTATTTGTTGATTTATACTCTGTCCAACAGTATTGCTACTGTTCGGGGGCCTGTAGACTACGCCCACCAGAGACTTTTTCCCTTTATTATTTTTTATCTCCACCCAAACCGATTCTACATCTTGATCTTCTGAGCCAATATCACTTCTCACCACTGCACTGATCCCATCCTTTACCAACAAAGCCACCCCACCTCCCTTTCCTTTTTGTTTATCCTTCCGAATTGTCAAATACCCTGGAATATTCAGTTCCCAGCCCTGATCACCTTGCAACCACATCTCTGTAATGGCGATCAGATCATACCCATTTGTGCCGTCAACTCATCTATTTTGTTACGAATGCTGCGTGCATTCAGATATAGAGCTTTTAACTTTGTCTTTTTACAATTTCTCCTTGTTTTGGCCCCATTTTCTCTTGCACTCTTATTTTTAAACATTCTGGCCTAGAAATTCAGTTGGGCGCGCCAGCCGTTAGCGCCTTAGGAGGAGTAGATCTCGAGCGCTAGGCGCTTATCGCCCGGGCGCAGCGCGATCTGCGCCTCTCCCCAACTTCAGGACACATTTAGCGCCGGCGCAAAGTCTTAGCGCGCGCCCTGCTGCGCGCGCAGATCATGACGTAATTTAATAGTGCAACGCCCTTTGTGCGCCCCAAACCGGAACTTCACTCGCGCCGGTCCATTGTGCGCCGGGTGGCCCGAGCGACTGTGAAGTGGAACGGTACACAGGCCAGCCGGGCCGCGGGGAGCGCAAATTAAAGGGCACTTACCCAGCAGTATAAAGGCCAGCCATTTTGCAGCATTCACTCTTGTGCAACGGTTTTTTGGACAGAGACCAAGGAGGAGAGTTTACTGGTTTGGACCAACACTTGGACAGGTATTTTTGGCTCAGGCCAGAGCTTACCAATTATCTTTGCCTTCATTCAGAGCTCAGTGTTTGCCAGCATATAATGGGGGCTGCATTGGGTGGCAACGCTGAATTTCAGCCTTATGCCAGAAGGGCTTACAGACGCCGTGAGAGAGTGGCAGCCCTGGCTAGACGCAGAGGGGGCAACAGGCGTCGCCAACTGAGGCCTTACCCATGCAGGGTATACCGCCAGCAGACCTCCTATCTGACCATGTCTGCCGCGATGTGTGTTAGGAGGCTGCGATTCCGAAGGGAGGTGGTTGCAGACATCTGCCGGCTGCTTCAGAGAGATCTGCAGCCACAGCTGATGCGCAGGACGTCTCTGTCGGTGGCAGTGAAGGTGACGGTGGCTCTCAATTTCTATGCCTCCGGCTCCTTCCAATCCGCTACTGGGGACATCGCTAACATCTCCCAGTTCGCCGTGCATTGTTGCATCTGCCAGGTGACCGAAGCCCTTTTCAGAAGGAGACATCAATTCATCTCCTTCCCCATGACCCTGGACAAGCAGCAGCAGCGTGCAGTGGGGTTTGCAAGAATAGCGGGCTTCCCCATGGTGCAGGGCGCCATTGACTGCACGCATGTGGCTTTGCGGGCACCTCTTGAGCATGCCGAGGAGTACCGCAACCGGAAGGGCTACCATTCCCTCAATGTACAGCTGGTGTGTGACCACAGGCAGCGCATCCTAGCTGTCAATGCCCGCTTTCCAGGCAGCAGCCACGATGCCTTTATCCTGCTACAGACAACTGTGGCTGACATGTTCCAGGCACAGCCTCCCCCAAGAGGATGGCTTATCGGGGACAAAGGCTATCCTTTGTGTACCTGGCACATGACCCCGCTCCGCGCACCCACAACCCCTGCTGAAGAGGCATACAACGAGAGCCATCAAGCGACGAGGAACCTCATAGAACAAACAATCGGCGTGCTCAAGCAACGGTTCCGCTGTCTCGATCGCTCCGGGGGAGCCCTCCAGTATTCGCAGGATCGAGTCTCCCAATTCGTCGTCGTTTGCTGCATGCTGCACAACCTGGCTATCCGCAGGACTCAGGCACTGCCACCTCACGTTGGACCACCACCTCAGGAGGAGGAGCAGGAGGAGCATGAGGACGAGAAGTACCAGCCCAGGAGGGACGCACAAGGTCCAAGGGCCACCCGTCGGCGGCTTATTGAACGTCACTTCTAGGCCCCCTGTCAGGGAATGGCTTGTGCCAATGATAGAACATGATTGCAGCCGCTCCGCAAGCCCTCAGCCGGTTAAGGCAACAAACACTTCAAAGATCAAACATGGACAATGTGAATAAATAAAATGCTTTATTGTACAAACTCTGGGCCCTTCCCACATGAAAACCAAAAACAGACGAAACCCCCAAAAAACACTCAAACACGTTACTCGCTCCCACAACCTGGAGAGGATTAACAAAATAGGGCAACTAAAATGGCCGTCATTCTCGGCCTTCGTCAAAAACAAACATCACATCATCGGCCTTCAAAAAACAAACATCCAATTCTCGGCCTCAAGAAACAAACACAAATGGCCACACATTCGACTATTTGGCCCGCTAGGGCGATGCCTTGGCCATCTTTGGGTGGCCCCTGCCCGCCCTGCTGCTCCGCCTCAAAGTAAGGCCATTGGCTGCTGCAAGGCTGGGGGCAGGCTCCTGAGGGGCACATGTCGTGACGGCAGATGCCCTTGGGGGTCGGCCTAGTCGAGGTCTGGCCGTTGAGCGGGCGGCTGTTGAATGCTGCAGCTGTGGCTGGCCAGCATCAGTCGCTGCAGCAGCTCCTGGCAGCTCCACTGGGGGAGTGGCAGTGGCGGCTGGAGGAATGGCGGCAAGCTGGCGGATGGCAGGCGCTCACTGGTCGCCTGAGACACTGGCACTCGCCCGGGCCAGCACTGCAGCATGCGCACCAATCTGCCGAGGGACAGACCGCTGTGCTGCTGCAGCGCGCCGGGTGCCCTGGCGATGCCTGGCTGACACAGCGAGTGTGGCAGCAGTGAGTGCCCGTGTTGACCTGTTCACTGAACGCATCAGAGCAGCCAGTGACTGGACGGCACCACTGATCACCTGGCCAGTCGCTGACAGATCTGCCCGGTATTCCGCCCGACTGGTGGCCTCTAAGGGCCCGAACTCGGCCACACTCCGAGAGAGGGAATCGATGGACTCAGGCAACCGTGCCACTGCCGCCATGAGCTCCGTGTGCCGGCGCTCCGAGTCCGCGGACAAGTCTTCGAGGCGTTCCATCTCCTCGGCGAAGAGCATCTCCTGACTGGAGGCCGGACTCTCCCTCTGGGGAGAAGGCCGCCGAGCTGGCCGACCCTTCCTGCGATGCTGGAGGCCGCTGGGCCCAGCAATTGGACTCCCCTCCGACGCATCCCCCCTCTGGGGAGAAGGCCGCCGAGCTTCCACCCCCCTCCCGCCTTTCTGCAGCACGCAGGTCCCAGGAGCTCCCCTCCCCTTCGACACTTCCGCCACGCTGCCCTCCAGGGAAGACGTGTCCCCTACATTGGCCTGGGTGGCCGCGACTGAGGGTTCCCCTGATGGGCCGCCTTCCTCTTGCTCCTCCTCCTGCTCCTCCTCGGAGGGTCTGTCACTGGCAAGTTGAGGGACCTCCTCTTGACCATCTGAAAGCAGGAAGGCACAAGAGTAGCTTTAGAGTGAGGAGAGGGCGTCAGTGCGGGATGCATGAGTGGTGGCATTCAGCGCATTGGTCGGACAGTGGCAAAGGATGTAGATCTGATGCGCAAGTGGGACGAGAGAGGTGCAAAAGGTGATGTCCTTACCATTGCTGCCCAGAACAGGGTCGGCATCGTCACATGCAACGGGCCCAATCACCCGGCCACCCATGAGGCGCTCCACGCGATGTTGCAGGTCGGTGAGTGGCTGGATATGGGGTCGGCCTCCCCCGGTCGCAGTCCGGCTCTTGCGATTATTCGCCAGCTTGGCCTGCAAGAGAAAGGACGGCCTCTAAGTACAGTGTGTCGCCGTGATATTGTGTGCACTGCCTCCCATGGTGGAATAGCCTGGCCAGTGTGTCGCCATGATCTGGTGTGCAATGCCTCCCATGGTGGAATAGCCTGGCCAGTGTGTCGCCATGATCTGGTGTGCAATGCCTCCCATGGTGGAATAGCCTGGCCAGTGTGTCGCCATGATCTGGTGTGCAATGCCTCCCATGGTGGAATAGCTTGGCCAGTGTGTTAAGTGCAGAATGTGCAATTGATGCTCATGCCTGTCCCATAGCTGCTGGATGAAGGCTGGCCATTAGAGCTTTCAGATCCCTTTGCCCATAATGTGAGGTGCACATGCAAGGATGAGGAGGTCATTGGAAAGGGTACTCACCCTGACAATGCGTGTGAGGTCATTTAACTTTTTGCGGCATTGGGCACCGGTCCTGGGGACGTCGCTGTTGGCTGACAGCTTGCTGGCGACATGCCTCCAGGCTCTCCTGTAGACGCGGACCGTCGCCTTCTTGCCATTGTCCGGGTACAAAACATGGCGCCTCTTCTCCACAGCAGCAATCAGCACACTCAGATCACGCTCTGAGAAGCGCTGCGCACGTTCACGGGCCTTCTCCATGTCTTCAGGCGCTATTTGGGTCCAGCAGCAGTGTTCAGGCCTAGCTGGAGGGCTCCACTATCCAGGGCGTGGCAGCAGACACAGTCGACCCTTCCCCCTTAAGAGCTGGCCGGCGCCAGGGTGTCTGCTGTCAATCACGAGATGGCCGCACCTGCGCTGCGCCCGGCCTCGGCGCTATCGATCACCACCTCCGGCTTAGCGCCCAAAGAGAGGCGTCCAGCAGCAGTTTTAGCGCTCGCCCGAACTAGTAGGGCGAAGCTAATGAATATCGGAGAAGTGGCATAGATTTGGCGGCGGCCGCAAACTTTAGCGGACGCCCCACTTTAGCGCCCCAAAAGTGGCGTCAATGAATTTCTAGGCCTCTGTCCCTTCCTGTCACTCTCTGGTTATTATTTCGCCCGTCTCTATCCTGCTCTATTGCTTTCTCATTTCTCATTGACTTTTTAAATTCCCGCTCACCTGGATCCTCCCTCCCACTATTTAGTTTAAAGCCCTCTCTACAGCCCTAGTTATTTGATTCACCAGGACTCTAGCCCCAGCATGGTTCAAGTGAAGCCTGTCCAAACGGAACAGCTCCCTCTTATCCCAGGACTGGTGCCAGTGCCCCACAAATGGAAACCGACTTCTCCCACACCAGTCTTTGAGCCACTCGTTCATTTCTCTGATCTTATTTACCCTATGCAAATTCGCTCGTGGCTCAGGTAGTAATCCAGAGATTATTACCTTTGTGGTTCTGCTTTTTAATTTAACAACATGCCATTTATTATATTGGTTAAATCTTAATTACTGTGTAGTTCTTAATTCAAGTGTTTCAACAGAATATTAATAATTGTGATGCCTAACTAATAATAACAGATAGTTAATCAATAAATATTTATTTGAAATCCACTGTATGGAATAACTGCTTTTAGAAGTTTGGATGGTTTCAAATATAATAGGGCAACTACAGGACCAGATTGCGAATTCTTGGGGCCCAGTGCACCAAAAACATTCAGGGTTCCCTCTGCACCCACCGTACAATCATCCCCCCGATCCACTAAAACATCAACGTATAGTAAAATGCATGAAGAAATAAGCCCCTAGAATGTTTACACACTGTATTAATAATATATACAAATCATATCATAATATACTATGCTTAAATTAAACTGATTAATATTTTGATCCAGCAGTTGTTTTCAGTTTTTCTGCATTATGATGAGTTTTTCCCAGGGGCCCCATATTTGGCTGGGGCCCTTTGGCACAGGTCTTGTGGGCTCCTGCCTTAATCCACCCCTGATTAAATGTGTGATGTCAGTTTCAGTTTCCTGTGATATAAAATCAGTGTTTTTTTTATTCATGCTTGGGATATGGGCATCACTGGCAAGGCCAGCATTTATTGCCCATCCCTATTTGCCCCTGAGAAGGTGACGGAACCGCTGTAGTCCATGTGGTGAAGGTTAGGTAGGGAGTCCCAGGAATTTGACCCAGCGACGATAAAGGAATGGTGTGGACAAGTCAGGATGGTGTGTGACTTGGAGGGGAACTTGGAGGTGATGGTGTTACCATGCACCTGCTGCCCTTGTCCTTCTAGGTGGTGGAAGAGGTGGGTTTGGGAAGTGCTGGCCAAGTGGCCATTAGGACATAATGAAAATGTCATGCGAAAGGTTGAAATATAACTGCAAAAAAGGAATTAGTACCTCGTGCCATAGAATTGGACATGTAACAAAATAATAGCAGCTTCCCAACAACCTCTGGTGCAATAGGTTCATTGTACTGGACATTAATTCTCCATTGACATGTGGTGATCACTGTTGTTTGTAAGTAGGTAGCTGACTCTTCGTTGGCATGGAATTGACATCTGATGCCATTCAGACCCTTTCCTTTCACTCTGGGTCAACATTATTTGTAATACAGTGACTGCACCTGAATGTTCAATATTTGAATAAGTTGGATTTGTGCCAATGCATTGTGAGTCCAATAGGAATGCTGACTTGACCAGAGTGATTGCAACTCTGTGCGCAGTGGTTAAGATTGAAGACTGTGAACTAAAGCTCCATCCAAACAAACGCCAAGAAAAAATTTCTGTTGCATAATTTTGTACCAGTTATTTTACGTTTTGAAAGTTGTACTGTTAAAATTCAATTCTGTTTGCTGCAAGGCACATGGTTGGGCAATAAATGTCAGCCGTGCCAAAAATTCATCCCGATAATGAATTAAAAAAAAGACAGGATCCAACTTCATCCTGATGCCCCATCGTTGAGTAGCTTGCTGATACTCGGCTCAATTTCAACTCAGCCGTCAGGCGGGCTTTGAGGTGTGTGGGGGGTTAAAATTGCAAAACCTGGGGGTCGGGACCCCCCCGACTAGTTCCCGACACCTAGCCATTTTAACCCAGGCATGTCTGATGGGCCCGAATCAGTCCCGCCTGCAACAGGCGGGACTGGTCTTTAGGGCCCTTAAACAGCACTCATTGGCCTTTATAATGCCATTTTAACAGGCCCTTGCCTGTTTAACCCTTTTCCCACGTAAAACACGCCTGGTGGGGATCACGCCTGTGAAACCTGGCGTGAGCACTATTGGCTTGCTGACTATCGCTGCAGGTCAACCATTAAAGAGGATATTTGATCAGTCATCATTTGCAGGTGGCAGGACTTTGTTGTCTCAGTTCTGGGGCAACTTTTACCAGGCTTAACCACACCTGTGGAAGGTTGGAGCCTCACACACTTCTCCAGTGTGACCTCCTGCGAGACCCCTCTCGCCACCCTCACTCAGCGCTTCCTCAACTGAGGCATCTACCAGAAGCATGGGAGGCCTTTTTTTCCTTTCCTTCTTGGCATTAGAGGACATCCAGCCCCATTCGCGAAATGACACATGCCAGAACTGCAGCAGTTGCCATCAGAATTTTTATGCAAAACAAACAACCGATGGCATTTTAACAAAATACACAACATTTCACTCAAGTGACTACACTTGTGACTATTTGTGCCTTATTTTCCTCTTACGCGTGCTCCTTCGTAGTGGTTCCCCTGTGGCTTCAGCAGATGTGGAGGCCCCTTGCTCACTTTCCTGCTGCTCCTGTCTCGACACCTTTAGCGGGCGTCCTCTGGGGTGGTGAGCCTGTGAGGGTTCGTCAGCAGTCTGCTGCTCCTGCGGCTGTGCAGGAGTTGAGACGTCTATCTCAGTTGGGTGTGGACTCCGGCGGGGCTCTGACCGAGGGCTCTGCAGTGGCATGGAGGTGTGAGCGCTTGGAGAGGAGCCCCCACTTCCTTGAGGTCTGCCACCAACCTCCCTCTTATGGGTCAGGTCCCCCTCAGTGCCTGCAAGTGGCTTGAGAGCATCTTGCTGCACATCAGGGGGGCCATGGGGACCCGTATCTGCAATGGCAGTCCTACTCAGAAGGACTTCCATGAAGGTCTGGATTCTCTGTTCAATAGATGCCCATCGCTCCTCAAGGGATGTCATTCTATTCTGAACACTCACCATGTTTTCCATACCCTGGGGACTAACCTCCTCCATGGCCGTAGCCCTCCTCTCCTCTACTGTAGCCATCCTCTACGGTAGCCAGCCTTATCACGGAGGCAGCAATCATTTCCACGTAGGTAGCCATCCCTTCCGCGTTGATGCGTTCATGCACCACTGACTCCACAAAGGCTCTGCTCATGTTCGCTATGGACTCCTCCATTCGCTCCACACTCGCAGCGACCCTGGAGACAAAACCTGCCAGAGACTCCTGCATCTGTGCCTGGAGTTTCATCACCTCTGATCTTACGGATGGACCCAGAGGCAGAGGGTCGACATGCAGCTGCGCCGAGCTGGCAGAGTCCTGCGCCCTTCGACGAGGACTCTCCACTGCTGTCCCTGTCTCCACAATCTGCTGATGCTCACTTGTGAGTTGTGATACACCAGGTGACAACTCTACTCTATATCCCGAAGGTCCCACCGAGGTGTGAGTGTCTGTGCTGGTGCTAGGTGCGCTTATTTCTGCTGACGCTGCGCCCTCAGAGGTTGCAGATTCCTCTGAGGAGTCTGGAATCTCAGGCTCTTCCCCCTGCACAGTGGGGACGGGGGCTCTCGATGGTCCTGTGGGGGAGTCAAGGAAAAAGTTAGAGATGTGATGCCAAGGTTACATGCACATTGCATTTTGCAGATGATCATAAGTCCATATGATATAGCTTCAGAATCATTATCAGCGACTCATGCAATGTCAGTGAGAGAGATGGAAAACTATTCTGTCACCAGCTTGATGGGATGCACCTGTCTGTCCTTCCCCAACTTCCGCATCTCTGTCAGCCCCGACAATCTCCAGGACGGCTTCCTTCCAGGGGGTGAGCTGGGCTAATGAGGGTGGCCCTCCTCCTGTCCTGGCTCGCTCTCTCCTGTTGTGAGCTCTCTTTTCCTGCAATGAGGGAGACAAGTGGAGGTCGAGTGAGAATGAAGGAGTGAGTGCAGAGATTGCATAGCATCGATACTTAGAAGGAGACAAAGATGGAGTGAGGTTGCAAGACCAGGGGCCCTCCCTGTGTGTTGTCAGTTGTGTTCAAAGCATCAGAGTGAGAGGGAGTGTGAGGGCTGCATGGTGGAATAGTTATGTGAATGTAAGCATAGAGAGAGAGGGAATGGGTAAGGGTGCATGGATGTGAGTGTCAAGTGGGATGTGGAGGAAGAGATTGCTAAAGCTGAGTGCTGGTGAGGAAAGGCAATGGGGATCAGATTGAGGGTGATGGAAACTTCATACAGTACTTACTTTTCCAGTGCGATGAAGGTTATGAAATCTTTTCCTGCACTGCATCCAGGTGTGCCATGTGAGCCCCAAGGAGTTGACTTCCCCAGCCACCTGTAGCCACACAGCCTTGGTCTGACTGGGAGGCCTCTTCCTCCCTGAAGAAGGGAACAGGACCTCCCTGTGGGCCCTAGCACCATCCAGCAATGCCTGGAGTGAAGCCTCATCAAATTTTGGGGCAGCTCTTGCCCTTCCACTGGCCGTTGCTCCTGCAGGCTCCTGTGCCATCTTAATGGTAAAGTTTGGAAGCCTGCAGAAGAAGCAAGGCTTGCTGTGGACCTTAAAAGCAGCAGCAATGATGACATCATATTCTGCGACTTTCTGACTGGAAATACTCAATTGCCAAGGCTTCCCACACGCTGGAAATCAATTGGCCAATTGAGTTAAAATTGCATCAATCTCACAGACCCATTTAGATTCATGTGGGAAACACTAAATTCGGAGAAACCGACAATTCCCCGCAGCTGAGTTAAAATTGACCCCTCACTGTTAAGTCTTACATATGAATTATGGGCAGTTGGATGAGGGAGCAAGGAGTCAATCCCTTACCGAAAAAAAAAGAGGCTGAAATTTGGCTTGGTGTTCAATTATTTTAATTGATTTCCCTTTGAAACCTAAATTAGATAGGGTTCTCTGGATCACCGACTGTAACTCCAGCAGAAGATCCGCAGAGACCCTGGCGAAACAGTGTAAATGTCATTTGAAATGTTCCTCCAGTGTTTCCGTGGATCTTCCATCGAAATTACACCGGACAATCGGTGGAACCCTTGTGTTAATTCAATTCCATGATTTTTATGAGTACGGTGCTTAGACATAACTGATTTTGTTCCATGGTGGAAATGCCTCGAATCCAGCGCATGTCCTTCCCCATGACAACACAGCCGACATGGAGAACTCCTGTGTTGTGCAGGATTGTGGGTGTGTGCCTATGTCCCATCAGTCTATGGCTGTCCAAATTTGTGCTGTTATGCACTGTGCTGCCCATTTCTTCTATTTTTCTGTCACAGAGTTTGCCTCCGTTTCCATGATGCAGAGAATAACTTTGTAACTTTGAAAAACCTGCCAGGAACAGCAGCCAGGCCCATTAGAGGCCCAGCAAAGTAAGCGTTACATTTTTAGGAGTGCTCTACCGGCCCTTGAAGGAAACCTTGAGCCTTCCCTGCCCTGGCTTGCTTCCCCGCTTCCTCCGACTGGGATTTCCCTCCCTGAGCACGTGCGCTGGGGACCGTACCGCTGGATCCCCAGCGGCGGCCTCCTGCGCCTGTTTTTAATGGTCAGGCAGCCACTTCCTGCCGGCTTCCTGAGCACCATCACCACAAGCAACAGTTGAAGGAGAAAGCCCACCATCACGTTGTTGGGACAACTAGAGATGGGCAGTAAGTGTGCCCTTGACAAATAACAAACAAGTCCCAGGAATGCAACATAGTTCATACACAAGGCTTCATTGGAACCCTGTGTGGAAACTTCTAGCTTAATGGATAATTCCAATGTTTTCCCCCCAGAATTATTTAGTATGTTAGCCATTTTATTTTTGAGGCTCTACATGCAGTCGGGTAAAAACCAACATGGCTCCAGAAAGCATTTATAACTTTAGTGGGCCCAATTCCGATCCAGGGAGCTGAAATTGGAGCAGACTGCTGGGGAGTTTAGGAATATAATGAATTTTAAAATGAAAACTGCTGCATCTCAGGACAAGTAAGGGTTTACCTGTGTAATAGCACCAGAGATGTGGTAAACTGTGATGAAATCTAGTTAACAATCAGAGAGCTGTAAAAGTATTTTGTTTGGCCAATCAGAATATTGGGATATTTCTTTAAAGCATGAGCATTTTTTAATGATTAATAAAGCAAGACTGGCCATTCACAGTGTGAGTTACAATTTTCTGTGTGTTATACCTGTCCTATACGTCCAGCACTATATCACACTGAGGACAAAGTCGCAATCTTAACTGCTTTCTGGGAGTTGTCCATTAGCTGGTGCATTCTGGAAGTCTCCTACTTGATTGAGGCTCTTTACTCAGCGTAGTCGCAGCTGGAACTTGGCGAAAGCTGCAGAACTCAATCCCCAGGATAAAGAGAGAGAGAGAGAGCAAGCGTGAGCAGGACCTTTATGGGAAAACATATTGAAGGCACTTCTAACATAAAATGCCAAATTGTATGGTTAAGTTTAGTTTTTATTGAGGGTTTGTTAGCTTAGAAATATGTCTATAGAGTTGGTTATGCAGTAAAAATGGCAACTTGAACCAATTTGAAAAGTTAAATACATTAATGTGGTTGTTTGAAATCACAGCCTTTCATGTGGTTGTGCTTCTGTGGGATCTTTGCTGATCTATAGGTCAGTGAATCAGTATGCTTATACTGCTTGTTTGATTCAAGTGTGACACATGATATTTTCTGCTGTGGATAGATTTAATGTTCTATCCACAGATTTAATATGTGCCATGTTACACAGAATAATATAATTATACAGACAGATATTTTCAAATTTGATCCCACTTTCCTTCATATCGTATTGCTATAGCAATTTATTGCACACAGGTGCTTTAAGATATGTATCTATTCATTTTAAAGTTACCAGTTATGTAATGAATATATCAGGTAACATTCAGTACATTTATATAATCCAAATATTTTGTCAATCATTATAAATATTTGGGGTATTATTTAGAATAAAATTTCTTTATCGTGTTGCAGTTCCTTAACCTTGATGACACTGAGCTGTTTGGTCAGGTGATAAACATAGAGATAATTACAGTAGCAGCATTCAGAGAGATCTGAACCAATGAAGCTGTTGTGCTAAAGAACAGCAAAGGGACCTCAGTGTAAAGGAATGCATATTAGAACATAAAATCTCATGATGAAGAATGTTGGTGAGGAAAAGGAATTACTCATAATATTGATCATTCACTAAATGGTTCCAGTCACTGTCAAGTTGATATTAACAAAACTCATAAAATATTTGGACCTGTATTGAGTTCCATGGACTATAATTCAAACACGTTATTTTAACCTTGTACTGACTGATAAGGCTATATTTGGAATATTATGTGCAATTTGTGACTTAAATTTTCAAAAGGGTGTTGATGCCTTTGAGTGGGATCATAGAAGAAGGGTAAAGCTGGTAACAAAAGTCAGAGCTCTCAATCATTAGGAGAGGTTTGAATAACTGAATTTGTTTCATTGCAGAAATGAAGAATGGGAGGACCTAATCTTTGTCTTATAATACTGAGCGGTATAGATGATATAAGTGGAAACAGGCTATTTAATTTAGACTGCGTGCAGAGCAGGTTAAAAATAAACAATTCTCTACTGATGCCAGAGATGAGAAGATACTTTTTCCCCCTAAGAATAATGGATGTGAAACAAACTCCCAGCTAAAGTAGTTCATCCTGTTTATTAAGTATTCAAAAAAATTGGGTAGTTATTTGATTGGGAATGGAATTACAGGTTATAAAGATTGGTGGGTGGGACTATTTTCTGTGGACCACAGTCAATTAGACCAATGAGGAAGCTTACAAGTGTGAATAAGTATTCTGGAGTTCACTTGATCATGTTTAAACATGGGAGAGTTAAAGCAGAACTTTCCCTCAGTTAGATGGAATAAAGCAAGAACTTTTATCTATGTAGTGCCTTACTTACTGCCCTCAGATCATCCCAAAAATAGCAAACTAATGCAGAGGCATCTAGGCTGAGCAGCCAGCTGTGGAATGACCCTCGCTTAGTCAGGAGCTTCGAGAAAGGACTTTTTTCTAACATCATTAGACACTGAAATAAGGCCTGTGCATGTCAACCGCGAGGCCTCGTTTTCCTGCATAAATCATCCATTGGAAAAATGGCATGATATGAATTGGGCATGGGAGGTCAGAGACCGGATTTTCTAACCCATGCCTTCTGCCAACTAGGCTGCATGCTGCGGGCCTGTAGGATCATGGAGGTTACGGCACAGAAACAAACCTTTTGGCCCATTGTGTTTGCACTGGTATTTTTCTTCATACGAGCCACCTAGTCTAATCTCCTGCTCACACTCTGCACCCGTTAATATTTCTCTTTTTCAAGCAACTATCTAATTTCCTTTTTTTAAAATTTGGATTCTGTATCAATATTGGTTTGTGGCAACAAATCCACCTTCTAACCACCTGCTGTGTAAAGATTTTTTTAAGCCCTATCTGCTGTATTTACGATTATCTTAATTTTTTGCCCTCTTGTTACCATCTCACCAACCAGTAGAAACAATCTATTGCTTTTACCTTATTATAATCCTTCATAACCTTGAAGACCTCTGTTGGGTCACCACGTCACCTCTTCAGCACTCGTGCAAAAAAAACCTTAATTTCTCAAGTGTCTCTTCATAACTATAACATCTCATTACTTGTGAATCTATGCTGCACCTTTTCAATTGCTTTTATATCATTCCTATAATGGCCTGCCCCAAACTGTACACATTACGTACTTCAAAACGGCATAACTAAAGTCTTGTGCAAGTTCCGCAGTACCTGCTTTTTGTATTCTGTGTCTCTAGGTACAAAATCAAAATTTCCATTTGCCTTTTAATAGCCTTATCTGAGAACATAAATGTCTATTGTACTACCATCTTTAATGACCTATGTATTTGCACAGCAAAGTCTTTCTGCTCTTCTACTACTTTTAAGATCTTGTCATTTAAAGTTTATTTCCTTTCCCTACTCCTATTTCGAAAATATAGTACTTGACATTTTTCTACATTGAACTGTATCTGTCTCTGATCCTGTTAGTCTATGTCCCGCTGCAGTCTTTCACAAGCCTTGTCCCAATTTGTCATACAATGACAACCACATACTACACCTTTTTAGTCCAAGAGCCTTCCTTTCATTCCTATCCTTTGCTTTCTGCGCTCCAACCATTTTCTCTTCATGTGACCACATTCTCTTCAGTTCAATATGCTATTACCTTTTCTAGAAGTCTCTGTTATGTGATACATTAAATGCCTTGTGAAAATCCATATAAGTCACATGCCTACTGACATAAATTCATCAATGGTGTCTTTAGATACAATGGCAGACAGTGACCTCACTTAAAACTAAACCTTGAGCATGAACTATTAGCAGAGATTGTTGGAATGGTGTGGAAGGATGGGAAGTTTGTTCACTTGCCCCAGATTATTGTACAGCAGTGTTTCCTTGACTTGCTCCATTAATACTGCAAATAACTTACTTTCAGAAGGACAACTCTAATGCATACCTGGCAGATGACATGTTAGAAAGGAGTGACAACACCTCTAGAGTTGCCGATGATGTAATAAACTGTGAGAGCTATTAATTCATCTAACCCTATGGTGCTACCTTGAAACACTTCTGTTCTGGTAGCAGAGTTGAGGGGTGATCTGTCAGGCAGCAGATGCTGCTATCACATGTCTCAGTGATAATGCCTTATATGACTCCAGTGTTATTATACTAAGTGGCTCATGCTACAATGATATGGACTTTTATTTCACTCTGTTTCAGAAAGTACTATGGGGTAGATTTTCATCTTCACCGCCTGCACAGTAATCTGGCAGGGCATATCGCCTGCTTTTTATAGAACCCGCCTGATTTTAATTCAATAGATTTCAGTAAAAGGCGCGCAGTCTGCTCCCCGACATTACTGCCCAGGCAGTGAAGATGAAAATCTACCCCTCCATCTTTTATATACCCTGCAATGTTGCATGGGACTTAAGAGTATAAGCCAACTTGCAGGACCTTGCACAAAACATATTGCATAATTCGTGACACAGTCTTCCAGATCATGTGAAGCACAGCTCCCAGTTAGAACAAAATAAATACTAATGTCTAGTGTATTTTTTCTCATTGCATACTTCCCACGTCAGGCTGTTTGATCACATTTTAATTCAGTTTGAACGTCCTCAGACAGCCACATGATTGTCTGCTCCAGCACTGCTCTATATTTCTCTGACTGTCTTGGATAAACTGTGGAGCAACAGCAGACAGACCCGCCCCGCTGCGGGATCTCTACTTTCTTGAGGCATCGCACTTATGATCGAGTAAGCTGACCTTTATCTCCCGCCCCAATCCTCACACCATCAAAGATATTAAGAAGTGCTATACTTTCTGCTTATTTGCTTCATTGCATTCAGTGACACTTAATTTTAGCACAGTAGTACAAGCATGATATAGGCAGACAAATTGCACATGATTCACAGATTTAAAGGGACATTGTTGCCGATTTGGAGAGTTTGGGGAACAGTCTGCTCTGAAAACTGGTTACCCAGCTGCCATATTTTTATTCAGGGAACTTGGTTGCAATAATGAGATGTTCCTTTCATGGGTCCATTTTCATTTTTTAAATAAACGTTTTTTCCAAACGAAAACTATGGGGTTACTTTTAACCTAACACACCCAGCGGGAAACTGACAGGATCAGATCGACTGCCTGTTTTACTCCCCGCCCAATTTTACTTTCTATTGAAGTCAATGGAAAGTAAAACCAGGCGGCATGCAACGCAGTTGGCTGATCTGATCCCGTTAGTTTCTCACCAAACAGGTTAAGTTAAAATTACCCCCATCTTTAGTCGGACATTTACAGAATAATTGCATCACCAGTTGTGCCACTGAGTTTCTCTGTTTACAATTTTGTCAAGATCATAGCGTGCCTTTAAAAAAAAAATTGTGAATTTGGACATGTTTAGTGAGTAAAACTAGTCAGACTAACTACACCTGAAATGAATTAAAGCCAGCTATGGAAGATAGATCCTAATGTTAGACACCAGAGTCAAGCAGTGGAGGGACTTGAACCATTGTGATCGAGAGGAATACCTTAATATCAGTCTAATGAATTACTTCAGAGTTTTATGAAAACAATCTGAACACAGCAAGATGTTACGTGCCCCAAAGGTAGTTACCCAAAAGCAGCCTGACCGCTTTTACCACATGGCTTGTTTACCCAATCTGATAATGCAACATCTCTAATATTGTTTCCTCATGTCATATTCTACACTCATGTAATGACAAATGAGCAATGACGCCAGTAGAATCACTACTATTTTTGAACACCACTTAAATAAGGGCAAATCAGTGTATGAGTGTGGTAAACCACTGTTATTGTTATTCATTGTTGTTGTTGTTGTTGCACACTGTTGTACCTATGCATGCCTCAACATGTCTCGGCTGGCTCCACCCACAGGCCCAGGTATAAAGGTGATTGACCTGCAGCCCCCTGCCTTCTTGGAACCCAGTCAACCACGAGAGGCATGCTCTGTTCTTTGCTAATAAAAGCCTTTAGTTACTCTCCTAACTCTCCGTCTTTTATGAGTAATTGATAGCGCATCAATGAGGTACCTTACTATGCATGTACATTGTAAACAAAACTTTGGAAGCTTAATATTACTTTATTTTTATGCTTTTTGGATGTGTGGTTAAAATTTTACATTAAAGTAAAAATACATCTGTACAGATATTGGACTGTATTGGTTGCACAACCAGAGCCACAGGTCCAGTCTATCAATTCTGCATTCCAGCCATCCTGTCAATTAAATCATTTATTTTGCTTTGTTAAGAGGTACAGTCATTTTTGTCTGCCTACGAGTGTTTTGAAAAAAACCTGATGGATGCTAATGTAGCAGCAGTCCGCAAAAATCAAAAGAACCTATTCTCTGGGCCATTTTCTGAATTACAAATCACAAACTTAAAAGATCACAGTGATTGCAGCAGATCTGTTTAAACTGAAAACCTCACCAATATGCCATGTAGCACCACATGGAAAACATTGACTGTGAAAGTTAGTTAATAGGTTAGTCATCTCGACAGTCCATTTTTACTCATGATTTCAAGACCCATTAGTAAAAGGCTAATTTATTTTGTATGGAACTATTCCATTGTGATAGCGCGGAGGGGCAGAGGTTGTGCTAGTTCCATCCTCTGATAAAGGATTTTTCCTCCACTGGTATGCAGAATAACAATCGTAATGTCTGAATTGATCCGCAACACTGCCGTCTTTGTGGTGTGGAGTCAGATAATGAGGCTGTGACAGCAGCTGCAGAGGAGGCTGCATCATTACTGAGCAAAACTGTTCACAAAGACTTCACTGCTGAGCGCGCTCAAAGAAACTCCTTTTTGGGTGCCAGCATTATGCAGGGCTTGAAATGAAGGCTGCAGAAGTGTTGAACAGCAGTACGGTACCCGAAGCCAGTAAAAATGATTCGTCCATAGTTTTTAAAAAAACACACTGGTTGACCAGTGTTATGAAAATTAAAAATATAATTACTGTATCTAATACATATACAGCTGTTTATTAAATGCTATTTACCAAAAACCTGCCTGAATAACTCTCTGAGAGTGAGAGCCATGAGCATGTGCTGACATTGGAATGTATTCACCAGTCCTTTAAATTTAAGATAAACTAATTTCCTCATCAGCCCTCTGGCTGTGTATGTACTGTATTGTATCAATTTGGATATGCAACAACTTGTCCTTTTACTCCTAGTTCAAATCCAACTCTGATTGACAGAATGATGGTTTCTGCTGGTTGTATTGGTCCTATATTAAATGAATATGGGCAGTCTGAATCCAGTTCCTAATGAGTTAAGACTTATAACACAATACTGCTCATAATTTGACACATGTCACTCAAGAGACCATAGGCTGGCTGATGTGGAATCTACCAAAACTCACACTGGAGCAGTAAGGAATGCTATTTTGAGGTTGGGGTTAAGGCGTGTGCTTTCCAGTGCTGACATCCCCACTTTAAGAGAATACTCTGGGGGTGGGGGAAGGGGGAATTTCCTTGCTGTTATTTGTGTATAAATGGCGCAGGAATTAATTTTAGGCAGAAAAATCAGGTGGAAGTTGTTTCTGCCTGTTTTGCACAGTTAAAGCACTTCCCCCAATTTCCCTGTCGCTTTTTGAGCCTTCTGGTGACCCGTTGTCGAGTACTCATAGACCTTATTTGCATATGGCGGAGTGGGTTAGCAGTTTGGCATTTCCTGGGTTTGTACTGCGATTGTACACACAATCTGGACACAGAGGAAGTGGAAGCCCTTCCTGTTGACATGGTTGAGTGGGTATTCTGTGGACACCATCAGTTGCAACCCCATAAATCTGTATGTTCCTATCTTGCTGCTGCCTTGCTGTAATGCCAAAAGTGATAAATTGACCTGCTTTTCTGTAAAGAGTGTCAGAGACCTGGTGAGTGTATCCCCCTACTGCACCCTGACTGATGTTACATAGCTCCCCCATCTTGTACCATAGAAGTTGAAGGCGATGGTCACCTTCATAGTCACTGAGAGCAGGTGAGTGTGGCTTGAGGTCTTCCTGCAGCAGATCACAGAGGTGCCCAGTTGTCTCTTTGCTGAAGCGCACTCTACTTGTGCACAACTCCTGTGAAAGGTCCTAATAAGACCTATTCTGCCTGTATATTCTATTGGGGGCGGGACTGGGGATGGTGCCGAGGTGGGTGGTAATACCTAGTAGGCTTTGTCCTCCATAAATAGTACCTGACTCTCCTTACCTCCACCCTGTGCTGCTCCTTTGCCTTTGCCATAATGATGGCATACAACGGATGCCCATAGGGAATTCAATACCTGCTCCTGAAAAGCCCTGCCGGCAGGTGGAGGGGGCCCCAAAAACACGCCGGTGGGTTGTCCCTGTCAGAAACAAGTGCAGATATTTGTACTCAGAAATATGACAAAATAAAACATACTTTATGAAGTGTTTCCCAGCAGTAGAAATCAGTGTCTAAACTCTTCGGGATCAAATACCCCTCACTTCTGCCTTGATCAGGTATTCCTGGCATCTGGAGCACCTCATAGATCTCAGTCTAGGTTCCCCAAAGTACATTAGCAGCGCAAATCCAGGAAAGCTGCAGATGCTAACGACTGTGCTCCACTCTGAGATGCAAATAAATTCCATGGGGACTTGGTATTCAGATCACAGGAAGGCTGACAAAACACAAGGGAACTTGGTGGGGGCGGGGGAAGTGTTTGAATTAGAGTCATAGAGTCATTGAGTTATACAGCACAGAAAGAGGCCCTTCGGCCCATCGTGTCTGCGCCAACCATCAAGCCCTGTCTATTCTAATCCCATTTTCCAGCACTTGGTCCGTAGCCTTGTATGCTATGGCATTTCAAGTACTCATCTAAATGCTTCTTGAATGTTGTGAGGGTTCCTGCCTCTACCACCCTTTCAGGCAGTGAGTTCCAGATTCCGACCACCCTCTGGGTGAAAAAGTTTTTCCTCAAATCCCCACTAAACCTCCTGCCCCTTACCTTGAAACTATGCCTCCTGGTTATTGACCCCTCTACTAAGGGGAAAAGTTCCTTTCTATCTATCCTATCTATGCCCCTCATAATTTTGTACACCTCAATCAGGTCCCCCCTTCAGCCTTCTCTGCTCTAAGGAAAACAACCCCAGCCTGTTCAGTCTCTCTTCATAGCTGAAACGTTCCAGCCCAGGTAACATCCTTGTGAATCTCCCCTGCACCCTCTCCAATGCAATCACATCCTTCCTATAGTGTGGCGACCAGAACTGCACACAGTATTCCAGCTGTGGCCTAACTAGCGTTTTGTACAGCTCCATCATAACTTCCCTGCTCTTATAATCTATGCCTCGGCTAATGAAGGCAAATATCCCATATGCCTTCTTAACCACCTTATCTACCTGTCCTGCTGCCTTCAGGGATCTATGTACATGTACACCAAGGTTCCTCTGATCCTCTGTCCTTCCTAGGGTCCTACCATTCATTGGGGGCGATTTTAACTCAGGTGCAGGATGGTGTCGTGTTATCCGAATTTTGTGTTTCCCACACGAATCTAAATGGATGTGTGAGATTGATGCAATTTTAACTTAAGTGGCCAATTGATTTCCAACGTGTGGGAAACCTTTGCAAATGGGTTTTTCATGACTGCAAGTCCCCTCCGATGATGTCATCATTGCTGCTGCATTTAAGGTCCACAGCAAGCCTTGCTTCTTCTGCAGGCTTCCAAACTTTCCCCTTATGATGGCACAGGAGCCTTCAGGAACAATGGCCAGCGGGAGGGCAAGAGCTGCGCCTAAATTTGATGAGGCATCACTGCAGGCATTGTTGGATGGGGCTAGGGCCCACAGGGAGGTCCTGTTCCCTTCTTCAGGGAGGAAGAGGCCTCCCAGTCAGACCAAGGCTGTGTGGCTACAGGTGGCTGGGGAAGTCAACTCCTTGGGGCTCACACGGCGCACCTGGATGCAGTGCAGGAAAAGATTCCATGACCTTCATTGCACTGGAAAAGTAATTATGAAGTTTCCATCACCCCCAATCTGATCCCCATTACCTTTCCTCACCAGCACTCAGCTTTAGCAATCTCTTCCTCCACATCCCACTTGACACTCACATCCATGCACCCTTAGCCATTCCTTCTCTCTCTATGCTCACATTCACCTAACTATTTGACCATGCAGCCCTCACACTCCCTCTCACTCTGATGCTTTGAACACAACTGACAACACACAGGGAGAGCCCTTGGTCTTGCATCCTCACTCCATCTTTGTCTCCTTCTAAGTATCTATGCTATGCAATCTCTGCACTCACTCCTTCATTCTCACTCAACCTCCACTTGTCTCCCTCATTGCAGGAAAAGAGAGCTCACAACAGGAGAGAGCGAGCCAGGACAGGAGGAGGGCCACCCTCATTAGCCCAGCTCACCCCCTGGGAGGAAGCCGTCCTGGAGATTGTTGGGGCTGATATGGAAGTTGGGGAAGGACAGACAGGTGCATCCCCGCAAGCTGGTGACAGAATAGTTTTCCATCTCTCTCACTGACATTGCATGAGTCACTAGCCCGAGACGGTCTGGTGCTAGCGCGCTCTCCCTGCTTTGGGCGGCCCGCTCTCGCCGCTCGCTCCCACAACCGGAGCGAGGTGTTCGGCGAGTCGGGCGGAGGCAGCACAGCGCGGCAAGCAGCAGCAGCCACGTCGACCCGCTAGGGTACGTCGGCCGGCCGCTCCTCAGCGGGAAGGGATTCCGACCGGGAGGAGGGGAGCTGAGCATGGCGGCCAGAGGCTGGACCGGAAGCAGGAGAAGCAGGCCTGGGCTGTTGGACCGTGGAGCCGGCGACAGTGAGATGGAGGCCGCGGCGACCAGAGGATGTGTTCGGCGAGTCGGGCGGAGGAGCGCAGCGCATCAGGACGCAGCAGCAGACTCGACAACTCGCAGTCCGACTGGGAGGAGGGGAGCCGGGAATGGTGGCCAGAGGGTGAGTGGGAGAAGCAGGCCACCGCACGTGGAGCCGAGCCGGCAACAGTGGGGAGGACGGAGCGGCTGAGGGACATCGTGCTCCCACTGCCACTGGATGCCAAAGAATTGACTTTCTGAACACGGCGCTGTAAAAATAGCTGACGTGTCTCTGTGAGCTCCCACAGCTTTATTGTGGGAATGATTGGGGAGTAAGCATTCCATTGTACTAGTTACATATGGCAAATAAAGAATCTTGAATCTTGAATCTTGATAATGATTCTGAAGCTACATCATATGGACTTCTGATCATCTGCAAAATGCAATGTGCATGTAACCTTGGCATCACAGCTCTAACTTTTTCCTTGACTCCCCCACAGGACCATCGAGAGTCCCCGTCCCCACTGTGCAGGAGGAAGAGCCTGAGATTCCAGACTCCTCAGAGGAATCTGCTACCTCTGAGGGTGCAGCGTCAGCAGAAATAAGCGCACCCAGCACAGCGCAGACACTCACACCTCGGGGGGACCTTCGGGACATAGAGTAGAGTTGTCACCTGGTGTATCACAGCTCACAAGTGAGCATCAGCAAATTGTGGAAACAGGGATAGCAGTGGAGAGTCCTCGTCGGAGGGCGCAGGACTCTGCCAGCTCGGCTCAGCTGCATGTCGACCCTCTGCCTCTGGGTCCATTCATAAGATCAGAGGTGATGAAACTCCAGGCACTGATGCAGGAGTCTCTGGCAGGTTTTGTCTCCAGGGTCGCTGCGAGTGTGGAGCGAATGGAGGAGTCCATAGCGAACATGAGCAGAGCCTTTGTGGAGTCAGTGGCGCATGAACGCATCAACACGGAAAGGATGGCTACCTACGTGGAAATGATTGCTACCTCCGTGGTAAGGCTGGCTATGGTAGAGGAGAGGAGGGCTACGGCTATGGAGGAGGTTAGTCACCAGGGTATGGAAAACATGGTGAGTGTTCAGAATAGAATGACATCTCTTGAGGAGCGATGGGCATCTATTGAACAGAGAAACCAGACCTTCATGGAAGTCCTTCTGAGTAGGACTGCCATTGCAGATACGGGTCCCCATGGCCCCCTTGATGTGCAGCAAGATGCTCTCAAGCCACTTGCAGGCGCGAAGGGGGAGCTGACCCATGAGAGGGAGGTTGGTGGCAGGCCTCAAGGAAGTGGGGGTTCCTCTCCAAGCGCTCACACTTCCATGCCACTGCAGAGCCCTCAGTCAGAGCCCCGCCAGAGTCCACACCCAAGTGAGATAGACGTCTCAACCCCTGCACAGCCGCAGGAGCAACAGACTGCTGACGAGCCCTCACAGGCTCGCCACCCCAGAGGACGCCTGCCAAAGGTGTCGAGACAGGAGCAGCAGTCAAGTGAGCAAGGGGCCTCCACATCTGCTGAAGCCACAGGGGAACCACTACGTAGGAGCACGCGTAAGAGGAAAATAAGGCACAAGTAGTCACAAGGGTAGTCACTTGGGTGAAATGTTGTGTATATTGTAAAAATGCCATCAGTTGGTTCTTGTGCATAAAAATTCTGATGGCAACTGTTGCAGTTCTGGCGTGTGTCATTTCGCGAATGGGGCTTTCAAATTGAGGGCTTAGGATTACTTGCAGTTGTCAGGATGCTGGTCAAATAGCTAGGAATCCGCAGGGTTTGGCTATTGTCGATGCTCAGGTAAGAAGCTGCGAGGCAAAAGAGCTTGATTTACTAGGCTAAGCAAATCTGGCCAGGATGAGTGCGTTCCTTGCATCCCGGCCAGCAATGTTCTCGCGTACTGCTGCCGCTGGTTGATGGGCCTCTGCAGGATGCTCGTTTTCGCCCTCCTCCTCCTCCTCCTCCTCCTCAACATCATTATCATCATCATCATCATCACCTGAGGAGGGTATGTGAGGAGCCACTTGGTCCTCAGGAATCTGCAAGCCACGACGCTGTGCCATGTTGTGGAGTGCACAGCAAACCACGATGATTCTGGAGACCCTGGCTGCTGAGTACTGTAGGGCTCCACCTGATCTATCCAGGCATCTGAAGCGCATCTTCAGCAAGCCAATGGTTTGCTCGATTATGGATCTGGTGGAAATGTGGCTGGAGTTGTAGCGCTCCTCAGCCTCGTTGGCTGGCCTCCTCAATGGCGTCATTAGCCAAGTCCTCAGGGGATAGCCCTTGTCTCCAAGTAGCCATCTGTGAAGTTGGTCTGGCAGCCTGAATAGCGGAGGCACACTAGACTGGCGCAGTATGAAGGAGTCATGGCAACTGCCAGGGTACATGGCACAAACATGCAAAATCTCCTTCTTGTGGTCACACACCAGCTGAACGTTAAGAGAGTGGAAGCCCTTGCGGTTGACAAAAATACCTGGATTGCGATGGGGTGCCCTAAGGGCCACGTGTGCAGTCAATGACGCCCTGCACCCTTGGAAAGTCTGCCAGATGAGCTAATCCAACCGCTCGCGCCGTCACATTTGCGCGATCCCTGGTGAAATGGATGTGATTGTGCGCGAGGGCAAAGAGGGCATCAGTTACCTGCATGATGTAAGTGTGTGCGGCCGACTGGGAGATGCCGCTGATGCCTGCTGATGATCCCTGGAATGAGCCTGAGGCAAAAAAGTTGAGTGCGGTGGTGACTTTGATGGCCACTGGTAAGGAGTGCCCAACTGGTCCTCTGGGCAGCAGGTCTTGCTGTATCATTGCGCAGATGTCAGTCACTACCTGTCGCGAAAGTCGTAGCCGCCTTTGGCACTGCTGCTCAGTCATGTTGAGGTAGCTGACGCTGTGTCTGTAGACCCTATTTGGGGGATATCTCCTGCGCCGACGGGCTTCCATGCACTGGCCCCTTCTGGCCTGTGCTGCCTCAGGTGGGTGAGCAGCATCCTGTCGCTTCTGCTGCTGCTGCTGTTGCTGGTGCTGCTGTTGTTCCTGGTTCTGCTGCTGCCGCGCCTGGTGCTCGAGCTCCTCTAATACCAAGAAGGGAAGGAGAAAAATGGCTCCCATGCTTCTGGTATATGCCTTCGCTGAGGAAGCGCTGAGTGAGGGTGGCGAGAGGGGTTTCCCAGGAGTTCACACTGGAGATGTGCGTGAGGCTCCAACCTTCCACAGGTGTGGTTAAGCCTGGTAAAAGTTGCCCCAGGCCTGAAACAACAAAGTCCTGCCACCTGCAAATGATGGCTGATCAAATCTCCTCTTTACTGGTTGACCTGCAGCTGATAGTCAGCAAGCCAATAGTGCTCACACCAGGTTTCACAGGCGTGATCCCCACCGGGCGTGTTTTATGTGGGAAAAGGGTTAAAAATGCAAGGGCCTGTTAAAATGGAATTATAAAGGCCAATTATTGCTGACTAAGGGCCTTAAAGACCAGTCCTGCCTGTTGGAGGCGGGACTGATTCAGGACCATCAGACTCGCCTGGGTTAAAATGGCTTGGGGTCGGGAACCAGGCAGGGGGGGTCCCGCCCGCCAGTTTTAGCGATTTTAACCCCCCACACGCCTCAAAGCCCGCCTCACGGCTCAGTTAAAATCGACCCCATAGTCATTACATATGGTGCTATCTATGTGTTATTTTTAAACTTACTTTTAATAAATTCTGGGACAGAATTGTGAACATCGCATTGCAAAAGTTCGTACTGCTGTAACATGAACTTGTTGCAACCTCATTGACTGTATTTCAATTAGGTTCAGAGCCGATTGTTCCTGACTGAGGAACCAAGCATTCTTGAAAACTCCCTGATACAATAAAGAATGTGTTATAGATAAATATCCCCTTCACTGTAGCACTACCAGCGAACATTGAACCTATCCTATTGCACCTATTTTAATTGATACTGTCTTTAATTTGTGGGCATAAACTCTCCAAAATGTTGTTGTAGCTTTGAACAAATAGCAGAAATTGTTAACCAAAAATACTTTTTTCAACCAAAACATTAAGGGCTGGATTTTCCAAGCCCCTTGGAGGCGGGTTTGGAGGCGGGAGTGGGGGGAAAATTGCAGAATCGGGGGCCACGAACCCTTCCTGCCCCCAACCTGCCTCCATGCCCGTTTCCCAGGAGGCGGATACCCGACCTGTGCTGGGAGCCACCTCCCCGAGGTGGGAAGGGGATTAGTGCCAATTAACTGCCTGTTAACAGATAGTTAACAGGCAGTTTTTGGCCTAATCCCTAATCCCTACGGCTCCAAACCATGCCAAGTTAGCGAGGCGGACCGTCAGGCTGAAGGGCTTGGAGAGTTCGAGATGTCCGGTGTTCAGGTGAGTGATGGGTGCATGAGTGCAGAGGTAAGTGTGTTTGGTATGTGTAAAGTGTTAAATAAGTTTTACTTACCTTTACTTACTAAAGCAGGCTTCCTTCCTTCAGGTCTCGGGAGTCTCTCATCTCACCGGCACAGAAAGCAGAATGGCTGCGAGCTGTCAAAAGTTGCAGCATTCTGCTTTCTGTTCTGCAGAGATTTCTAACTGAGTCTGTGGAGAAGGACTGAAGTTAGAAGTCAGATTGTCAGTGTTTGACAGCTTCACAGAGCTGTCAAACGCTGATATTTCATCTGTCAAAAGCTCTTGACAGATGAAATGTCAATCCCTGATGTCACCTGTAACCGGTTGTCCCTTAATTGGCCTGCTGACCCCACTGGGCGGGCTCAACAAGGTCAATCAAGGGAAAATCGCGTGGGTTGGCCACAAATCGATGGAGGCGAAACTACAATCCAAAAAGGGGGAGTCCTGCCGCCATCACGTCCCCATTGACAAAATCCAGCACTTAATGTACATATGACTGGACTAGATTATTCATTATCCATGTTATGATTAACATAGAAACATAGAAGCATAGAAAAATAGGAGCAGGAGCAGGCCATTCGGCCCTTCGAGCCTGCTCTGCCATTCAATATGATCATGGCTGATCCTCTATCTCAATACCATATTCCCGCTTTCTCCCCATACCCCTTGATGCCTTTTGTGAATAGAAATCTATCTATCTCCTTCTTAAGTATATTCAGTGACTTGGCCTCCACAGCCTTCTGTGATAGAGAATTCCACAGGTTCACCACCCTCTGAGTGAAGAAATTTCTCCTCATCTCAGTCCTAAATGTCCTACCCTGTATCCTGAGACTGTGACCCCTCATTCTGGACCCCCCAGCCAGGGGAAACATCCTCCCTACATCCAGTCTGTCTAGCCCTGTCAGAATTTTATACGTTTCAATGAGATCCCCTCTCATTCTTCTAAACTCTAGTTAATACAGGCCTAGTCGACCCAGTCTCTCCTCATACAACAGTCCTGCCACCCCAGGAATCAGTCTGGTGAACCTTCGCTGCACTCCTTCTGTGGCAAGTATATCCTTTCTTAGGTAAGGAGACCAAAACTGCACACAGTACTCCAGGTGTGGTCTCACCAAGGCCCTGTATAACTGTAGTAAGACATCCTTGCTCCTGTACTCAAATCCTCTTGCAATGAAGGCCAACATACCATTTGCCTTCCTAACTGCCTGCTGCACCTGCACGTTTGCTTTCAGTGACTGGTGTACAAGGACACCCAGGTCCCTTTGTACATCAACATTTCCCAATCTATCACCATTTAAATAATACTCTGCCTTTCTGTTTTTCCTACCAAAGTGGATAACTTCACATTTATCCACATTATACTGCATCTGCCATGTATTTGCCCACTCACTCAACTTGTCTAAATCGCCTTGAAGCCTCTTTGCATCCTCCTCACAACTCATAATCCCACCTAGTTTCGTGTCATCAGCAAACTTGGAAATATTACATTTGATTCCCTCATCCTAATCATTGATATATATTGTGAATAGCTGGGGCCCAATTAGATTATTAAGTATGTATACAAGTTGAATAAAAAAGCACACTGACACTTTTTTAACTAAAATCAAGAATGCCTTGCTCTCATTTTAAAATGGCTAATGAAATGAAAACCAAATCTCATCTATCAGCCAACACTAAAAGGAGGTCTTGTGACATTTGCTGTTATTGAATGTTTCAACCATGAAGAAGTGTAATCTGGACCAAGAATTTGTGGCCTGCCTTCTGCTATTTGCAAAATGGGTCTGTAGTTTGGTAATGCAATGGATGCCAGTATTTGCCATTAGGAATGTGGCCACAGTCTGTCATTACAAAAGCAGGTGTGCCGTCACACACTGGGAAAGTGGGCCTACAATCTGAATTGCAAAGTAGACTAATACCAACCAACCAACCAACTTTTTTATTGTCATTGTTAGTGCACAAGTGCAGTACAACGAAATGTAGGCTTGCGGCTCCCAAGAGTGTACATTTGGATTAAGACATTTAAACATTCAACATACATTTGGCTTGTAGTATATTAACATAAATATGACCATAATAAAGTGCATTGGCAGGTGTGCAGGCTTTAGAGTTTATTTGTGGAGTTCAGTAGGATGACAGCCCTGGGAAAGAAGCTGTTCCTAAATCTGGTCGTACGGGTGCGAATGCATCTGTAGCGTCTCCCAGATGGTAGGAGGGCGAACAGACTGTGGCTGGGGTGGGTAGGGTCTTTGATGATGGACCGTGACCTCCGTAGGCAGCGTTTCTGGTATATGTGCTCTATGGTCGGTAGCCGGGTGCCGGTAATGCGTTGGGCAGTTTTGACTACCCGCTGCAGGGCTTTCCGGTCATAGTAGCTACAGCTGCCATACCATACTGTGATACAGTTTGTCAGGATGCTCTCTGTGGTAAACCACTTTTACCGTTCACTATCGTTACACTATAGTTATCACTGTTAGATCGTTTCCCTATAGTTATCACTGTTCACATTGTTGTATCACTGTACGAGGTCGCCTCTTGTCATGCTGCTATACCTGGGCTGACCACTGCCGACTCCGCCCATGGCTCCGCCTACCTGCCCGGGTATAAAGGTGGTCGACTGGCTGGTATTCCTCCTTCTTGGATCCGATCACCCACGAGGGTGGGCTCTGTTATTTAGTCAATAAAAACCTATAGTTACTTGCTTAACTCGTCGCTTTTCATTGGACGAATTGATAGGTATATCAATTTTATTGACTAAATTTTAAAATGTCGTCACTTGAGCAGCCAAACAACCAGTCAACGGAGCAGCCAAACGACCAGCCAGACGCCCAGCTACAACAGCCACAGCAGCCGGCTTGGCTGCGAGCCCTCAAACCACCGTACCTGGATCTAAACCCACAAGCAACAAACGCAGCCCTCGACTTCAAACACTGGCTGTGCTGCTTCGAATCCTACCTGGAAGAATCCGGCGTCCCTCAGAGATCCAAACTGAGAGTTCTGACCGCCCAAGCGAGCCCTAAAGTATACGCACTCATCCAGGACATTACTACTTACGAGGCCGCTATCAACCTACTGAAACAGCAGTACCGGAGCCCGGTAAATTCCATGTATGCCAGACACCTCCTAAGATCCCGCCCGCAACAGCCAGGAGAGTCTGTAGCTGAATTTTTACGGGCGCTACGAACACTCGGCAGGGACTGTGACTTTAAAGCAGTATCGGCTGCAGAAAACACTGAAGATAACATCCGTGATGCCTTCGTGAAAGGCCTTCGGTCCGACTACTCACGGCAGAGACTGCTGGAATCAAAGGACCTCGACCTGAACACAGCTGCAGCCTTGGCCTACTCCCTAGAAGTGACCCAGCGGGACCTCGAGGTGTATTCCAGGTACAGTTCGCGACTCTGGGACTCGGGCCCGACCCCGACCGCAATACCCCTCATAGCGCCGCCCCCGGGACCTACCTCAGCGTTGGCGTCCCGGACCCGATCGGGACCGCCACACCCGGTACCGGCTGCGACTTCGGACCCCCGCGACCGGGCCGCCGGCTGCTTCTTCTGTGGGCAGGCGAAACACCCGAGGTCGCGCTGCCCAGCCAAAAACGCGACGTGCTCCAGCTGCCTGAAGAAAGGCCACTTCGCGAAGGCCTGCAGAGGGAGAGCAGCAGAGGCCAGCAGTGCCTCATGCGAACTGTGGGGGCGGCCATCTTCTATCAAGGCCACAGATGAGCAATGGGGGCGGCCATCTTTGATCCAGGCAACCGACGCCAGCAGTGCCTCATGTGGGTTGTGGGGGCAGCCATCTTCTCCACCATTTTGCCCCACCTCGTGGGCGCCTCCATTTTACCCACCACGCTCGACCGCCACCTTACCTCCAGACCTGACGACCGCTTCACCTACGGACTACAGCGACCCGCTCAGCCACACACTAGCCTCCGTCACACTAGACCAAGCTCGCCCGCATCAGCTGTCCAAGTCAATGATGGACATCAAAGTAGACGGCCACGCCACGACCTGCCTGTTCGACAGCGGAAGCACGGAGAGCTTCATACATCCAGACACGGTGAGCCACTACTCCCTCACTGTCCAGCCAACGCGCAACCGGATCTCGATGGCATCGAGGTCCCACGCCACAGACATCAGCGGCTACTGTGTTGTGACCCTGTCGGTTAAGGGCACGGAGTATAAAAACTTTAAACTCCTCGTCCTGCCCCAGCTATGCGCTGCCGTCCTACTAGGGCTGGATTTTCAATCCCACCTCCAAAGCGTCACTCTAGCATACAGTGGACCCCTCCCCCCGCTCACAGTCGACAACCAGCAGCCTTTAAATTGCCCACCGCGTAACACCTGCGGCCTATCCACCCTCAAGGTCCCGCCACCTTCCCTGTTCGCTAACCTCACCCCCGACTGCAAACCCGTCGCTACCAAGAGCAGGCGGTACAGCGCCAGGGACAGAGCTTTCATTAGCTCTGAGGTGCAGCGTCTCCTGAAGGAGGGCATCATCGAGGGGAGCAGCAGCCCCTGGCGTGCCCAGGTTGTAGTCGTTAAGACCGGCAATAAAAACCGCCTGGTCATCGACTACAGCCAAACCATAAACCGGTACACCCAGCTGGACGCATACCCCCTTCCCCGCATATCTGATATGGTCAATCAGATTGCTCAATACCGGGTATTCTCTACCATCGACCTTAAGTCGGCCTACCACCAACTCCCTATCCGCCCCGAGGACCGCCAGTATACCGCCTTCGAGGCGAATGGCCGCCTCTACCACTTCCTTAGGGTCCCCTTCGGCGTCACCAACGGGGTTTCGGTCTTCCAAAGGGAGATGGACCGGATGGTTGACCAGAACAGGCTGCAAGCCACGTTCCCCTATCTAGATAACGTCACCATCTGTGGCCGCGACCGGCAAGACCATGACGCTAATCTGGAAAGATTCCTCCGTACGGGCCAACGGCTGAACCTCACCTACAATAAGGAGAAATGTGTGTTTAACACCTCGCGCCTTGCCATCCTCGGCTGCGTAGTAGAGAACGGAATCATTGGCCCTGATCCCGAAAGAATGCGTCCCCTCATGGAGCTACCCCTTCCCCACTGTCCAAAGGCGCTGAAGAGAACCCTGGGGCTCTTCGCCTACTATGCCCAATGGGTGCCGAATTATGCGGACAAAGCCAGACCCCTCATGAAGTCCACCTCCTTCCCCCTTACGGAAGAAGCGCGCGCGGCCTTCTCCCTCATCAGGGGAGACATTGCTAAGGCCACTATGCACGCAGTGGATGAGTCCATCCCCTTCCAAGTGGAGAGCGATGCATCCGACTTCGCCCTAGCCGCTACCCTCAACCAGGAGGAGAGACCGGTGGCCTTCTTCTCAAGGACCCTACAGGGCCCTGAGATCCGACACTCTTCGGTCGAGAAGGAGGCCCAGGCGATTGTGGAGGCGGTACGCCGCTGGAGGCATTACCTCGCAGGCAAGCGATTTACCCTCCTCACCGACCAGCGTTCGGTCGATTTTATGTTTAATAACAAGCTGAGGGGTAAAATCAAGAACGACAAGATCTTGAGGTGGAGAATCGAGCTATCCACCTACGATTATGATATCTTGTACCGGCCTGGTAAGCTGAACGAACCCCCTGACGCTCTATCGCGAATTACATGCGCCAGCGCGCAAATTGATAGACTTCAGACCCTCCACAACGACCTCTGCCACCCCGGGGTCACCAGGCTTTACCACTTCATTAAGGCCTGCAACCTGACCTACTCCATCGAGGAGGTCAGGACCATGACCAGGAACTGCCAGACCTGTGCCGAGTGCAAACCGCACTTCTTTAGGCCGGACAGAGCAAGCCTGATCAAGGCCACCCGCCCCTTCGAGCGCTTGAGCATCGATTTTAAGGGGCCCCTCCCGTCCTCTGACCGTAATGTGTACTTCCTCAACATTGTTGATGAGTACTCCCGTTTCCCCTTTGCCTTCCCCTGCCCAGACATGACCAGCACCACGGTCGTTAAATGCCTGAACGACCTCTTTGCCTTGTTCGGGTTCCCAAACTATATACATAGTGACCGGGGCGCCTCCTTCATGAGCGAGGAACCCCGTCAGTTCCTACTAGCGAGAGGCATCGCCACTAGCAGGACCACCAGCTACAACCCCCGAAGGAACGGCCAGGTGGAAAGAGAGAACGCGACGGTATGGAAGGCCGTCCTCTTAGCCTTAAAGTCTAAGGGCCTCCCAACCTCTCGCTGGCAGGAGGTCCTCCCGGCGGCGCTGCATTCCACCCAGTCACTACTTTGCACTGCCATTAACGCCACCCCCCATGAACGAATGTTTGTTTTCCCCAGGAAGTCGACTACGGGAACCACGCTACCAACCTGGCTGACCTCTCCGGGGCCTGTCTTGCTGCGAAAGCACGTGAGGGCCCATAAAACGGACCCCCTGGTCGAGAGGGTGAACCTCCTGCACGCCAACCCCCAGTACGCCTACGTGGCATACCCAGACGGGCGGGAGGACACAGTCTCCTTACGAGACCTCGCACCCTCGGGCACTCCGGAGACACCACCGCTACCCCCCCCCCACCACCCCCCCAATTCCAGCCCAGGTAGACGGTACGCCGGAACCCCAAGAGCCTTCGCCTACCTCGCAGACGCCAGCATTAACACCGGAGAACGCAACACCGCCGCTGCGACGATCAGACAGGCTTACGAGGCCTCCGGACAGACTGACATACCAGAACTGGTAGTACACTTCACCCCGCCGGACTCAAATCTAAACAAGGGGTGAATGTGGTAAACCACTTTTACCGTTCACTATCGTTACACTATAGTTATCACTGTTAGATCGTTTCCCTATAGTTATCACTGTTCACATTGTTGTATCACTGTACGAGGTCGCCTCTTGTCACGCTGCTATACCTGGGCTGACCACTGCCGACTCCGCCCATGGCTCCGCCTACCTGCCCGGGTATAAAGGTGGTCGACTGGCTGGTATTCTTCCTTCTTGGATCCGATCACCCATGAGGGTGGGCTCTGTTATTTAGTCAATAAAAACCTATAGTTACTTTCTTAACTCGTCGCTTTTCATTGGACGAATTGATAGGTATATCACTCTCTATAGTGCAGCGGTAAAAGCTAGAGAGGATCAGGGGTGACAGATTACATCCCTTCAGCCTCCTTAAGAAATATAGGCGCTGCTGGGCCTTCTTCACCAGAGAGGAGGTGTTGAGGGACCAGGAGAGGTCTTCCGTGATGTGGACTCCGAGGAACTTAAAGCTGTCCACCCTTTCCACCACAGCCCCATTGATGTGGATGGGGGTGTGACTTCCGCCTTTGGACTTCCTGAAGTCCACAATGATTTCTTTTGTTTTCTTGGTGTTAAGGGCCAGGTTGTTATCGGCGCACCACTTCACGAGATGCTGGACCTCCTCCCTGTAGGCTGACTCATCGTTGTTGGTGATCTGGCCTACTAGTCTGGCGATGGTGCACCCTATCAGAAGACTGCAATGTTGACTTTTTTAATTTTGGAATTACGATCCATAATAAATTCCAGTAAAGGTTGAAGGTGCTTAACTCAATTATTTGCACCCAGGCCTTGTTTATATAATCCAAACAATCAAAATCTGTATATGATTGGCTACTTTAGTACCTGTTGGCAGATTTTGTTTTGTTTTAGATGTTTATCTATGCACTTTAACATTACTGTTTGATTAGCACTCCCTTAAATGGCCAGCCTCTCAGGCCCCAAAGCTCCAGTGAGGCTAAGTTCAAGGAAATAGTGTCAACCTGACCATATCTTCTGTTGCTATAAAAGCACTAGTTAGGAAATGGGTGTCCGACGTATATTGGAGGGGATCATAATTAAAAAAAATTATGCTTGCACACTGCTACTGATAAAATAACCATTTTAGTTACTTTTAACTAATCACTCAGTCCTGGGTAGACTGCTCCTGTAAAGAACAATGCTTGTTTTTCCATGGTTCTATAAAGTAAACCTTCTAAAATAGCTGAAGAGTTCCTTCAGTTGGCTTATAATTATTATTTTGCTGTTGGCTGATCTTCATTTCACGTATAAATGTAAAGCAGACAAACCTTTCCACTATCCCTTGAATGATCCCAATTTCATTAAATTTATGTTTCCAATTGGAGCAGGAGGGGGTTTATCAGTGTGCATGAGGAATTAATTAAGTCGTAATACTGTAATACCAATTACAGAGCATTCTGGAATTCACTGAGCATAAGTAACATTCTTCTATACTTCAAAATATATAAAAATATTATTTGTTGCAAATGGTGATGTTTTCAGAATGATTATCCTAATTCTGCTTTCTTATGCAGTTCAGTTGTGCACTGAACTGACAGTGCACTCCAAGTCTTAGAGTACTAGCCTGCAATGTGGCATACCTCAGCAATTAGATTTCAACCGCAGACTTCAAGAAAGTAGACTCGTAAGATCTGTCAGTCAAGCTTCCAAGTGTCTCCCAATTTTCTGTGTTGCATAAATCCAGTAAGGAGCTCACTTGGGGAGATTTTAACCCTACCGTCCCGGGGAACCTAGCAGACAGGCTGTTAGAATCAGCCATCGCACTTCCCCGCCAACGTCCCGTACGGATATCACCGCCTTCAAGTTTAGCCTGCTCTTCAGAGCAGGCAGCAAGGTCACCCGCCTGAAGTCAACAGGGTCCTTCATTAAATATCCAAATCGGGGTCTGATCATATCATTGGGCCTCGACTATAATTTTAACCGTGGCCTGAACTGGGAAACTGTTGTGCCTTTCCCGCCAGGTGAAGACAGGGGTAAGAGGATCCAGGACCAGAAGAGACGATTTCAGAGAAATGTTCATTTTTACTCTCAAAGTGAGGCCTGGAGGAGCAGGCGATCGTACCTCTGGTGACGGCCGGTGGCCTCCTGCCACCTGAAATTCCACTGCTGCTCACTGGCCAGCTGCCACTTCCCACCTGTTCTGGGCAAGTAGCTGACCAGTGGCATGCAGATTAAACCTTAACACTTTGAGGTCAAGGTGCTTGGCAATCGCCTCACCTCGCTTCCCCGATCCCTGCTCCCGGTTAAAATTAGGGCTGTAGTATGAGAACCAATCTAAACTATGATGTTTGTGCATGTAAATAAATGATTGAAAAGTCTGGGCTGCATGTAAAAAAAAAAGTTAAAACTTTAAAAACCTGGGGCTAAAAATTGAGTAGTGCCTTAATTGAGGTGCTAACTTCGCTGGGGCGCTAAAAGTAGTGGCCGGAAAAATTAGCACCCCCGCGCCGGAAATTGAGTGATTGCGCCCCAAAAGGGAAGCGGGGCGCTACTGGAAGCACCCCGCCTCACTCTTAGGGCGCTGCGAGTGAATATCGTGGCACTACGTGCCGCAGCGCCACACGCTGCAGCACATTGCGCCGCGGTATTGCAGGCCTTCCTCCCCTTCTTATAGGGGAGGGGCCTTGTGCAGCGTGACCTGGGGCCCAGCTGGGCTCCCGGGGATCAGGAGTGCAGGCAAAAGAGCCCGGCAGCCAAGAGAAGTGCCGGGCTCTTGGAGCGCAGCCGGCACTCCGCGGGAGGGGGGGTTTCAGGAAGCCGGGGACGGGAGCGCAGGGAGGTGCTGGCAGGCTGCCAACAACAAAAATGGCTGCCCCACACCTCGCCTTTAAATTGCGCTTTCCCGGCCGCAGGTATGCCCCCCTGACCCTGTTGAACATAGCGTCCGGTGGTAAATCAGGGGGCGCTCCCAAAGATCGTGGCCGGGGCGTGAGCAGGGCGCTGCGCACACCAATGATGTCATTGCCAGTGGCGCAGCGCCGCAGGGCGCTACCGGTTAGCGCCACCACTAACCTCCCGCTGAATTTTGCGGGAGGCATGGGCAGTGCCATGACCGGGCGCTAGTTGGTTTGCGCCCCACTTAGCGCCCTCTTAAGGCGCTAACAGGTGGCGCTACCAACTGAATTTTTCCCCCCTGCTGTTTAACCGCACAACTGTAGCCCTGACCTGTTTTTTTATTTTTTTTAAAACGACTTCAGCCATTTTTGACAAGAAGGTTTCATCAAAAAAGTTGTTAGTTGCTGATGGCTGCCTCCATTTACGATTATCACTGAGAGTTTAAAAAACTTGGATAATGGTTGGTTATTCTGCAGCCCTCAGCTTTGGGCTTGAAATGACCTGAGTTGACCTTATCAGCTGCAAACCAAGCCCATTACTGCAGTGTGGGCACCGTCGAGGAAGTGACTTTGTCAGCAGATACGATGACTGTGAGAGCGATCCGAGCCTTTATGTCACTACAATGCTTAATGAATGTACCATAAAGGAGTTGTAAAGCGCTTCAAAGACTCAACTGATGGTGAAATGACACCAATGAATATTTTATCGAGCCATTTTTTGAATCTGAATCAGATGGCTTCACTTTTTTTATTTGTTAAACCCCATTTATAGCTGGTGTTGTTTCAGTACAATTTGCTCCAGGCACCATTAGGAATAACTAGATTGCATTGTTCACAGTCCAACAGAAAATGTTGCGACTACCAATTTAAATCCAGCATGCAGTACACTCACGAGCAAAAACAATTTATAAATGGTATGACTACGGGGTATATATTTTGAGCATTACTTGTTATAAGTTAGTGGAATAAGCAACGTATAAAAAGTGCAAAAAAAAATACACAGGAGCCGGAGGGTAAGCAATAATTAGAAAGTCGGGAGGTTGCCTAGTATCTGTTGCCTTCACTAAGACAAATTGCCAGTTTTTGCAGATTATTTGTCATTAACTCATGCTGTATTAGCAATTTACACCTGGGTAGTTTACATTAGGGACTTGTTCTGACTTAAAGCCCAGTACCAAGTCTCTAGAAGGGAGCTTCAAGTAGTGCTGGAACAGTCACTTCTACATCATCTACTGCTGCCACTATATTTTAGATGAGTAAATGCACATTAATTCATTTAATGAGGCATAATGTTGCAGGAAAACTAGATTTGCAATTGAATTTTTTCACGCCAGTTGTCTCCTCTACTTTCCTGACTGTGCTTGCGAACTGTTCGACAGGTATCATTCACCATTTAGTCCCCTATTAGCTATTCTTCATATGTGAGTCAGGACAGAAAGTGTTGCCAATCTATTCACGATGTGCATCACAGTCAAGCCCAAAGCTGTCCTCATCCAATGTTCAAGCAGTACACTTTCCAGCACAACTCCCTTTTGGTTGCTCTGGCCAATTATAGTGCCGCTACTAACCCCCACCTCACCCCTCAGCTGAGACCAGTTAACTCAGTACAGACTGGGAGCCTTTCCTCGTCTTTAAGGCTGAATTCCATACTGGGTAGCGCGATTATCAACTGAGACATCAAGAGAGTTGCAGCTGGTATTTAAAATGTTTTTTAAGATGAAATAATTTATGGAATTTTCAAGCCTACGGGCATAGGATAACATAACTCAGTATTTCTCCAATGAGAATTAAGTTTTGAGACGTATGTGACATACTGAAGGTATCACGCTCCAGATGCCACAATTTGTACAAAACACCATCAAATTATGACACCAGGGGCAGGATTTTCATTGGGCCATGGAGGCAGGATTGGAGGCGTGTGCGGGGTTAAAATCCCGAAATCGGGGGGGGCACGAACCCACCCTGCCCCCAACCTGCCTCCATGCCAGTTTCAAAGGAGGTGGGTACCCGACCCGCACTGGGACCCGCCTCCCGAGGCAGGAAGGGGATTAGTGCCAATTAACTGCCTGTTAACAGGTAGTTAACAGGCAGCTTTTAGC
Organism: Somniosus microcephalus; assembly: GCF_052327205.1. Lineage (NCBI taxonomy): Eukaryota > Metazoa > Chordata > Chondrichthyes > Squaliformes > Somniosidae > Somniosus > Somniosus microcephalus. Next base: position 104,182,625 of record NC_140995.1, on the reverse strand, counting down.
CTAATTCCTATTTTCATTGGTGAAATGTCGGATTCCCGACGGCTCCAAACCACGCCAAGTTAGCGAGGCGGGCCGTCGGGATGAAGGGCTTGGAGGGGTCGAGATATCTGGTGTTCAGGTGAGTGATGGGTGCATGAGTGCAAAGGTAAGTGTGTTTGGTGTGTGTAAAGTGTTTAAAGAAGTTTTACTTATATGTACAGTACTTACCTTTACAGCCTTCCTTCCTTCAGGTCTCGGGAGTCCCTCATCTCACCAGCACAGAAAGGAGAATGGCCGCGAGCTGTCAAAAGTTCCAGCATTCAGCTTTCTGTTCCGGGGAGATCTCTAAATTATCCTGAGAGGAAGGAATTAACCTGGAGTACAGATTGTCAGTGTTTGACAGCTTCAAACAGCTGTGAAACGGTGATATTTCATCTGTCAAAAGGTCTTGACAGATGAAATATCAATCTGTGACGTCACCTGTTGCCGGGTGGCCCTTAATTAGCCTGCTGAGCCTGCTGGGACAATCAAGTCAAAATCGCGTGGGTTGGCTAGAACTCGATGGAGGCGGGACTACAACCCCGAAAGTTGTAACCCCGCCTCCTCAATGAAAATCCAGCCCCAGGAGTACGGTGGCCATAAAGGGACAGGACTGGTTACAGTTAAACATCACAACCACGCTGCAGACCCAGACTACCCATGACCAATAGGAGGTCAGCTGGTAATTTTTTAGCCGGTCTGTTCTCTATAACTGCTTATCCTTGCTATCCTGCTTTCATGCTTCCCTTTGTTGGAGGGGCTTTCTTTCAGATGAGACATTAAACCGAGGCCTTGTTCCCTCTCAGGTGGATGTTAAATATCCCGTGGTACTATTCAAAGAAGAGCAGGGAATTCTCCTGGTGTCCTGGCCAACATTTATCCCTCAACCAAAATCTAACAGATGATCTGGTCATTTATTTCATTGCTTGTTGAACCTTGCTGTTCGCAAATTAGCTGCCGCCTTTCCTGTACTGCAACAGTGACTACCCTTCAAAAGATCATAAGCTCGGCCCCCATTTCATTTTCTCTTGTAATTGTTCCACTCCTTTCCCCCCTCCCCCCCCTTTTCCTTTTGTTTCTCTCTCACACCTGGCAGCTATCTTTTGCCCTGCCAGTACACTTTACACCTAATCCCAGCCTATTACCATCTCGTCTAGCTTCTAATCTCTTTTACTTCTTTTGTTTCTTTTATTCTTTTGTCCGATCGCAGCCCTGCCTTCGATCTAGTTTCTTTTCTTTCCAGTTTTGAAGAAGGGTCCAACCCGAAACGTCAACTCAAATTTCTCTCCACGGATGTTGCCTGACCTGTTGAGTTTTTCCAGCATTTTCTGTTGTTACTTCAAAAGTACTTCATTAGTTGTAAAACACTTTGCGACATCCTGAGGTTATGAAAGGTGCTATATAAATGCAAGTCTGTATTTTCTTTTTCTTTTGAGGTTACTGAGCAAGCAATCAGGTATGATGAGCGATTAGAGTAAAAATTAGAGCTGAGAAAGAAATAATGGTTGATACCTGGACAGGTGCTGTCGTCAACCTGGGCTCTCACCCTTGAATTTATACATGTCATCGGAGAAAAGGGATCTTTCTTGCTATCTGATTATTTCTCTGGGGCCAGGGTTTTTGCCTCCCCTTTAAAGTAATCTAAGTAGCAGAAAAGGCAGCGTCATCTTTAATGTCCTTAATGGTTACAAAGATAGAGCTGTTACTTTCAGTATAATAATCTATGCATTCGTTACCTTCATTACACGCATTGCATGCATGGAATAGTAATTGCTTAATCGCGTGGTGGCAGATGTTATTTATTGAATAATATGACTTTCTTTCTATCGTGCTACCTTTTGTTTTGCTGTCAAACGTGAGATCTTTGCGGGGCTGCAGCAGTGCTGTACTTGAGGAATAATGACAGAAAAATAATTGCATGTAAATAATTCTGTGGGGATTTCAAGCCATATGGTGCACTCACTGAAATTGGCTGAAGTGCAAATGCTATCGGGCACGGGAAAAAAATCACTTTGATTATAATGATTGTTGGTGCATTGATTTCTGAGACTGTCAGCCATAAACAAGACTTGTATTCCATGAAATATAGAAGGTTAAGGTGTGATTTGATTGAGGTTTTTAGGATTTTGAAGGGAATGCAAATTCTAGGATAGATAGAGATGGTGGTGGATGAGTCTAGGACGAAGGGACTTAACCTTAAAATCAGAGCCAGGCCATTCAGGTAGGGAGTTAGGAAACACTTCTTCACGCAAAGGGTGGTAGAAGTGTGGAACTCTCTCCCATAAAATAGCATTAGATGCTAGCTCAATTAATCATTTGAAATCTGAGATTGATAGATTTTTTGCTAGCCAAGAGCATTAAAGGATATGGAGCCAAAGTGGGTAAATGGAGTTAGGATACAGATCAGCCATGATTTCCCCAGGAAAAAACTCTCCCCCAACTTCCTTACAACAGCACTTACAAAATCCCAACTGTCCAGCCTTTGGCCCTCCTTTCACCACAACATTTCTGCAGCTACCGATCTGCTCAACTAACCCTCACCACCACCTTTGGTGCCCTAGTCCCTATTAAAACCATTACTCTCTCTCACCCTGGTCGTTCCCCCTGGTGCAGCCCTCATCTTTGCTCCCTTAAGTCCAACGGACACAGACTTGAACGGATATGGCGGACAACTGGTTTAGCCATCCACTGCCAGATCTGGCTGGACCACATAGAGCATTATCGGGTCCTGCTCTCGTCTGCCAAAACTGCTCACTATTCCAGGCTCATTCTGTAATGCAAAGATAAACCCTGGCTTCTATTCTCTATTGCTAACCGTCTTCTTAAACCCCTCTCCCCATCTCCTCCACCCTCACCTCCAACAAGTGCGAGGAGCTCATGGATTTCTTTGTCTCTAAGATTGAGACCATCCGATCAGTTGCCTCTGCCACTTTTCTTCCTTCTCCAGCCCACCGGGCCAAACGTCTTCTAAGGTTCCCCCCTGCCCTAGCCCTGAACTCGCATCCTTCTCCAGTTTCTCTCTGATCTCCCCTCATGACCTCTCCGCGCTCATTTTGTTCCCACTAAACTGCTGACCACCCAACTTCCTTTTCTGGCTCCAGTGTTAGCCGACATGGTTAACGGTTCTCTCTCCTCAGGTACTGTCCCCCTCTCCATCAAACCTGCCATCATCACCCCTCTCCTCAAAAACCAACCCTTGACCCCTCCGTCCTTGCAAACTACCGCCCCATCTCCAACCTCCCTTTCCTCTCCAAAGTCCTTGAACGTGTTGTCACCTCCCAAATCCGTGTTGATTTTTCCCTGAACTGCATGTTTGAATCCCTCCAGTCAGGTTTCCGCCCCTGCCACAGTACCGAAATGGCTCTCATCAAAGTCACAAATGACATCCTTTGTCACGATTGACACAGTTGATAACTCCATCTTCCTCCAATGCCTCTTCACTGCCATCAAGCTAGGTGGGACAGCACTCGCCTGGTTCCATTCTTATCTATCTAATCGTAGCCAGAGAATCACCTGCAATGTCTTCTCTTCCCACTCCCGCATCGTCACCTCTGGCGTCCCCCAAAGATCTATCCTTGGCCCCCTCCTATTTCTCATCTACATGCTGCCCCTTGGCAACATCATCCGAAAACACAGCGTCAGTTTTCACGTGTACACTGACAACGCCCAGCTCTACCTCACCACTACTTCTCTCGAACCCTCCACGGTCTCTAAATTGTCAGACTACTTGTCCGACATCCTGTACTGGATGAGCAGAAATTTTCTCCAATTGAATATTGGGAAGACGGAAGCCATTGTCTTTGGTCCTCGCCACAAACTCCGTTCCCTAGCCACCGACTCCATCCCTCTCCCTAGCATCTGTCTGAGGCTGAACCACACTGCTTGCAACCTCAGTCATATTTGACCCTGAAATGAGCTTCCGACCACATATCCGCGGCATAACTAAAACCGCCTATTTCCACCTCTGTAACATCGCCCGTCTCTGCCCCAGCCTCAGCTCATCTGCTGCTGAAACCCTCATCCATCCCTTTGTTACCTCTAGATTTGACTATTCCAATGCACTCCTGGCTGGCCTCCCACGTTCTTCCCTACGTAAACTTGAAGTCATTCAAAACTCGGCTGCCCGTGTCCTAACTCACACCAAGTCCCATTCACCCATCACCCCCGTGCTCACTGACCTACATTGGCTCCCGGTTAAACAACGCCTTGATTTTAAAATTCCCTGATTATAATCGCTCAACCATTGGTGGCCGTGCCTTCAGCCGCCTAGGCCCTGAGCTCTGGAATTCCCTCCCTAAACCTCTCCGCCTCTCTATCTCTCTTTCCTCCTTTAAGACGCTGCTTAAAACCTACCACTTTGACCAAGCTTTTGATCATCCGCCCTAGTTTCTCCTTATGTGGTTCGGTATCAAATTTTTGTTGGTAACATTCCTGTGAAGCGCCTTAGGATATTTTACTACGTTAAAGGTGCTATATCAATACAACTTGTTGTTGTTGTTGTTGTTGAAAAAGACCAGGCTGATGTGTTTGCAAACATCTTCAGCCAGAAAAGCCGAGTGGACGATCCATCTTGGCCTCCTCCTGAGGTCCCCACCATCACCGAAGCCAGTCTTCAGCCAATTTGATTCACTTCACCTAATATCAGGAAACAGCGGAGCGCACTGGATACAGCAATAGCTGTGGGCCTCGACAATATCCCAGCTGTCATGCTGAAGACTTGTGTTTGAGAACTAGCCGCGCCTCTAGCCAAGCTGTTCCAGTATAGCTACAACACTGGCATCTACCCGACGATGTGGAAAACTGCCCAGGTATGTCCTGTCCACTAAAAACAGGACAAATCCAATCCGGCCAATTACCGCCCCATCAGTCTACTCTCAATCATCAACAAAATGATGGAAAGTGTTGTCGACAGTGCTATCAAGTGGCACTCGCTCACCAGTAACCTGCTCACTGATGCTCAGTTTGGATTCCGCCAGAACCACTCGGCTCCAGACCTCATTACAGCCTTGGTCCAAATATGGACAAAGGAGCTGAATTCCAGAGGTGAGGTGAGAGTAACTTCCCTTGACATCAAGGCAGCATTTGACCGAGTGTGGCATCAAGGGGCCCTAGTAAAATTGCAGTCAGTGGGAATCAGGGGAAAGACTTTCCACTGGCTGGAATCATACCTCGCACAAAGGAAGATGGTTGTGGTTGTTGGAGGCCAATCTTCTCAGCCCCAGGACATCATTGCAGGAGCTCCTCAGGACAGTGTCCTAGGCCCAACCATCTTCAGCTGCTTCATCAATGACCTTCCCTCCATCATAAGGTCAGAAGTGGGGATGTTCGCTGACGATTGCACGGCGTTCAGTTCCATTCGCAACTCTTCAGATAATGAAGCCGTCTATGCCCGCATGCAGCAAGACCTGGACGACATCCAGGCTTGGGCTGATAAGTGGCAAGTAACATTCGCCCCACACAAGTGCCAGGCAATGTCTATCTCCAACAAGAGAGCGTCTAACCACCGCCCCTTGTCATTCAACGGCATTACCATCGCCGAATCCCCCAACATCAACATCCTGGGGGTCACCATTGACCAGAAATTAACTGGACTACCCACATAAATACTGTGGCTATAAGAGCATGTCAGAGGCTGGGTATTCTGCAGCGAGTGTCTCACCTCCTGACTCCCCAAAGCCTTTCCACCATCTACAAGGCACAAGTCAGGAGTGTGATGGAATATTCTCCACTTGCCTGGATGAGTGCAGCTCCAAGAAGCTCGACAGCATCCACAACAAAGCAGCCTGCTTGATTGGCACCCCATCCACCGCCTTAAACATTCACTTCCTCCACCACCGGCGCACCGTGGCTGCAGTGTGTACCATCTACAAGATGCACTGCAGCAACTCGCCAAGGCTTCTTCAACAGTACCTCCCAAACCCATGACCACTACCACCTACCACCTAGAAGGACAAGGGCAGCAGGTGCATGGGAACACTACCACCTCCACGTTCCCCTCCAAGTTACACACCATCCTGACTTGGAAATATATCGCCATTCCTTCATCGTCGCTGGGTCAAAATCCTGGAACTCTCTAACAGCACTATAGAATTACCTTCACCACATGGACTGCAGCGGTTAAAGAAGGCAGCTCACCACCACCTTCTCAAGGGCAATTAGGGATTTGCAATAAATGCTGGCCTTGCCAGCAACACCCATATCCCTGGAACGAATAAAAGAAATGTTGTTGATTTCATTGAATGGCAGAACAGACTCGAGGGGCTGAATGGCCTACTCCCGTTCCTATGTTCCTATATGCACCTACTGTAAGATCTGGGCCTAGAAATTGAGTTTGCGCTGCGCCAGGGCTTTAGCGCCGGAAGTTAGCGCCGGCGCTAAAGCCCTTTGCGCGCGCCAAAAATTCAGTAGCGCCGCGCCCAAACGGCTGCCGGCGCTACTGAAGGGTTTTAGCGCCTGAAAACTGGCGCAACATTGCGGCGCTATTCCGGCGCTGCGGCGCCCGCTGCGGTGCGGCAGGCTCGGGAAGTGCAGGCCTCCTCCTTCCGTTAAGGAGGAGCTGCCTGCACCCGGCCGCGGCCCGCGCAAATCTCATCAAAAATGAGCCCGGCACCTCGGACAAGTGCCGGGCTTGCATCTGTTCCGGGGGGGAGGAGAAGTCCGGGGAGGGAGCTGCGGGCAGGCGGCCGGCGGGAAAGCGGCCGGCCGCCGCGCCTCCTTAAAGCGCCGGCGCAGACTCCGGCAACACTCGTTTGCCGGAGTCTTAGTTGCGGCTGCCACTGGCGAGGCGGCCGCAACTGAATTTCGGCTTGGGGCCGGGTTACCACGGCAACCGGTACGCTGCGCACGCCGATGACGTCATCGGTGCCGGCGCAGCGCTACCGGTCTACCGCCGCGGAAGGGCGCCAGGCAATTTAGGAACCGGCGCCAATTGCAGCGCTAGGCCCTCTAGCGTCGCAAAATCGGTGCTAAGGGCACTGAATTTCTAGGCCCTGGTGTCTAAGCCACATCTTGTTATATGTCTTTACACTTTTTAAATAAATGATCACACTGTATACCACAATTTAAAATATTATCAGTTCATAAAACCGGGAACAATTTTATTTTCATGGCAGAACAGGCTTGAGGGGCTGAGTGGCCTATTCATGTTCCTATGTTCCATCAAATACAACTCTGGCCTTACCCAGCTCAGCTAGTGTCAAGAAGAAGGTTTAAAAGTGCAGCATTTGCCCAAGTAGAGATTCTCTTACACTATGTAAATGTAATGCACCTCATCAAATCAGCATGGGTCACTGAAGGAGGGACTCCTTGAGAGGAGCAGAGTTATAAAAGGGGAATATAAGATCTAAAAGCATATAAAATATAAAAGTTTTGGGGCTAGATTTTCAGTCGCTTGCGCCAGCAGTTAGCGCCTTAAGAGAAGTGATTTTCGGGCGCTATGCGTGTAGCGCCCGGGCGCAGCGCAGTTTGCGCCCCGCCCCAAATTAAGTTGCCCGTTAGCGCCGGCGCAAAGTTTAGCGCCCGCCCGGATGCGCGCGCAGAAAATGACGTCACATCCTCGTGCAACGCCCTTTGGCCGCCCCGATTGCAAACTTCAGTCGGACCGCCCCATTGTGCGGCGGGCGGCCGGAGCGTTTGGAAAAAGGAACGCAACACAACCAGCGCGGGCCCCGGGGGGCGCTAATTAAAGGGAACGTCCTCTCCAGTATAAAGGCCAGCCTTTTTTCAGAAACAGTCTTGTGCAACGCATTTCTGGAGACACAACAAGGAGGATAGCTAACTGGTTTCAAGCAGCAAGAGCCAGGTATTTTTGGACTCAGGCCATAGCGCTGCAAGTGGCCATTTGGAAATTAGACTGTTTGCCAGGATTTGATGGGGGCTGCATGGGGTGCCAACGCGCAGCTGCAGCGCCATGTCCGTAGGGCTCGCAGACGCATTGTGAGAGGGGCAGCCCTGGCTAGAGGCAGAGGGGGCTACAGGCGTCGGCCACGTAGGCCTTACCCAGTCAGGCTATACCGCCAGCAGCGCTCCTACCTAAACATGAGTGCCGCGCGATGTGTTAGAAGGCTCCGATTCCGAAAGGAGGTGATTGCAGAGATCTGCCACCTGCTTCGCTGAGATCTGCGGCCAAAGCTCAGGTGCAGGACGTCTCTGTCGGTGGAAGTGAAGGTGACGGTGGCATTGAACTTCTATGCCACCGGCTCCTTCCAATACGCTGCTGGGGACATAGCAAACATCTCCCAGTATGGCGCGCATCGCTGCATCCGCCACGTGACCGAAGCACTGTTCAGAAGGAGAAGCCAATTCATCTCCTTCCCCATGGCCCTCGAGAGCCAGCATCAGCGCGCATTGGGATTTGCCAGACTCGGGGAATTCCCCTTGGTGCAGGGCGCCATTGACTGTACGCATGTGGCTTTGCGGGCCCCTCTGGAGCATGGCGAGCAGTATCGCAACAGGAAGGGCTACCATTCTCTGAATGTGCAGCTGGTATGTGACCACAAGCAGCGCATCATGGCAGTCAATGCCAGCTTCCCAGGCAGCAGCCACGATGCCTTTATCCTGCGGCAGAGTACTGTGCATGACATGTTCCAGGCACAGCCTCCCCCAAGAGGATGGCTCATCGGGGACAAAGGCTATCCTTTGTGCACCTGGCTCATGACCCCGCTCCGCGCGCCCAGGACCGCTGCTGAAGAGGCCTACAACGAGAGCCATCAAACCACCCGCAACATCATCGAGCTAACTATTGGGGTCCTCAAGCAGCGGTTCCGCTGCCTTGATCGCTCCGGAGGAGCTCTCCAGTATTCGCCGGACCGGGTCTCCCAATTTGCGGTGGTTTGCTGCATGCTACACAACCTGGCTATCCGCAGGACTCAGGCACTGCCACCTGACGTTGGACCAGCACCTCAGGAGGAGGAGCAGGAGGAGCATGAGGAGGAGGAGGAGGAGCAGGAGTACGTTCCCAGGAGGGAGCGACCAGGGCCAAGGGCCGCACGACGCCACCTTATTACACGGTACTTCTAAGCCCCCTGTCAGGGAATGGCCAGGGGCCATGAGGGAAGATGAATGCAGCCGCTCCGCAAGCCCTCAGCCGGCGAAGCCAACAAACACTAAGAAGAACAACCATGGAGACTGCATGAATAAAGATAATTTTTTATTGCACAAAAATGAAAAGCCCTTCCCACATGAATCCCCAAAAACAATAAACGGGCCCCACAAAAAGCCCAACAAACGACTCACTCCCACAAACTGGGGAGGAGTCACTCCACCTTTCTTCAAACCGGGCCTCAACGTCGGCCTAACGCAAAAAATAAGCCCTCCAAAAGCACAACCATGGGCAAAATAAAGATGGCCACCGCCATATTAAAGGAAAGCTGCCCACACCCTCTACTGAGTGGCCCGCGAGGGCGAGACCTTGGCCAGCCTTTTGCCTCCCCTGCCCGGCCTGCTGCTCCTTCGCAAGCTCTGCCCAGTGGCTGCTGCGAGGCTGGGGGAAGGCGCCTGAGGCTCAGATGCCCTTCCGCCAGATGCCGCTGGGGGGCGGCCTACACGGCGTTTGGGCCTCGAGGGGCCGTCTGCTGAGTGGCGCACCTGAGCCTGGCCACCATCAGCTGCAGCCGCTTGCCCTTGACGCCCCAGTGGGGGAATGGCGGCGACGGATGGCGCAATGTGGGCCAGCTGGCGTCTGGGATGCGCTGGCTGGTGCTGTGGCGCGATGGCACTCGGCCGGGCCCGCACTGCAGGATCCGCAGCAATCAGCCGACGGGCGGCTTGCTGGGATGGTCCAGCGCGGCGGCTGCCCTGGCGATGCCTGCCTGAGACAGCGCGTGTGGCAGCAGTGAGTGCCCCTGTGGTCCTGGTGTGCGCGCGCATCACATCCGCCAGGGTCTTGACGGCATCAGTCAGCATGCGGCCACTCGCGGCAGTTGCTGCCCCGAACTCGCGCACACTGGTCGCCAGCGACTCGATGGCCTCAGGCATGCGCCCCACCACGCTCATGAGCTCCGTGTGTCGCCGGTCCGAGTCGTCGGCCATCTTATCCAGCTTCCGCACCTCCTCCGAAGTGAAGGTGTCCGGACTGGAGTCGCGACTCTCCCGCTGGGGAGGAGGGGGCCGAACTAGGGGACCCTTGCCGCGTTGGTGACGGCGAGTGTGCCGAGCAGCAGCACTCCCCTCTGATCCTTCCCCCCTTTGGGGGGAAGGCCGCGGGCCACGCGCACGGCTGCTGGGTGGCTGGACGCCACTGGTCCCAGAAGCTGCATTGCCCTGCGACAGTTCCTCCAGGCACTCGTCCAGTGAGGAGGTGTCAAGCATTTCCTCCTCTCCTGCGGGACGTGACTGTTCCCCCAAAGGTCCGGCTTGCTCCTCCTCCTCCTCCTGGTCGGAGGTGCTGTCACTGGCAGCTTCAGGGTCCTGGTCGTCACCAGCTGAAAGCAGGAATGCACAAGAGTAGCTTCAGAGTGAGGAGACGGCGCCAGCGAGGGAGTTAGGACTGGTGGGATTCAGCGCATTGGTGGGACAGTGGCAAAGGAGGTAGCTCGGATGGGCCAGTGCGACGCGAGAGGGCCAAAAGGCGAGGTCCTTACCATTGCCGGGCAGTGGAGGGTCGGATACACCGCACGCTGTGGGGACAATCACACGGGCTCCCATGAGCACACACACGCGCTCCTCCAGCCGAGTGAGCTTCTGCAGCTTGGCGCGGCCACCCCTGGCACGGGCCTGGCGATTAAACGCTACTTTAGCCTGCAAGAGAAAGGACGGGCTGTAAGTGCGCAGTGAAGCCCTGATGTAGTGTGCACTGCCTCCCATGGTGGAATAGCTTGGACAGAGTGAAGCCCTGATGTAGAGTGCACTGCCTCCCATGGTGGAATAGCTTGGACAGAGTGAAGCCCTGATGTACTGTGCACTGCCTCCCATGGTAGAATAGCTTGGACAGAGTGAAGCCCTGATGTACTGTGCACTGCCTCCCATGGTGGAATAGCTTGGACAGAGTGAAGCCCTGATGTAGAGTGCACTGCCTCCCATGGTGGAATAGCTTGGCCAAAGTGAAGCCCTGATGTAGTGTGCACTGCCTCCCATGGTGGAATAGCTTGGACAGAGTGAAGCCCTGATGTACTGTGCACTGCCTCCCATGGTGGAATAGCTTGGACAGAGTGAAGCCCTGATGTAGTGTGCACTGCCTCCCATGGTGGAATAGCTTGGACAGAGTGAAGCCCTGATGTAGAGTGCACTGCCTCCCATGGTGGAATAGCTTGGACAGAGTGAAGCCCTGATGTAGTGTGCACTGCCTCCCATGGTGGAATAGCTTGGACAGAGTGAAGCCCTGATGTACTGTGCACTGCCTCCCATGGTGGAATAGCTTGGACAGAGTGAAGCCCTGATGTAGTGTGCACTGCCTCCCATGGTGGAATAGCTTGGACAGAGTGAAGCCCTGATGTACTGTGCACTGCCTCCCATGGTGGAATAGCTTGGCCAAAGTGTAGAGTGCCGAATGGCCATTTGATGCTCATGACTGTCCCAATGCTGCTGGCTGAGGGCTGGCCAATAGGACTTTCAGCTCCCTTTGCCCATCATGTCAGGTGTACATGCAAGAATGAGGAGGAGACTGGAAAGGCTACTCACCTTCACAATCCTGGTCAGATCGTTGTATTTTTTACGACATTGTTTGTGGGTCCTGGGGGCCTCGCCGGTGAACGTCACCCTCTGGGCGATCTGCTTCCAGGCTTTGGTGCAGTCATGGTGGGTTGGATTCCTCCCACTCTCTGGAAACAAGATCTTGCGCCTCACCTCCAGAGCTGTGACCATTATGTCCAGATCACCCTCTGAGAAGCGCAGGGCACGCTGACGGGCCTTCTCTGGCGTTGCCATGACTCCCTGGGGCTGAGCAGCAGTGTTGAGGCCTCTTTGCAAGGCTGCAGTGTGCAGGGCGTGGCAGCAGACCAATTCGTCCCTTCCCCCTTTAACAGCTGGTCGGCACCACGGGGTCTGCTGTCAGTGCAAAAATGACCGCACCCGCGCTGCGCCCCGCCTGGGCGCTATCCCTCTGGACCGCCGGCTTAGCGCCTAAAGGTAGGAGTGGAACGCCTCTTTTAGCGCTCCACCACTCCCTTAGGGCGAAGCCACTGAATTTCCGGCAACGGGGCGCTACTTTGGGGCGGGCGCTAACTTCGGGCGGGCGCTAAGGTTAGCGCCCCAAAACTGTCTATACTGAAAATCTAGCCCTTGATATTTTACATGCGCTTGCTGTTGGGCTATCCAAAGTAAACCCGTAGTTGCTGTTTCACCTGATAGCACCATATGGGACAAACAGAAAAATGCAGGCATGAGGTTTTGCTGTCTGTGCCCCTCACGAGCATCTTGCAAGCCAATCCAGAGAGATCGTGCTGCTTTTATCTGAACAGTCAAAGGATGACCTCTGGCAAAACTGGGCTGATAATCACTTAAACACATTACAGAGGTCCAGCATTACTTGTTCACTGGTTCAGTGGCTTCACAACACCTTGATGTGTATCATTTATGGATCAGGAGGGGGGAAGACTCCCTGGCAATTTCCATCTTGTCTTCTCTGCAAAAAGGCCACGTTCTCAGAATTGTAGTTCTTGTCAATACTGCGTGTTTTCAAAATGCAAATCCTCCGCTTCTGGAAGCTGATATGCAACTCCTTTCCCTTTTGCCTCTTTGCAGAACCCTTTGAATGCACTAAGCTGCAGGTGATGCACCAAATACATGCTGGGTATAGGAGTGAGATATAAAAAATGGTTCTTTTAATGGCTAACTGAGTTCATCGAGTGAGTAGGTGAACAATGCAGACCAGTTCTTGTGTTTTATCTGTAGTCCACATTGAGTTTGTTGGTTTCAGCCAGAATGACAGCAGGGTTATGACAATTAGCCTCAGCATCTGCATTAGGGAGGACAAAATCGGCCACTCTCGATTGCTAGCCAGCAACCACTGCTATAATTATGCAGGAATATGCTTGGCTGTAACGGCTGTCCATTCAAATAGGCCACTGACACTGTCAAGGCTTGCACTTAAATAATGTCTACTTAGGAGAGGTAACCACAGGGCAGCTGGCACCCATGGAGCGGCACCCAAACAAACAATTGGCACCTTCATCAGTTGGGGGCAGGGAGAAAATTGCTGCGAAAAATAATTTTTTTCACCTCCACAGCCAGTACTTTTTTAACAGTGGCAAATAGCACAAATCACTGAAAACTGCAGTCTGCGTATCTGCTAAGAGATTGTTGGGAGTTCTTGGCCATTGGTGTCTCAGTGAGGAGCAGCTTGAAAAAACACATGACTTCATCGGGCACAGACAGTGATCTGAACGTCGGCCTGAGCCGGGCTTTTCCATCAGGTGAAGGTCGGCGTGAAGAGGATCGGGAAGCTGAAGGGGTCCTCCAGGTGTTTTTCTTTGAATGTTACTCTGTGAGGCCAGAAGGAGCAGGAGTGCATAGGCCTGTCCTGCCCCAGCCTCCTCCCTGCACCCACCGCCACCCTCCTCCGCCGTCCTTCCCTACCGAGACTCTTCCTGAGTGCCACTGGGTGGCTGTTGGCAGGCCAACTTTCCAGATGCCGGCAGCCACTTTCCTCCTGTTCCAGGTTATTTGTGCAGGTATTAATTTTAAAAGAGCAAGGTGTGTTGGTGCCCAAAGAAGTAAAGGGACAGTAGCCAGTGTGTTGTCTTGCCTTTCCTCACCGCAGTGCCACAGCCACCTCTCTCCACATGGCAAACAAGACATTTTTTTGTAATTTCCTCCCTTGGAGATCCAGCAGTTTAGCAACCCTGAAAATGTCAGGTAATGAGGTTTTAGAGTCCGTCCATTTCCCCCACCCCCCTCCCGGCCTGCCACTCGCCTTCATTTCAGACCACTAGAGCTCAGACACGTACTGCCACGAGAGCCAGGAAATTATACACTTGTCGGCTGCTGGTTTAATGGCACAAAATACTCAGGAACAGCACAAAATGCAGGCTGCTAGGGTACATAGTTATTCTATACGGCTGCAAAACACAAAGGAGCTGGATGGAGTGAAGACTATTGGGACTCTGATAAATCCTGCTATTAAGAAATATGGACCTGACACCATATAAGTTAGCAGCAGTCGGATATATACTGCCACTCAGCATTTGCGAATTGGACAGAGAAGAAACTGTCAAGACTCAGACCTGTATCGCTAGGGAAGCAGATGCAATATAGGGTGCCAGAACTCAGACACACTCAGCCAGTGGGCATCAGAATTGAACACAGTAGTGTCTAGACAACCAGAATGTGTGAGTATACTACACTAAATACCAAAGGAACAATCTCCCTGACTTTATGATTTTAACATAGAAACATAGAAATATAGAAGATAGGAGCAGGAGTAGGCCATTCGGCCCTTCGAGCCTGCTCCGCCATTCAATGAGATCATGGCTGATCATCCAAATTCAGTACCCTGTCCCTGCCTTCTCCCCATATCCCTTGATCCCTTTAGCCTTAAGAAATATATCCAACTCTTTCTTGAATATATTTAATGAACTGGCCTCCACTGCTCTCTGGCAGAGAATTCCACAGGTTCACCACTCTCTGGGTGAAGAAATTCCTCCTCATTTCAGTCCTAAATGGCTTACCCCTTATCCTTAGACTATGACCCCTGGTTCTGGACTCCCCGGCCATCAGAAAAATCCTTCCTGCATCTAGTCTGTCCAGACCTGACAGAATTTTATAGGTTTCGATGAGCTCCCCTCTCAATCTTCTAAACTCCAGTGAGTATAAGCCCAATCGACACAATCTCTCCTCATACGTCATTCCTGCCATCCCAGGTATCAGCCTGGTGAATCTTCGCTGCACTCCTTCCATGGCAAGAATGTCCTTCCTCAGGTAAGGTGACCAAAACTGCACACAATACTCAAGGTGTGGTCTCACCAAGGCCCTGTACAACTGTAGCAAGACATCCTTGTTCCTGTACTTGAACCCTCTTGCTACGAAGGCCAACATACCATTTGCCTTCTTAACCGCCTGCTGCACCAGCATGCTTACCTTCAGTGACTGGTGCACAAGGACACCCAGGTCTCTTTGCACTTCCCCTTCTCCCAATCTATTGCCATTCAAATAATAATCTGCCTTCCTGTTTTTGCCACCAAAGTGGATAACCTCACATTTATCCACATTATAGTGCATTTGCCATGTTTCTGCCCAATCACCCAACCTGTCCAAATCGTACTGGAGTTTCATGACATCCTCCTCACAGCTTACCCTCCCACCCAGCTTTGTGTCGTCTGCAAATTAGGAGATATTACATCCAATTCCCTCGTCCAGATCATTAATATATATTGTGAACAGCTGGGGTCCTAGGACTGATCCATGCGGTACCCCACTAGTCACTGCCTGCCACTCGGAAAACGACCCGTTTATTCCAACTCTTTGCTTTCTGTCCGCCAACCAGTTCTCTATCCAAGTCAATACCTTGCCCCCAATCCCATGTGCCTTAATTTTACATGCTAATCTCTTATGTGGGACCTTATCGAAAGCCTTCTGAAAGTCCAAATACACCACATCCACTGGTTCTCCCTTATCTATTTTACCAGTTACATCCTCAAAAAATTCCAGTAGATTAGTCAAGCATGATTTACCTTTTGTAAATCCATGTTGACTTTGTCCGATCCTGTCACTGCTTTCCAAGTGCTCTGCTATTACATCTTTTATAATAGACTCCAGCATTTTCCCCACTACCGATGTCAGGCTTACCGGTCTATAATTCCCCGCTCTTTACCACCTTTTTTGAATAGTGGGGTAACATTAGCTACCCTCCAATCCATGGGTACCGTTCCAGAGTCTATCGAGTTCTGGAAGATGACCAGCAATGCATCTACTATCTCTAGGGCCACTTCCTTAAGTACCCTGGGATGTAGACCATCAAGCCCTGGGGATTTATCGGCCTTCAGTCCCATCAATTTTCCTAACACCATTTCCCTACAAATACTGATTTCTTTCAGTTCCTCCCTTTCATCAGACCCTATGTTCCCCGGCATCTCTGGGAGGTTATTTGTGTCCTCCTTTGTGAAGACAGAACCAAAGTATGTATTTAGTTGGTCTGCCATTTCCTTGTTTCCCATTATAAATTCCCCTGATTCTGACTGTAAGGGACCTACGCTTGACTTCACCAATCTTTTTCTCTTCACATATCTATAAAAGCTTTTACAGTCAGTTTTTATGTTTCCTGCTAGCTTACTCTCATATTCTATTTTCCCTTTCTTAATTAATCCCTTTGTCCTCCTTTGTTGACTCCTAAACTGCTCCCAATCCTCAGGATTATTGCTTTTTCTAGCCAATTTATATGTCCTCTCCTTGGATCTTATGCTATCCCTAATTTCCCTTGTTAGCCACGGTTGAGTCACCTTTTTTGTTTTATTTTTATGCCTTTCAATGTGGCTTGGGGGCAGGTCAGCTGCCTTCCGGGTTCCGATCCCGCCCCCAACGACGTCCTAAGCACAGATGCTATTTTGTGTCAATTGGCCTTGTTAAGCCCGCCCTGCGGGCTTGCCGGCCAAATAAGAGAAAGCCAGTTTCAGATGACGTTAGTTGATGACGCATCATCTGCCGGTATTCTTAAAGGGGCCACGCACAATTTCTTTTGACAAGTGATTTTTCAGTGTTTGACAGCATTGAGCTGCTGCAAACGCTGATAATCACTGTAGAAAGGTGCGCCCTTGCACCCAGGCTCTCCAGTGACTCCCTCCTTAGGCTAGAACAGATGGCAGCTGCAGCTAAGGTTACAGAAGTGATCTGTCACTGGTGAGAGAGGTTCTCCCAATGAGGTGGGACGACACAAACACTTCAAAACTTGTTACCTACAGAAAAGTCTAAACAATTAAAAATGATTTTCCCAACATTTTCTTACCTCTGAAACTCACCAGTATACCATTGGATCATTCACACCACTTCTGCAGCTGTCATCAATGAAGCAACATTACAGTAGACCCACGGCATGCCACACTTACTCTGGCGTGGTGTCCGGACGTCGGGAAGCCTGCAGTAGACCTGTCAAAATTGGAGAAAGCCTCTTAACTGCCTGTTATCAACCTGTTAACAAGCAGTTAAGTGGCTATAATCCTCTTCCTGCCGCTAGGTGTCGGGTCCATGCGCAAATCGGGGACCCGACACCCAGGAAGATTGTTTGGAGGCAGGTTGACAGCGGGTTCAGGACCCGCTGTCAATCTTTGCAATTTTGCCACCAGTCCCGCCTCCAAACCCGCCCCCTGAGCACCGGCAAAATTTCTCCCTATGTGTCTAGGCAAATGGAGCACCTTACGCCAGTTTCAGGCCCCTTTGCAAAATTGGATCGCGACTGTCTGCAGCAAGCGCCACACATGATGCAGTCAATCTTCTTAGGCTTAAAGCAGCCAAACCTGTGCTCCTCCTGACACAATATTGAAACTGCGACAGCTGCTGGCCAAGGCTCGGTCTCCTTCCCCACCCTGACTGACAGTAGGCTCATTGCTGGCGTCTCAGCTGGTTGATTTACCTCCTCTGCCACTGATGCACTACCTCCTGGGACATGACTAGTGCCCCCAGCATGCTGGTCACACCCTGTTAATGCAAGAGGACCAATTTTGCGTGGTCTTCTTGCACGTCACTTTCAGCACAGCAGTCGTTGCTGCCGCTGGGTTCCCGCCCGGATTTAGGAGTAAACTGATTTCTCGGCTTTGTTTTCTAGGTTGCAAAGCCCAAATTTCTCCGTTTTTCCTCAAAATCTCAGATCCCTGACACTGGGGATTAGTGTTGATGCTCTTCACTGCACTGCTTATAACACTTCAATCTCTCTTTTGTTTCTTGGCAACTAGTACTGGACCGTTTTCTACGTGCAGTTTTATCAGAACATTATAAAGCTTGACAATTACCTCCCTGACTTAAATGCGACTGTTTTGGCTATTGGTTCAACGTCCTATTGGTATTGTTGATTACTGCTCTGCATAGTTGGACATGTTTATTGTTGAATCTCCTGGGGCTCTTTCAGCTTCACCCTTTGTTATTTCAACACCATTCACGCAGTAAGCATGTTGTTTATTTTTCCTCCTTATGCATAACATGTTACACTTGTCTGCATTAAATTTCATCTGCCATTGTTCAACTCATTGTGCAGTTTATGAGCTGCCTCTTCTGATTCAACTGTCCCTTTGTGTCGGCTCATGTGGAGCATAAACGCCAGCATAAACCAGTTGGGCCAAATGGCCTGTTTCTGTGCTGTAGACTCAATATTAATTCCTAGTGTGGTATTGACCACTTAAATTTGAGTTTTTGAATCCAGGTCATTTATATAAATTACTAGCTGAAGTGCCCGGCGGTGCCGAGGCTTTTTCGAGGGCATGTTGTTGTTGGAAGAGAGAGAGAGAGTGCGACTGGGGGGGAAGAGAGAGAGCGACTGGGGGGTAGAGAGAGAGCGACTGGGGGGTAGAGAGAGCGACTGGGGGGTAGAGAGAGAGCGACTGGGGGGAAGAGAGAGAGCGACTGGGGGGGAAGAGAGAGAGCGACTGGTGGGGAAGAGAGAGAGCGACTGGGGGGAAGAGAGAGAGCGACTGGGGGGTAGAGAGAGAGCGACTGGGGGGAAGAGAGAGAGACTGGGGGGAAGAGAGGGCGGGTGGGGGGAAGAGAGGGCGGTGGGGGGAAGAGAGGGTGGGGGGAAGAGAGGGAGGGGGGAAGGGAGGGCGGGGGGGAGGGGGGAGGGGGGAAGGGGGGAGGGGAGAGGGGAAGGGGGGGAGGGGGAGGGCGGGGGGGTGAAGGGAGAGCGGGGGGAAGGAGGGGGAGGGGGAGGGGAAGGGGGGGAGGGGGAGGGGAAGGGGGGAGGGGAGGAAGGAAGGGAGGGCTTGAGGCTGAGAGACGGCCACGGCCACGACCGGTTGCCGGGGTAACCCTGCCGCGCCGCCCCGCCCCGCACTCCCGAGAGCCCCGCTCTCGAAGCCCCAGCCGCCCCGCCCCGCACTCCCGAGAGCCCCGCTCTCCGAGCCCGCCCCGCACTCCCGAGAGCCCCGCTCTCCGAGCCCCGCCCCCCCCCCCGGCCGAGAGCCCCGCTCTCCAAGCCCCAGCCGCCCCGCCCCGCACTCCCGAGAGCCCCGCTCACCAAGGCCGAGATCCGCACTCTCGAGAGCCCTGCCCGAGCCGAGCGCGGAACAGAGAGAGACGCCGCGTCTCACCTGCTCCTGCTGCGCGTGCACCCTGACCCTCGTGGCTGATGCCGTTGCCCCGGGTAACGTGACACGGGGGGGTGGTGGTGAGGAGCTTAGCAGAAGCCCAATTACCTAGCTCGGGCCTGGCTGGGCAAGAAAGGCCCAGGCTTTCAGGCCTAAGAAAAAAACGGGTAAAGGTAGGAAAAAGAATCTTCAGGTTAGAGAAAATATTTACAAATGAGTGATTTTTTTTAAAACAATTTAATAAATTAAATTTTATTTTGCTGGAAATGTATATTTGAAAAGAAAGACGCAGAAAGCAGGAAAAAGAATGGAAGCAAGATGGCGGCTACTCACCTCGGTTCAGAACGATAAGGCCCGCCCACACACGCACCGATTGGTCGACCGTCAGGTGACCAAAGCCTAGGATTGGTCAATCGTCCCGTCACTCCACCGTAGGAGGGCCCGGCCGCACGCGGCAGCAACCCGGCGTACGATTGGTCGACCTCGAGGTCACTCTGTCGCTAGTGAGCGGATAATGAGATGCTAATGAGTGGAATGTTGAAGGTTTTTCAGATACCGCGGGCGCAATTTTTGTCCGGCCGAAACGTAAATACGCTTAAGACCGTTTTGGAAAGGTAAGCTTTCTTTCGACGTAACGCACGCGTAGGTACGCCCTGTAACTTTCGAGCGCATAGCCGCCCAGACGCACACGTGACACATACAGACAGAAGGACAGAAAGACAGAAAGACAGACAGACAGATAGACAGAACGATCCTTTTATATATATAGATAAATAAAAACAGAAAATGCTGGAAATACTCAGCAGGTCAGGCTGCATCACATCTCCATCACTCTGCCTTCCCTACCCAACTCCTGCACATCCTTATTCACACCAACTTACCTTGCACCTCCACCCATCCCGCTCAGTTCCCGACCCGCTGTCAACATTTTTTTCCCCACCTGACCCACCACCAACCGCGCCCACTGACCCCCCAAAAAATTTTCCCCAATGTTTCAGGTTGATGACCTTTCATTAGAACTGGAAAAGAATAGAGATGTGACAGGTTTTAAGCAAGTACAGAGGCAGGGAAAGGTGGGAGGGGAGGAAAGAACAAATGGGAAGGTTTGTATTAGGGTAGAAGGCAGGAGAGATTAAATGACAAATGCTTTTATATAAATTATAAATAGTAGTAGTCCCAGCACTGAACCCAGAGGCACCCCATTCAGTACTCTCTTTCTCCCCACCCCCTCACCGCCGTCCCCCTTTTTGACAGATGAAACGCCATACGTTGACGTGCTCTGCAACCGGCTTTCCCTTGATTGGCCTGCTAAGCCCGCCAAAGTCAATCAAGGGAAAATAGCGTGGGTTGGCCACAAATCGATGGAGTCGGGACATCGACCCGACAAACAACAGTCCTGCCTCCAACACGCCCCCATTCACAAAATTGCCCCCATTGTTTCCTACCCTTCAGACAGCTTCTCATCCAGTCCCAGGATTTACCCTAAATCTACACAGATTTGAGTTTAATTAATAGCCTTTCATATGGATCTTTATTAAAAACATTTTAGAAGTCAAAATATACGACTTGATGGGGCCGACCGCCGTCTATTTGGGTTGTCACTTTCTCACTGTTGTTGCAGAGATTGGTCAGGCAAGATTTTTCCCCTTCTGAATCCAATCTGACTGCTGTTAACTAGGTTATTAAAGTTTACTCCTGATATCGAATTCCATTATTTTACATGGAATGGAAGAAAATTAAATGGGTGTGTAGTTAAAATAACAACAGAAAATGCTGGGACCCTTCATCAGACCCGAAACGTTAACCCTGTTTCTCTCTCCACGGATGCGGCCTGGCCTGCTGAGTATTTCCAGCATTTTCTGTTGTTATTTCAGATTCCCAGCATCCGCAGTATTTTGCTATTATATGGGTGTGTAGTTGCCTGGCTGCCCTTTTTGAATATGGACACCACATTAGCCTGTTTCCAATCTGCTGATACCTCCATAATGTACAGTAACACTTTCATAATGAATATCTGGGCCTCACAAGTTTCCTCCCTAGTCTCTCTCAACACCTTGGAATAAGTACCATGTATTTTTGGTGATCTATTTGCTTTGAGCCCATTACTCTGTCTATGTCTCCCATCTTATTTATCACATTGATTTTACTGAGGATTTCTTTCTTAGGAAAAGGGATGTTGCTCATGTTTTCTCTTATGAATCTTTGGAGGAAGCAGTCATTCAGAATAGTTATACTTTATATGCTCTTCCTCAGTATTGAGCCCATTACCTGGTCTCTACATCCTGGCAATATGGAAAGGCTTATTTGTGTACTTATTTATTCATTCTCGGGTTGTGGGCGTTGCTGGTGAGGCCTAGATTAATTTCAGTCTTTGGATTTTGTCACTGCTACTTAAATTATGCATCCTCTGAATCCAAAGACTGAATTTATGTAAACACTGACCCAAGTTACAAGAGTTGGGTGCGTTACTTTGGAAAGATATGATCAGCAATGTTTGATCTTATCATTGTTTGAATTGGCAAAGGATTTTGTGATGTTCATTTAGTCATGCGACCAGTCATGACTGAGAAAAGTGAACTTGTGCCTTAGGTGCTTTATAAATTGAAATTGCTTTCATCATTGTCCTTGTGTGCTGATGGGAGAACAAGGTTGGGGCTTTCTTCCATTTCAGTCAAAAGAAAACCAAGTGCTGAGTATATTTTACACTGAAATTTTCAGCTCACATGGGCATTTTGATGTATCTATGCTCTCTCATTCTGAGTCACTTTCAAAACCTTCTTTAACAATACTTAGGATGGTAAAGCTTTCTTAAGGCAGTAGTGCGCCATTTTCTACACTTTTTATCTGCCGGTTAACAAAGGATTCATTGTGTAGACGATGTTAAGGTGCCTTGGGGCCAGAAGTTTTTGCTTCTGCTGGTAAATATTCTAATGACAGGGTTCATTGTTCTTCTGGTTCCTGCTAAACTTGCATTACATGGTGTTTCTACAATTCAAAAATGTTGGATATAATTAATATATATATCTGTGCATTATATGTTTCTAAATTTGTAATTAATTCTGTTTTATTGATGGTAACTCTGGCTAGTTAATTTCACAAAACACACCCATTTCATTGTCTTGATAAAGGGTTTTGACCCGAAACGTTGACTCTAATTTCTCTCCACGGATGTTGCCTGGCCTGCTGAGTTTTTCCAGCATTTTCTGTTGTTATTTCCATTTCATTTTACTTTTTGGTTCGCCAGGTGCCTGACCCTCGTGGCAACCCATTGCCATATTTAAGAGTCTCCAAACTAACTAAGGAATTCACACAGGAAGAGTTTCTGTTCGGCTTCTAAGAGTGCTCTCTCTCTCTCTCTCTCTCCCTCCATGGGGACACCTCACTTACCTAAGTCCAAAGAGTTTAGGCACAGGTTGTCAAGAGCCAAAGCTTATGGATCCTCAACTGTGCTTTTAACCAGCTACAACCATGCAGCTTGCTAGCATGGAGCAATAGTGAGCTTATTCTTTCCTGTCTAACCAGGAACACCCTACCCATTCATGCATTGGCTTGTAGGGTTATCTGAAGCTGAGTGGGAAGAATCTTAGCTTCCAGTGACAAGTCTACACCTCCAAGTTGTATTAATGAGCCAGGCTGGCCATTCCATAGAACAGTACCCCAGAGTACAATGGTTCAGATAATTGGATTACCGAGTTCCTCATAGCGGGGGTCATTTCTTCCATTGATTTCAATGGAATGAAAATCAGATGGGTTCTACAACGGATGGACAATCCACCCTCCCAAATTACTGCCCATACCGCAAAGCTGAAAATTACCCCTCGAGGGTTGACATGTTTCTGACCACCTACACCCAGGTGCACCACCTACAAGACATGGGGAATGATTAATTTAATACCTCGTAGTTCTCGGTAACTATTCCTTTGTGGTAGTCCCACTAAATTTAGGGGGCAACTTCAGAATGTGATGTTCATGAGGGTGTGATTATTAAAGGATTCAGTGCAAATTCAAAGCTCACCTATTCACCAAATATAATCTGGGTATATGGAAATAAACAGACACTAAGCATATCATTGAAAGAAACAGGGTAATGATCTGTAAGGTATTATAGTTCATAAGAGAATTCAGGGAGGGGCCTTATTATAGAAACCTGTTGCCAATTCAGAATAAATTGTCATCTATGTGTGTTCCTTTTCCAGCTGCTAAGGCCCTAAGCTCTGGAATTCCCTCCCTAAACCATTCCCGTCTCTCTACCTCGCTCTCCTCCTTTAAGAGGCTCCTTAAAATCTATCTCTTTGACCAAGCCTTTGGTCTCCTGTCCTAATATCTCCTTATGTAGCTCGGTGTCAAATTTTGTTCGATAATCGCTCCTGTGAAGTGCCTTAGGAAGTTTTATGTTAAAGGTGCTATATAAATACAAATTGTTGTTGTTTATAGAACAAACTTACTTTTTAATACGGGTAGTTTTTCTCCAATTTACCTTAAAAGTGAAGCAGCACAATTTGGTCGGATCAGAATTTGAAATATTACACATTGCTGCAAAATAAAGGCAGAAAGCACTTCGATACAATGCTTATAATATCAGAGCATACAGAATTAAACTTGTTGCAGAAAACTTCACGTAGCACAACTGTCAGTTATTTTCTGGTTGTTGTTGCGGTGAAACCTGCTCATCAGATTGATATCACGTCATGAGCTTCAAATTTTACCAAACGTAATTTTCCTCTGAATTTTGAATTTCTTGTTGGAACCTAACAAATGTTACCCAGAGGCAAAAAGAAAAAACTTAAAATGATGGAAATCTACTGTTAAGTCTGTGTGTTATAATGAGAATTACTACACAGACCACAAAAGAGTAAATTCAACAGGTCTTTACTAGTCGAAGGTCAGGGCTGAACTGCCCAATAAATCATTACACAGCACTTATATACCGGTGTGGTCACCACCGGTATTACAGTATACAGCAGCCAAGATAAAGTAGTGCAACTCTTAAAATAGTTCTCTTAAAGGTGGAACGGTTACATACACCACAATCCTCCCTTTTTAGCTTAACAGTATATATTCCCCATTAAACATAACATAATAACATATGTACACAACTTCATGTAAAAACAGTTCACAGATTCAGTCTCTGAGGAGGCCTCCTGATCCGAGACGGATAACGCCTTTCAGGGGTCTCTGGTTCTCGTTGCTGGGGTGACTCATCTACTAGTCCTTCACTGGACTTAACAGCTTGAACTTTCGTAACTTCAGAACCAGCATTGTTGACTTCTAAAGGCTCGAGTGCCTTGGGAAGTTTTTCTGCTTCCAGACTGATTTGGCTCAGTTCGGAGGGACCACGTGCGTGACCTGGTAGGGGTGATAATGGTTCAGATGAGTCATCATCTTCTGCTTCCTCTCTATTGTCTTCTATTTCCTCCATCACTTCAGCTTTTGCCTCTGCCACCAATTCCCTGAGTGGCTTATTACTGCTGACACTGCTCACAAAAGGGTGCTCTTTCTTCTTAGCTTTCAACTGATCGATGAATTTGACATATTCCCTTTCTTGCTCAGCTTTGATTCGTTTGGCCTCATCGCGCAGACGGTTTGTGTGTTCCTGTTCCATTTTCTCAATCAGCTGCTTCTGCTGTCTTTCCAGATTCTCCCACTCTGTGTCAAAGAACTTTTTCTTTGCATTCATCTCTTGCTCAAAACGGCGAATCATTTGTTCTAATTGCTGTTGTAGTTTGAAATTGAGTTGCGTTCGAGCCCGGTGTTCCTCAGAAATGTGCATGTCTGTAGACTGGACAGACTCAGAATTCTCTGTCAAACTATGTTGTTGTTGTTCAGTGGAATTCTGTTCTGATACTTTGTTCTCTTCTGAAGCATTTATGCACTCCTTCGTTTTTCCATCATTAGTCTGCAAGTCCATTTTAGACTTGTCTTTTGCACATGGGCTGGTCTTACCATCATCAGTTCCAGAGTCTGAGCTGATTGTCTTCACCGAGTTCTCACTCTCTGCTTTGTCACTGTCACTGCTGCATATGCCCTCATCCAATATTCTGGACAATCGTTCAGGTTTAACATCTTTTTTTCCGGAATCTACCGTTATTGCTTTTAGGGAGTGCCAGTCCATATTTATTTTCCTGATCCACTCCCGTCCCAGAAGTGGTGGACCTCCCTCAGGTAGTACATATATGTCCATTCCTTGGTGTTCTTTGCCCTGGTGTACCACCTTGACTTTTATCTTTCCGATGGGGTATACTCTTTGCCCCGTGTATGTCTGCAATACTATCTCCGTATCCCGTAGGGGAATACGTGTGAATAACCTTTTGTAATCTTGCTTATTCATGACCGTCAACGCCGATCCGGTGTCCAATTCCATCTTCACTTGGACTCCTGCTATCTGAAGTGTGACCCAGATAGTTTGTAGGTCAGCTTCCTTACTCACATTGTGAATTCTCAGACTACCCAGTTCCTTGCTGTTGGAGTCTGAATCCGAATTCTGTTCATCCAAACTCTTCTCAGCCACCTTATGTACCTTTCTGCACTTTTCCTGCGGTGACTTTTTGTTGCTGGTCTTCTTTCCTGACCGGCATACTTTAGCTATGTGACCAAGCTTGCCACATTTTCTACATTCCTGGTTTTTAAACCAGCATTGGTTCTGATCGTGTGTTGTCTTCCCACAATGATAACATTTCGTTGTACCCAAAGCCATTTGATCTACGCTGAGTACCGCTGCCTTCAGCTGCATTTCTGCAGTGCCTCTCGCTGCAGCTTCGTGCGATGCTGCAATAGTGACAGCCTTATCAAGTGTAAGATCATTCTCTTCAAGTAGCCGCTTTTGTGTTCCTTCTTTCGACAATCCACACACGAATTTGTCTCTCAGTGCCTCTGTCAGCCTTTCCCCAAACTGACAGTATTTCGCTAGCTTACGCAGTTCAATTAAATACTCTGCGTTGCTTTCCTCTTTCCGTTGCGTTCTCGCATAAAATTTAAATCGTTCCGCTAACATCAGCGGTGTGGGGTTCAAATGATTTCTCAGGACAGCAACAATATTAGCGAAAGTCTGATCCGCCGGTTTAGCTGGTGATAGAAGATGCTTCAATAGCCCGTATGTCTTCGCACCCATTGAGTTTAGTAAGGTTAGTGCTTTATCTTTATTTGATATTTTATTTGCCTTACGATAAATCTCTATGCGTTCTACATATGTGGCCCAATCTTCAACATCGGAATCGAAATCGTTGATGTTACCACGCTTAGGCATCCTCGCAATCTTCTTGAGAAACAAAAAGAAATTTTTTTTTTCTTTTTTTTTTCAAAATGGCGGTTTCCCGCGCTTGTCTTCTTCCCCCGCCTACGAAAATGGCGGTTTCCCGCGTTTGCCTTTCTCCCCCGCTGGCTGCAATGGCGATTGCCGTATTGCTGCGTTCGCCCTCCCCAGCGGTTCTCAAATCGTGCCTCCCAGCCCCTCTTGCAGTCCGGTCCTTTCCCCCGGCTGCGGCTGAGTTCTCCGCGTTTTTTTTAAATTTTCTCCCGCGCCTTACGCTGTCCCAGTCGCTGCGCCTCGCGGCCTCGGTAGCTGCCCGGCCTTGTTCACCGGTCGCGGTCGAGCTCTCTCTCGACGTTGTTGCGTCTCCCAGCCCGCTAGCAGCCCGGTCTTTTACACCGGCTGCGTTTGCATTCACCGCGGCTCCCATGCCTTACGCTGCCCTAGTCTCAGCGCCTCTGGCCCCGACTTCTGTCCGGCTCTTTTCCCCGGCCGTGGTCGAGTTCTCCGCCCTTATATCCTCCGTTTTTCCCTCCCCTACTTCACAGCCAACGTGGCCGACTTGCTGCTCGTCGCTGATCGGCTTACCCACCACCGTGATAGAAGGGATGATCACTGCCTGTTGCTGATGGAAGGCTTCGTATCAGGATTCTTCCTTTGCTCTTCAGACCCGTGTCTTTTCTCAGCAGGATGATGAGGGCGGATGCCTCCTCTCAACGCCCGTCAAACTGCCTTGGATGTATCTCTGCCGCAGGGTAAGATCATACTCGTCGCCACTGTTAAGTCTGTGTGTTATAATGAGAATTACTACACAGACCACAAAAGAGTAAATTCAACAGGTCTTTACTAGTCGAAGGTCAGGGCTGAACTGCCCAATAAATCATTACACAGCACTTATATACCGGTGTGGTCACCACCGGTATTACAGTATACAGCAGCCAAGATAAAGTAGTGCAACTCTTAAAATAGTTCTCTTAAAGGTGGAACGGTTACATACACCACATCTACAATAAATTCTGGAAATACGCAGCATCTACAAAGAGAAAGTCAGGTCATTGGCCCAGAATTTGCTGGCAAAATAACGGTGAGTTTTATGGCGGTCGCTGTTATCAGTGTGTAAATAGCCCAGCAACTTGTGGCGGGGAAGAGATACCCTGCGAGTCGCGAATCACCACAAATTGCTGGATGATTTGCGCCGCTCTGCCTTTAGCCTTACGGAAATGGCAGCTCACCCTCAACCTCCCTGTGGGTTTCAAGAAATTGCTGCATTTGCACATTATTTGTCAATTAAACTCGCCGCAGAAAGTTAGGGCTAGAACTTAACACCTTTTTAATGACGAAATTTATGTCACTGCAATGCTATTCAACATCTCCGGCCCAGAATGGGAACAATTGAAACTGTGGAGTTGCATTCCTACAGGTGGTAAAATGTTCTTAGAGATTTTGTTTTAAATTATTTTAAATTATTTTTCTTACTTTTCCTTTCTATCTCTTTTTATCTCTCTCTTAATCCAGTCTTTCTTTCTCTCTCTCTTTCTCTTTCTCTACCTGCTTTGACTCTAATTCACCCTATTTCCTTCTCTGTCGTTCCCCTGTTTCTTTCTCAATCCTTAAATCTAATTGGTTAAGGAGATAGACTGTTGGTCCTATCGTTCTCCAAGGTCCCTGTTGTCCTGTTACCAGCTCCCACTTCCAGCATCTTGTGGTGCAAAATATTTTTGACCTGAAGGGTAAGGGAGAAAGTCTAACTAACGGGGCACACTGCGAGATGCCATGCTCCAGCAAATTCTGGACCGATATTTTGGTTGTGGAACCTTTAGCAGAACTGGAAACTGTCATTAAAGCTGCTTTGACATTGGCATTGTTTGGATCATAGGAAACCAGTGACTATAAGTTAGCTGGATCTTGGTGTTTGTTGCTGTATTGTACCCTGTAGATTGTACATACTGCAGCCACAGTACGCTGGTGGTGGAAGGAATGTATGTTTAGGCTGGTGTCGAGCTTCTTGAGTGTTGGTGCAGCTGCACCCACCCAGGCAAGTGAATAGTGTTCCATCACACACCTGACCTTGCTGGAGAGGCTTAGGGGAGTTGGATGGTGAGCCACTCACCATTGAATATATAGCCACTGACCTGCTCCAGTAGATGTGTCATGTCTGTGGTTGGTCCAGATCAGTTTCTGGTTACTGGTGACCCCCAGGATGTTGATGGTGGGGGACTTGGCAATAGTAATGCCATTGAATGTCATGCAGAAGTGGTTAGGCACTCTCTTGTGGGGAATAATCATTTCCTGGCCCTTGTATGGTGGAAATGTTACTTGCCACTCACCAGCTCAAGCCTGGATGGTGTCCAGGTCTTGCTGCATGTGGACATAGAAACATAGACATAGAAACATAGAAGATAGGAGCAGGAGTAGGCCATTCAGCCCCTCGAGCCTGTTCCGCCATTTAATGAGATCATGGCTGATCATTCAATTTCAGTACCCTGTCCCTGCTTTCTCCCCATATCCCTTGACCCCTTTAGCCTTAAGAAATATATCCAACTCCTTCTTGAATATATTTAATGAATTGGCCTCAACTGCCCTGTGTGGTAGAGAATTCCACAGGTTCACCACTCTCTGGGCGAAGAAATTCCTCCTCATCTCAGTCCTAAATGGCTTACCCCTTATCCTTAGACTGTGACCCCTGGTTCTGGACTCCCCGCCATCGGGAACATCCTACCTGCATCTAGTCTGTCCAGTCCTGTTGGAATTTTATAAGTTTCAATGAGATCCCCTCTCATTCTTCTAAACTCTAGCGAATATAAGCCTAATCGACCCAATCTCTCCTCATACGTCATTCCTGCCATCCCAGGTATCAGTCTGGTGAATCTTCACTGCACTCTCTCCATGGCAAGAACATCCTTCCTCAGAGAAGGTGACCAAAACTGCACACAATACTCAAGGTGTGGCCTCACCAAGGCACTGTACAACTGCAGCAAGACATCCTTGCTCCTGTACTTGAATCCTCTCACTATGAAGGCCAACATACCATTTGCCTTCTTAACCGCCTGCTGCACCTGCATGCTTACCTTCAGCGACTGGTGCACAAGGACACCCAGGTCTCGTTGCACTTCCCCTTTTCCCAATCTATTGCCATTCAGATAATAATCTGTCTTCCTGTTTTTGCTACTGAAGTGGATAACCTCGCATTTATCCACATTATACTGCATTTGCCATGCATCTGCCCAATCACCCAACTTGTCGAAATCATACTGGAGTTTCTCTGCATTCTCCTCACAGCACACACGCCCACGCAGCTTTGTGTCGTCTGCAAACTTGGAGATATTACATCTAGTTCCCTCGTCTAGATCATTTAAATATATATTGTGAATTGCTGGGGTCCTAGCACCGATCTCTGCGTTACCCCACTAGTCACTGCCTGCCACTCGGAAAAAGACCCATTTATTCCAACTCTTTGCTTTCTGTCTGCCAACCAGTTCTCTATCCAATACAGTACCTTACCCCAATCCCATGTGCTTTAACTTTGCACGCTAATCTCTTTTGCAGGACCTTATCGAAAGCCTTCTGAAAGTCCAAATACACCACATCCACTGGTTCTCCCTTATCTATTCTACCAGTTACATCCTCAAAAAATTCCAATAGATTAGTCAAGCATGATTTACCTTTTGTAAATCCATGTTGACTTTGTCCGATCCTGTCACTGTTTTCCAAGTGCTCTGCTATTACATCTTTTATAATGGACTCTAGCATTTTCTCCACTACCGATGTCAGGATTACCGGTCTATAATTCCCCGTTCTCTCTCTACCACCTTTTTTGTATAGTGGGGTTACCTTAGCTATCCTCCAATCCATGGGAACTGTGCCAGAGTCTATAGAATTTTGGAAGATGACCAGCAATGCATCTACTATTTCTAGGGCCACTTCCTTAAGTACCCTAGGATGTAGATTATCAGGCCCTGGGGATTTATTGACCTTCAATCCTGTCAATTTGCCTAACAACATTTCCCTACAAATACTGATTTCATTCAATTCCTCCCTCTCATTAGACCCTATGGGAAAATGCTAGAGTCCATTATAAAAGATGTAATAGCAGATCACTTGGAAAACAGTGACAGGATCGGACAAAGTCAACATGGATTTACAAAAGGTAAATCGTGCTTGACTAATCTACTGGAATTTTTTGAGGATGTACTGGTAAAATAGATAAGGGAGAACCAGTGGCTGTGGTGTATTTGGACTTTCAGAAGGCTTTCGATAAGGTCCCGTATAAGAGATTAGTGTGTAAAGTTAAGGCACATGGGATTGGGGGCAAGGTATTGACTTGGATAGAGAACTGGTTGGCAGAAAGAAAGCAAAGAGTTGGAATAAACGGGTCTTTTTCCGAGTGGCAGGCAGTGACTAGTGGGGTACCGCAGGGATCGGTCCTTGGGCCCCAGCTATTCACAATATATATTAATGATCTAGACAACGGAACTAGATGTAATATCTCCAAATTTGCAGACGACACAAAGCTGGCTGGGCGTGTGTGCTGTGAGCAGGATGCCGAGAAACTCCAGTACGATTTGGACAGATTGGGTGATTGGGCAAAAGCATGGCAGATGCAATATAACGTGGATAAATGCGAGGTTATCCACTTTGGTGGCAAAAACAGGAAGGCAGATTATTATCTGAATGGCAATAGATTGGGAGAAGGGGAAGTGCAACGAGACCTGAGTGTCCTTGTGCACCAGTTGCTGAAGGTAAGCAAGCAGGTGCAGCAGGCGGTTAAGAGGGCAAATGGAATGTTGACCTTCGTAACGAGAGGGTTTGAGTACAGGAACAAGGATGTCTTGCTGCAGTTATACAGGGCCTTGGTGAGACCACATCTTGAGTATTGTGTGCAATTTTGCTCGCCTTACCTGAGGAAGGATGTTCTTGCCATGGAAGGAGTTCAGCGAAGATTCACCAGGCTGATACCTGGGATGGCAGGAATGACGTATGAGGAGAGATTGGGTCGATTGGGCTTGTACTCGCTGGAGTTTAGAAGAATGAGAGGGGATCTCATTGAAACTTATAAAATTCTGACAGGACTGGACAGACGAGATGCAGGAAGGATGTTCCCGATGGTCGGGGAGTCCAGAACCAGGGGACACAGTCTAAGGATAAGGGGTAAGCCATTTAGGACAGAAATGAGGAGGAATTTCTTAACCCAGAGAGTGGTGAACCTGTGGAATTCTCTACCACAGAAGGCAGTAGAGGCCAATGCATTAAATATATTCAAGAAGGAGTTGGATATATTTCTTAAGGCTAAAGGGATCAAGGGATATGGGGAGAAAGCAGGGACCGGGTACTGAATTTGGATGATCAGCCATGATCGCATTGAATGGAAGAGCAGGCTCGAGGGGCCGAATGGCCTACTCCTGCTCCTATCTTCTATGTTTCTATGTTCCCCGACATCTCTGGGTGGTTGTTTGTGTCCTCCTTTGTGAAGACAGAACCAAAGTATGCATTTAATTGGTAAGCCATTTCTTTGTTCCCCATTATAAATTCCCCTGATTCTGACTGCAAGGGAGCTACGCTTGACTTCACCAATCTTTTCCTCTTCACATATCTATAGAAGCTTTCACAGTCAGTTTTTATGTTCCCATGGACTGCTTCATTATCTGAGGAATTGCAAATGCAGCTAAACACTGTGCAATCATCAGTAAATGCCCCAGTCCTGATCTTATAATAGAGGGAAGGTCATTGATGAAGCAGCTAATGTTGGTTGGGACTAAGATGCCGCCCTGAGGAACTCTTGCAGCATGTCCTGGGGCTGAGATGATTGGCCTCCAACAACCATAACCACCTTCCTTTGTGCCAAGTATGATACCAGCCACTGGAGAGTTTCCCCCGATCCCCATTGACTTCCGTTTTACTGGAACTCCATGGTGTCACACTCGGTGGAAATCTGCCTTGATGTCGAGGGCAGTCAATCTCGCCTCACCTCTAGATCTCAGATCTTGGACCAAGGCTGTAATGAGGTCTGGAGCAGAGTGCTCCTGGCAGAACAGAAACTGAGCATCAGTGAGCAGGTTATTGGTGAGTAAGTGCTACTTGATAGCCCTGTTGATAATTCCTTCCAACACTTCGCTGAAGTATGGGAGAAAGCTAACAGTCGGATAACTGGCTGGGTTGGATTTGTCCTGCATTTTTTATGATCAGGACATACCTAGGCAATTTTACACATTGTCGGGTAGATGTCAGTGTTGTAGCTGTACTAGAACAGCTTGGCTAGAGATGTGGCTATTTCTGGAGCACAGGTCTTCAGCACTACAGCCAGGATGTTGTTGGGGCACCTAGCCTTTGCTGTGTCCAGTGCACTCAGCCGTTCCTTGATGTCATGTTGAGTGAATCGAATTGGCTGAAGACTGGCATTTGTGATGATGGGGACCTCAAGAGGAGATCGATGAGGATCATGCACTTGGCACTTCCGCCTGAAGATCGTTGCGGGATTTGGTCTGCACAAGGACTCCTACTACAGTGCTCACTCCTACTAATGCTATCATGGACAGATGCACCTGCAAGGATGAGGACGAGGTTAAGTAGGTTATTCCCTTGTGTTGATTCCCTCACCACCTGTCACAAGTGGAGTCCAGCCTCTATATCCTTCAGGACTCTGCCAGCTCTGTCAAGTTGGTATTACCGACCCACTTTTGCAAATGGACATTGAAGTCCTGACCCAGAGTACATTCTGTGCCCTTGCTACCCTCAGTGCTTCCTCCAAGTGGTGTTGAACGTGGAGGAGTGCTGATTCATCCACTGAAGGAGGGCACTCGGTGGAATTCAGCAGGCAGTTTCCTTGCCCATGTTTGACCTGAAGCCATGAGACTTCATGAGGTCCGAAGCCAATGTTGAGGACGCGCAAGGCCACTTACACCCTGACACCCGCGACCCCCACCCCCCGCCACCTGACTGTACACCACTGCCCCCTTACCCCTGGTGAGTATGGCAGTTGATAGTCATACTCACAGAATTGTACGTATGCCAGGCTATTTCTTGACTAGTCTGTGGGACAGCTCTCCCAACTTTGGCACCATCCCCAAATGCAAGTGAAGAGGACTAGGCTGTGTGTGTCATCGTTGTGTCCTGATTCGATGCTTAGGTTGCAGCCGTTGGATGCAACTGAGCAGCTTACTGGGCCATTTCAGAGGGTAGTTAAGAGTCAGTCACGTTTAGAATGTTTAATTGATTTTGGAAAATCACGTGTGCTTGATGGAGTTTTGCCATGTGTTGAGACTGCCAGTGCTCTAGAATGGCTAGTTTCTATTCCAGGTGGATTTGAAAGTATCAGAGGCAAGACTGAAACACATGATTAAAGGCAGTTGTTGAAGAGCCTCAATCTTAATTTCTATGTTATGGCTCCAGACCTTCCCTTACAGCTGGGAAAGGTATGGGCAGTCCAGCACATTGCTAGTCTCCACAGGCAAGCTGAATGCTTAGCTTCTTCCAAAAAGATGTGGACATGCTAGCAGTGCTCATTTATGTTTGCCAGCAGAGCTAAGAAAAGCCATCTTTTGTGGTGACATTCTGTGCTACCTCATAACGTTACAGCACTGCTGTTAAAGCAGGATTGATGTTGGGGTCGAATTGGAACCAACATCAGAGCATTGATTTTAACCTAACCCGCCCAGCGGGAAGGAGACTGGTTTGGGTCAGATGTCCATTTTACACCATTAACTTGGATGAAGAGTAAAATCGGACATGGTGTAAAATCTGACCCGAGCCCGCCCTGTTCATGCTGTGTGGGTTAGGTTAAAACTAGGGCTTAGGTTTCAGTAGAAGGGAACTGAAATGCTCGAAAGTTATGCCGGAATGAAGTGTCACTATTTGTCATGTCTGCTAAAATCAGCAACTCCCTCAGAGAAGTCACTGACTGTTGACCTACTTGTTACTGCTCACTGACTGTCGCAGACTGCGCTTATTAGGTAATTGGGAAGAGTCATAGAGTTACACAGCACAGAAAGAGGCCCTTCGGCCCATCGTGTCAAATACATACATTAGGCACAGCTGAGATTTATGTTTGAGCGAGAACGCATCAGGCCTTAAGCTGGCAGTTAGCAGGGCACAAGATGAGGTGAAAACGTAGACTGTGGTTAATGGTGCAACACCGGGATGCAGAAGATAAACAAAGACCATCAATTAAGAACATAAGAACATAAGAAGTAGGAGCAGGAGTAGGCCATACGGCCCCTCGGGCCTGCTCCGCCATTCAATAGGATCATGGCTGATCCGAACCTAGACTCACGTCCACTTCCCTGCTCGCTCCCCGTAACCCCTAATTCCCTTATCAGCTAGGAAACTGTCTATCTCCGTTTTAAATTTATTTAATGTCACAGCTTCCACAGCTCTCTGAGGTAGCAAATTCCACAAACCTACCACCCTCTGAGTGAAGAAGTTTCTCCTCATCTCACTTTTGAAACGGCAGCCCCTTATTCTAAGATTATGCCCCCTAGTTCTAGTCTCACCCATCAGTGGAAACATCCTCCCCGCATCAACCCGATCAAGCCCCCTCACAATCTTATATGTTTCGATAAGATTGCCTCTCATTCTTCTGAATTCCAATGAGTAGAGGCCCAACCTACTCAACCTTTCCTCATAAGTCAACCCCCTCATCTCTGGAATCAACCGAGTGAACCTTCTCTGAACTGCCTCGAGAGCAAGTATATCTTTTCTTAAATATGGAAACCAAAACTGTACGCAGTATTCCAGGTGTGGCCTCACCAATACCCTGTATAACTGAAGCAAGACTTCCCTGCTTTTATACTCCATCCCCCTTGCAATAAAAGCCAAGATTCCATTGGCCTTCCTGATCACCTGCTGTACCTGAATACTAACCTTCTGTGTTTCATGCACCAGGACCCCCAGATCCCTTTGTACTGTAGCACTTTGCAGTTTCTTTCCATTTAGATAATAACTTGCTCTTTGATTTTTTCTGCCAAAGTGCATAATCTCACACTTTCCAACATTATATTCCATCTGCCAAATTTCTGCCCACTCACTTAGCCTGTCTATGTCCTTTTGCAGGTTTTTTATGTCCTCCTCACTCACTGCTTTCCCTCCCATCTTTGTATCGTCGGCAAACTTGGATACGTTGCACTTGGTCCCCTCCTCCAAATCGTTAATATAGATTGTAAAGAGTTGGGGTCCCAGCACTGACCCCTGCGGAACACCACTAGTCACTGATTGCCAACCCGAGAATGAACCATTTATCCCCACTCTCTGTTTTCTGTTAGAGCCAATCTTCCACTCATAGAAACATAGAAACATAGAGATAGGAACAGGAGTAGGCCATTCGGCCCTTCGAGCCTGCTCCGCCATTCAATGAGATCATGGCTGATCTTCGTCTGAGATCATAGCTGATCTTACCAGTTCAGTACCCCGTCCCCGCCTTTTCTCCGTAACCCTTAATCCCCTTAGCCTTCAGAAATATATCCAATTCTCTCTTGAAAATATTTATTGAATTAGCCTTCACAGCCCTCTGTGGCAGGGAATTCCACAGGCTCACCACTCTTTGAGTGAAGAAATTCTTCCTCATCTC
Organism: Somniosus microcephalus; assembly: GCF_052327205.1. Classification (NCBI taxonomy): domain Eukaryota; kingdom Metazoa; phylum Chordata; class Chondrichthyes; order Squaliformes; family Somniosidae; genus Somniosus; species Somniosus microcephalus. The sequence goes on along the minus strand of NC_140995.1, from coordinate 104,146,642 downwards.
TGTTTTAAATGATTTGCCCGCTATTTTTAGACTGTGGCCCCTGGTTCTGTGCTCCCCGGCCATTGGAAACATTCTCTCTGAATTCAGCCTGTCCAGGCCTGCCATAATTTTATATGTTTCGATGAGATCCCCTCTCAATCGTCTAAACTCCAGTGAGTACAAGCCCAAACTATTTAATCTCTCTTCGTAGGTCATTCCCGCCATTCCAGGTATCAGCCTGGTGAATCGCCGTTGCACTCTTTCCATGGCAAGAACATCCTTCCGCAGATGGGGCGACCAAAACTGTACACAATACTCCAGATGCGGTCTCACCAGCACCTTGTACAGCTGTAGTAAGGTATCCCTATTCCTATACTCGAACCCCCTTGATATGAAGGCCAACATACCATTTGCCCTCTTAATCGCCTGTTGCACCTGCATGCTCTCCTTCAGTGACTGGTGCACAAGAACACCCAGGTCCCTCTGCACTTCCCCATCTCCCAATCTATTGCCATTTAGATAATAATCTACCCTCCTGTTTTTACCCCCAAAGTGGATAACCTCGCATTTATCCACATTATAGTGCATCTGCCACGTATCCGCCCATTCCCCCAACCTGTCCAAATCGCACTGTAGCCTCCTGACATCCTCATCAGAGCCCACCCCTCCTCCTAGTTTAGTGTCGTCAGCGAATTTGGAAATATTGCATCCAATTCCCTGATCCAGATCATTTATATATATTGTGAACAGCTGGGGTCCCAGGACAGATCCTTGCGGCACCCCGCTGGTCACTGCCTGCCACTCCGAAAACGAGCCGTTTATTCCAACTCTCTGTTTTCTATCCGCCAGCCAGTTCTCTATCCACGTTAATACTTTGCCCCCAATTCCATGAGCCTTAATTTTGCATGATAATCTTTTGTGTGGAACCTTATCGAAGGCTTTCTGGAAGTCAAGGTACACCACATCCACTGGCTCTCCCCCATCTGTTTTACCAGTTACTTCCTCAAAAAATTCCAGCAGATTCGTCAAACACGATTTACCCTTTGTAAATCCATGTTGACTCTGTCCGATCCTTTCCCCATTTGTCAAGTGCTCCGCTATTTTATCCTTAATAATGGACTCTAGCATTTTGCCCACAACCGATGTAAGGCTTACTGGTCTATAATTCCCTGCTTTCTCTCTACCCCCCTTTTTAAATATTGGGGTAACATTAGCTACCCTCCAATCCACGGGTACTGTTCCCGAGTCAATGGAGTTCCGGAAGATGATCCTTAGAGCATCTGCTATCTCCAGGGCCACCTCCTTAAGTACCCTAGGATGTAGTTTATCAGGCCCCGGGGATTTGTCGGCCTTCAGTCCCCTCAACTTACCCAACACCATATCCCTAGAGATACTAATTTCTGTCAGCTCCTCCCTCTCATTAGTCCCTATGTTTGCCGATATTCCTGGGAGGTTATTTGTGTCCTCCTTTGTGAATACAGAACCAAAGTATGAGTTTAATTGGTCTGCCATTTCCTTATTCTCCATTATATATTCTCCCGAATCGGACTGCAAGGGACCGACTTGGGATTTTACCAGTCTTTTCCTCCTGATATACCGATAAAAGCTTTTGCAGTCTGTCTTTATGTTTGCTGCAAGTTTACTTTCGTATTCTATTTTCCCCTTCCTGATTAATCCCTTTGTCCCCACTCTCTGTTTTCTGTTAGAGCCAATCTTCCACTCCTGCCAGTATATTACCCCCAATCCCGTGATTTTTTATCTTGTGCAGTAATCTTTTGTGTGGCACCTTGTCAAATGCCTTTTGGAAGTCCAAATACACCACATCCACTGGTTCCCCTTTATCCACCCTGTTTGTTACGTCCTCAAAGAATTCGAGCAAATTTGTCAAACATGACTTCCCCTTCATAAAACCATGCTGACTCTGTCCGATTAAATTATGCTTATCCAAATGTCCTGTTACTGCTTCCTTAATAATGGACTCCAACATTTTACCAACCACAGATGTTAGGCTAACTGGTCGATAGTTTCCAGCCTTTTGTCTACCTCCCTTTTTAAATAAGGGCGTTACATTAGCAGTTTTCCAATCTGCTGGGACCTTTCCTGAATCCAGGGAGTTTTGGAAAATTACCACCAATGCATCCGCAATCCCTACCGCTACTTCTCTCAAGACCCTAGAATGTAAGCCATCAGGTCCAGGGGATTTATCCGCCTTAAGTCCCATTATCTTACCGAGTACCATCTCCTTAGTGATTTTAATCGTGTTTAGCTCCCCCCACCCCCACCCCCGCTATAGCCCCCTGTTTGTCCAGTGTTGGGATATTTTTAGTGTCCTCTACTGTAAAGACTGATACAAAATATTTGTTCAGCGTATTTGCCATCTCCATGTTCCCCACTACTAATTTCCCGGTCTCGTCCTCTAAGGGACCAACATTCACTTTAGCCACCCTTTTTCTTTTTATATAACTGTAGAAACTCTTGCTATCTGTTTTTATATTTTTTGCTAGTTTACTTTCATAATCTATCTTCCCTTTCTTAATTAATCTTTTAGTTATTCTTTGCTGGCTTTTAAATGCTTCCCAATCTTCTATCCTCCCACGAGATTTGGCTACTTTATATGCCCTTGTTTTCAGTTGGATACTGTCCTTTATTACTTTACTTAGCCACGGATGGCTGTCTTTTCTTTTACGCCCCTTTTTCCTCAGTGGAATATATTTTTCTTGAAAGTTGTGAAATATCTCCTTGAATGTACACCACTGCTCATGTACCGTCTTACACCTTAATCTGTTTTCCCAGTCCTCTTTAGTCAACTCTGCTCTCATACCTTCATAGTCTCCTTTATTTAAGCTTAGTACACTGGTTTGAGATCCAACTCTCTCACCCTCCAACTGAATTTGGAATTCAACCATGTTATGGTCACTCATTCCAAGGGGATCCTTTACTAGGACATTTTTTATTAATCCTGTCTCATTACACAGGACCAGATCTAAGATTGCCTGCCCCCTGGTTGGTTCAGTAACATACTGCTCAAGGAACCCGTCCCTAATGCACTCTATGAACTCTTCCTCAAGGCTGCCCTGCCCAATTTGATTTGTCCAGTCAATATGAAAGTTAAAATCTCCCATGATTATAGCTATTCCCTTATTACAAGCCCCAACTATTTCCTGATTTATACTCCGACCAATAGAGTTGCAACTGTTAGGAGGCCTATAGACTACGCCCACTAGTGACTTTTTCCCCTTATTATTCCTTACCTCCACCCAAACTGTTTCACTATCCTGATCCTTTGACCCAATATCATTTCTCACTATTGCAGTGATTCCATCCTTTATTAACACAGCCACCCCATCTCCCTTTCCTTCCTGTCTGTCCTTCCTAATAGCCAAATACCCTTGGATGTTTAGTTCCCAGTCATGGTCACCTCGCAGCCATGTTTCTGTAATGGCCACCAGATCATACCCATGTGTAGTTATTTGTACCGTCAACTCGTCTATTTTGTTACGAATGCTGCGTGCATTCAGATAAAGAACTTTTAAATATGTTTCGTGACAATTTATTCCTGCTTTTACCCCCTTTACTACTTTACCTTTATTATCTTTATATATTCTGGCCCTTCCTGACACGCTCTGGTTTTTAATTTCCCCACTGCTACTTTGCTCTATTGCCTTCCCCGCTGACATTTTTATTTTTCGCTCTCTTGAAACCTCCCCCCCCCAACTAATTAGTTTAAAGCCCTCTCTACAGCCCTAGTTATTCGATTCGCCAGGATTCTAGTCCCAGCACTGGCCAAGTGAAGTCCGTCCCAACGGAACAGCTCTCTCCTGTCCCAGTACTGGTGCCAGTGTCCCAAGAAGCAAAACCCATTTCTCCCACACCAGTCTTTGAGCCACGCATTTAACTCTCTGATTTTATTTACCCTAGCCAGATTTGCTCGTGGCTCAGGTAGTAATCCAGAGATTATTACCCTTGTGGTTCTGCTTTTTAATTTGGCTCCTAGCTGCTCATACTCCTTCAGCAGAACCTCTTTCCTTGTCCTATCTATGTCGTTGGTACCAACATGGACCATGACATCTGGATCCTCCCCCTCCCACTCCAAGTTTCTCTCCAGCCCAGAGGAGATGTCCTTAACCCTGGCACCGGGCAGGCAACACAACCTTCGGGACTCTCGCTCTCGGCTGCAAAGAACCCTATCTATCCCCCTTATGATACTATCCCCTACCACTACAACATTTCTTTTTACTCCCCCCACTTGAATGGCCCCTCATTCCACGGTGCTGTGGCCAGGTTGCTCATCCTCCCCGCAGTCCCCGTTCCTTTTTAGTTTTACATTATTGTTTTTTCCCGTCGTCTTATTGGGAGTATTTTCTATTTTCCCATTTTGAAGGGCATTTAAACATTCAATGAGTGTGGTAAACCACTGTTTGTATTCCACTGTGTACATGCCTGGACATGCCTCGGCTGACTCCTCCCACAAGTCCTAGTATAAAGGTGACTGCTCCCCAGCCCTTTGTATTTCTGGACCGGTAGACCACTCGAGGCAGACCTTCATTCTTTTGTTAATAAAAGCCTTTAGTTACTCTCTTAACTCTCTGTCTTTTATGAGTAATTGATAGCGCATCAATGAGCAAACGAGGTTGGACATTCTGTGGCTTGATTGCTGTTTCATAGCTGCATGGCATTCCTTAAACACAGTGGGGGAAAAAGTTCATCCCGTTAGCGCCTCCTGTTAGCGCCTCCTCCAGTAGGTAGTGCTAATGGGGTGCTAGAGCATTATCACCGGGGCTAGGCGAATCCAGCACCGCACACCAAATGCCGTCCCCTTCCCCATAAAGTCACCGGTAAGAGGTATCACTGGGAACGTCAATGCCAGGTAGATCGTGACATCAGTGTGTGTGCAACACTCACTGACCGTCCGATTTGCAAAATTGATTCTCGCCACTTACCTCACCGCCTGGAGTAAAGACCGACAGGGAGAGCTGGTGTGCAGCACCAGGAAGCCGGCTCCAGGGATGTTATTTAAAGGGATCATCAGTAATCACTCGCAACTGTCAGGTTAGTGCAATTTCAGTGGTTTTTTTTGTTAGTTTCACCCACTGCAAGTTTCATTCAATAAGTTCAAGGTACTTTTGTATTAGGAGTCTTCTGGCAACTAAAAAGTAGCTACATTTATTCTTCAAAGATTTAAACTGCTACACTTGGTAACATTAATGTGGGCTGTACTGGCATGCCAACTTGCCCTCCAGGATCTATGGCAGAGGGAGCGTAGGCAGCGAGAAATACGGGTACATGTGCGCAAAGGGAGGAGGAGGGCCATCAGGGCTCTCAACAGAAGGCCTTACCCTTCAAGGATATTCCGAGAGCACTTCTGCTACCATAAATTAAGTGAGGAACAGTGTAGTAGAAGGCTTTGTTTCACCAAGGTGGTAGTCACAGAACTCTGCCACCTCCTGCAACCAGACCTCCAGCCTCAGACCAGGGCGACCACGGCTCTTTCAGTGGCAGTCAAGATCACTGTGGCCCCAATTTCTTTGCCAGCGGATCCTTCCAGTCTGCAACAGGAGATACAACTAACATCTCACAGTTCGCTGTCTATCTCTGCATCCGGGAGGTCACTGAGGCTCGCTACACCAGGAGAAGGGACTACATTGGCTTCCCGATCACCAGAGAGAAGCAGGACGAGTGTGCATGTGGCTTTGCCAGGATAGTGGGTTTCTCCATAGTGCAGGGGCCCATCAACTGCACCCACGTGGCTTTGTGGGCCCCGCATGACAATCTTGACATCTTCCGTAACCGCAAAGGCTACCACTCACTTAATGTGCAGTCAGTGTGCGACCACAGACAGCAAATCCTCAATGTCAATGCCCGCTATCCTGGCAGCAGCCACAATGCCTTCATCCTGTGCCAGACTGGTGTGCAAGCATTCTTCCAACCATCACGCCAAGCTCGAGGGTAGCTGCTCGGAAACAAGGGCTATCCGCTCTCCACCTGGCTCATGACTCCCCTCCGCAACCCCAACACTCGTGCCCAGCACTCATATAATGAGAGCCATGCTCCCACCAGGAACATCATCGAGCAGACTATCAGCTTATTGAAGCAATGGTTCCGTTGCCTCGACCACTCAGGAGGAGCCCTCCAGTCCTCGCCAGAGTGGGTGTCCCATTTCGTGGCGGTCTGCTGCATGCTCCACAACTTGGCCATCATGAGGGCGCAGCCCTTGCCAGCAGGGATTGTGGGACCACCTCAGCAGGAGGACGAGGCAGAGGAGGATGAGAAGGAGGAAGAAGATGAAGAGGAACAGGAGGGAGGGAGGAGGCAGCAAGACAATCAGCCTTCCGGACGGGCTGTCCATGACCGGCCCATCAGACTCCGATTCACATCCCCATCATACAATCACTGCAAAGGTGAAATGAGAGAGACCACAAAATATTCCAGAGACCATTAATAAATTTATCTATAAACATATCACACATATTGCATGAATTCTAATAACTAGTGACACTTGTGCCTGCCATAGTTGAATAGCTGTCATTGTGAGCAAGTTCTGAGATGTGGGTGTAAGTGTTGCTAATTGGAGATTGTTGGTGGGTGTGGTGCTTTGGGCAGTGTGTGAAGATTGTGGTACAGATGGTGGTATGTAGCATTTGTTGAAACATTCACTCACCCTGACCACCCAAGTGAGGTTGTTAAATTTCTTCCTGCACTGTGTGTGGGTCCTGGGTACCACAGTGCTGCCCGAGAGTTGCTGCGCTACTCCCTCCACATGGTGTGGAAGACTTGTGGCGAGGGCCTCCTGCCACTTGCCGGGTAGAGCATCATCCTCCATCTCTCCACAGCGAAAAGCAATGCTTCCAATGTTCACCAGAGAACCTGCGGGCTCTCTCCCTGTGGCGTGGACCTTCCATGAGCATACCTGGTTCAGTCCTCTGGCTCCTTCTCCTTGTTCTGCTTTTGTTTCTGCTTGCTGAGACAGCTACATAGCCAGCAATGCCGAGAATGAGGTGCTGCAGCATCAATGAACCTCCCCTTTAAATAGTGAAAAAAGCATGTGGCAATGATGAGCTGCGATTCGACTGCACCCGATACTGGTCCATCCTTTAAGTCTAATGCCAATGAGCTTGGGTTTTAAGACTTGGAGGGAGGGGTAGAAATTTTGTATCGTCCCGTTTTGGGGCGGTAACTTTTGAAAGCTGGGAAACTTATTGCGAGGCGCTAATGATCCCCAGCTTTTAAAAAATTAGGTTTTAGCGCTCCAGGAAGAAAGTGGAGCGTTCAAGCACTCCACTTCCTTCCTGGAACGCTAAAGGACACAGGCGGGGCGGTAGTCGTGCAGCGCTACACAATGAGCCATGCAGCGCTACAGCGTTCTGAGACTCCTTCCCTCCCTTAAAGGGAAGGGCCATCGCTGCAGGGGTGCAGGCTCTGCATTGGGACCAGTTAGCTGATCCCCGACGGTGACCGCGATCCAGCTCGATCAGCCCCATGCACTCCAGCAAATGCTGGGCTGATCGATCATGACCCAGGATAAGTAAAAAAAATTGAACAAAAACATTTCAGAAATTTAGGTGCTTACCTCGGCAACCTCCCCTTTAACTTTAGCCCCCGAAGTGCCCGGCTTCCTGATCGACGCTTCCTGCAGCTGTCGGTGTCGATGTTGCAGGGGGCGGAACCAAAGTTCAGGTCCGGGGCGCTACTGGGTCGATGCACACGGCAATGACGTCACGATCTCCGGGCGAAGGAGATTGTGGTGCGAAGTCTTACCGCCGCCGCAAACCTCTCACCAAAGTTCGCGGGAGTCGTTCATCTCGCCGTACCCGGGCGGTAAGTTGTTAGCGCCCCATTATCATCCCCTGGGGGTGCTAATGGGAGGTGCTAACCCACCGAATTTCTCCCCCTTGATTTAGGACTCCAATCATTTTATTGAGCAGTGAGCATGAAAATTTCGTGCAGTTTAGCTGGCGCTAATTCTCCAACTTTTCCACTGACACCGCCTATTCATTGGCTATAACGAATTTCTAGCCCACTAGTACGTACAAAATTTTAAGCTTTTGAAGAAAAGGCGCAGGTAAATAAAAAAGCAAGCCATAGAGGAGTACTTTCGTAAGAGTTTGTCCATAAACGTAATGAACCCATCATGAAGAGAGGCCAGAGAACTTGCAAATAGACTTGTTTGCACACACTTAACTCAAATACATGTGAAATCAAATTTATAATTAAAAATTTGTAAAGTCCCCCATACTATTGGTGTTAACATTTACATAGCAAAAGGATTATGTATTCTGATTTTAAAATGTGTCACTCCAGCAAGGCAATTTTAAATGCTCAAGATTGTGGAGGTTTTTTTTAATATGTGAAATATCTTGGGCATGTTATTAAAATCACCAAACTAACTATCATTTAATAACATAAAGGCAACTTTAAAAGCTGTCAGTGCCAGAAAGGTTCTCGGCACTGACCTACATTCCCGTGAATGCAATGTGCTATGTTGCTGGGATTATGCCGAGGCTCTGACATCATGCCTCAGTGCACCTGCCTTGCTCTGAACATGAAATTGATCTGAAAAGCATGGCTCACATTGGAAAGAACAATGGAACTCTACAAATGTACAGCACACATATGTGGCCATTCAGCCCATCATATCTGTGCCAGATTTTGCCATAGATCAGAGCTCTTAAAAATTGATGTTTATGCTGAAAATATAAATGACTCAATTTAAATAATTGTATGAGTTCTTAAAATCTGGATATATCATGGTGGTATACTACATTGGTGTTTAACCATGCTGTATCACAGGTATGTCCTGCTAGATAGTTTTTGGGAACCTCTGTGGTGAAGTAGTTAGCGAGCTTCATAAAGGTGTATCGCCTAATGTTGCATTTTAGAAGGAGGACCTATTTGCTGCATAACACAGATATAAACAGTTACATCACAAACAAAACAATACATTCATTATCAGGAATCATAGAATCTCATAATTTTAAATTACAGAAGGAAGAGATTTGGCCAAGGAGGCTATTGGGCTAATCATGAATGTGTCAGCTCCTTAAAAGAGCCACATTCACCTGTCCTTTCCTTTTGTTTTATTTCAAATATTTACCCACTTTCCTTTTAGAAGCGATTATAGATTTTGCATTTATCACTGTTTCTGGTAAGGGCAATCCCTATCCTAACAGTACTCCATGATTAGATAAAAAAATAATTCTCCTAACCTCTTTCTGTTCACCTGATGAAAATCTTAAATTTATGGCCCTTCAGTTACTGACTCAATGATCAATGTAACTACTTTTGTCCAGCTTCACCTTACCAAAGCTCCTAATAATTTTGAATCCCTCTATCAGATTTCCACTCAGCCTTCTCTGTCCAAATGGAAAGGGTCCCAGTTTTTTCAGTCTCTTGTCAATATTAAAGCCTCTCATTCCTGGTACAAGCTGAGTAAATCTTTTCTACGCCCTGTCCATGGTCTTAATAATCTCTCTGAAAGTACAAAGTAAGGCACTAAAAACTGGATGCAGTAGGGTAGACTTTCTTCTGGCACTGATTTTCAAAAAAGGCACTAGCCTAGAACTTGGGCCATCTAGCCTTAGGGGGCGGAATTCCCCTTGTTTGCTGAGGTGCCCCCCCACACCCGAAGCGTTAACCGGACCTCCCACGAAATTTGGCGGTTTTCGCCCCGATCTTCTGCGCCCCATTAGTGCTCCCAATGCAAAATTCCCCTTTTTCGCCTGCCTGTGCACCTGTTTTTTAGCGAATGGTTCGGCGTTTTCCAGCCGGGAGGCCCGTGGAGGAGCGCTATTTAAAGGCGTCCACTTCCGGTTGTTGTTTGTGTTGGCCAGGACATCGATCTTTTTCTGCTCAAAAGCAAAGAGCCCTTTTGATTATTGGAAGCGTTTTTGAGATTTCAGAGTTTGCTGCTGAATAAGGAATCTTCATTTGCATTTGATTTGAGATTTATATATTTCAATCGTATGATGGTCTGCAGTCTGTGTCTGTTCTTCTCGAAGCAAGCAAAGCTGCAAATGAGCATCTGGTGAAAGATCGAAACTCCCCTTTAAGAGCTGGAAAGAAGCAGTGCGAGTGATCAAATCTGTTTGGAACTCACCTGAAATTCGGCAGCCCTCTGGTGTTCGCGCCCCTGTAGTGCACCACTGAGGACATTAGCGCTTGATTTAGCGTCCCTCTCCCTTCCTGGGGCGATGTCAGGGAATTTAGGTGAGGCTCAGAATCATTAGCGCCAGGCGTTAACTTTTCAAATTTTTTTCAGTTAGCGCCCCAAATGGACCGCTAGGGGAATTTTGCCCCCTTAGTCTTTAAAATGGAGGGCAGAATGCGCACGCATACTCTGACTGGAAAGGTGCCATAAGCCATATTGGTTAAGAACATCATTGGGTAAGGATCATATTTTATCCACGCCTGAAGCAGGCGTTAGACCCTTTGCATACGGGCCTAACACCTGCTTGAGGTCCTGCTGCAACATTGGTTTGTCCTGAGGCAGCCCGTGCGATCACACAAATTTCTAGGCCACTGTGTCTGAGCGGGAGAAGGTGGCCTTTGCATGGTCTGGAGGCACTCCAGAAACAGGCCCATCCCCTGACTGGGCCTTGCACCTGAAAACTGGGTGGAGATTTGAGCACAGCTTCTGGCCCCCTTCTGCCTCATTTCAATACTAATATTGGGTCTGCATCCAGTACAGGCACAGGCCCAGTTGCGTCCCATGGAGAAGACCCAAGAAATCTGACAGGCTTCAGTGGGAGTGGTACCCTGCCATGATGAAGTCTTCCTTCCACCTCTGCTCTGAAACTTGAAGCGCCAGTTTCCCGAGGGCAGAGTAAAACCTCCCCTAACATTTTAACTACAGCCTAGCTAATGGTTTGTATAGGTTAAACATGACTGCTTTTTGTACTCTGTGCCGCTGTTTATAAAAGTCATGTTCCATATCTTTTTTTATAGCCACATCAAGTTGTCCTCTCACTTTTAAACATTTGTGTGTACCCAAATCTCTAAGTGTTTCTGCTCTTCTACTCCTTTTAAATTTTTACCATTTATTGTATTAATCATCTTCCCAAAATGTATTACCTCATCTCTCTGTATTAAGTTTCATCTGGGCAGATAGATGTAATCTACTAACCTGTTTATGTCCGCAAGTTACTTAGAGCTCTGTTCGCAGGTAACCACACTGCATACTTTTATGTTGTCTGCAACATTTGTGTAATGTGCCCCGATTTTTAAGAAAAGCAGTGGGGAACATCACCCTAAATTTTTCTAGTCAGAAAATATCCTCTATGGGGAGTGTGCATGCCTCCTCCCCCCCCTCCGCCGCCCCCGCCAAAACATGAAAACATGAAGGGAGAAAACAAAGAAAATGCAACCAACGCAAGTCACAGTGCTTAGGTAAAATATTGCAGGTACTTATCTTTCATTAGTTCTCCACTGATTTAGACTTCCTTTGAAATTAAAAAATAAGCAGTACTCCTCATCTGGAACTGTACAAAGAGTTGGGAAAAAAGGCACTGAAGTTATGGGGGGAATTTTGCAGTGGGGTCAGCGGGCACGTTTGCTGGTGGGTCGGGTGGGCAAAAAAATTGACAGCGGGTCAGGAACCTGCTGTCAACCCACTGCCACGCAGCTTTCCCAGATGTCGAGTCTGTCAACGCTGAACAGACCCGACACGCAACGGCGGGGGAGGCAATTTAGGTAACTATGACCTTGTTAAGAGCCACTTAAAAAGTATTTTGAGCTCACCTTTAAATTTTACGAGGTCCCCCACAGGGTCCACACTGCTCGGGGATCACATCAGGTAAGGAGGCCGGGCGTTGTGTCACCATGAAATGATCTCTTTACTTGACAGCTGCAAATGTGCTATAAAAGCTCCCATCTCACAGCTGTTCACTTTCCAAGCTCAGAAGCTGTTGCTTGCTGCATTTGGAAGACAGATTGAGCTTTATGCAGATGGCAAGTGTTTGGAGTAAACTCTCTATCCAGTGTCACCTCATTGGAACAACCTCTCTCACCATTGACAGATCGCTTCTGTCATCTCAAGTTCACCTGCCATCTATTACATCAGAATCGGTGCCGTTCAAACTATCTCACCTTGGTCCTCAGAATCCCACCATGATCAGTACCAACACCAGCATCACCGGGCAAACCAGCAGCACCAACAAAAACACCAACCTTCTCCGCCATCACCTGATGCTGCACAGGACAGAGGGCATCAGCACCCGACCACATTGCTGCCCGGGAGGCCAGGGATGGCCTCAACATGGCCAGATTTACTTCACTTGACACTGTACATGCTTGCTGCCACATGAGGCATGAGGTTGACACCATCTCACACCAACACCATAAAGCATCCCTACAATGCCCAAGCCATTCCTTTCACACTCATCACCATTGCGGAGGGTACCGTTATGTCTCACCATTCACTGCAACTCACTAAGCTACTTCCAAAGGGGCACAGATCTGTCCAAGAAAGCAAAGTGTTGAAAATAAAGATTTCAATGTTTGACAGCACATTAACAGAAACTTCACATGATCATTGGCTAAAACACCCAAGTGCCAACCTTTGTGTGCTGTTAGTTGGTATAATTGGACTAGGATGAGGGTGAGTGTGAGGAGTGGCTCATGAGATGGGGAAGTGATAATGTAGATAGAGAGGGATGGGTGGAGGTGCAAGGTAAGTTGGTGTGAGTGAGGATGTGCAGGAGTAGGGTAGGGAAGGCAGAGTGATGGGGATGTGATGAGTGGCACAGCAGGATGAGGTTGAGTGTGGCTTTGAAGTAACGTTTTGTGATCTACTGAGATCATTGAAAGGTTTGCGCCACTGCAGCCTGATCCTCCTGACGACATCCCTGCTTGTGTCCTCCTGTGCAATGTGCAACCAGGCTGCGTTGGTCTCCTGGGGAGGTCTCTTCCGCCCATTGGAAGGGAAGAGGACTTCCCTGCATGCTGTGACTCCCTCCATATGCATATGGAGGAAGTCCTGCATGAGTCATGGGTGCAGCTGTGCACCTCTGTGCATTACTTATCAGTGTTTGCGCACCTCAGTGCTGTAGAAATCAATTTGCGCATGGTCACTTTAAGGAAACCGGCTGAAGACGCGTCATCAAGTGACATCATCAGACCCGCTTCCTTGAATTAGCCGGCCAAAGCACTGAGCGAGCTTAAAAACCCAATTGTGGTAAAATCCTCTGGGCTGGAGAAGAACTTGGAGTGGGAGGGGGAGGATCCAGTTGAGATGGTCCACGTAGGTACCAACGACATAGGTAGGACAAAGAAAGAGGTTCTGCTGAGAGAGTTTGAGCAGCTAGGGATTAAATTAAAGAGCAGAACTACAAAGGTCATAATCTCTGGATTATTACCGGAGCTATGAGCAAATTGGCATTGGGTCAATAGGATTAGGGAGATGAATGCGTGGCTCAAAGATTGGTGTAAGAGAAGGGGGTTTCGATTTGTGGGGCACTGGCACCAGTACTGGGGAAAGAGAGAGCTGTTCCGTTGGGACAGATTACACCTGAACCATGCTGGGATCAACGTTCTAGCGAATCGAATAACTAGGGAGGTAGATAGGGCTTTAAACTAAATAAGGTGGGGGGAGGGTCCTGGTGGAGAGAAATCTAGAATGCTAAAGAGAAAAGATAAGGAAGCAGTGCAGGAAAGTGATTGGGGTAAGGATAACCAGATTGTGTGAGAAAGGGACAGAGCATACAAACAAAGGATTGCACTAACAAATAGGGTCCAGGTAAGAAAAAATGGTAATAAGACAAATAGGGCCATAGTACAAAAAAATGTTAAGATGTCTAAAAATGTTAAAAAGACAAATCTAAAGGCACTGTATCTGAATGCACGAAGCATTCATAATAAGGTAGATGAATTAACAGCACAAATAGATGTAAACGGAAACGATATAATTGCGATTACGGAGATATGACTGCAGGGTGACCAAGGCTGGGAGCTGAATATCCAAGGATATTCGATATTTAGGAAGGACAGGCGAAAAGGAAAAGGAGGTGGGGTGGCCTTGTTAGTAAAGGATGAAATCAGAGCAATAGTGAGAAAGGATATTGGCTCAGAAAATCAAGATGTAGAATCAGTCTGGGTGGAGCTAAGGAGCACCAAGGGGCAGAAAACATTGGTGGGAGTTGTCTATAGGCCTCCAAACAGTAGTGGTAATGTAGGGGATGGCATCAAACAGGAAATTAGAGATACATGTAACAAGGATACAACAGTAATCATGGGTGACTTTAATCTACATATAGACTGGCCAAACCAAATTAGCAATAATACTGTGGAGGATGAATTCCTGGAGTGTGTACGAGATGGTTTCTTAGACCAGTACATTGAGGAGCCAACTAGGGAATAGGCTATCTTAGATTGGGTATTGTGCAATGAGAAGGGGTTAATTAATAATCTTGTTGTGTGGGGTCCTTTAGGGAAGAGTGACCACAACATGATAGAATTCTTCATTGAGATGGAAAGTGAAGAAGTCCAATCTGAAACTAGGGTCCTAAATCTAAACAAAGGAAACTACGAAGGTATGAGGAGTGAGTTGGCTATGATAGATTGGGGAGCTTCATTAAAAGGCATGACGGTGGATAGACAATGGCTAACATTTAAGGAACTAATGCATGAATTGCAACAGTTATACATTCCTTTCTGGCGCAAAAACACAAAAGGAAAAGCGCCCAACCATGGCTAACAAAAGAAATTAAGGATAGTATTAGATCCAAAGAGGAGTCATATAAAGTTGCCAGAAAAAGTAGCAAGCCTGAGGATTGGGAGCAGTTTAGAGTTCAGCAAAAAAGGACCAAGAGATTGATTAAGAGGGGAAAATTAGAATATGAGAGTAAACTTGCAAGAAACATAAAAGCAGATTGTAAAAGCTTCTACAAGTATGTAAAAAGAAAAAGATTAGTGAAGACAAATGTAGGTCCCTTACAGTCAGAAGCGGGAGAATTTATAATGGGGAACAAGGAAATGGCTGAGCAATTAAACAAATACTTTGGTTGTGTCTTCACGGAAGAGGACACAAATAACTTCCCAGAAATGCTCGGGAACCAAGGGTCTAGTGAGAAGGAGGAATTAAAGGAAATTAGTATTAGTAAAAAAATAGGGCTGGAGAAATTAATGGGACTGAAAGCTGATAAATCCCCAGGGCCTGATAATCTGCATCCCAGAGTACTAAAAAAATGGAAATAGTGGATGCATTGGTTGTCATCTTCCAAAATTGTATAGATTATGGAACAGTTCCTGCAGATTGGAGGGTGGCAAATGTAACCCCACTATTTAAAAAAGGAGGGAGAGAGAAAACAGGAAACCACAGACCGGTTAGCCTAACATCAGTAGTAGGGAAAATGCTAGAGTCTGTTATAAAGGATGTGATAACAGGACACTTAGAAAATATCAACGGGATTAGAAAAAGTCAACAAAGACAAAGGCCTTGATTTTCATTGGGCCGTGAGGCGGGCTTTTAGGCGTGCTGGGGGTTAAAATTGCAAATCCTGGGGGTTGCGACCCCCCCGCCTGGTTCCCACTTCCATGCCATTTTAACCGAGGTGTGTCTGATTGACCCGCAACAGGCGGGACTGGTCTTTAGGGCCCTTAAACAGCACTGATTGGCCTTTATAATCCCATTTTAACAGGCCCTTGCCTGTTTAACCCTTTTCCCAAGTAAAACGCGCCTGGTGGGGATGACGCCTGTGAAACCTGGCGTGAACACTATTGGCTTGCTGACTATCAGCTGCAGGTCCAACATTAAAGAGGATATTTGATCAGTCATCATTTGCAGGTGGCAGGACTTTGTTGTCTCAGGTCTGGGGGAACTTTTAGAAGGCATAACCACAGCTGTGGAACTTTGGAGCCTCACACCCATCTCCAGTGTGACCTCCTGCGAGACCCCTCTCGCCACCCTCACTCAGCGCTTCCTCAACTGAGGCACCTGCCAGAAGCATGGGAGGCCTTTTTTTCCTTCCCCTCATGGCATTAGAGGACCTCCAGCCCCATTCGCGAAATGACACATGCCACAACTGCAGAAGTTGCCATCAGAATTTTTATGAAAAACACACAACTGATGGCATTTCCACAAAATACACAGCATTTCACCCAAGTGACTACCCTTGTGACTATTTGTGGTTTATTTTCCTCTTACGCATGCTCCTACGCAGTGGTTCCCCTGTGGCTTCAGCAGATGTGGAGGCCCCTTGCTCACTTTCCTGCTGCTCCTGCCTCGACACCTTTGGCGGGCGTCCTCTGGGATGGCGAGCCTGTGAGGGCTCGCCAGCAGTCTGCTGCTCCTGCGGCTGTGCAGGGGTTGAGACCTCTATCTCGGTTGGGTGTGTACTCCGGCGGGGCTCTGGCCGAGGGCTCTGCAGTGGCACGGAAGTGTGAGCGCTTGGAGAGGAGCCCCCACTTCCTTGAGGTCTGCCACCAACCTCCCTCTCATGGGTCAGGTCCCCCTCAGTGCCTGCAAGTGGCTTGAGAGCAGCTTGCTGCACATCAGGGGGGCCATGGGGACCTGTATCTGCAATGGCAGTCCTATTCAGAAGGACTTCCATGAAGGTCTGGTTTCTCTGTTCAATAGATGCCCATCGCTCCTCAAGAGATGTCATTCTATTCTGAACACTCACCATGTTTTCCAAAACCTGGCGACTAACCTCCTCCATGGCCGTAGCCCTCCTCTCCTCTACTGTAGCCAGCCTTACCACAGAGGCAGCAATCATTTCCACGTAGGTAGCCATCCTTTCCGTGTTGATGCGTTCATGTGCCAATGGCTCCACAAAGGCGCTGCTCGTGTTCGCAATGGACTCCTGCATTCGCTCCACACTCGCAGCGACCCTAGAGACAAAACCTGCCAGAGACTCCTGCATCTGTGCCTGGAGTTCCATCACCTCTGATCTTACGGATGGACCCAGAGGCAGAGGGTCGACATGCAGCTGAGCCGAGCTGGCAGTGTCCTGCGCCCTCCGACGAGGACTCTCCACTGCTGTCCCTGTCTCCACAATCTGCTGATGCTCACTTGTGAGCTGTGATACACCAAGTGACAACTCTACTCTATGTCCCGAAGCTCCCACCGAGGTGTGAGTGTCTGTGCTGGTGCTGGGTGCGCTTATTTCTGCTGACGCTGCACCCTCAGAGGTTGCAGATTCCTCTGAGGAGTCCGGCTGCTCAGGCTCTTCCTCCTGCCCCGTCGGGACGGGAGCTCTCGATGGTCCTGTGGCGGAGTCAAGGAAAAAGTTAGAGATGTGATGCCAAGGTTACATGCACATTGCATTTTGCAGATGATCATCAGTCCATATGATGTAGCTTCAGAATCATTATCCGCGACTCATGCAATGCCAATGAGAGAGATGGAAAAATATTCTGTCACCAGCTTGCTTGTTGTGTATGTAATATGTATGTTGCTTTAGACCTATGGCCAGGGCAGCACTACTTTGTAGGGCGCAGTGATACCGTAGTACCACCCCTGGCCATAGGGGTATAAATAGTACTGTGGGCACTGATTTCCCCTCAGTTCCCGCCTGTTGGTATGAAGTAAAGACCTACGTTGAATCTTCCAAGCTGTCTCTTCATTATTGAATTAAGTATAGACACATACTTTACACTGGTGACGAGTTACGTTCGAACTCACCAGTACACGGTGCAACAAAGCAACGGCAGCAGTACGGAGAGAGAAGAAGAGAGGCTTCTTACCAGCCAGCCTGCACGGTCCAGCGACGACCAAGGGAAATCGACCAACACTCCAAGTGCGAGAGGTACACAGCCCAGCGGCGACCAAGTGAAATTGACCAACACTCGAGAGGTGCAGAGCCAGCGGCGACCAAGAGAAATCGACCAGCACTACAGGTACCAAAAAGAGCAGCAGCAACAGAGAGGGGCGCTCCAGCCACGGGGCAAAAGTCCAGGTAACTGAAATCCTTCCAGGGAACGGCTGCTACAAGGAACGGGCAGGCGAGCTCGGGAATAAACTGAGCCACGAGGACTAACACGCCATCTAGTGGACAAAAGGCAATTTTTTTTTCATCCGGCAGTAAAAAAAAACAGCGCGATCTAGTGGACAAAAGGGGAAAAGTTTTTTTTAAACAGCGCCATCTAGTGGACAAAGGGGAAAAGTTTTTTTTTCTCTTCAAAGTTTTTTTTCTCGAGGACTAGCACTCCACCTAGTGGACAAAAGGGGAAAAGTTTTTTTTTCTCTTCAAAGTTTTTTTCTCTTCACCAATTAAAAATGTCTAAAGACGGGTGGTTGGCACCATTTGTGGAGGACACAGAAGAATGGGAGGCCTATATCGAAAGGCATGAACTTTATTGCATAGTGAACAAGGTGGAAGATGATCAAAAGGTAGCAACCTTATTAAATTTCATGGGGCCAAAAACATACGGGCTGCTGAGAAATCTTCTTACTCCAGAAAAGCCAGCGGACAAAACGTACACCCAAATTGTTGATACGTTAAGGGAGCATTTAAACCCTAAGCCACCATTTATAGCGGAAAGGTACCGCTTCTACAGACGCGACCAAAGGAATGATGAGTCACAGGCAGCATATTTAGCTGAGCTCAGAAGGTTGTCCAAACACTGCCAGTTTGGAGCCATATTGACGGACGCGATCAGAGACAGATTTGCCTGTGGCATGTTAAATGAGAATACACGTAAACGGTTGCTAGCCAAGAAACAGCTCAGCCTAGATCAGGCGATTGAAATAGCATCGGCCCATGAAGCAGCAGCACAGGGTGCAGCCCAAATACGACAAAACACAACCAGCTATGACACCCATGAGGTGACACTTCACAAAGGTAAATGCTACCGTTGTGGCAAAACCACCCACGACCAAAGTAATTGTTGGTTTCGTGATAAAATATGCCGGCAGTGTGGTAAAAAGGGGCATATAGCGAAAGTTTGTCGGTCTGGTACGAAACCCAGTCATGGGGGCAATCCGAGCAGTACCAAGGCAAGGACAACAATACATAAGCTGTCTGACAGTAGCTCAGACGAGTCACAGGAAGGCACAACAGCAGAGCCTAAAGGTCTAGGATGTCTCAAGTTATATGGTGTAGACAAAACGGAGGACCACAGCACAATGTGGGTTAAAATGACGGTAGCAGGCGTCGAAGTTAATATGGAGCTAGACACGGGTTCAGCCCTATCAGTAATTAATGAACAAGATTATAACAGGCTGTTCAAAAGCATTCCCTTAAAGGATACGGAAATTAAATTAAAAACATATACTGGACAAAAAGTTTACCCGAAGGGAAAAATGCAAGTAACAGTTAAATACAACGGCACAAAAGTGCCAGGACTTTATTTATACGTCCTACCAAACGGTGGACCACCACTTTTGGGTAGGGAATGGATAAGAAAAATCCACTTCGACTGGAAGTCGATACACGAGTTAAAAGTAGAGACCACCACGGATGATACAACCATTACAAGCAGGCTGTCGAAACTATTGGCAAAAACGCCAGAGGTGTTCCAACAAGGGCTGGGGACCTTAAAGGACATTAGAGCAAAAATAACTATTGCTCAAGACGCAAACCCCAAGTTTTGTAAGGCCAGACCTGTGCCTTATGCCATTCGGCCAGCGGTGGAAGCAGAACTGGACGCCTTAGAGAGTGCAGGTGTCCTTACAAAGATTGAGTGGAGCGAGTGGGCCACGCCCATCATCCCAGTTATAAAGAAATCTGCAATTAACACACCGGGGGAACCAAAGAAGGTTCGCATTTGCGGGCATTTTAAGATAACTATTAACCCAGTCCTGCACACGGTACAGTATCCGCTGCCGCGGATAGAAGACATATTCGCATCGTTAGCTGGGGGTAGACACTTTACGAAGATTGACCTTTGTCAAGCTTATTTACAGATGGAGGTGGAGCAGGACTCGAAAAAGCTCCTAACGATTAACACACACAAGGGATTGTACCAGTACAATCGCCTGGTATTTGGTGTGGCGTCCGCCCCGGCAATATGGCAGAGGACCATGGAACAGGTCCTACAGGGCATTCCAGGAACGCAATGCTACCTGGATGACATCCTGGTGACAGGACAAACGGATAACGACCACCTCGCTAACCTGGAGCGAGTACTTCTGCGGTTACAACAATACGGACTCAGGGCGAACAAGCAGAAATGTGAGTTTTTCCAGGAACGTATCTCATACTGTGGTCACATTATAGATAAGGAAGGCCTGCATAAGTCCCCGGAAAAGATCGAGGCAGTAGTGAAGGCCCCGCCCCCTGAGAATGTATCTCAGTTACGATCATTCTTAGGCCTTATAAACTATTACCATAAGTTCCTCCCGAACTTATCGTCCATTTTACATCCACTAAATTCATTGCTACAAAAGGGAGTCTCCTGGAATTGGGACGAAACGTGTGAGGCTGCTTTTAAAAAGGGTAAACAACTCATCACATCAAAGGAAGTGCTCGCACACTTTGACCCAAAAATGCCAATGAGGGTGGCATGTGACGCCTCCCCGTACGGTATAGGGGCAGTGTTGTCACACAAATTTCCCAACGGGACGGAGAGGCCAATAGCATTTGCCTCAAGGTCGTTAACTACAGCTGAAAGAAACTATGCGCAAATCGACAGGGAGGCCCTCAGTCTGGTGTGGGGTGTAAAAAAATTCCACCACTACCTGCATGGGCAACGTTTCACACTACTGACGGATCATCAACCGTTGGTGTCGATATTTAATCCAACAAAAGGGGTGCCCCTGATGACGGCCCAAAGGCTACAGAGATGGTCACTGTTCTTAGGAGCACACCAGTACCTTATCGAATATAAGGGTACCAAACAGCATGGCAATGCGGATGGCCTGTCGCGGCTACCCTTGCCTACCGAGATCGAAGAGATAGTACAGGACCCCGTTGAAATATATCATACGGCTGTTATGGAACACTTGCCCATGACCAGCCAATGTATCGAGCGGGAAACACGGAACAACCCGACATTGGCAAGGGTTTACAAACTAACCGTGAAAGGCTGGCCGGCGCAGGGTGACGCATCATTGCCGGCGTTTTCAGCAAGGAAGGACCAGTTGTCCGTCTGCCGGGGCACATTGATGTGCGGAGCCAGGGTAGTGGTCCCTCAAAAATTACAACATAAAGTGTTGCAGGACTTACACGAAGGTCATCTGGTGGGTGTCAAAATGAAAAGCCTCGCCAGAGCCTACGTCTGGTGGCCCGGCATTGACAGGGACATTGAGGAAGTAGCAAAAGCGTGCCAAGGATGCCAGATGGTACAGAACGTACCACCACAAGCCCCACTACATCCGTGGGAGTGGCCCTCAACGCCGTGGCAAAGGATCCACGTGGACTTCGCTGGCCCCTTCCTGGATGCGATGGTCCTCATTGTAGTGGACGCCCATTCAAAATGGCCGGAAGTCATAAAGATGTCATCAACGACAGCTGAAAAGACGGTCGCAGTCTTAAGGACCATTTTTGCCCGAAACGGGGTGCCCGAGCAAGTCTGTTCGGACAATGGGCCACAATTTGTGGCAGAAGAATTTCAAGCATTCCTAAAAAGGAATGGAGTGCGACATTATACGTCCGCACCATATCATCCGGCTACAAATGGGCTGGCAGAGCGATTTGTACAGACTTTTAAAAAGGCCATCAAGGCGATGGGAGAGGAAAGGTTGCCACTACAACACAAGGTGGACAACTTCCTATTCGCATACCGTAATGCTGCACATACGGTGACCAACCAGGCCCCCGCCGTCATGTTCTTTAATAGAAGGTTAAGGTCTCGCCTTGAATTGCTTAAACCAAACATTCGGAGAGATGTGGAAAACCGAGTATTTCGTAGGGCCCCTGACAGACAGACACGGAGCTTCGAGGTGGGGCAGCAAGTGTTGGCCCGTGATTATAGGAAGGAAAAGTGGCGGCCTGGTACGATCAAGGCCCGCCAGGGACCCTTGATGTACACAGTTGAGACAGGGGAAGGCATAATCAGACGACATGCTGATCAACTTGTGGAGTCCAGAAACCCAACTGATCCACTACCTCAAACGTCTCAGCACATTATTACAGCGGAATCACAGCCCAGCTCGTCGTTACAGAGGCCTCAGGATGGCGAGGAGTTCAGCACTCCAGTGATCTCCACGGCACAGGATGTGCCATCAGACACCGATGAGTCCAGCGATGAAGGGGTGACGGAAGTACCGCCGCCTACACCGAGACCGACTAGAGAAAGACGTTATCCTATTCGAGACAGGAGGCCTCCTCAGAGACTGAATCTATAACCTGTTTCTGCTTATATGTATATAAGTAGACAACTCTTGATGTAAATATGTTATGCAGATTGTGTTACCAAATGTTATTAGCCCTAATTATGGGGCATCCATTGACTTAATTGCACGGGTACGTTTTAATTAAAAGGGGAGGAATGTTGTGTATGTATTATGTATGTTGCTTTAGACCTATGGCCAGGGCAGCACTACTTTGTAGGGCGTAGTGATACCGTAGTACCACCCCTGGCCATAGGGGTATAAATAGTACTGTGGGCACTGATTTCCCCTCAGTTCCCGCCTGTTGGTATGAAGTAAAGACCTACGTTGAATCTTCCAAGCTGTCTCTTCATTATTGAATTAAGTATAGACACATACTTTACACTCCTGCCTGTCCTTCCCCAACGTCCACATCTCAGTCAGCCCCGGAAATCTCCAGGACGCCTTCCTCCCAGAGGGTGAACTGGGCTAATGAGGGTGGCCCTCTTCCTGTCCTGGCTCGCTCTCTCCTGTTGTGAGCTCTCTTTTCCTGCAATGAGGGAGACAAGTGCAGTTTGACTGAGAATGAAGAAGTGAGTGCAGAGATTGCATAGCATAGATACTTAGAAGGAGACAAAGATGGAGTGAGGTTGCAATACCAAGGGCCCTCACTGTGTGCTGTCAGTTGTGTTCAAAGCATCAGAGTGAGAGGGAGTGTGAGGGCTGCATGGTGGCATAGTTCTGTGAATGTGAGCATAGAGAGAGAGGGAATGGGTAAGGGTGCATGGATGTGAGTGGCTAGTGTGATGTGCAGGAAGAGATTGCTGAAGCTGAGTGCTGGTGAGGAAAGGCAATGGGGATCAGATTGAGGGCGATGGAAACATCACACAGTACTTACTTTTCCAGTGCGAAGAAGGTCATGGAATCTTTTCCTGCACTGCAACCACGTTCTTCGTGTGAGCCCAAAGCAGTTGAGGCTTGTAATAAGGGAACATCTATAATTATGGGGGATTTTAACTATCATATTAATTGGACAAATCAAATTGGGCAGGGCTGCCTTGAGGATGAGTTCATTGAGTGTATTAGGGATGGGTTTCTTGAGCAGTATGTAACTGAACCGACCAGGGGGCAAGCAACCTTAGATCTGGTCCTGTGTAACGAGACAGGATTAATTAAAAATGTCCCAGTAAAGGATCCCCTTGGAATGAGTGACCATAACATGGTTGAATTCCATATTCAATTAGAGGGTGAGAAGGTTGGATCTCAAACAAGCGTGCTAAGCTTGAATAAAGGAGACTATGAAGGTATGAAAGCAGAATTGAGTAGAGTGGATTGGGAAAATAGATTAAAGGGTAAGACGATACATGATCAGTGGTGTACATTTAAGGAGTTATTTTACAATTTCCAAAAAAAATATATTCCACTGAGAAGAAAAGGGTGTAAAAGAAAAGACAGCCATCCGTGGCTAAGTAAAGAAATTAAGGATAGTATTCGACTAAAAACAAGGGCATATAAGGTAGCCAAATCTAGTGGGAGGATAGAGGATTGGGAAAACTTTAAAGGACAGCAAAAAATAACAAAAAGATTGATTAAGAAAGGGAAGATAGATTATGAAAGTAAATTAGCAAAAAAATATAAAAACAGATAGTAAGAGTTTTTATAGTTATATAAAAAGAAAAAGGGTGGCTAAAGTAAATGTTGGTCCCTTAGAGGATGAGACCGGGAAATTAATGGTGGGAAACATGGAGATGGCAAAAACACTGAATGAATATTTTATATCAGTCTTTACAGTAGAAGACACTAAGAATATCCCAACACTGGACAAACAGGGGGCTAAAGGGGGGGAGGAGATAAACACGATCAAAATCACTAAGGAAGTGGTACTCGGTAAAATAATGGGACTCAAGGCGGATAAATCACCTGGACCTGATGGCTTACATCCTAGGGTGTTGAGGGAAGTGGCGGTAGGGATTGTGGATGCATTGGTAATAATTTTCCAAAACTCCCTGGACTCGGCAAAGGTCCCGGCAGACTGGAAAACTGCTAATGTAACACCCTTATTTAAAAAGGGCAGTAGACAGAAGGCTGGAAACTATAGACCGGTTAGCCTAACATCAGTGGTAGGTAAAATTTTGGAGTCCATTATTAAGGAGACAGTAACAGGACATTTGGATAATCATAATTTAATAGGACAAAGTCAGCATGGTTTTATGAAGGGGATGTCATGTTTGACAAATTTGCTGGAGTTCTTTGAGGAAGTAATATATAGGGTGGATAAAGGGGAACCAGTGGACGTAGTGTATTTAGACTTCCAAAAGGCATTTGACAAGGTGCCACACAAAAGATTATTGCTTAAGATAAAAAATCACGGGATTAGGGGTAATATTCTGGCATGGATAGAGGATTGGCTATCTAACAGAAGGCAGAGAGTTGGGATAAATGGTTCATTCTCAGACTGGCAATCAGTAACTAGTGGTGTTCCGCAGGGGTCAGTGCTGGGTCCCCAACTCTTTACAATCTATATTAACGATTTGGAGGAGGGGACCGAGTGTAACATATCAAAGTTTGCAGATGATACTAAGATGGGAGGGAAAGTAGTGAGTGAGGAGGACATAAAAAACCTGCAAGGGGACATAGACAGGCTAAGTAAGTGGGCAGAGATTTGGCAGATGGAATACAATACTGGAAAGTGTGAGGTTATGCACTTTGGCAGGAAAAATCGTAGAGCAAGTTATTATCTTAATGGCAAGAAACTGGAAAGTACTGAAGTACAAAGGGATCTGGGGGTCCTGGTGCACGAAACTCAAAAGGTTAGTATGCAGGTGCAGCAAGTGATTAAGAAGGCCAATGGAATGTTGGCTTTCATTGCTAGGGGGATAGAATATAAAAATAGGGAGGTATTGCTTCAGTTGTACAAGGTATTGGTGAGACCGCACCTGGAATACTGCGTACAATTTTGGTGTCCATACTTAAAGGACATACTTGCTCTCGAGTCAGTACAAAGAAGGTTCACTCGGTTAATCCCGGGGATGAGGGGATGGACATATGAGGAGAGGTTGAGTAGATTGGGACTCTACTCATTGGAGTTCAGAAGAATGAGAGGCGATCTTATTGAAACATATAAGATTGTGAAGGGGTTGGATCGGGTGGATGCGGGGAGGATGTTCCCGATGATGGGTGAAACTAGAACTAGGGGGCATAGTCTTAGAATAAGGGGCTGCTCTTTCAAAACTGAGATGAGGAGGAACTACTTCACTCAGAGGGTGGTAGGTCCATGGAATATGCTGCCCCAAAAAGCTGTAGAAGCTACATCATTACATAAATTTAAAACAGAAATAGACAGTGTGGTAAACCACTGTTATACCTGTCTGTATGTGTATGTGTATTCCACTAGGTACAGGTCTGGACATGCCTCGGCTGACTCCTCCCACTATTCCAGGTATATAAGTGACTACCTCCCAGTCCCTTAGTATTCTGGACGGGTCGACCACTCGAGACTAGACCTTCATTCTTTAGTTAATAAAAGCCTGGTTGTTACTCGCTTAACCTCAGTCTTTTGAGTAATTGATGGCGCATCAGACAGTTTCCTAGAAGTAAAGGGAATTAAGGGTTACGGGGAGCGGGCAGGAATTTGGACATGAGTCTAGGTTCGGATCGGTCATGGCCCTGTGGGTAGCGGAGCGGGCCCAGGGGCCGTGTAGCCTGATCCTGCTCCTATTTCGTGTGTCTAATTCTGTTAGATTCAGGAGATGGTTCTGTGATTGTGGATTGGCGGTTGGGATCAGATCAGCCATGATCTTATTGAATGGCGGAGCAGGCTCGAGGGGCCGATTGGCCTACTCCTGCTCCTATTTCTTATGTTCTTATGTTCTTAAGCAGTTGACTTGACCTGCCACCTCTAGCCACACAGCCTTGGTCTGACTGGGAGGCCTCTTCCTCCCTGAAGAAGGGAAGTGGACCTCCCTGTGGGCCCTAGCACCATCCAGTAATGCCTGTAGTGAAGCCTCATCAAATTTGGGTGCAGATCTGGCCCTCCCACTGGCCGTTCCTCCTGCAGGCTCCTGTGCCATCTTAATGTTGAAGGTTGGAAGCCTGCAGAGGAAGCAAGGCTTGCTGTGGACCTTAAACGTAGCAGCAATGATGACGTCATATTCTGCGACTTTCTGACTGGAAATACTCAATTGCCAAGGCTTCCCACACGCTGGAAATCAATTGGCCAATTGTGTTAAATTTGCATCAATCTCACAGACCCATTTACAATCGTGTCGGAATCACTAATTTCGGGGAAACCGCCAATTCCCCGCACCTGAACTAAAATTGACCCCAAAGGATTTATGAAAGGGAAATCGTGTTTGATAAACCTACTGGAGTTTTTTGAGGATGTAACTGGTAGAATAGATAAGGGAGAACCAGTGGATGTGGTGTATTTGGATTTTCAGAAGGCCTTTGATAAAGTCCCACAAAAGAGGTTAGTGTGCAAAATTAAAGCACATGGGATTGGGGGTAATATACCTGCATGGATTGAAAATTGGTTAACAGACAGGAAACAGAGAGAAGGAATAAATGGGTCTTTATCGGGGTGACAGGCGGTGACTAGTGGGGTACCGCAGGGATCAGTGCTTGGGCCCCAGCTATTCACAATATATATCAATGATTTGGATGAGGGAACCAAATGTAATATTTCCAAGTTAGGCTGACGACACGAAACTAGGTGCGAGTGTGAGTTGTGAGGAGGATGCAAAGAGACTTCAAGGCGATTTAGACAAGTTGAATAAGTAGGCAAATACATGGCAGATGCAGTATAACGTGGATAAATGTGAAGTTATCCACTTTGGTAGGAAAAGCAGAAAGGTAGAGTATTATTTAAATGGTGCTGATGTACAGAGGGACCTGGGTGTCCTTGTACACCAGTCACTGAAAGCAAACATGCAGGTGCAGCAGGCAGTTAGGAAGGCAAATGGTATGTTGACCTTCATTGCAAGAGGATTTGAGTACAGGAGCAAGGATGTCTTACTACAGTTGTACAGGACCTTGGTGAGACCACACCTGGAGTACTGTGTGCAGTTTTGGTCTCCTTACTTAAGAAAGGTTATACTTGCCATAGAGGGAGTGCAGCGAAGGTTCACCAGACTGATTCCTGGGATGGCAGGACTGTCGTATGAGGAGAGATTGGGTCGAATAGGCTTGTATTCACTAGAGTTTAGAAGAATGAGAGTGGATCTCATTGAAACGTATCAAATTCTGACAGGGCTAGACAGACTGGATGCAGGGAGGGTTTTTCCCCAAGCTGGAGGGTCTAGAACGAGGGATCACAGTCTCAGGATACGGAGCCGGACAATTACGACTGAGATGAGAAATTTCTTCACTCAGAGGGTGGTGAACCTGTGGAATTCTCTACCACAGAAGGCTGTGGAGGCCAAGTCACTGAATATATTTAAGAAGGAGATAGATAGATTTCTATTCACAAAAGGCATCAAGGGGTATGGGGAGAGAGCGGGAATATGGTATTGAGATAGAGGATCAGCCATGATCATATTGAGTGACGGAGCAGGCTCGAATTGCCGAATGGCCTACTCCTGCTCCTATTTTTCTATGTTTAAAATCATTCTACAAAGTGGGCTGGAGCCGGCAGCGGGGTCAGGACCCGCCACTGACGTCGCCCGCCACCGACCTGCTGAGGTAGGGGAAATCGCGGCCTACATTCGTGATTTGTTCACAGGAAATTTATCAGTGTTGCCATAGGTGAAGTGTTGCGCAGGAGATTTTACCAAATTTACAAACTGAGAAGGAATGTGATGGATTTGCTGATTGCCTCTGTCGTAACAAACATGCCCATTTTCATCTTAGTTTGAATAAAACCTTAGATAAAAATGTGAAAGTTTGCATTGTAGCAGATTCAGTGGGCTCAAGTTTCATCGGGCCGTTGAGGCGGGATTGGAGGCATGTGGGGGGTTAAAATCGCAAAATCGGAGGACACGAACCCCTTCCGCCCCCCAACCCACCTCCATGCCCATTTCACAGGAGATGGGTACCCGACCTGTGCTGGGAGCCACCTCCCCGAGGCCGGAAGGGGATTAGTGCCAATTAACTGCCTGTTAACAGGCAGTTAACAGGTGGTTTTTAGCCTAATCCCTATTTTAACCCTGAAGTGTGGGCTTCCCGATGGCTCCAAACCACGCCAAGTTAGCGAGGCAGACCGTCGGGCTGAAGGGCTTGGAGGGTTCAAGATGTCCGGTGTTCAGGTGAGTGATGTGTGCATGAGTGCAGAGGTAAGTGTGTTTGGTGTGTGTAAAGTGTTTAAATAAGTTTTACTTACCTTTACTTAATAATGCAGCCTTCCTTCCTTCAGGTCTCGGGAGTCCCTCGTCTCACCGGCAGAATGGCCGCAAGTTGTCAAAATCTGCAGCCTCTGCTTTCTGTTCTGGAGAGATCTCTAAATCAACCTGAGAGGAAGGAATTAACTTAGAGTACAGATTGTCAGTGTTTGGCAGCTTCAAAGAGCTGTCAAACGCTGATATTACATCTGTCAAAAGCTCTTGACAGATGAAATGTCAATCTGTGACGTCACCTGTTGTCGGGTGGCCCTTAATTGGCCTGCTGAGCCCGCTGGGCGGGCTCAACAAGGTCAATCAGGGGAAAATCAAGTGGGTTGGCCACAACTCGATGGAGGCGGGACTACAACCCCAAAAGTGGGAGTCCCGCCACCTACACGCCTCCATTGATAAAATCCAGCCCATTGTCTTTGGCAGTGGGGACTGCCAAAATTTTGATCTTGGGTTCGACATCTAACCACAGGTTGTGAAGCGAGGTTGGTCTTACTCACTATATGACTAAGCTACTCAGGATGTGACACATCAAAATTCTTACTGTGTATTTGGCTTGTAGCCTTTGTGACCAAGCTTTATATTTGGCTGATGTACAAATGTGCTGATATTTTAAGATTCCTTGTTCTAAACTTGTGTCACTAACTGGATTATAAATTCACGATTTATCAGTTTTTAGAAGATTGTTAAAATAATGATTGGAACAACCTAATTTTTCATCAGTGTTGCTATAGATATTTAGAAAAACATCTACCGAAAGTTGATGGAAAAATAGGGATGTTAAAATCATTATTTTAACAATCTACTTCTACATTGGCAATTGTGGTGAGTGATCAAATACTCAAATACACTAAAGTGTTGATTTTAATTTTTTAGTTAAATGCTGTTGTACGATGCTCAGT
Source organism: Somniosus microcephalus (assembly GCF_052327205.1). Taxonomy (NCBI): domain Eukaryota; kingdom Metazoa; phylum Chordata; class Chondrichthyes; order Squaliformes; family Somniosidae; genus Somniosus; species Somniosus microcephalus. The sequence goes on along the minus strand of NC_140995.1, from coordinate 104,117,255 downwards.
TTATTCAGGTTATGTTTTCGGTCAGATACATATGTGGTCATTGCACAGCAAAGAAATTGAAAACTGGCAGTGTGACTCAGCACCAATATTTATTTCGATGATTCAGATCATCTTTCACTGAACAATTGGATCAGACGTGTGCCTAATGTAGTAACACGGTTGTACCAGCAGGCTCACTGGCAGACAGGGACTGAAATTTCTCAATCCCATTCTGCCACTGTAACCATGGTAGAGCAGAACCTTCACCCTCCTTGGCGCCTGACCCTACCTGAGTATCTGTGGTAATTATAATAAACCAGGCAGCCACCTGCGCCAGTGTGGGTACATTTTTGGGTGATCATTAGAAGCGGGGATGAAAAATGAGGCAGTTGACCAGCTCAGGGACGAAGCTGGTGGCACCAGCTGAAAATGTGAAAACTCTGGAAATCGGCCCTCTTTATGACAATTTTCTGGGGTGCTCCAGGCCAAGGCCCAGGATCTTCCTTTGGCTTTGCTGTTGTCCAAGTTATTTAGAGCAAAGGAGGCGAGAACAATGGAAATTCCTTTTCAGACCTTCAGTGCGGTGGACGAAACTTCCACCAGCTCCGTCTCCAGTGAAATTCCCGGCCTTGGATTTTCAGGCATTTCCAGGTCCAGCCCCTTTTGCCCCAGAACTTCACCCCAGGCCCCAAGAAAATTCGGGGCCACTTTTATTGAAATACATAGGTAAATGGCTGAGGCCTAATGTGCAGGACACTATCTAGTTTGAAAACAGTAAACGAGAAGTGGTACGTCAGGAAATAGTGATTAGATGACACCAAGCTTGGGTTTTACAAGTCTGAAGATCGTAGCAGAATGAAAGCCTGAGGGAGGTAAAAAAAATAAGTTAAACTGATTGATTGATTATAGTGTTTGCACTTCAAAAAATTGTAATCTATTAATGAATGGATTAATTCCCACACCTTAATGACCTGTGACATCTAATGATCATCTGCTATGAAAACCTGTTTGCTCAGGTTTGATGGCGACATTGTTAAAAGCACAATTTCCTTTTCATCAGATTTTTAAAAATTTATAAATTTCACACCACACTACATGTATTTTACATTGGTGCGCCGTATCGGTAAATTAACTAAATCGATTAAAAATCTGGATAAGGGGACTGCCATCTTTATTTGAGGGCCTGCAAAAAACTGACATGGGAACATTCAGACACTTTGGGCAGGATTTTCATTAGGCCGTGGAGGTGGGATTGGAGGCGTGTGGGGCGTTAAAATTGCAAAAGCTGGCATGCAGGCCCAACCCCGCCTCCATCCCGCCTCCAAGCAATTTTCATTAATTCGTGTCTAATGGTCCCATCTCCGTCCCGCCTCCAAGAGGTGGGATAGGCCGTTAAGGCCCTTAACAAGCACTAAGTTGCCTCTATAATGCCATTTTGAAAGGCCTTTGCGATTTTAACCCTTTTCCCACGTGAAACACGCCTGTTCTGAAACACGACGGTGAAACCTGGCGGGAGCACAATTGGATTGCTGACTATCCGCTGCAGCTCAGCCATTAAAGAGGAAATTTGATCAGCCATCATTTGCAGGTGGCAGGACTTTGTAGTCTCAGGTCTGGGGGAACTTTTAGAAGGCATAACCACAGCTGTGGAAGTTTGGAGCCTGACACCCATCTCCAGTGTGACGACCTGGGAAACCCCTCTCGCCACCTTCACTGAGCGCTTCTTCAACTGAGGCATATACCAGAAGCATGGGAGAAATTTATTTCCTTCCCTTCTGGACATCAAATGAGGACGAAGACCAGCCGCGGCACCGGCAGAACCAGGAACAAGAGCAGCAGCACCAACAGCAGCAGCAACATTAGGAGCGCCAAGCTGCTGCTCACCCACCTGAAGCTGCACAGGCTAGAAGGGGACAGCGCATGGAAGCCCGTCAGGGCAGGAGATACCCCGCAAACAGGGTCTACAGACACAGGGTCAGCTACCTCAACATGTCTGAGGAGCAGTGCCAAAGGCGGCTCCGACTTTTGCGAGAGGCAGTGGGTGTCATCTGCGCAATGCTGCAACAAGACCTGGAGCCCAGAGGACCAGGTGGACAACCCTTACCAGTGGCTGTCAAAGTCACCACCACACTCAACCTTTTTGCCTCAGGCTCATTCCAGGGATCAGCAGCAGACATCAGCGGCATCTCTCAGGCGGCCGCACACACTTGCATCACGCAGGTAACCGATGCCCTCTTTGCCGTTGCGCACAATCACATCCATTTCACCAAGGATCAAGCAAGTGTCATGGCGCGTGTGGTTGGATTAGCTAATCTGGCAGGCTTTCCAAGAGTGCAGGGCATTAATGACTGCACACATGTGGCCCTTAAGGCACCCCATCGCAATCCAGTTTTTTTTGTCAACCGCAAGGGCTTCCACTCCCTTAATGTTCAGCTGGTGTGTGACCACAAGAAGGAAATTTTGCATGTTTGTGCCAAGTACCCTGGTAGTTGCCATGACTCCTTCATACTGCGCCAGTCTAGTGTGCCTCCGCTATTCAGTCCACCAGACCAACTTAACGGATGGCTACTTGGAGACAAGGGCTATCCCCTGAAGACGTGGCTAATGACGCTGTTGAGGAGACCATCCAACGAAGCTGAGGAGAGCTACAACTCCAGCCACATGTCCACCAAAGCCATGATTGAACAAACCATTGGTTTGCTGAAGATGCGCTTCAGATGCCTGGATAGATCAGGTGGAGCCCTGCAGTACTCAGCAGCCAGGGCCTCCAGAATCGTCGTGGTTTGCTGTGCACTTCACAACATGGCACAGCGTCGTGGCTTGCAGATTCCTGAGGACCAAGTAGCTCGTCACATATCCTCCTCAGATGAGGAGGAGGAGGAGGAGAAGAGCGAAAACGAACATCTTGCAGAGGCCCATCAACCAGTGGCAGCAGTACGTGAGAACATTGCTGCCCGGGATGCAAGGAACGCACTCATCTTGGCCAGATTTGCTAAGCCTAGCCAATCAAGCACTTTTGCCTCGCAGCTTCTTACCTGAGCATCGACAATGGCCAAGGACCAGCGGATTCCTAGCAATTTAACTACCATACTGACAATTGAAAGTAATCCTAAGCCCTCAATGTGAAAGTCCCATTCGCAAAATGACACACGCAACAACTACAGCAGTAGCCATCACATTTTTTATTTACATTATTCATCTGATGGCTTTTTCACAGAAAACATCAAATTTCACCCAAGTGACTACCCTTGTGACTATTTGTGCAGTATCTTTCTCTTACGCGTGCTCCTACGTGGTGCTTCCCCTGTGTCTTCAGCAGATATGGAGGCCCCTTGCTCACTTTCCTGCTGCTTCTGTCTCGACACCTTTGGCGGGCGTCCTCTGGGGTTGCGAACCTGTGAGGGCTCGGCAACAGTCTGCTGCTCCTGCGGCTGTGCAGGGGTTGAGACACCGATCTCAGATGGGTGTGGACTCTGGTGGGGCTCTGACCAAGGACTCTGCAGTGGCATGGAACTGTGAGCGCTTGGAAAGGAGCCCCCACTTCCTTGATGTCTGCCACCAACTTCCCTCTCATGGGTCAGGTCCCCCTCAGCGCTTGCAAGTGGCTTGAGAGCACCTTGCTGCACATCAGGGGGGCCATGGGGACCCGTACCTGCACTGGTTTCTCTGTTCAATATATGACCATCGCTCCTCCAGAGATGTTATTCTATTCTGAACACTCACCATGTTTTCTGCACTCTGGTGACTTATCACCTCCATGGAGGTTGCCATCCTTTTCATGGCGATGCCTTCATGTGCCAATGACTCCACAAAGGCTCTGCTCATGTTCGCTATGGACTCCTCCATTCGCTCCACACTCGCAGTGACCCTGGAGACAAAACCTGCCAGAAACTCCTGCATCTGTTCCTAGAGTTCCAGCACCGCTAATCTTATGGATGGACCCAGAGGCAGAGGGTCGACATGCAGCTGAGCCGAGCTGGCAGAGTCCTGCGCCCTCCGACTAAGACTCTCCACTGCTGTCCCTGTCTCCACAATCTGCTGATGCTCACTTGTGAGCTGTGATACACCAGGTGACAACACTACTCTATGTCCCGAAGGTCCCACCGAGGTGTGAGTGTCTGCGCTGGTGCAAGGTGCGCTGAATTCTGCTGACGCTGCACCCTCAGAAGTTGCAGCTTCCTCTGAGGAGTCTTGAGGCTCATGCTGTTCCTCCTGGCTAGTGGGGGCGGGTGCTTGCGATGGTCCTGTGGGGGAGTAAAGGAAAGAGTCAGAGATGTGATGCCAAGGTTACATGCACATTGCATATTGCAGATGATCATCAGTCCATCTGTTAGAACTTTAGAATCATTATCAGCGACTCATGCAATGTCAATGAAAGAGATGGAAAACTATTCTGTCACCAGCTTGCTGTGATGCATCCCTCTGTCCGTCCCCCACTTGCGCATCTTCCTCCACTCCTACGATCTCCAGGACCGCCTCCTCCCAGGTGGCCCTCCTCCTGTCTTCGTTCTTTCTCACTTATTGTGAGCTCTCTTTTCTTGCAATGAGGGAGACAAGTGGAGGTTGAGTGAGAATGAAGGAGTGAGTGTAGAGATTCCATAGCATAGATACTTAGAAGGAGACAAAGATGGAGTGAGGTTGCAAGACTAAGGGCCCTCCCTGTGTTTTGTCAGTTGTTTTCATAGCATCACAGTGATAGGGAGTGTGAGGGCTGCATAGTCAAATAGTTAGGTGAATGTGACCATAGAGAGAGGGGGAATGGGTAAGGGTGCATGGATATCAGTGTCAAGTGGGATGTGGAGGAAGAGATTGCTAAAGCTGAGTGCTGGTGAGGAGAGGCAATGGGGATCAGATTGAAGGTGCTGGGAAATTCATACTCACTTTTCCAGTGCGCAGAAGGTCATGAAATCTCTTCCTGCATTGAATCCAGGTTCTGCGGGTTACTGATAATGAGTTGACCTCCTCTGCCACCTGGATCCACATAGCCTTGGTTTGCTGGGGGGGCTTCTTCCTCCCAGAAGAAGGGAAGAGCACCTCTTTATGAGCTCTTGCTCCCTTAACTAAAGCCTGCAAGGCAACGTCATCGAACCTGGGAGCAGCCCTAGCTCTCTGGCTGGCCATTCTTCCTCCAGGTCCCTGTAGCATGAAAGGCCAACAGACTGGCAGTCTGCAGAAGAAGCAAGGCTTGTTTCAGACCTTAAATACAGCAGCAATGACGACATCATCGGAGGCGACTTTCAGACTGGAAAAACTCATTGGCCATGGGTTCCCACACATTGGAACTCAATTGGCCAATTAAGTTAAAATCGCATCGATCTCCCACATCGATTTAGATTCGGGTGGATAACACAAAATGCGGATTACATGACCCCAGCCTGGCCCTGAATTAAAATCCAAGCCTTTGACTGATGGGCAGTTTAATCAAGTCAGATAGAAATGTTGGGTTTGCCTTGGACAGTAACCTAAATAGATCAAGATGAAAAGATAATCAGATACAATCCCTTTCAATTACCAACTTAGTATTGGAAAGTATTGTTGGATCACCTAAACATTTTGACATGATGTCATAGTAGCGTATCTCAGTCTGTTTTCAAATTTTCATCTGATTCCCTGTCTTCCCTGAAGTGAATGGGGGATTGTACAAGAGTCATATTTACAGAAAGCACTGATTTGAACACAGTCTCAAGCGCATCAAATGTCATGAAAACCATATTGACATACAGTAATTTATGCAACCATAATCTTCTTAACTATTGACTCTGACTATTATGATATCCAGATTTTCCACCAAAGATGAATTCAGAATCAATGGGGGGCAAAATCGAGCCCATCCTTCAACCACAGTGTAAATCTACAGTAACAACACAATATTTGCCAGGACAGTGATAACATCATAATGCTGTGAAAGGGTAAAATGAACTGACATGACGCACTCAGTTACTACTTACATTTGTAAAATCAACATTGAACAAGAAGGAAGCAATTCCCATAAGAATGGCGTGTTGCTGCTCTCAACTTGACAACATGTTTTCCTGGTTTAAAATGCATAAAGTAGTGAGAAATCCAGACTGTTCCCAATTTAGAAGTTTTCACAACAATTTAAATTAATCTCTGCAAACATTTGTTTCAATATTGTTACATGCATTGATCTCCATTTTACATTGCAGGCTAGAGTGCAGATCATCAAATAAGAATACTTTAATACACAGCAATTATTTAATATCTACAATGATTCTGATTATAACCTATGGAGTGTTTCCAGAAATTGAAAATACCATCACAAAGCCACTCTGAGCTAAAAGAAAATGAACAAAATCATTAATTTGCAATGAAATTAAACATAAAGGGGGGAATTTTGCGGGGGGTCAGCGGGCATGTTCGGTGACGTGTCAGGTGGGAAACCCGCTGCCACGTGACTTTCCCAGATGTCAGGTCTGTCACTGCTAAACAGACCCAACACGCATCAGCGGGGGAGGCAATTCAGGTCATTATGACGTTGTTGACAGCGCATTAAGAAGTATTTTGAGCTCCCCTTTACATTTTACGAGATCCACTCTGCTCAGGGATCGCGTCAGGTAAGCAGTTGTATGACCATGGAATCATCTCATTACTTGACAGCTTGAAATGTGCTATAAAAGCTCCCATCTCACAGCTGTTCACTTTCCAAGCTCAGAAGCTGTTGCTTACTGCATTTGGAAGACATTTGAGCTTTATGCAGGCTGCAAGTGTTTGGAGTAAACTGTCTATCCAGTGCCACCTCATTGGAACAACCTCTCTCACCATTGACAGATTGCTTCTGTCATCTCAAGTTCACCTGCCATCTATTACATCAGCATCGGTGCCCTTGAAACTATCTCACCTTGGTCCTCAGAATTCCACCACAATCAGCCCCAACACCAGCAGCACCAGGCACACCAGTAGCACCAAGAACAACACCAACTTTCTCTGCAATCAACTGATGCTGCACAGGACACAGGGCATCAGCACCTGACCATGTTGCTGCACGGGAGGCCAGGGATGGCCTCACCATGACTAGATTTACTTTACTTGATGCTGCACACCCTGGCTGCTACATGATACGCCAGGCTGGCACCACCCCACACGAGCACCATAAAGCATCATAACAATGCCCAAGACATTCCTTTCACACTCATCACCATTGCGGGGGGGGGGGGCGGTGGTGGGTACCGTTATGTCTCACCATTCACTGCAACTCACTAAGCCACTTCCAAAGGTGCACACAAATCTGTTCAAGAACGCAAAGTGTTGAAAATAATGGTTTCAGTGTTTGACACCACATTAACAGAAAGTTCACGTGAACATTGGCTAAAACACACAAGTGCCTACCCTTGTGTGTTGTTAGTTGGTATGATTGGACTAGGATGAGGGTGAGTGTGAGGGGTGGCTAGTGAGATGGGGAAGTGATAATCTAGATAGAGAGGAATGGGTGGAGGTGCAAGGTAAGTTGGTGTGAATAAGGATGTGCAGGAGTAGGGTAGGGAAGGCAGAGTGGTGGGGATGTGATGAGTGGCACAGCAGGATGAGGTTGAGTGTGGCTTTGCAGTAATGTTTTGTGATCTAATGAGATCATTAAAAGGTTTGCGCCACTGCAGCCTGGTCCTCCTGATGACATCCCTGCTTGTGTCCTCCTGTGCAATGTGCAACCAGGCTGCATTGGTCTCCTGGGGAGGTCTCTTCCACCCATTGGAAGGGAAGAGAACCTCCCAGCATGCGGTGACTCCCTCCATTAGCATATGGAGGGAGTCATGGGAGAGCCTGGGTGCAGTCGCGCACCTCTGTGCAGTGATTGTCAGTGTTTGAAGCACCTCAATGCTGTAGAACACTGAGAGCACAACTGCCAAACTAAATTTGCGCATGGTCCCTTTATGGAAACCGGTTGATGACGCGACATCGAATGCCATCATGAGACCCACTTCCTTCAATTCGCCAGGAAACACGCTGGACGGGCTTAACAAGCCCAATCAGGGGTAATCATTTTGGACAGCGGGCTGGAGACAGCAGCAGGGCCAGGAGCTGCCACCGACCTGCCAAGGTTGGTAAAATCCAGCCCAAAGCGATTTTGCAATACCATAACCAAATCTGCATCATTTGGCCTTTCAAAGCTGTCTCCTGCTAAGAAGCTTTAGGATGGTGGAGATTCAAGACATCTCTCTCTCAAAGTAGGTCTCTTCCATAGAGTGCCCATCCTATGTCAGTTCACTGCATAGCGTTCGAGCATGATGGAAACCTATTTCTGTGAATGATATAGTACAAATTGGAGGCAAAGTAACTAGTTAGAAAGGACAGGCATACAACTAAAGGTAAAGTTAATTGCTGATAGAAAGTTAAGATCAATTAACCAATGAATATTACAGAAGACATGTAGAAACATTCTCACAGCCCTGCAAGCAACTTTAGCATTTTCTGTTTATATTTCAGATTTCCGCAGTATTTTGCTTTTGTACAACAGGATGAGAGTTGTTTTAGAGCCATAGAAGTTCACAGCACAGAAGAGGAGAGGTCATTTGGCCCATCGTATCTGTGCCATTTCTTTACTAGAACAATTCAAATCCAATCCCATTGCCTTGCTGCCTCCTATAGACTTGTATCTTTATCTGATTCAGCTATTTATAATGGAAGAGTCAGGTGGCAATGAAAAATCCATGGGAAGTGATCCCAAATTCCTGGGTATATCTAAACTATTTTAAAACATGGAAAGGATGTATCGTACCTGACGTAAGAAAACTACTAGGCACTTGGTCAGAGTATTAAACAAGTCTTTAATCGACTGTTTCACAACATGGAAGTCTAGTTATCCTTCACTAGTTCCTGTTTACAAAATGTCCTCATAGCAAGCTGGGCCCGTGCCCGAATATTTACACTCTCCCTGGACAGTGCCACCAGCAGGCCGCCCAGTATATTTCATAAGTTATTTCTACATGAAGGCACAATTTATGTCATTCTTCCCGCCTGAAAGATTGGAAGTCCGGCGGCTTCTTTCTACCGAATTAGTCGGACTAAGAATAGACGCAATCGTTTGGATCTCCGTTGGTGGCCAGAAGGCACGTCTCCTCGGACCTTGTTTTGGTCCCTGGGTCGCTTGGTTCGTACCAGTGAGCTGGCAGAGTCCGTGTCGCTTTGATCGACCTGAGGGGGACTGGGGAGATCTTGGCTCCGGGTGCGTTTGGATATCGGTTGGTGGCCGGAAGGCACGTCTCCTCGGACCGTGTTTTGGTCCCTGGATCACTTAGTTTGTACCAGCGGGCTGGCAGAATCCGTGTCGCCTTGATTGACCTGAGGGGGACTGGGGAGGTCGTGGCTCCGGGTGCGGGCCCCCACAGGCACAGAGCTGGCTTCACCCTGCCCAGTAGTCGGTGACTTCGGGTGGCCATTCCGCGGGGAGCACTCTGTTCCCCGGGTTGATCCATTGGAATAGCTGGCAGATCCCTTGACGTCCCAGGTAGGGCGTCATCCTTAGAGGAGCGCAGGGTATCGGCGCCATTGATACGGGTCCCACCATCGATTGGGTCCGTGGGACCGGTTGGGCAGGGAGCCAGATCCCGGAGTGACACTGCGGATTCCCGGGATCAGGGTACCACACGTATGCGTACGTGGGATTGACATCTGTCAGTTCCACTTCGTCGACGAGGGGATCACTCTTAGAGGATCGGATGAATCTTCGGAGCAGCACGGGCCCAGGAGCTGCCAACCATGATGGTAGGGACGTCCCATGAGTGGAGCGACGCTGGAACCCGAAGAATCGTTCGTGAGGAGTAGCATTGGTGGATGTAGAAAGAAGAGACCTGATGGAATGCAATGCGTCAGGGAGCATAGTTTCCCACTGCTGGTATGATAGGTTGTGTGACCTTAGTGCAAGACGAACAGTATTCCGAATGATAACGTTGTATCTCTCAACCTGCCCGTTTCCAATAGGATGATACGGTGTCGTTCTACTTGTGGTGATTCCCCGTTGGGAAAGATAACTTTTGAGTTCGCTTGACATGAAGGAGGGACCCCGATCAGAGTGGATGAAATTGGCCGTACCGCAAAGGGAAAAGACCTGATCGAGGCATTTGATCACTGTGGAAGTAAGCATATTGGGACAGGGGAAAGCAAAGGGAAAGCGTGAATATTTGTCCACCATAGTAAACAAGTAGGTGTTTGCGTTGAGGAAGGCAGTGGCTCCTTAAAGTCAATGCTGAGTCGTTGCATAGGCTGTGTAGCGTGTATGAGCGAGCCATCCGACGGACGGAAGAATTGCGGTTTTAATTCCACGCAAATTCTACAAGTGGAGCATGTTCTTCTCATGTCTTCCGTAGAAAATGGGAGATTTTTAGATCGCACAAAGTGTAACATATGGATAACGCCAGGATGGCATAAGTCAGTATGAAGATCCGCAAGAGTCGAAGTTGACATGGAAGAGCAGAATGCACGCGTGAGGGTATCCGGGGCCACATTCTCTTTGCCGGGTCGATAATGTATGGTGCAGTCAACGGCGGCCAATTCCATCCTCCAGAGCTGTATTTTGTTACTGCTGATCTTAGTGCGTTTCCGGTTATCCAGCATAAAGGCCACGGAGCGCTGATCAGTTATAAGCATGAAATGGCGACGAGCGAGAAAATAACTCCATTTACGTACTGCTTCGATGATAGCCGTAGCCTCCTTCTCGACAGGAGGATATAGAGCTCGCTACTCTGCAAAGTCCTGGACAGAAATGCAACGGGTCAACGACCTTGATTCAAGGTAGCTGAGATCGCCACATCTGATGCATCGCACTCGACCACGAAAGGGAGATTTTCATCGATGGAACGAAGCGTGGCTTTTTCCAGTTGTTGCTTGAGGAGGTCAAAAGCTGAAACAGCCGCTGTCTTCAACGGAAATGACTTTACGTGAAGCAGGGGCTGGATCTTGTCAGAAAAGTGGGGTATCCACATCGCATAATAGGCGAACATGCCGAGGGCCCGACGAAGAGAGCCGAGATTCGTAGGAGGAGGGAGCTCCTGAAGCGGACGAAGTCGCTCCGGATCCAGTTTGGTGACACCATTGCCCACCCAGTTGCCAAGGATGTTGACTGATGGTACTGATTTCACAGATTTGGACTCATTTAATGTTAAGTTGCGATGACGGAGAATGTCAAGAAATTTCTGGAGGTTGGCATCATGCTCCTTCTGGTCATGATCAGCAATGGTGATATTATCCAGATATGGACACGTGTCCGTTAAGTTCTCCTGTTTGACTAGGCTATCCATTGCCCATTGGAAGATGGCCACCCCATTGGTGACCCCAAATGGAAGGCGACAAAACTGGTAAAGCCGGCTATTGGCCTCAAAGGCCATATACTTTTTGTCAGAGTCCTTTAACGGTACTTGATGGTATGCGCTCTTTAAGTCAAAAGTTGAAAATTCCTTGTAGTTGGCAATGTTATTGACCATGTCATCGATGTGTGGTAGTGGGTAGGCATCCAGGTCGGTGTACTCGTGAATAGTTTGTGAGTAATCGATGCAAAGACGTTTCTTGTGTTGCTTCAGAGGAATTTTAACAACGACGACTTGAGCCTGCCAGGAAGATGAACATGGCTCAATGATACCATCAGTTAGAAGGCAAGAGATCTCTGCCTCGATAAAGGATAGACCATCTTGGCTGAAACGTCGTGATTTAGTGACTATGGGCTTACATCGGGGGGAAAGATTGGCAAACAAGGAGGGCTCATCGAGCGAAGCTGCCGAAAGTGCACAAAACGGTACTTTGGAAATAGTAAGCTCCGGTTTTGACTCTCCAAACTCAAAAGTGAGTCTTTTGTGTTGTTTCTGGAAATTCTGTCCCAGGAGCACATCACTGCATAGGTTTTTGAGCACTCCGAGCCGGGTGGAGAAATAAGTGCGGCCATTGAGAATAAGGTCGACAAGACAAAAGCCGGAAGAGTTGGTGGTCAGTGTCGTCAGAGCCATTGCAATTTCCCTGTCCGAGGGGTAAATACGCAGTTTTAACTTACTGACAGCCTGCTCACTGATGAAGCTGTCAGAGCTGCATGAGTCGATTAGTGCACTCAAAATGTGTCCATTTACCGAAACCTTCGTGGCTGCATGTGACAGGCTTTGGGGGGAAACAGCTGTGATGGGAGGAGGAGTAGTTTTACCCTTGACAGTTGTAACCTTAGTAGTGGCTCTTGCGGGAGGAGCAGTTTTATAGATAGCAGCTGTAACCTTAGTAGTGGCTCTTGGGGGAGGAGCAGTTTTATGGATAGCAGCTGCAAAACTAACAGGGGCTCTTGACCGGTATACCTTAGAAAAGTGACCTTTCTTACTAACAGAGGCTCTTGACTGGCATACCTTAGAAAAGTGACCTTTCTTACTGCAATGACTGCAGGTTGTGTTACGAGCAGGACAAAATTTCCTATAGTGGAATGCACCTCCACAGAACAAACACTTCCTTCCAGATTGCCAAGATGCTGCTAAGGCAGGGTCGTCATCAGTGAGGGCTTCTAGGGTAGTATCATCATCGGCTAGGATAGAGTAGTCATCAGTGAGGGCTTCCGCGCGAGGCCCATTGGAGGAGTCACCGAAAGTGATAGCAGCAGTCCGTGCAGGCGGTAAAAGATAGGCACCTGCATTTTTTTTTTGCTCAGTCCAGAGAACATGTCTGGTCTTAGGCAGCTGCATTTTTTTTTGCTAAGTCCAGAGAACATGCCTGGTCATAAGCAGCTTGTAATTTGAGGGTTTTATTCTCCAACAGACGCTGACGTATGAAAGGAGACACAATTCCATTAACAAAGGGATCACGAATTAACTCCTCCTGGTACTGCTCAGCTGAGACAGCTTTGAGATTACAATACTTGCTGAGCCTGCGAAGCTTTGGAAGGAATTCGTCAAGTGATACCCCGGGTTGTTGTCGAGTTGTGGCCAGTAGATGCCGAGCAAAAATTTTGTTTGGGGCCTTAACATATAGTTGCTGTAGTATTTGGATAGCGGAGTCATAGTCTACACAGTCTTCGATATAGTCAAACACATGAGGGGATACATAATTGGCAAATATCGCTAATTTATCAGGAACAGTCTCACCACATACCCTGAGGAAGTTGCTGAAGGTACGATACCAGTGTTTCCATACCTTAGCCGTTGTAGGTGAATTTGGGTCCTGGTCAAGATGGGCGGGTCGGAGTAGTTTCTCCATGATGGATTGATTACTACCTCTGGTTCACTTCTACCGTTTTAGTCATAGCCGTCTGTTCCCAAAACCACTCAGAGCGTGGAGCAGCAAACAGTCGATTAAATTGACGTAAGAAAACTACTAGGCATTTGGTCAGAGTATTAATCAAGGCTTTAATCGACTGTTTCACAACATGGAAGTCTAGTTATCCTTCACTAGTTCCTGTTTACAAAATGTTCCTTGAGCAAGCTGGGCCCGTGCCCGAGTATTTATACTCTCCCTGGACAGCGCCACCAGCAGGCCGCCCAGTATATTTCATAAGTCATTTCTACATGAATGGCACGATTTATGTCATTACCTTTTTAAGAATAGCGTGGGAATTAGATCTTCCAGATCATGCATATGATATGAAGAGTCTATAAGGTCACTTCTACATTTGAGTGAGACTATCCCAATGTACAGAGGAACGAACATCCATTCTGGGTAAAGGTGATGTAAATATTAACTAGTGACAATACCAAAGCTTTTAAGAATCATTCTTAATGTTAGGACAAAATTGTGAGAACGGACTAAATGACCATTAGGCACAAACAAACTCATCTCTTTTTTTTCGTAGATTAACCCCACCTAATTCTTTCTCACCGTATCCCTTAATGTCTTCTTTCTCCAGAAATGCATCCATTTCTCTCTTAAACCAAGTTGTACTGTCTGCTTCAGTTGCCTTGTCTAGTAAGTGTTAGATGAAAAGTCCCATCTGGCTTTCCTTCTTATACCTAACTCCCTCATTTTTAAACAAAAGCAAAATACTGCAGATACTGGAAAACTTGACATAAAAACAGAAAATGCTGGAAGCACTCAGCAGGTCAGGCAACATCTATGGAGAGAGGAGCAGAGTTAACATTTCATGTTGATGACCTTTTTATCAGGCCTCTTGTGCCTCTACGCTCCACTATTGGCCACAGAATCTTTACACACCTCTGGAACTCCCTCCCCAAACTCCTCCATCTTATTAATCCTCTTCCCCCACCTTCAGAACTCTCCTCAAAACTCATCTCTATGACCAGGTTTTGAATCATCTTTCCTAATTCTTTTACTGCGTGAAGTATTTTTCTCCTCCAGGAAGTACCTTGGGAACTACACTATCACAGAATCACAGAAACCCCACAGTGCAGATAGAGGCCATTTCGGCCCATCGAGCCTGCACCGACGCATATCCCACCCGATCCCCGTAACCCCTACACCAACACATATCCCACCCTATCCCCGTAACCCCACGTATTTAATCCCCCTAGCACTAACGGTCAATTTATCATAGCCAATCAACCTAACCCGCACATCTTTGGACTGTGGGAGGAAACCGGAGCACCCGGAGGAAACCCACGCAAACACGGGGAGAATGTGCAAACTCCACACAGACAGTCGCCCGAGGCCGGATTCGAACCCGGGTCCCTGGCGCTGTGAGGCAACAGTGCTAACCACTATGCCACCGTGCTAAAGGGACTATATGAATGTAACTTGTTCTAGGGTGTGCTTTGCCACTGATTTCCAGGCAACAGCTCTTGACAGTGAATGTGTCCCATCGAGAATAACGCTCACTTTCTGTTGTCTCACAGAGGGGAATGCTGGAACATTGATTTATGAGGCTCAGGAAAACATTTGAGAGGGACAGTAATTACAGTCTCTCATATCACATGGAGCTGTGCTAAGCACACCACTGGGTTCACACAAAAGAAATTGGATTCAAAAATAGAGGAAAGGTGTAGAAAAACAAATCCTTATTTCCCATCTCATGTGCGCCTTTTCTGTGATGAGTCGAGTAAAGACAGGTGGAGTCACGTCATACCCAGTAATCTAAGCTGGCAATCAATAATAATAAATATATACATTTCAACTGGAGCTGCAGTAAATCTTACATAATCATAGAAATTTCAGTGACGTGAATTTTATGGAACAATGACGATGTAGAAACCAGTGATGGGGAAGAGGAGAACACTAGGCCCGATTTTAACAAAAGCAAAATACCGCGGATGCTGGAAATCTGAAATAAAAACAGAAAATGCTGGAAACACTCAGCAAGTCAGCCAGCGTCTGTGGAGAGAGAAACAGAGTTAACGTTTCAGGTTGTTGACCTTTCATCAGATGTGGAAAAAGTTAGAGGTGTTACAGGTTTTAAGCAAGTGCAGAGGCAGGGAAGGGGGTGCAGGGGGGAAAGAAAAAAAGGAAAGGTCTGTAATAGGGTGGAAGGCAGGAGAGATTAAATGACAAAAGGGATGATGGTGCAAGACAAAAGAGGGTGGCAATGGGACAAGTAAAGAACAAAAGATGGGTCGAGAGGAGGTGTAACTGGCAACAGCAGAACCATTACCAGCAACTGTTGTCATCATAACCACTGCTCCCATTTTTTCAGAAGCAGATGCTGGTACTGGCTCTGCTGTGGGTTCTGCAGTGAACTATTTTCATTGCTGTGAAAATGTTGTAATCTTTTTCAAATGTTGCTGTGATTAGGTTAAGTCATCAGATCCCCCTTAGGAAATGTCTAGGGTAAGAACAAAGACCCAGTTAAGTGCTGGGTCTCAATCCAAGACAGACTTGTCTTTAAGCAAGGAAGACGCCTGTCGGATTATATTTTATTCAAATTGCCATTTTTAAATCATCATCCGAAAATACATTTTTGTTTGTTGATATTTGTCAATGAAAGTTTTCATTATACTGTAAGCCTAAAAGGAAATTAATAACAGGCTTACAGGAGACTTCTCATTATATTCCAGTGGCAAGTTGCTGTATTTAGCACATGATTGATAGTCATGCAGATGATTACAATCTTCAATTTTCCATATTAAAGAGACCTTAAGCAGCACTGATTGAAGGAACACTATTTTCTGAATAGGTACAGGGTAAAAAATTCAGCTTAGGAATTTTGCAACCAAATGCAACATTTTCATGTTGAAAAGGGGAAAACAGATTGTGTGAAAATTAAAAGGGGAAAACCAATTAGTGTGCTGCTAAACAATCTGAGTACTCTGCAGGGCTTGTCCAATGCTGACCATTTTTGAGGACTTCTCTGGTGGCACATGATATGATGCTTTAGTCTGTATCGAGGCATTTACAATTGATGCCAAATAATTATCACATCTCTATGTAGTGCACATTTTAGTTTATGTCTAATGTATTTAATTTAACACACACACAGATTTTAATTATTTGGGACAGTATAATTTTCAGCACTGTATCCTAATTAACAAACTTCAACAATTTATGGGTTAGCCAGAGCTAGCACTGTTTGTCACAGAGGTCATGAACCACCACTAATGGGGAGCACGAGTAGTGTGGCATGCAAGCATGGTGTAGTAACATAGTATGCCATTGTTCTTGAAAATACATTTTAACCAAACTTTTAAATATTTTTGGCATTCATTATGTCTTGTAAGGAAATTTTGGATTTTAAGATGTGAAAACCGATCAGTCCTGTGAAGGTGCAGTGCAAAACAATTACATTTCGGTGTACTGTAACAATGGAGATCCTTCAGCTCAGCAGGAAAAAACACTATTAAAGCATACTGCACAATTCAATAATGGATAATACAGAGAGATTCTTATACTTATGAACGAGTGCAGTCTTCAGCTGAAAATCTAGCTATTATCCTCTGATGTCAGCAGTAACTATGCATGAAGGCGTCGTGGCATCTGAGCTTGATGTGGGAGATATCCTCATATAAATCAAGGAAATATTGGCTGGCGAAAGGAATGGAGCATATTGAAAAATTGAGTGTTAAAAATGATGCATGCAGCGATTTATGAATTTAAATGGGCATGTTGCCATGGTAAAGTATCTTTTGAGATATTTTATCATAGGCAATGCAAGACTCAATGACACAGCTCATAATAGTTATGTTATTGCATAGCCAATCATATCTGTGGCTGCAGTTTTTTTATAATCACAATTCAGGTTCAAAAAAAAATTATGTTTCCACTGAAAAGATTGTACTTCAACTGATAGCTGTCACGTGTCCAACCTGACAGGCCTGAACTGGAGCTTTTTGACAAAGAGCCAAGGCTACTTGAAATTCCTTTAATATGCTTCAACAGGGTAGGACTTTTGCCTGCCTCTCTGACTCCACTGCAACCCTGGCTCATCTCCCTGGATCAGAGGTCATCGAATACGCACAACAAGCTCCCAGTAGGATTCCCACTGCCAAGAGGAAGCCTGCCAGTGCCCGGCTGCAAAATTCCAGTGCCGTTTGAATGTGGTGGGCAGGAAAAGGATGATGAGCAGCAGTCCCACCAAGGGGAGAGAAATCCAGATCATGGCAGTTAGGCAGTGGTCGGTCTCACTGCCAGATTTGCCTTATTCTCTGACATTATCCCATCCTGTTTCAGGCGGGATCACAGGGGAGAATTAGGCCCATTACTGTTTCTGCATTATGGTGAAATAGTAGAGGATACTGCTCGCTACTGGTCCTGAGCATGCACTTGCTCCACAAACAAAGAAAACCACAAATAACTTGTGAACGATGAGCTCAAATCCGATGGTAATGACTGTTGGAGGAATCTTGTCCATTCTAACAGCCATAGGAAGAAAGTTTCAAATATTAAGAGTCACAGATTTAATTATTTGGACCCACGTCTTGGATTTAAGGTTTAGGATTCATGATTCCTGCTCTTGATTGCTGTCCGACAACCTTTGCCAGAAGTCTGCATTTTAACATTGGATGAGGAAGTTATTAGGTTTGACTGTGTTAATACCCACTCTCCCTCCCCCCACTGATAAATATCATGCTGACAATTACTGTGAACCATGTCACATTTGAATATCTCTATTTTGCTCAAGATGCATGATAATGACTGATGCCCACGGAATCATATGCAAGCAGTCTATACCTTCATAAGAGGTGGGGAAAAGAGACAATTAGCAAGAAAAAACACAGCGGTAGCTGTACATTATTATAATATTTGGAGACCATTTTTCATCATACTAAAAGAATTGGTTCCTTGCACTAATAATTAGCTCATCACAGAGCAATAGGGAAGGTTGTTAAACATTGAATTTGTCTGTGATTGTTTCCAATGATTACATACTGATTGCATTATTTACCCAAGAAACTGCAATTAGAAATGGATTAATTACTAGCATTACATTCATAATACTGAATAAGAGCTAATTCAGAGTGCAATTATTTGCCAGTGAGAGCTAAGACCTGCTGCTCAAAATATATGCATCTAGTGCACTGAAATTCACCAAAATTCACTGGCCATTTATTTGAGTGGAGAATGGAATGACTGGGTGTTAAATGGATGAAAATCCGCCTGTCCCGTGTGGTTCTTGTGTATCTTCCTTTATCCACAGTTGGAGAATTGGTGGCAATAGTAAAGCTGCCTGGGCTCAATGTGCACATATTGAAATCCACACAATACACATTTTTCAATCTACACTTCATTCTACAGTAATAAAAACAGAAAATGCTGGAAATACTCAGCAGGTCAGGCAGCATCTGTAGAGAGAAAAACAGAGTTAACGTTTCAGGTTGATGACCCTTCGTCAGAACTGGAAAAAGTTGGAGATGGAACAGATTTTTAAGCAAGTGTAGGGGCAGGGAAAGAGGGGAGGGGAGGAAAGAACAAAAGGCAAGGTCTGTGATGGATGAAGTGTAAATAGCAATGGCAGAATGATCGACAGCTGCCCTATGAGAGAGAGAGAAATAAAAAGAAAAAAAAGATAGGGGCAGAGGTTATGGTCTGAAATTGTTGAACTCGACGTTGAGTCCAGAAAGCTGTAAAGTGCCTAATCGAAAGATGAGGTGCTGTTACTCGAGCTTATGTTGAGCTTCATTGGAACAGTGTAAAAGGCCAAGGACAGTGAGGTTAGAGTGGGAGTGGAGCAGAGAATTAAAGTGACAGGCAACCGGAATCTCAGGGTCACCCTTACGAACTTAACGGAAGTGTTCTGCAAAGCGGTCATCCAATCTGTATTTGGTCTCCCCAATGTAGAGGAGACCGCATCGTGAGCAGCGAATACAGTATACTAAATTGCAAGAAATACAAGTAAATTGCTGTTTCACCTGGAAGGAGTGGGGCCCCTGGACAGTGGGAAGGGAGGAGGTATAAGGGCATGTGTTGCATCTCCTGTGCTTGCACGCGAAGGTGCCGGGCAAAGGGGAAGGGGTGCTGGGGGTGATAGAGGAGTGGAATAGACTGTCGTGGAGGGAGAGGTCCCTTCGGAATGCTGAAAGGGGAGGTGAGGGGGAGATGTGTTTGGTGGTGGGATCATGCTGGAGGTGGCAGAAATGGCGGAGGATGATCCGTTGAATTTGAAGGCTGGTGGGGTGAAAGGGGAGGACAAGGGGAACTCTATCGTGGTTCCTGGAGGGAAGGAAAGGGGTGAGAGCAGAAGTGCGGGAAATGGAACGGACAACATCTAGGGCCGTGTCAACCACAGTAGAAGGGAATCCTCAGTTGAGGAAAAAGGAAGACATGTCGGAAGCACTAGTATGGAAGGTGGCATTGTCAGAGCAGATGCGGCAGAGATGGAAAAACTGGGAGAATGGAATAGAGTTCTTTCAGGAAGCGGGGTGGGAGGAAGTGTAGTCCAGGTAGCTGTGGAAGTCATGAGCTTATAGTGAATGTTTGTCAATAGCCTATCCCCAGAGATGGAGACAGAGAAGTCAAGGAAGGGAAGGGAAGAGTTGGAGATGGACCATGTGAAGGTGAGGGAAGGGTGGAAATTGGAAGCAAAGTGAATGAAATGTTCTAGTTCAGGGCAAGACCAGGAAACAGCACTGATACAGTCATCAATGTACCGGAAAAAGAGGTGAGGGAGGGGACCTGAGTAGGACTAGAACAAAGAATGTTCCATATATCCCATGAAAAGGCAGGCATAGCTAGGACCCATGCGGGTTCCCATAGCAACACCTTTAATTTGGAGGAAGTGAGTGGAGTCAAAGGAGAAGTTGTTCAATGTGAGAACAAGTTCAGCCAGGTGGAGGAGGGTGGTGGTGGATGGGGACTGGTTGGGCCTCTGTTCAAGGAAGAAGCGGAGCGCCCTCAGACCGTCTTGTTGGGGGATGGCGGTGTAGAGGGATTGGACGTCCATAGTGAAAAGGAGATGGTTGGGGCCAGGAAACTGGAAACTATTAAAGTGGCGGAGGGCGTCGGAAGAGTCGCGGATGTAGGTGGGAAGAGACTGGACAAGGGGAGAAAAAATAGAGTTGAGATAGGAAGGGATAAGTTCCGTGGGGCAAGAGCAGGCTGAAATGATGGGTCTACCAGGGCAGTCCGGTTTGTGGATCTTGGGAAGGAGGTAGAAGCGGGCTGTGTGGGGTTGGGGGACTATGAGGTTGGCGGCCATGGGGGGGAAGATCTCCAGAGGAGATGAGGTCAGTGACAGTCTTGGAAACGGTGGCTTGATGTTCAGTAGTGGGGTCATGGTCCTGGGGGAAGTAGAATGAGGTGTCGGAGAGTTGGCAGTCAGCCTCCGCTAGGTAGAGGTCAGTTCGCCAAACAACAACAGCACCACCCTTGTCAGCAGGTTTAATGACAATATTGGGGTTGGATCTGAGAGAATGGAGTGCTGCAAGTTCAGAGGGAGGTAGGTTGGAGTGGGAAAGGGGAGCAGAGAAATGGAGACAGCCGATGTCACGCTGGCAGTTTGCAATAAAAAGATCTAGAGAGGTTAAGAGGCCAGAGTGAGGGGTCCAGGTAGAACGAGAATTCTGAAAACGGGAGAAACGGTCAGCTGTGCGGAGGGAAGACTCCTGGCCAAAGAAGTGGGCATGGAGATGAAGGCGATGGAAAAAGAGCTCAGCGTCGTGCCGAGCTCGAAATTCATGGAGGTGGGGGCGTAAGGGGATGAAGCTTAGGCCATTTGAAGACTGATCATTCGGGGTCAGAGAGAGGAAGGTCAGAGGGGATAGTGAAAACACGGCAGGGGGTGAGATTGGAAGAAGGGATAGGGTCAGAGGAAAGTGAAGGGGAAGGGAAAGGGGGGAGGGGAGGAAAGAGCAAAAGGGAAGGTCTGTGATAGGATGGAAGGCAGGAGAGATTAAGAGACAAAAGGGATGATGGTGCAAAGCAAAAGGAGATGGTAATGGGACAAGTTAAGAAACAAACGATGACTCTAGATGAAGTGTAAATGGTAATGACAGAATAATCGACAGCTGCCCTGTGAGAGAGAGAAAAAAAATGAAAAAAAGATAGGGGCAGAGGTTATGTTCTGAAATTGTTGAACTCGATATTGAGTCCAGAAGGCTGTAAAGTGCCTAATCGAAAGATAAGGTGGACTCAACATTGAGTTCAACAGTTTCAGACTACAGGAATCTTTGTGCTATCCAGCACCGACGGGACCGAGCTGTTGCTGTCCCATCAAAACTGCCGGACAAACCAGCGCTAATGTTGAAACATACGGGGATTTTGAGCTCCGTATCTGGCAACAAACCCTGTTGCTTAGCAACAGCTTCTAAACAGTTGGCCGTACCTTGCAAGCGTCTCTGTAGCGTCTCTGTAGCTTAGCAACAGCTTCAGTGAGACCTTGCAGAGCTTGACTGTTGAGAAAAAAGCAACGAAAAGAAAAAAAAACTAACGAAACGGCTCCTGATTTTTGCCGGTGGCTCGATCTTGCCGAACATTGAGCCTCCGGATAACACAAAATTTCCTGTATAACCCCTGCCCCCATTTTTCAGGTTGTTTATGATTCTGCCATCCCCATTTGCAACATTTAATCTCTCCTGCCTCCTACCCTAGCACAGAATATTCCTTCAGTTCCTTCCTCCCCTCCCCTCCCCCTTCCCTGCCTCTGCACCGGCTTAAAATCTGTCACATCTCTAGCCTTTTCCAGTTCTGATGAAGGGCCCCAGACCTGAAACGTTAACTCTGTTTCTCTCTCCACGGATGCTGCCTGGCCTGCTGAGTGCTTCCAGCATTTTCTGTTGTTATTTTCAGATTTCCAGCATCTGCAGTATTTTGCTATTGTATTACTGCTCACCACTACAATGGCTGAGATCAGTTATTCCCAGCACTGAGGGTGATTATACCTGGTCAGTTTGGTTCTGTACCACACTGTGTGGTGCAGTAACCACTGAGCCTTTGGAAGCACCAGTTATTCTCTTTGAAGAGTTTAGTCCTATCTATCTTATGTCCATTACATTCGCACAGACTGTCAGCAGAAAAGGCTCATTTTAGTCATTTTGCCCCACAGTAGGTGTTTTGTCTTCAAGTGAGACATGTGGCAGTCACAGCGGAAGATCAACTGATCAGCAATCATTGACCATTTATTTAACTGTGGAAGGTGAAAGAACAATCTGCTGCCTATAGCTTGTCACCTACAGAGGAATAGATTATGTTATTTCGGTACTCTCTAGAGAGGGATGATCTCAGAGGTGAGAAAAAAGATAAAATAGATATATATTTGAAAAAAAAAGGTAAAATACTGTATTATTAATATGGTACTCTGTCTATTTTCCAGGACTGGTATCCCGACCCAACCCCTATTTAGGAAAAAATATTTAATTAGAAACTACACAATTTAATAAAATAGACAGAGCAAGAAGCCATTGGAGGAAAAGAAACATAGTCGTGGTTGCCTCTTTGGGTCTTTTGGGATTGAGCAAGAAAAATACCGCTGAATGAGTAGTCTTTCAATAAATAATGCAGTTGCAGAAAGTCAGCTTTGATCGAAGCACGCCAATGGGGAGGGGATCGGTGGGATGCAATTCATTCATGTGGAACATTTTGATTGGCTGTAGCATTGCTTCAGACTTGCACTGAACTGGATTGTGCACCTGATGATGCTGCAAGGTCGAGGGGTTCAAACCTACTGACTGCACAGTAGCATGCGAGTACACAGAAACACTTTCCAGTATTCACTCTCATAAAGTTACTTGCAAAGGATTTTGCAAAGTCAGGAGCATTGTTTTGCACCAAATTAGAAATGTGAGACTACAAGATTTGTTATTTTACTGAAAATAAATTGTGAAGTATTAGATGTTTGGCGCTTCTAAATAATTCTCGCAAGTTACTTTTATAATATAGGTTACAAAAAAATTGTATATGGTTTGATAGAAAGCATTGTGAGTACGACTCATCACTGTTAAAAGTGGTGCAAGTACTGATGCTGATAATGGCTACATTACGCACACTGAATATTACACAATAAAAGTGTATTGCTGGCACACTTATATACTTTCATTCCTGTTTTCAGTCTGTAGCACTGGGGAGGAATATAATGTTGCTAAGTCCTGAGCCATTCCCTCTAGCATTATGAATAAATAAAATCTGCAGATGCATTGTGCCAAATTCCATTTGATGAGAATAAAGTGCAAATGCTGGAAATCTGATTAAAATATGCCCAAATCACAATAGCTCAGCCCTGCCGCACAAATAAAAACTCTTGAGATAAATTCCAATCCAAAATGCGGGTAAAGATGTCTTCCTTGCTGGTTGGTATTATCTGTTGTAATTTTCAAAACACACAGGATGCTGTTCCAGCTTTTTTTAGAACAGAGCCAAAAATAATTTGCAACACAGCAGCAAGATAAACTGTTGCTAGCACTTTCATAATCGATGGATTCTGTGTGGCAACAGATTGTGTTACTGCTCTGCTGCAAATTATTTTTAGCACTGCCCTTAAAAAAACTAGAACTGCATCCTGTGTATTTTTTAAAACTGCAGCAATTACTCAACATTGTGGCAACGAGCACTGAATACATTTCTTGCGACATTTTGGTTTGGGATCCCTACTAGAATTCAGACACCAAGGATCATGTACGTCATGAGCTGTAAAATATCATCGCCCTTGTGCTTTCTGACAGGGTTGAAATGATAATCCAGACGGAGAGGATGAGTGGCACCCTATTGTCTCTAAGATCTAGATTTGAATCCCCTCCAGATTGATGGGACAAAAAAAAACCTTTCCACCAGCTGTAAAGTATTAATTGAGCAATTTCAACCCATTCCTTGGAGCTAAGGGTCCACAGCATGAGTTGAATTGCTTCGGCAGAATTTTTAGTGCAGCAGTAAGATTCAACCTAAAATGTAATTGGAGACTTCATCCTCCAATGCAGTAATTTAACTGCAGTATTAACATTTACAGTAAAGCTATACAAAACAGGTAACAAATGCCCATTTCTTGTATTAAAAAAATCCTATGTGGAACAAACAAATAAACACAGTAGGAAGTTACAGCTCACAGGCAGGCAAGAAGCCACTGTGGTACAATAAGGGGGTGCACTGCACCATGCAACTTTACTGAATAGATACTGCGCAGTTGATTTGAATGTACAGTACACTTTCACATCAGTATAACGTGGCTGTAGAGTCAGAGAGGAAAGCAAGTTAAATCAAATATCATACTTTGTTTACAGTGGCAAATAGGAGCTGAGGAAAAATCATGAGGATCAGTTCCTGTTTGTTACTGTGAACTTAATACAGTTCAAGGAAGTCTGACCAAAGAATACACTTTTTCCACAGTCAGAGTTTGTGCCAGCAGAGATTATTCCACACTCAGAATTTGTGATGGTGAATCTTGACTTTGGGAGATTCTCTAATGGCGGGTGGCTGTGCCACTAGGAACCTAGTATAAGGAGTCAGAAAGTACGATGTAAATGCCTGGGCAGTGGAGTGGGGTGTTGTAGGGTTTTCCCCAACCCTAGAAACAACAAAGAGATGCCCGTAGTGGTCACCTTACAAAGAGGACCACAATCAAATCTTTAATTCTTTTGGCTCCTTTCTTCAGGGGTCCAGGCCTCAGGCCCAGCTTCACCTCCGCCCCTGTTGGCAAGGGGTCTGACTATGTGTTCCCCCATTGACCATACGCTGGGTCCCAATTAAGGCCCAAGGTGCAGGAACTCTGACATTCGGGGCTGGATATTCCCTGCGGAGGCGGGATGGTGGCGGGCGAGCTGGTTGGCGGCTTCCAGTCCCGCTCCCATCTGTAGCCGCTCTCTCAAAAAGATTTGCCATAGATTGGGCTTGTTAAGCCCGCCCTGCGGGGTTCCTGGCCAATTAAAAGGAAGCGGGTCTGATGATGTCATTTGATGACGCGTCATCAGCCGGTTTCCTTAAAGGGAACATGTCCACGTTGATTTTGACAGTTGTGCTGTCAGTGTTCTGAAGCATTGAGGTGCTGTAAACACTGACAAGCACTGCACAAAGGTGCATGGCTGCACCCAGGCTCACGCATGACTCCCTCCATGGGCGGAAGAGACTCCCCCAGAAGACCAACACAGCCTGGTTGCACATTGCACAGGAGGACACAAGTAGGGATGTCATCAGGAGTCCCTGGCTGCAGTGGCGCAAACCTTTCAATGATCACAGTAGATCACAAAATGTTACTGCAAAGCCACACTCAACGTCCCCCTGCGATGCCACGCATCACATCCCCATCACTCTGCCTTCCCTACCCTACTCCTGCACATCCTTACTCACACCAACTTATCTTTCACCTCTACCCATCCCTCTCTATCTACATTATCACTTCCCCATCTCACTAGCCTCCCCTCACACTCACCCTCATCCTACTGCAAGCATACCAACTAACAACACACAAGGGTAGGTACTTGAGAGGTTTAGCCAATGTTCATGTGAAGTTTCTGGTAATGTGTTGTCATACAGTGATTTCTATATTTTCAGCTCTTCACCTTATTGGACAGATCTGTGCGAACCTTGAGAGGTATCTTACTGAGTTCCAGTGAATGTTGAGACATAGGGCAGGATCTTCATTGGGCCGTGGAGGCGGGATTGGAGGCGTGCGGGGGGTTAAAATCCCGAAATCGGGGGTCCCGACCCCATCCTGCACCCAACCCACCTCCATGCCAGTTTCAAAGGAGGCGGATGCCTGCCCCGCACTGGGACCCGCCTCCCTGAGACGGGAAGGGGATTATTGACAATTAACTGCCTGTTAACAGGTAGTTAACAGGCAGTTTTTAGCCTAATCCCTATTTTTAATGTTGAAGTGTGGGATTCCTGATGGCTCCAAAACACACCAAGTTCGAGGAGGTGGACCGTCGGGATGAAGGGCTTGGAGGGGTCGAGATGTTCGGTGTTCAGGTGAGTGATGGGTGCATGAGTGCAAAGGTAAGTGTGTTTGGTGTGTGTAAAGTGTTAAAATAAGTTTTACTTACATGTACTTACCTTTACAGCCTTCCTTCCTTCAGGTCTCAGGAGTCCCTCATCTCACCGGCACAGAAAGCAGAATGGCTGCGAGCTGTCAAAAATTGCAGCATTCAGCTTTCTGTTCTGGGGAGATCTCTAATTCAGCCTGAGAGGAAGGAATTAACTTGTAGTACAGATTGTCAGTGTTTGACAGCTTCAAACAGCTGTGAAACGCTGATATTTCATCTGTGAAAAGGTCTTGACAGATGAAATATCAATCTGTGAGGTCATCTGTTGCCGGGTGGCACTTAATTGGCCTGCTGAGCGCACTGGGCAGGCTCAACAAGGTCAATCAAGTCTAAATCACGTGGGTTGGCTAGAACTCGATGGAGGCAGGACTACAACCCCGAAAGTTGTAGTCCCGCCTCCTGCCCGACTTCTCAATGAAAATCCAACCCATAACTTCCCCCCCTCCCCCAACCCCGCTATAGTGAGGTGTGTGAATGGAATGGCTTGGACATTAAAAGGATGCTTTACGGTGCTGGTGTGGGATGGTGTCAACCTGGCGCATCATGTAGCAGCCAGGGTTTACAGCATCAAGTGAAGTAAATCTGGCCATGGTGATGCCGTCGCTGGTTTCCTGGGCAGTAATGTTGTCAGGGGCTGACACCCTGTGTCCTGTGCAGCATCAGGTGATGGTGGAGAAAGTTGGTGATGTTGGTGTGCCTGGTGGTGTTGGTGTTGGGGCTGATCGTGGAGGGGTTCAGAGGACCAAGGTCTGATTTTTTCAAGGGCACCAATGTTGGTGCAATAGACGGCAGCTACAGGTGAGATGACAGAAGTGATCTATCCATGGTGACAGAGGTTCTCCCAATGAGGTGGCACTGGACATACAGTTGGCTCCAAACACTTGCAAGCTAAAGAAATATCTATATGTTTTACAAATGTAGTAACCAACAGTTTCTGAGCTCTGAAACTGACCATTTGCAACATGGCATCCTTTACACCACTTCTCTGCAGCTGTCAGCTTATCAGATACATCAGAGCAGACTCAACTCACGCCAGGGTGAGCTGGTGTGTTCCCCAAGCAGCGGGTAACCCGTGGGGGAGCACGTAAAATTGCAAGGTAGCCTCAAAATAGCATTAAATTGGCTGTTAACTAGCCATTTAATGATCTGAATTATCTCCTTCGCCACTTGGTGTCGTGTCTGTTCTGCGCAGACAGACCCGACACCTGGGGATAATCCTCTTAACTGCCTGTAAACTACCTGTTAATAGGCAGTTAAGTGGCTGTAATCCCCTTCCAACCTCCAGGAGATGGGACCCGGTGCAGGGGCAGGTTGGAGGCGGGATGGGCACCCGCCCCCAGATTCTGCCATTTTCCCGGCAGTCCCGCCTCCATACCCACCTCCCCAGGGCTAGCAAGATCGCGCCCTCTGATCCCAGCAGCCCAATAAAGAATCTCCGTCGCTCAGCCAGAACCAATGTGCTCAGGTTCTGGTCTAGTTTTCGGCCATTCCGCCATAGTCTCACTGATGTCACAGCAGGAGTAGGCCGGAATGGTCACAACGTTTCACTGCCTTCATTTTTCTGATGCTAGTCTCCTGTGCTCTTGTAATTTGAGTCCCAGTTACATGTGAGGTGAATTTTGTTGGGTTTTACTCAGACTTCAAGGTGAGAGGAATTGTAATAAATGAGTTAAGGAAATTTGAAATGAACTAACTTGCCTCCTGGTGGCTAACCATAGAACAATATTAGTGCTGGTTGGGATACTGGACCAATAAAGAAAAAAATATTGTTTCTGCTTCTCAACAGAAATAACAATAAGCAATTTTACCTCGTGTGGAAATCCAACAAAGACTGAGATATCACAGCTGCCTTTGGTAGCGTCTGTAATTATCTGTTTTAAGTAATTTCTTATCGTTGAATGTGTTCAGAAAATTCAATAAAGTCCAAGTAGAAAGTCTGATAAGCTACAATCAGAACTTTTTTCCTGGTATTAACCTCAAAATACGCAACACTTCTTCCAGGAATTGAATGTTTAGCCTTGTGAATACAATGCTATCCTGACATCTGTGATACGGGTGCTTCCCTTTGGCTTTTATCCAAAATATATTGGTGTTTCCAGTTTGGAGGAATTTTATATTTACATCATACTTGCAGCAACAACAACTTGTATTTATATAAAACATAGAAACATAGAAACATAGAAGATAGGAGCAGGAGTAGGCCATTCGGCCCCTCGAGCCTGCTCCACCATTCAATGAGATTATGGCTGATCATCCAAATTCAGTACCCCGTTCCTGCCTTCTCCCCATATACCTTGATCCCTTTAGCCTTAGAGAATTCCACAGGTTCACCACTCTTTGGGTGAAGAAATTCCTCCTCATCTCTGTCCTAAATGGCTTACTCCTTATCCTTAAATTGTGACCCCTGGTTCTGGACTCCCCGACCATCGGGAACATCCTTCCTGCATCTAGTCTGTCTAGTCCTGTTAGAATTTTATAAGTTTCAATGAGATCCCCTCTCATTCTTCTAAACTTCAGCGAGTATAAGCCCAATTGACCCAATCGCTCCTCATACGTCATTCCTGCCATCCCAGGTATCAGCCTGGTGAATCTTCGCTGCACTCCCTCCATGACAAGAACATCCTTCCTCAGATAAGGCGACCAAAACTGCACACAATACTCAAGATGTGGTCTCACCAAGGCCCTGTACAACTGCAGCAAGACATCCTTGTTCCTGTACTCAAACTCTCTCGCTACGAAGGCCAACATACCATTTGCCTTCTTAACCACCTGCTGCACCTGCATGCTTACCTTCAGCGACTGGTGCACAAGGACACCCAGGTCTCGTTGCACTTCCCCTTCTCCCAATCTATTGCCATTCAGATAATAATCTGCCTTCCTGTTTTTGACACCAAAGTGGATAACCTCGCATTTATCCACGTTATATTGCATCTGCCATGCTTCTGCCCAATCACCGAACCTGTCCAAATCATACTGGAGTTTCTCGGCATCCTCCTCACAGCACATACGCCCACCCAGCTTTGTGTCATCTGCAAACTTGGACATATTACATCTAGTTCCCTCGTCTAGATCATTCATATATATTGTGAATAGCTGGGGTCCAAGGACCAATCCCTGCCGTACCCCACCAGTCACTGCCTGCCACTCGGAAAAAGACCCGTTTATTCCAACTCTTTCCTTTCTGTCTGCTAACCAGTTCTCTATCCAAGTCAATACCTTGCCTCCAATCTCATGTGCCTTAACTTTACACGCTAATCTCTTATGTGGGACCTTATCGAAAGCCCTTTGAAAGTCCAAATACACCACATCCACTGGTTCTCCCTTATCTATTTTACCAGTTACATCCTCAAAAAGTTCCAGTAGATTAGTCAAGCACGATTTACATTTTGTAAATCCATGTTGACTTTGTCTGATCCTGTCACTGTTTTCCAAGTGCTCTGCTATTACATCTTTTATAGTGGACTCTAGCATTTTCCCCACTACCGATGTCAGGCTTACCGGTCTGTAATTCCCCATTTTCTCTCTACCACCTTTTTTGAATAGTCGGGTAACATGAGCTACCCTCCAATCCATGGGTACTGTTCCAGAGTCTTATCGAATGTTGGAAAATGACCAGCAATGCATCTACTATTTCTAGGGCCACTTCCTTAAGTACCCTAGGATGTAGATTATCAGGCCCTGGGGATTTATCGGCATTCAATCCCATCAATTTCCCGAACACCATTTCCCTACAAATACTGATTTCTTTCAGTTCCTCCCTTTCATCAGACCTTATGTTCCCCGACATCTCTGGGAGGTTATTTGTGTCCTCCTTTGTGAAGCTTTTATAGATATGTGAAGAGAAAAAGATTGGTGAAGTCAAGCGTAGGTCCCTTGCAGTCAGAATCAGGGGAATTTATAAAGGGAAACAAAGAAATGGCAGACCAACTAAATTCATACTTTGGTTCTGTCTTCACAAAGGAGGACACAGCTAACCTCCCAGAGATGCCGGGGAACATGAGTTAAGGCACATGAGATTGGAGGCAAGGTTTTGACTTGGATAGAGAACTGGTTGGCGGACAGAAAGCAAAGAGTTGGAATAAACGGGTCGTTTTCCGAGTGGCAGGCAGTGACTAGTGGGGTACCGCAAGGATTGGTCCTAGGACCCCAGCTGTTCACAATATATATTAATGATCTGGACGAGGGAATTGGATGTAATATCTCCAAATTTGCAGATGACACAAAGCTGGGTGGGAGGGTAAGCTGTGAGGAGGATGTCGTGAAACTCCAGTACGATTTGGACAGGTTGGGTGATTGGGCAGAAACATGGCAAATGCACTATAATGTGGATTAATGTGAGGTTATCCACTTTGGTGGCAAAAACAGGAAGGCAGATTATTATTTGAATGGCAATAGATTGGGAGAAGGGGAAGTGCAAAGAGACCTGGGTGTTCTTGTGCACCAGTCACTGAAGGTAAGCATGCAGGTGCAACAGGCGGTTAAGAAGGCAAATGGTATGTTGGCCTTCGTAGCAAGAGGGTTCGAGTACAGGAACAAGGATGTCTTGCTACAGTTGTACAGGGCCTTGGTGAGACCGCACCTTGAGTATTGTGTGCAGTTTTGGTCGCCTTACCTGAGGAAGGACGTTCTTGCCATGGAAGGAGTGCAGCGAAGATTCACCAGGCTGATACCTGAGATGGCAGGAATGACGTATGAGGAGAGATTGTGTCGATTGGGCTTATACTCACTGGAGTTTAGAAGATTGAGAGGGGATCTCATCGAAACCTATAAAATTCTGTCAGGCCTGGACAGACTAGATGCAGGAAGGATGTTTCTGATGGCCGGGGAGTCCAAAACCAGGGGTCATAGTCTAAGGATAAGGGGTACGCCATTTAGGACTGAAATGAGGAGGAATTTCTTCACCCAGAGAGTGGTGAACCTGTGGAATTCTCTGCCACAGAGGGCGGTGGAGGCCAGTTCATTAAATATATTCAAGAAAGAGTTGGATATATTTCTTAAGGCTAAAGGGATCAAGGGATATGGGGAGAAGGCAGGGACAGGGTACTGAATTTGGATGGTCAGCCATGATCTCATTGAATGGCGGAGCAGGCTCGAAGGGCCGAATGGCCTACTCCTGCTCCTATCTTCTATGTTTCTATGTTAAAATATGTATTTAATTGGTCTGCCATTTCTTTGTTCCCCATTATAAATTCCTCTGATTCTGACTGCAGAGGACCTACACTTGACTTCACCAATCTTTTTCTCTTCACATATGTTAATAAAGGAAGGAATCACTGTAATACAGAGAAATGATATTGGGTCAAAGGATCAGGATAATGAAACAGTTTGGGTGGAGATAAGGAATAATAAGGGGAAAAAAACACTAGTGGGTGTAGTATATAGGCCTCCGAACAGTCGCAACTCGGTTGGACGGAGTATCAATCAGGAAATAGTTGAGGCTTGTAATAAGGGAACATCTATAATTATGGGGGATTTTAACTATCATATAAATTGGACGAATCAAATTGGGCAGGGCTGCCTTGAGGATGAGTTCATTGAGTGTATTAGGGATGGGTTTCTTGAGCAGTATGTAACTGAACCAACCAGGGGGCAAGCAACCTTAGATCTGGTCCTGTGTAACGAGACAGGATTAATTAAAAATGTCCTAGTAAAGGATCCCCTTGGAATGAGTGACCATAACATGGTTGAATTCCATATTCAGTTAGAGGGTGATGAGGCTGTATCTCAAACAAGCGTGCTAAGCTTGAATAAAGGAGACTATGAAGGTATGAGAGCGGAATTGAGTAAAGTGGATTGGGAAAATAGGTTAAAGGATAAGACGATACATGATCAGTGGTGTACATTTAAGGAGTTATTTTACAAATTCCAAAAAAAGTATATTCCACTGAGAAAAAAAGGGTGTAAAAGAAAAGACAGCCATCCGTGGCTAAGTAAAGAAATTAAGGATAGTATTCGACTAAAAACAAGGGCATATAAGGTAGCCAAATCTAGTGGGAGGATAGAGGATTGGGAAAACTTTAAAAGACAGCAAAAAATAACAAAAAGATTGATTAAGAAAGGGAAGATAGATTATGAAAGTAAATTAGCAAAAAATATAAAGACAGATAGTAAGAGTTTTTATAGTTATATAAAAAGAAAAAGGGTGGCTAAAGTAAATGTTGGTCCCTTAGAGGATGAGACCGGGAAATTAATGGTGGGAAATATGGAGATGGCAAAAACACTGAATGAATATTTTGTATCAGTCTTTACAGTAGAGGACACCAAGAATATCCCAACACTTGACAAGCAGGGGGCTATAGGGGGGGAGGAGCTAAATACGATTAAAATCACTAAGGAAGTAGTACTTGGTAAAATAATGGGACTCAAGGCGGATAAATCACCTGGACCTGATGGCTTACATCCCAGGGTTTTGAGGGAAGTGGCGGTAGGGATTGTGGATGCATTGGTAATAATCTTCCAAAACTCCCTGGACTCAGCAAAGGTCCCGGCAGACTGGAAAACTGCTAATGTAACACCCTTATTTAAAAAGGGCAGTAGACAGAAGGCTGGAAACTATAGACCGGTTAGCCTAACATCTGTGGTAGGTAAAATTTTGGAGTCCATTATTAAGGAGACAGTAACAGGACATTTGGATAATCATAATTTAATAGGACAAAGTCAGCATGGTTTTATGAAGGGGAAGTCATGTTTGACAAATTTGCTGGAGTTCTTTGAGGAAGTAACATATAGGGTGGATAAAGGTGAACCAGTGGACGTAGTGTATTTAGACTTCCAAAAGGCATTTGACAAGGTGCCACACAAAAGATTATTGCTTAAGATAAAAAATCACGGGATTGGGGGTAATATTCTGGCATGGATAGAGGATTGGCTATCTAACAGAAGGCAGAGAGTTGGGATAAATGGTTCATATTCAGACTGGCAATCAGTAACCAGTGGTGTTCCGCAGGGGTCAGTGCTGGGTCCCCAACTCTTTACAATCTATATTAACGATTTGGAGGAGGGGACCGAGTGTAACACATCAAAGTTTGCAGATGATACTAAGATGGGAGGGAAAGTAGTGAGGGAGGAGGACATAAAAAACCTGCAAGGGGACATAGACAGGCTAAGTAAGTGGGCAGAGATTTGGCAGATGGAATACAATACTGGAAAGTGTGAGGTTATGCACTTTGGCAGGAAAAATCGGAGAGCAAGTTATTATCTTAATGGCAAGAAACTTGAAAGTACTGAAGTACAAAGGGATCTGGGGGTCCTGGTGCACGAAACTCAAAAGGTTAGTATGCAGGTGCAACAAGTGATTAAGAAGGCCAATGGAATGTTGGCTTTCATTGCTAGGGGGATAGAATATAAAAATAGGGAGGTATTGCTTCAGTTGTACAAGGTATTGGTGAGACTGCACCTGGAATACTGCATACAGTTTTGGTGTCCATACTTAAGAAAGGACATACTTGCTCTCGAGTCAGTACAAAGAAGGTTCACTCGATTAATCCCGGGGATGAGGGGATGGACATATGAGGAGAGGTTGAGTAGATTGGGACTCTACTCATTGGAGTTCAGAAGAATGAGAGGCGATCTTATTGAAACATATAAGATTATGAAGGGGTTGGATCGGGTGGATGCAGGGAGGATGTTCCAGATGATGGGTGAAACTAGAACTAGGGGGCATAGTCTTAGAATAAGGGGCTGCTCTTTCAAAACTGAGATGAGGAGGAACTACTTCACTCAGAGGGTGGTAGGTCCATGGAATATGCTGCCCCAAAAAGCTGTCGAAGCTACATCATTACATAAATTTAAAACAGAAATAGACAGTTTCCTAGTAGAAAAGGGAATTAAGGGTTACGGGGAGCGGGCAGGAATTTGGACATGAGTCTAGGTTCGGATAGGTCATGGCCCTGTGGGTAGCGGAGCGGGCCCAGGGGCCGTGTAGCCTGATCCTGCTCCTGTTTTCGTGTGTCTAATGCTGTTAGATTCAGGAGATAGTCCTGTCATAGTGGATTGGCGGTTAGGATCAGATCAGCCATGATCTTATTGAATGGCGGAGCAGGCTCGAGGGGCCAATTGGCCTACTCCTGCTCCTATTTCTTATGTTCTTATGTTCTTATATGTATAAAAGCTTTTACAGTCAGTTTTTATGTTCCCTGAAAGCTTACTCTCATACTCTATTTTCCCCCTCTTAATTAATCCCTTTGTCCTCCTTTGTTGAATCCTAAACTGCTCCCAATCCTCCGGTTTACTGCTTTTTCTGGCCAATTTATATGTCCTCTCCATGGATCTTATGCTATCCCTAATTTCCCTTGTTAGCCACGGTTGAGTCACCTTTTTTGTTTTATTTTTATGCCAAACTAGGATGAACAAATTCTGTAGTTCATCCATGCGGTCTTTGAATGTTTGCCATTGCCTATCCACCGTCAACCCTTTGAGTGACATTCCCCAATCAATCCTACCTAACTCTCGCCTCATACCATCGTAGTTTCCTTTATTTAAATTCAGGACCCTAGTCTCTGAGTCAACTACTTCACTCTCCATCTTAATGAAGAATTCTATCATATTATGATCGCTCCCACCCAAGGGACCTCGTACAACAAGATTGCTAATTAATCCTTTCTCATTACATAATACCCAGTCTAAGATAGCCTGATCTCCAGTTGGTTCCTCGACATATTGGTCCAGGAAACCATCCCGTATACACTCCAGGAATTCCTCCTCCACAGTATTGTTACTAATTTGGTTAGCCCAATCTATATGTAGATTAAAGTCACCCATGATAACTGCTGTGCCCTTATTTTCTGTCTCAATATCCTGTTTAATGCCATCCCCAACCTCCGCATTACTGTTTGGAGGTGTGTATACCATTCCTACTAATGTTTTCTGCCCCTTGGTATTTCTCAGTTCTACCCATACAGATTCCACATCATCGGAGCTAATATCCTTCCTTACAATTGTGTTAATCCCCTCTTTAACCAGCAATGCTACCCCACCTCCTTTTCCTTTTTGCCTATCTTTCCTGAATATTGAATACCCCTGGATGTTGAGTTCCCAGCCTTAGCCACCCTGGAGCCATGTTTCCGTAATCCCATTCATATCATATTCGTTTACCTCTATTTGCGCAGCTTATTCATCCACCTTATTACGAATGCTCCTCGCATTAAGACACAAAGCCTTCAGGCTTGTTTTTTTAACGCTCTTAGACCTTTTAGAATTATTATTTACTGTGGCCATGTTTGATTTAAACCATTGATTTCTCTGACTGCCACTTTTGTTTTTCTCCTTCCTATCTTATGCTTTTATCCTCATTTCCCTTTCCTCTGTCTCCCTGCTCAGGTTCCCAACCCCCTGTCATTTTAGTTTAAACCATCCCCCAGAGCACTAGCAAACACTCCCCCTAGGACATCGGTCCCAGCCCTGCCCAGGTGCAAACCGTCCGGTTTGTACTGGTCCTACCTCCCCCAGAACCGGTTCCAATGTCCCAGGAATTTGAATCCCTCCCCCTTATACCATTCCTCTAGCCACGTATTCATCTGAAATATCCTTCTATTTCTACTCTGACTAGCACGTGGCACTGGTAGCAATCCTGAGATTTCTACCTTTGAGGTCCTATTTTTTAATTTACCTCCTAACTCCCTATATTCAGCTTTTAGGACCTCATCCCATTTTTTACCTATATCGTTGGTACCTATATGCACCACGACAGCTGGCTGTTCACCCTCCCCTTCCAAAATGTTCTGCAGCCGCTCTGAGACATCCTAGACCCTTGCACCAGGGAGGCAACACACCATCCTAGAGTCTTGTTTGCGGCCACAGAAACGCCTATCTATTCCCCTTACAATAGAATCCCCTATTACTATAGCTGTACCCCACTTTTTCCTCCCATCCTGTGCAGCAGAACCACCCCTGGTGCCAGGAAGTTGGCTGCTGCTGCTTTCCCCTGATAAGCCATCCCCCGCAACAGTATCCAAAGTGGTATATCTGTTTGAGAGGGGGATGACCACAGGGGACTCCTGCACTACAGGAGCGCCTTTACCGTAGTAAAACGTCCCAAGGTGCTTCACAGGAGTGTTATAAGACAAAAAATTTGACACCGAGCCACATACGGAGATGTTAGGACAAGTGACCAAAAGTTTGGTCAAAGAGGTAGGTTTTAAAGAGAGTCTTGAAGGAGTAAAGAGAGGTAGTGAGGCAGAGAGGTTTAGGCAGGGAATTCCAGAGGTTAGGGCCTAGGCAACAGAAGGCACGGCCACCAGTGGTTGAGCGATTATAATCAGGGATGCTCAAGAGGGCAGAATTAGAGGAGCGCAGATATCTCGGGGGTTGTGGGGCTAGAGGGGATTACAGAGATAGGGAGGGGCGAGGCCATGGAGGGATTTGAAAACTAGGATGAGAATTTTGAAATCGAGGTATTGCTTAACCGGGAGCCAATGTAGGTCAGCGAGCACAGGGGTGATGGATGAACAGGACTTGGTGCGCGTTAGGACATGGGGAGCCGAGTTTTGGATGACCTCAAGTTTATGTCGGGTAGAATGTGGGAAGCCAGCCAGGAGTACGTTGGAATAGTCAAGTCTAGAGGTAACAAAGGCATGGATAAGGGTTTCAGCAGCGGATGAGCTGAGGCAGGGGCAGAGACAGGCGATGTAACAGAGGTGGAATTAAGCGGTCTTTGTTATGCCGCGGATATGTGGTCAGAAGCTCATTTCAGGTTAAGATCTACATGAAGTCTGCCAATACAGGTAAGAGATCTTCCCCTCAGAAAGTTATCTTTAGAGGGTGTCATAAATCTCATCATCGAGAAACTACTTATGAAATAACGCTGGACGGCCAGCTGGTGGCGCCGTCCAAGGAGTATAAATACTCGGGCGTTGGCCCCAGCTTGCCAGGAACATTTTGTAAAGACAAGGGAGCTAGTGAAATACAACTAGACTTCCATGTTCTGAAACAAGTTGATTAAAGCCTTGCTTTATGCTCAAACCAAGTGCATAGTGAGTTTTATTATGTCAATTTAATCAACTTAATATCGACTCCACGCTTTGGGTGATTTCGGGAACAGCCAGCTACGACTCGAACCGTAGAAGGGAACTCAGACAAGTAATCGATCCATCATGGAGAAACTACTCAGCCCCGCCCGTCTTGACCTGGACCCGAATTCACTTACAGCTGCTAAGGTATGGAAACACTGGTATCGTACTTTCAGCAACTTCCTCACGGTGTGTGGTGAAAATGTTCCTGCTCAATTAGAAACACTTGCTAATTACGTATCCCCTCATGTGTTTGATTATATCGAAGACTGTGTAGACTATGATGCCGCTATCCAAATACTACAGCAGCTATATGTCAAGTCCCCAAATGAAATTTTTTCTCAACTCAACAACAACCCTGGGAATCACTTGACGAATTCCTTCAGAAACTTCGCAGGCTCAGCAAGGATTGTAATCTTAAAGCTGTTACAGCTGAGCAGTACCAGGAAGAGTTCATTCGTGATTCCTTTATTAACGGGATTGCGTCTCCCTTCACACGTCAGCGTCTGTTGGAGAATAAAACCCTCAAGTTACAGGCTGCCTATGACCAGGCATGTTCTCTGGACTTAGCAAAGAGGAATGCAGATACCTATCTTTCACCACGTGCAGGGGCTGTTGCTATCTCTTTTAGTGACTCTTTCAATAGGCCTCAGGCGGAAGCCCTCACTGATGATGACTCCAACCCGGCTGATGACAACCCTACCCTAGAAACCTACACTGATGACGACCCCGCCCTAGCGGCATCTTGGCAATCGGAAAGAAGTGTTTCTTCTGTGGAGGAGCGTTCCATTATAGGAAATTTTGTCCTGCTCGTAACGCGACATGCAATCATTGCAGCAAGAAAAGTCACTTTTCTAAGGTATGCCAGTCAAGCGCCGCTGTTAGTAAGAAAGGCCACTTTTCTAAGGTATACCGGTTGAGAGCTCCTGTTAGTTTTGCAGCTACTATCTATAAAACTGCTCCTCCCCCAAGAGCCACTACTAAGGTTACAGCTGCAATCTATAAAACTGCTCCTCCCCCAAGAACCACTACTAAGGTTACAGCTGTCAAGGGTAAAACTGCCCCTCCTCCCATCACAGCTGTTTTTCCCCAAAGTTTGTCCCGTGCAGCCACGAAGGTTTCGATAAATGGACACATTTTGAGTGCACTATTCGACTCATGCAGCTCTGACAGCTTCATTAGTGAGCGGGCTGTCAGTAAGTTAAAACTGCGTATTTACCCCTCGGACAGGGAAATTGCAATGGCTCTGACGACACTGACCACCAATTCTTCCGGCTTTTGTCTTGTCGACCTTATTTTCAATGGCCGCACTTATTTCTCCACCCGGCTCAAGGTGCTCAAGAACCTATGCAGTGATGTGCTCCTGGGACAGGATTTCCAGAAACAAAACAAAAGACTCACTTTCGAGTTTGGAGTGTCAAAGCCGGACCTTACTATTTCCAATGTACCGTTTTGTGCACTTTCGGCGGCTTCGCTCGACGAGCCCTCCTTGTTTGCCAATCTTTCCCCCCCGATGTAAGCCCATAGTCACTAAATCACGACGTTTCAGCCGAGATGATCGAGCCTTTATCGAAGCAGAAATCTCTCGCCTTCTAGCTGACGGTATCATGGAGCCATGTTCATCTTCCTGGCGGGCTCAAGTCGTCATTGTTAAAAATCCTCTGAAGCAACACAAGGAACATCTTTGCATCGATTACTCACAAACTATTAACCAGTATACTGACCTGGATGCCTACCCACTACCACGCATCGATGACATGGTCAATTACCTTGCCAACGACAAGGTATTTTCAACTTTTGATTTAAAGAGCGCATATCATCAAGTACCGTTAAAGGACTCTGACAAAAAGTATACGGCCTTTGAGGCCAATGGTCGACTTTACCAGTTTTGTCGCCTTCCATTTGGGGTCACCAATGGGGTGGCCGTCTTTCAACGGGCAATGGATAGCCTAGTCAAACAGGAGAACTTAACGGACACTTTTCCATATCTAAATAATATCACCATTGCTGGTCATAACCAGAAGGAGCATGATGCCAATCTCCAGAATTTTTTTGACGTTCTCCGTCGTCGCAACTTAACCTTAAATGAGTCCAAATCTGTGAAATCAGTACCATCAGTCAACATCCTTGGCTACTGGGTGGGCAACGGTGTCATCAAACCGGATCCGGAGCGACTTTGTCCGCTTCAGGAGCCCCCTCCCCCTACGAATCTCGGCTCTCTTCGTCGGGCACTCGGCATGTTCGCCTATTATGCGAAATGGATACCCCACTTCTCCGACAAGATCCAGCCCCTGCTTCACACAAAGTCATTTCCATTGGAGGCAACGGCTATTTCAGCTTTGAACCTCCTCAAGCGACAACTGGAAAAAGCCACGCTTCGTTCCATTGATGAAAATTTTCCTTTCGTGGTCGAGTGCGATGCATCGGATCTGGCGATCTCTGCTACCTTGAATCAAGGCGGTCGACCCGTTGCATTTCTGTCCAGAACTTTGCAGGGTAGCGAACTCCATTATCCTCCTGTTGAGAAGGAGGCTACGGCCTTCATCGAAGCGGTATGTAAATGGAGTCATTTTCTCGCTCGTCGCCATTTCACACTTATAACCGATCAGCGCTCCGTGGCCTTTATGCTGGATAACCGGAAACGCACTAAGATCAAGAATAACAAAATACAACTCTGGAGGATGGAATTGGCTGCCTTTGGATACACCATACATTATCGACCCGGCAAAGAGAATGTGGCCCCGGATACCCTCACGCGGGCATTCTGCTCTTCTATGTCAACTTCGACTCTGGCTGATCTTCATACTGACTTATGCCATCCTGTCGTTACCCATATGTTGCACTTTGGGCAATCTAAAAATCTCCCATTTTCTACGGAAGATGTGAAAAGAACGTACTCCTCCTGTAAAATTTGTGCGGAGTTAAAACCGCAATTCTTCCGTCCATCGACTGGCTCGCTCATACACACTATGCAGCCTATGCAGCGACTCAGCATTGACTTTAAAGGGTTTTGCCTTCCTCAACGCGGAACACCTACTTACTGACTATGGTGGACGAATATTCACGCTTTCCCTTTGCTTTCCCCTGTCCCAATATGCTTACTTCCACAGTGATCAAATGCCTTGATCAAGTCTTTTCCCTTTGCGGTACGGCCAATTTCATCCACTCTGATCGGGGTCCCTCCTTCATGTCAAGCGAACTCAAAAGTTATCTCTCCCAACAGGGAATCGCCACAAGTAAAACGACACTGTACCATCCCATCGGTAACGGACAGGTTGAGAGATACAACGCTATCATTTGGAACGCTGTCCGTCTTGCGCTGAGGTCACGCAATCTACCAGACCAGCAGTGGGAAACTATGCTCCCTGACGCGTTGCATTCCATCAGGTCTCTCCTTTCTACTTCTACCAACGTCACACCTCATGAGCGATTCTTCAGCTTCCAGCGTCGCTCCACCCATGGGACGTCTCTACCGTCATGGTTGGCAGTTGCTGGATCGTCAAAAACCGATCCTCTAGTCGACGAGGTAGAACTTACAGACGTCAACCCCACGTACGCCCACGTGCGGTACCCGGATGGTCGAGAGTCCACCGTTTCGCTCCGGGACCTGGCTCCCTGTCCGGCCGGTTCCACGGACCCGACTGATGGAGGGACCCGCGGGGATGAGGCCAACTCTCTGCGCCCCCCCGAGGATGACACCCTTCCTGGGACATAGAGGGATCTGCCGGCTGCCCTGCAGGATCCGCTCGGGCCCGTGGGATGGCCACCCCGGGCCAGGACGCCGGTCAATCTCCGGCTAACCAACGGGACGAAGCCAGTTCTGCGCCTGTGGGGACCCGCACCCAGAGTCATGATCTCCCCAGCCTCCCTCGGGTTGATCAGAGCAACACGGGCCCTGTTGATCCACCGGTACGGATCAAGCGGCCCGGGGACTAAGACACGGTCCGGGGAGACGTGCCTTCTGGCCATAAACAAAAATCTAAAAGACTGCGGCTATTCATGGTCCGCCTAATCCATTAAGAGGAAGTCGTCGGATTTCCAAATCTTTTAGGCAGGAAGAATGTCATAAATCTCATCATCGAGAAACTACTTATGAAATAATGCTGGACGGCCAGCTGGTGGCGCCGTCCAAGGAGTATAAATACTCGGGCGTGGGCCCCACCTTGCCAGGAACATTTTGTAAAGACAAGGGAGCTAGTGAGATACACCTAGACTTCCATGTTCTGAAATAAGTTGATTAAAGCCTTGCTTTATGCTCAAACCAAGTGCGTAGTGAGTTTTATTACATCAGAGGGACCCTATTAGCTCATCAGGGGCTTATATCCTATATGTTGACTGCACTGAATAACCATATTAGTTTCAGGGAAAAATATCATAGCACTGTGGACATTGAATGTATTGAAGAGCAAGCTGTTACAAAGTAGTTCTATATTTTATTTTAGTTTTCATCATAACTGAGATTAAGTTAATATATTTGTAGTACCTGATGCATTTGGTCATGCAACACTATAATTGCATCACTGATTATGAAATTTAACTATTTTTAAACACAAATGTGGAAATTACTGTCAGCGTTGGTCCTAACATCAACATTATTTGAGGGTAATGGTGTATAGATTGATCGTGAGCGTACACTCTGTGATTGATTTATGCTTGGTCTCAAATTGTTGTTGAGCTCAAAGACATTTGTGTGCACAAACTCCCCGAATTGATTTGTTACAGTAGTTTAGCTTGTTATTCTGGGAATAATAACTCATTAAGGGGGAAAGCATGCAAAATTGTAATGGCCATACATTGAGTACGTTCCTCCCATCCAAATGAATCAGGGCTGCAGCTGAGCGAGAATATTATTTGTTGGGATTAAAAAGAAGATTGCTGATTTTGGGAGGTTCAAGATACACTACAAGGCGTATGGTTTCATTGCTCCCCAGTACTTGCTGGTCTTTCTCAAGTGATTCAAGAGCAGAGAAGACTTGCCAGAGGTATCAGATAGCAGCGCAGACATGTGGGGAATTTTACCCTCCAAAGACGGATGTGTTGAGGGCAGGTGGGATGGTAAAAACTTTTAAATTCTCAAACCCAACCCCAACCCACCTACTTATGCTTTTAATGGAGGCGGGTGGGGGGTTGCAGGGGTTGGGGGGGTTGCAGGGGTTGTGGGGGGGGTGCAGGGGTTGCGGGGGGGTGCAGGGGTTGGGGGGATGTGGGGGTTGGGGGAGGTGCAGGGGTTGGGGGTGGGGGGCTGCAGGGGGTGGGGGGGTTGCAGGGGTTGGGGGGTTGCAGGGGTTGGGGGGGTGGGGGTTGGGGCTGGGGGGTTGCAGGGGTGGGGGGGTGGGGGTTGGGGGGGTTGCAGGTGTTTGGGGGGGGTTGCAGGGGTTGGGGGGGGTGCGGGGGTTGCAGGGGTTGGGGGGGTGGGGGGTTTCAGGGGTTGGGGGTGTTGCAGGGGTTGGGGTGGGGTTCCAGGGGTTGGGGGGGTTGCAGGGGTTGGGGGGTTGGGGGTGGGGGGTTGCAGGGGTTGGGGGGTTGGGGGTGGGGGGTTGCAGGGGTTGGGGGTGGGGGGTTGGGGGGGCGGGGGTGGGGGGTTGCAGGGGTGGGGTTGGGGGTGGGGGGGTTGCAGGGGTTGGGGGGCTGCGGGTGTTGGGGGGGTTGCAGGGGTTGGGGGGGTTTGCAGGGGTTGAGGGGGTTGCGGGGGTTGGGGGTTTGCAGGGGTTGGGGGTGGGGGTTGCAGGGGTTGGGGGGGTTGCAGGGGTTGGGGGGGTTGCAGGGGTTGGGGGGGCTGCGGGTGTTGGGGGGGTTGGGGGGGTTTGCAGGGGTTGAGGGGGTTGCGGGGGTTGGGGGGTTTGCACGGGTTGGGGGTGGGGGTTGCAGGGGTTGGGGAGGTTGCAGGGGTTGGGGGGGTGCGGGGGTTGGGGGGGTTTCAGGGGGTGCGGGGGGTTGGGGGGTGCGGGGGTTGGGGGGGTTGCAGGGGTGGGGGGGTTGCAGGGGTTGGGGGGTGCGGGTGTTGGGGGTTTGCAGGGGTTGGGGGATTGCGGGGGTTGGGGTGGTGCAGGGGTTGGGGGGGTTGGGGGGGTTTGCAGGGGTTGGGGGGGTTGCAGGGGTTGGGGGGTTGCAGGGGTTGGGGGGTTGCAGGGGTTGGGAGGGTGTTGCAGGGGTTGGGGGGGTTTGCAGGGGTTGGGGGGTTGCAGGGGTTGGGGGTGGGGGGTTGCAGGGGTTGGGGTGTTGCAGGGGTTGGGAGGGTGTTGCAGGGGTTGGCGGGGGTTGCAGGGGTTGGGGGGGTGCAGGGGTTGGGGGAGGGTTTGGGGGGGTTGCAGGGTTTGGGGGGGAGTTGCAGGGGTTGGGGGTGGGGGGTTGCAGGGGTTGGGGGGTGGGGGTTGGGGGTGGGGGGTTGCAGGGTTGGGGGTGGGGGTTTGCAGGGTTTGGGGGGGTGCAGGGGTTGGCGGGGGTTGCAGGGGTTGGGGTGTTGCAGGGGTTGGGGGGGTGTTGCAGGGGTTGGCGGGGGTTGCAGGGGTTGGGGGGGTGCAGGGGTTGGGGGGGAGTTGCAGGGGTTGGGGGGGTTGCAGGGGTTGGGGGGGAGTTGCAGGGGTTGGGGGGGGGGGGTGCAGGGGTTGGGGGAGGGGTTGGGGGGGTTGCAGGGGTTGGGGGGGAGTTGCAGGGGTTGGGGTGGTGCAGGGGCTGGGGGGGTTGCAGGGGTTGGGGGGGAGTTGCAGGGGTTGGGGGGGTGCAGGGGTTGGGGGGTTTGCAGGGGTTGGGGGGTTGGGGGGGTGGGGGCTGGGGGGGGTGCGGGGGTTGGGGGGGGTTGCAGGGGGTGGGGGGTTGCAGGGGTGGGGGGGTTGCAGG
Organism: Somniosus microcephalus; assembly: GCF_052327205.1. Classification (NCBI taxonomy): domain Eukaryota; kingdom Metazoa; phylum Chordata; class Chondrichthyes; order Squaliformes; family Somniosidae; genus Somniosus; species Somniosus microcephalus. The sequence continues at coordinate 104,073,178 of NC_140995.1, read as the reverse complement.
GGTTGGGGGGGTGTGGGGTTGCAGGGGTTGGGGGGGTGTGGGTGTTGGGGGTGGTTGCAGGGGTTGGGGGTGCGGGGGTTGGGGGGTTTGCAGGGGTTGGGGGGGTTGCAGGGGTTGGGGGGGTGGAGGTTGCAGGGGTGGGGGGGTTGCAGTGGTGGGGGGGTTGCAGGGGTTGGGGGGTGGTGGGTGTTGGGGGGGTTGCAGGGGTTGGGGGGTGCGGGGGTTGGGGGGGGTTGCAGGGGTTGGGGGGGTGTGGCTGTTGGGGGTGGGTGCTGGGGTTGGGGGGGGCGTTGCAGGGGTTGGGGGTGGGGGGGGTGCGGGGGTTGGGTGTGGGCAACCAATTCACTCTCAGGAGGCGGATTGGTCACTAACATAATTTAAGGAGGCTGTGTACCTCCATTTTGACTCCATTTTTATTTTTAACTCATGGATCTGCCAGAATTTCCGGTCTCCATGAGGTACGCACCTTTATTGCACTGCTTGTAGGCCAGGAGGAGCAGGAGTGTTTCCTCCAGGCCCAACAAGCTTACCTCCATGTGTTCCCCACCGCGATCGGCTTACCCCCCTTCGCACCTCCGCCACCTGTCAGGCGGGAAACCTGTTGAAAAATCTAAGGTGTCCTGCAGTTAATTTCAATAGGATGTGCAGGTAACCCTTATTTCCTGGTTTCCCGACCAAAAATCCACCCCCCCTCCCCCGGTCCCTTCCTGACCCCGAGTAAATTTGGGGCCAAACTGTCTGGACCTGCCGCTATGCTACCTGTCGGATATATCACCCCAAGCATTGTTACCTGTGATTGAGTGAACACCAGTGCCTTTAGATGTTGAGGCTAAGCAGTGAGGAAGGTTTAGAGCTATGCTAGCTTCTGCAGAAAGACTTCAAGACAAGATCTGCAATTGAGATGGCACTGCCAGTGGCAGTCAACGCCATCATAGCCATCAATTTTTACGTATCCAGCTCCCTCCAGACTTGCACTGGTAACATTTGCAATGTCATCTAGGTTATTGCAAATTGATGCCTTAAGGATATGAAAAGTGCATTATTTAATATAGCCAGCACCTTTCTCACATTTGCTGCCCAGTCTACCAGGTTGCTGGCTTTCCCCAGAGTGCAGGGGATGGTTGATTCATCCGTGCAACCAGTTGGGACCCTTTCCATAATGCTGTCATCCAGGGGAACACAAAACCGTTCTGATTTATCAACGTGTGACTATAGGTCTGCTTTCCCTACAGCTTCTATGATGCTTTTATTTTATGCCAATCATATGTGTCAGCCTCTTTTGAAGGGGATCAAAGAGTGGAAGGATGGCACCTAGAAGATCAAGGCTAACCCTCTTCAGCATTAACCAAAGACACCTTTTTGCCAAGCATTGACAGAAACACAGGTCAGATACAAGGCCCACGCTTAAATAACACAGAACAATGTACGAAAATATCCACTAAATAGCCTCAGATTGACAAATAACGAACACTTGCTTCCATAACAACAGTAACAGCACTTCAGCTTATTTAATTGCTTGTGAAACGCTTTGAAATGTTTCTGAGACATGATAAGCTGCAAAATGGATGCAAGTCATTTTTTTTCCCAGTTTTTATAATGGCTCTTGCACCACAGAACATGGCTAACCAAATGCTGCTGCTTTAAGATGCTGCTTTGATCCTCACCCACACTTAATCTCTCATCTTCAATTCATCATGGACACATCCAAGGATAGTAAAATAAAATAGCTTGGAGCAAAGCCCAGATGAATAGTTCCATTAATGTATCAAAGGCAGTGGGTACTCCTAATTTTGAGAATCTTGTGCAATAGTACAGATCTGTGTGTGCCGTTGGGGTGGTGGGGGGGTGGTGGCGGGGTGAGGGCGGGGGACGCTTTCAAGGCAGGTTAGTTTAGAAACATAGAAGATAGGAGCTGGAGTAGGCCATTCGGCCCCTCGAGCCTGCTCCGCCATTCAATGAGAGCATGGCTGATCATCCAAATTCAGTACCCTGTCCCTGCCTTCTCCCCATATCCCTTGATCCCTTTAGCCTTAAGAAATATATCTAACTCCTTCTTGAATATATTTAATGAATTGGCCTCTACTGCCTTCTGTGGTAGAGAATTCCACAGGTTCACCACTCTCTGGGTGAAGAAATTCCTCCTCATCTCTGTCCTAAATGGCTTACCATTTATCCTTAGACTGTGACCCCTGGTTCTGGACTCCCCGGCCATCGGGAACATCCTTCCAGCATCTAGTCTGTCCAGTCCTGTTAGAATTTTATAAGTTTCAATGAGATCCCCTCTCATTCTTCTAAACTCCAGCGAGTATAAGCCCAATTGACCCAATCTCTCCTCATACGTCATTCCTGCCATCCCAGGTATCAGCCTGGTGAATCTTCGCTGCACTCCCTCCATGGCAAGAACATCCATCCTCAGATAAGGCGACCAAAACTGCACACAGTACTCAAGATGTGGTCTCACCAAGGCCCTGTTCAAATGCAGCAAGACATCCTTGTTCCTGTACTCGAACCCTCTCGCTACGAAAGCCAACATTTGCCTTCTTAACCGCCTGCTGCACCTGCATGCTTACCTTCAGCGACTGGTGCACAAGGACACCCAGGTCTCGTTGCACTTCCCCTTCTCCCAATCTATTGCCATTCAGATAATAATCTGCCTTCCTGTTTTTGCCACCAAAGTGGATAACCTTGCATTTATCCACATTATACGTTTGCGTACTGTTCCAACATTGACCCTACTTGATTTTTTCCCCCACCTTTATGGTAGATTTAATTAACGTGAAAAAATTATGGATAGGTGACCAAAAATTTTGTGAATATGACCCACAGATATTTTAAACCCAGTAAGACATTTTAAAAGCAATCAGATTCCTGATTTGCTCTGCTGTTATTTAGTGGCAGCCTTTGATGGAAAATTCAAGTGTTTGAAATGCAGTATAAGTTCAATGTGAGAATGTGCCTTTTACTGCTCTCCTGACAAAGTTTGCCAATCAAGGTTGAATGAAAATGTTTATTTTATTTGGAGTTAGCTACCAAGGCTGTCCTTTTTTGAGAAGGAACCAGCAAACTAGGCAGCATCATCTTTGCTAAAACTACAACTTGACTCTGACCCTTAATCCATAGTCCATTGTGGTTTATGAGCATTCCTAGATTTTAGTCAGAAGCAGTGGAATTTCTGCTACCGTCCTGAACTTTCCTTCAATTATATACAATTACTGACAAAACCTTTCTCAAGTGTTGGATCAGTTGCTATGTCAGTTTTCCAGGAATCTTATGTGGAAGTAATTCGGATTGAAGTACACGGGAAGCTGTCCTTGACTGTGTTTAGTACAGGTTCCCTTTACATTCTTATGGCCCGAATCTGTTTATTCAGTGACATTTGAGCAGGCTATGACTTCCATTTTTTCCTTGCTGGCTGATTCCTTACATGTCTGCCTTTAATTAATCTGTCTTGTATTATGTACCATGTTTACATTGTAAAATAGTTCAAGTTGTTAACTTTGCAAAACGAAACTAATGAGCAAACAAACCCCAAAAAATCAACTGTGCATGTGATAGTTTACAGGATGTTCAGCCAATTACAGCTAATGGTCATTGATCATCATTGGTATAAACGCAGAGGACAATTTGTGGGCACCAATAGAGTGTAAAAAGCTCATTGAGTGTAAAGTGCCCCAGGCTCCATACTATCCCAGTTGGTCCCAGAGACAACCCCCTGAACCAGGCACTGTGAAAGAGCCTTTATTATACACGGATATTGACTGACAGATTACATCTAAAACATTAACTTGTCTATTCCCTTTACAGATGCTTTCTAATCTGTATATTTCCAGCATTTTCTTTTTGTTTACTAAACTTGTATTTGGAAAAGAGCACATCACTATTAGATTTTATGTTACCAGTATATTCATCTTTTCAGTTACCCAATTAAAAGCTTTTAACAGTGTCTCCTTCCAATGAGCTGCCCAAGTTAATTAAACTACAACTCTGTGCGACTCGACTATAATTATTCATCAAAATCCACCCTGTCAGGATATAGAAATTGGGGAATTTGCACCAGTGGCTATCTGTATTCATCAGAAAGTGGCAAATACGGCCCAAATTTCCTGATTGCATTTAGGCAGGAATTCCATCGAAATTTACGCCCATTTCTGTGCCGATGTTGCTGACAGGAATTTATGCCAAAATTTCCTGCAGAGCTTATCTGCCTATGCCGGAACATAAACATAAGAAATAGGAGCAGGAGTAGGCTGTACGGCCCCTTGAGCCTGCTACACCACTCAATAAGATCTTCAACCTCAACTCCACTTTCCAGCCCGATCCCCATATCCCTTGATTCCCTTGTCAAAAAAATGGTGTAACCATGGCGGCACCAATAGGGGTAACAGAAAATGGCTGTCTTATTCCATGGCGCCCTACTGTCAGAATATCTTACCTCCGCTGCTCCTCTTCCTCTACCATTATTCTGCGGAACTGGGGTATGCCTATTGGCCAGGCTGTTCGAGTTGCTTAGTCCTTCTGAATGCGTTTGGAGGGGGTGGGGAGTGACGGGTGGTAGGCATCCAAAACATTTTCAGTGCAATGAAACTGGCAGCACTTTGGTTAAGTATAGTACAGGTCTCAGTAAGAATTTTCTTTTTAAATCACAAAGAAGATCAATATCAAACTGCAAAAATCTTGGCTATGCCAATATCAGGGGACTTCAAGCCGTGCTGCACCTAAATATTTGAGCGTAAATCCAGGAAACATGCGTGACCTGGTCTTTCTATGGGGCTGGAGCTACGTAAAAGGTATTGGTGGATATATCTCGGCAGCAACGCAAATGATCAAGGAAGTTGATGTGTACTGATGTTTCAGCAGAAAATTCAGCAGAAATCATTAGGCTCAAATTCCTCTGGGGACGGGGACAGGACAACGCTGCTCTTACGCCCAAAACTTTTCAGGAAATTGCAGGCCATCGTATCAGACAAATACATGTGGCTTCATATGGGAGTGTGTGCACACAAATCTTTGAAGGTGGCAGGACAAGTTGAGAAGGGTGTTCAAATGGTATATGGGATCCTTGGCTTTATTAAGAGGGATAGAGTACAAAAGCAAGGAATTTATGCTAAACTTTTCCAAATCATTGGTTAGCCTTCAGCTGGAGTACTGTGTTCAATTCTGGGACCGCATTTTAGGAAGGATGCCAAGGCCTTGGGGAAGGTGCAGAGGAGGTGTTCTGGAATGGTGCCAGGGATGCAGAATTTGAGTTTTGTGCAGAAATTAGAGAAGCTGTGATTGTTCTCCTTCCAGCACAGAAGGGTAAGGGGAGATTTAATAGAGGTGTTCAAAATCATGAAGGGTTTTGGTAGGGTAAATAAGGAGAAACTGTTTCCAGTGGCAGAAGGGTAAATAACCAGAGGACACAGATTTAAGGTAATTGGCAAAAGAACCAGAGGCGACATGAGGGGGAAAAAAATTATGCAGCAAGTTGTTGTGATCTGGAACGCACAGCCTGAAAGTGTGGTGGAAGTAGATTCAATGGCAACTTTCAAAAAAGAATTGGATAAATACTTGGGGAAAATTTGTAGGGCTATGGGGATAGAGCAGGAGAGTGGGACTAATTGGATAGCTCTTTCAAAGAGCTGGAACAGGCACGATGGGTTGAGTAGCCTCCTACTCTGTTGTATCATTCTATGATTCTAGCCTTTTTCTTTGGGCAGATTCTGTGCATTTATATTCCTTTGCAATGATCATTAAATGTTTGAAATCAGTTTGTGAAAGTACCTACAGAGAATTTAAAATATCCTTTTACAGGTGTAATGGAAAGTATTGGGCGAGGAAGAAACAACTTATACTGTGTAACAAAGATATCTATTATTGGATCTCATGTTAAAAGACTCCAGTCGTACAAGTACCATTCCATGTATATGTGTGATAATTAAGACTGTCATGGGAGTATGGGGCCCATGATTTTCCCTTTCTCCCGTGATTTTCATTCTCTGCCAAAAAATATCTCGGTATCATTAGGCAGATCTGAAATAGGCTCTAATACAAAAGCAAAATACTGCGGATGCTGGAATTCTGAAATAAAACAGAAAATGCTGGAAATACCCAGCAGGTCAGGCAGCATCTGTGGAGAGAGAAACAGAGTTAACGTTTCAGGTGGATGACCTTTCGGCAGTAATTCTGAAATATTCTGTTGTATACGAGGGCTGCAATGAGTCAGACATGGATTTGCATTTGTTTGGATGCATTTATAATTTGAACCGACTCAGAATTTCTTCATTCAATCCACGTACATAGTATATTTAATATGAATTATAAAGACCCAACTCAACTCAGAAAATCCCAGCCAACACTTGAACAGCTGATCTGCCAGCTGGAACTTTACGAGGTGAGTGCCTCCCATTTGTACAACTCAGATGGGGTTTGCAATTCAAAATAAGGAGCACTGTGTACATGACTATTCTAATACTCGCCTGGCCGGCCTCCCACCTTGCACCCTCCATAAACTTGACTTCATCCAAAACTCTTCCCCGTATCCTAACTCTCATCAAGTCCCGTTCACCCATCATCCCCGTGCTCGCTGACTTACATTGGCTTCCAGTCCGGCAACACCTCAACTTTTAAAATTCTCATCCTTGTTTCCAAATCCCTCCATGGCCTTGACCCACCCTATCTCTGTAACCTCCTCCAAACCTACAACCCTCCGAGATCTCTGCGCTCCTCCAATTCTGGCCTCTTGCGCTTCCCCAATTTTCTTTGCTCCACCATTGGCGGCCGTGCCTTCATCTGCCTAGGGCCTAAGCGCTGGAATTCTCTCCATAAACCTCTCCGCCTCTCTATCTCTTGCTCTTCCTTGAAGACGTTCCTTAAAACCTACCTCTTTCACCTATCCTAATATATCTATGTGGCTCAATGTCAAATTTTGTTTGATAATCGCTCCTGTGAATTGGGATGTTTCACTACGTTGAAGGCGCTATATAAATGCAAATTGTTGTTGAATATAAAGCAGACCCAAACAATAAATACTCACCAAGCAATTCATTTGTTGCACCTATTGATTTTTTTTATTCGTTTATCGGATGTGGGCGTCGCTGGCAAGGCCAGCATTTATTGCCCATTCCTAATTGCCCTTGAGAAGGTAGTGGTGAACCGCCTTCTTGAACTGCTGCAGTCCGTGTGGTGAAGGTACTCCAACAGTGTTGTTAGGAGGGAGTTCTAGGATTTTGACCCAGCGACGATGAAGGATCGGCGATATACTTCGAAGTCAGGATGGTGTGTGACTTGGAGGTGGTGGTGTTCTCATGCGTCTGCCGCCCTTGTCCTTCTAGGTGGAAGAGGTCGCGGGTTTGGGAGGTGCTGCCGAAGAAACCTTGGCGAGTTGCTGCAGTGCATCTTGTAGATGGTACACACTGCAGCCACGGTACGCCGGTAGTGGAGGGAGTGAATGTTTAAGGTGGTGGATGGGGTGCCAATCAAGCGGGCTGCTTTGTCCTGGATGGTGTTGAGCTTCTTGAGTGTTGTTGCAGCTGCACTCATCCAGGCAAGTGAAGAGTATTTCATCACACTCCTTACTTGTGCCTTGTAGATGGTGGAAAGGCTTTGGGGAGTCAAGAGGCGAGATACTCGTCGCAGAATACCTAGCCTCTGACCTGCTCTTGTTGCCACAGTATTTATGTGGCTGGTCCAGTTAAGTTTCTGGTCAATGGTGACCCCCAGGATGTTGATGGTGGGGGATTCGGTGATGGTAATGCCGTTGAATGTCAAGGGGAGATGGTTAGACTCTTGCTTGTTGGAGATAGTCATTGCCTGCCACTTATGTGGCGCAAATGTTACCTGCCACTTATCAACCCAAGCCTAAACGTCTTGCTGCATGCTGGCATGGACTGCTTCATTATCTGAGGAGTTGTGAATGGCGCTGAACACTGTGCAGTCATCAGCGAACATGCCCACTTCTGACCTTATGTTGGCAGGAAAGTCATTGATGAAGCAGCTGAAAATGGATGGGCCTAGGACACTGCCCTGAGGAACTCCTGCCGCGATGTCCTGGGGCTGTGATGATTGACCTCCTCCACCACAACCATCTTCCTTTGTGCTAGCAGATGCAGCTTTTGTTTCAGACTGCAAGCAAAACCAACACCTACAGTGGGAACACACATGCTGAATCTGCAGCTCCCAACAACTAAAGGCAGTTTTGACAGAGGGACCGCACTGGAAAAGTTAACTCATCTGTTCCATCCGCAGCTGCTGGCTGACTTGCTGAGTGTTTCCAGTATTTTCTGTTTTTTGTTTCATCTAAAGCCTCCAACCCCAACCTTCTCCTGGCTTAAGCTGGTTCCTCTGAAGGATATGACTCAAACGTTTAACCTACAAGCAGCTCTCTCAATTCATAAAACGGCTGATCAAATGCTTAGCAGCACTTCATCTTCATCCTAAATAATTTTAGCCCGTTCTAATGAACACCAAGTGGAATATCCCTGGATCATATACTCCCCCAACACATTTTCATCAACCCTGTTTACTAACTCCCAAATGCAAGACCCAGTGTGGAAGGGTGCAAGACCTGCTGCCCGCAAGTGCAGTGACCTCTGCACAACCAGTGAGAATTCTACTACAGAATGTGGCCTAGAAATTCAGTTGCGTTCGCCAGCCGTTAACGCCATAAGAGGGGTAGATTTCCAGCGCTAGGCACTTAGCGCCCGGGCGCAGAACGAACTGCGCCTACGCCCAACTTCAGTTGTCATTTAGCGCCGGCGCAAAGTGTTCGCGCCCGCTCAGCTGCGCGCGCAGCTTATGACGTCATTTCGTCGTGCAACGCTGTTTGTGCGCCCCAAACCGGAAATTCAGTGGCGCCCGCCCAATGTGGGCGTGGCGCTGTTAAGAACTGTGAAGTGGAACGCAACAGAGGCCCTGCGGGCCTCGGGGAGCGCTAATTAAAGGGCACTTACACTGACCTATAAAGCCCAGCCATTTTGCTGCAATGACTTTAGTGCTTTGGATTTCTGGACAGAGACCAAGGAACAGAGCTTACTGAGTTGGGACAACATAGGAGAGGTATTTTTGGCTTCTGGCCAGAGCTTGGAAATTTGATTCATTGTGATTTCACTGTTTGCAAGTTTATTATGGGGGCTGTATGGGGTGGCAACCCTCAGTTGCAGCATTATGTGCGAAGGGCTCGCAGACGCTGTGTGAGAGGGCCAGCCATGCCTAGACGCAGAGGGGCCATCAGGCGTCGGCAACGTAGGCCTTACCCACTCAGGGAATACCGGCAGCAGGTGTCCTATCTCACCATGACTGCCGCGCAGTGTGTTAAGAGGCTGCGCTTCAGAAGGGAGGTGGTTGCAGAGATCTGCCAGCTGCTTCACCGAGATCTGCGTCCGCAGCTGATGTGCAGGACGTCTCTCTCGGTGGAAGTGAAGGTCACGGTGGCTCTGAACTTTTATGCAAGCGGCTCCTTCCAAGCCGCTGCTGGGGACATAGCGAACATCTCCCAGTTCGCCGCGCATCGCTGCATCCGGCAGGTCACCGATGCCCTTTTCGCGAAGAGACACCAATTCATCTCCTTCCCCATGACCCTAGAGAGGCAGGAGCAGCGTGCAGTCGGATTTGGCAGGATCGCGGACTTCCCCATGGTGCAGGGCGCCATTGACTGCACGCGTGTGGCTATGCGGGCACCTATCGACAATGCTGAGGATTACCGCAACCGGAAGGGCTACCATTCCCTCAATGTACAGCTGGTGTGTGACCACAGGCAGCGCATCCTAGCTGTCAATGCCCGCTTTCCAGGAAGCAGCCACGATGCATTTATCCTGCGCCAGACTACTGTGGCTGACATGTTCCAGGCACAGCCTCCACCAAGGGGATGGCTTATTGGGGACAAGGGCTACCCTTTGTGTACATGGCTCATGACCCCGCTCCGCGTGCCCAGGACCCCTGCGGAGGAGGCATACAACGAAAGCCATCAAGCCACAAGGAACATCATAGAGCAAACGATTGGCGTCCTCAAGCAACGGTTCCGCTGCCTGGATCGCTCCGGCGGATCTCTACAGTATTCGCCGGATAGAGTCTCCCAGTTCGTCATCGTTTGCTGCATGCTGCACAACCTGGCTATCCGCAGGACTCAGGCACTGCCACCTGACGTAGCACCACCACCTCAGGAGGACGCGCAGGAGGACCATGAGGAGGAGGAGGAGGAGGAGGAGTACCAGGCCAGGAGGGAGCCACAAGGTCCAAGGGCCGTCCGCCGGCGGCTTATTGAACGACACTTCTAGGCCCCCTGTCAGGGAATGGCTTGTGGCAATGAACGCACCTGAATGCAGCCGCTCCGCAAGCCCTCAGCCGCTTAACGCAACAACCACTGGAAACATGACACCTGGACAAGCTGAATAAATAAAAAGCTTTATTTAACAAACTCAGGGCCCTTCCCACATGAAACAGAAAAACAGACAACACCCCCCAAAAAACTTTGAAAAGATTATCTCACTCCCACAACCTGGGGAGGAATAACAAAACTTGCCCATCCAATTGGCCTTCCTCCTCGGCCTTACCAAAAGAAGCCCCCCCCACAACAGAACACAAACACCCCCATATAAAAAACCATTGGCCTTCATCCTCGGCCTTACCAAAAGAAGGCCCCCCCACAACACAAACACCCCCATATAAAAAACACCGTTGCCACCATACTCTACTGGGTGTGCCGAGAGGGCGAGTCCTTGTGCAGCCTTGTGCGGCCCCTGCCCGACCTGTTGCTCCGCCTCAACCTGGGCCCTGTGGGTGTTGCAAGGCTGGGGGAAGGCTCCTGAGGGGCAGAATGTGCGACGGCAGATGCCCTTGGGGGTCGGCCTGGACGAGGTCCGGCCCTGGAGAGGCCGGCTGCTGACTGCTGCAGCTGTGGCTGCGCAGCATCAGTCTCTGCAGCAGCTCGTCGCACCTTGCCTGGGGGAGTTGCAGTGGCGGCTGCAGCAATGGGGGCAAGCTGGCTGATGGCACGCGCTCACTGTTCGCCAGAGACACTGGCACTCGGCCGGGCTGGCAGTGCAGCAAGCGCAGCAATCTGGTGGAGGCCAGACCGCTGTGCTGCAGCAGGGCGGCGGGTGCCCTGGCGATGCTTCCGCGACACAGCGAGTGTGGCAGAAGTGAGTGCCCGAACTGCCCTGGTCTGTGCCCGCATCAGATCAGTGAGTGTCTGCACGGCACCACTCATGAACTCGCGACTCGCGTCCTGCGCTGCCGCGAGTTGGTGGACACCCCTGTCCTGCGCTGCCGCGAGTTGGTGGACACCCCTGTCCTGCGCTGCCGCGAGTTGGTGGACACCCCTGTCCTGTGCTGCCGCGAGTTGCTCGACAACCCTGTCCTGTGCTGCCGCGAGTTGGTCAACACCCCTGGCGTGTGCTGCCGCGAGTTGCTCAACACCCCTGGCCTGTGATTCCCCGAAAGCGGCCACACTATGAGCCAGGGACTCAATGGCCTGAGGCAACTGTCCCACAACCCCCATGAACTCCTTGTGGCGCCGCTCCGAATCCGCCGACATTTGATCAAGGAGGCGCACCTCCTGGGCGAGGTCCGTCTCCGGACTGGAGGCTGGACTCTCCCTCTGGGGAGAAGGCCGCCGTTCTGGCCGACCCTTCCCGCGTGCCTGGACGCCACTGGGCCCAGGAGCTACACCCCCCTGCAACACTTCCCCCTGGCTCTCCTCCAGGCAAGACGTGTCCCCTCCATTGCCATCCCCTGGCGCAGATGATGCTTCCCCCGATGTGCCACCTTCCTGTTGGTCCTCGTCGTGCTCCTCTTCCGAGGGTCTGGCACTCTCTGCTTCAGGGACCTCCTCCTCACCAGCTGAAAGCAGGAAGGCACAAGAGTAGCTTTAGAGTGAGGACAGGGCGTCAGCGAGGGAGGCATGAGTGGTGGCATTCAGCGCATTGGTCGGACAGTGGCAAAGGATGTAGATCTGATGCGCTAGGGGAACGAGAGAGGTCCAAACGGTCATGTCCTTACCATTGGGTCACAGCACAGGGTCGGCATCTCCAGTGGCAACAGGGCCAACCACCCGGCCACGCATGAGTCGAGCCACGCTCTCCTCCAGCTCACTGAGCTCCTGGAACTGGGCACGGCCTCCCCCGGTGACATTCTGGCTCTTCAAATTCCGGGCCATCTTGGCCTGCAAGAGAAAGGACGGCCTCTAAGTACATTGTGGTGGCCTGTTGTTGTGTGCACTGCCTCCCATGGTCGAATAGCTTGGCCAGTGTGTTAAGTGCAGAAAGTGCTATTGAGGATCATGCCAGTGCCATAGCTGCGGGAGGAGGGCTGGCCATTAGGCCTTTGAGGTCCCTTTGCCCATAATGTGAGGTGCACATGCAAGGATGAGGAGGACACTGGAAAGGGTACTCACCTTGACCATCCGAGTGAGGTCGTTGTACTTCTTGCGGCATTGGTCACCAGTCCTGGGGACATCGCTGTTGACTGACACCCTGTGGGCGATTTTCCTCCAGGCTCTCCTGTACTGCCTCCTGGGAGCCTTCTTGCCACTGTCCGGGCACAAGATCTCTCTTTTCTTTTCCACACCATTAACCAGCACCCTCAAAGCATGCTGTGAGAAGCGCTGCGCTCGTTCACAGGCCTTCTGCATGGCTTCAGGCGCTATTTGGGTCCACCAGCAGTGTTCAGGCCTAGCTGCAGGGCTCCACTATCCAGGGCGTGGCTGCAGACAAAGTCGACCCTTCCCCCTTTAAGAGGTGGCCGGCGTCAGGGTGTCTGCTGTCAATCAAAACATGACCACACCTGCGCTGCGCCCGGCCTCGGCGTTATCAGTCTGCACCGCCGGCTTAGCGCCTGAAGATAGGAGTGCAACGCCAGTTTCAGCGCTCGCCCAAACTCTTGGCCAGATCTACTGAATTTCGGCGAAGTGACCTGCAGTTTCCGGCGGGCGCTAACTTTAGCGACCGCCCGACTTTACCGCCCCAAAAGTGGCTATACTGAATTTCTAGGCCTGTGTCTTTACAGTTCATGAGGGTTTCTGTTGTTTCCATGATACTTGTCACTTTTTTTAACCTTCATTAATCTATGTTTTTTCCCCAAAAATGTGCAATATTTTCAGTCTACTGATAGCTGATACAGAGTGCTAAGTGGGTAACCCAGGCATTACTGGAAGAATGAATTAAGACTGCACTATTGAAGAGGTCATTCTGGTGGGGCTGTTGCTATATTAACATTACTTTTATACTAAGCTAATTGTGCTCGCCCTCAACAGTGGATCTTGCGCAGCCGGCGGCAACCTCACCAAAATCTATCAGATTTACTAAGGTTGGCACCAGGAAGAAACGTTTTTACTGCAAAATCCTGACTGTTGCTGATCAGTAAAAGCGGTGATGAGGACTCGGACTCGGTATGTGTTTCCTCCTCTTGATAACATGAAAACAGCACATTTAATTAAAGAGTAAGGGAGAGAAATTGGGCTCTGCTGCGCCCATGCTTCAGGTGCTAATTGGCCTAAAGGTCGAAAATTGGGTCCTAGATGCGCATGCACACTTCCAACGGGAAGTGCGCCGGACGCCATCTGGTACAGTAGTTTACGCACACGCGCCTAACGACCGCTGGCAGCATGCAGAGCAGGCAGATTATGACGTGTGCAATCAGTGTGCAATGCTGATTTGACATCAGGGCTGCCATTTCACAATGCCACACTCCAGCAATGCCCTCCCTTAACCTCCCACAGCTGAACATAACGTTTAACAGCATGACAGACCCCCCACTAGAGCTACTAAAAGGGATCATGAACTAGCAGCGGCGGCGACAGTGCGGACCTGGGAGGAGCGGCGAAGCGGCAGTGGCGGTAACAACTCAGCACCGGCAGAATTTTCAAAGAGTGACGTCAGAAGTCAAAAGTGACGTCGGCACAAGGGGAGGGAGCTGATTGGTGAGTATCTGGTAAGTGTTTATACTTGGCTTTCTTAAAGGTTTAAGTTTATTCCAGCTAGGTTAGTAAATAGTCTGTTAATTAGAGGTATGGCAAGGCAGCTCACACCCGTGGAATGTACATCCTATGCCATGTGGGAAGTCCTGGACACCTCCCATGGTCTAGACGAGCACATGTGCGGGAAGTGTCGCCAGCTACAGTAGCTCGAGCACCGGGTTAAGGAGCTTGAGCGGTGGCTGCAGTCACTACTGTGCATCCGCGAGGCTTAGAGCTACGTGGATAGCACGTTTCGGGAGGTGGTCACCCGCAGCTTAAGAGTGTGCAGGCAGAGAGGGAATGGGTGACCGCCAGACAGAAGAGGAGGACCAGGCAGGCAGTGCAGGAGTCCCCTGAGCCCATCTTGCTCACCAACCAGTATTCGGTGCTGAGTACTGGTGAGGGAGTTGGTTCCTCTGAGGAGTGCAGCCAGAGCCAAGTCCACAGCACCATGGAAGGCTCAGCTGCACAGGGGGAGGGGGGTGGAAGAGGAGAAGGAGCACAATAGTGGTAGGGGATTCAATAGTTAGGGGAGCAGACAGGCGTTTCTGCGGCCGCAGACTTGACTCCAGGATGGTATGTTGCCTCCCTGGTTCCAGGGTCAAGGTTGTCACTGGACGGCTGCAGGGCATTCTGAGAGGGGAGGGTGAACAGCCAGAGGTCGTGGTCCATATCGGTACCAATGCCATAGGTAGAAAGAGGGATGAGATCCTGCAGGCAGAGTTTAGGAAGCTAGGAAAGAGGTTAAAAAGCAGGACCTCAAAAGGTAGTAATCTCCGGATTACTATCAGTGCCACGTGCTAGAGAGTACAGAAATAGGAAGATAGAGCAGATGAATGTGTGGCTGGAGAGATGGCTTTAGATTCTTGAGGAATTGGGACCATTTCTGGGGGAGGTGGGACCTCTACAAGCCAGATGGGTTGCACCTCAATGGGAACGGGACCAATATCCTCGCAGGAGGGTTTGCTAGTGCTGTTGGGGAGGGTTTAAACTAGCTTGGCAGGGGGATGGGAACCTAAGAATAGACTCAGTAGGGAGGGAAGAAAAACTGGAATTGGAAAACAAAAACGTAGAAAGTAAATTGGAAGGGCAGAGGAATCAAGGCCTAGATAGTAGTCAACAAGGAGGTTTGCCTATACTAAATGGTATATACTTCAATGCAAGGAGTATAGTGAACAAGGCAGATGAGCTGAGGGCACAGGTAGATACTTGGGATTATAGCTATTACAGAGACGTGGCTGAAAGAGGGGCAGGTATGGCAGCTCAACATTCCTGGTTACAGGATTTTCAGACGGGATAGAAAGGGAGGTAAAAAGGGAGGGGGGTGTCGCGGTAGTGATTAAAGAAACTATTACAGCTGTGAGGAGGGATGATATGTTGGAGGGATCATCAAACGAGGCCATATGGGTCAAATTGAAAAACAAAAAAGGGGCGATCACACTGCTAGGAGTGTACTACAGACCCCCAAACAGTGAGAGGGAGATAGAAGAGCAAATATGTAGACAAATTTCTGAGAACTGCAAAAACTAAATGGCAGTAATAGTAGGGGATTTCAACTACCCCAATATTAACTGGGATAAAATTAGTGTGAATGGTATAGAGGGTGAGTAATTCCTAAAATGCATCCAGGACAACTTTTTTAGCCAGTATGTAGCAAGCCCAACAAGGGAAGGGGCGGTTCTGGACTTAGTTTTAGGGAATGAAGCTGGGCAGGTAGAAGACATATCAGTGGGGGAGCATTTTGGTGCTAGTGACCATAATTCAATTAGATTTAAGGTAGTTATGGAAAAGGACAAGGATAGACCAGGAATAAAAATTGTAAATTGGGGAAAACCAAATTTTGCTAAGCTCAGAGTGGACTGGAAACAGCTACTTGAAGGTAAATCAGTGTCAGAGCAGTGGGAGGCATTCAAGGAGGAGATCCGGAGGGTTCAGACCAAATATGTGCCCTTAAAGAAAAAAGGTGGGACTAACAAATCTAGAGTCCCCTGGATGTCTGGGGACATACAGGGTAGGATAAAGAAAAAAAGGGAGGCATATGACAGATACCGAGGGCTAAATACTCCAGAATCTTGAGGAGTACAGAAAGTGCAGGGGTGCAATTAAAAAAGATATTAGGAAAGCAAAGAGAGAGCATGAAAAATTCTTGGCAAGTAAAATCAAGGAAAACCCAAAGATGTTTTATAAATATATTAAGAGTAAGAGGATAACTAAAGAAAGGGTAGGGCCTATTAGAGATCATGAGGGTAATCTGTGTGTGTAGGCGGGAGACGTCAGTCGGGTTCTTAATGAATACTTTGCGTCTGTTTTCACAAAGGAGAGGGGTGAAGCAGACATTGCTATCAGAGAGGAGTGTGAAATATTAGATGAAATAAACATAGTGAGAGAGGAAGTATTAAGGGGTTTAGCAGCTTTAAAAGTGGATAAATCCCCAGGCCCAGATGAAATGTATCCCAGGCTGTTAAGCGAAGCAAAACAGGAAATAGCAGAGGCCCTGGCCATCATTTTCCAATCCTCTCTGGCTACAGGTGTGGTGCCAGAGGACTGGAGGACTGCTAATGTGGCATCCTTGTTTAAAATTGGAGAAAAGGATAGACTGAGTAATTACAGGCCAGTCAGCCTAACCTCGGTGGTGGGAAAATTATTGGAAAGAATTCTGAAGGACAGGATAAATCTTCATTTAGAAAGACACGGATTAATCAAGAATAGTCAGCATGGATTTGTTAAGAGAAGGTCGTGTCTGACAAACTTGACTGAATTTTTTGAGGAGGTAACAAGGAGGGTAGATGAGGGTAGTGTGTTTGATGTAGTGTATATGGACTTTAGCAAGGCTTTTGATAAGGTTCCACTTGGCAGACTGGTCACAATCCAAGGCAAAGTGTCAAGTTGGATTCAAAACTGGCTCGGAGGCAGGAAACAGAGGGTAATGGTTGATGGGTGTTTTTGTGACTGGAAGGCTGTTTCCAGTGGGGTTCCGCAGGGCTCAGTACAAGGTCCCTTGCTTTTTGTGGTATATATCAATGATCTAGACTTGAAGGGGGTATGATTAAGAAGTTTGCAGATGATACTAAAGAAGGAAGCTGTAGACTATAGAAGATATCAATAAATTGATCAGGTGGGCAGAACAGTGGCAAATGGAATTCAATCCGGAGAAGTGTGAGGTAATGCATTTGGGGAGGGCTAAAAAGGAAAGGGAATACACATTAAATGGTAGGACACAGAGTAGTGTAGAGGAACAAAGGGACCTTGGAGTGCATGTCCACAGATCCCTGAAGATAAGGTGGTTAAGAAGGCATATGGAATGCTTGCCTTTATTAGCCGTGGCATAGAATACAAGAGCAGGGGGGTTATGCTTCAACTGTATAAAACACTAGTTAGGCCTCAGCTAGAGTACTGCATGCAGTTCTGGTCACCACATTACAGGAAAGATATGGGCCCAGAAATTCGGGTCTCCACGGGTGAGTACGCACAGGGTACTCACCCGTGGGCCCGATGGAAGTGCCGGTTTCCTGCATGCACTGCGCATGCGCGGGAAACCGGCACTTCCATTCCTCTGAAAGCAGGGGTTCAGAGGTTGAATGCGTGCATGGGGGAGTCTGCACGTGTGCTTTGAACTTACATTTTTTTTACAGGTTTCTCCAGGAGGGTAAGTCTTTAGAATTTAGAAATGTAAAAAGCAGGCGTAAGGCCTGCTTTTCACAAGGTAAGTGGTCAATTAATTAAAATTAAAACATTTTTTCCACAGGTTTATTATTTTTAAATACTTTAAAGCAAGTTAAGTTTATTTTTAGCCCCGTTAGAATATAAAATTATTTTTTCAAAAATTAAAATTATTGTTTAAAATAGTTATTTAATGTAATTTATAGTTTATTTAAAAAATGTGATTTAAAAAAAAATTTATTTGAAGGTTTACTGCTATTTTGGGGCCGTAGTATTTATAAGTCTTGACAGGTCTTCCTGCTCCGATTGGCTCTCCATGGCCCACGTGATCCCAGGGGACGCATCGAACTAACTGCGCCCCTGGGATACGCAAGCACTGCGCGCCGGCAGCTGGGCCAGGCCCCGGATCGCAATTCCACGGGGCCCTACAGCTCAACTGCCGGCGCGCAAGGTAAGTGCAGGTCAGGGGCTTGCACCCGCGGGCAGCCCCCGACCCGAATTTTTGGGCCATGATTGCACTAGAGAGGGTACAGAGGAGATTTACAAGGATGTTGCCGGGAGTAGAGAATCTTAGCTATGAGGAAAGACTGGATAGGCTGGGTCTGTTTTCCTTGGAACAGAGGAGGCTGAGGGGAGACCTTATTGAGGTGTATAAAATTATGAGGGGCCTAGATAAAGTGGATATAAAGGATCTATTTCCCTTAGCAGAGGGGTCAAAAACCAGGGGGCACAGATTTAAAGTAATTGGTGGAAGGTTTAGAGGGGATTTGAGGGGAAATTTCTTCACCCAGAGGGTTGTGTGGGTCTGGAACTCACTGCCTGAAATGGTGGTAGAGGCAGAAACCCTAACCACATTTAAAAAGTACTTGGATGTGCACTTGGGATGCTGTAACCTGCAGGGCTACGGACCAAGAGCTGGGAAGTGGGATTAGGCTGGATAGCTCTTTGTTGGCTGGCGCGGACACGATGGGCCGAAATGGCCTCCTTCTGTGCTGTAACTTTCTATGATACTTACAGGTTAGTTGCTGGATTATTTCTTCTGGCTGCTGGTGTAATTCTACGCATTTTTGAAGCTTTCCTATACTTGTCTGAAGTTTCAGTAGTCTACGTGGAGTGGTCTGCCTGCTGCTGAAGTACTTTTTTGGTGGTTTAAAGGCTTGTGCTGAAACAAGGCAGGATTGGATATAAGAAATAACAACAGAAAAAGCTGGAAAAACTCAGCAGGCCAGGCAACACCCGTGGAGAGAGAAACAGAGTTAACGTTTCAGGTTGAAACCCTTCTTCAGAACTAAGAAAAAAGCAGGAAATGAAACAGATGAAAAAGCAAGTTGGGGGTTGGGAAATGGGGGCGGGGATGAACGAACAAAAGGGAAGGTTTCTGAGAAGTAAAGAATCATTAAGAGATATTCAAGGCGAGACGAGATGGTAATAGGACAGATTAAGAAATAAAAGATAGCTCGAGATGAAGTGTGAAATGCGGTAGCAGAATGAAAGACAGCTGCCATGTGGGAGAGAAAAAAAGAAAAGGCACAAATCAAAAGTGTGGCTAAAAAATATATAAATATGATGGGGGTTATGATCTGAAATTGTTGAACTCAATATTGAGTCCGGAAGGCTGTAAAGTGCCTAAACGGAAGATGAGGTGCTGTTCCTCGAGATTACGCTGAGCTTCCGTGGAACAATACAAGAGCCCGAGGATGGTGAGGTCTGAGTGGGAATGGGGCAGTGAATTAAAATTACAGATGACCGGAAGCTCGGGGTCACCCTTACGGACTGAACGGAGGTGTTCCGCAAAGCGGTCATCCAATCTGCGTTTGGTCTCCCCAATGTAGAGGAGACCACTTCGTGAGCAGCGAATACAGTATACTAGATTGTAAGAAGTACAAGTAAATCACTGTTTCACCTGGAAGGGGTGTTTGGGGCCCTGGACAGGGGGAAGGGGGGAGGTATAAGGGCAGGTGTTGCACCTCCTGCGCTTGCACGTGAAGGTGCCGGGCGAAGGTGAAGGGGTGCTGGGGGTGATAGAGGAGTGGACTAGGGTGCCTCGGAGGGAGCGGTCCCTACGGAATGCTGAAAGGGGAGGTGGGGGGAAGATGCGTTTGGTGGTGGGATCACGTTGGAGGTGGCGGAAATGGCGGAGGATGATGTGTTGAATGTGGAGGCTGTTGAGGTGAAAGGTGAGGACAAGGGGAACTCTATCGTGGTTCCTGGAGGGAGGGGCAGGGGTGAGGGCAGAAGTGCGGGAGAGAGAACGGACGCAGTCGAGAGCCTTGTCAACCATGGTAATGGGGAATCCTCGGTTGAGGAAAAAGGAAGACATGTCGGAAGCACTGGTGTGGAAGGTGGCATCGTCGGAGCAGATGCGGCGGAGACGGAGAAACTGGGAGAATGGAATAGAGTCCTTACAGGAGGCGGGGTGGGAGGAAGTGTAGTCCAGGTAGCTGTGGGAGTCAGTGGGCTTGTAGTGAATGTTGGTCAATAACCTAACCCCAGAGATGGAGACGGAGAAGTCGAGGAAGGGAAAGGAAGGGAAGAGTCGGAGATGGACCATGTGAAGGTGAGGGAAGGGTGGAAATTGGAGGTAAAGTGAATGTAATTTTCTAGTTCAGGATTGGATATAAGGTGTTCAGGAAAGCTAGGGAAGGAAAGAAAGGAGGTGGGCTGGCAGTATTAGTTAAGGAGAATATTACAGTGCTGGAAAGAGAGAGGATGTCCTGGAGGGGTCAAGGACAGAATCTATTTGGTAGAGTTAAGAAACAATAGAGGTACCATTACACTACTAGGTGTATTCTATAGGCTGCCAACTAGTGGGAAGGTTATAGAGGAGCAAATTTGCAGGGAAATTACAGAAGGTTCCAAGAACCATAGAGCAGTGATAATGGGGGACTTGAACTATCCTAATATAGACTGGGATAGTAATTGTGTAAAGGGCAGAGAGGGGGAAGAATTTCTGAAGTGTGTTCAGGAGAACTTTCTTGATCAGTACGTTTCCAGCCCAACGAGGAAGGAGGCATTGCTGGATTTAGTTCTGGGGAATGAGGTGGGTCAAGTGGAGCAAGTGTCAGTAGGGAAACATTTAGGGAACAGTGATCACAGTATCATAAGGTTTAGATTAGCTATGGAAAAGGACAAGGAGCAATCTAGAGTAAAAATACTTAATTGGAGGAAGGCCAATTTCAGTGGGTTGAGAATGGATCTGGCCCGGGTAAATTGGAATTAAAGATTGGCAAATCAAAGAGGACACAGATTTAAGGTGATTGGCAGAAGAACCACAGGCGACATGAGGAAAAACTTTCTTACGCAGCGAGTGGTTAGGATCTGGAATGCAACGCCTGAAAGGGCAGTGGAGGCAGACTCAATCATGGCTTTCAAAAGAGAATTGAATAAGTACCTGAAGGAAAAAAATTTGCAGGGCTACGGGGAAAGGGCGGCAGAGTGGGACTAGCTAAAGTGCTCTTGCAGAGAGCTGGCACGGGCTCGACGGGCCGAATGGCTTCCTTCTGTGCTGTAACCATTCTGTGATTATAAGTTGCTGCCACACATGGGTGGCTTGGTAGGGCTCCCTCTTAGAATTGAGCAGGGCTGGGAGAATGAAGAGAGGTCACGTAAAGCAGGACAAGCTGCTAGAAGAGTGAGGAGGAGGAGGGGGAGAAGAGCTCTCAACAGGACCTTTTGGGAGTAATTCTCTTAGCTGTACTGCAGCAACGGGTAATGCTTGAAACGTCTTCACTTCACTAAAGAGGCCGTGACTGAAATTGGTCAACTGCTGCAGCCACAACTGCAACCTCGAAACAGGGCAAGGACCACATTGCCTGTGGCTGTGAAGATGACCGTGGCTCTTAACTTTTATGCAGCTGGCTCCTTCCAGCCTGCTGCTGGAGATACAAGCAATATCTCGCAGTTTGCTGTACATTGCTGCATAAGTGAGGTCACTGAGGCTCTCTGTACACAGAGAGACGGCTTCATCTCATTCCTTCTTGTCAGAGACAAGCAGGCGGAATGAGCACAAGGGTTTACTCAGATTGCCAGCTTCCCGATGGTGCAGGGTACCAGTGACTGCATGCACATTGCTTTGTGTGCACCTCATGTGAACTCTGCCATTTTCCTAAACCAAAAGGGATTCCACTCCCTCAATGTGCAGCTGGTGTGCGACCACAGGCAGCGCATCATGCAGGTGAATGCCCATTATCCTGGCAGTGGTCATGATTCCTTCATTCTGCAGCAGTCCTCTGTGCCAGCTGCATTTGACACACCACGGCACGCTAAAGGCTTTCTGCCCAGGCTCTACATGATCAAATAATTCATGAGCGATACCAGTAACCTCATTGGTCGATAAGGGTTATCCCCTCATGACTCTGGTCGGGAACACATGCACATGTGCACAGCAGGCCTCCAATGAGAGCCATGCTGCCACAAAGAACACTATAGAGCACACCATCGGAGGCCTCAAACAACACTTCTGCTGCCTGGACCGCTCTGGTGGAGCCTGGCAGTACTCAGCTGGGTGGGTATCAAGATTTCTGGTAGTATTTTGCATGCTACACAACCTGGCCATTATGGGGGAACAGACCTTGCCACCACCTATCAGACGAGAAGCTGAGGAGCAGGAGCACGAGGAACAGGAGGAGGAGAAGGAAGTGCCACAACAAGCGAAGGAAGGGGAAGAGGAAGGGAGGGTACAACGTAGACAGCCTCTTTCTGCCCAGGCTCTACATGATCAAATAATTCATGAGTGATACTAGTAACCTCAACCACAACTCCCCATTCACCAAGAGTCCCATACTCCTGACCTTTCCTCTATCACTGACCATCACATCGTCCTCTTTCCAACAACACAAAAATAAAAGCCACCAGAAAATGCACATTCCAATCCAAATTTATGAATTAAATCATGAAATAATGCATACAAAAATAAATTAATCACCCTACTGCATTTCCTTGGTGCCTCTTCCATGTGCCTTTACCTCTCCGAGTGCTCCCACTAGGTCCTTCCCAGTGGCTGCAGCATGGCTGGTGGAAGGCTGCTGACCGTCAATTGAGGAGACTGCAGATGGCCTTGGCGGGTGAACACAAGCAGCTCTGGGCCTAGAAGGCCCAGCTTCAGACTGCACCATCTCGGCCTGGGCTGCAGCAGTCTGAGCTGGCTGGCTGACAGGCAACACCAAGGGCTCTGGCAGAGTGGCAGGGTGGGAGGATGAATGCTGTCATCCTGAGAG
Organism: Somniosus microcephalus; assembly: GCF_052327205.1. Taxonomy (NCBI): domain Eukaryota; kingdom Metazoa; phylum Chordata; class Chondrichthyes; order Squaliformes; family Somniosidae; genus Somniosus; species Somniosus microcephalus. Next base: position 104,050,372 of record NC_140995.1, on the reverse strand, counting down.
TTGGCAGCAGGTTCGTGCTCCACGGAGCCACTGCCACTCGCCCGGGGTGGTGCCTCAGCAATCCTACTAATCTGTTGGAGGAACATAAGAACATAAGAAATAGGAGCAGGAATAGGCCTCTTGGCCCCTCAAGCCCATTCAATAAGATCATGACTGATCTTCTACCTCAAATCCACTTTCCTGCACTATCTCCATATCCCCTGATTCCCTTAATATCCAAAAATGTATCGATCTCTGTCTTGAATATACTCAATGACTGAGCCTCCACAGCCCTCTGGGGTAGAGAATTTCAAAGATTCATCACCCTCTGAGCGAAGAAATGTCTCCTCATCTCAGTCCTAAATGGCTGACCCCTTATTGTGAGACTGTGACCCCTGGTTCTAGACTCCCCAGCCAGGGGAAACATCCTCCCTGCAATCTACCCTAGCAAGCCCTGTAAGAATTTTGTATGTTTCAATGAGATCACCTCTCATTATTCTAAACTCTCGAGAATATAGGCTTAGTCTACTCATTCTCTCCTCATAGGACAATCCCCCCATCCCAGGAATCAGTCTGGTGAACCTTTGTTGCACTCCCTCTATGGCAAATATATCCTTCCTTAGGTAAGGAGACCAAAACTGTACACAGTACTCCAGGTGTGCTCTCACCAGAGCCCCATATAATTGCATAAGACGTATTTACTCTTATACTCAAATCCTCTTGTAATAAAGGCCAACATACCATTTGCTTTCCTGATTGCTTGCTGTACCTGCATGTTAACTTTCAGTGATTCGTGTACAAGGACACCCAGGTCCCTCTGAACACCAACATTTCCCAGTCTCTCACCATTTAAAAAATACTCTGCTTTTCTATTTTTCCTACCAAAGTGGATAACTTCACATTTCTCCACATTATATTCCATTTGCCATGTTATTGCCCACTCACTTAGCTTGTCTATATCCCCTTGAAGCCTGTTTGCATCCTCCTCACAACTTACATTCCAACCCAGCTTTGTATCATCAGCAAACTTGGATACATTACAATAGCAAAATAATGCAGATGCTGGAAATCCGAAATAACAAAAGGTCCTTTCCTTTCCAGTTTTGAAAAAGGGTTAGACCCGAAACGTCGACTCTAATTTCTCTCCACGGATGTTGCCTGGCCTGCTGAGTTTTTCCAGCATTTTCTGTTGTTATTTTGGATATATTACATTTGGTCCCCTCATCCAAATCATTGAATTTGATTGTGAATAGCTGAGGCCCAAGCACTGATCCTTGCGGTACCCCACTAGTTACAGCCTGCCAACCCAAAAATGACCCATTTATTCCTACTCTCTGTTTCTGTCTGTTAACCAATCCTCAATCCATGCTAGTATATTACCCCCAATCCCATGAGCCCCAATTTTGTTTAATAACCTCTTGTGCGGCACCTTATCGAATGCCTTCTGAAAATCCAAATACACCACATCCACTGGTTCCCCCTTATCTATTCTGCTAGTTACAACCTCAAAAAACTCTAACAGACTTGTCAAACATGATTTCTCTTCCATAAATCTGTTATTATTATTTTCTAAGTGCCCTGTTGCCACGTCCTTAATAATAGATTCTAGCATTTTCTCTACTACTGATGTCAGGCCTACTGGCCTGTAGTTCCCCATTTTTTCTCTCCCTCCTTTCTTAAATAGTGGGGTTACATTTGCTACCTTCCAATCCACGGGAACCGTTCTAGAATCTATGGAATTTTGGAAAATGACAACCAATGCACCCACTATCTCTATAGCCACCTCTTTCAAAACCCTAGGATATAGGCCATCAGATCGAGGGGATTTATTGGCTTTCAGTCCCATTAATTTCTCCAGTACTATTTTTTTACTAATACTAATTTCTTTCAGTTCCTCATTCTCGCTAGACCCTTGGTTCTCCATGATTTCTGGGGTTTTTTGCATCTTAGTATTTGTTTAATTTCTCTGCCATTTTCTTATTCCCCATTATAATTTCTCCTGTAAGGGACCCATGTTTACTTCCGCTAATCTTTTCCTTTTTACATACCTATAGAAGCTTTTACAGTCTGTTTTTATGTCTCTTGCTAGTTTACTCTCATTCTATTTTCCCTTTCTTTATCAATTTCTTGGTCCTCCTTTGCTGAATTCTAAAATCCTCCCACTCCTCAGGCTTACTATTCCTTTTGGCAACATTATAAGCCTCTTCCTTTGATTTAATACTATCTTTAACTTCTCTTGTTAGCCACGGTCGGATCACTTTTCCTGTGGCATTTTTGTGCCTTAAAGGAATGTATATTTGTTGTAAATTATGTATTAATTCTTTAAATGCTAGCCATTGCTTCTCTACCATAATGTCGTTTCCCAATCTACCTTAGCCAACTAGCCCCTCATACCTATGTAGTTTGCTTTGTTTAAATTTATGACCCTAGTTTTGGATTTAACTAAATCACTTTCAAGCTCAATATAAAATTCTATCATATTATGGTCACTTTCCCCTAAAGGCCCCTTTACTACAAGGTTTTTAATTAACCCTTTCCCATTGTATAATACTACAGGAAACTCTCTTTTAACCGGCACCTAAATAACCGGAAATCTCTGTTAATCGGCAAAATTCAGGAGTAGGTTCAGGTAAGTTTTACTTCATATTAGTGGCAGTTCCTGGATCTGTGGCTGTGTAACTGGGGTTCGTGCATTTGTTGCTAAGCAACAGGGACGCTTGGTCTGTGGTCGGAGCTCCTGCACATGTTGCTAAGCAACAGGGAAGCCTGGATTTGTTGCTGTGTACGGAGCTCCAGTACCTTTTAACTATACCTCTCTGTAATCCGGACTTTTTGATAAACCGGCACCACGCCGGTCCCGTTGGTGCCGGATAATAAAGACTTTCCTGTAGATCTAAAATAGCCTGTTCACTAGTTGGTTTCTCAACATACTGATCGAGCGAACTATCTTGCATACATTCTATGAATTCGTCCTCCACACTTTTACTGCAAATTTGGTTTGCCCAGTCTATATGTAGATTAAAGTCCCCCATGATCACTGTATTACCTTTGTACGAGAGCAAAATACTGCGGATGCTGGAAATCCGAAATAACAACAGAAAATGCTGGAAAAACTCAGCAGGCCAGGCAACATCCGTGGAGAGAGAAATAGAGTCAATGTTTCAGGTCGAAACCCTTCGTCAGGACTGAAAAAGCACAGGAAATGAAACAGATTAAAAGGCCAGTTTGGGGGCTGGGAAATGGGGATGAGAGAACAAAAGAGAAGTGAAGAGACATTGGGGGAGAAATTCGGTGGGGCCGCAAACGGGGCGCCAAGCTCGCCTGGGCGCCGGAATTAGCGCAGCGATCGGAGCAGTTGCAACCGCCGGAAATTCAGCTTGAACGCCCCAAGAGGGACACGGGGCGAGGCTCGAGGCGCTCCGCGTCCCTCTTAGGGCACTGAAACTGAATATCGCAGCGCAACGTGCCACAGCGCCACACGCTGAGGCACAGCGCGCTGCGGTACTGCAGGCCTTCCTCCCATTCTTAAGGGGGAGGGGCCTGCACTAGCGCGATCAGAGATCGCGAGTGCCGGCAAAAGAGCCCGGCACCGAGGAGAAGTGCCGGGTTCTCGGAAAACAGCCGGCACTGCCGCGGGGGGAGATCAGGAGGCTGGGGACGGAGGTGCTGGCAGGCAGCCGCCGAAAAAAACGTCCGTCCCGCACCTCCACCTTAATTTGCGCCACTGCCGCCACAGGTAGACCCCGTGAACCGGGCGCGATTTGCGAACGGCGCTACAGAGGCGGGCGCTACCGAATATTGAGATCGGGGCGGTAGCGGGGCGCTGCGCACACCGATGACGTCATCGGTGGTGGCGCAGCGCAACAGGCTAACGCCGCCATTAGCGACCCAGCTAAATATCGCGGGAGGCGTGGCCAGTGGCGCTAAAGCCACTGAGTGCCCTCTTTAGGCGCTAACTGGTGGCGCAGCCCACTGAATTTCTAGGCCATTAAGAGGTATTCAAGATGAGACGAGATGGTGATAGGACTAGTGGAGAGACAAAAGACGGCTCTAGATTAGGTGTGAAATGCGCTGGCCGAATGAGAGACAGCTGCCATGTGAGAGAGAAAAAAAAGGGGGGAAGGGCCAAAACGAAGGTGTGGATAAAAAATATATGTAAAACTGTAATAGGGGCCGAGGTTATGATCTGAAATTGTTGAACTCGATATTGAGTCTGTATACTGTATTACCCTTGTTACATGCACCTCTAATTTCCTGATTTATACTCTGCCCTATATTACAACTACTGTTTGGGGACCTATAAATAACTCCCACCAATGTTTTCTGCCCCTTGCTGTTTCTTAGCTCCACCCAAACTGATTCTACTTCTTGATTTTCGGAGCTAAGATCCTTTCTCTCTCCTGTCTTTATCCCACCCTTTATTATCAGGGCTACCCCTCCTCCTTTTCCATTTTGCCTATCTCTTCTAAAAGTTACGTATCCTGGAATATTTAGCTCCCAACCTTGGCCACATTGCAACCACGTCTCCGTAATGGCTATTAGATCAAACCTATTAATTTCTATCTGCGCTATTAATTTATTGCAAATGCTTCGCGCATTCAGATATAGTGCCTTTAGCTTTGACTTATTTCTATTTTTCCCTGATGTCACCTTAGTCACTGATGCCTTATTATCTTTGTTACTCTGTATGTCCCTTCATGACCCACTCTGCTTATTTTTACCCCAAACTGCTCTGCTCTAGAACCTTGACATTTCTCTCGCTGCTTTTAAATTTATTCTTTCCTGAATCCTCCCACCGCCCTCCTCCCCCGCCACCACCCTTCATTAGTTTAAAGCCTTGTCTACTGTCCTAGTTATTCGGTTCACCAGGACACTGGTTCCAGCCCGGTTTAAGTGGAGCCCGTCCCAATGAAACAGCTCCCTCTTTCCCCAGTACTGGTGCCTGTGCCCCGTGAACTGAAACCCCTTCCTCCCACACCACTCTTTGAGCCACGCATTTAAACCTCTAACCTGTTTCTCCCTATGCCAATTTGCGCGTGGCTCAGGCAACAATCCAGAGTCCAGTGATTATTATCTTTGAGGTTCTGCTTTTTGATTTGGATCCTAGCTCCTCAGACTCCCTCAGCAGAACCTCATTCCTAGTTCTCCCTATGTCGTTGGTTCCTATGTGGACTACGACAACTGGATCCTACCCCACCCCTTCCAAGATCTCCTCCAGCCGAGAGGAGATGTCTTTAACCCCGGCAGGCAACACAACCTTCGGAATGCTCGGTCGCAGCTGCAGAGAACAGTATCTATCCCCCTGACTATACTGTCCCCTACCACAACTACATTCCCTTTCACTCCCCCCGCTTGAATGGCCTCCTGCACTATGGTAACTCTCCCCGTCCCTGAGGACAGATTGCTGGACTTCTGCAACAGTCTCCAAGCCCCTTCGAACACTGTTATCCAGAGCCATGGTGGCAGCAGTCTGAGCTTCCACTGCAGCACTCAGACCTTTGATGGAAGCTGCTTGTGCTGCAATGGAAGCTGAGACATCGGCCATCAGACGCTGCATCATGCTGGGTTCCACAGGTGTGCTGATGGAGGTGACCACTCATTCCATGTTGGCAAGGATGGGCTCTGACACAAATTTTCAGAACCACTCTGGCCACAGGGGAGGTGCCTGAGGACTGGAGAACAGCTAACGTAGTACCATTATTCAAGAAGGGCAGTAGGGATAAACCAGGGAATTACAGGCCAGTGAGCCTAACATCAGTGGTAGGGAAATTATTGGAAAAAATTCTGAGGGACAGAATTAGTCTCCACTTGGAGAGGCAAGGATTAATCAAGGATAGTCAGCATGGCTTTGTCAGGGGGGGGATCATGTCTAACCAATTTGATTGAATTTTTCGAGGGGGTGACTAGGTGTGTGGATGAGGGTAGTGCAGTTGATGTAATCTACATGGACTTCAGTAAGGCTTTTGACAAAGTCCCGCATGGGAGACTGGTCAAGAAGATAAGAGCCCATGGGATCCAGGGCAATTTGGCACATTGGATCCAAAATTGGCTTAGTGGCAGAAGGCAGAGGGTGATGGTCGAAGGTTGTTTTTGCGACTGGAAGCCTGTGTCCAGTGGTGTACCGCAGGGATCGATGCTGGGTCCTTTGCTATTTGTAGTGTACATTAATGATTTAGATATGAATGTAGGAGGTATGATCAGTAAGTTCGCAGATGACACGAAAATTGGTGGAGTGGTAAATAGCGAGGAGGGAAGCCTCAGGCTACAGGACGATATAGATGGGTTGGTTAGATGGGCAGAACAGTGGCAAATGGAATTTAACCCTGAAAAGTGTGAGGTGATGCATTTTGGGAGGACTAACAAGGCAAGGGAATACACAATGAATGGTAGGACCCTAGGAAGGACAGAGGATCAGAGGGACCTTGGTGTGCATGTACATAGATTCCTGAAGGCAGCAAATAAGGTGGTTAAAAAGTCATATGGGATACTTGCCTTCATTAGCCGAGGCATAGAATATAAGAGCAGGGAGGTTATGATGGAGCTGTACAAAACGCTAGTTAGGCCACAGCTGGAATACTGTGTGCAGTTCTGGTTGCCACATTATAGGAAGGATGTGATTGCATTGGAGAGGATGCAGAGGAGATTCACCAGGATGTTACCTGGGCTGGAGCGCTTCAGCTATGAAGAGAGACTGGGCAGGCTGGGGTTGTTTTCCTTAGAGCAGAGAAGGCTGAGGGGGGACCTGATTGAGGTGTACAAAATTATGAGAGTAATAGATAGGGTAGATAGAAAATAACTTTTCCCCTTAGTAGAGGGGTCAATAACCAGGGTTTCAAGATAAGGGGCAGGAGGTTTAGAGGGGATTTGAGGAAAAACTTTTTCACCCAGAGGGTGCTTGGAATCTGGAGCTGAAAGGGTAGTAGAGGCAGGAACCCTCGCAACATTCAAGAAACATTTAGATGAGCACTTGAAACGCCATAGCATACAAGGCTATGGACCGAGTGCTGGAAAATGGGATTAGAATAGACAGGGCTTGATGGTCGGCGCGGACACGATGGGCTGAAGGGTCTCTTTCTGTGCTGTATAACTCAATGACTCTGTGGCTCCAAGCTCTGCGCAAAGCCATGTGCCAGGTTGGTGCTGGACTCCTCCATGCTCCTTGACATTGAGCACAAACTTTCTGGCAGGTTTTCCAGTGAACCAAGCATTCAGTATTTTTCTGTAGCCTGGCCCATCAAAGTCCTCATCTGAGTCCTCTGCAGCAAAACTACTGTGTGACCTCGCCCTCCGGCGAGCTGCCAACTGCGCTATCCTTTCCCCTGCCCTGGCTCCTGCGCACTTGTGCCCAGTGTCTTACCATATGCAGATTCCCCCCTCTATGCAGTGCGAGAAGAAGCTTAATGATCTCACACGATCTCTAAAGTACACTCAATGTCAGTATCTGTGCTGGTGGCTGTGAGTGTAAGGTCGAGTGATGGTGTCTCTTCATCTTCACTGTCTTCTTCCTCTTCCTCCACTGACAGGGCATGTTCCAGTTCTTGGGTATCTGAAATGAAAAAGGCACAAGGGTTGGGTTGTGTTGAGGGTAGAGGAGAAAGTAAGAAGTGCATATTTACACCCTCTGCAGCTTCTCAGTCAGAAGAGATTGAGAGATGAGGGAGCAGTGGGATGGCAGGAAGATTAGGTATACGGATACCCTCCTCATCAATCGCTTCAGCCTCACCAAGGGCCATGGCCTCAGTGATGCCCCTTCCTATCATGGTCAGTGCTGTCTCCTCCATGGTAATTAAAACATGCAGGCGTGCTTGTTCTTCTCCAGTTCTTTGCTGCCTCCTGTTGTTATGTGCCACCTTCTCCTGCAAGAAAGAGGGAAGCATATCAGTGAATGTTGTGCAATATGTTTGGTTGATGTGGCTGTCATGGTTAAATGGCTGCCAGTGTGTGCAATCTGCGAGTTGTGGGTGTGAGGCTTGCAACAGTGCTAACTGTGTGAGGGTGATTGATGGAGATTATTGGTAGGTGAGTGATGGGGCTGTAGTGAATTGAGCAGTGGCTGAGGCTGTTGGTGCAGTTGGTAGGATAAGCCATTTGAAGATGAAGTCTCTCACCTTGGTTACTCATGTAAGATCATTAAACTTCTTCCTGCACCCATGTTCGAAGAGCAATACTCCTGGCATTGATATCCGCCGCTATTTCTTCCCACTGCCTCCTAAGCATGTGTCTGGAGGGCCCCCTGCAGATATAGAACATCTCTCCTCCATTCACCTCTTCCACCAATTCCACCAGTGCATTATCAGAAAACCTTGGTGCACACTCTCTCCCATGTTCAGCCATTCTTCAATTTTTGACAACACAGATTCAGCTCACAAAGGACCACCAGCACCTATTCTAACCACAATGCGCCTCCTCTTTAAGAGGTGCAGGTTGGTTTTAAGTAGCACTAGGCATTCACAATATCTGGCCCCCTGCTGATGCGTGCAGCCAATGAACAACGCGGATAGCACTGGCTGCACACAGCAATCATTTAAAACAGCAGGCAGCACAAATTTAATGTGCTGCCTGCATTGGAATGAACGGGCGCGGGTTAATCGTGCACCACAATCCCTGCGCTCGTTTTCAGGTCTTATCCAATTTCTCCCCTTAAGTCTTCAGCTGCTGTCACATCTGGCTCAGTTTACTTGGCTAGAAATTTCAATCTGGCATTAAGCTGGGCAGAATAAAGTGATTGGAGAGCCTGCCAAATTCTGTTGCTTTGGATTTTAATTTTGCTGCAGATAATTTTAATAAAAGGAGTTGTACAGTTTTTTTCCTGTTTTGAAGATTTATGGAGCACACTGTTATGATATTTCTTATTGCTGATGTTTTCACACCAGTACTTAGTGCATGTGCAGAATGTCGATTATGTTCACAGAAAGTCTATGGAGACTGGCTACACCGATAAGGCTGTTCTACCATGACTCACCTTTTGGCAACACAAGAACATTACTTTCATGATTTACAGGAAATATAATTGAGGCCAAAAGGATTTACTCAGAAAAATGGTATCTCCAAAATAACTGAAAATGAATCCCATGTTATTTCATAACATTTAAAAATAAACATTTATCAAAGCTCCTTGCATAGTAAAGAGCAGTTCCATTCGATATTCTCATGACGTTGGTGTTGAATGATTTGAATCTGTTTCAATATTTCTTCTCTCAATCTGAAGAATGCATCTGGAATTGTTTTCATACTTGTCCCTCGATGTGAAAGGAAAGTTGCCTGTTCTGGAGGGTCACTAGAGCCTCAGTGCTGACTGCACCAACACACAAACTGTCCCTCGCCCCCACACTACATTACAGGGGCGTTCTCCCAAACTGTCCCTCGCCCCCACACTACATTACAGGGGCGTTCTCCCAAACTGTCCCTCGCCCCCACACTACATTACAGGGGCGTTCTCCCCGGTGTCCCTCGCCCCCACACTACATTACAGGGGCGTTCTCCCAAACTGTCCCTCGCCCCCACACGACATTACAGGGGCGTTCTCCCAAACTGTCCCTCGCCCCCACACTACATTACAGGGGCGTTCTCCCCGGTGTCCCTCGCCCCCACACTACATTACAGGGGCGTTCTCCCAAACTGTCCCTCGCCCCCACACTACATTACAGGGGCGTTCTCCCAAACTGTCCCTCGCCCCCACACTACATTACAGGGGCGTTCTCCCAAACTGTCCCTCGCCCCCACACTACATTACAGGGGCGTTCTCCCAAACTGTCCCTCGCCCCCACACTACATTACAGGGGCGTTCTCCCCGGTGTCCCTCGCCCCCACACTACATTACAGGGGCGTTCTCCCAAACTGTCCCTCGCCCCCACACTACATTACAGGGGCATTCTCCCAAACTGTCCCTCGCCCCCACACTACATTACAGGGGCATTCTCCCAAACTGTCCCTCGCCCCCACACTACATTACAGGGGCGTTCTCCCAAACTGTCCCTCGCCCCCACACTACATTACAGGGGTGTTCTCCCCGGTGTCCCTCGCCCCCACACTACAGTACAGGGGCGTTCTCCCAAACTGTCCCTCGCCCCCACACTACATTACAGGGGCGTTCTCCCAAACTGTCCCTCGCCCCCACACTACATTACAGGGGCGTTCTCCCCGGTGTCCCTTGCCCCCACACTACATTACAGGGGCGTTCTCCCAAACTGTCCCTCGCCCCCACACTACATTACAGGGGCGTTCTCCCCGGTGTCCCGGTCAATATTTATCCCTCGACCAACACCACCAAAAAAAAATGATTATCTGGTCATTGTCACATTGCTGGTTCGCGAGACCTTGCTGTGCGCAAATTGGCTGCTTCATTTCCGACATTACAACAAGTGACTACACTTCAAAAGTATTTCAGTGGCTGTAAAACGCTTTGGGACATCCTGAGGTTGTGAAAAGTGCTATATAAATGCAAGTCTTTTTCTTTTTATGTGATGTCAGATCAGACTTTCTATTCATTTTCCTGTTCTTTGTGTTCTTGAGAATTTAGTTATTTGGCGTAAACATAGCCTCAATTTAACCCACCCTCTTATTTTTACAAAGTGCAAAATCTCATAACTCCTCCTCCATTTCTCCTATTCTTACCATCTTGGGAAGGACATTTGCTATACAAGTTTATGTACCTTTTGACTTACAACATTTCTCAAACTAACAAATTAATTAATGGGAATGAGCCTTAGAAGAGAGGAAAAAGCATAGAATAATGCAAATTACAGATAGAGAGTGTTCATATTTCGGTCTTGTATATATGGTTCAACAATAATCTAAGCAGGTAAACTATACTGGTAACAATAAAGAAAAATATTTATTTTACATGTTGTATGCAAGGCTTTGCCCCATGAAAATTGTGGCAGATAATTGGAACGTGGTTCATTGAGACTCCGCTATTATGGAGACAATTAGTATTTCCATTGATCAACAAAGTAAGTTACCACACAAATGGGTAAAAGCAAAACAAAGAAAAGCAATAATGGAATCAGAATAAGGGAGCGGGCTAGAAAGTAAAACAAAAACAGAAAGGAAGAATCAGTAGAATGATCTGTAATCTGCTTAAAAGAATGACAACTGAGATAATCTTTACATCAAACAATGGCAAGTAAGATTAAATAAATTAGAGAAACAAAGAACATCTGAAAAGCAAAGGCATTGAGAGCCACACCCAAAGGCAAGACGAGAAGGGCACAGCTTGAAACAACAATTTGCCTGTTCACTCCACAGATACTGACTGACCACCTGCGTGTTTCCAACATAGTCAGGCTTTTGCTTTTTGAAATAAATCACACATCATTAATGTTAATTCCAACATTAATTCAAGGGCCATTGTTATTTACTTGGGAATTTTCAAACAGTGTCAGTTCTGCACAAAGCCAGCAGCAGTTTATCCTCAGACTCTGCTATAATGCTTCTGTTGCTGAGCTGCTAGGGAAACTGTGCCTCAATAAATACTAGTTCTGAGGGAAAAGTGTCCTCTGATCCCTATTTTAATGACATTCTAATCACTTTCTTTTAGAACACTTATGACATGGCTGGTCATGAGCACCATAGTCTCTAAACTGAAATTCCAGTGGTTTTGTTTTTTACTGTTGGGCTTTGAATTAAAATTTTGAAAATGGCAATAAGTTTCTGATCACATCCTTGAGCTCTCATTACTAACCTGGAAAATTGGCCCTTTACACTCAACTAAAATTCTCAGGAACCTTCAGCCACTAATGACTGGTGAGGTGCTCTGCAGAGTGCTTCATTAGACTGATTCTCAAACTCTCACCTACAGTGCTTGGGGTGAGTTTTGGGGCTTTTATGTTTGTGAAAGAGTGCTGGTGAATTGTCATTTCATGTAATGAAGTAGGCAATGTGTATGTTTTCTATATTAATTAGAATATATGAATCACATAATCCCCCTCCCCATTCCAAGCAATGTGTTGTAGCATCTGATTGTTTTCCCTCCCACCAGGCACTCTTTCATTGAGATGTCTAATTCAGCAGGTTCAGAGTACCAATCGATTCAGTGACATGTCTAATTAAGGTCAGAACACTAAACTTCAGCTAGAAATGGAGCTTGATGAAATGATACTTTCTGTCATGCTTTTGCTTTAGGAAGTGTTTAGATTTATATTCCTTCTGATAGTTAACATCTTCTGTTAAAGGAGTATAAGCAGCTAGGGGCCAAATTAAAAAACAGAACCTCAACGGTAATAATCTCTGGGTTATTACCTGAGCCACGAGCGAATTTGGCTAGGATAAATAAAATTAAAGAGTTAAATGCGTGGCTCAAAGACTGGTGTGGGAGAAATGGGTTTTGCTTCTTGGGACACTGGCACCAGTACTAGGACAGGAGGGAGCTGTTCCGTTGGGACGGACTCCACTTGGCCAGTGCTGGGACTAGAGTCCTGGCGAATCATATAACTAGGGCTGTAGAGAAGGCTTTAAACTAATTAGTGGGGGGGAGGTTTCTAGAGAGCAAATAACAGAAATGACAACGGAGAAGGTCATAGGCTAAGGTAGCGGTGGGGAAATTAAAAAACAGAACGTGTCAGGAAGGGACAGAAGGTATGGAGTAAAAGGTAAAGTAGTAAAAGGGGAAAAAACAGGAACTAAGGCCTAGAAATTCAGTTGGCTGCGCCAGCCGTTAGCGCCTTAGGAGGAGTAGATCTCGAGCGCTAGGCGCTTAGCGCCCGGGCGCAGCGCGATCTGCGCCTCGCCCCAACTTCAGTAGACATTTAGCGCCAGCGCAAAGTCTTTGCGCGCGCTCAGCTGCGCGCGCAGATCATGACGTCATTTCCTCGTGCAACGCCCTTTGTGCGCCCCAAACCGGAACTTCAGTCGCGCCGCCCCATTGTGCGCCTGGCGGCCCTAACGACTGGAGTGGAACGGTGCACAGCCGATGCGGGCCGCGGGGAGCGCAAATTAAAGGGCACTCCTGTACTAGAAATGGCAGCCGGGAGGAAGGAGGAGGAGGAGGAGGAGTAGGAGGAGATTGTGTGTGCCGGTACCACATAACAAACTGATGGAGAGAAGCCCTCCCCAAAACCACAAATACACCAGTCTCGGCCTTTCAACAAAACAAATCAACCCTCCCCCTTTAAGAGCTCACCGGAGCCAGAGTGTCTGCCGTCAATCAGCAGCTCGCCGCACCTGCCCTGCGCCCAACTTCCGGTGTAGCGCCCCGGGCCGCCGGCTTAGCGCCTAATGATAGTCGTGCATCGCCTGTTTTAGCGCAGCAGCAACCTCTTAGGGCGATGCGACTGAATATCGGCGAAGGGGGCTCGACTTTGCGCCGGGCGCAAACTTTAGCGGCCCAAAAGTGGCTATACTGAATTTCTAGGCCTAAGTGTCACAAAACATATTTGAAAGTTCTTTATCTGAATGCACGTAGCATTCGTAACAAAATGAATGAGTTAACGGCACAAATAACTACATGATCTTGTGGCCATTACAGAAACATGGCTGCAGGGTGACCATGACTGGGAATTAAACATACCAGGTTATTTAACAATCAGGAAGGACAGGCAGGAAGGGAGGGGAGGTGGGGTGGCTATGTTAATAAAGGAAGGAATCACTGTAATACAGAGAAATGATATTGGGTCAAAGGAGCAGGATAGTGAAACAGTTTGGGTAGAGATAAGGAATAATAAGGGAAAAAAAACACTAGTGGGCGTAGTCTATAGGCCTCCGAACAGTTACAACTCTGTTGGACGGAGTATTAATCAGGAAATAGTTGAGGCTTGTAATAAGGGAACAGCTATAATTATGGGGGATTTTAACTATCATATTAACTGGACAAATCAAACTGGGCAGAGCAGCATGGAGGATGAGTTCATTGAGTGTATTAGGGATGGATTTCTTGAGCAGTATGTAACTGAACCGACCAGGGGGCAAGCAACCTTAGATTTGGTCCTGTGTAATGAGACAGGATTAATTAAAAATGTCCCAGTAAAGGATCCCCTTGGAATGAGTGACCATAACATGGTTGAGTTCCATATTCAATTAGAGGGTGAGAAGGTTGGATCTCAAACAAGCCTGCTGAGCTTAAATAAAGGAGACTATGAAGGTATGAGAGCGGAATTGATTAGAGTGGACTGGGAAAATAGATTAAAGGGTAAGACGGTACATGATCAGTGGTGTACATTTAAGGAGTTATTTTACAACTTCCAAAAAAAATATATTCCACTGAGGAAAAAAGGGTGTAAAAGAAATAATAGTCATCCGTGGCTAAGTAAAGTAATTAAGGATAGTATCCAACTAAAAACAAGGGCATATAAGGTAGCCAAATCTAGTGGGAAGATAGAAGATTGGGAAGTCTTTAAAAGACAGCAAAAAATAACTAAAAGATTGATTAAGAAAGGGAAGATAGATTATGAAAGTAAATTAGCAAAAAATATAAAAACGGATAGCAAAAGTTTCTGTAGTTATATAAAAGGAAAAAGGGTGGCTAAAGTAAATGTTGGTCCCTTAGAGGATGAGACTGGGAAATTAATGGTGGGACACATGGAGATGGCAATAACGCTGAACAAATATTTTGTATCAGTCTTTACGGTAGAGGACACTAAGAATATCCCTACACTGGACAAACAGGGGGCTCTAGGGGGAGAGGAGCTAAATACGATTAAAATCACTAAGGAAGTGGTACTTGGTAAAATAATGGGACTTAAGCCGGATAAATCCCCTGGACCTGATGGCTTACATCCTAGGGTCTTGAGGGAAGTGGCGGTAGGGATTGTGGATGCATTGGTAATAATTTTCCAAAACTCCCTGGACTCAGCAAAGGTCCGGCAGATTGGAAAACTGCTAATGTAACACCCTTATTTAAAAAGGGTAGTAGGCAGAAGGCTGGAAACTATAGACCTGTTAGCCTAACATCTGTGGTTGGTAAAATGTTAGAGTCCATTATTAAGGAGACAGTAACGGGACATTTGGATAAACATAATTTAATAGGACAAACTCAGCATGGTTTCATGAAGGGGAAGTCATGTTTGACAAATTTGCTTGAGTTCTTTGAGGAAGTAACATACAGGGTGGATAAAGGAGAACCAGTGGACGTAGTGTATTTAGACTTCCAAAAGGCATTTGACAAGGTGCCACACAAAAGATTATTGCTCAAGATAAAAAATCACGGGATTGGGGGTAATATTCTGGCGTGGGTGGAGAATTGGTTCTCTAACAGAAAGTAGAGAGTTGGGATAAATGGTTCATTCTCAGACTGGCAATCAGTAACTAGTGGTGTTCCGCAGGGGTCAGTGCTGGGTCCCCAACTCTTTACAATCTATATTAACGATTTGGAGGAGGGGACCGAGTGTAACATATCAAAGTTTGCAGATGATACAAAGATGGGAGGGAAAGTAGTGAGTGAGGAGGACATAAAAAACCTGCAAAGTGACATAGACAGGCTAAGTAAGTGGGCAGAGATTTGGCAGATGGAATACAATACTGGAAAGTGTGAGGTTATGCACTTTGGCAGGAAAAATCATAGAGCAAGTTATTATCTTAATGGCAAGAAACTGGAAAGTACTGTAGTACAAAGGGATCTGGGGGTCATGGTGCACGAAACTCAAAAAGTTAGTATGCAGGTGCAGCAAGTGATCAAGAAGGCCAATGGAATGTTGGCTTTTATTGCTAGGGGGATAGAATATAAAAACAGGGAGGTATTGCTGCAGTTATACAAGGTATTGGTGAGACCACACCTGGAATACTGCATACAGTTTTGGTGTCCATACTTAAGAAAAGACATACTTGCTCTCGGGTCAGTACAAAGAAGGTTCACTCGGTTAATCCCGGGGATGAGGGGGTGGTCATATGAGGAGAGGTTGAGTAGATTG
Source organism: Somniosus microcephalus (assembly GCF_052327205.1). Taxonomy (NCBI): domain Eukaryota; kingdom Metazoa; phylum Chordata; class Chondrichthyes; order Squaliformes; family Somniosidae; genus Somniosus; species Somniosus microcephalus. The sequence goes on along the minus strand of NC_140995.1, from coordinate 104,034,551 downwards.
GGACTCTACTCATTGGAGTTCAGAAGAATGAGAGGCGATCTTATTGAAACATATAAGATTGTCAAGGGGCTTGATCGGGTGGATGCGGTGAGGATGTTCCCAATGATGGGTGAAACTAGAACTAGGGGGCATAATCTTAAAATAAGGGGCTGCTCTTTCAAAACTGAGATGAGGAGAAACTTCTTCACTCAGAGGGTGGTAGGTTTGTGGAATTTGCTGCCCCAGAAAGCTGTGGAAGCTACATCATTAAATAAATTTAAAACAGAAATAGATAGTTTCCTAGAAGTAAAGGGAATTAAGGGTTATGGGGAGCGGGCAGGAATTTGGACATGAGTCTAGGTTCGGAATGGTCATGGCCCTGTGGGTCGTGGAGCGGGCCCAGGGGCTGTGTAGCCTGGTTCTGTTCCTACTTCTTGTGTTCTAATTCTGTGTTAGATTTCAGGAGATGGTTTTATTCCTGTTCCTGGCTGGGGTGGAGATCGCCTTTACAGAAGGTAAGTACTGTAGAAAATATAGGGACAGAGTGAGCTTCTGGAAGAGTTTCGATCGCCTAGATGGGTCGGAGAGGAATTTCCCAGATTTTTTCTCCCAAATTGGCCATTGGGTTTTTTATCTGGTTTTTCGCCTCTCCCGGGAGATCACATGGGTTCGGGTGGGATGGAGAGTGATAGAAGATTTGAGGTTAGGATCAGATCAGCCATGATCTTATTGAATGGTGGAGCAGGCTCGAGGGGCCGATTGGCCTACTCCTGCTCCTATTTCTTATGTTCTTATGTTCTTATGTGCTATAGCAGAACACAACCGAGCCTGGAAATGATGCCGTTGCATTATGATTGTATAAAAACTTAACGCATCCAGATCAAATGATTCTCGCTGCTATTTTAACAGAGTGACTAATCTGTTTGAAGCAAACAGTTTCAAATAAACAGGTTAATGCTTCTATTAAAACAGCAATGCAACAGTGAAATTTGGGGCAGGTGGGTTAAAATAAACTTAATGTTTGGGTGAAATTAACTTAAAATGAAATAAAGCGTCCATTCTTCGTGTGTGGGCCTTCACCATGAGTATTGCGGGATTTCTCAACCACAAAGCATGCTGGTGATGACAATGCTCCAAAGTGGTTGGAATTATACGCCGCGGCTGCTTACACTTAAAAAAAATCTGGTTCTGTGTCACAAGAATTGAAGGTGTTAGATTGCCTGAGCTTCAGTGTTTCAGATCAATTCCCATAAAGGGCAAAAATAATTTCAGAACTGAAGCCGTGATATCAACCATAAAAAAAGCAAACCAAGCAGTGGGGTTTATTTCTAGAGGGATAGAATTGAAAAGTAGGGAAGTTATGCTAAACCTGTATCGAACCTTGGTTAGACCACACTTGGGGTACTGCATACAGTTCTGGTCGCCATATTATAAAATTAATATAGAGGCACTGGAGTAGGTGCGGAGAAGATTTGCAAGGATGATACCAGAAATGCGAGGGTATACATATCAGGAAAGGATGAACAGGCTGGGTCTCTTTTCTCTTGAAAAAAGAAGGCTGAGGGGTGACCTAATAGAAGTCATTAAAATTGTGAAACGTTTTGATAGAGTAGATACAGAGAGAGTGTTTCCACTTGTGGGGAAGAGAATAACTAGAGGCCATCAATATAAGATAGTCACCAACAAATCAAATAGGGAATTCAGAAGAAATTTCTTTACCCAGAGAGCAGTGAGAATGTGGAACTCGCTACCACAGGGAGTGGTTGAAGCGAATAGTATAGATGCATTTAAGGGGAGGCTGGACAAGTATATGAGGGAGAAGGGAATAGAGGGTTATGCTGATAGATTTAGATGAGGAAAGACAGGAGGAGGCTCGTGTGGAGCATAAACGCTGGCATGGACTGGTTGGGCCAAATGACCTGTTTCTGTGCCATATATCCTATGTAATCCTATGTAATGTAAAAAGCCCATAGGAGTCAAACCTGACCATATCCTTACCTGGTGTCCACACATACGCACCAGAGTCACACCGGAAAGCAATCAGGAGTGTTTTGTTTTCTCACTCACTGACTCAGACAGAGTGACCTCAGTGCTGCACTTGCTGACAGTTGTCAGCTTAGTTCAGAGGCTTATCACATTTAAAACCATAGAGATCAAAACCAAGTGCCATAATCAGTGGGGTTTACACAGTCATTGCCAGTCTGTCTTCCTCATCTTCTATTTCTCGCTCTATTGAACTTCACTGACAGTGAGGAGCATGTGCAGTCTGTGAAGGGATTACAGAAAGAACTGAAGTATTTATTTTAAAAAATAGAAAGCATACAGCTTTTGTAAATGAGCCACAACCCGCTCTGGGTGACATGTGAATTCAAGCCAAGGAAATTAATTATTGTTGAGACAGCAACTTGCTCCATTCCCCAATCTGACTCTGCTAACACAGGAATCATCGTGACCAGGGCAATATTTGATCAGCTCTGTTTATCATCTCTGTTTAACCCCAGATTTTTATCTAGCTCTTTTTTTTGAAGCAATTAATTGATACAGGATCAATTGGTTTGGTTGGGAGTCTCCCACATGTGCAAAAAATAATCTCCTAATTTCAGTTCTCATTTAAGGCTTCTTAATGATTAAACTGTGCCCTTCAGGTCTATACTCCCAGTCCAAGTCAAATAATTTGTTCAAGAAGCATTGAGAGAGGGAGCAAGAGTCCTAGATCTGGTTGAACCAAAGTCAGCAAATTTTTTTAAGCTTCTATGTAGAATGGCAAGACCACTCTGCAATGATAATGAGATTGACTAATGATGGCTGGCTCACACTTGCAGCCTTGACTAAGCTCAGAATGAGACCTGAGTGTACTGTTGGCACACATAGGTTCTGTAGGGGCTAGCAGAATTTTGGGAGTAGCCCAGGCAAGCCTCAGACATGCCCCCAAATTACTACAATGATATAGCGGTATGGGCAGAACAAAGACCTACCTCATCCCCAAAATGCAATTTGCTGGTTAGTGCAAAAAAGATAGAAATCTAGCAGATCTTCAGTCCACCCAGAATTACACAATTTCAAAGCTTACCTATCTTCACTATATTTGCAACCTGGTCATGTAACTTATTACCATCAGAAAATGTTACAGCATTATAAGAAGTATTCTCTTACAAATCACTTTTGAATAATATGACATGGGGTGGGGGTGGGGGTGGGGAGGGTGTGGGTATCTAGAACAGCCTCCTGCCTACTGATTGTTGTCCCTCAGGCAGGGTTTTATCCATTTATCATCACCTTTGCTTTCTATAGCCAAGCCAGTTTTCAGCCCAGCCAGTTCATTTGCCATTAATCACATGAGCCTTAACTAACTTTTAACACGTGCTTCATCAAATTCCTTCTAAAAATCCAAGTAAATTATGGCATCACTATTCCTCTCCTGTGTACCTGGGCAACATTTAGTTTCTAGGAGCAAAGAAGAGAAGAAAGGCGTCCATGTACGTTGTCCTGCACTACTTCGCCATCCAAAAAGGCCTAGACTCGGGCATTCTTGGTTATGGGTACTTTGAAGGCAGGAATACATGGAGGAGAGCATCAGGATGACCATCACTCAGAGGACTGGTCAGTGGCTGCTGCAAGGGGAATCACAATGCAAGTCTCCTCATCTGTTTAACACACTTGCAAAAACAGGAATAATCCTTTAATCCAATGCCCATCCGAGAACATCACAACACATCAGAACTTTTCAATCAACATGACCATGCAATAATAATCACCTGGTTAAATAAGTTTGCATGAAATAAGTGCACCCTTTCTTGTAAGACTCTAATCTCCATGAGGAACAAAGCACAACATAAGTGCACCTATTTGCATTAATACAACGAACTCTAAATTGAACCGAAGCTGACCTATTCTTTCTTAACACCATGCTTCCCATGCGAGGCCACACATGCCTTTCTTTCTTCTATTCTAGTATTTCTCCTAGGTACAATCTGAGGGCCAGTATCAAAAGAGGTAGTTGGCTGTTCCTGTGCTACAAAAGGATTGTGCGACTGAGGTGGCTTGTCTCTGATAGAACCTTGGTCCTGGGATGGAGCCGCTGCATCTCTGAAGCTTGTGTCTGAGCAGCCTGGTGTTGTCTCCTATGTATCACTGACATGGTGCTCTGAGGGTGAAGACTGAATGCTTGGCTTGTGCTGCTGTCCTGGGAAATCGCAGCCTCTGGCAGGTCACCTCCAACTGTTGCCACTCCACAGGGCCCAGGATTTGAGTCCCCACTTGATCAGCGGGAAGCCTGGTCTAAATGCAACTATCAGATCCTGGAAATCCTGAGAGACAGCAACCTGCATCCTGGCCCTCGGGATCTGGAAGCCAGTACATAAGGTGCAGTCTATTCTCTCCCCTATTGCCACCAGAGCTGTAGTTTGTGCTTCTTTGGACAAGGGGGCACTGAATGGCTCTTTGCCATTTCTGAGTGGTGGGGTCGTCACATGCTCCATTGATATCTGCAGTGAAGAAAAATCTTGCTTGATGTCATTGCAAGTGATGGCTGTAGACTCCGGATCATACCTGTCATTTGTTACACATCCTCAGAAACTGATTGTGGAGCCTGTGCGTAGGTTTGATGTTCCTCAAATATCCTTTGTAAGGCAAGTACCCATGAGCTGTGGATCCCGTGACTCCAAAACAATGACCAGCCTTCTCTTTGGTTTTTGCTGGGAAGTTAGCACATCCTCGCCCATCTGCTGTCCTCTGGCTCTCTTGTGCTCTGTGAATCACCCCATGCCACATCCTCACTAATACCATCTACTTCCCCTTGTGTGAAAGTATCTGAGCTGGTGTGTGGGCAGAAAAATCAAGTGATGCTTCAGCGCCACCACTCGTGAGAGGATGTAATTGCAGCATGAAGTCTTCTAAAGTTTCCTTTATAATTGTAATATAGGAATTTATAATGGTAATGTAAAAATAAAGACAGAATGTATAACTTCAAAATAGGGACTGAGTTACGCCTGTATGTCCTAGTCCAATTGTCCCCTGCTCTCACCTAAAGATTACATTTGATTTTAACTCCCTTTGTGTAACACAATGAGAGATTGACTAGTATTTTTTAAAAATGTAATATCTGCACACCTTGGTTCAATTATCCCTTGTTCTCTAATCCCACTTAACTTGAAGACTACACTTCATGCGACAACATGAGAGATCGACTAGTAATATATTAAAAGTCTTACACCTGTGCACACTTCTTTTGTAAATTCCTATGTCCACATTTATGATGGAAACAGTCTATGTAAACTTGTATTACTGTAAATACATCCTTGCACCAGTGGTGGCACTATAGTGTCCCAGTTTAGCATCTCCCAGCTCCTTAGCCGGTACTATGAGAGAAACTCCTACAGTTCAACCAACTCTACTACACAGATAAACGTGAGGTATTACATTTTGGTAGGAAGAATAGGGAGGTCACATCACTTGGAGGCTGCGAGTCTGGATGGGTAGAGGAACAAAGGGACAAATCACTAAAAGTTACACCACAAGTTAGCAAGGCCATAAAAAAAGCAAACCAAGCACTAGGGTTTATTTTTAGAGGTATAGAATTGAAAAGTAGGGAAGTTATGCTAAACCTGTATCGAACCTTGGTTAGACCACACTTAGAGTACTGCGTACAGTTCTGGTCGCCATATTATAAAAAGGATATAGAGGCACTGGAGAAGATGCAGAGAAGATTTACAAGGATGATACCAGAAATGTGAGCGTATAGATATCAGGAAAGGATGAACAGGCTCGTTCTCTTTTCTCTTGAAAAAAGGCGGCTGAGGGGTGACCTAATAGAGGTCTTTCAAATTATGAAAGGTTTTGATAGAGTAGATACAGAGAGAATGTTTCCACTTGTGGGGAAGAGCATAACTAGAGGCCATCAATATAAGATAGTCACCAAGAAATCCAATAGGGAATTCAGAAGAAACTTCTTTACCCAAAGAGTGGTAAGAATGTGGAACTCGCTACCACAGGGAGTGGTTGAAGCGAAAAGTATAGATGCATTTAAGTGGAGGCTGGACAAGCATATGAGGGAGAAGGGAATAGAGGGTGATGCTGATAGAGTTAGATGAGGAAAGACAGGATGAGGCTCGAGTGGAGCATAAACGGCGGCATGGACTGGTTGGGCTGAATGGCCTGTTTTTGTCCCGTATATCCTATGGAATCCTAGGTACTTTTCTACTTTCCAAAATGCCATAACTTTTTCCATTTAACTATGATAATGGTATGTGAAATAAGGACAGAATGTTTGACTTTAAATTGTGTACTGAACTATATCTCTGCACTCTGTTCTATTTATACCCTTCCCTCTAACCCCACTTTACCGTAATACGACATTTGGTTTTCATTCCCTGTGTGTATTGCCATGAGAAATCAACTACATAGATTTTTAACAAATAGCAATATATTCTTTAAAAATACTTTGGACAATATGCCTGTGTCCATTCTCTCACCGCCAATAAGAACAATCGGGTCTTAGTAAGTTTAGTAAATTTATTTTCGGGCTGCAGCAGGCTGCATCGGACCCAGGTGTCGAGAGCTGGCATCAGTAGCACAGGTCCTGGTGCAATATAGAAGCAGCTTTAAATGTGAGGCAATGGGTGAGATTCCACAAAGGTCTCCTGGAAATGGTTGCTAACATTTTCAAAGTTATTATTTTCAATATACTTTAAACTACTCATTTTATAGTAATCATTGTGGATCTATTCGATCACCTGATTTATTATTTATTAGTAACATTGGGGCTGAATGAATAATTGTGATGAAAAACTAATGGCATCTGTTTCAGAATCTAACTGCTATGAATTGGTTTATTATATCCAGAGCAGCATCTACTCCCTCCTCTCTATTAATAAACAGAAGGGCTTGACAAAGGAGCAGAAAATCTCATCCAATATTCATGACACTGGGGATCCCATTAGTGAGGTCATCATAATCTCCTGTGTGCTGTGTTCTCTGGAAGGCCTGAATTGGACTGGCTTTGAATACGAAATGTCACTCATCTCCTTTGTGTTTTTTAGTGGTAAATACAAGGTTAACAGTTGTCTGTAATAAGTTAGGACTCTGCCAGTAAAATGAAGTCATCATAGAAATCTTTCATCACACTAACCTTTCTCACTTCACCCATGGAACTTTTATTAGACTTTTTTTTTTACTTTAGCATGAGCTTATAAATGAAAGGCTTTGCTTTGTGATGGGGAGAATTTATTTAAAATACAAATTTAAGGAAAAAACACTTTGGATTTAGAAAAATTAGCCATCAGTTTGGAGGGACAGATTTTTGCTTCTGTTGCAAACATTAATGAAAGGTGTAGACCCGTGAGCATGATTGAAATGTGCACTCCAGGCCTACAGTGGCATAGGGAAGCTAGCACTTAGCAGATCGCAGGCTTGCTGTTGCTCAGGCAGACTGCCCTCTCCATGACTAATCCTCCGACATCCGTCTCCATGACTACTCTGCCGAAGCTTCACCTTGGCTTTGCTCTCAACAACAGGGAGCGCAATGCACACATTCTTAGCCTGGGCATCCATTGAGACAAGAACGAGGCAATGGGGGATCTCAGATATATGGAGTAGGCAAGAAGAGGAAATTTGGCAAATGAAGTGGTAAGCCGAGAGAACTTAGATACATAGGCACGAGGGGCTAATTGGAGGTATCGAGCAGGCAAGTGAAAAACTCATCTGTCCTTCAGAGGTCTTATTTTTAAAGTGGCAAAAAATTTTAGGGTAATAAGGGCATTTCAAGGGCATGATGATGGGCATTGTTGAAAATACAGAGCAAATGATGTGAAATCAGAGGAAGGGAAAATCTTATTTGTAGCCAAAAAAATGAGACAGTCTCCTCTTTAACAGTTACCAATAATGAGCGTATTTAGGTGTAAACTACTTCTCCTTTTACCAGCCTGTAGGAATAGAGTTTTTCTGGTACAGTAATCGGGTATTTCCTAACTCAAAAATGGTAATATTAAAACTTAGAAGTACAACTATCATAGGTTTTATGTATCAACTATTGAGCCTGGAAATTTTCAAAATACAGCCATTTGGAAAAATAGTCTTCAGTCTAGAAAGACTCTGTGGATTTTATAGCCAGATGATATAGCTGGTCTGCAAGATTAGCAGGGATCAGTGTCCTTTCCAGTTCTAAATGCTGATCCTAACACTTAAACCCAAGTAGAGAAATTCAGTAGGGGCCAAGACTTGAGCTAGTACTGAACTTTCATTGGGGTTCGGCAGGCCTATGTATTGCCTGCCGACATGAGAACTGCCATCAAAGTAAAGGTGGAGGAAAGATTCTGAGATTACATTCACTTTCTATCCACTGTCCAAGAGAACTTCATTACACTTTGGAAGTAGACTCACGGTTGCTTTGTGAGAAAAGGCTTTGTACTTAGTGGTGCAGAACAAGAGGGACTGCCCTATTTCACACAAAAGAGCAATGGATCTGCTACATGAGAAATAAACATCATGTAACTCATTGCAGCAGAGCGCCAATTTTCAATTCAGCTGGGCATCAAGTAGGTGGGGAAATTGCCCCGCCCGGCTGATGTTGCCAGTCGGAGGCCTGATCGATTTTGATGATTCTGATCGGTTCCAACACCATCATCAAGTTTGCGGATGATATCACGGTAGTAGGCCAGATCACCAACAACGATGAGTCAGCCTACAGGGAGGAGGTCCAGCATCTCGTGAAGTGGTGCGCCGATAACAACCTGGCCCTTAACATCAAGAAAACCAAAGAAATCATTGTGGACTTCAGGAAGTCTAAAGGCGGAAGTCACACCCCCATCCACATCAATGGGGCTGTGGTGGAAAGGGTGGACAGCTTTAAGTTCCTCGGAGTCCACATCACAGAAGACCTCTCCTGGTCCCTCAATACCTCCTCTCTGGTGAAGAAGGGCCAGCAGCGCCTATATTTCCTAAGGAGGCTCAAGGGATGTAACCTGTCACCCCTGATCCTCTCTAACTTTTACCGCTGCACAATAGAGAGCATCCTGACGAACTGTATCACGGTATGGTATGGCAGCTGTAACTACTATGACCGGAAAGCCCTGCAGTGGGTAATCAAAACTGCCCAACGCATTACCGGCACCCGGCTACCGACCATAGAGCACATATACCAGAAACGCTGTTTACAGAGGTCACGGACCATCATCAAAGACCCTACCCACCCCAGCCACAGTCTGTTCGCCCTCCTGCCATCTGGGAGACGCTACAGATGCATTCGCACCCGTACGACCAGATTTAGGAACAGCTTCTTTCCCAGGGCTGTCATCCTACTGAACTCCACAAATAAACTCTAAAGCCTGCACATCTGCCAATGCACTTTATTATGGTTATGTTTATGTTAATGTATTACAAGCCAAATGTATGTTGAATGTTTAAATGTCTTAACCTAAATGTACACTCTCGGGAGCCGCAAGCCTACATTTCGTTGTACTGCACTTGTGCACTAACAATGACAATAAAGTTGATTATTATGATTATTATTATTATTATTATTGCAATAAAATTGGTGAACTGGCAGCGGCAAATGAGTGCTGATGGGAAGTTCGTCAATTGGGAAGGGAGGTGGAAAATCTGAACAGCTCCTCCACAAAGCAGAGCCTGCACAGATACTTTAAGGTGGGGGGAAAACACCTAGAGGGGTAGAGGGATCGGCAATGGGCGGGACAATTTTAGTGGGGTGAGGAGGACCCACATACAGAAACTCATTGAAAAAAACTATTTTTAATCTTTTTAAGGCGGCTTCCAGTGGTCTCTTGCGCCCAGTGGCAGACCAGAATTGCACTGGCGTCCTAAATAAGTCATAGGACCCTGATTTGAATATATCAATGAGGTTCCTGCCTGTTTCAGGCAGTGGCACTGGACGTCTATCTCATGAACCCCTTCCAAAATTGCAGGGGGCGCGAAGACGGCGTGAAGTTTTATTTTTGCGATATTCAACTCACTACCACCCCAGTTTTTGACGGGAACATGGTGGTAGCGAGATTTGAATCAGCCCATATATTCTAAAAAAAATACACACTGTAATCTACTGTTGAGTTTGAAGCTTTACAGGTCAGAATGGTCTCATTTTACTCTTCAATTGGGCAAATGCACTTTCTTCCAAGTAGGCAAACTGAATGCTGTGAGTAAAACAGCTGAATCCTTTCACACCCGAAAAAAACATTTAGATCACCCTGAAAGATACTGCAGCGCCTATTTCCCCGTGGAAGTTTTTCCGACTGAAGCTGAAGAACAAATAATCAGTTCTAAGTCATCCAGGAGCAACTAATGTACAATTGAGCAGCTAACCGGAAGAAGCTAGCAATGCTGCATTGTCTACCACAAGACTTTTCCTTTGTTTGCTCTCCTCACCTTTGGAACTTCTGGTACTTCAACACCAGCTTCAGGTGGGAGAAATTAACATGATGTGGGGAAGTAAACCCTGAATACATTTTCACGTTGCATATTAATTGCTGCTCAACAAGTAGTTAATAAATAAAACAAGCAATAATGGAAAATTGGTGCTAAAAAGTATTTACTCCTAGGGGTAACTTTAGGTACATGGGCAAAAGTTAATATTTAGTGGCCAATATTGCGTACACGAAAACCAGCATACAAAGCAAATTTAACCTCTCAATTGTGATTTTTGTATTACTTGAGTGTCAGCTTGGCTCAATTAGAAGCAGTTTTTGCCTCTGAGTCAGAAGGTTGTGGGTTCAATCCCCACAGTTACTTGAGCATATAATCTAGGCTGTCATTTCATTATAATACTGAGGGAATGCTGCATTGTTGGAGGCATCGTCTTTAGGACCAAGACCCCGTCTAGCTGTTCAGGTGAATGTTTAAGATCCCAGGACACAATTGGAAGAACAGGGAGTTCCCCTGCTGTCATGGGTAATATTCCTCCCTTGACTAATACAGGTGCACTATCCCTTATCCGAAACCCTTGGGACCAGATGTTTTTTGGAATTCGGAATTTTTCGGATTTCAGAATGGTATTCAAAATCAGTATGTAACACCCTAGCAGGGGTCTGGGCAGCACCCCGTAAGCAAACACATTAATATTTCTGCAGTGAACCTTATGAATATTCACACTGAGTGGGATAAATAAAGACTATAAATAGTATTACAGTTTATTAGTACAGTAATAATTTGGTAAATTAAATAGTGGGATAAATATAGACCATAAATACTCTAGTTACGCTCCACGAAAAAACTTTCGGTTTTCAGAGGTTTTCAGTTTTCGGAAGTGCGGATAAGGGATATCTACCTGTACCACCAAAAACAGTTCTCATTTTCTGTGTGGTACTCTGCTGTGTCCAAATTGGCTGTTGTGTTTGTTTACGTAAAACCAGTACTCACATAACAGTGACTGCTGTTCAAAAAAGAAATAATTTGATGTGAAGTGCTTTGTGATGTCCTTTCTTGTTACTTGTAATAAAATCATTACCAGTTTAAGAGAAATACAATCATCAAGTTTTGACAGTTTTTTAACCACATATTTTGAACCTCTTTCAGAATTTGGAAAACATAAGATATTTTCCTAATAAACCATGATGATCTAAAATTAATGCAGTAATTTTTTACCATGTAGTTAGAATTTCACTTACCCTGCTAATGCTTAATTGGAGGGAGCTTTGAGAAAAAAAAAATTTCTGTAGATTTTATTTTGTGCTGTCGAAAAGGTGCGATTTTTATTTAGTCTATTCAAGAGATAAAACTTAGCATTCAGACAGAAATCCAATGTAGACACTCAAAGAAAGCTAAAATCCCTCTCCTGGTGGTTCAGCAATGGTTAATGACATGAGCATGAAGTAGCAGATGCAGAGTGAGTAATACTTTGAGTAGTTGATCTCTTAGACATACATTATTCCAAGTATTACTTGATTAGATACTCTGCCATCAAGGAGTGCCACTGATGCACTCTAACATTTCTGATGAACAGTCTGAAGGACCACAGTCACATAAGCCACCTACCATCAGTGTACTGCTGCCAGCAGAGCACCGAATGCACCACCACAGTCACATACTCACAGTATCATAGAAATCATGGCACAGAAAGAGGCCATTTGACCCATCACACTAGTGCCTGTGCCAGCTCATCAACTAGAGCTATTGACTCTCATCCCATTTCCTGCCCTTTCCCAATACTTTTATATAATTTAAATCACAGATGGAGGCACCTGTGTGACTTCTCTGCTTAGTCCCAGTCCCCTGTCCTTTCCCCATACCCTTTTAATTTTTTCTTTTTCAAATATTTATCAAATTTCCCTTTTAAATCCTTGTGGATTCTGCTTCCAGTAATGTTTATGGGAATACATTCCAAGTTGGATTTTCCTCTGAACTATTGCCTGTTTTGGAGTGGGGTTTGGGGCAGTAAACAGAGTAAAATGGGTTCTCAGCTACCTCCTCAATCAACCACTGAAAGATTCCAATTGGATTATCCTCTTTAAAAAGCACCAGTCCCCTTTAAGGCCTCCCAGGGGCACAATCCACCTCGTAAATAGGATCAAGGGAGGTGGGTGGCTAACTTCTCCGACCCATTTCCTCCAATTTGTGTCCTAAATCACCCCAAATAAATAACATGACTCTATAAGTGGCAGGAGAAAGGTATCCTTGTGATACTCTTCCTCTTCCAGCAGTTCTCAGTGCCTCACTGGTTGAAAACCCTTCTGACTCATTCCTCCCGAGTGGATGTCTCTGTGCTCCCACTTGCCATGATGTAGTTGGGGAGGAAGTGGCAGCAGTTGACATGTGGATCTGACAGATTTCCCAGTGGAGATGTCTGGGTGGTCATCATCAAAGCTGACCTCTTCCAATAAGACATTCCATATTATATGCAGCACAGAAGATCTTGTTTAGCAGCACCCACTATGACATCTCCCTTGAAAGAATAGTGGTTGAGTGCCATCATGAGTACTTTCCAGCTTTTACCAACTCGAGAAGCTGGAAGGAGCCAGAGTGCTCATTCAGCCTCCACAAAAATACTGCGGTGTGCTGCTAGGCCGGCCTCATCCCGCGTCCCCTCCACTTACACCCCACCATAGCCCCACGCCCGAGGATCTACCTGCGGGACTCTGCCAACATCCCAGCCAGCCAACGAGCTTCACTGAGATGCCCCTTTGGCATCCGCAACTCACCAGTCAAATTGGAATGAAGCCAGGGCCTCGCAATCGTGGCTGCCACTTCGCTGCGTCCCAAATGGCTGATCGGCACGCTCCACCAGTTGGCCACCCAAAGGAATGATGATAGCCACCATAGAACAAACTTCAGTGTGATTGTATTTTTTTTGTTTTTTTTATTTTTTTTTATTGTAAAGCAGTACTTATACAACTCATCAATTATATAGTAAATCCATTACATTCATTGACCACAATAAGAAAAAAATAAAGCCTTGAGAACAGCTTTATGGTTTGTGATTGTATTGTTGCTGTTTGGTGAAGAATGTTTCCCTAAGTACCAGTTTCAGTTGTGTTAATGGGCAATTGGTATACATGTACTTTAAGTGTGTGGACAGCCAAATTGGATCAATCTCCCAATTAATGTGTTTAATTGGTATTTTTTGACCACTTCAGCAGCTCTTTTCTGATGTTACAAACAGGCATTGGGAAACCTATAACCCTACAATCCCTTTGGGCAACATGTCAACCCATGTAGCACAGCAGTTTCACAGAATCACAGAAACCCCACAATGCAGATTAGAGGCCATTTCGGCCCATCGAGCCTACACCGACACATATCCCACCCGATCCCCGTAACCCCTGCACCAACACATATCCCACCCTATCCCCGTAACCCCACGTATTTAATCCCCCTAACACTAAGGGTCAATTTATCATAGCCAATCAACCTAACCTGCACATCTTTGGACTGTGGGAGGAAACCGGAGCACCCGGAGGAAACCCACGCAAACACGGGGAGAATGTGCAAACTCCACACAGACAGTCACCCGAGGCCAGATTCGAACCCGGGTCCCTGGCGCTAACCACTATGCCACCGTGCCGCCCCTGGTGTCATTCTATTATTGGAGTAATTACAGACGTGGAAATTTGCTCCCATAATGTTTCTTCCAAGAGGTTCTTTCTCCTTTAATGTTCTAATTATTTGTTGCTACTCTAGAATTGGAATTTTCAAAGACTTGTTCAGTGATTCTGTGATGTGTTGTAAATGGATATTCTTCTCTACTTTTTGCAGGCTATGGAAAGCAAGCTGCTGGTTGGGGGCAAGAACATCATGGACCATACCAACGAACAACAAAAAATGCTGGAGCAGAAGAGGCAAGAGATTGCAGAGCAGGTGAATGCCTCTTCTATTGACTTAATGGTTTGGTAATGTTAAAGTGTTGTCTTTGAGTTTTGTCCCATTACCTTCAAGAGTAATGAAAAAACTTTCCAGTATCCTTGGTAATGCAGATTATGGTGAACAGTGTGTGCTTGACAAAAACACACAATTAATATGCTATTCATATAAATAATGTGAATTCCCCTGTATTTCGTCAGTATGTGCTGATCCTTGAAAATATATTGATTAGCATGTCCAGTGGTCTGCTGAATAAAGGCAACACCTGGTGTAATGTTCAGCCATGCAGACCAGAACATGCCAAGTTTGATTTTTGCTCTGTCGTGAGTTAATTGATCACTGTTGGAATACCACATTTTGCTTCAGCATCCCTCAGTTAGGGTTGAAGGGGAAAATTTGGCAGGGTTACCAGACTTGATTGCAATCTATTGACTCCTACTGGAAAAAGTTGCATATGTGGACATTGGGGCTCCTATTTCTTTGGGACTGGGGCACGTTTCCAGAATAAAAAGACTGGAAGAGCGTTGAAGGGGGCAGGAGCCAGAGGTCTCTGTCATCCGCTCCAGAGTTCAGAATGAAATTTCATGTTCCATCTGCCCCATACATGGCCTGACATTGAAGAGGAGGCAGAGCTGGCGGGATGGCGCCATTCACCAAAATTCCTGTGGCTCCCACCTCTCTGCACCCAGCTACCCGGATGTCGGAGAGATACTGGCATCATGGTCAATGGAGGAGCTCAAGTGGCGGCCGCAGGGGTGTCCCGTCTTGGAATACCACAGAAGATGGAATGGTGATACAACGTGTGGGGCGGGTGGGGGGGTAGCCCCTTTAGGGCTACCCCGGATCAGGCATATTTCTCAAGATGTTCACTTTCAACTGAAGTTAGAGGTAGCCGAATCCTAAAAACGCTTAATTGGGTCTAAAGGTCCGGACTATCTCTCCCTAAAGGAAAGGAACAACCCGAGAATGTTACTGTCCTCCAGACAGCACTTTTATTAAGTTTAGCTAGACTGTGACGTTCCGGATATTATGAGGGTCCGGAAAACTCCCCCAGAATTCTGCAACTCCTCACCAAAGAGTGTACAGAGATTGAGTTTGCGAGTTTTTGGTACAGAAGTCTTATGTGAGACAATTCTAAAAATATATAGATTTATTAAAGAACCGACATGTTATTTACAGTTGGTAAGTCAATCGCAACATCAACAGTTCCAAAAAGAGAAAGCTTACAATCTTATTATCACAGAACCTTACTTTCAAATCTTAACTTCGCTACAGTTTTACAGTTCTTAAAGTTTACAGGATATCCACCAAAATCAAATACCTTTGATCCCCGAGGTACAAAGCGTGGTAAACTACAGAGCTGCCTCTGAAGCCAAGAATCGCTTTGCCTGATTAAAGCGAGACTACTATCCCATTTGAGAGTTCAATATTTATACCCTTTTCCAGTGGTATTTCCTTTAAGATTTTCTGCTGATGCAAGCTAATTATCTCTAGTCATTTTTCTGCTGACCTCTGCAATTCTTACTGCCAGCTCAGCCAGACTCATGTCTCATCTCGAGTTGTTCTAAGTTTGCCATATAAAAAACGGTGTGACAGCAGGTGTTCCTTATTTGATGTCATCTTTACGAGGGCCGATGTTCCTTACTTTATGTGCTTCTTTATGAAGTGTAAATTAGAACACCTTATCTAGGATGAATCATTGTTTCATTCCAAAAGGTTCAGCCTGTCGGAGCCCTTAACCTTCTGTTTCAATAAGGTTATTTATTCAGGGTCAACAACTATCTTATCTCAATAGCCAGAATGCTTTCATAGCTATTTCATAGTTCGGTCTCTAGATTTCCAAACCCAGTTTGTCCTGTTTCAATAAGGCCAGAATTCTTTCATAAGATAGTGTCTTTTTCTGAATAGGTTATATGGCTTATTCCTTTACATATGAAGCACCACGTTTTGCAGCCCCGCCTTCCCCCTTCCCCCTAGCATGGATGCCTGCTGGAATTAGTGAACTCAGGTGACACTGCTGTCCCTGTCAGTAACGTACGTAGGTGGAAAATTGTGATTCTGCTCCTCGCAGTTATGGCAGCAAAGTAGCATTATAGATTTTCGGCCTCAGGATGAGTACAGGATTGGGTTTGACTGACACTCTCCACAATCAAATAGTCTGCCAACACTCACTGTCTAAACTCACATATGAAAAATGGCTAATTGGGTGAGGGACTTTGAGAGACAGCAGCATGCATTACAGTTGCCATGGTCTGAACGGCAGTATGTAGGAAGCTAAATGCTCTCTCCTATTGCCACCAGACCTGCAATCTGCCCTTCCTCGGATGTGGAACCACTGACTCAACCCTAGCCGCTTTTTGGGTGGGGGTGTGCTGCAGGTGGCCCTAGAGATAGCGGATGCACTAAGGATGATTTTTCAGAATTCATTAGACTCGGGAACAGTGCCGATGGATTGGAGGGTAGCTAACGTTACCCCACTATTCAAAAAGGGGGGTAGGGAAAAAGCAGGTAATTACAGACCTGTAAGCCTTACATCAGTTGTGGGCAAAATGCTGGAGTCCATCATTAAGGATGAAATAGCGGAGCACTTAGCAAATGGGGACAGGATAGGACAGAGTCAACATGGATTTACAAAGGGTAAATCGTGCTTGACTAATCTATTGGAATTTTTTGAGGGAGTAACTGGTAGAATAGATGGGGGAGAGCCAGTAGATGTGGTGTACCTGGACTTCCAAAAGGCCTTCGATAAGGTCCCACATAAAAGATTAGCATGGAAAATTGAGGCTCATGGGATAAAGGGGAAAGTTTTGGCGTGGATAGGGAACTGGCTGTCAGATAGAAAACAGAGAGTTGGAATAAACGGCTCATTTTCTGAATGGCAGGCAGTAACAAGTGGGGTACCACAGGGATCTGTCCTGGGCCCCCAGCTGTTCACAATTTACATTAATGACCTGGATCAGGGAGTCGGATGCAGCATTTCCAAATTTGCAGACGACACTAAACTAGGAGGTGGGGTGGGCTCAGAGGAAGAGACCAGGAAGCTCCAGAGCGATTTGGACAGACTGGGCGATTGGGCGGATAAATGGCAGATGCACTATAATGTGGACAAGTGCGAAGTTATCCACCTTGGGTGCAGGAACGGGAGGGCAAATTATTATTTAAATGGCAATAGATTGGGAGAGGGGGAAGTACAGAGAGACCTGGGTGTTCTTGTACACCAGTCACTGAAGGCGAGCATGCAGGTGCAACAGGCGGTCAAGAAGGCAAACGGTATGCTGGCCTTCATAGCAAAAGGGTTAGAATACAGGAACAGGGATACCTTGCTGCAGCTGTACAGGGCACTGGTGAGACCACACCTCGAGTACTGTGTACAGTTTTGGTCGCCTCATCTGAGGAAGGATGTTCTTGCCATGGAGGGGGTGCAGCGGCGATTCACCAGGCTGATACCAGGAATGGCGGGAATGACCTATGAGGAGAGACTATGTAGTTTAGGGATGTACACACTGGAGTTTAGAAGATTGAGAGGGGACCTCATAGAAGTGTATAAAATTCTGACAGGTCTAGACAGACTGGATGCAGAAGGAATGTTTCCCTTGGCGGGTGAAAACAGAACTAGAGGACATAATTTAAGGATAAGGGCTAAACCATTTAGGACAGAGATGAGGGGGAATTTCTTCACTCAGAGAGTGGTGAACCTGTGGAACTCATTGCCACAGAGGGCAGTGTACGCCAGCTCATTAAATATATTTAAGAGGGAATTAGATATATTTCTACGGGCAAAAGGGGTTAAGGGTTACGGAGAGAAGGCGGGGACGGGATACTGAATTAAAGGATCAGCCATGATCTCATTAAATGGCGGAGCAGGCACGAAGGGCCGAATGGCCTACTCCTGCTCCTATCTTCTATGTATAGGTTCCAATGAAACTGTCACACTCCATTGGTGCCTTCAATGAAGACAAAGTTTCCCTGATATCGCAATGAGGGCTGTAGTCTCGAGAGTCACCCTTGTTAGCTGCTGCACTTTGTCAGACACTGACCTAGAGTCATAGGGGTTGATTTTCAGTGTGCCGTGAGGCGGGCTTTTAGGCGTGCGGGGGGCTAAAATCCCAAATTCAGGGTCCCGACATCATCCCGCCCAAAACCCGCCTCCACGTAAGTTTCAGAGGAGACAGGTACCCGCCCCGCACTGGGACCCACCGACCCGAGGCGGGAAGGGATTAGTGCCAATTAACTGCCTCTTAACAGGCAGTTTTTAGCCTAATCCCTATTTTGAGGGGTGTCGTGTGGGATTCCCAACGGCTCCAAACCACACCAGGTTAGAGCAGGCGGGCCGTCGGGTTGAAGGACTTGGAGGGGTCGCGATGTCAGTGTTCAGGTGAGTGATGGGTGCATGAGTGCAAAGGTAAGTGTGTTTGGTGTGTGTAAAGAAGTTTAAATTACCTGTACTTACCTTAACAGCCTTTCTTCCTCTAGGTTTCGGGAGTCCATCACTCAACCGGCACTGAAAGCAAAATGGCTGCGAGCTGTCAAAAGTGACAGCCTTCAGCTTTCATTGCCGGTGAGAGCTCTAACTGACTCTGTGCAGAAGGACTCCTGTTAGAAGTCAGACTGTCAGTGTTTGACAGCTTCAAACAGCTGTGAAACACTGATATTTCATCTGTCAAGACCTCTTGACAGATGAAATTTCAGTCTGTGACATCACCTGTTGCCAGGTGGCCCTTAATTGGCCTGCTGAGCCCGCCCGGGCTCAACAAGGTCAATCAAGGGAAAATCGCGTGGATTGGCCGGACGTCGATGTAGGCGGGACTAAAACCCGAAAGTTGTAGTCCCGCCTCCTTCCCGACAACTTAATGAAAATCGACCCCATAGAGTTATACAGCTCAGAAAGAGGCCCTTCGGCCCATCGTGTCCGCGTCGGCCATCAAGCCCTATATTCTAATCCCATTTTCCAGCACTTGGTCCGTAGCCTTGTATGCAATGGCGTTTCAAGTGCTCATCTAAATGCTTCTTGAATGTTGTAAGGTTTCCTACCTCTACCACCCATTCAGGCAGTGAGTCCCAAATTCCAACCACCCTCTGGGTGAAAAAGTTTTTCCTCAAATCCCCTCTAAACCTCCTGCCCCTTACCTTGAAACTATGCCCCCTGGTTATTGACCCCTCTGCTAATGGGGAAAAGTTCCTTTCTACCTACCCTATCTATACCCCTCACAATTTTGTACACCTCAATCAGGTCCCCCCTCAGCCTTCTCTGCTCTAAGGAAAACAACCCCAGCCTGTCCAGTCTCTCTTCATAGCTGAAGCGCTTCAGCCCAGGTAACATCCTGGTGAATATCCTCTGCACTCTCTCCAATGCAGTCACATCCCTCCTATAGTGTGATGACCAGAACTGCACACAGTATTCCAGCTGTGGCCTAACTAGCATTTTGTACAGCTCCATTTAACCTCCTTGCTCTTCTATTCTATGCCTCGGCTAATGAAGGCAAGTATCCCATATGACTTTTTAACCACCTTATCTACCTGTCCTGCTGCCTTCAGGGATTTTTGTACATGCACACCACGGTCCCTCTGATCCTCTGTCCTTCCTAGGGTCCTATCATTCATTGTGTATTCCCTTGCCTTGTTAGTCCTCCCAAAATGCATCACTTCACACTTTTCAGGGTTAAATTCCATTTGCCACTGTTCTGCCCATCTGACCACAACCCGTCTATATCATCATGTAGCCTGAGGCTTCCCTCCTCGCTACTTACCACTCCACCAATTTTCGTGTTATCTGCGAACTTACTGATCATACCTCCTACATTCATATCTCAATTCAATTTTATTTGCCATATGTACTAGTACAATGGAATGCTTACTCCCCGTAGGGACACGTCAGCTATTTTTACAGCGCCGTGTTCAGAAAGTCAATTCTTTGGCATCCAGTGTCAGTGGGAGCACGATGTCCCTCAGCCGCTCCGTCCTCCTCGTCACCGCGGCCTCCTCCTCACTGTTGCCGGCTCGGCTCCACGTGTAGTGGCCTGCTTCTCCCGCTCACCCTCTGGCCACCATTCCCGGCTCCCCTCCTCCCAGTCAGACTGCGGGTCGTCGTGGCTGCTGCTGCTGCTCGATTCACTGCACTGCCTCCGCCCGACTCGCCGAACACATCCTCCGGTCACCGCGGCCTCCACCTCACTGTCGCCGGCTCCACGGTCCGACGGCCCGGGCCTGCTTCTCCCGCTTCCGGTCTGGCCTCTGGCCGCCATGCTAGGCTCCCCTCCTCCCAGTCGGAATGCTTCCCCGCTGAGGAGCAGCCAGCCGACGTGCTCTAGCGAGCTAAATCATTAATGTACACTACAAACAGCAAAGGACCCAGCACCAATCCCTGCGGTACACCACTGGACACAGGCTTCCAGTCACAAAAACAACCTTCAACCATCACCCTCTGCCTCCTGCCACTAAGCCAATTTTGGATCCAATGTGCCAAATTGCCCTGGAACCCATGGGCTCTTACCTTCTTGACCAGTCTCCCATGCGGGACTTTGTCAAAAGCCTTACTGAAGTCCATGTAGACTACATCAACTGCACTACCCTCAACCACACACCTAGTCACCCCCTCGAAAAATTCAATGAAATTGGTTAGACATGATCTCCCCCTGACAAAGCCATGCTGACTATCCTTGATTAATCCTTGCCTCTCCAAGTGGAGACTTATTCTGTCCCTTAGAATTTTTTCCAATAATTTCCCTACCACTGATGTTAGGCTCACTGGCCTGTAATTCCCTGGTTTATCCCTGAATAATGGTACTACGTTAGCTGTCCTCTGGCACCTCCCCTGTGGCCAGAGTGGTTCTGAAAATTCCTCTAGGGCTTCCACTGTTTTTAGTCCTTTGTATGTGCCAAAAGCCTCCCTTTTTTTCCTAATCCATTCTTGTATATCCCTTGACATCCAGGGTTCCCTGGGCTTGTTGGTTCCACCCTTGACCTTTACGGGAACATGTTGGCATTGTACTCTCTCTATTTCCTTTCTGAAAGACTCCCACTGCTCTGATGTGGATTTTCCTACAAGTAGCTGATCCCAGTCCACTTTGGCCAGATCCTGCCTTATCATATTAAAATCGGCCTTCCCCCAATTTAGAACCTTTATTTCCGGTCCATCTTTGTCCTTTTCCATGACTACCTTAAATCTCACCGAATTATGGTCACTGTCACCAAAATGCTCTCCTACTGACACTTCTACCACTTGTCCGGCTACATTCCCTAGAATTAGGTCCAGTACCGCCCCCTCTCTTGTAGGACTTTCTACATGCTGGCTCAAAAAGCTCTCCTGAATGCACTTTAAGAATTCCGCACACTCTTAGCCTTTCACACTCTGACTATCCCAGTTAATATTGGGGAAGTTGAAATTCCCTACTATAATTACCCTATTATTTCTACACTACCTCTGAGGTAACACATAGGTATGATATTCCTTGAAAATCCTTCTCATCAGGTGAGTACCCACGAGTTCTGTGCTTCACAACTACAAAGCCATGGGCAGCCTCCACTTGGAAGGTGGCACGTCGTCACCTACTTCCTACTCCTTTAGCTCCCTCATGCTCTGTGAATCACCTAGAGTCACATCCTTACCAATACTATCTAAGTTCCCTCTGGGTGAAAGTATCTTAGCTGGTGCATGGGAGTGAAGAAGCAAGTTGATGCCATTGGTGAGTTGCAGAAGGTTGCAGCAGAGGAGCACAATGTTTTAGCATGAGCTCATGGGTGGGCTTGGCTCTGACTTCTTCTCCTTCATCTCCCTTTTCATCATCACCCTTTTTATCTTCTTCATCAGTTATACAGGGCATTGGCGAGACCGCATCTGGAGTACAGTGTACAGTATTGGTCTTATTTAAGGAAGGATGTGAATGCGTTGGAGGCAGTTCAGAGAAGGTTTACTAGTGTACTGGCCTCGCTAGACATGCACCTATCTAGTTATCCAGCAAGTTAAACACTTATTCAAAATAATTCCTCGTGAAGCCGTTTGCTGTTTTGAAGCTTTACTTGAACAAATTTGTGAAACTGTAAACAAAGACAAAGTATTTTTGTACATAAACTGAGTACTATACATTCGATATCACATAAGATATAACATATTTACAACAGTAGAATAGACTAATTGTATAACTAACTAACATTTGGACTAACTCCTGTAACTATTAAATATTAACCTTTTATAAACATAGTGTTATCAAAATACAACACTGACAAAGTTGCTGTCATGCTAATAGACAAAGATACTCACAGATATTGTGTCTGGCCTAACATATGAGCTCAGATTACATTGGATTGTGAAACCCTCATGGAATTCTCCATTACTCAGTTCAGGTTCTTCCTGGGATTCTACTTCCTGGGTCACACAGGAAGAAAGGTGGGAAGGTCAAATGACCTCTCACACAGGAAGAAAGGTAGAAAGGTCAAATGACCCTCTGCTTCATACAAACACACTGCTAACACAATAACCACCACCAGAGGGTGCTATCTGCATGTAAAAATGTCCATAATGTCCAGAACAACTAGACTAATACCTGGAATGGGTGGGTTGTCTTATGATGACTTGATTGAAACATATAAGATCCTGAGGGGTCTCGATAGGGTGGATGTGGAGAGGATGATTCCTCTTGTGGGAGAATCTAGAACTAGGGGTCACTGTTTAAAAATAAGGGGTTGCCCATTTAAGACAGAGATGAGGAGAAATTTTTTCTCACAGAGGGTCGTGAGTCTTTGGAACTCCTCAGAGGGCGGTGGAAGCAGAGTCTTTGAACATTTTTAAGGCAGAGGTAGATAGATTCTTGGTAAACAAGGGGGTGAAAAGTTATCAGGGGTAGGCAGGAACGTGGAGTAATCGGATCAGCTATGATCTTATTGAATAGCAGAGCAGGCTCAAAGGGCCGAATGGCCTACTCCTGCTCCTAATTTGTATGTTCGTATGCAAGTCCACAAGGATGTATCTGTGTTTCTGCTCCTACTCATCATCATCATCTTCCTCCTCATCATCTTCCTCTTCTGTACCCACAGTTGCTGTGGTTGATCTGCAGGAAAGGATGGTAGAAGCAAAGAATGGGTGGCCATTACCCCCATGGGATTACAGAGACAGAAAAGGGGTGAGAGCTTGGGCATATGTGGTGCTTCACAGAGATGCATGGGCGACAGTGTGGGTGTTCAGTCACTAACCTGGTGCTGACATTATGCCACCGACCTCGCCATCTCCCACAGCAAGAACACAGTAACTCTCCATGAGCTCCCTGACCTTTTCCTCATAGGACTTGAGATATTTCAGGTGCCAATTTCACCTGCAACAGGATTTAATAAATATGGGGAAGGCTAACTATTGAGGAGTGTGTGCCAAGTAGCATGGAGAGATGAAGTAAGAGATATGGTGCTGTCAGGTTTTCAAAGTGGACCAAGTGGTTTTAGGGTTGTACATGCAAGTAATTGCTGTTAGGGGAGATTGGTAGACACACTGCAAGTTCACAGGTGAGTGCTCCCTTGCCACCACCCTTAACCTGAGTGCATTGTGAAGGGTTAGCTGTACACTTGTTACTTTTAAAGGGTGAGAGGATTTGTGTCCAGGTCACCCAAGGGAGAGTGCTACTTTGCCTGCTCTGGTCAGGTCATCGAATGTCTTGCGGCACTGGTTTGCAGTCCTGGGGTTGAGAGATTTGCCAGTCATTGATGAGACCACCTCCCATCAGGGGGCACGAGTAGGATTTCTGGCAGGTTTGCTGTCACAGACACCCGGTAATCTGTGTCTCCTGATCTCCATTTCCTCAAGGTGGGTTTGCAGGTTAGAGCCTGAAATTCCTCTCTGCTTGTGAGCCCGGTACTGCTGCCTGTTTGGCTGTGTGTGCCAGCTGCACTTATAGTAGACATTCATGAAAATGGCCACAAAATGATTTATGAGACATGCAGTCAAGCTAGCTGACAGTCAAGTGAGTGAGCCAAGCACTGTTCCTTCCCTGATGCTCCTCCAAGCTGCTGGTGCAGTCTTCATCCTTAAGCTTTTGAAGTCATAGCTTTTTGAAAGCTGCACTCTAATTCTCTAATGCAGCCCAGCAAATTACACCCATTTTAAATGGGATTTATACCGATCACTACTCCAAAGGATATGTAGTTGAGCTAGCCCAAGAAACTCTCGTGAGAATACTTCTCCAGATGATTGGAAGGTGCAAATCTTTATTCTATTGGCGCAAAAATAGCACAACTCATCGTGTCCAAATTCTCCCCCCAACATGTTTAGGACCTTATTAAATCGGGGAGTCAGATAGCCCAACTTTTAACCTGACCTGCCCTGCGAGAATGGGACAGGTTCGGGTCGGTCATCCAGTTTACACCCTGCCTGATCTTACGCTTTATTGACTTTGAGTTGGGCAGGTTAGGTTAGAATCGTGGCAGGTATCTTGAAAGCCCAGTAAATCGCAAGGAGGTTTGTCTAGGCAAAGCTGTTGTATTTTGGTTAAGTAAAATGAGATTTGGAAGGGGTCAAATAAAAACCGAATAAGGCAAAGAGATCAGAACAATTTTGTTTAATTTAATGTAGGAAATATACAAATTGCTGAAGCCCAGTGTAGACTGTGGACCAATTGCAGATCCAAACACCTGTTAACAGCAGTAAATTATCTGTTACAGAAAAAGCCAAATAATTAAATGTATATACTGCACAATTCAACTAGACAGAATATTTCCTAGGATCCTTGAGTGTGGAAATACGCAAGTCTTTAGTTAATGGGACAGATTTACCACTGACAGGCTCTGTCCACTAATGTGGAAGGTGCACATGAGTGCCAGGAAATCTGTCAGAGATCCCCATTAGATGTGTAATGCATCATCTTAATACACTAATGGTCCCAAGCACAATCTTCCATCCATTTAGAATATGTGCTGTGCTCACTCATCAGGAGTGGGCCAAAAAGAGCAACTCCATGTACAAAGGATTTCTTAAAGCGGCAGAGGTTTTCTTGTCTGATTTTTAAAAAAATCTTTTCATTTTCATTTCCTTTCTGTGTTTTTTTTAATGCTGACTTTTGTTCTTTTTTGGGAGGGTGGAGTTTGTTAGATCTGTGGTTCAGTGGATAAATAATTACACGGATGCTGTACATAAACAAATAACAGGTCTTTACTGGAGGAGGGTCATCTCTAGACTGGGGTACAGAGGCATGCGCACAGCTTATATACTGGTGTGGTCACTGCCGGTACTACAGTATACAGGAGCTGTAAAAAGTAGTTCTGACTTAAAGCACATACACTACAATTCCTCCCTTTTTAGATTAATAATACCCCCCTAATATTCAAATAACAATTACATTTTTACATGTACATTCAATAACAAAAGTCCATTTATAGATTCAGTCTTTGGGGCGGCTTCCTGACCCTTTCGGGATAGCGCCTTTCCGGAGGTTCTTGTTCTTGGTGCAGAGGCGATTCTGACCCCTTTTCATCGGGTAGTTCATCGGGTTCCACTGCTACTGGGTCTGAAGTAGATGCTACCGGTATGTCGGGTTCATCCCCAGGTACTCGAGACATGGGATTGACGCCTTCCTGTGACGCTAAGATCTGATCGACGTGGCGTCTCACAATGTTCTCCCCGACATCCACTGTGTACATTAATGGCCCCTGCCTTGTACATATCAGTTGCCACTTCTCTGTTCGATAGTCACGGGCCAAGACTGGTTGCCCTACATTGAAGCTCCTTGTCGGCTTCTCGTTGATGTGCTGGAATTGTTTGTCCTCAACATTTCTTCACACATTTGGTCTGAGCAAGTCCAGACGAGATCACAACCTTCGGTTAAAGAACATCATGGCCGGGGTCTGGTTGGTGACTGCATGTGTCGCGTTTCGGCAGGCTAATAAGAAATTGTCCATCTTATGCTGCAGTGGAATTTCCTCGTCGCACATGGCCTTTATCGCCTTCTTAAAGGTTTGTACGAACCTCTCAGCCAATCCATTGGTGGCTGGATGATACGGGGCGGATGTGTAATGCCTTACCCCATTCCTTTTCATGAATTTTTGGAACTCGTCGGACACAAAATGTGGTCCATTATCAGAGCAGATCTGCTCTGGCAAACTGTTTCTGGAAATATGGTCCGTAGGACTGCAATCGTTTTCTCTGTAGTGGTTGAAGACTTCTTTATCACCTCAGGCCACTTTGAATGAGCATCCACTGCTATTAAGAACATTGAGTCCATGAATGGACCAGCAAAATCAATGTGCACCCGTTGCCATGGAGAGGAGGGCCACTCCCATGGGTGTAGAGGGGCATGTGGTGGTGCATTTTGGACCTTCTGGCATCCTAAGCAGCTCTTAGTTAGGTCTTCGATTTGTTGATCGATTCCCGGCCACCACACATAAGCCCTAGCAACGCTTTTCATTTTCACTCCCCCCAGATGACCTTCATGTAGCTCCTTTAGCACTCTCTCCCTTAACTTGGGTGGAATCACCACTCTGGATCCACACATCACTGTCCCCTGACATACTGACAGCTGTTCTCTTCTGGATGAGAATGCTGGCAACAGTGAGTCGCCATGTGTTGGCCATCCCCTCACCGTCAATTCATATACCCGTGACAGCGTCGGATCATTGCGGGTCTCCTTCTCTATATCCGCGTTTGTTACTGGCAATCGTTCAATTATCGACGAATAAAATATCTCGATAGGGTCCACTGCTGGTGCTTCCTCCACTGTAGGCAGTGGCAGGCACGATAGCCCATCAGCGTTCCCATGCTGTTTCGTGCCTTTATATTCTATTTCATACTGATTCGCCCCTAGAAACAGGGACCATCTTTGTAACCGCTGTGCAGTCATTACTGGCACGCCCTTCTTAGGATTAAAGATGGAGCCAAGTGGTTGGTGGTCAGTCAGCAAGGTGAACTTCTGCCCATGCAGATAATGGTTGAATTTTTTTACTCCCCATACTAGGCTGAGGGCCTCCATGTCAATCTGGGCATAGTTGCGCTCGGCTGAGGTTAGTGACCGAGATGCAAAGGCTACTGGCCTCTCCAACCCGTCTGGGAATTTGTGCGACAGCACCGCTCCAATGCGGTAGGGTGATGCATCACATGCCAAACGAATTGGTAGTGCTGGGTTGAAATGGGCCAACACCTCTTTTGATGTGAGCAATTCTTTACACTTCTGGAAAGCTCGTCTACATTCGTCATCCCACTTCCATGGTACCCCTGTTTGCAGTAGGGTGTTCAGCGGGTGTAATACCGTAGACAAATTTGGTAAGACCTTGTGGTAATAGTTTACCAGCCCGAGGAACGACCTCAGTTGTGACACATTTTCCGGTGCTGGAGCCTTGACTACTGCCTCAATCTTGTCAGGGGACTTATGTAACCCCTCTTCATCGATGATGTGGCCGCAATATGAGATCTGTTTCTGGAAAAACTCGCACTTGTGGCGATTAGCTCATAGCCCATATTCCTTTAATCTGGCGAGCACCTTCTCCAAGTTAGCGAGGTGATCACCGTCATTTTCGCCCGTGACCAAGATGTCGTCCAAATAACACTGGGTCCCTGGAATCCCTTGCAGGACCTGATCCATCGCCCTTTGCCAGATAGCCGGAGCTGAGGCTACTCCAAACACCAGCCGGTTGTATTGATAGAGACCTTTATGGGTGTTGATCGTAAGGTAATGTTTTGAAGCTTCTTCTACGTCCATTTGCAAGTACGCCTGGGCTAGATCAATTTTGGTGAAGCGTTTACCACCAGATAGCGAGGCGAAAATATCCTCAATTCGTGGAAGCGGATATTGCACCGTGTGAAGGACTGGGTTCACTGTCACCTTAAAATCCCCACAGATGCGGACCTTCTTTGGTTCCCCAGGCGTATTACTCAACGACCTCTTCATTACAGGAACGATGGGTGTAGCCCACTCGCTCCAGTCCACTTTGGACAGTACTCCTGAACGTTCCAACCCTTCCAGCTCTGCTGCAACCGCTGGTCTGATCACATAAGGCACTGGTCTGGCCTTCAGAAACTTTGGGCTTGCATTAGCCTCTATTTTAATTGTTGCTGTTATTCCTTTTAGTGTTCCTAGTCCCTCCTGGAACACTTCTTTTGCGTCAGTTAGCATTTTTGACAGTCGTCCAGGTGTGACGTCGTCATCCTTTTTGGCCTCCACCTTCAGTGCCTGTATGGAATGCCAATCTAAATGTATCTTCCGGATCCATTCACGTCCTAGCAGTGGCGGTCCTCCATTTGGCAATACATATATATCCATTTTAGGTATTTCCTGGCCTTTATATGTCACTTTCACCCTTATTTTTCCTTTGGGGTAGACTTTTTGCCCCGTATACGTCTTCAAGACAATCTCTGTAGCTTTCAAGGGTATGTGTGAAAATAGCCGCTTGTAGTCTCTTTGATTTATGACTGTTGGAGCTGACCCTGTGTCCAATTCCATTTCCACTTGGACTCCGTCTATCTTGAGTGTAACCCAGATAGTCTGGTGATCCTCCATTTCGGTTACATTATGTAGTTTCAGACAACCCAGCTCCTTGCTTCCGGAGTCTGTGTCACTTTTCTGTTCGTCTGAACCACTGTCCATCACCTGGTGTACCTTTTTGTACTTCTCCTGTGGAGATTTCTTACTGTTGGTTTTCTTCCCAGACCTGCAGACTCTTGCTATGTGTCCTGCTTTCCCACACTGTCTGCACACTTGGTCCTTGAACCAACAATCTTTCTGGTCATGTGTTGTTCTGCCGCAGCGATAGCACTTCCCTGTTCCATAGGTCATTTCGTTGGTGCCATATTCTTGCGGTCTCCGTTGTATCTCTGCAGCGCCCCTTGCGGCTGCTTCATGTGATACTGCCATATTGAAAGCTTTGTCCAGCGCAAGGTCCTTTTCTGATAGAAGCCGTTTCTGGGTTCCTTCACTTTGTAGCCCACACACAAACTTGTCCCTTAACGTGTCTGCTAGTCCCGCTCCAAACTGGCAGTATTTCGATAGCTTGCGCAGTTCTGTTAGGTACTCAGCATTGCTTTCGTCTTTGTGTTGGTTCCTTTTATGGAACTTAAATCGTTTTGCTATCAGCAGCGGTGTGGGGTTTAAGTGGTCCTGTAGGATTTCTACTATGCTTTCAAAATTCTTGTTTACCGGCTTCTCTGGGGTTATTAGATTTCGCAGTAACCCATAAGTTTTTGCACCCATGGAATTTAACAGAACCAGTGCTTTATTAGCATCTGGCACTTCATTCGCCCTGCAGTACACCTCAATATGTTCCACATATGTCGCCCAATCTTCGACTTCATTGTCGAACGTAGAGATACTGCCACTCTTCGGCATCCTTGGTTGTGCGTTAACTATCCCCAATGGTGCCTCCCGCGCTTCCACTTCGTCTCCGCTGGCACAAAATGGCGTCTCCCGCGCTTTCCTTCATTCCCGCGCTCACCCGTCTTCTCCGCTGCGGCTTCGCAAAATGGCGTCTCCCGCGCTCTTCCTTCTCCGCAGCTCAATGGCGCCTCCCGCGCTCTCCCTGCTTCTCCGCGGCTCAATGGCGGCTCCCACGCTCTCCCTGCTTCTCCGCGGCTCAATGGCATCTCCCCTTGCTTCGCCCCGCGGACCCTGATCAGCCCGTGATCCCTGGCTGTGCTCTGCGCGTTCTTCTCTTGATATTTGTCGACGCCGCTCAGTCTAGAACCCGGCTGTTTCTTACCCTCTCTCCGGTTTGCAGTATTTTTCCTCGACGCCGCTCGGTGATCAACCCCCGGCTGCGCCCTGCTCTCTTCACCCTCTTTCTTACCCCGTCGACGCTGCCCGGCTCTCTCTCTCTCTCTGCCGTCGGTCGGCTCCAGCCGCCGCTGCTCGGGAAGGGTCTGCTCTGGACCTGTCGTCGGTCTCTTACTGCTCGTTGTGGCTGGGGAACCAAGCCCGGCTCTCCACAGCCTCCCCAGCGAAGTTGGATCTCTGCCTGACTGCTGGGCGGTTGCTCGCGGTCGACGCCCGTGTTCCTGGACTCGACTATTTTTAAAAAATATTTTTTTTATGTTGCAGGTAGATTTGCATTAACACTCGTCGCCACTGTTAGATCCGTGGTTCAGTGGATAAATAATTACACGGATGCTGTACATAAACAAATAACAGGTCTTTACTGGAGGAGGGTCATCTCTAGACTAGGGTACAGAGGCATGCGCACAGCTTATATACCGGTGTGGTCACTGCCGGTACTACAGTATACAGGAGCTGTAAAAAGTAGTTCTGACTTAAAGCACATACACTACAGAGTTCTTTTACTTTCCCCTCAGATTTGTTGGCAGCAAAGCAAGAAGCTACTTTTTATGCAGAAACAAAAACTACTGCACGTTATCTGCAAAATCTCCAGAATGCTGAATGATGCATTCACCCTCCACATGGTGGGAAGTCAAAACTAGTCTGAAAATCCAAACTGAGTGAGAGAGTCTCACTCATGTGATGGATGACATGTGATTTGGGCTGTAGCATTGGTGAGAAGCAAAACAGCTGTCACGTGCTGCTACAGTTGTAGCATAAATCACAAGATACTGTGGCCTAGAAATTCAGTTGGTTGCGCCAGCCGGTAGCGCCTTAGGAGGAGTAGATGTCGGGCGCTAGGCAGCTAGCGGCCGGGCGCAGCGCGATCTGCGCCTCGCCCCAACTTCACTCAAGATTTAGCGGCGGCGCAAAGTCTTTGCGCGCGCTCAGCTGCACGCGCAGATCCTGACGTCATTTCCTCGTGCAACGCCCTTTGTGCGCCCCAAACCGGAAATTCAGTCGCTTCGCCCCATTGTGCACTTGGCGCCCCTAGCGACTGTTACAGTGGAACGGTGCTCAGTCGATGCGGGGCGCGGGGGGCACAAATTAAAGGGCACTCCTCCTGCACTATAAAAGGCTGCCATTTCGCAACACTCCTTCTTGAGAGACGGATCTTTGCAGAGAGACCAAGGTAGAGAGCTTTCTGCTTTGGCTCATCACTCGGACCGGTACTTGTGGCTTCAGGCCACAGCTTTCCACTTGTCTTTGCCTTCATTGACATCTCATTGTTTGCCAGCATATTATGGGGGCTGCAATGGGTGTAAACGCTGGCTTTCTCAATTACATCCAAAGGGCTCACAGATGCCGTGAGAGAGTGGCAGCCCTGGCTAGACGGAGAGGGGGCAACAGGCGTCGGCAAAGGAGGCCTTACCCACGCAGGGTATACCGCCAGCAGTTCTCCTATCTCAACATGTCTGAAGAGCAGTGTGTTCGGAGGCTGCAATTCCGAAGGGAGGTGGTCACAGAGATCTGCCACCTGCTTGGCGGTGATCTGCAGCCACAGCTGAGGTGCAGGACGTCTCTGTCGGTGGCAGTGAAGGTGACGGTGGCTCTCAACTTCTATGCCACCGGCTCCTTCCAATCCGCTGCTGGGGACATTGCCAACATCTCCCAGTTCGCCGTGCATTGCTGCATCCGTCAGGTCACCAATGCCCTTTTCAAAAGGAGACGTCAGTTCATCTCCTTCTCCATGGCCCTTGCCAAGCAGCAACAGCGTGCAATGGGCTTTGCAGCATTCGTGGGCTTCCCCATGGTGCAGGGCGCAATTGACTGCACGCATATGGCTTTGCGGGCACCTCTGGAGAATGCAGAGGATTACCGCAACCGGAAGGGCTACCATTCACTGAACGTCCAGCTGGTGTGTGACCACAGGCAGCTCATCCTAGCTGTCAATGCCCGCTTTCCAGGCAGCAGCCACGATGCCTTCATCCTGCGACAGACTTCTGTGGCAGACATGTTCCAGGCCCAGCCTCACCCACGAGGATGGCTTATCGGGGACAAAGGCTATCCTTTGTGTACCTGGCTGATGACCCCGCTCCGTGTGCCCAGCACCCCTGCTGAAGAGGGATACAACGATAGCCATCAAGCGACCAGGAACATCATCGAACAAACAATCGGCGTCCTGAAGCAACGGTTCCGCTGTCTGGATTGTTCTGGTGGAGCCCTACAATATTCGCCGGAGCGAGTCTCCCATTTCGTGGTCGTTTGCTGCATGCTGCACAACCTGGCTATCCGCAGGACTCAGCCACTGCCACCAGAGATTGGAGGACCACCTGAGGAGGAGGAGGAGGAGGAGGACCAGCACAGGAGGGAGGCAGAAAGTGCAAGGGCCGCCCGTCGCCGGCTTATTGAACGTCGGTTCTAGGCCCCCTCTCAGGGAATGGCTGGTGCCAATGTCACCAGATGAATGTAGCCGCTCCACAAGCCCTCAGCCGAGCAGGGCAACCAGGACTTAACCAAAAAACCATGCACAGTGCAATTTAACAACAATCATTTATTGAAAACCTCTGCCCTTCCCACATTACATCCTCATGTGGAGAAGCCCCCTCCAAAAACACAAAACTACCAGTCTCGGCCTTACAAAAAGAAAGAAAGACACCAGTCTCGGCCTTACAAAAACACAACAGGCATTTGAGCATACCTTCTACTTTTTGCCCTGCAAGGGCGATGCCTTTCGCATCCTTGCCTGGCCCCTGCCCGCCCTGCAGCTCCTCCTCAATGGGAGCCCAGTGGCTGCAGCAAGGCTGGGGGAAGGCTGCTGAGGGGCAGATGGCGTGACGGCAGATGCCCTTGGGGGTCGGCCTGCACCAGCTCTGGCCTTGGAGTGGCCGGCTGCTGACTGCTCCAACTCTGGCTGGGCGGCAGCAGTCTGTCCAGCGGCTCGTGGCAGCTGCAATGGCGGCGTGGCAGTGTCGGCTGCAGGAATGGTGCCAACCTGGCAGATCGCAGGTGCTCGCTGGTCGCCTGATACAGTGGCACTCGCACGGGCCAGCACTGCAGCATGCGCAGCAAACAGCTGAAGGACAGACTGCTGGGCTGCTGCTGCGCGGCGGGTGCCGTGGCGATGCCTGGCTGATCCAGCGAGGGTGGCAGCAGTTAGTGCCCGTGTGGCCCTGGTCTGTGTCCGCATGACAACAGCCAGTGAATGGACGGCACGACTGAGCACTTGGCTCGAAGCCGCCTGTGCTGCCGCGAAGTCCTGCAGACTCCTGGCCTGTGCTGCTCCAAATTGCTGCACACTCCTTGACAAAGACTCAATGGAGTCAGGCATCCTTGCCACTGCAGCCATGAGCTCATTGTGCCTGCGCTCAGCCTGGACGGCCATTTCCTCCAGGAGCCGCACCTCCTCTGCGCTCACCGTCGCAGGACTGGAGGCTGCACTCACCCTCTGGGGAGAAGTCCGCAGAGCTTCCCCACCCCTCCCGCGTTGCTGCAGGCCGCTGGGCCCCGGAGCTTCACTCTCCTCCGACCCTTCCCCCCGGCTCCCCTCCAGGGAAGACATGTCCCCTACATCGCCATGGGCTGGCGCGGCTGAGGGTGGCACTGATGGGCCGGCTTCCTCTTCTTCCTCCTCGTCTTCCGAAGGGCTGACAGTGGCAGCTTGAGGGCCCGCCTCCTCACCTGACGATTCACCATCTGAAAGCAGGAAGGCACAAGAGTAGCTTTAGAGTGAGGACAGGGCGGCAGCGAGGGAGGCATGAGTGCTGCCATTCACCGCATTGGTCGGACAGTGGCAAAAGATGCTGATCTCATGCGCAAGTGGAACGAGAGAGGTCCAAAAGGTGATGCCCTTACCATTGGTGCCCAGAACAGGGTCGGCATCTCCACTGGCGACGGGGCCAATCAGCCGGCCTGCCATAATGCGCTCCACACGCTGGTCGAGGTCGGAGAGCTCTTTGAGGTCAGGACGGCCTCCCCCAGTCTCAGTTCGGTTGCGCCGGTTGTGCGCCACCTTGGCCTGCAAGAGAAAGGACGGCCTCTAAGTACAGTATGAAGCCCTGATCTTGTCTGCACTGCCTCCCATGGTCGAATAGCTTGTACAGTGTGTAGCCCTGATCTTGTCTGCACTGCCTCCCATGGTCGAATAGCTTGTACAGTGTGTAAAGTGCTGAATGTGCAAGTGATTTTCATGCCAGTCCCATAGCTGCTGGATGAGGGCTGGCCATTAGGGCTTTCAGGTCCCTTTGCCCATAAAGTGAGGTGCACATGCAAGGATGAGGAAGACACTGGAAAGGGTACTCACCCTGACAACCCGAGTGAGGTCGTTGAACTTCTTCCGGCATTGCACAGGAGTCCTGGCAACCACGCTGTTGGAAGACACCCTGTTGGAGACCTCCCTCCAGGCTTTCCGGTAGGCGCTGAGCAGCGGCCTCTTGCCACCTTCTGGGAACAGAACATGGCGCCTGCGCTCCACTCCGCCAACCAGCAGCCTCAGGTCACCGTCGCTGAAGCGCTGCGCTCTCTCCCTGGCCTTCTCCATAGCCCTGGGCGTTGTGCAGGTGAAGCTGAAGTGGTCAGGCCTAGGTTGAGGGCTGCAGTGTGCAGGGCGTGGCAGGCAAACAAATCCACCCTCCCCCTTTAAGAGCTGACCGGCGCCAGAGTGTCTGCCGTCAATCAAGAACTCGCCGCACCGGCGCTGCGCCCGGCCTCGGGGGTATCGCTCAGCACCGCCGGCATAGCGCCTAAAGATAGTCGTGCATCGCCTGTTTTAGCGCAGCAGCAACCTCTTGGGGCGATGCGACTGAATATCGGCGAAGGGGGCGCGACTTTGCGCCGGGCGCAAACTTTAGCGGCCGCCCGACTTTACCGCCCCAAAAGTGGCTATACTGAATTTCTAGGCCTGTGTGTGATGGGAGTGTGGTTCTGTGGTATGCTTGTGTGAGTGGGTGAGAAGGAAGACGAGAGATAGTGTGCACAGATTGGTACGAGCCTGAACTTGGAGGATGTGTCTGGCTTCACCTTTCCTGACTCCCTCAACGCTCTTATAAGGCAAGGATGTCCATCATGACCTTCTATAAGGGCTTATAATTTCTGAGACTGCGTGCATCTGAAGGGGGAAGCATCAGCTCTATTTTGGTGGCCCGTGCGTCAATTAGCAATTTTATTCTGTATATATAGAGGTGCAAATTCTACAGCTTCGTTTCATGAAAACAAATTGTTGCTGTGTGGCATAGCAAGTGAACTATGCCAAAACTTGATATTTTATCTTAAAGGAATAAAAATTCGATAATAATGCTATATGGTTGAAATTCTTGTGTATGCTATTTTTAGCACACTGGCTAATGCCTTCTTGTCAAATTTTAAGCCATTTAAAAAAACACACAGGAATCTAAGATAAATCAGCTAACCTGTGCACTAAGAATAGCACAAAATATTTTCAAGCAACCTATCTTTTATTGTTAATTCAAAACAGGCCTATGAAAGACTGAGGAAACGGCAGGCCCATCTAGGGGTGTGGAACCAGAGCATGTTTGTTATACCTTCAGGATACTTTGTAACGATAGGAAAATTTATGAAAATCGATGTGAAATAACCTTTATACAGAAATGGAAAAATATATAATATTTACCAGTAGACGTTCTACTTTTTCCTTTAAATAGAAACGGAGAGAGCGAGAAATACAACAGCAGATGCTGCTGCGAGATGAGGAGACAATGGAACTGAGAGACACGTACACCTCGCTCCAGCAAGAAGTAGAAATTAAAACCAAAAAGCTGAAAAAGGTGAGAAAAAAAGTAAGAAATGACTTAATACTTTATATATTACTCTGTCCTGTATTTTTTCATTAACTGTTTATTGATGTTTTGTATAGTATTGGAAATCACAGTATAAATGAGTTACAACCTGTATCATTACAGTTATACTTTAAAAAAATTAACCTGAAGAATTGTAACATTCAATAACTCCTACCTCCCTTCCACTAAATAATGGGGAATATATATCGAAGAAAGAAATATCCCATGGCATTGCTCATCAGTGCTGGCCACAAATGAGGCTGGAATACAGAGGCAGGTCTTCATGGCAGGGAGCACAGCTAGAGGACACAAACGAGGTCCCTCTGGACACAACAGTTGGGCAGGCCTGTCGAGGGGTCTGGAGCCAGAGCATGTTGGTTATACCTGACGTAATAAAACTCACGACGCACTTGGTTTGAGCATAAAGCAAGGCTTTAATCAACTTGTTTCAGAACATGGAGGTCTAGTTGTATCTCAAGCTCCTTGTCTTACAAAATGTCCCTGGAAAGCTGGGGCCCACGCCCGAGTATTTATACTCCTTGGACGGCGCCACCAGCTGGCCGTCCAGCGTTATTTCATAAGTAGTTTCTTGATGATGAGATTTATAACACTACTTTCAGGATATTTTGTAACATGAGCTGGAATAGCTTGCTACAGGATTAGCATTTCACCTGCCACCGAGGCTACATATCATAGAATCATAGAATGGTTACAGCACAGAAGGAGGCCATTCAGCCTGTCGAGCCCGTGCTGGCTCTCTCTCCCCTGCCCTTTCTCCGTTGCCCTGCAATTTGTTTTCCTTCAGCTACTTATCCAATTCCCTTTTGAAAGCCATGACTGAGTCTGCCTCCACCACCCTTTCAGGCAGTGCATTCCAGATCCTAACCACTCGCTGCGTAAAAAAGTTTTTCCTCATGTTGCCTTTGGTTCTTTTGCCAATCACCTTAAATCTGTGTCCTCTGGGAACAGTTTCTCGCTATCTACTCTGTCTAGACCCCTCATGATTTTGAATACCTCTATCAAATCTCCTCTCAACCTGCTCTGCTCTAAGGAGAACAACCCCAGCTTCTCTAGTCTATCCACGTAACTGAAGTCCCTCATCCCTGGAATCATTCTCGTAAATCTTTTCTGCACCCTCTCTAAGGCCTTCACATCCTTCCTAAAGTGTGGTACCCAGAATTGGACACAATACTCCAGTTGAGGCCAAACCAGTGTTTTATAAAGGTTCATCATAACTTCCTTGCTTTTGTACCCTATGGGCTGGACTTTGCCAGCCAAGACAAGTTGGGGGCGGGACTGCTGGTTTCCGGGTTTTAGTCCCGCCCCTAGCGATGTCTGATGAACAGACATTATTTTCCCTTGATTGGCCTTGTTAAGCCCGCCCTGCGGGCTTGCCGGCCAATTAAGGGAAAGCCGGTGTCAGATGATGTCAGTACATGATACTTCATCTACCGGTTTTCTTAAAGGGACAGGCCCCATAATTTTTTGACAGATGAATTGTCAGTGTTTAACAGCATTGAGGTGCTGTCAAACACTGAGAATCACTGTCCAAAGGTGAGCCCTTGAACCCAGGCTCACCAATGACTCTCTCCTTAGGAGAAAACAGATGGCAGCTGCATGTGAGATTGCAGAAGCCAACTGTCAATTCTCCCGATCAGATGAGACTTCACAGAAACATCAAATCTTGTCACCTGCAGATACATATAAACAGAATAAAAATATTTCTCACTACATTCTCTCACCTGTCATACTTACCTGTGCACAATTGCACCCATCACGCTACCTCTGCAGCTGTCATTTGCACACTTACACTGCAGCAGACCCACAGTTCGGCTCGCTGACCCTGGCGGGGTTTCCCGCCGTCGGGAAGGCCGCATCAGCAGGCAGAAAATGGGGAAAAACCTCTTAACTGCCTGTTAACTACCTGTTAACAGGCAGATAGTTAGCTCTAATCCCCTTCCCGCTGCTAGGAGACAGGTCCCTGCGCGAGTCGGGGAACCGCCTCCCAGGAAGATGGTTTGGAGGCAGGTTGGGAGCGTGGTTGGGACCCGCTCCCAATTTTTCCCATTTTCCCAGCAGTCCCGCCTGCAAACCCCCCTCCTCAGGGCTGGTAAAATCCAGCCCTAAGCCTCAGTTTATGAAGCCCAGGATCCCGTATGCATTTTTTAACTGCTTTCTCAACCTGCCCTGTCACCTTCAATGATTTGTGCACATATACCCCCAGGTCTCTCTGTTCATGCACCCCCTTTAGGATTGTCTTCTCTTCTTCTTAGGCAGTCCCTCGGAACCGAGGATGACTTGCTTCCACATTAAAAATGAGTTCGCAGGTGACTGATTAGTTTAATGCGGGACCTACAGTCTCTTTGGATTGTACCCTTTAGTTTATATTGCCTCTCCTCATTCTTCCTACCAAAATGTATCACTTCACACTTTTCTGCGTTAAATTTCATCTGCCACGTGTCCATCCATTTCACCAGCATGTCTATGTCTTCTTGAAGTCTATCACTATCCTCCTTACTGTTCACTATACTTCCAAGTTTTGTGTTGTCGCAAATTTTGAAATTGTGCCCTGTACTCTCAAGTCCAAGTCATATTAATTATATATATGGAGAGACCCAAAAAATATTGGTGGGAATGCCAGACTGAGCAGAGCATACTCCAGGAAAGAAGCAAATCTCAAGACGTGGACAATTTGGTAGGTAATTTGAAAGACATTTTTGAACATTGTTACAAACTATGGCCTAGAAATTCAGGAGTTTAGCGCTGGCTATTATGGCCTATTTTGATGGAAAAATGTCGGGCGCCTCGCTTCCAGTAGGTCCCGCGGTGGCCGCCATTTTGGACAGGTCGGCAACTCTGCCGATGCCTGCGCTCATTACAGATATTTAGATTAGGCAGATCATGATATCAGTGAGTGTGCAACACTCACCTTGATGCACGATCTGCCATTTTTGCCGTTGCTGCTCCACTTAAAGACCTGCGTTAATCACGACCAGCTGACCAAGCATTCAGTCGCAGGAAGGAGGCTTCAGCAGCGCTATTTAAAGGGATCATCAGCAACAACTTGCAGCTGACATAGTTTTTCAGTTTAACTAGCTCAGTGCAACTTTCTGCAACTCTTGCAGCTTTCTAAACCTTTTTCAAGTTCCTGAGGTAACGGGGAGTGTGGGTGCAAGTGGAGAAGGCTTCTGTTCACACCACTTGATCACAGTCATGGGGGCTCTACTTGCAGTCCCCCTTGCGCTCGAGTATGTTAGGAGAGGGAGCGAAGAAGAGAAGATGCACGCAGAGGGAGGAGGAGGAGGAGGAGGGCCAGGAGGGCTCTCAACAGGAGGCCTTACCCACCTAGGGTCTTCCGAGACCATCTCTTACACTGCTCCTGGCTTAAGTGGAGGTATTAGGAGGCTCTGCTTCACCAGGTTCGTGCTCCACAGACCTACTGCCACTCCCCCAGGGCGGCGCCTCAGCATTCCTAGCAATCTGTTGGAGGACACCTTCTGACACCCTGCAAGCCCCTTTCGACACTCGTAAACCCAGCCACGATGGCAGCAGCCTGAGTTTCCACTGTAGCAGTGAGACGTTGGGTCGCTTCTGCCTGTGCTGCAATGGAAGCTACAAGATTGCCCATCACACCCAGCTTTATCCGTGAGTCCACATGGTCTCTCCTGGAGTTGTCCATCATCTCCATCCTGGAAATCAAGGCTCCAAGCTCTGCGCAGAGCTCCGTCCAATGTTGGAGCTGGACTCCTCCATGCTCCTTAACACTGACAAGAGGCTCTCTGGCAGGCTTGCCATTGCACCTAGCATTTCTGTGTGCATGCCCATCACCCTTCTTCTGAAGGCTGCCCCAACGAGGGCATCACCTGAGTCCTGTGGAGCAGAACTCGTGCGCGAACTCGCCCTCCGGGGAGCTGGTCCCCGAGCTACCTCGTTCCCCTGGCCTGGTTGCAGCCCACTCGTGTCTGGTGACTCACCATGTCCAGATCCCGCCTCTATACAACCCTCCAAAGTCTGCGCAGTGCCATTTTCTGAGCTGGTATCTGCGAGTGTCAAATGTGGTGTCTCTTCTTCTCCTCCTCCTCCTCCATCAGTTTGCTGGTGATGATGAGGAGCAGGTTGTGCTGGTGGCACATCTTGGGTACCTGAATGCAGAAAGGCACAAGGGTCATGTGGTGGCAAGATATCCATGCATACACCATCAGCAACGGTTTCAACTCTCCACTGGCCACGGACTCCGTCACTGCCCCTCCAATGATTTCAAGCACGGATTTCTCGAGGTCTGTCAGGCTCTCTATTGTGGCTTGGCTGCCGCGGTCTGTTGTTACTCAAGTCTGTTGGGTACCAACTTTGCCTGCAAGAGAAAGGGAAGTGTGTCAGTGAGTGTGGTCCAATGTGGGTGATGTGCCAGTCATGATTGAATAGCTGTCAGTGTGTGTGAGGTGTGAGAGATGGGTGTGAGTGTTGCAGCGATAAGTGTGTGAGAGTGAAGTGAAGCCATGATTGTGAGCTCCGAGTGGTGAAAGGTAGAGATTGTTGGTAGGTGAGTGATGGGGGTGTGGTGAATTGAGCAGTGTGTGAGGCTTGTGGTACAAATGGTGGGATATGGCATTTGTTGAAGCCTTCACTCACCTTGACCAGCCATGTGAGGTCATAAAACTTTTCGTGGCACTGTATCCACATCCTTGGGACAACACCGGTGGCCGTGATGGATTGTGCAATCTCTTCCCAAATCCTTCAGGTGATGTGCTTGGATGGCCTTTTGCCTCCCTGTGGGTAAAGGACAGCCCACCTTCATTGGAACACCAGGACCAAGATCTCCAGTGCAGCATCAGAAAATTCTCTCTCTCTTGGGTGCGGGGTAAGTGTAAGTACTCCAAAGAAAGACGGGGAGTCGGACATCTTGGGGAGCAGGGGGGGCAAGAAAAGGAGAGGGTGCAAGAGACAGGAGCCTTAAAGGGGCAGCAGGACAGGAGCGGGGAAACAAAGACGCCAGAAGGGAGTAAGATAGGTGCATATGCACCATTGTCCGAGAGAGAGAAGAAACGGGGAGCAAGGGTCAGCGGTAGAGGTGAGGCCGAAGGGAGTGGCACTGTTGGAGAAACCGTGATAGCAGGAAGACTCTCTCAGGGAGATTATGGGCTGGATTTTGTCACAGGGCGGGCTGGGGTCGTGTCATCCGCTTTTTGTGTTATCCACCCGATTCCAAATTGATGTGGGAGATTGATGCGATTTTCACATAATTGGGCAATTGAGTTCCAGCGTGTGGGAACCCATGGCCCAATTAGTTTTTTCAGTCTGAAACTCGCCTCCGATGATGTCATCATTGCTGCTGCATTTAAGGTCTGCAAGAAGCCTTGCCTCTTCTGCAGACTGCCAACCTTTTGGCCTTTGCAGTGAGAGGGACCTGGAGGCAGAATGAGCAGCGGGAGACCTAAGTCTGCTCCCAGATTTGATGACGTCGCCCTGCAAGATTTGGTGAAGGGAGCAAGAGCTAGTAAGGAGGTGCTCTTCCCTTCTTCAGGGAGGAAGAAGCCTCCCCAGCAGACGAAGGCTGTGTGGAGCCAGGTGGCCCAGGAGGTCAACTCATTGTCGATGATCCGCAGATCCTGGCTTCAGTGCAGGAAGAGGTTTCATGACATTCTGCGCACTGGAAAAGTGAGTATGACTTTGCCATCACCCTCAATCTGATCCCCATTGCCTCTCCTCACCAGCACTCAGCTTTAGCAACCTCTTCCTCCACATCCCACTTGACACTGACATCCCTGCACCCTTACCCATTCCCTCTCTTTCTATGGTCATATTCACCTAACTATTCGAATATGCAGCCCTCACACTCCCAATCACTGTGATGCTATGAAAACAACTTACAAAACACAGGGAGGGCCCTTGGTCTTGCCAACTCACTCTACCTTTGTCTCCTAAGCATCTATGCTATGGAATCTCTACACTCACTCCTTCATTCTCACTCAAACTCCACTTGTCTCCCTCATTGCAGGAAAAGAGAGCTCACAATAAGAGGGAAAGGGCAAGGACAGGAGGAGGGCCACCCTCAGTAGCCCACCTCACCCCTTGGGAGGAGGCGGTCCTGGAGATCGTGGGACTTGAGGACGACGCGCAAGTGGGGGATGGACAGACGGGTGCAACAGAGAAAGCTGGTGACAGAATAGTTTTTCATCTCTCTCATTGACATTGCATGAGTCGCTGATAATGAATCTGAAGCTCTAACAGGTGGACTTATGATCACCTGCAATGTGCATGTAACCTTGGCCTCACATCTCTGACTCTTTCCTTTACTCCCCCACAGGACCATCGCAAGCACCCGTCCCCACTATCCAGGAGGAACAGCCTGAGCCTCCAGACTCCTCAGAAGAAGCTGCAACCTCTGAGGGCGTAGCGTCAGCAGAATTCAGCCAACCCAGCACCAGCGCAGACACTCACACTTTGGTGGGACCATCGCGAGATAGAGTAGTGTTGTCACCTGGTGTATCACAGCTCACAAGTGAGCATCAGCAGATTGTGGAGACAGGGACAGCAATGGAGAGTCCTAGTCGGAGGGAGCAGGACTCTCCCTGCTTGGCTCAGCTGCATGTCGACCCTCTGCCTCTGGGTCCATCCAGAAGAACAGCGGTGCTGGAACTCCAGGAACAGGTGCAGGAGTCTCTGGCAGATTTTGTCTCCAGGGTCGCTGCGAGTGTGGAGCGAATGGAGGAGTCTATCGCGAACATGAGCAGAGCCTTTGTGGAGTCATTGGCGCATGATCGCAGCACCACGGAAAGGATGGCAACCTCCGTGGAAAGAATGGCTACGTCCACGGAGGAGCTAAGTTGCCAGAGTGTAGAAAACATGGTGAGTGTTCAGAATAGACTGACATCTCTGGAGGAGCGATGGTCAGCTATTGAACAGAGAAGCCCCAGAGGATGCCCGCCAAAGTTGTCGAGACAGCAGCAGCAAGAAAGTGAGCAAGAGGCCTCCACATCTGCTGAAGCCACAGGGGGAAGCACCACGTAGGAGCATGCGTAAGAGAAAGATACTGCACAAATAGTCACAAGGGTAGTCACTTGGGTGAAATGTTTATTTTTAAAATGCCATCAGTTGGTTATTGTAAATAAAAATTCTGATGGCAACTGTTGCAGTTGTGGCGTGTGTCATTTCGCAAATGGGACTTCCACATTGAGGGCTTAGGATTACTTGCAATTGTCAGTATGGTGGTCAGTGTGCTAGGAATCCGCTCGTTCTTGGCCATTGTTGATGCTCTGACAGAAGCTGCGAGGCAAAAGTGCTTGATTGGCTAGGCTAAGCAAATCTGGCCAAGATGAGTGCGTTCCTTGCATCCCGGGCAGCAATGTTCTCG
Source organism: Somniosus microcephalus (assembly GCF_052327205.1). Classification (NCBI taxonomy): domain Eukaryota; kingdom Metazoa; phylum Chordata; class Chondrichthyes; order Squaliformes; family Somniosidae; genus Somniosus; species Somniosus microcephalus. The sequence goes on along the minus strand of NC_140995.1, from coordinate 103,991,412 downwards.
CGTACTGCTGCCGCTGGTTGATGGGCCTCTGCAAGATGTTGTTGTTGTTGTTCCTCCTCCTTCTTCTCCTCTTTCTCCTCCTCCTCCATCATCATGTGAGGAGCCACTTGGTCCTCAAGAATCTGCAAGCCACGACGATTCTGGAGACCCTGGCTGCTGAGTACTGCAGGGCTCCACCTGATCTATCCAGGTATCTGAAGCGCATCTTCAGCATGCCGATGGTTTGCTCGACTATGGATCTGGCGGAAATGTGGCTGTAGTTGTAGCTCTCCTCAGCTTCGTTGGATGGGCTCCTCAACGACGTCCTTAGCCACGTCTTCGGGGGATAGCCTTTGTCTCGAAGTAGCCATCCGTTAAGTTGGTCTGGCGGACTGAAGAGCGAAGGCACACTAGACTGGCGCAGTATGAAGGAGTCATGGCAACTGCCAGGGTACTTGGCACAAACATGCAAAATTTCCTTCTTGTGTTCACACACCAGCTGCACGTTGAGGGAGTAGAAGCCCTTGCGGTTGACAAAACTACCTGGATTACGATGGGGTGCCTTCAGGGCCACACGTGTGCAGGCAACGACGCCCTGCACCCTTGGAAAGCCTGCCAGATTAGCTAATCCAACCGCACGCGCCGTGACACTTGCTTGATCCTTGGAGAAATGGATGTGATTGTGCGCGATGGCAAAGAGGGCATTGGTTACCTGCGTGATGCTAGTGTGTGCGGCCGCCTGGGAGATGCCACTGATGTCTGCTGCTGAGCCTGAAGCAAACAAGTTGAGTGTGGTGGTGACTTTGATGGCCACTGGTAAGGGGTGTCCACCTGCTCCTCTGGGCTCCAGGTCTTGCTGCACCATTGCGCAGATGTCACCCACTACCTCTCGCGAAAGTCGGAGCCGCCTTTAGCACTGCTGCTCACTCATGTTGAGGTAGCTGATCCTCTGTCTGTGTAGACCCTGTTTGGGGGGTAACTCCTGCGCCAACGGACTTCCGTGGGCTGGCGCCTTCTGGCCTGTGCAGCTTCAGGTGGGTGAGCAGCAGCCTGTCGCTCCTGTTGTTGCCGCTGCTGTTGGTGTTGCTGTTGTTCATGGTTCTGCTGCTGCCGCGGCTGGTCTTCATCCTCATCTGATGTCCAGGAGGAAAGGAAATAAATGGTTCCCATGCTTCTGGTAGATGCCTCAGTTGAGGAAGCGTTCAGTCAATGTGGCGAGAGGGGTTTCCCAGGAGGTCACACTGGAGATGGGTGTCAGGCTCCAAACTTCCACAGCTATGGTTATGCCTGCTAAAAGTTCCCCCAGACCTGAGACAACAAAGTCCTGCCACCTGCAAATGATGACTGATCAAATCTCCTATTTAATGGTGGAGCTGCAGCTTGTAGTCAGCAATCCAATTGTGCTCCTGCCAGGTTTCACCGTCGTGTTTCAGAGGAGACGTGAATCACGTAGGAAACATGTTAAAATCGGAAAGGCCTCTCAGAATGGGATTATAGAGGCAATTTAGTGGTTGTTAAGGGCCTTAAGAGCCTATCCCGCCTCTTGGAGGCAGGACGGAGACGGGATCAGAAACCACGCATTTGGGAAAATTGCATGGAGGCGGGGTTGGGCCCGCCCGCCCACCACTTTTTGCAATTTTTACACCCCACACGCCTCCATTCCCATCTCCTCGGGCCTGGCAAAATCCAGCCCTATGTATCTGACAGGGAGCAGGAATGGGAGGTTACAGAAGAACTCGAGAGTGAGGAGTCAGAGGGGGACAGAGACATGGAAGTGGGGTTGGGGTGGCAAGGTGTGGAAAGGGAAAGGTTAGTGATGGGCAGAAGGAGGGAATGGGCAGCTCCTTGGCCCAAACCTAATGTAAGGAAGAGGCTGAAATTGCAGGGAAGGTTCAAACAGGAGGTGAAAAAGAGCCGGAGGCTGCAGGAGAAAGCAACAGCTGCCCAAAACGTTGGGGAGGAGCATGAGAGGAGGGAAGGGCCAGACATTAAATGATGGGGGAATTATCAGGCACACTTCCCTTATTTGGAGTCATGATTACTGATCAATTATTAAAGTACAGTAGATTAGTATATGTTCAGGTTTTGATGTTAATATATGGTGGAGGAATGGCTGTGCAGAGCAGCAGAATGGATTTGTATGATACAATGGAATGATCACGACGTTGTAAATGTTTTTAATGTTCAATAAATATATATATAAAAAAAGTGGATAGCCCACTCGCCTCAGAGTCAGAACGTCATGGGTTCAAGTCCCACTCCAGGGACTTGAGCACATAAATCTAGGCTGACACTCCAGTGCAGTGCTGAGGGAGTGCTGCACTGTCGGAAGTGCCATCTTTTGGATGAATTGAGGCCCCGTCTGCACTCTCAGGTGGACGTAAATGATCCCATGGGACTATTTCGAAGGAGAGCAAGGGAGTTATCCCCGGTGTCCTGGCCAATATTTATCCCTCAATCAACATCACAAAAACAAATTATCGGGTCATTACCACATTGCTGTTTGTGGGAGCTTGCTGTGTGCAAATTGGCTGCTGCGTGTCCCACATTACAACAGTGACTATACTTCAAAAAGTACTTCATTGGCTGTAAAATGCTTTGAGGCGCTATATAAATGCAAGTCTTCTTTCTTTTCCAGTTCACCGCTCCTTCTGAAATATATCTGCTAATCCTTAATTGCCTGACCTGAACTCCACTGGTGAGATCTATGTACACTCCTTCGGATGTAATTACACTTCCAGTTGTGGTATATCGGGTGCCGCTAGAATGCTGGCTCCCCACTGAGAATCGGGGCCTAGAAATTCGATATCAGTAAAAACCAGACGGTGCTACCGTGGACCGGAGTTAATGGCCACTGAAAATGGTGGCGCTGGCAGGACCGGTAAATTGGCCCTCCAGAAAAAAGAATGTGGCACCACATCACCAAGGCTGTCACTCTCAGCAGTGTTGCCCCCACGACCTGGCTCCAATGCCCAAAGAAGCTTCATGACCTCAGACCAGTGGTCAAGGTCACTGAATACATCTCCTACCAACTGCACTACTAGCCTCACACACTTCTCAATGCACAACTCCCCTGTGCCCCCCAATCACTACCTACCAATAGTCTATACTAAACACGAGGCACACCTCCCATTCCTAGCTTCACCTCACCCCCTTGGAGGAGACGTGCTGGCCATTCTTGGCAGGGATTTGGCTGAGCCCTTGGCCAGTGGCAGGGCTGAAAGGATACAAGATGCTGATATCTTCATACATTATCCTCCTTCTCGCATGCACCTCTTGCTTTGCCGCCCTCCCCTCACCACAACACCATCCTTGTGCCTTCCTCATTTTACACACCCAAGAAATGCAGGCTGCCCAGCCAGTGGTTGGCCAAGAAGAGGGAGAGGAGAGTGAAGAAGAACAAGAAGAAGACGATTGATTTGACACTCCCAGCTACCAGCTCCTCAAGGTCAACCAGCAAGGCCATCTGCAGTGTCCCCTACTGAAAGTCAGCAGCCTTCCACCAGCCATGCTGCAGCCACTGGGGTAGCACTGCATGACATCAGTAAGGTCGGCAAAGGCACACACAAGACTGTCACTAAGGGAATGTATAAGGCTGATGAGTTGATTTCTTGATGTCATATTGGATGGATAGATGTATAAAGTTGGATTGGAAAGTTTGCTTTGTGGTGGCTTTTATTTCAGCATTGTGGCAAAGAGGACACTGTGACAGTCAGTAACAGAGGGAAGATAAGGTGTGGGACTAATGTTGAAAGGGGAATTGGGGTTGTGGTCACTGGTATCCCAGCCAGAAAGGAGCTGTCTGGGTTGCATCTTTCCTCCTTCTGCGTCTTCCTCTTCTGCGTTTTCCTCTTCCCTCTGTGAGCGGCTTCTGTAAATCTGAAACAAAAGCATAAAATGCTGGAAATACTCAGCAGGTCAGGCAGCATCTCGACCTGAGACGTGAACTATTTTTCTCTCTCCACGGATGTTAAGGCCTTCTTCAAGCGTGGCGGCCGCCATTTTTCACCAGGATTCCAGCACTAACGGGTGGCGGTAAGTAGCCGAATTTCTGGGCCCAGGAGCGGGAACTCTGGCAGATGGAGTCCCCGCCCCTGGCCCTGTCCTTACATGTCATTGCCTTGTAAGTGGCAGACAAGGCATTGAGGAAACTCCCGAAACAGTGGAGACCCGGCATAATTGGCTCTCGACTGTTTTGCTGGTGTTTCTACTGGTCTCCCAGTGGAGTTATGGCGGGCAACCAATGGAACCTTCCCAGAATTTCAGCGCCCATAGGCTTTTATAGTTTCCAGCCCCTACATCACCTTTGATTAGTCCAGAATGGCAGTAAATTCAATGGAGCTGTAGATTCCTACTGAAGAACTCAATTGCATACAATCTTTGCTCTTCTTTCAATTTGCTTTCCCATTTTAAATACAAATTGTTTCTGTTTATAATTACTCAGTTACATAAAACTAGTGAACCTAGAGATGGGATTTATGAACTATTGGAATAAATAACATACTTCAGCAGAGGACCCTGTAGGAGTCTTAGAGGAATGAATCTATCTTCCCAATATTCTTCATACTCGCTGTATTTAATGAAACTAGAAGACAGTAGACATTCCTTGAAGAGCATAGTGGCTAACTATAAGATCACCAACAGGGTTGGCAAGTTTACAAGTGTCTACCAGATCATGGAAAGGGGTGAGACTGACAAAGCAGGAGGTACAACCACACTGCACAAATGTACCTCTTAAAGAGAAAATTTGGCAGTGACAATAAACGTATCCGTGGAATGGTGATGATGATGCCCTGCTGATAGGACAATGAATGATGTTACTCTGTTGCCTGCATAATATTAATGACTCCACTTCAAAACCTATTCTTAAATGTTGATATGGACTCTGCTTCAGTCACTAACTCCACTAGTGAATTCCACAACCTCTCAACCCTCTGTATAAAAAAAAGTTTCACATGCTCTCTGTCCTAACTCTTACAGTTAATCTTATATCGGCATCTTCTCATTTTGACTCACCAATCACTGGAAATAATCTATTTCTATCCAGCCCTTCATAATTTTAAACGCCCCTATCAAATCACCCTGTAATCTCCCGGTTGTATAAAAGAGTCCCAATTTTTCAAGTCTTTCTTAACATTTCCTCATACCAGGCAGCATCCTAATGAATCTGCTGTAGTCTCTCTGTTGCCTCAATATCATTCCTGTTGTGTGGATCCCAAAACTACACACAGTAAAGAAATTACTTACATTTATAAAGCACCTTTCATGACCTCAGGACATTGAAAATGCTTCACAGTGAATGAATTACTCATTGGAATGTAGCCACTGTTATAATATAGGGAAAACCAGCAGCCAATTTGCACACAGCAAAGTCCCACAAATAGCAATGAGACAAATAAGCATATATTCTGATTTAATGATGTTGGTTGAGGGATAAAGGTTGGCCAGGACACTGGGAAGAACTCCCCTGCTCTTCTTCGAATAGTGCCATGGGATCTTTTATATCCACCTTAGGGGCTGACGGAGCCTCTGTTTAATGTCTCATTCTGAAAGACAGCACCTCTAGCAGTGCAGTACTCCCTCAGTACTGCACTGAAGTATCAGCCCTACTCAAGAGACAAGAGTGCTACCATTGAGCCAAGGCTGACACCTGAATTCCAACTGTGGTCTTACTAAAGTTCCCATAAAATCTAGTATTCCATTAGATTTTTATGGCCTTATCCATTTGAGGTGTAGCTTTTAATGTTTTGGGAACTGAGCCCTCAAACCCTTCTGCTCTTCCACATCACCCAGCTTTTCCCAAAGTATAATTAGTATTTTTTTTACAATAACGTGCCACCTGACATTTACTGACATTGAATTCCATCTGTTACTTTTTTGCCCTGATGGGCCTTCAATAACCACAAAACTAGAAGTTATAGACTTAAACAAGTTGGCTTTTAATCACTAAGATCAGAGCTAACATCTCAACACGCCGACTGGTTCACAGGAATGAGTCATACAGATCCCGGGATCTTTATGTAAGAGAAGTCAGGGGCGGAGCCAAGAGCCAAGACCTGGAACCTCCCAGGTTAGTCGGGAAAGAGGAAGTGAAACTATACACAGTGGGGGAGGGTAATATACATGAGTGCAAAATGAATACAGGATCAAGACAAACAGATTTCATTACATTCACCCCTTCTATAGATTTAGTCCATCGGGGTGATGTTTCTTAAAAGTTGGTATAAGTGAGTCTGTCAGGAGGTTTTGCAGTTCTCAGTGATCGGTGCAAAGCCGGTTGGGGTGCCTCTAGGGGAGCGGATTCTGGTTCCTCCACTGTCCGGGCCTCCGCAGTGTCTTCCAGGTTATCTGCAGTGTCCTCCAGGTTAAAGTTGGGTATTGATACCTCTGGGCGTCCTGTCTCTTTGTAGTGTAGGTCTTCATCGGGTAGTCTCCCATCGTTCTCTCCGCTCCCCGAGGGAGCGAGGTCTTTTATGAAAACAGTGTCCTCTCGCCCATCAGAGTATTCGATATAGGCGTACTGAGGGTTTGCATGGAGGAGCTGTACCTTTTCCACAAGGGGGTCCGTTTTATGGCCTCTCGCGTGCTTCCGCAATAGTACTGTCCCCGGAGACGTCAGCCACGCAGGTAGAGATATGCCCGAGGTGGATTTCCAGGGGAAAACGAACATCTTTTCGTGAGGGGTAGCGTTAGTGGCAGTACATAACAGAGACCTTATGGAGTGGAGCACATCTGGGAGGACTTCCTGCCAGCGGGAGGTCGGAAGGCCTTTTGAGTTTAAGGCTAACGTGACAGCCTTCCAAACAGTAGCATTCTCCCTTTCCACTTGCCCATTACCCCGGGGGTTGTAGCTAGTGGTTCTGCTAGTGGCTATCCCCTTCGAGAGCAAGAACTGGCGCAGCTCGTCACTCATGAATGACGTCCCCCTATCGCTGTGTATGTAGTTCGGCATGCCAAACATGCAGAATAGATTACAGAGACACTTGATGACCGTGGCACTGGTCATGTCTGGGCAGGGAATGGCGAAGGGGAAGTGGGAATATTCATCAATGATATTGAGGAAGTATACGTTACAGTCGGCAGAGGGAAGGGATCCCTTGAAGTCCAGACTTAGGCGCTCGAATGGCCGTGTGGCTTTGATAAGGTGTGCACGGTCAGGCCTGTAGAAACGAGACTTGCATTCCGCACAGATGCGGCAGGCTCTGGTCATTGCCCTGACCTCCTCGATGGAGTGGGGCAGATTGCGGGACTTTATAAAATGGTATAGTCGGGTGACCCCTGGGTGACAGAGGTCGTTGTGGAGACCCTGTAATTTGTCCGTATGAATGCTGGCACACATTCCCCGCGATAGGGCGTCTGGGGGTTCATTAAGGGCTCCCAGCCTGTACATAATATCATAGTCGAACGTGGATAGTTTGATCCTCCACCTGAGTATTTTGTCATTCTTGATTTTCCCCCTTTGTTATTAAACATGAAAGCCACCGACCGCTGGTCGGTGAGCAGGGTGAAACGTTTGCCGGCTAGGTAGTGTCTCCAGTGCTGCACTGCCTCCACTATAGCCTGTGCCTCCTTCTCGACAGAAGAGTGCCTGATTTCAGGTCCCTGAAGGGTTCGGGAGAAGAAGGCCACAGGTCTCCCAGCCTGATTGAGGGTCGCAGCTAAGGCAAAGTCTGACGCATCGCTTTCGACTTGAAAGGGAATGCATTCGTCCACTGCACACACTGCAGCCCTTTCAATGTCCTGTTTAATACTGGTGAAAGCCTCCCGAGCTTCAGCTGATAGTGGGAAGGACGTCGATTTAATGAGGGGTCGGGCCTTATCAGAGTAATTGGGCACCCATTGGGCATAATACGAAAAAAATCCCAGGCACCTTTTTAAAGCTTTGGGATTGTGTGGCAGGGGCAGTTCCTTTAGGGGGCGTAATCGGTCAGGGTCCGGTCCAATTACCCCATCTTCCACCACACAGCCGAGGATACAGAGACGGGTTGTGTTGAAGACACATTTGTCTTCGTTGTAGGTTAGATTCAGCTTTAGGGCAGTTTTTAAAAATCTCGCAAGATTTAGATCGTGGTCTTGCTGGTTGTGCCCGCAGATAGTGACATTGTCCAGATAGGGGCAGGTGGCTTGTAGTTTATTCTCGTCAACCATGCGGTCCATCTCACGTTGGAAGACCGAGACCCCATTTGTTACCCCGAAGGGCACTCTGAGAAAATGGTAGAGGCGCCCATTCGCCTCGAAGGCGGTGTATGGGCGGTCCTCCGTTCTAATGGGGAGCTGGTGATACGCGGATTTGAGGTCGATAGTCGAGAAGACTCGGTATTGCGCAATCTGGTTGACCATTTCTGATATGCGGGGTAAAGTGTAGGCGTCCAGCTGGGTATAAATATTAACAGTCTGGCTGTAGTCAATTACCATCCGTTTCTTTTCGCTATTTTTAACTATGACTACTTGGGCACGCCACGGGCTGGTACTGCATTCAATAATGCCTTCCCGCAGGAGTCTGTCCACTTCCGCCTTGATAAAGTGCCTGTCTTCCAGACTGTACCGTCTACTTTTGGCCGCTATGGGCCTACAGTTCGGAGCGAGATTAGCGAATAAAGAGGGCGGGCTGATTTTTAAGGTTGATAGGCCACAGACTGTGAGTGGCGGCTGGGACCCGCCATATGCTAGCGTGGCACTTTCGTGGTGGCACTGGAAGTCCAGGCCCAAGATTACATTAACACAGAGTTCTGGCATCACGAGGAGTTTAAAATCCTTGTAGTCCGTGCCTTTTACGGTCAGTGTTACCACACAGTAGCTCAAAATGTCCGAAGTGTGGGGCTTAGCAGCCATAGCAATTCTGCTCCGTGTAGGGGTTACCGTTAATGAGTGCCGCCGTACCAGGCTAGGGTGGATAAAACTCTCGGTACTCCCACAGTCAATTAAACGTTTCGTTAAATTCCCGTTTACCTGTATGTCCATCATGCATTTTGTCAACGGGTGTGGCCTGGATTGATCCACCGTGATCGAAGCCACTGTTGGGCCCTGGGCGGCCGTTGAGTCGGGAAAAGATGGCGGATCCCAAGATGGCGGCCCGCACAGCATGCACGAGGCGGTGACGGAGTTGGAAATCGGATTCCCCCTGCAGACTTTGCTAAAATGCCCCTTTTTTCTTACATTTGAAGCATGTAACGTCCTTCGCTGGGCATCGTTGTCTGGGGTGCTTGGCCTGGCCGCAGAAGTAGCATTTCGGGCCTCGAGACATTGCCGCTGTAGTAGGACTCCTGGGTGAACTTCTGTGTGGGGACTCCGGCGGCGTAGAGCTGGTCTGAGACCTGGATGGGGAAGATGGCTGATTCCAAGATGGCGGCCCCCTCGGCACGCACGAGGCGGTGAGGGCCGCATGGCCGGAAGAATAAGAGTCAGAGTTTCTCTGGGCCACGTCCAGCGATCGCGCAGTGGCCACTGCCTTTTTTAAGTCCAGGACCTCCTTCTCCAGCAGTCTCTGCCGGATATAATTCGATTTGAGGCCCGTGATGAAGGAATCGCGGACCAATTCATCAGAGTACACGTTGGCCGTCACGGCCTTGCAGTTACAGTCCCGGACCAGGTCCTTTAGGCCCTGTAAGAAATCGTCCATTGATCCCTCTGGTCGCTGCCTGCGTGTAGCCAGCAGATGTCTGGCGTACACTTCGTTTACCGGCCTCTGGTATTGGGCCTTCAGGATAGTGATGGCCTCCGTGTAAGAGGTGGCGTCCCGGATGAACGAATAAATCCGATGACTTACGCGAGTAGTCAGTAGACTCAGTTTATCTACCTCGCTAGCGGATGAGGCCCCCACGAAGAGTTCGAAGAATTTGAGCCAGTGTCCAAATTGATTTGATGCTTCAGCAGAATGTGGATCCAAGTCCAGACGCTCTGGTTTTAGGAGTCGATCCAACCTAGTATTCTTTAGTGATTAAAATTGATGGACCTTCAATAACCACAAAGCTAGAAGTTATAGACTTAAACAAGTTGGCTTTTAATGACTTAGATCAGAGCTAACATCTCAACACGCCAACTGGTTCACAGGAATGAGTCATACAGATCCTGGGATCTTTATGTAAGAGAAGTCAGGGGCGGAGCCAAGAGCCAAGACCTGGAACCTCCCAGGTTAGTCGGGAAAGAGGAAGTGAAACTATACACAGTGGGGGAGGGTAATATACATGAGTGCAAAACGAATACAGGATCAAGACAAACAGATTTCATTACATGCCCATTCAATCATCTTAACAATATCCCCTTCGAACTCCCTTTGGCCCTCAGAATTATTTACTAGAAAGCCGGGTAAGCAAAGAAAAAAGATAACAAGTACTGTAGCTGTTAGCAGCTGCACAGCATCTGCTAGAGTGTGGCTGAGCTTCTACCAGGAGCCACACAGCTTTAGAATGAACATATTTCACCAGAGAATGACACACACTGGCATTCTTTCACTTAAGCATAACAGCAGGAGTCCAGCCAAGCAGGAACTGCTGCTGTCTCCAACATGGGTGGAATATCATTTGTCTACAGCATAGTCAACATGGGGGGGTGGGGGGAGGCACGGTGGCATAGTGGTTAGCACTGTTGCCTCACAGCGCCAGGGACCCGGGTTCAAATCTGGCCTCGGGCGACTGTCTGTGTGGAGTTTGCACATCCTCCCTGTGTCTGCGTGGGTTTTCTCCGGGTGCTCCGGTTTCCTCCCACAGTCCAAAGATGTGCAGGTTAGGTTGATTTGGCTATGATAAATTGACCCTTAGTGTTAGGGGATTAAATACATGGGGTTATGGGGATAGGGTGGGATATATGTCGGTGCAGGCTCGATGGGCTGAAATGGCCTCTATCTGCACTGTAGATTCTGTGATTCTGTGATAAAACATGTAGTGCCAACTGCTGGCTATTGCAAAATTAAAAAAGCAAGTAGTGTACTGATTAATAGAAATTAGGGAAGATTATCATGGTGGGATGTGCATTGGTACACTGTAGCATCAAGATCTAGTGCCAAAGTACTGGTCTTCCAATTTGCTGAGTTCCTGTATTTAGCTGCGTTGCGATGAAAAAGTGCTGAAAAGGGAGAAAATCAGTAAATTAGTTTTCCCCATGCCGCACTCCTGCAAACACAAGCCTGAAGGGGGAGGGTGAACAGGCAGAGGTCGTGGTTCACATTGGGACCAACGACATAGGTAGGAAGAGGGATGAGGTCCTGCAGCAAGAATTAAGGAGCTTGGTAGCAGATTAAATAGTAGGACCTCAAAGGTTGTAATCTCTGGATTACTCCCGGTGCCACGTGCTAGTGAGTATAGGAATAGGAGGATAGAACAGATGAATGCGTGGCTAATGAGTTGGTGCAGGAGGGAAGGCTTTAGTTTCCTAGATCACTGGGCCTGCTTCTGGGGAAGGTAGGACTTGTACAAGTCGGACGGGTTGCACCTGAACCAGAGCGGGACAAATATCCTTGCGGGGAGGTTTGCTAGCACTGTTCGGGGGGGTTTAAACTAAAATGGCAGGGGGTTGGGAACCTGAGCAGGGAGACAGAGGAAAGGAAAACAGGGATAAAAGCAAAAGATAGGAAGGAGAAAAACAAAAGTGGCAGTCAGAGAAATCAACGGTTTAAATCAAACGTGGCCACAGTAAATAATAATTCTAATAGGTCTAAGAGCGTTAAAAAAACAAGCCTGAAGGCTTTGTATCTTAATGCGAGGAGCATTTGTAATAAGGTGGATGAATTGGCTGCGCAAATAGAGGTAAACGAATATGATTTGGTTGGGATTACGGAAACATGGCTCAAGGATGGCCAAGACTGGGAACTCAACATCCAGGGGTATTCGATATTCAGGAAAGATAGGCAAAAAGGAAAGGGAGGTGGGGTAGCATTACTGGTTAAAGAAGGGATTAATACAATTGCAGTGAAGGATATTAGCTCTGATGATGTGGAATCTGTATGGGTAGAATTGAGAAATACTAAGGGGAAAAAAACATTAGTGGGAGTGGTATATAGACCTCCAAACAGTAAGGCGGAGGTTGGGGATGGCATTAAAAGGGAAATTAAAGAAGCGTGCAATAAGGGCACAGCAGTCATCATGGGTGACTTTAATCTACATATAGATTGGGCCAACCAAATTAGTAACAATACTGTGGAGGATGAATTCCTGGAGTGTTTACGGGATGGTTTCCTGGACCAATATGTTGAACCAACCAGAGGTCAGGCCATCTTAGACTGGGTATTATGTAACGAGAAAGGATTAATTAGCAATCTTGTTGTACAAGGCCCCTTGGGTCGGAGCGATCATAATATGATCGAATTCTTCATTAAGATGGAGAATGAAGTCGTTGACTCAGAGACAAGGGTCCTCAATTTAAATAAAGGAAACTACGATGGTCTGAGGAGCGAGTTGGGTAGGGTTGATTGGGGAATGGCACTCAAAGGGTTGATGGTGGATAGGCAATGGCAAACATTTAAAGACCAAATGGATGAGCTACAGAATTTGTTCATCCCAGTTTGGCATAAAAATAAAACAAAAAAGGTGACTCAACCGTGGGTAACAAGGGAAATTAGGGATAGCATGCGATCCAAGGAGAGGACATATAAATTGGCAAGAAAAAGCAATAATCCTGAGGATTGGGAGCAGTTTAGGAGTCAACAAAGGAGGACAAAGGGATTAATTAAGAAAGGGAAAATAAAATATGAGAGCAAGCTAGCAGGGAACATAAAAACTGACTGTAAAAGCTTTTATAGATATGTGAAGAGAAAAAGATTGGTGAAGTCAAGCGTAGGTCCCTTACAGTCAGAATCAGGGGAATTTATAATGGGAAACAAGGAAATGGCAGACCAACTAAATACATACTTTGGTTCTGTCTTCACAAAGGAGGACACAAATAACCTCCCAGAGATGTCGGGGAACATAGGGTCTAATGTGAGGGAGGAACTGAAAGAAATCAGTATTTGTAGGGAAATGGTGTTAGGAAAATTGATGGGACTGAAGGCCAATAAATTCCCAGGGCCTGATGGTCTACATCCCAGGGTACTTAAGGAAGTGGCCCTAGAGATAGTAGATGCATTGCTGGTCATCTTCCAGAACTCGATAGACTCTGGAACAGTACCCATGGATTGGAGGGTAGCTAATGTTACCCCACTATTCAAAAAAGGTGGTAGAGAAAAAGCAGGGAATTATAAACCGGTAAGCCTGACATCGGTAGTGGGGAAAATGCTTGAGTGTATTATAAAAGATGTAATATCAGAGCACTTGGAAAGCAGTGACAGGATCGGACAAAGTCAACATGGATTTACAAAAGGTAAATCATGCTTGACTAATCTACTGGAATTGTTTGAGGATGTAACTGGTAAAATAGATAAGGGAGAACCAGTGGATGTGGTGTATTTGGACTTTCAGAAGGCTTTCGATAAGGTCCCACAAAAGAGATTAGCGTGCAAAATTAAGGCACATGGGATTGGGGGCAAGGTATTGACTTGGACAGAGAACTGGTTGGCGGACAGAAGGCAAAGAGTTGGAATAAACGGGTCGTTTTCCGAGTGGCAGGCAGTGACTAGTGGGGTACCGCAAGGATCGGTCCTAGGACCCCAGCTGTTCACAATATATATTAATGATCTGGACGAGGGAATTGGATGCAATATCTCCAAATTTGCAGATGACACAAAGCTGGGTGGGAGGGTAAGCTGTGAGGAGGATGTCGTGAAACTCCAGTACGATTTGGACAGGTTGGGTGATTGGGCAGAAACATGGCAAATGCACTATAATGTGGATAAATGTGAAGTTATCCACTTTGGTGGCAAAAACAGGAAGGCAGATTATTATTTGAATGGCAATAGATTGGGAGAAGGGGAAGTGCAAAGAGACCTGGGTGTGATTGTGCACCAGTTGCTGAAGGTAAGCATGCAGGTGCAGCAGGCGGTTAAGAAGGCAAATGGTATGTTGGCCTTCGTAGCAAGAGGGTTCAAGTACAAGAACAAGGATGTCTTGCTGCAGTTGTACAGGGCCTTGGTGAGACCGCACCTTGAGTATTGTGTGCAGTTTTGGTCACCTTACCTGAGGAAGGACGTTCTTGCCATGGAGGGAGTGCAGCGAAGATTCACCAGGCTGATACCTGGGATGGCAGGAATGATGTACGAGGAGAGATTGTGTCGATTGGGCTTATACTCACTGGAGTTTAGAAGATTGAGAGGGGATCTCATCGAAACCTATAAAATTCTGTCAGGTCTGGACAGACTAGATGCAGAAAGGATGTTTCTGATGGCCAGGGAGTCCAGAACCAGGGGTCATAGTCTAAGGATAAGGGGTAAGCCATTTAGGACTGAAATGAGGAGGAATTTCTTCACCCAGAGAGTGGTGAACCTGTGGAATTCTCTGCCACAGAGGGTGGTGGAGGCCAGTTCATTAAATATATTCAAGAAAGAGCTGGATATATTTCTTGAGGCTGAAGGGATCAAGGGATATGGGGAGAAGGCAGGGACAGGGTACTGAATTTGGATGATCAGCCATGATCTCATTGAATGGCGGAGCAGGCTCGAAGGGCCGAATGGCCTACTCCTGCTCCTATCTTCTATGTTTCTATGTTTCTAGGCTCAGGATGGCACTGGTGGGGGATGTGAGTGCACATCATCCATCCTCTCAGCTGCAGTGGAAAAGCTGAGAAGACCAAAGTGAGCAAGTGTAAAAGTTAGCACAATGCCATTGGAGTGAACTTGCAATCTGAAGAAGTGCTCCCCAAACTGAGTGGGGGGAAAAGACACTTGAGCCGTTTTAGTACTGAGCTTTAAATGTGAGTGTCATGATCAGTATCGAGGAGCTATTCGCAGGTTATTTCTATCTATAAAAGTCAGTCGATAGCGATCATCACCAGCAACCCTAATTGGCTTTTCCCTTCCCTAACCCAGGGAGCACAGGCACCAATCATAACTCTCCAACTGCATTCCTAGCTGAAATCAGCTAACTCAGCACAGTCTGGGGTTAATCCCTGTTATGTGTATGATCTTTGTGGATCAGTACCACACGAGATGATGCATTTAGCTAATGAAGCTATGAGAAGACCTCATAATATGCCCTTTTAAATTTTTCTCATTGCCAATCTCACGGTTAACAAATCAGCTGCCATCATTTTTTGTTAATTTCCCACATACTATTGAAAGTTGGGAGATTTATGCAGTATCTTTATCTGTCATCCATCATCTAGTCTAGCAGGCAATTGCTCATTATGTAAATAATGATGTAAAACAACCTTCATCATATTTTAACATTCTTCTTAAGTAACTACCTCTCATCAGACAATATATCATCAGACAATTCCTCAGAGAATAGATGTGCTGAGAAATGTCTCAGCATCCTTTACCAATGAATTATGGTCTCAGTAATTAGAAAACACTTAATTAAGTTTCTAAAGACATATCTATCTTGGACAGGAATTGTTAAGAATAGTAATCCCATACAAGTGTCGCCAGAGCTTTTGCTGTACCCAAATGAGGCATTCTTTCTCAATTGCTGAGTACAGTATTTCTTGTTGCAGTGGCTTACTGATTCATAAAAGAACAGGTGCTCCTCCCCACAGTAATTCATCTGACTCAACACAGCGCAAGTGCCACTGTCTGTTGTTACCATGTGGACAGTAAACTCTCGGGAACAATCTATCTTGGTTAGCATTGGGTCTGTACATAAGGCATTTTTCAATTTTACAAATGAGTTTTCCACATGGAAGGATCAGATTAGCTGGTTTGGCTTTGTCTTTCAGTTCAAATCTATGAGCGGCATGGCTATGGTACTATAATTGGGAATGAACCTGCAATCAGGATTGAAGGTTTTTGTGTAATTCTGCTGAACAAAATTCTGCTCCATTTCTATAAATTCGTCAACAGTTAAATGCTTCGCATCTGCAGGGAAAAAAATATTAAAGTTTACAATAAAAATGCAGCATTATTACTAATAGGTTCTGTAATTATATACCTTGTGCTGTGTAAAAAGATTAAAATTTGATGTATCATCTCACATTGTAGATTGCAATAGTTTTCACGACACCATTCATAGGCCCAAAATTAGCGATCGGAGGCTTCCCGCGGGCGGATGCCTCCGACCTGTTAAAAAATCTACGCATTTACCTGGTGGCCTGGGAGGTATGGAGACTTGCGATCCTGGGCCTCTTTGGGTACACGCGGGCGCAGGCGGTTCACAAACTCCCCAGGATCACGTGGGCCGGCCCAACCAATAAAAGAAGGAAACCCCCATTCATACTTATGGGGATTCCGTACGTACGGAACTCCCATAAGTATGAGTGGGGATCACTTAAAAAATACACAAACACATAAAATAATTCTTTTTAAATTACATATTTAAAATTAATTAAAATGCTATTTAATTAAATATTTTAAACGGAAATTAAATTTTTTGAATTTTTTAAAAATATGTTTTAACAGGGCTAAAAATAAACTTACCTTATTGGACAAGGTTTTTAATGTATAAATGAGTGATAAAATGTTATTTTTCTATTACGCCTGCTTTTACCAGGTGTAAGAATTTCACAGGCATTCAGCGGGCGGAAGTTAGGCAAATAGCACAACTCTCCACCCACAGGGGCCCACCTCCCGGGGATGCGGAGGGACTGTCAAGAGGATTCTTGACACATCGCAAGTTTTGGGTTTTAGCTCATGCACTTCGCACGCCTAAACCCGGAACTTGTGTGGCCGCTACGGGCGCGTGTGCACCTCGTACGCACCCGTAGGGGTGGCAAAATACGGCCCATAATGTTTTGCTTTTAAAATGTGGTCAGAATGTCACATGCTATAAGTAATTAATAGTGGTGAAAAATGATTCCCATCTCCTCCCATTCTCATTGTCCCATTACAGCTCTTTGCCAAACTTCAGGCTGTGAAGGCTGAGATCCAGGATCTGCAGGATGAGCATGTGAGGGGGCGACAGGACCTGGAGCACACACAGAATGAACTGACACGAGAGCTTAAACTCAAGTAAGTTACAATATCTATGGAGACTTTACCTCTTCAGTTGCTGACCTCCTTCACAACACTGGGGAGGAGGGGAAATGGCAGAAACGTTTCTCTTTTGGCATTACCCATGTTAGATCTGTGTATCTTAATGTTGTGTCCTTCAATAATCAGACTGCAGGGAACGATTCAACAGGTGTTTACTGAATGAGGGTTACTCTAGAACTAACTCTACAGATCACTACTCAGGGTTTATATACAGGTGTGGTCACTGCCGGCACTACAGTATACAGGAGCTGTAAAAAGTAGTTCTCTCCCTTAAGGTATATATACATTACATACATTACAATTCCTCCCCTTTTAGATTAACAGTACCATAATACTCATTTAACAATTAACATTTTTAATATACAATGTTATATGAAAATAGTCCATTCATATATTCAGTCTCTGGGGAGGCTTCCTGATTCTTTCTGGATAACGCCTTTCCCGAGTGTCTCGCTCTTGGTGCGGAGGCGATTCTAGCACCCTGTCATCAGTTGATTCATCAGCTTCCAATGCTATTGTTTCTGAGATAGATGCGACCTGTACGTCGGGTTCCTCACCAGGTACGTATGGCCAAGACATGGGGTTGACTCGTTCCTGTGACTCTAGGATCTGGTCAGCATGGCGTCTCAAAATGTTCTCCCCAACATCCACTGTGTACATTAGTGGCCCCTGCCATGTGCATATCATTCCTGGTTGCCATTTCTCTGTTCGGTAGTCGCGGGCCAAGACTGGTTGCCCTACATTGAAGCTCCTTGTCGGCTTCTCATTGATGTGCTGGAATTGCTTACTCTCAACATCTCTTCGTACATTTGGTCTGAGCAAATCCAGACGAGATCTCAACCTTCGGTTAAAGAACATCATGGCCGGGGCCTGGTTGGTGACTGCATGTGTCGCATTTCTGTAGGCTAACAGGAAATTGTCCACCTTATGCTGCAGTGGAATGTCATCATCGCACATGGCCTTTACTGCTTTTTTAAAGGTTTGTACGAACCTCTCAGCCAATCCATTTGTGGCTGGATGATACGGGGCGGATGTGTAATGCCTTACCCCATTCCTTTTCATAAATCTTCGAAACTCTTCGGACACAAACTGCGGTCCGTTATCGTGGCAAATCTGCTCTGGCAAGCCGTTCCTGGCAAAAATGGTCTGTAGGACTGCAATAGTTTTCTCCGTGGTGGTGGAGGACATTTTGATCACCTCAGGCCATTTCGAGTGCGCATCCACGGCTATTAAACACATTGAGTCCATGAATGGACCAGCAAAATCAATATGCACCCGTTGCCATGGAGATGAGGGCCACTCCCATGGGTGTAGAGGGGCATGTGGTGGTGCATTTTGGACCTTCTGGCATCCTGAACAGCTCTTTGTCAGGTCCTCGATTTGCTGATCGATCCCCGGCCACCACACATAAGCCCTAGCAAGGCTTTTCATTTTCACCCCTCCCAGATGACCTTCGTGAAGCTCATTGAGCACTCTCTCCCTTAACTTGGGTGGAATTACCACTCGGGATCCACACATCAAGGTCCCCTGGCATACTGACAGCTGTTCTCTTCTGGATGAGAATGCTGGCAACAGTGAGTCGCCATGTGCTGGCCATCCCTTCACCGTCAAATCATATACCCGAGACAGTGTCGGGTCATTTCGGGTCTCCTTCTCTATACCAGCGTTAGTTACTGGCAAGCATTCAATTATAGTCAAATGAAATATTTTGACAGGATCCATTGCTGGTGCTTCCTCCACAGTAGGTAGTGGCAGGCGTGATAGCCCATCAGCGTTTCCATGCTGTTTCGTGCCTTTATACTCGATATCATATTGGTGCGCCCCTAGAAAAAGGGACCACCTTTGTAGCCGTTGCGCAGTCATCACCGGAACGCCCTTCTTTGGATTAAAGATGGAGACAAGTGGTTGGTGGTCAGTCAGCAAGGTGAACTTCTGCCCGTGCAGATAGTGATTGAACTTTTTCACTCCCCACACTAGGCTGAGGGCCTCCCTGTCAATCTGGGCGTAGTTACGCTCGGCTGAGGTTAGTGACCGAGACGCAAAGGCTACTGGCCTCTCCGAGCCGTCCGGGAATTTGTGCGACAGCACCGCTCCAATGCCATAGGGTAATGCATCACACGCCAACCGAATTGGTAGTGCTGGGTTGAAATGAGCCAACACCTCTTTTGATGTGATCAATGCTTTGCTCTTCTGGAAAGCTCGTTTACATTCGTCACTCCACTTCCATGGTACCCCCGTTTGCAGTAGGGTGTTCAATGGGTGTAGCACGGTAGACAAATTCGGCAAGAACTTATGGTAGTAGTTCACCAGCCCGAGGAACGACCTCAGTTGTGACACATTTTCCGGTGCTGGAGCCTTGACTACTGCCTCAATCTTTTCAGGGGACTTATGTAACCCCTCTTTATCAATAACGTGGCCACAATACGAGATCTGCTTCTGGAAAAACTCGCATTTGTGACGATTAGCTCGGAGCCCATATTCCTTCAATCTAGTGAGCACCTGCTCCAGGTTGGCGAGGTGATCACTGTCATTTTCGCCCGTGACCAGGATGTCGTCCAAATAACACTGGGTCCCTGGAATCCCTTGCAGGACTTGTTCCATTGCCCTTTGCCAAATAGCCGGAGCTGATGCTACCCCGAACACCAGCCGGTTGTATTGGTAGAGACCTTTATGAGTGTTGATCGTGAGGTACTGTTTCGAGGCTTCTTCTACCTCTATTTGCAGGTACGCCTGGGCCAGATCAATCTTAGTGAAGCGTTTCCCTCCAGATAGCGAGGCAAAAATATCTTCAATCCGCGGAAGCGGATATTGTGCAGTGTGAAGGATTGGGTTCACTGTCACCTTAAAGTCCCCACAGATGCGAACCTTCTTTGGTTCCCCAGGCGTATTACTCAACGACCTCTTCATTACAGGAACGATGGGTGTAGCCCACTCACTCCAGTCCACTTTGGACAGTGCTCCTGAACGTTCCAAACCTTCCAGCTCTGCTTCGACGGCTGGGCGGATCGCATAAGGTACCGGTCTGGCCTTAAAAAACTTTGGACTTGCATTTTCCTCTATTTTGATCGTCGCTGTTATGCCTTTTAGTGTTCCGAGTCCCTGCTGGAACACTTCTTGTGCATCAGTTAGCATTTTTGACAGTCGTCCAGGTGTGACGTCGTCATCCTTTTTGGCATCTACAGTCAGTGCTTGTATGGAATGCCAATCTAGCTGTATCTTCCGGATCCATTCACGTCCTAGTAGTGGTGGTCCTCCATCTGGCAATACATATAGGTCCATTTTTGGTGTTTCCTTGCCGTTATATATAACGCTCACCCTTATTTTTCCTTTGGGGTAGACTTTTTCCCCGTGTACGTCGTCAAGACAATCTTTGTATCTCTCAAGGGTATATGTGAGAATAGCCGCTTGTAGTCCCTTCGGTTTATGACTGTTAGGGCTGATCCTGTGTCCAATTCCATTTTCACTTGGACTCCTGCTATCTTGAGCGTGACCCAGATAGTTTGGTGATCCTCCGTTTTGATCACATTATGTACTTTCAGACAACCCAGCTCCTTGCTTCCGGAGTCTGTATCACTTTTCTGTTCGTCTGAACTACTCTCCGTCACCTTATGTACCTTCTTGTACTTCTCCTGTGGAGATTTCTTGCTGCTGGTTTTCTTTCCCGACCTGCAGACTCTTGCTATGTGTCCTACTTTTCCACACTGTCTGCACACTTTGTCCTTGAACCAGCAATCATTATGGTCGTGTGTTGTTCTGCCGCAGCGATAGCACTTCACTGTTCCGTATGACATTTCATTTGTGCCATATTCTTGCGGTCTCCGTTGTATCTCTGCAGCGCCCCATGCGGCTGCTTCATGTGATACTGCAATGCTGAAAGCCTTGTCCAGCGTAAGATCCTTTTCTGATAGAAGCCGTTTCTGGGTTCCTTCACTTTGAAGCCCACACACAAACTTGTCCCTTAAAGTATCTGCTTGTCCCGTTCCAAACTGGCAATGTTTTGATAGCTCGCGCAGTTCCGTTAAATACTCAGCATTACTTTCATCTTTATGCTGGTTCCTTTTGTGAAACTTAAATCTTTCTGCTATCAGCAGTGGTGTGGGGTTTAAGTGGTCCTGTAGGATTGACACTATGTTTTCAAAATCCTTTTCTACTGGCTTCTCTGGGGTTACTAGGTTTCGTAGTAAGCCATACATTTTTGCACCCATTGAATTCAACAATACCAGCGCCTTCTTGTCATCTGGCACTTCATTCGCCTTGCAGTATACTTCTATGCATTCGACATATGTCGTCCAATCTTCGACTTCATTGTCGAACGCTGTGATACTGCCACTCTTCGGCATTTTTGGGTGTGGTTAGACTGGCTTAAAATGGCGTCTCCCGCACTTTCCTTTCTTCCCCGCTGCGGCTTAAAATGGTGTCTCCCGCGCTTTCCTTTCTTCCCCGCTGCGGCTTAAAATGGCGTCTCCCGCGCTGCTGCCAACGCCGCTCTCGGCTGTCCTCATGGCAAATGGCGACGCTCTGTGGGTTTCGTGCGCTGCTGCTGCCAATGCCGCTCTCTGCGGTCCTCGTGGCAATGGCAGCGCCTCGCGTTTACCTGCGCGCCTCTCTCCCCCGTTGACGCTGCTCGGCCCTTGAACACCGGCTGCGCTCTGCTCTCTCTCATCTCTCTCCCCGTTGACGCCGCTCGGTCCTGAACACCGGCTGCGCCCTGTGCGCTCTGCCCTCATTCTCTCCCCCGTCGACGCTGCTCGGCCTTTTTCTGTGCCACTCAGTCGGGCTCTAGCCGCCGCTGTCCGGGAAGGTTCTGCGCAGTACCTGTTGCCAGCCCATTTCGCTGGACCACCGTGACTGGAAAGCCAAGCCTGGCTCTCGACAGCCTCCCCTGCGATGCTCAAATCTCCGCTGGATGACTGGGCGGTTGCCCGTGGTCGACGCCCATGCTTCTGGACTCGACCTCCTTCCACTGTTCTCCAGGAGCGAATCCCTGGGAGGTGATGCAGAGTTGCAGGTAGGTTCGAATCTGTGTCGTCGCCAATGTTAGATCCGTGTATCTTAATGTTGTGTCCTTCAATAATCAGACTGCAGGGAACGATTCAACAGGTGTTTACTGAATGAGGGTTACTCTAGAACTACCCGTACAGATCACTACTCAGGGTTTATATACAGGTGTAGTCACTGCTGGTACTACAGTATACAGGAGCTGTAAAAAGTAGTTCTCTCCCTTAAGGTATGTATACATTATATACATTACAACCCAGGATCTGTGTACATCATTTTCTGTTGGGTACCTAAACCAGAAATACTATTGCTGTTATCCTAAGTTCAGCAGTAATTACTGTCTCCTCCTGATATTCCAATTTTAAAAGTGCTTTAGTAATAATGACCTTGATGAGTTCAAAATTTGTAATGTTTTGAAAACACAACTTCTTGAAATGGCTGGAGGTTCTTCTTGGCACCCAGGACCTTGGTTGTCTGATTTCATAGCAATCGGGCAGTTTTAGTCTCTTATTAAAACAACAGCAGCTTGCATTCATATAGCACCTGTAACATAGACAAATATCCTAAGGCATTTTACCAAGGTGTACTCCAAAAAATGGATGCCGAGCCAAAGAAGGAGACCCTAGGAGGGATGAGGAGAATCTTAAAGGAGGAGAGGATGTTAGTGCAGTTTAGAGAGGGAATTTCAGAGCTTGGGGCCTAGGCACCTGTAGACAAAGTTGCCAATGTTATGGCAAAGTGGGGGGTTGCACAAGATGCTAAAGGAAGTGGCCCTAGAGATAGTAGATGCATTACTGGTCATCTTCCAGAACTCGATAGACTCTGGAACGGTACCCATGGATTGGAGGGTAGCTAATGTCACCCCACTATTCAAAAAAGGTGGTAGAGAAAAAGCGGGGAATTATAGACCGGTAAGCCTGACATCGGTAGTGGGGAAAATGCTAGAGTCTATTATAAAAGATGTAATAGCAGAACACTTGGAAAGCAGTGACAGGATCGGACAAAGTCAACATGGATTTACAAAAGGTAAATCATGCTTGACTAATCTACTGGAATTTTTTGAGGATGTAACTGGTAAAATAGATAGGGGAGAACCAGTGGATGTGGTGTATTTGGACTTTCAGAAGGCTTTCGATAAGGTCCCACACAAGAGATTAGCGTGCAAAATTAAGGCACATGGGATTGGGGGCAAGGTATTGACTTGGATAGAGAACTGATTGGCGGACAGAAGGCAAAGAGTTGGAATAAACGGGTCGTTTTCCGAGTGGCAGGCAGTGACTAGTGGGGTACCGCAAGGATCGGTCCTAGGACTCCAGCTGTTCACAATATATATTAATGATCTGGACGAGGGAATTGGATGTAATATCTCCAAATTTGCAGACGACACAAAGCTGGGCGGGAGGGTAAGCTGCGAGGAGGATGTCAGGAAACTCCAGTACGATTTGGACAGGTTGGGTGATTGGGCAGAAACATGGCAAATGCACTATAATGTGGATAAATGTGAGGTTATCCACTTTGGTGGCAAAAACAGGAAGGCAGATTATTATTTGAATGGCAATAGATTGGGAGAAGGGGAAGTGCAAAGAGACCTGGGCGTCCTTGTGCACCAGTCGCTGAAGGTAAGCATGCAGGTGCAGCAGGCGGTTAAGAAGGCAAATGGTATGTTGGCCTTCGTAGCAAGAGGGTTCAAGTACAGGAACAAGGATGTCTTGCTACAGTTGTACAGGGCCTTGGTGAGACCACACCTTGAGTATTGTGTGCAGTTTTGGTCACCTTACCTGAGGAAGGACGTTCTTGCCATGGAGGGAGTGCAGCGAAGATTCACCAGGCTGATACCTGGGATGGCAGGAATGACGTATGAGGAGAGATTGTGTCGATTGGGCTTATACTCACTGGAGTCTAGAAGATTGAGAGGGGATCTCATCGAAACCTATAAAATTCTGTCAGGTCTGGACAGACTAGATGCAGGAAGGATGTTTCTGATGGCTGGGGAGTCCAGAACCAGGGGTCATAGTCTAAGGATAAGGGGTAAGCCATTTAGGACTGAAATGAGGAGGAATTTCTTCACCCAGAGAGTGGTGAACCTGTGGAATTCTCTGCCACAGAGGGCGGTGGAGGCTAGTTCATTAAATATATTCAAGAATGAGTTGGATATATTTCTTGAGGCTAAAGGGATCAAGGGATGTGGGGAAAAGGCAGGGACAGGGTACTGAATTTGGATGATCAGCCATGATCACATTGAATGGCGGAGCAGGCTCGAAGGGCCGAATGGCCTACTCCTGCTCCTATCTTCTATGTTTCTATGTCTATGTAAAGTCAGAGGAACGGAGAGTTCGGGGGTGGTGGGGGGCAGGTGCAGGGCTGGAAGAGGTTACAGAGATGGGAAGGATTGAGGCATGAAGTGATTTAAATAGAAAAATTAGAATTTTAAATTTGAGATGTTAAAGGATTAGGACCCAATGTAGGTCAGCAAGGAGAAAGGTGATGGGTGTGCATGACTTGGCGGGTGATAGGATTTGGGTTGGAGGAAATTGTGGTTCATCCAAGATTGGATGTTGGACAAGCAGTCTGACAACACAGAAAGAGGAGATGAGTTGAGAGAAGTGGTGGAGAGCTAGGTCCACAGCATATATGTGGAAACTGACCCTGTGTCTGAGTGAAACGATGTCATCAAAGAGCAGCATGTAACCCTTGCTGGAGATGCTCTGGCTATGATCAGATAAGTAAGAGTGGAACTAAACAAGCGCATTTCCACTGAGCTGGACAACAAAGGAGAGACATTGGAGGAAGATGGCATGATTGACTATGTCAGTGGCTTCAGAGAGGACAAGGAGGGATAATGCACCACAGTTACAGAGGGTGTCATTTGTGACTTTGAATAGGGCTGCTTTGGCGCTATAGCATGTGCGGAAACCTCATTGGCGAGATACAAACGGAGTTACAGCAAAGGTGGGCATGGATTTGAGAGGCGGCAATACACTCAATAACTTTAGAGATGCAAGGGACTTTGGAGATGGAGTGATAGTTTGCAAGTATAGTGTGGTCAGGAGTGGGTTTTTTGAGGAGAGCAGCACTGACAGCAGTTTTGAAAGGTAAGTGTGGAGATGGAACCATTTGCAACATCAGTCAGCATGGGGAGCAGAAAGGTAGGCTGGTGGTCAGCAGTTATGGGGGAATGGGATCAAGGAGCAGATGGGTCTCCAGATGAGCTTGGAGAGGGCATGAGAGGAGATGGGAGAGAAACAGCACTGAAGGTGGCAATTCGACCTATCAGGTCTGCGCTGGCTCTTTTGAAAACCAATCCCACTCCCCTGCTCTTTCCCCATATTCCAACAATTTTTTCTCCTTCAAGTATTTATCTAATACCCCTTTGAAGGCTACTATTGATTCCGTATCCACCACCCTTTCAGGCAGTGCATTCCAAATCCTAACCATTCATTGCGTAAAATAGTTTCCCCTCATGTCGCCACTGGTTCTTTTGCCAATCACCTTAAATCTGTGCCCTCTTGTTATCGACCCTTCAGCCATTAGAAACAATTTCTCTTTACCCCTTCATGATTTTAAACACCTCTATCAAATCTCCTCTTAGCCTTCTCTGCTCTAAAGAGAACAACCCCAGCTTCTCTAGTCTATCAACGTAACTCTAATCCCTCATCCCTGGAACCATTCTAGTAAAATCAACTGAGAGCTATTTGGTGATATACACATACTTGGCCCCAGATTATCCATACTGGTAAGTGATAACTGATTCAGATTTCACTCAGCGTCAGACTTGTATGTTTAAAAGGAAAAACTTCCTAGTTTACCACCCTTTTCTCCTCTCCCTCCCAGCCTAGGACACTGAGCACAATTGTATGTAGCACCCATCCCATCACCCAAACTGAGATCAGCGAATTCAACTGGAGATCAAACCTGGGACCTCCCTGGTTTGTATAGCTCAGCTCCACACTAAGCACTGCAACTAACAACTGAGCCACTAGGAGAGTATTACAATATTTATTTGTAAAAATATTTAAAAATTTAAATTGGATATCATCAGCCTTGTTATGAGCATGGAAACCTCTTAATTGAAAGAAACTCTTATAAGAAAAATATACTTGGCTCTAATTTTGTTTACTAATTAAATACTAATATTTATGTAGTTAGGCTTGAATAATAAGGCTTGCCGAATATAAGGAACAGGCCCTGGTTAATAGCTCATCTAATTAAGGGAGCCAAATGAACAGGAACCCAAGTGATTCTTTGCAGAAGATTTGGTTATATTAATCCTTTAAACAGTGGTCAATCTCTGCCAGTTATCTGATTTTCCATAAACTTCTGAGTATTATAAAGTACAGTAATAGATATGTACTTAGCCATAGAATATGCATTCACTCGCAGCATACAGCACACACTTGGGGCTGGATATTAACTCGGAGACGGGGAGGGAGTGGGGGGGCTGGATTGAGGTCGGGAAACCTGGAAGAACGGGTTTCCCTCAGGCCCTGCTGATTTTAACGGCAGGACCTGGTTAGCATTTTTTGTCTCCATTTCCCAGCCACAGCCAGCCAAATAAAGAAGCTGGCTGGCTGTCAGGCGGGGTAGGTCTTCGGCACCAGGCTGCAGCCTGGGAGCAGAGAGGAGGAAGGGAGGGATTGGGGAGGCCAGGGTTAGTGGGGGGAAGATCAGAGTCCTGAGCCGGGGGAGATCGAGGAGGACGGGAGAGTGGGAGGAAGATTGGAGTTCGCAAGCAACATCGGGGAGGCCACAAGGAAGATCGGAGGCCAGAGCAGGGGGGAGATCGGAAGGATCGGGGGGGTGAGATCGGAAGGGTTGGGTGGGTGTATGATCATGGAGGATTGGTGAAGCAGGTAAGCTGGATCCAGCAGGTAAGTGGAAAGGCACTCGCCACCTGGATCCAGCAGTCCTCGCCTCCCTTTAGCCGTCAGGGTTCCCGAGGCCTGGGAAACCTGGCTGTCCAGGGTTAAATTTAAAATGGTGGATAAATATGAGGCATGCAGCCTCATCATGATATTTAAATTGCCAACCCGCCTCCTGCAAGCGGGTTGGTTGTCCGCCCCCATCCCGCCTCCGTTAAAACCGAAAGTAGGCGGGTTGGATGCAGGTTGGGGCCGGGATTCAGATTTTTAACATTTTAACATTCCACCCGACCAAACCCGCCCATTTTTGGGGGTTAAAATTCCCTCCTTAAAGACTGTATAGCCATTTGTTTTTATGGTGCTGTTGACCCCTTTCACGTCTCAGAAAGTGCAAAGATCTGTTTATCTAGTTTCTTTTTTGTAACCAGTTGTGATGTAACATGTGCCTAAAATGATTAATTTAAAGTTATTAGAATTTCATGTTGTAAATAAGATCATCCCAAACTGACTATAAAAAATTGAATTCATGTAAGAATTCTAGTCCTAAAGTGTTGTTTTATAACAATTGCCCTGGTGCAGCGACAGTAATAAAAGCCATTCCATTGGGACAGTTGTCATTGCATTTCTTTTGTTCAAAAGTTCGCTATCTTACGAGCTTAGCGCCAACTGTGTGATTAAGGTCATTGAATTGGTGGCACAGTGACATGTCTTTGCCACTCCTGAAGTTATTACTGTAGTGAAAGAGGATTTAGAAGGACTCGGCCGTGACAGGGCAGTTCTGGGATTAAACTAACCCCAGAAGAATTCACTAATTCCTTATGCCACCATTGTAATCTGTGGGGGATGTTGAGCAGCAATGCTGTCACATTAAAGCATATTCTATCAAGTATATTCTATCATCACTTCAGGCATGGAGCATCATTTGGTACCAGGCCTTGCATTTTCTACATACTGGGGGAATGGCCCAGGACACACCCGTCGTGTCTGCAGGTAGTTCTGGGTTGAACTGGGTTTTAGTCACGGATGCCATAATTATACTGAAAAATCATCCACATCTCTATTTGCACAAGGAAATACAAACACTATACAGTAGTGTATTCAGTCCAGTGAATAGGATATCACTTTTGTGTCTTGGCATTAAAGACCACTGTAGTGTCTGGCTATCATCAGTGCTAATAACAGTACGAATTCTGCCCACAGACTCAGCCCTCTCTAACCTCACACATTTAAATCACCCACAAATTTAAACCACGGAGCCGATTTTAACCCTACCCACCTGGCAAAAGCCAGGCAGGTGGGCAGTTGAAACTCACTTACTTGCACTAATCCCGTTGCCTTCTCGCCATCTTAACCATGATGCCCTACCTGACTGGGACCATTTCTCTGGGTCCCCAGCGGTGGTCTCATGCCGCCCAAAATCCCGCTCCTGTCCACTCGCCGCTGGGTTCAGGAGGGAGACTGACCGGACCTATGCAGATGAGGCTTGGGCGTTAGAATCTCGTGGGCCTCGTGCTGTGGAGGGCCAGACCATTTGCTGTCTACCGCAGCCCGCATGACTTCCGGCCGA
Source organism: Somniosus microcephalus (assembly GCF_052327205.1). Taxonomy (NCBI): domain Eukaryota; kingdom Metazoa; phylum Chordata; class Chondrichthyes; order Squaliformes; family Somniosidae; genus Somniosus; species Somniosus microcephalus. Next base: position 103,963,019 of record NC_140995.1, on the reverse strand, counting down.
CAGTTAAAATTAGGGTTTAAGTCATTGGTGCAATAAGCTTTTTGTTAATGAAAACATAAATTCCCTCCAAGTTATTGTTAAATGATGGTGTTTTCTACAAATGATCCCACTTCGGACCTCTGTGAAGAACTTGGTAAACCCATTATACTTATGATTCGCAGTTTCAAATGTCAGCTTACACTAGTATTTGAAGCCATAAATCATAGCTAAGTGAATTGAGAGTCATTTTCACTGTGCTTGCAATCTCCACTAGAATATTGCATTCTGGACAGAATAATAAGTGTTTTAGTTCTCGGCTCCACTTCTGAGCTCCTTGTATAACTAAGTGCACAAGAAACATATTATAATCAACATGTTCAGGATGAGAGGCATCAACAGTCCAATTCTTGTATAAAACACCGAGCTGCTAAATTTGTCATCATTGCACCCATTTTATACCCATAGAATGGGCGCAATGATGTTGAATTTATGCCCCAGTAACTTTCATATAAATTAAATGGAAGTCATAGACAGGCTAATAAGATTCAAAAACAAATAAATCACAGGGATAGGTGATACATATCACAGAGGAGTAAGAAAGACGGGAGGAGATTTGAGAGGCAGTGACGGTCATTAGGAGGGAGTCGTTGGACACTGGGAGAGGTATCAGTTGGTTGAAAATAGGCGAACATGGTTCCCATTTTCAAAGAGCGGCAAAACAGATGCAGGCAACTACAGATCTATTAATTTTATAACACTATCATGTAAAATAATGGAATTGAATATCAGGAGTAAACTTGAGGATTATCTGTACAATAATAACCTAATAAACAATAGTCAACATGAATTCAGAAAGCGAAGATCTTACCTGACCCACCTCCTTGACTTTTTTGAGAAAGTGTCGTCCCAAGTGGATTGAGGTAAGCCCTTCGATGCAGTGTACCTAGATGTTGAAAAAAACATTTGACACAATTACACACAAAAGGTTACTGGTTAAGCTCAGTGCAGTGGCAACACCTTAGAAAAGGATAATAAATTGTCTGCAGGTGTTAATACTAGTTCAAGGAATCTGTCAGAAAGTGGAGAGGTGTTGAGTGGGGTGCCTCAGGGATCAGTATTGGGACCACTACTGTTTCTAATTTACATCAATAACTGGAATTCAGAAATTCAATGCAGATTGGTCAAGTTTGTAGATGAACCCAACTAGGAGGGGCAGATCCTGAAGAGGCAACTTGGAAAAGACAAAATATGTAATTGGGTGGAAAATGACAGATGAAATTCAATACAGGTGAGCGTATGGTACTGCACATAGGCGAATAGAAAATGAGCAGTGTGTACTTCATGAATGTGTTGAAATAGCAAAAGAGAGTCAGGGGTCCTAGTAGATTCAACGCTTGACATGTTCAACCACGACAGAGCAGCGAGCCACAAAGCTAATCAAATGCTGAAGTGCATTGCTAGAAGAGTAGAGTACAGTTCAGAAGAAGTCATGCTCAAACTGTAGTGCGCTGGTCAGACATACCTTGAGTACTGTTTCCAATTCTGGTCACCAGGACACAAGGAAGATTTTTAAGATTTGGAGGCAGTACAGAAAAGAGCCAGAAACCTGATCCCCTTTGTGTCAGACGTATAAGGAAAGACTGGAGAAATTTGAACTTTTCAACTTTGAAAGGAGACATCTGAGAGTTGATCTTATAGAGGGACATAAGGTAATAAATGGTATGGAAAGATAACTCCAGACAGTTACTTCAAACTAAATTGCAAGAGTAGAGCAAAGATACATGAGATCAAATTGGTGAAAGGCAAATTTAGGACTTATGTCAGGAAGCTCTCTGACACAAAAAGTTATTAACACATGGAATGGATTTTGTAATGTATGTACCTTTAAGGGGGAGAACTACTTTTTACAGCTCCTGTATCCTGTAGTACCGGCAGTGACCACACCTGTATATAAACCCTGAGTAGTGATCTGTACAGTCAGTTGCAGTTTGAACCCTCATTTAGTAAACACCTGTTGATCGTTCCCTGCAGTCTGTTGTCTGATTATTGAAGGACACAACATTAAGATACACGGATCTAACATTGGCGACGACGCAGATTCAAACCTACCTGCAACTCTGCATCACCTCCCAGGGATTCGCTCCCGGAGAACAGTGGAAGGAGGTCGAGTCCAGAAACACGGGCATCGACCACGGGCAACCGCCCAGTCGTCCAGCAGAGATTTGAGCATCGCAGGGGAGGCTGTCGAGAGCCAGGCTTGGCTTTCCAGTCACGGTGGTCCAGCGAAACGGGCTGGCAACAGGTACTGCGCAGACCCTTCCCGGACAGCGGCGGCTAGAGCCGACCGAGCGGCACAGAAAAAGGCCGAGCAGCGTCGACGAGGGAGAGAGAGAGGGCAGAGCGCACAGGGCGCAGCTGGTGTTCAGGACCGAGCGGCGTCAATGGGGAGAGAGACGAGAGAGAGCAAAGCGCAGCCGGTGTTCAAGGGCCGAGCAGCGTCAACGGGGGAGAGAGGCGCGCAGGAAAACGCGAGGCGCTGCCATTGCCACGAGGACCGCAGAGAGCGGCATTGGCAGCAGCGCACGAAACCCACAGGGCGTCGCCATTTGCCACGAGGACCGCTGAGAGCGGCGTTGGCAGCAGCGCGGGAGAAGCCATTTTAATCCGCAGCGGGGAAGAAAGGAAACCGCGGGAGACGCCATTTTAAGCCGCAGCAGGGAAGAAAGGAATGCGCGGGAGATGCCATTTTAAGCCAGTCTAACCACACCCAAAAATGCCGAAGAGTGGCAGTATCACAGCGTTCGACAATGAAATCGAAGATTGGACGACATATGTCGAACGCATAGAAGTATACTGCAAGGCGAATGAAGTGCCAGATGACAAGAAAGCGCTGGTATTGTTGAATTCAATGGGTGCAAAAACATATGGCTTACTACGAAACCTAGTAACCTCAGAGAAGCCAGTAGAAAAGGATTTTGAAAACACAGTGTCAATCCTACAGGACCACTTAAACCCCACACCGCTGCTGATAGCAGAAAGATTTAAGTTTCACAAAAGGAACCAGCATAAAGATGAAAGTAATGCTGAGTATTTAACGGAACTGCGCAAGCTATCGAAACACAGCCAGTTTGGAACGGGACTAGCAGATACTTTAAGGGATAAGTTTGTGTGTGGGCTTCAAAGTGAAGGAACCCAGAAACGGCTTCTATCAGAAAAGGATCTTACGCTGGACAAGGCTTTCAGCATTGCAGTATCACACGAAGCAGCAGCACGGGGCGCTGCAGAGATACAACGGAGACCGCAAGAATATGGCACAAATGCCTCCGCACCAAGAGCGAGACACTCGGGAAAGGCGTTATCCAGAAAGAATCAGGAACCCTCCCCAAAGACTGAATTTATAAATAGACTATTTTCAGTTAATGTTGCATGTTAAAAGTGTTAATTGTAATTAGTTTGATATTTCATTGTTAAATGAGTGTTATGGTACTGTTAATCTAAAAGGGGAGGAATTGTAATGTATGTACCTTTAAGGGGGAGAACTACTTTTTACAGCTCCTGTATCCTGTAGTACCGGCAGTGACCACACCTGTATATAAACCCTGAGTAGTGATCTGTACAGTCAGTTGCAGTTTGTACCCTCATTCAGTAAACACCTGTTGATCGTTCCCTGCAGTCTGTTTTCTGATTATTGAAGGACACAACATTAAGATACACGGATCTAACAGATTTCCAAGTAGGGACAAAAAAGCTAGAATTATTTTAGAAACAGTTGGATGGTGCAGTGGGGACCCTGGGGTCTGTCTGAATGGATGAACAAAAATGCTGAAAGGCCATACTGATTAGTATTTATTTTGTGATCTAGCCACTGTTTTTTTGTTTCCTGCCTCTTGACCTATTACCGCCATCTTTTCCAGATACTAACAACTCCAACAACTTTCCTTGTGCCTCCTGAATGATGTGCCCCTCAGTGTCATATTTCTTTCTTTTCTTCTAGCTCAAGGATCTTCTCCTTCTTCTTGTCCCAACTAATTTTCAATCTGTGTCTGTAGCATCATCATTCAAATGCCTCAAGTCTTCTTCTTACTTCTGGATTCAAGGTCCAGTTTTCACATCTGTATCATGCTGTTGAGCACATATAACACTTAATCATTCTACTTCTTATCACCAGCTTAATTTTATGACTGCACAGAAACACTTTCATGCTGTTAAATGTCTCTTTTACAATTGTTATTCTCTGTTTAACTTCTTCGTTGCTTCAGCCATCTGATGTTATTAAACTGTTGAAGTAAACAATTGTATTGGCTTGCTCTATGTCCATTTTATTCACTCCAAGGTCAGGTTATGGGGGTCCTCTTTCTTTGTGGTTTACCTTTGTCTTCTTCGCATTTATTTTTGATCCATATTGCAAGTCTTGCTGACGTATTTGCTGAAATATTTTGTAATTTATCCTTTGTCTCTGTAATCAGTACTTTATCAGTACTCTACTGCACCCCATGATTAATGCAATAAAAATTGTCCCAAGGTTTGATGCTATGAAAATAAGAAATAGGAGCAGGAGTAGTCCATACAGCCCCTCGAGCCTGCTCCGCCATTCAATAAGATCATGGCTGATCAGCGACCTCAACTCCACTTTCCCACCCGATCTCCATATCCCTTGATTCCCATGGAGTCCAAAAATCTATCCATCTCAACCTTGAATATACTCAAAGACTCAGCATCAACAGCCCTCTGGGGCAGAGAATTCCAAAGATTCGCAACCCTCTGAGTGAAGGAATTCCTCCTCATCTCAGTCTTAAATGGCCTTCCCCTTATCCTGAGACTGTGCCCCCGAGCTCTAGACACTCCAGCCAGGGGAAACAACCTGTACAACATAAGGGGGCAAAATTCAAAACTTCCTTCAGCTCATCGCATGTCTTTGTCTTATTCAGGTACCTGATTATTGAAAATTTTATTCCACCTGAAGAGAAAAACAAGATCATGAACCGGCTGTGTTTTGACTGTGAGGAGGATCAGTGGAAATTCCTGCCTCTGGTGCCTGCTGAAAAGTAAGTGTGATGTGGTTCATGTCGCAGAACATGTCCTCTTTAAGTTAAAAAAACATTCTGAATTAGGGGAATGTTGAAGTAAGAAAGGAAAGCAAATTCCTAACTTCCAGCAGAGTAGATGATTTCCTTAACCTTAATTGTAACTTAAGTTTTGAGAACTTGGGGATAATTTTTCCAACTTCACACTCCTGGAGGGGAACCTTTCATGCTGGGAGCACATGTTCGATTCAGGCACAACATGCTCCCAATGTTCCAATATGTGCCAACACCAGGCAAGCCTCCTTGCTAGAAGTGCTAAGTAGAAAAATTATTCCCCGTATTTGTGTTACATAGAATTATACAGAAATTACAATACGTAACTGGGTCTTCGACCAAACCAGTCGATGCTCGTGTTTATCGTTCACATGAGCAAAAGTCCTACTCCCATTTTCCCACCCTGTTCCCGCAACCCCGTATCCCTCATTCCTTCAAGCACCTATGTAACCTAGTCTTAAATGTTGATATGGTCTCCACTTCAATTACTAACTCAACTAGTGAATTCCACAGCCTCACAACCCTCTATGTAAAGCGATTTCTCCTGCTGTCTGTCCTAAAGCTCTTCTATGATCCTTCAACCACTGGAAACAGTTTGTTTCGATCTATCCTGTCCCATCCCTTCATAATTTTAAACACCTCAATCAAATCTCACCCATAATTCCTTTATTCTAACAAAAACAGTCCCAATTTTTCAGGTATTTCTTTGCATTTGTATCTCCTCGTACCAGGCAGCATCTGAGTGAATCAGCGCTATAGCTTCTTGGCTGCCTCAATATCCCTCCTATTGTATGGAGCCCAAAATTGCGCACAGTTCTTGTACTGGCCTCGCTAGAGGTGCTCCTATCTAGTTATCCAGCAAGTTAAACACTTATTCAAAATAATTCCTCGTGAAGCCGTTTGCTGTTTGAAGCTTTACTTGAACAAATTTGTGAAACTGTAAACAAAGACAAAGTATGTTTTGTACATAAACTGAGTACTATACATTCGATATTACATAAGATATAAACATATTTACAACAGTAGAATAGACTAATTGTATAACTAACTAACATTTGGAATAACTTCTGTAACTATCAAATATTAACCTTTTGTAAACATAGTGTTATCGAAATGCTACTCTGACAACGTTGCTATTATGCTAACAAACAAAGATACTCACAGATATTGCGCTTGGCCTAACATAGAAGATCAGATTACATTGGATTGTGAATCCCTCATGGAATTCTCCATTACTCAAGCCAGGTTCTTCCTGGAATTCTACTTCCTGGAATTCTACTTCCTGGGTCACACAGGAAGAAAGGTAGAAAGGTCAAATGACCTCTCACACAGGAAGAAAGGTAGAAAGGTCAAATGACCTCTGTGGCACACAAACACTGCTAACACATAACCACCACCAGAGGGTGCTATCTGCATATAAAATGGTCCATCAGTCCAGAACAGTTCTCCAACAAACAAGTTAATGCGGGGAATTGTAACATGGGTGAGTGGGTAGGAGTGGGGGGGTCAAATGGCCAAATATTCGAGGCATGTTGGGAAGCCGGCTCCAATCCGCTGACTTCCGGGTTTTACCCGAGGCGGGACAAGGGGCGGGCAGCCAACCTGCTCCCAGGAGCTGGGTTGGCATTTTAAATATGTTAAGTAGGTTGGAAGCCTCGGATTTAATCTGCTGTGCAGGTTTTACAGTGGCCGGCTGAGTTTCCTGGACCTCGGAAAAGCCGGCAGCTGCAGCAAGACGAGGACAGTCTCAGGGAGCACTCCTTATCAGCCAAGGTGAGCAGGAATGCTACCTCCCGGCCCCCCAAGCTCCCTCTGCTCCCCCATCAGACCCCACCCCCTGGCGGTCGGGGATTGGACCCCCTTGGGATTGGACACCCCGCTTGGGATCAGGGATCAGACCCTCCTTGAGATCGGACCCACCCCCACCGGGGTCGGGGATTGAACCTACCTGGTCCTGCAGCCTCCTCTGGAGTGCTGTCCACCCGACTGGAAGCCAAGCCTGTCGATTAGGCTGACATCTGGGCGGGGAACCTGTCAATAACAGAAGACGCACGCTGTGGAGTTAAATCTCCACAGCATACGGGGTAACCCAGACTTCCGGGTTTCCTGCGCGCTACCAGACCCCCTCGCTCCCAGCGTGTCAGGAAGTAAAAATTCCCCCCAATGTTTCAGGTCCTTCTTCAGAACCGAGGAGCTTTGATGTTGTTTGCTTTAACAGTAACATTTCATGCGTTTATTGATGCAGTTTCATCTATTTAATTATTTATTAAATTAAAGAACAGCGTTAACTTTGCAGTGCAAAGATGCCATCAGTTCAGATCTGACGGTTTTTGTTACAATGCCAATCATATTTTGAAAGCCTTATGTTGAAAGATCTTCATTAAAATTCATGGGGTTTAGGGTTTCAGAGCAATTTTAAGAACTGTCATTTGCCTCTATTGTTCTACTCTTGTATGATCTCTGTTGTTTTTACCAGTCACCAAATGAAGAAAAGGTCTACGTCTGCAGTTGGCTACAAGCGACCAATCAGTCAGTATGCTAGAGTTGCTATGGCAATGGGCATGCATCCCAGATACCGGGTAAGTAATAAATCATGTGCTAAGAGGTTAATGGGGCTGCTGGGACCAGTATATGTGGCATAGAAATAGCCTTATTCATGTCTCTCTAGAAGCTGGTAAACAAGAATGCTTGCAAAATCATTTTTTTATGAGGAAAATCTATTTTACAATCACAATGTATGTTAATAGGTTTCAGTTGCCATAAAATACAAATAAAAGCATCATTTGTTAGAATACCAATATTAATATTGCACACAGGCTTTCAAAATATAATCTCTTCAAAGAGATTAAAGTATTTATCAACCCAACAAAGATGGAATAGAAATAGGTCATCCGGTATCAACTTGTGTCATAAAAGGGAGTATTACCAACATGTTCTATCCTTCAACAACAACTTTACTGTAAATTGTTTCAACAAATATTCCATTCATAATGTCTTGGCGCTTTGGATATGGAGTATCTTATCTTCTACACCCACCCCAACTGAAGTACTAACCTAGTTGCTAATGTTGACCTCCGAACGCATCTTTGATCGCCCTGTGTGCCATTTGTTATCGTGAGTTATGTGAACAACAATCTTGACAATGCGCTTATGATACCTGCACACCATATACCAGACTACTTTTGTTTTCAATGCTTGATATTAAGAGACAGAGTTATTAATGAAAATGTTTTTTGTTCCTACCCTGGAATTGCTACATACTCCTTTGTGAACTGCAGTTCGGCTAAGTAGTCATGTTTGATTGCACAGGTGCAGGAACTAGACTCTTCCACATTTGCCTTCAGACTTTGCAGGTGCTTGGCGCACTCTAATGGCTACAGAATATGTTGGTATTCAGATAGCATCACTCTTGTAAATGTGAGCCCCATGTGGCTTGAATGTCAAGGCTCTGCAGCTGAGGAAGGACATATGCTGTTCATCCAATGGCAGGTTCCTGCTTCTCTGCCACATGCTCCTATTCATTGGTGATATTTTATTCACCTGGTGGACACACTTCAAACTTACTACATAAATCTCCCAGGCTGGATATATTTGTGCTGGCATTTGCTACAGATGGCGTGAGTGCTGCTGAGTGTTATGAGGTGATGGCTGCTACAGGGCCATGCTACTGTTTATTTGGGGGCATTGATAGAAACAGGAGAAGAACATACATGGTGGCTTAAATTCAATCCCTGACGCAGAGCTTACATAACAAAAGTGCTGCAATGTACAAGTGTGAGTGAGTGCGTGAAGAAAGAATAACAAAGAATGTATGGTACGAGCCCTGAGCTTTCGGAATGCCTCCATTCTCTACGTGGCCTGTTCATACTGACTAGGGGATTTAAAATGAGGGGGATCTCCTCCAGTACTGGTCTGCTCCTTTATGTTATGCACCACTTTGTCTTGCAAGCCTAGAGGTAGTTTAGAGATGTTGACGAGCACATAGGCAAGTGACAGACAAGTGGCCACTTTCCATCCCACCTGTGTGAGTAGATTAACAAGAAATTGCATTTATATAGTGCCTTTAACGACCTAAAGCACGTCAGAGGTGTAAGGAAAATAGACACTGAGTCAAAGGAGAAAAGATTAGGAAGTGTTACAAAAAACTTCTTGAAGTTTTGAAGGGGGAGATAGGGGTGGAGAGTTTTAAGGAGTTATTGCAGAGAGTGGGAGCTAGGTGGCTGAAGACACAGCGCCAATTGTGGGGGATACACAAGGCCGAGGAACGGAGAATATGGAGGGGAGGGTATTAGGACTGGAGGTGGTTACAGAGATAGTAAGAAACAAGGTCATAAAGAGATTTAAAGACAAGATTGAGAATATAAAATTTTACCTGTTGGAGGACTAGGAGCCAATGTAGGTCAGTGACAACAGGTTTGGTCGGTGAGCATGACATGGAGGGTAGAGAATGGAGGTCAGCCAGAAGAGAATTGCAGTAATCAAGTCTGGAGGTCACAAAGGCATGAATGAGGGTTACAGTGGCAGATGGGCTGAGGAAGGGGAGGGGGTAGAGGTAGTTGATGTTATGAATGCGGTCCATGTGATAGAGAGGATACATAGGAAGCATAGCTCGGGGTCGAACAGAACATTGAGATTGCGAGCAGTCTGGTTCAGCCTTAGACAGTGGCCATGGAGAGGGGTGGAGTTTGTATCGGGGACTGAAGGTGATAGCTTTGCTCTTCCCATTGTTTAGTTGGAGGAAGTTATGACTCATGCAATACTGGATGTCAAACAAGGAGTTGAGAGAGGTGGGGACGGGACTAGGAGGTTTGTCTTATTTGGCAATGAGAAGGGAGGAAGCAGCAGAGGCAACTGAACAAATTTTTTTTTTATTCGTTTATGGGATGTGGGCGTCACTGGCAAGGCCAGCATTTATTGCCCATCCCTAATTACCCTTGAGAAGGTGGTGATGAGCCGTCTTCTTGAACCGCTGCTGTCCATGTGGTGAAGGTTACCCACAGTGCTGTTAGGGAGGGACTGCCAGGATTTTGACCCAGCGACGATGAAGGATCGGCGATATACTTCTAAGTCAGGATGGTGTGTGAATTGGAGGGGAACTTGGAGGTGATCGTGTTCCCATGCGCCTGCTGCCCTTGCCCTTCTAGGTGGAAGAGGTCGCGGGTTTGGGAGGTGCTGCCGAAGAAGCCTTGGTGAGTTGCTGCAGTGCATCTTATAGATGTTACACACTGCAGCCACGGTACGCTGGTGGTGGAGGGAGTGAATGTTTAAAGTGGTGGATGGGGTGCCAATCAAGCGGGCTGCTTTGTCCTGGATGGTGTCGAGCTTCTTGAGTGTTGTTGGAGCTGCACTCATCCAGGCAAGTGGAGAGTATTCCATCACACTCCTTACTTGTGCCTCGTAGATGGTGGAAAGGCTTTGGGGAGTCAGGAGGTGAAACACTCACCGCAGAATGATGAACAGAACTAAACAGAGCTGCTTGCACTATTTGATAGAGATGATGGGGTGGATGAGGGGTTTTAAGGAGGTGATTGGTAGAGGAGGAAAGAAACCCAGGATGATGCTAGAGTTATGGTCCATTTTGAAAGATGAGAGCAAGGCCTGGTAGAGATTGATGTGGTCAAGCCAGATCTGGTGCTGGATGGTTAATCCAGTTGTGCACAGGGTGTGCTTCAGCTTGCACCCCTTGGACTTGAGGGAGCAAAGATGGAGGCCTTATCAAGGGGAATTGCTAAATAGGAGATGGTGAAAGTTTTACTTGGGACATGGGTGTCAAAGGTGGAGGTGAGGGAGTGTTTTAGCTAATCAACAGCTGCAGAGGTGTTGTGAATGGAGGACCAAAGACTAAGCTTTGTGGAAGTTGAGAATACCTTTGTGAATTTGTGAACAACTTGGGGGTAAGTGTTACATCGTTATATTATTACATCGTTAAATGGAACTACTTGTTACATCGTTATATGGAACTACTTTGGTTAGTGTATTTATATTGCTATGTGGCACACTGTAAAAGGCAGTGCACAGTGCAAGGTCGGACATCTTGTATCACTCCGCACCATGCGGCAGCAACATCATAAAAGCAAGAATACAACTGAGTAAAAGTCGTAAATTAAAATGAGTTAAAAGTGTCTATATTACATAGTAATAAGAACACAAGGAGACACAACATGGTGGCAGCGGTATAAGTGAGTACAACTTGTGCCATACGAACTACGAATAAGACGAAAAGTGAATATATGAGCTGATCGTGAGTGCCGGTGTCTGCGGTGATTGAGCGTGAATCATACGGGCAACTAAGATGGCGGCTGCCGCGGCACTGACTGCGCAAATGCAACCCCTCATGAACTGGGAAGCCGACGATATAGTAGAGACATTCCGCAAGTTCGTCAGAAATGTGACCTTACATTCAAAAGCTTCCTGAAGGGTACTGCCAACGAGGAAAAGGTTAGTTACATTCTGTTGTGGACAGGAGAAAAAGGTCTAGATTTGTATAATAGCTGGAGTTTGACTGAAGAGGAGAAGGAAAATCCTGCAACAATCTTTGAGAAATTCAGCAACCATCTAGAGCCTAAATCCAATCACCGTATACACAGATACAAATTCCAGAGTCTAAGACAGGAACCCGGTGAAACAGCTGACAATTTCCTGACAAGGCTGAGAAATGAAGCCAGCAAGTGTGCATTTAAGGAAATGGAGGAAAGGCTTGTGGACCAGCTGATATGGGGGTCAGCGCATGCAGAGGTACAAAAAGCCCTGATAGGGAAGGAAAAGCTCGAAATAACAGAGGCTATAGATATTGCGAGAGCTCATGAAGCCATGAAGCAGCAAATGAGAATGCTGATTTCTCAAACGGCTGACATGCGGACGGCTTCTGAGACAGACAACAGAGTGGATACAGTGAGAGAAAAGTACAACACACAAAGACATGCACATGACAACGGGAGAAACATGTGCAGAAACTGTGGAAGACAGCACGATTATACAGACAGGAGGAAATGTCCAGCATATGGAACAAGCTGCAATGCATGTGGCAAACTAAACCACTGGGAAAAGAGGTGTAGAACGAAGAAAGACGGAACATACATCAAAAACAAAGGTGGACAGCAGAACCAGAGAAAGAAACACAATATTCATGCCATGGATAAACAGGATGATGATGATTATGGTCATGACAATACACTAAACATCGAAACCATAAAGGTACAGATTCACGAGATGTCCAGAGCGGAAAATACTCCGAAGAGAGAATTGCACACCATCATCCAAATCGAAAAGAGGGTCAAAGGTCAGCCCACAACCATCAACTTAAAGTTGAAGCTGGACACAGGGGCTCAGAGCAACATTCCCCCATTGAGACTGTACCAGCAGATCTTTCCTGAAAACTTGAGAGAAGATGGCTACCCGAAAAATGGTTGTTTAAAGGCAAGTAATGTCACGCTGACAGCATACGGGGGGAGTGAGATTAAACAACTCGGAATAACCTTTGTCAAAGGGACACATAAAAGAAAGAACATCAACTGCATGTTCTATGTCACCGACACTGAGGGGCCAGCGATCCTGGGATTAAACAGCTGCGAGAAGTTGAGATTGATCTCAGTGAATCACGAGCTGACGGAAACGTCACTGAGGATAGACAGCAACACCCCGCTGGAGAATTGCCCACAAATCAAGAGTAAAAAAGACTTGATAGATATGTATCCGGAATGTTTCGATGATGCAGTGGGATGTTTCGGAGATTTCCAATACCACATCACCATCGATCCAGAGGTAAAGCCCATTATCCATGCTCCACGAAAAGTACCCATCGAGCTGAAGACAAAGCTTGAAAGAGAGCTAAAGGAGAGGGAAGAAAAGGGAGTGATCGTAAAGGTCACTGAACCCACAGACTGGGTAAACTCAATTGTGGTTCAAGAAAAGCTAAACGGGCGTCTCAGAATATGTTTGGACCCCAAAGATCTAAACCAGGCAATAAAGAGGGACCACTATCCCACCCCAATGCTAGAGGAGGTTACGCCATCACTGGCAGGAGCCAAGGTTTTCGCAAAACTAGATGCCAGAAATGGATATTGGAACGTGAAGTTGGATGAGGAATCAACAACACTGACAACATTCAACACACCATTTGGGCGTTACAAATTCCTGCGGCTACCATTCAGGTTAAAGGTCAGTCAAGATATCTTTCAACAGAAAGTAGACGAGACATACAGAGGCTGTGGAGAAGCTTTAGGAATAGCTGATGATATTCAGATCTATGGAGCAGATGAAAGAGACCATGATATGCACCTACATGAGGCCATGGAGCGTACCAGGAAGGCTGGCATCAAGTTAAATGCCGATAAGTGCATAGTTAAAGTCAAGGAATGCCAATTCTTCAGTATGATTTATACACCAGAGGGAGTCAAGCCAAGTCCTGAGAAGATTGCGGCGATTGCTGAAATGAAACCACCCAAAGATAAGAAAGAGCTGAGGAGTTACCTCGGTTTGGTCCAATACATGAGTTCTTTCATCCCAAACATGTCGGAACATACAACAAATCTCAGAGAGCTAATGAAAGAAGACGCCGAATACCAGTGGTCTGAATCACATGAAAGGAATTTCAAACAACTTAAAGAGCTGTTGTGCAAAGAAACAAGTCTGTCATATTATGACAGAAGAAAACCAGTCACTCTACAAGTAGACGCTTCTACCAGAGGACTAGGGGCAGCTCTTGTGCAGGAAGGAAAGCCAATAGCTTTCGTATCAAAGGCCTTGACGTCAGCTGAGACGAGATACGCCAACATAGAAAGAGAACTATTAGCAGTAGTGTATGGATGCGAGAAATTCCATACATACCTGTATGGAAGGCAGTTTACAATAGAGAGTGACCATCGTCCGCTAGAACAGATCTATAAGAAGAATCTGTGCAAAGCACCTGCAAGACTGCAAAGACTACTTCTAAGGCTCCAAAGCTACGACTTCACGCTTAGATATAAGCCAGGAAAGGAAATGGTGCTAGCAGATGCGTTGTCTCGATTGTCACCATATGAGAAACACGAGGTGGAGGGTCTAACAGTAAAAATCCACCACCTAGTGAGTGTTACCCCTACAAAGCTCAGTCAAATCAGAGATGAGACTAGCAAAGATGAGGAATTGCAACTACTCACACAACAAGTGATACAGGGGTGGCCGGAGAGAATCCAGCAGGTACAGGCGACAATTCGTCAATACTGGACAATTAGAGACGACATCGCAATAGAAGGCGGTATTCTCCTTGCTGGATCGAGGATCATCGTGCCAAAGACGATGCAGACAGAACTTCTCCATCTAATACATGAAGGTCACATGGGAATGGAGAAATGCAAGCTGAGAGCCAGATCAGCTGTATACTGGATAGGCATGTACAAAAATATCGAACAGATGGTTTCCGCATGTGGTATATGCCAGAAATACAGAAATGCACAACAGAAAGAGGAGATGATACCTAGTGAAATACCGTCAAGACCATGGCACACTGTTGGGCAGATCTCTTCATGTGCAATCAAGAATGGTATCTCATAGTGACAGATTACTATTCCAAGTTTCCTTTTGTGAGAAGGATGAAAGATCTGAGAGCCACAACTACCACCAGGATTGCAAAGAGCTTGTTTGCTGAACAAGGAATCCCGGAAAAGGTAATCTGTGACAATGGAACCCAGTTCACATCGAGTGAATTCAGAGCTCTGGCAGAAAAGTATGGGTTCAAAATAGTAACCTCATCCCCACATTTCCCAAGGGGACACGGGTTCATCGAAAGACAGATCCAGACTGTCAAGAGAACTCTCATCAAAAGTAGTGAGATGGGGGAAGACCGAGACCTTGCCCTCCTATCACTCAGATCAACACCACTGAAAGCAGACATGAAATCACCTGCGGAATTGCTGAATGGGAGGAAGTTTAAGACTACCCTACCAGCAAAAATACATCCTCCCCAGGACCAGGAGGACTTCAGACAGAAGCTGGCAGAAGCACAAGTCGTAGGAAGCAAACATTACGACAAACATGCAAAGATGCTACCAGAATTGCTAAATGGGCAATTAGTGCATGTGCAAGACCCGATGTTGAAAACCTGGAATCCAGCCAAGGTCATTGGAAAAGCTGATACTCCAAGATCCTACTTCGTAGAGACCGAACCTGGTAACCAATACAGACGGAACAGACTCCACATCAGACCTTCACCTGAACTGGTTAAGCAGCAGACAACATCAGCAACATTGACAACACCAGCTACCACAAGCAGTACGATGGCAGAAACAAGCGCCACAAATCAAACAACCACGAGCATGCACACTCCAACTCCAAGTGCGACAGCAACAACAACAACAAGAGCGGAACACACCAAAACACCGCAGAGAGGAGTGGTCACCACCAAATCCACAAGATGGAGGGACAACATCCAACCACCTGAGCGATATCGCGAATAAGAAAAGAAAACTCACGATTCTTTGTATTTGATAATAATAGTTTAGATGTAATATTTTTTTAATTAAATTAAATTTCATGTTTTAATTTTTTTGAGAAAGAGGGATGTTACATCGTTATATTATTACATCGTTAAATGGAACTACTTGTTACATCGTTATATGGAACTACTTTGGTTAGTGTATTTATATTGCTATGTGGCACACTGTAAAAGGCAGTGCGCAATGCAAGGTCGGACATCTTGTATCACTCCGCACCATGCGGCAGCAACATCATAAAAGCAAGAATACAACTGAGTAAAAGTCGTAAATTAAAATGAGTTAAAAGTGTCTGTATTACATAGCAATAAGAACACAAGGAGACACAACAGTAAGCTTTTTCCGGGACGGATGCAGAAGGAAGTGTGTTTGAAGGAGGGTAAAGGGATGTGGGTGGTGAAGAATAAAAGGAAGTGGTCAAAGATAGCCTCATCATTGATCAATGCCACGGGTGATGGCGAGGTTGAGGAGATGGCCGTGAAATTAACATGCACTGCGCAGGTTAGGCACACGATAAGTTTGCTTTGTGGGGAGATCTTTCCGAATTGGTGCAGTACTTTCTAACCAAACAGAAAATTATGGGGCTGAATTTTATTCTTGTCAGATGCACTGATTTGCAGTAACTCAAGACTCCACTTTAACTATTGTACCCTGTGGAAAAGTGTAGTTGCGATTTCACACTGCCTAATGTAGTGCAAGGATTCTATTGGCCTCTATTTCTGGTAAGTTTCTGTACTGGTGCTCTGAAATTCAGAAGGCGCATCAGGGAAGAAATGGATTCACATATTACATTATCGGTATATTCCACAAGACACAGCAGGCTCAAATCTCCAATGTTTGACCCCACGGCGTATCTCGGGGCAAGGGGAGGTTTCCCTGTTTTGCATGAAACTGGCAGGCGCCCACGCCACTATGGGCACATCTCACATGCCCATCAGAAAAAGGGGGTAAGGAGTGCAGCAGAAGCTAGCTGCTAGCGACAACCACAGCAGTCCGGCAGAAAAAAAAGTTTTAAAGGTCTAACAGTCCCCTTTGCAAGGAGACCAAGCTGCTACAGTAAATCTTCACAGTTTCTTCTGGGGACCAGGCCAAGACCCAGACCTGAACACCCCCCGCCCCGCCCCAGGTAAATCCCACTTCCACCAGCGAGGAATTCAGAATGCCTGCGTTCACTAGGCATACAGGACCCCTGGCAGAACCCAGGCCAGAGCCAAGGAAGCTCCCAGACTGGAAGCCCCTTCCCCCTGCCATGCCCTCTTTGATATGGGGGCTGATGTCTAAGCTGAATGGAAATTCCGCCTCTAATAAGGTCCCAAAGGTGCTCTCACCAGAGGCTTGGTCCTGGCAAATCTGCATCTTGGCCTGATTCGTGGGTTTTCTGCGGCACTCTTGTCTGAGTTATGGCAGGAATGCACTGGAAGGCCTGTGGATTTTTGGACCCGCGACTTGTAATTGTTTGTAGTATATTTTAACAGTAACCGTGACGAGGCCGTCTGTAGAAAGTGACTGAAATCAACGGGAACTATTGTGTGGGTTTGTTTATCTTGGATATTGCTTCGTTAGGCTGTCAGTGTTTGTTGTGAAGCAGAATGAGATCACCCTTGATTTTAATTTTATCGTGTGCCTTGATTCAGTCAAATTACATCATAAGGATCAAATTTGGAATTGGATAAGGTAACCGGTGAGAACCATCCTGCCCAGATTGATTGGAAAATTAAGGCACTTACAGAACCTGAAGTGGAATTAATTCAACTTCCACTTGCCTCTGAGTCAGAAGATTATGGATTCATCCCCCATTCTCGGGGGACGATTTTCACTTGCTACGCCTGGTGTTAACAGGACGTAACTACCTCACATTGGGGTTGGTAGCCTAACTGCTCCATTAACGCTGACGATGCAGCCGCACCATTTTGAATGGGGCCTACCGATGTGTACACAAAACGCCTGCCTGTTTCCATATACAAATCGGGGTCCGCGTGTCCATGGCTGATGGAGCTGATGAAGTCCAGCCAAGGTAAGTGTGAAATTATTTTTTATGAGTCCCAGAGGAGCAGGAACCGCCCAGGACTCGGCTCTCACCGTGATCGTGACCACCCCACATGTACCTTGATGGCAGCCAAAGCAGCCTGATGTTGGCCAGACTTAATCCGGCAAGCTGCATCGGGCGCCAATGTTCCCGCGCAGCGGTCTGGAGGTCCCGTGCATGTCACTCACTGGCTTTTACATGGAAGAAGTCGCACATGCGCGTAAATTTGAATGGATTTTGCAGCCAGTTAAAGGGACCATGCACAAAAGAAAATTTGAAGGAACATTGACGGGCACTTGTTTGGGCCCTCTTCCCACTGTCCATTGAACACCCATCCCATCACCAACCCAAGGTTCCACCTCCTCAATGCTCTCAGATGCTCTCCGATCCCGGAACTTCCCTCTGCTACTCCCACATTCCAAGCTCCCATCCCAGTGCTCTTACACCTTGGGAGACCACTCATATAACACCCACACCTCAGGATGCCACCCCAGTACATCCATAACCCAGTACCCCCGCCAATGTTCCTATACCCCCAGAAAAGCCCTGCCCCTTGGCGATATCATCCGAAAACACAGCATCAGTTTCCACATGTACGCTGACGACACCCAGCTCTACCTCACCACTTCTTCTCTCGACCCCTCCACGGTGTCTAAATTGTCAGACTGCTTGTCCGGCATACAGTTCTGGATGAGCAAAAATTTTCTCCAATTAAATATTGGAAAAACCGAAGCCATTGTTTTCGGTCCCCACCACAAACTCCATTCCCTAGACACTGACTCCATCCCTCTCCCTAACATCTGTCTGAGGCTGAACTACACTGTTCGCAACCTTGGTGCCATATTTGACCCTGAAATGAGCTTCCGACCACATATCCGCAGCACAACAAAGACCGCCTACTTCCACTTCTGCAACATCGCCCATCTCCACCCTTGCCTCAGCTTATCCGCTGCTGAAACCCTCATCCATGCCTTTGTTACCTCTAGACTTGACTATTCTAACACATTCCTGGCTGGCCTCCCACATTCCACCCTACATAAACTTGAGGTCATCCAAAACTCGGCTGCCCGTGTCCTAACTTGCACCAAGTCCCGCTCGCCCATCACCCCTGTGCTTGCTGATCTACATTACGTTAAGCAGCGCCTCGATTTCAAAATTCTCATCCTTGTTTTAAAATACCTCCATGGCCTCGCCCCTTCCTATCTGTGTAATCTCCTTCAGCCCACAACCCCCCAAGATATCTGCGCTCCTCTAATTCTGCCCTCTTGAGCATCCCTAATTATAATTGCTCAACCTTTGTTGGCCGAGCCTTCTGTTGCCTAGGCCCTAAGCTCTGGAATTCCTTGCCTGAACCTCTCTGCCTCACTACCTCTTTTTCCTCCTTTAAGATGCTCCTTAAAACCTACCTCTTTGACCAAGCTTTTGGTCACCTGTCCTAATTTATCCTTATGTATCAAATTTTTTTTGTCTTAAAATACTCCTGTGCAGCGCCTTGGGACGTTTTACTATGTTAAAGGCGCTATTAAACTTTAACTCTGGTTTCTAGTTTCTAAGGTCTCTCTGGTGTAGCGGGGACTGTTGGTAAAACTATTTAACTGTAGTGTAATTAGTGGGATTGATTGATTTAATTTAAACTCAATTAATTAAAGGGTAAATCATGGCAGGACAGCCCGGCCCCGTGATCTGCTCCTCCTGCGATATGTGGGAACTCAGGGACACTTCCTGTGTCCCTGACAACTACCTGTGCAGGAAGTGCACCCAGCTGCAGCTACTGACAGACCGCATTGCGGCACTGGAGCTGCGATTGGATGCATACTGGAGCGTTCACGATGCTCGGGACATCGTGAATAGCACGTTTAGGGAGTTGGACACACCACAGGTAGAGGTTGGACAGGAAGAAAGGGAACGGGTGACCAACAGGCAGAGTACTAGGTGCAGGCAAGTAGTGCAGGGGTCCCCTGTGGCCATCCCCCTCTCCAACAGATACACCACTTTGAGTGCTGTTGGGGGGGATGGCTTATCAGAGGAAGGCAGCAGCAGCCAACTTCCTGGCACCAGGGGTGGCTCTGCTGCACAGAATGGGAGGAAAAAGAGTGGTAGAGCTATAGTAATAGGGGATTCAATTGTAAGGGGATAGATAGGCGTTTCTGCGGCCGCAAACGAGACTCCAGGATGGTGTGTTGCCTCCCTGGTGCAAGGGTCAAGGATGTCTCCGAGCGGCTGCAGAACATCTTGGAAGGGGAGGGTGAACAGCCAGTTGTCGTGGTGCATATAGGCACCAACGATGTAGGTAAAAAGCGGGATGAGGTCCTAAAAGTGGAATATAGGCAGTTAGGAGGTAAATTAAAAAACAGGACCTCAAAGGTAGTAATCTCAGGATTGCTACCAGTGCCACGTGCTAGTCAGAGTAGAAATAGAAGGATACTTCAGATGAATATGTGGCTAGAGGAATGGTGCCAGGGGGAGGGTTTCAAGTTCCTGGGACCCTGGAACCGGTTCTGGGGGAAGTGGGACCAGTTCAAACCGGACGGTCTGCACCTGGGCAGGGCTGGAACCGATGTCCAAGGGGGTTTGTTTGCTAGTGCTGTGGGGGAGGGTTTAAACTAAAATGGAAGGGGGTTGGGAACCTGAGCAGGGAGACAGAGGAAAGGGAAACAAGGATAAAAGCAAAAGATAGGAAGGAGAAAAACAAAAGTGGCAGTCAGAGAAATCAACGGTTTAAATCAAACATGGCCACAGTAAATAATAATTCTAATAGGTCCAAGAGCATTAAAAAAACAAGCCTGAAGGCTTGGGGCTAGATTTTCAGTTGCTTGCGCCAGCAGTTAGCGCCTTAAGAGAAGTGATTTTCGGGCGCTATGCGTGTAGCGCCTGGGCGCAGCGCAGTTTGCGCCCCGCCCCAAATTAAGTTGCCCGTTAGCGCCGGCGCAAAGTTTAGCGGCCGCCCGGATGCGCGCGCAGAAAATGACGTCACATCCTCGTGCAACGCCCTTTGGCCGCCCCGAATCCAAACTTCAGTCGGACCGCCCCATTGTGCGCCTGGCGTCCAGAGCGTTTGTAAAATGGAACGCAACACACCCTGGGGAGCGCAAATTAAAGGGCACTCGTACAAAAGGCACTCTGCATGTGTTGTGTGGAAGTACGCTGTGTGTTGTTCTGAACGGGCTATTTATGTTTCCGGGTACCAATACACCAATTATTATTATTATTATTCCTCCTCCTCCTCCTCCTCCTCCTCCTCCTCCTCCTCCTCCTCCTCCTCCTCCTCCTCCTCCTCCTCCCAGACTTTGCATTTGAAAAAAATACATGCACCCTTCCCCTTTAAGAGCTCACTGGCACCAGAGTGTCTGCCGTGCGCTGCGCCCGAGCTCGGGTGTTGCGCTCTCCACCGCCGGCTTAGCGCCTAAAGATACTAGTGGAACGCCTCTTAGCACTCCACCAACCTCTTAGGGCGAAGCCACTGAATTTCCGGCAACGGGGCGCTACTTTGGGGCGGGCGATAACTTCGGGCGGGCGCTAAGCTTAGCGCCCCAAAACTGTCTATACTGAAAATCTAGCCCTTTGTCTCTTAATGCGAGGAGCATTTGTAATAAGGTGGATGAATTGGCTGCACAAATAGAGGTAAACAAATATGATTTGGTTGGGATTACGGAAACGTGGCTCAAGGATGGCCAAGACTGGGAACTCAACATCCAGGGGTATTCGATATTCAGGAAAGATAGGCAAAAAGGAAAGGGAGGTGGGGTAGCATTACTGGTTAAAGAAGGGATTAACACAATTGTAATGAAGGATGTGGAATCTGATGATGTGGAATCTGTATGGGTAGAATTGAGAAATACTAAGGGGAAAAAAACATTAGTGGGAGTGGTATATAGACCTCCAAACAGTAAGGCGGAGGTTGGGGATGGCATTAAAAGGGAAATTAAAGAAGCGTGCAATAAGGGCACAGCAGTCATCATGGGTGACTTTAATCTACATATAGATTGAGCTAACCAAATTGTTAACAATACTGTGGAGGAGGAATTCTTGGAGTGTTTACGGGATGGTTTCCTGGACCAATATGTCGAGGAACCAACCAGAGATCAGGCCATCTTAGACTGGGTATTATGTAACGAGAAAGGATTAACTAGCAATCTTGTTGTACGAGGCCCCTTGGGTCGGAGCGATCATAATATGATCGAATTCTTCATTAAGATGGAGAATTAAGTAGTTGACTCAGAAACAAGGGTCCTCAATTTAAATAAAGGAAACTACGATGGTCTGAGGAGCGAGTTGGGTAGGATTCATTGGGGAATGGCACTCAAAGGTGTGACGGTGGATAGGCAATGGCAAACATTCAAAGACTGAATGGATGAACTACAGAAGTTGTTCATCCCAGTTTGGCATAAAAATAAAACAAAAAAGGTGACTCAACCGTGGGTAACAAGGGAAATTAGGGATAGCATAAGATCCAAGGAGAGGACATACAAATTGGCCAGAAAAAGCAATAATCCTGAGGATTGGGAGCAGTTCAGGATTCAACAAAGGAGGACAAAGGGATTAATTAAGAAAGGGAAAATAGAATATGAGAGTAAGCTTGCAGGGAACATAAAAACTGACTGTAAAAGCTTTTATAGATATATGAAGAGAAAAAGATTGGTGAAGTCAAGCGTAGGTCCCTTGCAGTCAGAATCAGGGGAATTTATAATGGGGAACAAAGAAATGGCAGACCAACTAAATATATATTTTGGTTCTGTCTTCACAAAGGAGGACACAAATAACCTCCCAGAAATACCGGGGAACATAGGGTCTGATGAAAGGGTGGAACTGAAAGAAATCAGTATTTGTAGGGAAATGGTGTTAGGAAAATTGATGGGACTGAAGGCCGATAAATCCCCAGGGCCTGATAATCTACATCCCAGGGTACTTAAGGAAGCGGCCCTAGAAATAGTAGATGCATTGCTGGTCAACTTCCAGAACTCGATAGACTCTGGAACAGTACCCATGGATTGGAGGGTAGCTAATGTTACCCCACTATTCAAAAAAGGTGGCAGAGAAAAAGCGGGGAATTATAGACCGGTAAGCCTGACATCGGTAGTGGGGAAAATGCTTAAGTCCATTATAAACGATGTAATAGCAGAGCACTTGGAAAGCAGTGACAGGATCGGACAAAGTCAGCATAGATTTACAAAAGGTAAATCATGCTTGACTAATCTACTGGAATTTTTTGAGGATGTAATTGGTAAAATAGATAAGGGAGAACCAGTGGATGTGGTGTATTTGGACTTTCAGAAGGCTTTCGATAAGGTCCCGCATAAGAGATTAGCGTGCAAAATTAAGGCACATGGGATTGGGGGCAAGGTATTGACTTGGATAGAGAACTGGTTGGCGGACAGAAAGCAAAGAGTTGGAATAAACGGGTCGTTTTCCGAGTGGCAGGCAGTGACTCGTGGGGCACCGCAAGGATCGGTCCTAGGACCCCAGCTGTTCACAATATATATTAATGATCTGGACGAGGGAATTGGATGTAATATCTCCAAATTTGCAGACGACACAAAGCTGGGTGGGAGGGTATGCTGCGAGGAGGATGTCATGAAACTCCAGTGCGATTTGGACAGGTTAGGTGATTGGGCAGAAACATGGCAAATGCACTATAATGTGGATAAATGTGAGGTTATCCACTTTGGTGGCAAAAACAGGAAGGCAGATTATTATTTGAATGGCAATAGATTGGGAGAAGGGGAAGTGCAAAGAGACCTGGGTGTTCTTGTGCACCAGTCGCTGAAGATAAGCATTCAGGTGCAGCAGGCGGTTAAGAAGGCAAATGGTATGTTGGCCTTCGTAGCAAGAGGGTTCGAGTACAGGAACAAGGATGTCTTGCTACAGTTGTACAGGGCCTTGGTGAGACCGCACCTTGAGTATTGTGTGCAGTTTTGGTCGCCTTATCTGAGGAAGGACGTTCTTGCCATGGAAGGAGTGCAGCGAAGATTCACCAAGCTGATACCTGGGATGGCAGGAATGACGTATGAGGAGAGATTGTGTCAATTGGGCTTATACTCACTGGAGCTTAGAAGATTGAGAGGGGATCTCATCGAAACCTATAAAATTCTGTCAGGCCTGGACAGATTAGATGCTGGAAGGATGTTCCCAATGGTCGGGGAGTCCAGAACCAGGGGTCATAGTCTAAGGATAAGGGGTAGGACATTTAGGACCGAAATGAGGAGGAATTTCTTCACCCAGAGAGTGGTGAACCTGTGGAATTCTCTGCCACAGAGGGCGGTGGAGGCCAGTTCATTAAATATGTTCAAGAAAGAGTTGGATATGTTTCTTAAGGCTAAAGGGATCAAGGGATATGGGGAGAAGGCAGGGACAGGGTACTGAATTTGAATGATCAGCCATGATCTCATTGAATGGCGGAGCAGGCTCGAAGGGCCAAATGGCCTACTCCTGCTCCTATCTTCTATGTTTTTATGTAAAAAAAAAGTAAGGGTAGAAATTGAATACATAGGTAAAGCAACAAATAATAATCAAGGGTTCTAATGAAGAAAATTGCCACAGTTACTTTGACGTGTCCAAGGAGGCCTATTTTCACTATCTACACTTACCAGAGATGCAGTCTCAAACGACTGAGATGATCATGGTGGTGAAAGTCACTACTGCCTAGAACCTCTATGCACCTGGCTTCTTTCAACCTACCTTGCATGACAACTGTCAGATCAGTCAGTCTTCATTGCACCGCTGTATGCATCAGGTCACTGAGGCATTGTTTGCCAGCGCAAAGAACTTTGTCACTTTTTCTAAAGGAAAGCAGCCAGCAGGAGGAGAAGACTCAGCACTATTTCCGGGTGGCCACATTGCCAAGTCCCTCTTTGGCCCATGTGGCCATACGGGCTACGTTCAAGAATGGAATGGTATTTATGAATAGGAAAGGTTTCCATTTAATTAACGTGCAGTTTATATGCAACACTTGACTGTTATTTTGGAAGCTGCCACAACACATTTGTTCTATGACAGTCAACAGTGCCACCATTAATTAATTAAATTCCAAGATTGGAGGAATGGATCCAAGGAACTAGTGATAACCTCTTGACCCCTGACTCATGATGTGAGTCTGAAACCTACAAACCAGGCTGAAAGAAAAAGTTATGAGATACACACCTCCACATGGATACAAATACAGCATACGATAGGCATGCTGAAGCCAAGATCCCACTGATTAGATAAGTCTGGTGGCGTCCTATTGTACAGACCCGAAAAGGTATCTAGCGTGATAATGGTGCACTACATGTTGTATAATTATGCTCTGTAAAGAGGAGTCACCATTCAGTTTCTGAAAAGAAATATGCAAATGAATTCTCTGCACAAAATCAAAATCCAGTTCCAATCAATTCTTATTCGAGCAGTGCTTGGTGTATTGCCAGTGTTTTCTATCCAGGTGCTTCTCTTTTGTGACAACCTAATCTCATAGAGTCATGGAGTCATAACAGCACAGAAGGAGGCCATCCAGCCCATCGAGTCCCTGTCGGCTCTCTGTAGAGCAATCCAGTCAGTCCCATTCCCCCGCTCTATCCCAGTAGCCCTGGAAGTTTATTTCTCTCAAGTGCCTATCCAGTCTCCCCTTGAAAACATTGAGTGTCTCCACTTCCACCACTTCCATCGGCAGCGAGTTCCAGGTCCTCACCACTCACTGCGTAAAAAAGTTTTCCCTCACATCCCCCCTGTATCTCTTGCCAAAAACCTTAAATCTGTGTCCCCTAGTCCTTGTGCCATTAACTAGTGGGAACAGCCTCTCCCTGTCTAGCCTATCCAAACCCGTCATAATCTTGTACACCTCTATCAAATCACCCCTCAACCTCCTTTGCTCTAATGAAAACAAATCTAGCTTCTCCAACCTGTCCTTGTAGCCAAAATCCCCCATCCCCGGAACCATTCTGGTAAATCTCCTCTGCACCCTCTCAAGGGTCTTCACATCCTTCCTAAAGTGTGGTGACCAGAACCGGACGCAATACTCCAGTTGTGACCTAACCAGCGCTTTATAAAGGTTCATAATAACTTTATAATAAACCAGCGCTTTATAATAACTTCTCTACTTTTGTACTCAATACCTCTATTTATGAAGCCCAAGATCCCATATGCTTTGCTAACCACTCTCTCAATATGTCCTGCCACCTTCAGGGACCTATGCACATTAACTCCCAGGTCCCTCTGTCCCTGCACACTCTTTAAAGCTGTGTCATTAAGTGTATATTGCCTCTGCCTGTTCCTTCTGCCAAAATGCATCACCTCACACTTCTCTGTATTAAATTCCATCGGCCACTTGTCTGCCCATTCTACTAGCCTTTCTATGTCCTGTTGCAGTCAATTGGTATCATCCTCACTGCTTGCCACACCCCCAAGTTTGGTGTTATCGGAAAATTTAGAAATTCTACTCTGTATTCCGATATCCAAGTCATTTATATATATCAAAAATAGCAGTGGCCCCAGCACTGACCCTTGGGAAACACCACTGTGTACCATCCTCCAGTCTGAAATACAGCCATTTACCACAACTCGCTGTTTTCTGTCCTCAAGCCAATTCCTTATCCAAGCTGCCACTGACCCACCTATTCCATGACCCTCAAGTTTGTTAACCAGCCTTCTATGTGGTACTTTGTCAAACGCCTTCCTAAAATCCATGTAGACAACATCCATTGCATTCCCTTCATCAATCCTCCCTGTTACTTCATCAAAAAATTAAGTTAGATTAGTCAAACACGATCTTCCTTTTACAAATCCGTGTTGGCTCTCCTTAATTAGCTTAAACCTCTCCAAGTGCCCGTTAACTTTTTCCTTGATTATTGTTTCTAAAACTTTATCCACCACTGATGGTAAACTGACCGGCCTGTAGTTACTAGGATTGTCCTTACACCCTTTCTTGAACAATGGTGTCACATTTGCCACTTTCTAATCCTCAGGCACCTCCCCCGCATCTAGGGAAGATTGGAAAATTATGGCAAGCCCTTCCGCTATCTCCTCCCCCAATTCCCTTAACAACTTGGGATGCAAGCCATCTGGACCAGGTGACTTATCCACTCTAAGCATACCCAGCCTTTCTAGTACATCCTGTCTATCAATTTTCACCCCTTCCATTGCTTCTACCTTTTCCACTTCTACCGATATTTTGTCAGTATCCACCTCCTTAGTAAACACAGATACAAAGTACTCCGTGTCATGCTCCTTTCAGGTGCTACCTCAGCTGCCTAGGCCCGAAGCTCTGGAATTCCCTCCCTAAACCTCTCCGTCTCTCTACTTTTCTCTTCTCCCTTAAGACACTCCTGAAAACCTACTTCTTTGACCAAGCTTTTGGTCACCTGTCCAAATATCTCCTTGTGTGGCTCATTGTCAAATTTTGTTTAATAATTGCTCCTGTGAAGCACCTTGGGACATTTTAGTATGTTAAAGGTGCATAAATGCAAGATGTTGTTGTTGAGAAGGAAATTACAAGGCTGACTGCTGGATGTCACTGAATGTGTCCTAGGATGGAGGTGGCTCTTGACCACCTTCTGCTGTGTCATAAGCCGGCACCATGTCTGACACTGTGGTAGCCGACTGGGCCTGCCTTCTTCCTGGCTCTGCATGGGTAACTTAAATCAGGCAGCAAGGTAACTAGGATGTTTAGCCATCCAGAGAGACAGCTTTTCGTAGAGAGATTCATGGAATGATTTATATTTAAAGAGCTCTGACACTACTATGAAATTGTCCACCCTGCCTTAGAAAATGTGAGTAAGTGAGCGTACAACGTGCAAGTAGCCCTACTTTTTCTGAGAAGTGGCCCACATAATTGGAAGCTGGCAGTCATACATAATTTGGGGACCTTGTGATTGTGCGACAAAGTCCTAAAGGGTTCTCAAATGATTATCATGTGTCCAAAGTCAAGATGCAACTAGTTAAGGTAAAAGTGAGTATTACAGACATGCCTTACCATCGCCTTAAAGCAGGTATATACAGTGTACACTTATGGTGACAAACTTCCTCAATGTGTTAAACTTTTTCTATATCAGTGCCAGTGACATAGAGACATGTGAAAGGCATTCAGCTCCTTTGTCACTGCTTCCCAAGCAGCTCTGGGACCATAGACTTCTAAGGAAAGAGCCCCTCTGACCCTTCTTTCTGCACCTCTCTCAGCATTGCCTTTAACGTGCTCTCATAAAGGGGGCAGACTCCCTCCCCATGCCCTTGCACTACCTTCTGCCATCTATTCCAATGCAGGCAATGCAATTTCCCCAACAGCAAAATTGACAACTCTCAGATCAGTGAGTGCCCCTTTAATGCACAGCTGCAACTTTTAAAATCTTCTGTTACACCAGTTGTCCCACCCATGCAGGCAGCACCCTCCCAGCACATGGACCTTGGAAAATCTTGCAAGTTCTGCCCTATGCATGTACAATGTGACCTGTGTTTGTGCACTTCTGGGGTAACAGTACTGCATCCTGAACAGAAAATACACTCCAGTATTCCTGGAAGATAAGGTTTTATGCTAAACTGATTATTCTCTTATGAACTTGGTGTACTTTGGGATAACCCTTGGGTCACAGTGACCTCTGAGAACAACCACAGGGGAATATGATAATCTAAATGTATAATCAGCAATTAAACTATCTTATTACTGCAGGGATCATCAGTGCAGTTCAGCAATCTGAAACCAAACCTGGATTCTGCCAGCTTCTTATGAAAGTACATTTGTTTTTTCTCTTTCAGCAGGCAATGTAGATCATTTGTTTTCTTCTTCCTACCTCATGGGATGCTACAGAATGAATTAAAAACATGTCTGCATTGCTGTATTTAGTCTTGTTATCTTGCAATTTACCATGATGTGTTCCATTTGTCTAACCATTCATGTGTCAACACCAACCTGTCACCTAAATAACAAAGATGTTTCATGAGATTTGAAACAAAATTCAACAACGACTTGCTTGCGTAAGATTTTGGCTTGTTTCAGAAATTCTGGACACCCTCTCTTTTGTATGGGCATCTGTAAACAATGGCCCAGAAATTCGGGTCGAGGGCTTCCCGCGGCTGCAAGCCCCCGATCTGCACTTACCTTGCGCGGCAGCCGTTGAGCTGTGGGGCCCCGTGGAATTCCAATTCGGGGCCTGCTCCAGCTGCCGGCGCGCAGTGCTTGCGTATCTCAGGGGCACAGTTAGTTCGATGCGTCCCCTGGGATCACATGGGCCATGTGGAGCCAATCGGAGCAGGGAATGCTCTATTCATAAGTCTGACCGGAAGTGCTGTCAAGGCTTATAAATACTACGGCCCCAAAATAGCACTAAATCTTCAAATAAATTTTTTTTTTAATCACATTTTTAAAATAAACTATAAATTACATGAAATAACTTTTAAACAATAATTTAAATTTTTGAAAAAAATAATTTTATATTCTAATGGGGCTAAAAATAAACTTACCTTGCTTTAAAGTATTTAAAAATAATAAACCTGTGGAAAAAATGTTTTAATTTTAATTAATTCACCATTTACCTTGTAAAATGCAGGCCTTACGCCTGCTTTTTACATTTCGAAATTCTGCAGGCTTACGTTCCCGGAGAAACCTGTAAAAAAACCTAAGTTTGATGCGCACGCACAGCCTCCCCCGCGCACGCGTTCGACCTCTGAACCTCTTCGTTCAGAGGAACGGAAGTGCCGGTTTCCTGCGCATGCGCAGTGCATGCAGGAAACCGGCACTTCCATCGGGCCTACGGGTGAGTACCCCATGCGTACTCACCTGTGGAGACCCGAATTTCTGGGCCAATGATTCATTCAAGTGATCCAGTAACAGTGTGGCTGTACCAAAACAGTACATTACGGAGACACAGAAGCAGATTCATATCTTTGCCAGCTGGTTAGTGGTAGGGCATCACGGAGCGAAGTTGAGTGGAAGCTAGGTCCTTCCTCACAGGAAAAGAAGGACATTTTTCGGCAAGTCAGCTGCTGTTGTCCCTGGTGTCTGGTTAAATTGTGCAGTGAATTTTTCATGCTTTCAGGCCCTTGATTCTTTCTGAAAATGGTTCACATTTTGATGTAGAGATAAGCCACTTCGTGGCATAATTTTGCTGTTTTTTAAAAATTATGTTACTCAGCATCAACTGCTTTATCTGGGAATCTGAAATGAAAACATAAAATACTGGAAATAGAGCAGGTCTGTCGGCATTTGGAAAGAGAAGAGATGGATTTTGTCGGAACTGGAGACTGGAAGTTAATGGATGGACTACCGTACGGTCCATGAATTAGGCACATTTCCCTCTGCACCCAAATTTCTAATATGCCTTCCCACTGTGTGAAGCTCTGCACTGCGAGTGTTAAATTAGAAAATGTATTCAGTGATACTTATAATGGAAATTGTAAATGTGCGTTCACTAATGTAACGACTCCCTCTGTTGTGTGATGTGAGTATAACAGGGTGCAGAAGACTGCTTAGTTGCACTATTGAGGAAAATAAGAAGTGAGGTCTGATTTCTGGTCAGATGTCTGGTTTTAAGCCCATGGATATGAATTGCAATTTAGTAAGTGAATACATTCTATGATCAAACCATGATTCTGCCTGCATACAAAGTATTTTTACAAGTCTAGCTACTCAATGAAATCGGAAAAAAGGGATGCAAGTTATGGGCAGGAAATAAAGTAGTTAGGTTTTTGGATTGGTGACTATTGTCTGACTGTACCCGATTGGAGTGGTATTAAACTGATTAGAATTGTTCTTGCACAGAACTGCTGTTATATTTATTCCCATAATGAGCTCACATTTTTCTTTCACTTCCTTTTGTCATCTCAAATTGTTTCAGTATTATAATAATGAAATGTGGCAAGTTTCGAAGTGCACGATGTACTCTGACGGTTCATATTGTTATCAGAAATGTATTGGATAATTTTACAGCCGGTAACATTCTGCTACATCCATTTTATATATTTCAAAGCTGATTCAACTTTATCCAATCTTATTCTTCATTAGCCTCTCCATCACCATGAGAAGTGTAGTGTAAATTCAGTTTTTTAATTTGTACCCAGTCTCAGATGGTTGCTAATTCCAAAGGTTATATATTGCAAAAGCAACAAAACATAGAAACCGAAGGAGTGTCAGTAAAGTACAATGAAAAAGAAAAGCCAGATGAGAACATTTTACCAATATTTATTTTTCAATTAATAGCCATGCAATTTTCGTGACATCGTAGATGCTGATATTTTGCTATTTTAGAATTATTCAACTTTTTCTTTCACTTCCTTTTGTCTAAGCACCTGCTAAAAACAGGACAAATGTCTGTTAATTATTGGATATACAGGCCCCACTTTTCCAATAATGGGGAAAGTGGGATTGAGCTGCACTTGCCTGCACTGCCAGCCCAGATGGTGGGCCTAGCTCAGTTTTCCAATGGGATCCCTTCCCCCTATTTAGAATAGGATACAAGCACAGGAATAGCTTGGCCTGTCGCACATGTGGCACTGGTACAAATCCAACAAAGCAGCTGACAATTAAAGGGAAATAAAAACAGCAAATACTGGAAATACTCAGCAGGTCAGCTAACACAAGGGCATCAAGTACAACATAGAGGCACTGGAGAAGGTGCAAAGACGATTTACTAGAATGATACCAGAACTGAGCGGTTCCACCTATCAGGAAAGATTGAACAGGCTGAGACTCTTTTCTCTAGAAAAGAGAAGACTGAGCGGGTGACCTGATTGAGGTCTTTAAGATCATGAAAGGGTTTGATAGGGTAGATGTAGAGAAGATATTTTCACTTGTGGGAAAGACCAGAACTAGGGGCCATAAATATAACACAAAAGCAAAATACTGCGGATGCTGGAGATCCAAAACAAAAACAGAAAATGCTGGAAACACTCAGAAGGTCAGGCAGTATCTGTGGCGAGAGAAACAGAGTTAATCTTTCACCATAAATATAAGATAGTCATTGATGTAAGAAAACTACTAGGCACTTGGTCTGAGTATTAAACAAGGCTTTAATCAACTGTTTCACAACATGGAGGTCTAGTTGTCCTTCACTAGTTCCTGTTTACAAAATGTCCTGAGCAAGCTGGGCCCATGCCCGAGTATTTATACTCTCCCTGGACAGTGCCACCAGCAGGCCGCCCAGTATTATTTCATACGTCATTTCTACATGAATGGCAAAATTCATGTCATTCTTCCTGCCTGAAAGATTGGAAGTCCGGCGGCTTCCTTCTACTGAATTAATCGGACTAAGAATAGATGCAGTCGTTTGGATCTCCGTCGGTGGCCGGAAGGCACGTCTCCTTGAACCGTGTTTTGGTCCCTGAGTCGCTTAGTTCATACCTGCGGGCTGGCAGAGTCCGTGTCGCCTTGATCGACCTGAGGGGGACTGGGGAGATGGTGGCTCTGGGTGCGTTTGGATCTCTGTTGGTGGCCGGAAGGTACGTCCCCTTGGACTGTGTTTTGGTCCCTGGATCGCTTAATTCGTACTGGCGGGCTGGCAGAGTCCGTGTTGCCTTGATCGACCTGAGGGGGACTGGGGAGATCATGGCTCCAGGTGTGGGGTCCCACAGGTGCAGAGTTGGCTTCACCCTGCCCAGTAGTCGGTGACTGACCGGCGTCCTGGCTTCGGGTGGCCATCCCGCAGGGAGCGCTCTGTTCCCCGGGTTGATCTGGCGGAATAGCTGGCAGATCCCTTGACGTCCCGGGCAGGTCGTCATCCTCAAAGGAGCGCAGGGTATCGGCATCATTAATATGGATCCCACTATCGATTGGGTCTGTGGGACCGGTTGGGCAGGGAGCCAAATCCCGAAGTGACACTCTGGATTCCCGGCCATCAGGGTACTGCATGTACGCGTACATGGGATTGACATTCGTCAGTTCCACTTCGTCGACGAGGGGCTCACTCTTAGAGGATCGGACGAATCTTCGGAGCAGCACGGGGCCAGTAGCTGCCAACCATGATAGTAGGGATGTTCCAGGAGTGGAGCGACGCTGGAACCCGAAGAATCGTTTGTGAGGAGTAGCGTTGGTGGATGTAGAAAGAAGAGACCTGATGGAATGCAACGCGTCAGGGAGCATAGTTTCCCACTGCTGGTCTGATAGGTTGTGTGACCTCAGTGCAAGACGAACAGCGTTCCAAATGATAGCGTTGTATCTCTCAACCTGTCCATTTCCAATACGATGATACGGTATTGTTTTACTTGTGGCGATTCCCCATTGGGAAAGATAACTTTTGAGTTCGCTTGACATGAAGCAGGGATCCTGATCAGAGTGGATGAAATTGGCCATACCGCAAAGGGAAAAGACCTGATCGAGGCATTTGATCACAGTGGAAGTAAGCATATTGGGACAGGGGAAAGCAAAGGGAAAGCGTGAATATTCGTCCACCATAGTAAGCAAGTAGGTGTTCCGCGTTGAGGAAGGCAATGGCGCTTTAAATTCAATGCTGAGTCGCTGCATAGGCTGTATAGCGTGTATGAGCGAGACATCCAATGGACGGAAGAATTGCGGTTTTAATTCCGCGCAAATACTACAAGTGGAGCGTGTTCTTTTCACGTCTTCCGTAGAAAATGGGAGATTTTTAGATCGCACAAAGTGTAACATATGGGTAACGCCAGGATGGCATAAGTCAGTATGAAGATCCGCAAGAGTCGAAGTTGACATGGAAGAGCAGAATGCACGCGTGGGGGTATCCGGGGCCACATTCTCTTTGCTGGGTCGATAATGTATGGTGTAGCCAAAGGTGGCCACTTCCATCCTCCAGAGCTGTATTTTGTTATTCTTGATCTTAGTGCGTTTCCGGTTATCCAGCATAAAGGCCACGGAGCGCTGATCGGTTATAAGCGTGAAATGGCGACGAGGGAGAAAATGACTCCATTTACGTACCGCTTCGATGATAGCTGTAGCCTCCTTCTCGATAGGAGGATAATGGAGCTCGCTACCCTGCAAAGTTCTGGACAGAAATGCAACGGGTCGACCACCTTGATTCAAGGTAGCCGAGATCACCACCTCCGTTGCATCGCACTCGACCATGAAAGGGAGATTTTCATTGATGGAATGAAGCGTGGCTTTTTCCAGTTGTTGCTTGAGGAGGTTGAAAACTGAAATAGCCGTTGCCTCCAACGGAAATGACTTCGCGTGAAGCAGGGGCTGGATCTTGTCAGAAAAGTGGGGTATCCACTTCGCATAATAGGCGAACATGCCGAGGGCCCGACGAAGAGAGCCGAGATTCGTAGGAGGAGGGAGCTCCTGAAGCGGACGATGTCGCTCCAGATCCGGTTTGATGACACCATTGCCCACCCAGTAGCCAAGGATGTTGACTGATGGTACTGATTTCACAGATTTGGACTCATTTAAAGTTAAGTTGCGACGACGGAGAACATCAAGAAATTTCTGGAGGTTGACATCATGCTCCTTCTGGTCATGACCAGCAATGGTGATATTATCCAGATATGGAAAAGTGTCCATTAAGTTCTCCTGTTTGACTAGGCTACCATTGCCCGTTGGAAGACGGCCACCCCATTGGTGACCCCAAATAGAAGGCGACAAAACTGGTAAGGCCGACCATTGACCTCAAAGGCCGTATACTTTTTGTCAGAGTCCTTTAACGGTATTTGATGGTATGCGCTCTTTAAGTCAAAAGTTGAAAATACCTTGTAGTTGGCAAGGTTATTGACCATGTCATCGATGTGTGGTAGTGGGTAGGCATCTAGGTCAGTATACTGGTTAATAGTTTGCGAGTAATCGATGAAAAGACGTTTCCTGTGTTGCTTCAGAGGATTTTTAACAACAATGACTTGAGCCTGCCAGGAAGATAAGCATGGCTCAATGATACCATCAGCTAGAAGGCGAGAGATCTCTGCCTTGATAAAGGATAGATCATCTTGGCTGAAACATAGTGATTTAGTGACTATGGGCTTACATCGGGGGGAAATATTGGCAAACAAGGAGGGCTCATCGAACGAAACCGTCAAAAGCGCACAAAACGGTACTTTGGAAATAGTAAGCTCCAGCTTTGACCCTCCAAACTCGAAAGTGAGTCTTTTGTGTTGTTTCTGGAAATCCTGTCCCAGGAGCACATCAATGCATAGGTTTTTGAGCACCCCGAGTCGGGTGGAGAAATAAGTGCGGCCATTGAGAATAAGGTCGACAAGACAAAAGCCGGAAGAGTTGGTGGTCAGTGTCGTCAGAGCCATTGCAATTTCCCTGTCCGAGGGGTAAATACGTAGTTTTAACTTACTGACAGCCTGCTCACTGATGAAGCTGTCAAAGCTGCATGAGTCGATTAGTGCACTCAAAATGTGTCCATTTACTGAAACCTTCGTGGCTGCATGGGACAGGCTTTGGGGAAAAACAGCTGTGATGGGAGGAGGAGCAGTTTTACCCTTGACAGCTGTAACCTTAGTAGTGGCTCTTGGGGGAGGAGCAGTTTTATAGATAGCAGCTGCAACCTTAGTAGTGGCTCTTGGGGGAGGAGCAGTTTTATAGATAGCAGCTGCAAAACTAACATGGGCTCTTGACCGGTATACCTTACAAAAGTGACCTTTCTTACTGCAATGATTGCAGGTTGCATTACGAGCAGGACAAAATTTCCTATACTGGAATGCACCTCCACAGAAGAAACACTTCCTTCCAGATTGCCAAGATGCCGCTAGGGCAGGGTCGTCATCAGTGAGGGCTTCTAGGGTAGGGTCGTCATCAGCTACGATAGTGCCGTCATCAGTGAGGGCTTCCACCCGAGGCCCATTGGAGGAGTCACCAAAAGTGATTAGCAGCACTCCGTGCACGTGGTAAAAGATAGGCATCTGCATTTTTTTTGCTATGTCCAGAGAACATGCCTGGTCATAGGCAGCTTGTAACTTAAGGGTTTTATTCTCCAACAGACGCTGGCGTATGAAGGGAGACGCAATTCCATTAATAAAAGAATCACAAATTAACTGCTCCTGGTACTGCTCAGCTGAGACAGCTTTGAGATTACAATCCTTGCTGAGCCTGCGAAGCTTTTGAAGGAATTTATCACATGATACGCCAGGTTGTTGTCGAGTTGTGGCCAGTAGATGCCGAGCAAAAATTTTGTTTGGGGCCTTAACATATAGTTGCTGTAGTATTTGGATAGCAGAGTCATAGTCTACACAGTCTTCGATATATTCAAACACATGAGGAGATACATAATTGGCAAGTATCTCTAACTTATCAGGAACATTCTCACCACACACCCTGAGGAAGCTGCTGAAGGTACGATACCAGTGTCTCCATACTTTAGCAGTTGTAGGTGATTCCGGATCCAGGTCAAGACGAGCGGGTCGGAGTAAATTCTCCATGATGGATTGATTACTACCTCTGGTTCCCTTCTACTGTTTGAGTCGTAGTCGTCTGTTCCCAAAACCACTCAGAGCGTGGAGCAGGTCAGTTGATTAAACTGACGTAAGAAAACTACTAGGCACTTGATCTGAGTATTAAACAAGGCATTAATCAACTGTTTCACAACATGGAGGTCTAGTTGTCCTTCACTAGTTCCTGTTTACAAAATGTCCTGAGAAAGCTGGGCCCATGCCCGAGTATTTATACTCTCCCTGGACAATGCCACCAGAAGGCCGCCCAGTATTATTTCATA
This sequence comes from Somniosus microcephalus, assembly GCF_052327205.1. NCBI lineage: Eukaryota > Metazoa > Chordata > Chondrichthyes > Squaliformes > Somniosidae > Somniosus > Somniosus microcephalus. The sequence goes on along the minus strand of NC_140995.1, from coordinate 103,926,898 downwards.
CGTCATTTCTACATGAATGGCAAAATTCATGTCAGTCACTAATAAATCCAATAGGGAATTCAGGAGAAACTTCTTTACCCAAAGAGTGGTTAGATTGTGGAACTCGCTACCACAAGGAATAGTTGAGGCAAATAGCATAGATGCATTCAAGGGGAAGCTAGGTAAGCGCATGAGGGAGAAAGGAATAGAAGGATATGCTGATAGGGTTAGATGAAGAGGGGTGGAAGGAGGCTCGTGTGGAGCATAAACACCGGCATGGACCTGTTGGGCAGAATGGCCTGTTTCTGTGCTGTAAATACATTGTCATACTTTGTAATACTTCTGAGGAGAGAGAAACAGAGTTAACGTTTCAGGTCATTGACCGTTTGTCAGAACTGGAAAAAGTTAGAGATGTAACAGTTTTTAAGCAAGTACAGAGGCTGGGTAAGGGGGAGGGAGGAAAGAAAATAAGGAAAGATCTAGGATGGGCTGGAAGGCAGGAGAGGTTAAATGACAAAAGGAATAATGGTGCAAGACAAAAGGGGATGATAATGGGACAAGTAAAGAAACAAAAGATGGGTCCAGAGTAGCTGTAAATGGCAATAGCAGAACCATTGCCAGTAAATGCTGTCCGAAAAAATGGGAGCAATGGTTATGATCTGAAATTGTTGAACTCAGTGTTGAGTCCGGAAGGTTGTAAAGTCCCTAATCACAAGATAAAGTGCTGTTCTTCGAGCTTCCACTGAGCTTCATTGGAGCAGTGTAGGAGGCCAAGGTCAGAGTGGGAGTGGGGCGGAGATGACAAACAACTGGAAGTTCAGGGTCATGCTTGCGGACTGAATGGCAGTGTTCAGCAAAGCAATCACCCAATCTGCGTTTGGTCTCCCCAATATAGAGGAGACCGCAACGTGAACAGAGAATACGGTATACTAAATTGAAACAAGTAAAAATAAATCACTGTTTCACCTAAAGGAGTGAACATAAGAACATAAGAAATAGCAGCAGGAGTAGGCCATTTGGCCCTTCAAGCCTGCTCCCCCATTCAATAAGATCATGGCTGATCTTCTACCTCAACTCCACCTTCCCACACTATCCGCATATCCTTTGATTCCCTTAATATCCAAAAATCTATCGATCACTGACTTGAATATACTCAATGACTGAGCATCAACAGCTCTCTGGAGTAGAGAATTCCAAAGATTCACAACTCTTTGAGTGAAGAAATTGCTCCTCATCTCAGTCCTAAATGGCCAACCCCTTATCCTGAGTCTGTGACCCCTAGTTCTAGATACCCCAGACAGGGGAAACATCCTCCCTGCATCTACCCTGTCAAGCACTATAAATATTTTATATGTTTCAATGAGATCACCTCTCATTCTTCTACATTCTAGTGTATGGGGTCCGGGACGATGGGAAGGGAGGAGGTGAAAGAGCAGGTGTTGTATTTCCTGCACTTGCATAGATGGTGCCGTGGGAAGGGTAGCAGTTGTTGGGATGATTGTAGAGTGGACCAGGGTGTCGTGGATGGAACGATTGATTCAGAATGTTGAGGGGGCAGGGAAATACGTATTTGGTGGTGGCATTGCGTTGGAGGTGGCAGAAATGGCGGAGGATGATCCGTTTAATGTGGCGACTGGTGGGGTGGAGGATGAGGACAAGGTGAACCCTATCAAGGTTCTGGGAAGGAGGGGAAGGGGTGAGAGCAGAAGTCTGGGAAATAGAACGGACACGGTCGAGGGCCATGTCAACCACGGTGGAGGGAAATCTTCGGTTGAGGAAAAAGGAAGACATATCGGAAGCACTGTTGTGGAAGGTGGCATCGTCAGAACAGATGCGGCAGAGATGGAGAAACTGGGAGAATGGAATATAGTCCTTACAGAAAGCGCGGTGGGAGGAAGTGTAATCAAGGTAGCTGTGGGAGTCAGTGGGCTTATAGTTGATATTGGTTGACAGCCTCTCCCCAGAAATGGAGATAGAGAAGTCGAAGAAGGGAAGGGAAGAGTCAGAGATGGACCATGTGAAGATGGGAAGCAAAGTTGATGATATTTTCCAGTTTGGGGCGAGAGCAGGAAGCGGCACAGATACAGTTATCAATGTACCGGAAAAAGAGGTGAGGGAAGGGACCTGTCTAGGACTGGAAAGAATGTTCCACGTATCCCACGAAAAGGGAGGCATAGCCAGGACCCACACGGTTCCCACAGCAACACCTTTTATTTGGAGGAAGTGTGTGAAGTCAAAGGAGAAGTTGGTCAAAGTAAGAAGAAGTTCAGTCAGGCGGAGGAGGGTGGTGGTGGATGGGGACTGCTTGGGCCCCCGGCCAAGGTAGAAGCGGAGGGCCTTCAGGCCATCCTGGTGAGTGATAGAGGTGTAGAGGGATTGAACGTCCATAGTGAAAAGGAGATGGTTAGGGACAGGAAACTGGAAACTGTTAAGTGGTGGAGGGCATCAGAAGAGTCGCGGGTGTAGGTCAGAAGAGACTGGACTAGGGGAGAAAAAATAAAGTCAAGATAGGAAGAAATAAGTTCTGTGGGGCAAAAACAGGCTGAAATGATGGGTCTACCAGGGCAGTCCTGTTTGTGGATCTTGGGAAAGAGGTAGAAGTGGGCTGTGCAGGGTTGGGGGACTATGAGGTTGGAGGCAAGATCTCCAGAGGAGATGGGGTCAGTCTGGGAAACAATTGCTTGATGTTCGGTGATGGGGTCATGGTTCAGGGGAAGGTAGTCGAAGGTGTCAGAGAGTTGGCGTTCAGCCTCCGCAAGGTAGAGGTCGGTTCACCAAACAACAACAGCGGCACCTTTGTCGGGGTTGGACTTGAGATAATGGAGCGCTGCAAATTCAGAAGCAGGTAGATTAGAGTGAATGAGGGGAGTAGAGAAATTGAGATGGCTGATGTCACGCTGGCAGTTCCCAATGAAAAGATCAAGAGAGGGTAAGACGACAGAGGAAGGGGTCCCGATGGAATGAGAATTCTGAAGACTGGAGAGTGCTGGGGGGGGGGGAAGATTCGCAATTCGCCTATTAAAGGGGAAGCTCTGGTAGGAACAACAAAGTGGGTAAGCGGGCATCAAAAGACTTGTTGACAACACTGCTCCTTTTGAAGCTGAAGAATTGGAGGTCTTGCTGTAGGAAGTGCACTAAAGAAGGGGGCCCTAAGTAGGGCTGAAGGCCACCTTCCAGTAAAAGCATAAGTGTAAGCTGCAGGGAGAGAAATTGCTGACAATGGAGTCCTTTTCACTTTTATCAATGGGTATGGTAGTGTCGTGGTTATGTTACTGGACTAATAAACCAGAGAGCCTGAAAGAAAGAAAGAAAGACTTGCATTTATATAGCGCTGTTCACGGCCACCGTACATCCCAAAGTGCTTTACAGCCAATGAAGTACTTTTTGAAGTGTAGTCACTATTGTAATGTGGGAAACGCGGCAGCCAATTTGCATATAGCAAGGTCCCACAAACAGCAATGTGATAATTACCAGATATCCTTTTTTTTTGTGATGTTGATTGAGGGATAAATATAGGCCAGGACATCAGGGATAACTTCCCTGCTCTTCTTCGAAATAGTGTCTTGGGATCTTTTTACATCCACCTGAAAGAGCAGACGGGGCCTTGGTTTAACATCTCATCCGAAAGACAGCACCTCCGACAATGCAGCACTCCCTCAGCCCTGCACTGGAACGTCAGCCTAGATTTTTGTGCTCACATCTCTGGAGTGGGACTTGAACCCATAACCTTCAGACTCAGAAGCGAGGGTGATACCAACTGAGCCACAGGCTGACAAAGTCTGAGTTCACAGTCCTATCATTGGAAGTTTGAAAATTTTAATTCAGTTTAAAAATATATCTGGAAATAAAAACCTGGTATCAGTAAAAGCTGTCAGGTTGTCATAAAAAGCAAACTTGTTATTATCAGGATATTAATGAAGTTAAGAGTTCCCGCACCAACTTGTAACAGCCCTCTGAAGTGAAGCATATTTTTGTGGCCAACGTTAATTAATTTCTTTGTATGTAGGCAATAGGATTGATATGAGGAACTCTGATGCCCACATGGGTGTCATGTGCACATGGGACACCTGGTACTCGAGGGAAGCCTATCAGGGAAAGTGAGGCAAAGATCCTTGAAAACATAGTATCTGTCCCACGATACAGGTATGCACTGCAGACTGCTGATGTGGCGTATATCCCTAGGATAGCTTGGAAGGATTCATGAATTCCACCAGAATCACCCGAATGAACAGATGCAGCCTCAGTTTAACATCTTCTCTGAAGAACAACACCACCAACAATGCAGCATTCCCTCAGCATTGCTTGAGTCTGCCTAGTTTCTGTGTTCAAATCCTGCAGTACGGCTTGAACACAATCAGGTATGGTAGTGTAGTGGGTATGTTACTAATCAATTGGAGTGAACTAATAATCCAGGAGAACATGGGTTTAAATCCCACCATGGCAGCTTGAGTTTGATTTTTTTTTAAATCTGGAAATAAGAAGCTGGTTTCAGTAAAAGTGACCATGAAGCTGTTGAGTTGTTATAAAAAGCCATCTTCCTCACTAATGCCTGGCTTATATGTGACTCCAGCTCCACACAAACGTGGTTGACTCTTAACTGCCCTCTAACATGGTGCAGCAAGCCATTCAGTTGTATCGCACCACTTGTGGTTCAAGAAGGCGGTCCAACACCATCTTCTCAGAGCAAGTTGGGATGGGCAATACATGCCTGCCTTGCCAGTGATGTCCACATCTCGAGAATGAATTCAAAAATAATCACCTACTCAGATACAAGAACACTACCAAATGAGCCAAGCTGACAGCTTTATTTCAATCTCTCAATAAAACGAAAAGAGTAGAAGCTTTAATTGAATAACATGATTTTAATAGCCATTAGTTATAATAATTAAAAGTATCTGTTTAAAGGAAAAAATGTATGATTGGGCAGGGAAGGCTAGAATGGAGATATATTTTCAACATAAAATTAGGACCTGCTTTTTAAATTGGAAAAAAATTCACATGATATTAGTAGATAAATTATTTTTCCAAAATAACAACAGAAAATGCTGGAAAAACTCAGCAGGTCAGGCAACATCCGTGGAGAGAAATTTGAGTTGACGTTTCGGGTCGAACCCTTCTTCAAAACTGGAAAGAAAAGAAAATAGATCGAAGGCAGGGCTGCGATCGGACAAAAGAAGTGAAAGAGACAAAAGAAGTAGAAGAGACAATAAAAGGTGTTCGAAGCCAGACGAGATGGTAATAGGCTGAGATTAGGTGTGAAGTGTACTGGCAGGGCAAGAGATAGCTGCCAGGTGGGAGAGTGAAACAAAAGGAAAGGGGCGGGGGGGAAAGGAGTGGAAAAATTACAGGTAAAAAATGTAATAGGGGCCGAGGTTATGATCTGAAATTGTTGAACTCGATATTGAGTCCGGAAGGCTGCAAAGTGCCTAATCGGAAGATGAGGTGCTGTTCCTCGAGTTTACGTTGAGCTTCCATGGAACAATACAAGAGGCCAAGGACGGTGAATTAAAATGACAGGCGACCAGAAGCTCGGGGTCACCCTTACAGACTGAACGGAGGCGTTCCGCAAAGCAGTCACCCAATCTGCGTTTGGTCTCCCCAATGTAGAGGAGACCGCATCATGAGCAGCGAATACAGTATACTAGATTGCGAGAAGTACAAGTAAATTGCTGTTTCACCTGGAAGGGGTGTTTGGGGCCCTGGACAGTGGGAAGGGGGGAGGTATAGGGGCAGGTGTTACATCTCCTCCGCTTGTACGGGAAGGTGCCAGGCGAAGGGGAAGGGCTGTTTGGGGTGATAGAGGAGTGGACTAGGGTGTCTCGGAGGGAGCGGTCCCTACGGAATGCTGAAAGGGGAGGGGAGGGGAGGGGAAGATACGTTTGGTGGTGGGATCACTTTGGAGGTAGCGGAAATGCCGGAGGATGATCCGTTGAATGTGGAGGCTGGTGGGGTGAAAGGTGAGGACAAGGGGAACCCTATCGTGGTTCCGGGAGGGAGGGGCAGGGGTGAGGGCAGAAGTGCGGGAGATAGAACTGACACGGTCGAGGGCAGTGTCAACCACGGTAGAGGGGAATCCTCGGTTGTGGAAAAAGGAAGACATGTCTGAAGCACTGGTGTGGAAGGTGGCATCGTCGGAGCAGATGCGGCGGAGACGGAGAAACTGGGAGAATGGAATAGAGTCCTTACAGGAGGCGGGGTGGGAGGAAGTGTAGTCCAGGTAGCTGTGGGAGTCAGTGGGCTTGTAGTGAATATTGGTTGATAACCTATCCCCAGAGATGGAGACGGAGAAGTCGAGGAAGGGAAGGGAAGAGTCAGAGATGGACCATGTGAAGGTGAGGGAAGGGTGGAAATTGGAGGCAAAGTGAATGAAATTGTCTAGTTCGGGGCGAGAGCAGGAAACGGCACCGATACAGTCATCAATGTATCGGAAAAAGAGGTGAGGGAGGGGACCCGAGTAGGACTGGAACAAAGATTGTTCCACATAGCCCACGAAAAGGCAGGCATAGCTAGGACCCATGCGGGTACCCATGGCAACACCTTTGATTTGGAGGAAATGAGTGGAGTTAAAGGAGAAGTTGTTCAATGTGAGAACAAGTTCAGCCAGGCGGAGGAGGGTGGTGGTGGATGGGGACTGGTCGGGCCTTTGTTCAAGGAAGAAGTGGAGCACCCTCAGGCCATCCTGGTGGGGGATGGAGGTGTAGAGGGATTGTACGTCCATGGTGAAAAGGAAGCGGTTGGGGCCAGGAAACTGGAAACTGTTAAAGTGGCAGAGGGCGTCCGAAGAGTCGCGGATGTAGGTGGGAAGAGACTGGACAAGGGGAGAAAAGATAGAGTCAAGATAGGAAGAGATAAGTTCCGTGGGGCAAGAACAGGCTGAAACGATGGGTCTACCAGGGCAGTCCTGTTTGTGAATCTTGGGAAGGAGGTAGAAGTGGGCTGTGCGGTGTTGGGGAACTATGAGGTTGGTGGCAGCGGGGGGAAGATCTCCAGAGGAGATGAGGTCAGTGACAGTCTTGGAAACGGTGGTTTGATGTTCGGTGGTGGGGTCATGGTCCGGATGGAGGTAGGAGGAGGTGTCGGAGAGTTGGCGTTCAGCTTCCGTTAGGTAGAGGTCAGTGTGCCAAACAACAACAGCACCACCCTTGTCAGCGGGTTTAATGACAATGTCAGGGTTGGATCTAAGAGAATGGAGTGCTGCAAGTTCAGAGGGAGGTAGGTTAGAGTGACTGAGGGGAGCAGAGAAATGGAGATGGCCGATGTCACGGCGGCAGTTAGCGATGAAACGATCTAGAGAGGGTAAGAGGCCAGGGGGAGGGGTCCAGGTAGAACGGGAATTCTGCAAGCGGGAGAAAGGGTCAGTTGTGCGGGGGGAAGACTCCTGGCCAAAGAAGTGGGCACGGAGACGAAGGCGACGGAAAAAGAGCTCAACATCATGCCGAGCTCGAAATTCATTGAGGTGGGGGCGTAAGGGGATGAAGCGCAGGCCTTTGTGGAGGACTGATCGTTCGGGGTCAGAGAGTGGAAGGTCAGAGGGGATAGTAAAAACGCGGCAGGGGGTGAGATTGGGAGACGGGGGGTCAGAGGAAAGTGAAGGGGAAGAGGGTTCCGGAGGGGCGTTGGTATCCAAGAGTTGATGAAGCTTGCGATCCTTGACATCGGAGAGGAAGAAAAAAAGTTTTTTGTTGAAGCGTCGGATGAGTCGAAGGATGAAATGGAACTGTGGACCCGAACAGCTTTGAGATAGAGTGCGCCGGTGTTGCTGAAGAGAGAGGTCGAGAGTGTTCATGTGGCGCCGCATGGCGTTGAGCGTCGATCGCAGGATGTGGCGAGAGCAGTAGTTCGAGGAACGATGAATATCTTGGAGATACTTGTAATCCTGGGTGGATCCGAAGCACGAAGGGTGGAAGTTTAGTTGGAATCCACGTGGAATAAGTCGGAACCGGAGACAGTTGCTGAGGAAAATGATGTGGCTGTGAAACCGAGTCTTGGCAGATACCTGATCAAACACGAGAAGGGGAACTGAAAGTAATGAAGATGAACAAGGTTGAAGAGCCAAACAGAGATCCCGTCAAAGAGAAGAGCAGAACTTCTTCAAGGTAGGCATTCCTAGAAGAGGTGTGGCAGTGAACCAAACACTAGTACGATAGCAAAATACTGCAGATGTTGGAAATCCGAAATAACAACAGAAAATGCTGGAAAAACTCAGCAGGTCAGGCAACATCCGTGGAGAGAAATTTGAGTTGACGTTTCGGGTCGAACCCTTCTTCAAAACTGGAAAGAAAAGAAAATAGATCGAAGGCAGGGCTGCGATCGGACAAAAGAAGTGAAAGAGACAAAAGAAGTAGAAGAGACAATAAAAGGTGTTCGAAGCCAGATGAGATGGTAATAGGCTGAGATTAGGTGTGAAGTGTACTGGCAGGGCAAGAGATAGCTGCCAGGTGGGAGAGTGAAACAAAAGGAAAGGGGGGGGGGAAAAGGAGTGGAAAAATTACAGGTAAAAAATTAATGGGGGCCGAGGTTATGATCTGAAATTGTTGAACTCGATATTGAGTCCGGAAGGCTGTAAAGTGCCTAATCGGAAGATGAGGTGCTGTTCCTCGAGTTTACGTTGAGCTTCCATGGAACAATACAAGAGGCCAAGGACGGTGAGGTCCGAGTGGGAATGGAGCGGTGAATTAAAATGACAGGCGACCGGAAGCTCGGGGTCACCCTTACGGACTGAACGGAGGTGTTCCGCAAAGCGGTCACCCAATCTGCATTTGGTCTCCCCAATGTAGAGGAGACCGCATCGTGAGCAGCGAATACAGTATACTAGATTGCGAGAAGTACAAGTAAATCGCTGTTTCACCTGGAAGGGGTGTTTGGGGCCCTGGACAGGTATAGGGGCAGGTGTTACATCTCCTCCGCTTGCACGGGAAGGTGCCAGGCGAAGGGGAAGGGCTGTTTGGGGTGATAGAGGAGTGGACTAGGGTGTCTCGGAGGGAGCGGTCCCTACGGAATGCTGAAAGGGGAGTGGAGGGGAAGATACCCTACCATTTCCACCCTACCATTTCACTCTCCAGGGAGTCTTTCAAATAACTGCTTCAGCAGCAGTCTGCAGGCAATCTCACAGTTCCATATCTTTTCTGGGCCTAGAGGCTGACTTAGAGGTTTGTGCTCCATAGATAAGAGATTCAAAACAAAAACCAATTTCATTTTTACACTTATTTGGAGGGGTGAATTACAAAACCTTAAAAATAAGTTTCAAAATTGCCCCAGTCTTCGGGGGTCTTTACCTCAATTCCAGCTTGCACTTGAGTGGTCCACATATCCACCCCTTGCTCGGCCAGTACACCTGGTCTCGCCAAGCGCACCAAGCAACCATACACCAGGTCCAAATGAAGATCCAGGACATGGGAATTCCGTCATTCATTGTTCCCCCTGCCCTCATGTTGATGACTTTATAAGAACAGATCGAGGTTCTGCTCCAACAAGGTCTTCCGAGAAAGCTTGCAGCTATGTTGGGGCCCAGCGTATCGGACCCAGCCTAGTTTCTAGCCATTCCAGCGTACTTCTGTCAAAGCTACCGTGGGAGTATACTGGAACAGCTGTGACATTTTGGGGCCCTTATGTTGCAGTTCAGCAGTGATGCAGATTGGAGTAACTTGTGATTCTGTTTCCTATCTGGTTTAGGCTGAAAACATCCTGTTCTTGGAATTAGACATGGCAACACCCACAGTGTTTGAGCTGGAGATCCCACGGTCACAGTCACTACACGGAGCAACTGGAGGAGAGCTACATCATAACAGTTCCATTTTCCCAGATCGGTCAGCCACTACAAGAGTTAGGAAATCAAGATCATGGTGAGAATTTCTCAAATCTTAACAGTTCTTTTCTTAGCAGGGTAAAATTCACTAAGTTCCTTATAAAAAGGTTTCTCATGCATACCCAAAGAACAGAGGAACTTAGTCACAATTATTATGATTTTAAGGTGTATTTGGCATTCTTGACTGATCTGTCAATACCACCATGTTAACCTTGATAAAAGCAGTAGTAATCCAGGAAGTGTTTTCATAAATCATGAGAAAAAAAAAATGATTGGTTCAAGAACAATGTTCCCTCGAATTTTTTTTTGTACTGAGCGGGCCACAAACTCCTTTGAGCGCGACCATTTAATCCGTGGGCAAATGTTACAACAACAACTTTTACAACAACAACCTTTACAGCAACAACCACTTAAAAGCATATATACAGTAATGCCACACTGCCACCGCACTGTCTCAAATCATGAGACAATCAGACAAACTCTTAAAAATCATAAAATCTTTTTTGGTTTATAAACCTCATTAATGGCTTTATTTAATCTCTAACAGGTCACAGCTCTTACAAAAACTATGGGGGGAATTTTGCCAGCCCTGGGGCGGCGGGTATGGAGGTGAGACTGCCGGGAAAATGGCAGAAACTGGGGGCGGGTACCGAACCTGCTCCCAACCCGCCTCTGTGCCATCTTCCCGGGAGGCGGGTCCCCGACTTGCGCAGGGACCCGTCTCCTCGAGACGGGAAGGGGATTACAGGTAGTTAACAGGCAGTTAAGAGGATTATCCCCATTTTACCCCTGCAAGTACAAGCTTCCCAACGGCTGCGAACCTCGCCAGGGTCAACGAGGTGAGCAGTGGGTCTGCGGGGGTGAGAGGGGTCGAAAAGTGTGCTGAGGAGGTGAGTGATGGGTGCAAATGTGGAGAGGTAAGTATGGGAGCTGAGTGTAAAGTGTTAGAAAAAGTTTACTTACCTTTGTTTCTTCCTGCAGGCATCAACCCTTGGGGATCCGGAGGTGCCTCATCTCAACGGCAGAGATGACAGAATGGCTGCTGCATTCTCCGATGCAATAGCCATCTGATTTCTGCTAAAGAAAGATGTTTAGTGAGTCTTCAGTACAAGGACTCACCTTAGAACAGAGATTGTCAGTGTTTGACAGCTTCTCAAAGCTGTCAAATGCTGACATTTCATCTGTCAAAATTTTTTGACAGATGAAACGTCATACGCTGACGTCCTCTGTCACCGGCTTACCCTTAATTGGCCAGCTAAGCCTGCAGGGTGGGCTTAACAAGGTCAATCAAGGGAAAATAGAATGGGTTGGCCGGACGTTGTTGGGGACGGAACTGAAACCCGACAACCAGCAGTCGCGTCCCCATTGATAAAATCCAGCCCCATATTACACATGTCTTGTGTTAGAATTTGCTCTGTCAGGTGTCCCATCAAAGTTAATCATAATATCCCAGGGTCATTGTCTGATTAGGATATGCTAATATTGAAGATTAGTTGGGACAATGTTGGAGTAGGATGAAGCAGACGGGTCGGCAACATCCCATGTGAGGGGTTAATAGCAGATTGGCCAGAACAATGGAGGCACCAAAACTTACACATAGCAATTATCAGCAAGGTCACGTTAATTATCTGGGATTGTCCAGGTCATTTCGTGTTCCTTTGTAAATTCAGACAGGAAACATCAGGTTAAATTGATTAGCTGTTAAACCATCAAGATGGTCATTATGTCAAGGTCTGGAGATTTGGTGAGAAGGAACATTCTGGGCAAAGTCTCACACATCCCATTCTACGTCTACTCTGCTACTATCCTGCTCACTATTTACTATATTGCCAAATTTTGTATCATCCGCAAACTTCAAAATTGTACTTCCTACACCCAAGTCCAGGTCATTTATATGTAACAAGTAAAGCAATGAACCTAATACTTACCCCTGGGGGACCAGACTGTATACTTCTGTCCAGTCAGAAAAACATCCGTTCACCACTACTCTCTGCCTCCTACCCTGTAGCCAATTATGTACCCAAGTTACCGTCATCCCTTTAAGACCATGTGCTTCTATTTTCTGAATAAGTCTGTTATGTGGTACTTCCATCAAATGTATTTTGAAAGTCCTTATATACATCTACTGCACTACCTTCATCAACCTTCTCTGTTACTTCATCAAAGAACTCAATCAGGTTAGTCAGACATGATTTTCCTTTAACAAATCCATGCTGGCTGTTGCTTATTAATCCATTTGAACCACAGGAGCAGATTTAATGTCTCATCCCAAAAACAAATAGACTGGATATTGTTGATGGAAGGAAAACACTTCATGAACCAAATTACTTGTTCTATTAAGTTTTATTATTACACCAGACATCAGCAATAACTTTGTTTCCAACATTTGTTGAGAGGTGGTGAGAAACTAAAGCTGGAGATAACGTGCACTCAGTGCAAACATAAACCCGTACCAGACTCATGCCTCACGCCTTTAGTACCCTCAATTATCTCTTTGGTTACACCACCTCTTGTTCATTGACGTGCACCCAAAACCACTTTCCATGGGAGCAAAAGTGCTTGTAGAACTGCGGCCTAATTTAAGATTAAAAAGTGCTTCCCTCCCCCTCCCATCTTGGTATTGTTCATCTTTAAGCAGACACTCATTCGCATCAACATTTCTAGTTCAGGACCGTCTTCTTGGGTTACACATCCACAGCTCACCTTTGTCTGCATTACACCGCATGAATTGAAACGTGAAACATTAAAAAAAGTTTTGCCTGAAGAGGCTCACTGTCTAGAGGTCAGGATAATTTTTTTTTAAAGTTAACCTAAAAATAAATATATTCCAACTCACCTCTTCACCCCCAGGGTCTGGAGCGGCCTGGGCCGGGTCCAGTAGGTGTAGTATAACACTGTTAATTAAGATGATGCGGGTGTTAAAGTTCAGGTTTTCAAAACTTTATCATCGTGTAAATGGATTGGCGACAGTTTCCATAAGCAAACTGTATCTCTTATGAACTGAGAAACAGCATCTTTTGCTCTCAGCCACACCGAGTTATTGCAGCTCAGGTCTAACAATTAACCCCAATCATGGTAAGTCACTTACTGAACTCGGAAGGCAGAAAGTATTCAGAACTCTAGAATATTTTCTATAGATTGAACTACTGTCCAGATGGCTTCATATTTTACAGGATCAGAAGCAAAGGCAAAATACGATACAGCACAGCTAAACACTTGCAGGACTGGGATAGTCCATTGCTCACTCAGTGCCGGGAGGAGCTGCGCTAACATGGAGCGCGCGTGACACAAAGTGAGCTGACACCGGCTGGGCCCGCAGCCTGGTGCTGGGCCTCCTCCTTATCATGCAGGGCTGCTCTGGCTCCTGTAGACTGCCTGCCGGGCTGCACCCCTTGCCGCTCGCTCCCATGGTAACCAGACCTCCAGCTGCTGCCCTCCAGTCTCTCGACTCCCATTGGAACTCACCAGGCATCACTTTTGGGGAACCTCAATGGCATGAACTACCCGATGGAAAAGGCCCTTAAGCCATCTTTGTGCAGGGCGCCAGAGCCGCTTTTACTGTCCAGAGTACAAGTGCCGCCATATTTATGCGGGGGGGGCGGTCCTGCTGCTTTGTTCATTGAGCAACGCCACCGTCTTTGCCTAGGGCACGAATGTCGCCACCTTAGTGCAGGCAGGAGTTTCCCGCCATCTTTGTCTAGGGCACTGGTGACATTTTCCTGCTCGTTGGTTTGGGCCCGCCCCCCCTCCAGCTCACTGCGCGGTCTATGAATTTAAGTGCACAGGACCTTACAGATGACCTGCTCACCTTACAGGGAACATAGCTCATAAAAGCCCATCCCTTTTGCTCGATCTCAACCTCACTTACCTACCTTAAATTGACTTAGTTTGAACCCAGCCATATTTCCTGGTGCTATTTTAAATCCACTCCATGAGGCCTTGGGAACAAGCTCGCACACAACGGAAAATTGGTTCAATCTTGTGCCTCTTAGATCCATTTGTATTGTTTGTTTCAATAGTCTTCCCCCCTAATTTATTCCACAAATCCTGTAAATCAGGTGTTGTATTTAAGAAGTTGCCTGTGAAGATGCATTAACATCATTGCAAGGACAAAAGTGCCACTTTAAATCCAGCAGAACTGGTAATTTTGAAGGAAACAAAACCTTTCTCAGATTCCTCATGTGTACAAGGCAGGATATCCTGTTCAATAATCTTGTAAGGAAAGAAAGAAACAAATTGCATTTATATCACGCCTTTCACAACCTCAGGCTGTCCCAAAGCGCTTTACAGCCAATGAAGTATGCTTTGAAGTGTAGTCACTGTTGTAGTGTCGGAAACGCAGCAGCCAATTTGCGCATAGCAAGGTCCCACAAATGACCAGATTATCTTTTAGTCATGTTGGTTGAGGAATAAATATTAGCCAGGACACCGTGGATAATTCCCCTGCTCTTATTCGAAATAGCGTCATAGGATCATTTACATCCACCTGAAAGGGCAGTCAGGGCTCGGTTTAATGTCTCATCTGAAAGACGACACCTCCGACAGTGCAGCACTCCCTCAGTGCTGCACTGAAAAATCAGCCTAAATTATGTGCAAGTAGGATTTTTGCATGTTTTTGGAATAAATTGTATCTTATCAAGATAATCTGGCATGCAAAAATGAAATCTATATTAATTGTTCCTTTTTATATTCTAGGTCCAGGCCTGACAGACGAGTATCTTCCTCCTCTTCATTCTCCTCACTGGCTTCAGGCTCTCAACTGTTCTCTCAGTCACATGGGATGGTGCCACAGTGAGGAATACTGTGATATCTGTGCCTGTTCTAACTCTTTATCTTTCCCTTCCCTTCATCCCATCTCACTGTATCACTCTGTAAAAGGGTTCATGTCTCTCACATTCAATGAATATCCCTGGATTCAACAGTCTCCCATCAGTCTTTGTCTGCTTTGCTGCATTGTTTCACATGCTACACAATCTGGTGTACAGCATTAAAGAGACATGTTATGGGACTTGTTGAAGAGCCTTGTTATCCCATACAGGCATTATGTCAAAACTATCAAAAATAACAAGAGTATGAGAATCAAATGTTGTTAGCACTATTAGGCCTTGGAATTGGCTCATAACAGAAGTAATGCTTGAACAATTGATCATCATCTTTTCTTTTATTTTATTTGCTGAACCTTCAAATTCATACTCTTCTCAATCCCTTCAACCCCATTCCCACCTCTCCTGTACAAGAGAGACTTCCTTCCAACTCCAATCACTCTGAAAATCTGTTCTGAAAGAAGATGTGTGTGTCCTGTAGCGCAGAATGCAGCAGATTGCCTGCTGTGTTTATTTCTAAGAACAGTAATGTTGCTTTGTAAATTTGTTGGACTTTTGTTTCCTAATTAAATTGATGTTGCTGTTGCTCCGAAATGAATTTTGAAATATTTAATCGCAGGTACTGTTGTAACTGAGAATGAGGGTACTTTACATTATTGTGGATTAAAATAAATACTATATACTCAAGGACGTTAACCCACATTAGCACGACTTCCATTTTTTTTCATAAAGACTGAGGTTGTCTAGATACAGGTTGACTATGAAAATCCTCTCTTGTGTATAGAGCATTGTTCATAGTGACCAACTACAAAGCAACATTTTTGCTTTTGTCCTACACTGTGTAACACATAAATACGAGCTGCCACATCTTTAAACAATTATTTTCAATTTATTTTGGTAAAGCAAAAGGCACTGGTACAATCCTGGGTGCGACTGGCACCTTGACATTATTGACAGGCTTAAACAGTTGCTTTGCAGTTCTAAAGAAGTAACTGGTGCATTAATCTTTCTCTGCTTGTAGAATGTGCAGTGTATTGAAAGCTAAAGGGCAAGGCTATGGAGAGAACCCTGTGTTTCTGGGATTTAGAAAAGAACTCAAAAGATGTGCTTTCTGTTCAGATGGTACCGTATCTGAGTCTGAGGATTTCATTCTGTCATTTAAGTACACTTTCCACAGCTTTTTTAGTTCTCAACTTCGGCTCATACTTAGAGTATTCCATCGGCGGGCCGGACGAAATATATCCGTGGCCGTGGTATTTGCACCTGCTGTTGGATGATTGCAGTTGTGATATCTGTAGCTTTGACTGCCCCACCTTCACAGCTGTGAAAAGGTCACGGGTAGGTCAGAGGTCCGGAAGGGGAGGTGAAAATCTGCAACAATGTCAGTTTTAGTATAGCACTAATGCAGCGTCACTTGACTTTATTAGAATCATGCAATTGCAGGCAGCGTGGTGGCACCGATTAGTGGGATTCAGATTGGACTCGTCATTCTGCTGAGTTCCTGGTCTCCAGGGCTCTGCTGCCCAAACTTCCTAAACTCAATTACAGTAGGAAAGGAAGCAGGGATGGAAATTGGATGAATCGAGCCATTCTTAGCACTCCTCTTGGTGGACAACAAAGAGAAGCATTGCTTATCCTGTCTTCTTGGCCACAGAGGGGTGGGTGAGTTAAAAGGGAGAAAATGAGGGAGGAACAGGTAATCTACTTCCAAACCAAAGCATGCATGATTCAATGAGCTGTTAATATCTGCAGCCTGTTTCATTTATTTCTATATGACATCGGGCTTCTTTTATTTCCAATATGTTGGAATTTTTTTTCTATGCCCTTTTGAGCATGTTTGAAATAAAGGATAGTGTCTCTTTGAGAATCTGCCAGCATTATGCTTCCTAGCTTTGTCATAATCTGTTAACTGTAAATGGCACTGGTTCATATCATATGCTCACAGAAACCTTAGTATTCCCAGGAGCCACCTGTGTCTGGTTTAATCTGTTATTTCTTCAAATGCCACAGATATTTAATTTCATATTTTGGTACATGCCCTGAGAGCACATCCTAGCTCTGGCCTAAGCTTTCAATTTCAGTTGCTTTCTACTTCAATTAAATTTTGTTGGAACAATTAATAAAACAAATTGATAGCTGCTGCACCCTTGCATTGGTTAGAGAGGCAATATGTGAAGCAATTGTATAATGCATACACTATTACAACCTTCTGACTGTTACTTGATTCAAGTTGAAAACTATCAATGAGGAAAGATGATTTTGATTGTTCAGTAGAATCTCATAAACATTTTAGTTTGATTTTCTTGTAACAATATCAGCACATCTTGAAAATGTTAGGTTTACAAGGTCAAAAATGACTATTGGTGATAATAGCAGACAAACATATGATTCATATGACATTCCTCTATCCACTTTGGAGAATTTATCCAGTTTAACAGATTAACACCTCTATTAAAATAGACGAAGATCCTATAGACGCATTAAATGTTCATCTGCTATTATCACATTTAATTCTATCCTATAGTAATTAATTCACTACCACAAGTAAAAGAGAACTAACTTTAATTAATTAAATAAATAAATTCCTTTCATTACATTGTCCACTTTTTCTTCCATTTCATCTGTGATGTTTCCCAGCAATTTTTTAATTTGCAGTGCTTATTTATTTAAACTACCTGGTTGCCATGACATCATGTTTTTGCAAGGAATTATGGGTCCACCAAGGACTCAGTTCCCATTAAAGCCCAGCCCTGAAACATCTAATTAATTATTTAAATGAGCATGCATTGCATAATTAGGGTGGGCTTCACACAAGAACAGTGTTGCTGCTATAATTTGCCCTTGATTCTTAGTCAGCTGTCATGGCAACCAAGATGGCCTAATTATGTGAGAACACATAGCTGTAACCAGAAGAATAAAAACAGCTTTAAAGAGGTATTTCGAGAAGTTGGTTTGTGTAGGACAATTTGTCTTGGTGTAAAGTGCTTACCACATTATTCTGTGTTGAACAAGAATAGTACAGGACAAGGACGATGTTTTTGTGAAAGGTATCATCATATCTTGCACTTAATCCAAGTGGATGCATTCCACTGATGGAACTGTCACCGAGTGTGTCGGGTGCGAATAATTGATTCCAGTATAACTCGAATCCTTGGAGATGGATCTGAAGCTGTAAGATTCTTTTTACAGAAGTCTCCACACACCTTTGCTGTAATCTCAGTGAACAAACAGTAAAACTGAGTGGGACCTGCTTTGAGTAGAACCACACAGCTCAGTTAGTGTTAAAGCTGTCAGGTAATACCAGCAAGGCAAACTAGTTGAGTGTAATGTCATTCTTCTAAGGAACAAACTTTTTGAATACAGGGGGGGATAGAACAGAGTAAATTCATTTTTATCAATCATGCTTCCTTGCTCAGCAACTTTCTGTCAACAGAGAATGAGAAGCAGGCATGGTAATTTAATAAAGGGTATCATTTCACCACTGGAATCTAGTTTTTCCTTTAATACTCACCATCTCAAATTAAACCTGTGTAGGCTGACAAGATTTCTGTGTCTTTAATTTCCATTGGTGTTTATCCTCATCATCAACAAATTGGCACGGGAATGAAGCAACAAATAGAGCCACTCAATTTTGAACTCCCACTACACCCGGTTCCCACTGGGTTGAGGGAGTTAAAATCCCCTCTGGTCTTTGTTATAGCCAGCCTTAAAAAAAACAGTTGGTATATCTTTGTTGCCGTTGGTTGTACAAGACCTAACTATCAGAAGTCAGCAGCACGAGTACATCGTACACCCAGCAATAGTGGAAAACCTTGTGAGGCCTTGTACTGCTGGCAGGGACCCTCGTGCGCTCAGGACAAATCTTGAATTCATGGGTGCTTTGCACACAATTTTCTGTCCATTGAAATCAATGGATGGAAAAGCGCAGACAGAGGGCAGGATTTTCATTGGGCCATGGAGGCGGGATTGGAGGCGTGTGGGGGGTTAAAATCCCGAAATCGGGGGGCACGAACCCATCCCGCCCCCAACCCGCCTCCATGTCAGTTTCAAAGGAGGCGGGTACCCGACCCGCACTGGGACCCGCCTCCCCGAGGCGGGAAGGGGACTAGTGCCAATTAACTGCCTGTTAACAGGTGGTTAACAGGCAGTTTTTAGCCTAATCCCTATTTTCATTCTTGAAGTGTGGGATTCCCGATGGCTCCAAACCACACCAAGTTAGCGAGGCAGGCCGTTGGGATGAAGGGCTTGGAGGGGTTGAGATTTCCAGTGTTCAGGTGAGTGATGGGTGCATGAGTGCAGAGCTAAGTGTGTTTGGTGTGTTTAAAGTGTTTAAAGAAGTTTTATTTACCTTTCCAGCCTTCCTTCCTTCAGGTCTCGGGAGTCCCTCATCTCACCGGCACAGAAAGCAGAATGGCCGCGATCTGTCAAAAATTGCAGCATTCAGCTTTCTGTTCTGGAGAGATCTCTAAATCATCCTGAGAGGAAGGAATTAACTTAGAGTACAGATTGTCAGTGTTTGACAGCTTCAAACAGCTGTCAAACGCTGATATTTCATCTGTCAAAAGGTCTTGACAGATGAAATGTCAATCTGTGACGTTACCTGTTGCCGGGTGGCCCTTAATTGGCCTGCTGAGCCTGTTGGGCGGGCTCAACAAGGTCAATCAAGTCAAAATCGTGTGGGTTGGCTACAACTTGATGGAGGCGGGACTACAACCCCAAAAGTTGTAGTCCCGCCTCCTATCTGCCTTCTCAATGAAAATCCAGCCCAGAGTGTCTGCCAATTTACAATCTGCGTGGGTTGCAGCTGAGGCTCCACCAACAGCATATAGTTGTGCAACATTTACCTTTTTGTCTAAGCAGGTCAACAGCAATTATTGCTGCCCCTGAAACCATCACAAACACAAAACACTTATTGATATGTAAAGAGTCTTAGCTTGAATAGTAATTCTATAGAATCACACAGTTTTGCAGCACAGAAGGAGACCATTCAGCCCATCACACTTGTGCCAGCTCTCTGAAATAACCATCCATTTAGTTCCATTCCCTGCCCTTACCCCATAACTTTTTAATTTTCTTTTACAAATATTTATTCAATTCCCTTTTAAAATCTATCATGGATTCTGCTTCCACCGCTGTCTTTGATAGGGTTCCATTTTGTAACGATCCTTTGTGTAAAAATAAAATCTTCTAACCTTTCCCTTCATTCTTTTGGGATGATGTTAAATTTCCGCCCACTGGTTTCCGAGTCACTGACCAGTGGAAATTGTTTTTCGTGGTTACCTCATCAAAACCTTTCATTATTTTGAACATCTCTATCAGATCTTCTCTTAACCTTCTCTGTTTTAATGTTGTTTCATTCTTTTGTTTATTACTCCCCCCCCCCCCCCAAAAAGTCAGTAAAACTTGTCAGGAATTTTTATTTGAATAATGTGCATTAATTCCTTAAAAACTCTCTCACACCTCAAATATTCTGTGAAAGTAGAAATAGCCCCTAAAATTCTAAACCCTTTCGTGTATTTTATACCATATCAATGAAATGCAGAAGGGTCCAAATTGTTATTTTATATAAAAAATATTTCTAGCAAAAAATGTACCGTTCCTTATTATCATCTCTATTTCAATATGATGAAAATGTGATCTTGTCCCACTTGAGGGATGTTACTTAAAAAGCAACAAATTATATCACTGGAATGAAGTCCTTTCATTAAAAAATAGAATTAATTAGAGAATTTAAAAGGTCATTTTAAGAATGTTATTGAAAATGTACATGTTTAAATGCCTGCAGATTTTTTTTAGATTTTGTTGCTAATTTATACTTCTGTTATGTGCTGCTGTGTAGCTCTTGGAAGAAGAGTCATACTTGTCTTGTTCAGGCTGCATGTTAAGTATGTGTATTGTATTGAACAATTAACACAAAGACTTAAACGTATAACTCAAACAGGTCTTTACTGGTTGGAGGTAGGGACTACACATAGGTCTTTACTTCATGCCCACAGGCGGGAACTGAGGGGGATCAGTACCCACAGTACTATTTATACCCCTATGGCCAGGAGTGGTACTGCGTATCACTACGCCCAACAAGTAGTGCAGTCCTGTCCATAGGTTCAAAGTAGCACACATATTACATACACAACATTCCTCCCTTCCTAGCTTTACAGTCATCTCCCCATTTAACATAACGTAATAACATATATACATATATAACTTCAGGTTTACATAACAGAATAACATAGATACATAGATAACTTCATGACTCTCTGGGCTCCACTGTCAGCTGCCAGCTGCATGCGCAGTTCCTCCTTCTCTCCCTCCTTTTTCCGTAGTAGAGCCACCTTCTCCCGATGTTCCGTAGACTTTCGGTGCTCCTCCATGATTTCTGTATGGTGGGAGTCGAAGTTACAAGTTGGGCAGGACAGGACATAGTAATATTCGGTGTCGTCCTGATCTAGGCCAGCGAGAGGGTCTTCTATTTCCTCCATACCCAGCTGGGCGTTAGCCAGCTTTTGTTCCAAGTCCAGACATCTTTCCTGAAGAGACTTCTTCATGCGTACCTCTTCATCCAGCTTTTTCTGGGCTTTCAGCAAGTCGTTTACTAATGACCTCATTTGAGATTTTACTACTTCAACTTCTTTTGGAGATTGATTGATCGGACTATTCAATCCCTCTACCGGAGCAGCTGTTTCAGCGGTCTGTTGTTCTACGTTGACGTGAGTCAGCGTACTTTTGGCATCCAAGGGCTGCTCTGTTGCAGTCATCTCAGTCTGTGTTGCCACCTCAGCTCTTCCAATAACCTTTGAGAGCTCCGAACCCCTTTCGTTTGAATATTGAAGTTCGTGTTCAAGTTTTTTCCATTTCAGAGTCCTGTCCTTCAGCATATGCAGGAGTTGGCTGACCGTTAACTCCTCTGACATCAGACGTTTTGTGTGCTCCTGCTCCATTTTCTCCATCAGCTGCTTCTGTTGTCTTTCCAGATTCTCCAACTCTATATCAAAGAACTCTTTCGTTGCATTCAACTCTTGCTCAAAACGGCGAAGCATTTGTTCTAATTGCTGTTGTAGTTTGAAATGGAGTTGAGTTCGAGCCCGGTGTCCCTCAGAAATGGGCACATCAGTAGACTTGCCAGACTCAGAATCCACAGTTAAACTATGTTGTTGTTGCTCAGTGGAATTCTGTGCTGAAACTTTGTCTTTTGCACCTGAGTTGGGCTTACCATCATCCGTTCCAGAGTCTGGGCCGACTATCTTCACCGAGTTCTCACTCGTTATTGTTTGTAGGAAATGCCAGTCCATATTCATTTTCCTAATCCACTCCCGTCCTAGTAGTGGAGGACCTCCTTCAGATATCACATATAAGTCCATTATTTGACTGTCTTCGCCCTTGTGGACCACTGCAACCTCTATTTTCCCGATGGGGTACACTCTTTGCCCCGTGTATGTTTTCAATATAATCCCCGTATCCTGTAGGGGAATATGTTGGAATAACTTTCCGTAATCTTTCTTATTTATGACCGTCAATGCCGATCCAGTGTCCAATTCCAGTTTTACTTGGACTCCTTCTATCTGAAGAGTGACCCAAATTGTCTGGAGGTCTGCACCCTTACCAGCGTTGAGTACTCTTAAGCTAGCCAGTTCATTACAGCTTAAGCTAGCCAGTTCATTACTGCTAGCGTCTGAATCGGACTCCTGTTCGGCCACCTTGTGTACCTTTGCGTATTTCCCTTGCGGTGACTTCTTGTTGCTGGTCTTCTTCGCTGACCTGCATACTCTAGCTATATGTCCAAGCCTACCACAAGTTCTACATTCTTGGTTTTTAAACCAACACTGGTTCTGATCATGCGTTGTCTTTCCACAACGATAACATTTGCCAGAACTCACACCCAATTTGTGTGCACTGAGCTCCGGTGACCGTAGCTGCATTACTGCCGTGCCTCTCGCTGCGGCTTCGTGTGCTGCTGCCATAGTGACCGCCTTCTCAAGCGTCAGCTCATTCTCCTCGAGCAGTCGCTTTTGTGTATCCTGTTTAAATAAACCACACACAAATTTGTCTCGAAGTGCCTCTGTCAGTCCCGTTCCAAACTGACAATATTTCGCTAATTTACGCAATTCCAGCAAATATTCAGCATTGCTTTCATGCTGTAGCTGCCTTCTGTCGTAAAATTTAAATCGTTCCGCTAGCATCAGCGGCGTGGGGTTTAGGTGATCTTTCAGGACAGTAACAATCTCATCGAACGTCTTATCCGCCGGTTCATCTGGTGATAACAGGTGTTTCAATTGCCCGTATGTCTTCGCACCCATTAAATTTAATAATGTTAGTGCTTTATCAGCCTCACGAATTTTATTGGCCTTACAATAATTTTTAACTCGTTCAACATATATGGCCCAATCTTCGATGTCACTATCAAAGTTGCTAATATTCCCGTGTTTAGGCATTGTAGTACTTTATCAGGTTTCCCTTTTAAAAAATTTTTTTTTTTACTGCTATCAAAGATGGCGGCTTCCCGCTCTTGCCGTCGTCCTCCGCCCACAAAATGGCGGTTTTCCCGCGCTTGGCGGTCTTCACCCATCCCCCGACGCCGTCTCCCTTCAGCCCCGAGTGCGGCCCTTATCTCCGCCGTGATCGATGGCCCGCGCTTTTCACCGCGGCTCTCGCGCCTTCAGTGTCTGCCGACGCTGCGCCTTCCAGCCCGAGTGCGGCCCTTATCAGGGATTTCGATCGATCGCCCTTCTACCTCCGACTTCCCCCAGCCCTGTCTTTGCAGCCAACGCTGCTTGGCTTACCCACCACCGAGGTTGAAAAAGCTGCAGGATGTCTTCTGTCCTCCCGTTTTCAGTCGCTGATGGAGGCTTCAGGGTCCTAATGCCTGTCGCTTCCAGTGGGGTGGTGAGATTTGAAACCTCTCTTCAACGTCCTGTCTGTGGACGAAGCCGCCGTGGAATAACTGCCGCAGGGTAAGAACCTGACTCGTCGCCAGTGTTAAGTATGTGTATTGTATTGAACAATTAACACAAAGACTTAAACGTATAACTCAAACAGGTCTTTACTGGTTGGAGGTAGGGACTACACATAGGTCTTTACTTCATGCCCACAGGCGGGAACTGAGGGGGATCAGTACCCACAGTACTATTTATACCCCTATGGCCAGGAGTGGTACTGCGTATCACTACGCCCAACAAGTAGTGCAGTCCTGTCCATAGGTTCAAAGTAGCACACATATTACATACACAACACTGCACATCCTGGAAAGCATAAAATATTTGGACAGGAAACTATACAGTGTCAGTAAAGATCACACATAACCATTTTATGGGACTATGTGTAAAAGAGGAGTCTGCTGAACAGGCAACATGTTGGTCAAGTTGCACTGTTTGGGGGAAAAATTAGAAGAGGAAGAAAAGTGAACATTTTTAAAAATCAATGGCGGATTCTTATTTTGGTTTATTGCTTTACCCATTATTACATTTAATTCTATCCTATAGTAATTAATTCACTATCACAAGTAAAAGCTGCTTGGGGTAGCAAATTAATTACTATGCTGTTTGAGAGTGGTTAAGATGTCAAAAGATGTGTATATTTACTTTGTAACAATTGTAAAAATGATAGTCTACGCAGGCCCACAACATTTGTCATTGCCTCTTAAAACAGCACAAGTAAAGAACATTTCTTAATTCGTAAACAGTCTTGGTTTAAAATGCCAATTCAGACATGGTTTCTATTTAATTAAAGTGTGTTTCAGACAGGATAATGTTTAGCATCACAAAGTGCATTTTGATTTGAAATGTATTATTTGTAATACCAGAGTGTAAATACTGTATAAAGATATTTGGTGTATTAATTATTTGTATTTTTGGCAGATTTGTAATAGTGGCAGATTTTTCTTTTCATTTAATATTATTTCTTTATGATGTGCAAACAAGAAATATTGTCCAACTGACATTAAGGGAGAAAAATTGGGTAGTGCCCATTTTGGGGCACTAATTTTAGTGCCCCAAAAAAGTTAGCGTCCCTACCCCATAAATTCAGTATAAGCATCCCAAGAAGGAGGTGGAGCACTACTAGAAGCACTCCACCTCCTTGTCAATGTAGCACCGCATCATTGCAGGCCTTCCCCCCTGATTAAAGGGGCAGGGCCTAGCGCTGCTCGCACCGGGGCCCTGCTAGACCACCGGGGAGCGGGGTGCCATGGAAACAGCCCGCCGCCGCTAACCTGCTGAATTTTGCAGGGGGTGTTAGCGACGCCGCGCCCAGGCGCTAGGGCATTTGCGCCCCGTTATTGCCCCCCAGGGGCACTAACGAGAGGCACAAAGCAAGCCAATTTCTAGCCCTAAGACTCGTAATGAAATCAGCATGTTGCGTAAGCAAAAGTGTACAGAGGAATTCTTTTAGATGAGTATTTATAGGAATTTCATTCATGGCATCTCCATAAAAACATGGTAAATGAGCAAACAACTTCCAATAATAATCACTTTGAAGGGAAAAATTTTGAAAAATGTAAACAACTGAAAACAAATGTAATTTATAAATTGTATAATGTTTTCTGTATTTTCTTGGTTTTGTCGATAAGCTTCTGAATGATAAAACTAGCACAATATGATTTGGACTTTAAAAGTTATGTTTGAATAAGCGCTTTTTAAAAACTTTTTAAAACTGTTTAGGATGTATTTTGATGCATCAGTGAGATCATCAGCCATGGCATGAGAGCCTTTTCTGTCCTTGGTCCTTGAGCAGCCAGCAGTGTGCTGCTGTGCTTTGTACAGACTGGTGAAGTGAGTTGCTGTGCAGAATGTCATCAAGTGATTGTAAGCACACCAAACAGAACCAACTGAGACAAGCAAGATAACTTTAATGAAATACTGAGAGGTTTTCCAGCCTGTGTTTTACTGTAATTGTTTTAATGCTAGATATTTGTGGGGTGGGGGTAGAATAACCATTTAGGCCAGCCAGTCTGCTGGAGAAAAAAAGCTTACTGGCATATATCTGAAATAAGATCCAAGAACAAGTGTGTGGTGGAGCATTAAATCTCAGCTCAACGTCTTCAGCAAAACAAGAGCATGGATTTAATGAAACCTATCTGTTCTTCAGAGTGAATGTCAGTCTAGGAAAGGAAAAATAAAGGGAAGTTTAATTATGATGTAGACCTAAAAAAAATCAATAAATGAGACTTTCTGATGCAAATGTATTCAAAGACCATGGGAAATACTACCTTTCACCCAGCATGATCTGATGGTAAAATGAAGATTTCAAAGAATATTTTCTGTATTGACACTTTTTAATAAGTGATACAGTTCTGCGATTATTAACTTTAATAAGATTGATCAGATCCCCTTTGATACATTTCAATGTCAGACACTCTCAAAAGCTTGAATAAGATGCTTAAACCACTTAGGGCAGTCACTCTGAATGCAACATTAATTGGGAAACACTTTGTAATACAAATAAACGGATAGTAAAACTGAGTCAACATAAAAGGTAGTATTGGTGTCTATATGTTGGGACATGTTCACCAGTTTCCAGAATTTTGGCAGTTCATAGAAACACGTCCTCCATAGACATTTGGACCATGTTTTGCATCAACCTGGTTCAGGTCAATAATTGTCCATTCTTATTTAAAAGCAAATTAATAATTCTGGAACTTGATAATACCAACCAGTTGTGTAACAAGCCATTAGCTTTTAGCTAATCACTGATTGGGCGTGCCAGTGTGGAAAAAAACTGACACTTTGTCACTCTACAGTAACACTACATCTCCTTGGCTGTGGGATGGTGCAGCAATGATGTGAGAAAGTCAAAGAAAGGAACTTGCAGAAGAGATAAAAGAACAAGAAACACTGCTCTGGCCTGGATTGCTTTAGTTTGTGTGTATCCAAAATTTTACCAATATATTAACAGTTGTGATTTCACCATGGGGAGATACTCAGTGTTTCAATTTGCTGTGAGAGAACTGAATACTTTCTAGCTATTCTGCATTTACTTTTTTCGCATGTACAATACCAGAAGGCTTTGCATACTCAGGAATTAATCATACCTCTGGACAAAAGCACCAAAAAGCAAAGGCTGCATGTATTGTGGACTCTGTGTTGTGCTTTTCACCTTTCAGTCTTACAGTGCTCAATGTGTGCTGGATGCACTTTCGCTGCATGCTCACTTATCTCAGGAGAACTTGCTCCAGTCAACAAATGGCAAATTTAAGCTGCAACACATTCTGTGTGATATCTGCTGGTGATTTATTTTTCAATGGCCTGGTTGATTTGCAGTGTTATAATGGCATTGTTAGGTAAGCTGACATAGCCATAAAACTATCTGAGAAAGTTCAATAATTAGGGGATACCTACTCCAACAACATATTCTGATGACTTGAGTTGGTAAACCTTAGACCATTTCTCATTTGAAATAGGAATATGTGTATTAACTGAAAAAAAATGCTAACACTTGTGATGGGTTAAGAGCCAACATTTAGATCTGTAAAGTTAGCAGTTCCACATTAAAGTCTTAGGTAAGCACAAGGAAGTTGCAGTAGCTTATTGAAAAAGCCGAGGTATGATCGAACACACAGTCTAATTCTTTGCTGTTTAGTGGTTACTTCTGAAATGCTAAGAAACTAACAAATTATGTAATGTGTTTTTGAGTTATGCAAAGTTTTATATAGGTGTTTGAAGGCTCCTGTGCAAAGAGCGACCCAAATTGATCGGGAGCTGGAAGTATCAACATTAGCAACCATTTAAAATGGATGGAGCTGGAAACTCCAAGAACTGAGGAGTTTGGTTCCAATGCCTCCCGCTCTGACACAAAGATTGTTCTGAAATATTTGACTGTTCCTCAAAAACTTTGATAACTGCACAAAACATCTTGAATTAGCAGGTATAGGTTAGATACTCAGCAAGATACTTTCTGTGATCCATCAAGTCTGGTACATTAGGAGGGCATGATAGGAATCTGCCCCCTCCCAACAACAATTGAATGCAACACTGAAATAGATTCCCCTAATTCACTGAGGCCTTCCGGGCACAGATACACAATGGGAATCAGTGCTACTCCTACAGTTTGAGTACGGACCACTGGTTTGGCATAAGGTATAATGTGATATTTTTTGGAATGGGGAAATTAGCTTTGAATTTATTAAACTTATTTTGTACAGGAAAAATAACTTACACTGTTCCATGAATTACAATTGTTCATCTTTTGTGTTTACTATTAAAATGAGCTATATATCAAATTAATTGTAAAGTGATTAGATATAATGGCAGATCTGTATTTTGCCTTTGGCAGTGTTTGTTATGGCCTTAACAAGGACCAAACTTTTGTGCCTGTTTTACTGGAGATGTGATAGTAATTGACTGAGATTTTGTATGGTAGCCTGACCATGTTCCTATCTGCTATAATTTTTCTTCCTTGTTCAAGAGCAAGCCTTTTCTGCTGTCCTGTAGCTTGTTATAATGCGGTCTGCTAGTTGAGATTGGAAATATCCTTTGAGCACTGGAAGTTATTTGAACAGAATAAAATCAGACAAACAAATGAACCTTCTCTGTATTTTCATGCCATTTGGGTTTTTACTCTTTTCAAATAGTATTGAAATATTGTAAAGTTACACATCTGGTTTGCAACTGGAAACAATATTTAAAAAGCCAAAATGTAGCTCTCCTGATACCTCATTTGCACTGTCTGGTGTGGGACTGAGCCATACAAGAGCAGTTAGGGCCTAGGTCTGCACTGAGTTCGCTGATTGCAGCTGGGACGATGGTGGGAGTGCTATAATTTGCCTGGTCTTTTGGGGGGGGGGGGGGAAATCAGCCAGAATTTCATCTTCTAATTCATTGAAAGTGACCCCTGCTGGAAAGTGCCAGAACCTCACTCTGTGCAAAACACAACTTTGAACCAGCTGTATTTTCCATTGATATTACTGTTAAAGTAGCATCAACTGTTCGGGGTTTGTGTGGGCTGCCAACTGCTTTAAGGTGCTGTCTCTGTATCAGCGTTTTTGACTCTTCAGCAGCACTTTGGGCAACGTCGCCCCAAAAGTCTTTGTGCATTCCCTCAATTTATCCCTCGATCAACATCACTAAAACAGATTATCTGGTCATTATCACATTGCTGTTTGTCGGACCTTGCTGAGCGCAAATTGACTGCCACGTTTCCTACATTAGAAAAGTGACTACACTTCCAAAGTACTTAATTGGCTGTAAAGCGCTTTGGGACGTCCCGAAGTCATGTAAGGCACTATATAAATGCGAGTCTTTCATTCATTCGCAAAGTCGAATTGCAAACGCTAATACTGCAGTTTCCATATACCGGACTGGCTTGGCCTGACAGGGAGACATAATTACAATTTTCTTCTTTAGTTTATCTATCTGTGAAATGCTTTGGAATGCTTTTTCTAACTTAAAGGTGCCATATAAATGTAAATTGTTGTTCGCTGAAAAAGGCTGACACTTTTTCCATCTGAGATGATTCTGTATAGAATGCATACTGATCTTGTGACAGATTCAAACTATCCCATCATAAAACTTGATTGTTGAGTTTAATAAAAGCCTGGTTCATCCACATGTTGTATTTATGGATAAATTCCAATTAACATTGCTGAAATGTATAAAATGTTTACAGTATATCCCTCTAAGTTGTAGCACATGAACCTATGTGAGCAAATTAGGCATGGTAGTGTAAAACAAAAAGAAAATACTGCAGATGCTGGAAATCTGAAATAAAAACAGAAAATGCTGAAAATACTCAGCAGGTCAGGCAGCATCTGTGAAGAGAGAAACAGTTAACGTTTCAGGTCGATGACCTTTCATCAGAACTGGAAAAAAGCAGGAAATGGAACAGATTTTTAAGCAAGTGTAGTGGCTGGGAAATGGGGGAGGGGATGAAAGAACAAAAGGGAAGGCCTGTGATAGGCTGGAAGGCAGGAGAGGTTAAGAGACATTGAGAGACATTAAGAGATATTCAAGGCAAAAGGGGATGGTAATGGGACAGGTTAAGAAACATAGGATGGCTCTAGATGAAGTGTAAATTGCGCTGGCAGAATGGAAGACAGCTGCCCTGTGGGAGAGAAGAACAGAACAAAAGTGTGGATAAAAAATATATATATATGTTATGATCTGAAATTGTTGAATTCTATGTTGAGTCCAGAAGGCTGTAAAGTGCCTAATCGAAAGATGAGGTGCTGTTCCTCGAGCTTACGCTGAGCTTCCGTGGTATGGTAGTGTAGTGGTTACACTACTGGACTTATGTTACTGGACTGGTAATCGACAGACCCGGACTAACTAATAACCTAGAGAATGTGAACTCAAGTTTAAGAATTTGAATTCAGTTTAAAAATAAACCTGATAATAAAAAGCTGGTATCAGTAAAGGTGACCATGAAGCTGTTGGATTGTTGTAAAAACCCAACTGGTTCACAACAGCAACTTGCATTTATATAGGCCTAGAAATTCAGTGGGCTGCGCCACCTGTTAGCACCGTAAGAGGGCGCTAAGTGGGTCAGAAGCCACTGGCCATGCCTCCCGCTAAATTCAGCGGGACGCTAATGGCGGCGCTAGCCGTTAGCGCTGCGCCGCTACCAATGACGTCATCGGTGTGTGCAGCACCCCGCTAACGCCCCGACACGATATTTAGATGCGCCCCCTGCTTTAACGCCAGACGCTATTTGCGACCGGTTCAGGGGGGCCTACCTGCGGCGGTAGAGGCGCTAATTAAAGGAGAGGTGCGAGGCGGCCAGTTTTTTTGCTGGCCGCCTGCCAGCACCTCTCCACGCTGCCGTCCCCGGCCTCCTGAGCCCCCCGCGGAGTGCCAACTGCATTCCAAGAGCTCGGCACTTCTCCTCAGTGCCGGGCTCTTTTGTCGGCACTCGCGATCCTCGATCGCGCTGCACAAGGCCCCTCCTCTTTAAGAAGGGGAGGAAGGCCTGCAGTACCGCAGCGCGCCGTACACGCTGCGGCACGTTGCGCAGTGATATTCAGCTGCAGCGCCCCAAGAGGGATGCGGGGTGCCTCCAGAAGTGCCGCGCTTCCCTCTGGGGCGCGCAAACTGAATTTCCGGCGGGCGGCCGCAACTGCTTCCGGGGCGCTACATTTAGCACCCTGGCGAGGCTGGCACCCCAAACGGACCATAGTGCCTTAAAAGTAGTAAAATGTCCCAATGTGCTTTAAAAGACAGGGTTAGATTTTCAGTTGCTTGCGCCAGCAGTTAGCGCCTTAAGAGAAGTGATTTTCGGGCGCTATGCGTGTAGCGCCCGGGCGCAGCGCAGTTTGCGCCCCGCCCCAAATTAAGTTGCCCGTTAGCGCCGGCGCAAAGTTTAGCGGCCGCCCGGATGCGCGCGCAGAAAATGACGTCACATCCTCGTGCAACGCCCTTTGGCCGCCCCGAATACAAACTTCAGTCGGACCGCCCCATTGTGCGGCTGGCGTCCAGAGCGTTTGTAAAATGGAACGCAACACACCCTGGGGAGCGCAAATTAAAGGGCACTCCTCCTGCACTATAAAAGGCAGTCTGCATGTGTTGTGTGGAAGGATCCAGTGTGTTGTTGTGAACGGTGTATTTTTTTTTTTTTTCCTCCTCCTCCTCCTCCTCCTCCTCGTGCTGCTGCTGTTTTCCCCCCCAGACTCTGCCTTCGAAAAAAACACATGCACCCTTCCCCTTTACGAGCTCACTGGCACCAGAGTGTCTGCCGTGCGCTGCGCCCGAGCTCGGGTGTTGCGCTCTGCACCGCCGGCTTAGCGCCTAAAGATAGTAGTGGAACGCCTCTTTTAGCGCTCCACCAACCTCTTAGGGTGAAGCCACTGAATTTCCGGCAACGGGGCGCTACTTTGGGGCGGGCGCTAACTTCGGGCGGGCGCTAAGGTTAGCGCCCCAAAACTGTCTATACTGAAAATCTAGCCCTGATTATCAAACAAAATTTGATACCAAGCCACATAAGGAGATATTGGGACAGATGACCAAAGCTTGGTCAAAGAGGGAGGGAGCGTCTTAAAGGAGGAGAGGCAGAGAGGTTTAGGGAGGGAATTCCAGTGCTTAGGGGCTAGGCAGCTGAAGACATGGGACTGGATTTTCATTTAGGAGGCGGGACTACAACTTTCGGGGTTGTAGTCCCGCCTCCACCGAGTTCTAGCCAACCCACGCGATTTTGACTTGATTGACCTTGTTGAGCCCGCCCAGCAGGCTCAGCAGGCCACTTAAGGGCCACCTGGCAACAGGTGACGTCACAGATTGATATTTCATCTGTCAAGACCTTTGCTGTTTGAAGCTGTCAAACACTGACAATCTGTACTCCAGGTTAATTCCTTCCTCTCAGGATGATTTAGAGATCTCCCCGGAACAGAAAGCTGAATGCTGGAACTTTTGACAGCTCGTGGCCATTCTGCTTTCTGTGCCGGTGAGATGAGGGACTCCCGAGACCTGAAGGAAGGAAGGCTGTAAAGGTAAGTACTGTACATGTAAGTAAAACTTTTTTAAACACTTTACACACACCAAACACACTTACCTTTGCACTCATGCACCCATCACTCACCTGAACACCGGACATCTCGACCCCTCCAAGCCCTTCATCTCGACGGCCTACCTCACTAACTTGGCGTGGTTTGGAGCCATCGGGAATCGCACATTTCACCAATGAAAATAGGGATTAAGCTAAAAACTGCCTGTTAACTACCTGCCAGTTAATTGGCACTAATCCCCTTCCTGCCTCGGGGAGGCGGGTCCCAGTGCGGGGCGGGTACCCGCCTCCTTTGAAACTGGCTTGGGGGCGGGATGGGTTCATGCCCCCTGATTTCGGGATTTTAACCCCCCACATGTCTGTAATCCTGCCTCCACGGCCCAATGAAAATCCTGCCCATGGTCTCCAATGGTGGAGCAATTAAAATCAGGGGCCAGAATTGGAGGAGCGCAGAGATTTTGGAGGGTTGTAGAGCTGGAGGTAGTTACAGAGATAATGAGGAGCAAGGCCATGGAGGGATGAAAACAAGGATGAGAATTTTAAAAACAAGGTGTTTCCAGACCAGGAGCCAGTGTAGGTCAGCAAGCACAGGGGTGATGGGTGAATGGCACTTTGTGTGAGTTAGGATACGGGCAGCAGAGTTTTGGATGTCCTTTAGGGAAGGAACCCTGCCGTCCTTACCTGATGTGGCTTATATATGGCTCCAGTCCCACACCAATGTGGTTGGTGTCCTCTGAAGTGGTCTAACAAGCCACTCAGTTGTATCAAACAGCTACTAATTGTAAACAATCGAGAAGGCCCACCACCACCACCTTAGAGCAACTAGGAATGGGCAATAAATGTTGACCATGCCAGTGACACCCACAATTTTTTTTAAAGACTGTATGCTGCTGACTGATATTGTCCAGAAGTGTCTCTACACATGTAAACACACACACTATATGCAAACTATTTTATTTTCACATGACAGATGGTGGCAAGAGATTCGTCATGAATGTGGCAAATGTTCATCTATACAGGCAACCTCAGTAGAAACAGCATCATTTAGAGCTATGACTAATTCAGAACCCTGACTATAACTTCTGCACTGTGATTGAAGGTTCCAGCTGCTGGTGTGATTTACATCATGTATCACACTGAATCTTTTACATCCTGGTAAACTGTGACCTTGAAGGTGGAATGCCCGATATTACATGGTTGTGCCAAAGGTCCAAGAAATACAACATCACAGTTACCACAATCCCTCTCCCACATCAACCTTTCACTTTTTTCAATCCTCCTTGGACTTGGGATGTCAAATTTACTGATTTCAGTCACCTCTCTTTACAGCTGAACCTACTGACTTTCAGTGATATAAGATCATTTTGTGGTATTCAACTTGGAGCTTAAAATAACAAGAAGAAAATCATTCATTTTCATTTTGGAATTGGGCTCCGATCACAGCGTCATTTGCAGTTTCACCAGGTCACCAATCAGAGCTTGCTGTTGACTGAAGGCATTTTCTATAATGGAGGCAGCTCGTTGGCTAAAGAAATATCAATCAGAGTATATAGGCTTTGATGATTGGTGGTAGGATCTAACCCTGCCTTACCCTCATGCTGATTAGTTTCTGCTAATGCCACTCAAGGGCTAGGCGTGATTTGATTGGTGAAGTGGTGTGGGTGTGAATCAGTGGGTGAGGAAGTGTTGGGAGTAGCAGCACCCAGTCTGGGATTCATTGTATCTCACCTCCTTCTGTAACCCAGCAGAAACAGGGTGTGTCTCATTCAGAGCCAGTTTTATTTTACTCTCCAGCACTAGTAGTTATTTGGTTTTTGATGGAAAAATAAAGTAAATAGCTCCATTAGGGAATTGGCTATTTTAGATCTAGTACTGTGCAATGAGACAGTGTTAATTAATAACCTTGTAGTAAAGGAGCCTCTGGGGAGCAGTAATCATAATATGATAGAATTTTATGTTGAGTTTGAGAGTGATTTAGTTAAGTCCGAAACTAGGGTTCTAAACCTGAACAAAGCAAACTACGTAGGTATGAGAGGTGTTTTGGCTAAGGTAGGTTCGGAAACTAGATTAAAAGATATGATACAGGTAGACTACCCTTTATCCGAACTTCCGAAAACTGAAACCCTCTAAAAACCGAAGGTTTTTCGGTCAGCGTAAGTCGTGCGCACGACATGACCAGAGTGGCGCACGACTTACAGGCCTAGCCGGATAAGGGATAGTGTAGCATTTTTCCGCACTTCTGAAAACCGAAATCGCTCAGCGTAAGTCGTGCGCACGACCCCGCCCCCCGCCGACCCCCCCGCCGAACCCGACCCCGCCGACCCCGACCCTGACCCCCGCCGAACCCCACTCCCGCCGACCCCGCCCCATTTCAGATAAGATATAGTGTACCAGCCTTTATCCGCACATCCGAAACCAGAAAACCTCTGAAAGCCGAAAGTGGCGCAAAGCATAACTTCTGAAAACCGAAATCGCTCAGCGTAAGTCGTGCGCACGACCCCGACCCCCGCCAACCCCCACCCTTTCGGATAAGGGATAGTGTATCCTTTATCCGCACTCCCGCAAACTGAATTACTCTGAAAACCGAAGTGTTTTCGCTCACCTTCCGAAATCCGAAATTTTCCGAAAACCGAAACATGGCTGGTCCCGAGGTTTTCGGATAAAGGATAGTCTACCTGTAGTAGAAAAGCAATGGCAAACATTTAAAGAAATAATTCATAATTTGCAATGAATATACATTGCCTTAAGGAATAAAAACACCATGGGAAAAATGGTCCAACCGTGGCTATCAAGAGAAATTAAAGATAGTATTAGATTAAAGGAAGAGGCTTATAATGTTGCGATAAAGACTAGTAAGCCTGAGGATTGGGAAGATATTAGAGGAGAACCAAGAAATTGATAAAGAAAGGGAAAATAGAATATGAGAGTAAACTAGCGAGATACATAAAAACAGACTGTAAAAGCTTCTATAGGTAAGTAAAAAAGGAAAAGATTAGCGAAAGTAAACGTGGGTCCCTTACAGGCTAAGACAGGAAATTATAATGGGGAATAAGGAAATGGCAGTGAAATTAAACAAATTCTTTGTGTCTGTCTTCATGGAAGAAGATGCAAAAAACCTCCCGGAAATAGTGGAGAACCAAGGGTCTAGCGAGAATGAGGAACTGAAAGAAATTAGTATTAATAAAAAAATAGCACTGGAGAAATTAATGGGACTGAAAACCGATAAATCCCCTGGACCTGATGGCCTACATCCTAGGATTTTGAAAGAGGTGGCTATAGAGATAGTGGATGCATTGGTTGTCATATTCCAAAATTCCATAGATTCTGGAACAGTTCCCACGGATTGGAAGGTAGCAAATGTAACCCCACTATTAAAGAAAGGAGGGAGAGAGAAAACGGGGAATTACAGACCAGTTAGCCTGACATCAGTAGTAGGGAAAATGCTAGAATATTATTAAGGACGTGGTAACAGGGCACTTACAAAATAATAATAGGATTGGGCAGAGTCAACACGGATTTATGAAAGGGAAATCATGTTTCACGAATCTGTTAGAGTTTTTTGAGGTTGCAACTAGCAGAATAGATAAGGGGGAACCAATGGATGTGGTGTATTTGGATTTTCAGAATGCATTCGATAAGGTGCCACACAAGAGGTTATTAAACAAAATTAGGGCTCATGGGATTGGGGGTAATATACTAGCATGGATTGAGGATTGGCTAACGGACAGAAAACAGAGAGTAGGAATAAACGGGTCATTTTCGGGTTGGCAGGCTGTAACTAGTGGGGTACCGCAAGGATCAGTGCTTAGGCCTCAGCTATTCACAATCTATATCTGGATGAGGGGACCAAATGTAATATATTTAAGTTTGCTGATGATACAAAGCTAGGTGGGAATTTAAGTTGTGTGGAGGATGTAAAGAGGTTTCAAGGGGATATAAACAGGCTAAGTGAGTAGGCAAGAGCATGGCAAATGGAATATAATGTGGAGAAATGTGAAGTTATTCACTTTGGTAGGATTTTTTAAATGGTGAGAGATTGGGAAATGTTGGTGTTCAGAGGGACCTGGGTGTCCTTGTACACGAATCACTGAAAGTTAACATGCAAATACAGCAAGCAATTAGGAAAGCAAATGGTATGTTGGCCTTTATTACAAGAGGATTTGACTATAAGAGTAAAGATGTCTTACTGCAATTATATAGGGCCCTGGTGAGACCACACCTGGAGTATTGTGCACAGTTTTGGTCTCCTTACCTAAGGAAGGATATACTTGCCATAGAGGGAGTGCAACAAAGGTTCACCAGACTGGTTCCTGGGATGGGGGGATTGTCCTATGAGGAGAGATTGAGTAGGCTAGGCCTATATTCTCTAGAGTTTAGAAGAATGAGAGGTGATCTCATTGAAACATACAAAATCTTACAGGGTTTGACAGGGTAGATGCAGGGAGGATGTTTCCCCTGGCTGGGGAGTCTAGAACCAGGTGTCACAGTCTCACAATAAGGGGTCGGCCATTTAGGACTGAGATGAGGAGAAAATTCTTCATTCAGAGGGTGGTGAATCTTTGGAATTCTCTACCTCAGAGGGCTGTGGAGGCTCAGTCGTTGAGTATATTCAAGACAGACATTGATAGATCTTTGGATATTAAGGGAATCAAGGGATATGGGGATAGTGCAGGAAAGTAAAGTTGAGGTCGAAGATCAGCCATGATCTTATTGAATGGTGGAGCAGGCTTGAGGGGCCGAATGGCCTACTCCTGCTCCTATTTCTTATGTTCTCATTTATACAGCACTTGATTATGCTGAATTGTTTCAAAGTGCTTCCTAATGACAACTACATTATATACAAAATTTTATTTAAGAAAATAAGAATTAGTGATGGGGAACTGGGGGTGGGTGAATCATCGAATCATAGAAACTCACAGCACAGAGCGAGGCCATTCGGCCCGTCGTACCTGTGCTGGCTCTTTGAAAGAGCAGTCGTGCTTCGTCCCACATCCTCGCTTTTTGTTCATAACCCTATAAGTTCCTCATCCTCAAGTACCTGTCCAACTCTCTTTTAAAATTATTCATGGAATCAGCTTCCACCACCTTTTCAGGTAGAGCGTTCCAGATCCCAACAACTCTCTCAGTGAAAATATTACTCCTGATCTCCCCTCTAGATCTTTTGCCAATGATTTTGAATCTATGACCTCTAGTTATTGACCCACTATCAAAACTTCTTTATCATTTTGAAAACCTCTATTAGGTCACTTCTTAACCTTCTCTGTTCCAAAGAGGACAGTCCTAATTTTTCCAACCTCTTGTCATAACTGAAGTCCCTCATCCCTGGTAACATCCTGGTTAACCTCCTCTGCACCCTTTCTAAGGCATTTACATCTTTCGATGTGCCAAGAATTGTCCGCAATACTCCAGCTGAGGCTTAACCAATGATTTATAAAGGTCTAGCATGATCTCTGCTTTTATATTCTATTCCTCAATTTATAAACCTGAGTTTCTTATACTGGGAGTTACAGTAACCAAGGGGGTGATTTTGCCAATGGGGAGCTTTTGGAGGCGGGACTGCTGCTTGTCGGGTTTCAGTCCCGCCTCCATCAACTGCTGGCCAACCCACTCTATTTTCCCTTGATTGACCTTGTTAAGCCTGCCCAGCGGGTTTAGCAGGCCAATTAAGGAAAAGCCAGTTGTAGAGAACGTCAGCGTATGACATTTTATTTGTCAAAGATTTTTGACAGATGAATTGTCATCGTTTGACAGCTCTGTGAAGCTGTCAAACAGTGACATTCTCTGTAGTTTGATGAGGTCTTGAATTCAAGACCTTATCAAACCTCTTTCTTTTGCAGAAATCAGATGGTTATTGCATTGGAGAATGCAACGGCCATCTGTCATCTCTATCGCAGAGGAGCGAGACTCTCCGCATACCCACCGACTGAAGACTGCAGGAAGAAACAAAGGTAAGTACACTTTTTCTAACACTTTGCACTTACCTCAGATACTCACCTCTCCACACTTGCACCCATCATTCACCTCCACAGCACACTTTCGGACCCCGCAAACCCACTACTCGCCTCAGTGACCCTGGCGGGGTTCGGAGTCTTCAGGAAGCCCGCACTTCTGTGGGCAAAATGGTGATAAGCCTATTTTCTTCCTGTTAACTACCTGTTAACAGGCAGTTAAGGGGCTGTAATCCCTTCCCACCTCCAAGGAGACGGGACCCGGCACGGGACGGCCACCCGCCTCCTGGCAAGATGGCATGGAGGCGGGTTGGGGGCGGGTTGGGCACCCGCCCCCAAATTCTGTCATTTTCCCGGCAGTTCTGCCTCCATACCCGCCTCCCCAGGGCTGGCAAGATCGCACCCCAAGTCTGAGAACTAAATGGAGCTCCAAGGGGGCATTGATAAGATGGTAGAATGGGCAAAAAAGTGACAGATGGAATTCAATATCAGTAAATATCAGGCGGTACATTTTGGTAAAAAAAAAATTACTCTTTAAAAGGAGTAAAGCTGGGTGTTGTGGAAGAGCAGAAGGATTTGGGGATTGAGGTTCACAAGATATTAAAAGCAGCATAAAAAAGGCCATAAAAAAGCAAATAGAATACTAGGCTTTATGGCAAGAGAGATTGAACATAAAAGTCAAGATGTAATGATTACACTATATAAAACCTTAGTAAGACCACAGTTGGAGTAATGTGTGCAATTTTGGGCTCCACACTATTGGAAGGATGCTGAGGCAATAGAGAGGATTCAGTGCACATTCACTAGGATGCTGCCTTGTATGAGACATGAGGAAATACAAATATGTAGAAAGACTTGCAAAATTTGACTTGTTTTATATTAGAATAGAGGAGATTATCAAGTGGTTTCACAGACATGTTTAAAATTATGAAGGGATGGGACAGGGTAGATAGAGACTGTTCCAGTATTTTAGGGGCCTAGAATGAGGGATGAAGATATAGAATTAAATGCCTCTTTTCATTCTTCCTACCAAAATGTAGCTCTTCACACTTCTCTGCATTAAATTTCATCTGCCACTTGTCTGCCCATTTCATCAGTCTGTCTATGTCCTCCTGGAGTCTGTTGAGATTCACGTATCTGTGGTAAACAGGATCAAGTGCAAACCAATATGGTGGGTATATTGTGTTTAATCAGAGTTTAGGACGGAATATAACACACTAGTAATACAGCAAAAACATACGACCGTGACAAGCAGCTGGTACCAGACCCGATCAGACAGATGGCTGGCATGCGTGAACAGTTCTCTCGCTTCTGGCCTCTCTCTCTCTCTCTCTCTCTCTCTCTCTCTCTCTAGGGCCTTCGATGGTGAGCATGGGATCACTCTTAAAAGAGCGTTCGACCAGCTGTTCGGCTCTCCCTTCCACCGTCTGTGTGTAAGCCCTTGGGGTGTCACTTTTTATTCTCTTTTTAGGGGTGGGCCTGAGGCCAAGTTATTGACAGGACCATTTAACCTATGGAGGTTTCTCCAAAACCAATGACAGCTTAAGTTCTTTGTCTCGGTGTTTGGATGAAAGCCCTCCCCAAAAGAAGGTCTCATTACTTCATCCAATTTATCTTTCTTGTTTTTACATTTTGCAGGTTCCTCCATTGGAATCCATCTTATCTCTTTTTACACTCTCCCGCTTTTTCCCAGCAAGTACAAGGCCCCAGTCAGAGCTGTCACACATTAACCAGTCGCTATCTCACCATTCTGACCTTCACAAGTAAGGTCTATGATTTACTCCTTTTTTCTGCTGTGATCTTATCTCTCAGAACTTTTACATTCCCATGAATTATGGTTTTGCGCTGCTTTCAGTGTTCAATAGCTGTTGCTTCATACTTTTTTTTCCCTTTAAAAAATGCATAGCAACTTGCAGCTGCTTGGGCTATCTCACCTTCATTTAACAAATCTGTGGAGATTATAATACAGGAAACTTTGTGATATCCGGCACCGACGGGACCGAGCTGTTGCCGTCCCATCAAAACTGCCAGACAAACCAGCGCTAATGTTGAAACATACGGAGCGCCGTATCTGGCAACAAACCCTGTTGCTTAGCAACAGCTTCTAAACAGTCGGCCGTACCTTGCAAGCATCTCTGTAGCTTAGCAACAGATTCAGCGAGACCTTGCAGAACCTGACTGGTGAAAAAAAAGCAACGAAAAGAAAAAAAAACTAACGAAACGGCTCCTGATTTTTGCCAGTAGATCGAGCATTCCGGACAGTT
Source organism: Somniosus microcephalus (assembly GCF_052327205.1). Lineage (NCBI taxonomy): Eukaryota > Metazoa > Chordata > Chondrichthyes > Squaliformes > Somniosidae > Somniosus > Somniosus microcephalus. The sequence goes on along the minus strand of NC_140995.1, from coordinate 103,886,658 downwards.
AACCTCCGGATAAACCAAAGTTTCCTGTATGGTGATTAGTAATAATGGAAGAAACATAGGTTGGGCCTTTACTGGCCAAATTAAAGATACATTAACAAAGTCAAAACCCTAACTTACAAGCAACAGATAACTAGCCTGGCAGGACCATCCTATGGGCCCCCGTGTGGAATGCTTATGTTTCACCTAATCTAACTGATTAAAAAGACTGTCTCAAATTCTAATTTAAAAGCCATATACATTTTTAGGCACCCCTAGTTTCTAACAATCCCCACCTTGAGAGGGAGAAAAACTTTATTTCAACCTCTCATTTACGAACCTCTACCAACCGTGCCAACTCTAAATTATTGGTTCGACGATTCAATTCACTGTTCTGGTGTTCCAATTCTGCCCTGCCCGGGTATCCTCTGTTTCTTCTACCTTTTCTGATCTTTCCCCACCTGGGGTATCCTCTACATTGCTTCGGATCTTCTCTTTCAGTGTGCTCAATTAATTTGTTAGTGCTGGTTAGTCATAGGCATGAGTATACAATTGGCTTATGTATCAAAGTCTTACTACATAGTGCATACATATATCAAATACACTATCATTACAAGTTCGAGAACTACCAGAGCATGTGAAATGATACGAGCCTACGGGTGAGCTGATATATAAACCCCAATATCCCACCAGTGTGAATCATCCCCGATGCTGTCAATTTCAATGTCTATTCTCGAGTTGTCTTGCTCCAAAACATAAAATTGCTTTAGGGGGGAGTTCAGTCGCATCAGACAACAGGAGAATGCTGTACCTGAATTGTACCACATAATTGTGCAGCTCATACTGGATCGTATTGGCTTTTCCCACGCTCTGTTACCTACAAAACACAATTATTACAGTCACAGTTATAATTCAGTCTTACAATCATTAGCACATCGACTACGTATATACATTTCAAGCGACAATGATACAAAACAAAAAATACAGAAATTGTGAAGAAAGCTACAGTTTATCATCTAACCAGGAACACTTATTCTTTCACAGTTTTCAACTGATTGATATGGCACCATTTAGCCACCTTGGCTCTCCCTTTTTTCCCAGGGAATTGCACCAGATAATCCGAAGGCCTGGCCCTGTCAATAATCGGGAAGGGGCCATTCCACTTTGGTTCGAAGCAATGTTGCTTCTTCCCATAGTTTAGTACCATTACAACATCTCCCACTTGATACTCAAATGGTCGGACCTTTTGTCGAAGTATTTCTTTGCCTGGTTTTTTGATTTGCCTGTTTGTGTAGCTACAAACATGTTCATTTGTTCTATGTTCTCTACCACCATTTCAAGCCATTTTTGGTTGGCAATTCCCTGTACTAAGGGTGTGGCTGAAGGGGTTAACAGATGGGCTGGCATCCGCATTAGTCGCCCGGTCATAGCCTGGTAGGGTGAGATACCCGTTGTGCTATGCGGGGTGTATCTAATAGCCATTAGACACATTGGCAACATACTGGACCATTTGGTGGGGTGATCTGCACAAAATTTGTTTAACATAGTTTTCAGAGTTCGGTTTCCTCTTTCCACTACACCAGATGATTGTGGGTGATGGGAGATGTGAAGTTTATGCAAGATACCCATTATCTGTTGCAATTCAGTAAAAATTTGGGCAGTAAAGTGTGATGCTTGATCACTATCAACTTGAATTGGCACTCCCACCTGCAGATCACCTCACCCAACAAAAGGCGAGCTGCTGTCAATGCGGTGTTTGTTTTACATTGAAAAGCCTCCATCCATTTAGTAAATTTATTAACTATAACCAGACAATACCGCAAGCCCGAAGGTCCTATAGGTAAGGGCCCTATAAAATCAATTTGAAGGTGGGTCCACGGCCCATCGGGAGGAGGGGGACTGCACAACAGTGTCCAATTAGTGTGGGCACTTGTATTGTGCTGTAAACAGGGTAGACAACGATTCACCCTATGAGTGACATCTGTGATGCAATCGGGATACCATGCAACTTTGCGTAGTTTCTGAACAGTTGCATCAGCTGAATAGTGCCCTCCTGCCGGATGTGAGTGCAGGAGATCAAAAATTTCGGGTGCCATGGATGGGGGAACACAGACAACTGGGAGATCAGATGATAGCCACCGCATGCGGGGGTTGAACATTAACAGGGGAGCAGCTTCCCCAGACTGATCCGGAGCCAATTGTGTGTCTGCAGCCCATGGAGTGGGCTGAGGTAACGGACATCCATTCTGATGCCATGCAATAACAACTGCAATGGGGGAATAACTGGACTGGAGGGAAGGGAGGTCGATATCCCCACCTTGGATACTCGAGACTGATCTTATGGGAGGGGTAGGGGCTTTCCAGAGGTCACCATTAACGGCGGCGTCCTTGGCAGCACAATCTGCCTGTGAGTTACCCTGGGTATGTACATCTGAAGAACGTGAATGGGACTTTACCTTACCAACATAGACAGGGGCTGATTGTGAATTTAAAGAGTCCCAAAGGGAAGCAAAGGTCTGCATGGAGCAGGGTCTTGCCATCAACAGTACAAAAATTATTCCTAGCATACAGTGGTAAAGATAACAAAGTGTTAATCGCATAGGCACTATCTGACCAGACATTAACAGGTATGTCATGAGTAATTTGGATTGTTGTCACCAGGGCTGCAACTTCAGCATATTGGGCAGAGTGGGGAATGCATTTATACTTAAGTTCTCGGTCAGGCATGACTACTGCAAATCCAGTAAGGGGCTTTCCGTCCCTGTGAGAGGATGACCCATCAATGTAGACGTTCTGGGCATCACTTAGCGGAGTAGGAGAGATGGGGTGACGGTCGAACTCCAGTGGTGGAAGGGGGCACTCATGGCTTCCCCCTCATACAGTAGGAATTGAGGTAGTAAAGTTGTCTGCCTTGGCGTTATTTCCAAATCTCTCTGAGTTAACAGAAGTGTCCAGTGACTGTGTCGGGCAGAGGAGACCAAAGTGTCCCCTCGTTTAAGTAAAAGATTCAAAGGGGTGTGGGGCCTATGTATGATCATTTTGTTCAGCCCAGTAATAAACGTGAAGTGTTTGACTGCCCAAAAAGTGGCTAGCAGATGTCGCTCACACACAGTGAAATTCTTTTCCACGCCATTCAAAATACGGGAGGCGAATGCGATTGGCATAAGTTTACCCAGCAGCAAGACTCTGATCGGTGGATCCCACTTCCAGGTGGAAAGGCTTCTCTCGGTCAGGGCTTATCAGGCATGTGGCTTGCATAACAGCAGTTTTAAGGAGGGACACAGCCGTTGTATGTTCGGTGGTCCAGTCACGGGCCACAGCATCCTCTTCACCCTTTAACAGTTCATATAATGGTTTGGCTAGCTCCGCAAATCTGGGAATAAATGAGCTCTGGTATCCCACTAGGCCCAGGAAGGGACAAAGTGCGGTTTTGGATGCGGACAATGGTAAATGCTGAATCACCTCAATCTTATGCTGGTCAGGGCTGAGTCCCTTCTGTCCTACAGAAACCCCTAAAAATGTCACTTCTGGCTGTAACAATTGTAACTTTTTGGGGTTAATTTTCAGCCCAGCTTTTAGAAGAAGGTCTAATAGCTCTTCCATTAATTTAATATGAGTCTTTTTGTCAGGCGTTGCAAGCAAAAGGTCATCAACATACTGCAGCAGGCAGTCGGGTCTCGAAAAAGGTTTCAGTGCTTGTGCCATCCGTTTGTGGAATATAGTTGGGGCATTATGAAAGCCTTGAGGTAAACATGTCCAAGTATAACTTTGATCTTCAAAAGTGAAGGCAAACTTGTACTGATCTTCTGACTTAACAGGAATACTCCAGAAGCCGTTTGAAATGTCAAAGGTGGAGAAGCAGCAGCTACCTGGTGGAATCTGGGACAGGAGAGTGGGGGTCTCCCGAACAACAGGGGCGCAAGCTGGGGTTACCGAACTAAGCTTGCGATAATCAATTGTTAGACGCCAGCTATTGTCTGGCTTCTTAACTGGCCAGGTTGGAGAACTAGTGGTAAAAGTGCCAATGCGGATAACACCCTGCTTTAACAATGAATCGATAGTAGAATGAACATAAGGTTTACTCTCAGCCGGAATGGAATACTGCTTAACAGGAGGGTGGGAGGGTCCATTAATCTCCTCATCTCCCGACATCCTACCACAATCATGTTTGGACTTAGCAAAAACCTCTGAAAATTTATGAATTAATGTATTAACCATGGGGTCTTCAGTCCCGGGAAGGGTGAAATCCTCGGGTTTTTTAATTGCATATATTGAATGGGCATCTGAAATAGGTGTCGGTGGTCCCTCATTAAAGTGCCACCAAAGACAATCATTAGCATAGTCACGGACAGCACAGTGTTTATACAACGTGTCCCTTCCGAGGATACCTTTCTGGTCATGGGTGGTCATATATACAGGAGAGGTGACATCGACGGAATTCCCATCAACGGACAAAACTGTGGAGCTCAATCCCTGATTAGCTAACTGAGTAGAAGCATTAAAGCCAGAGAGGTTTAGGGTGGTGCCAGAATGGGAAAAGGGAGCGGGGTCATGTAAAATAGTCACGACAGAACCGGAATCCACAAGCATTACATGGTGGCGGCCTCCATGATCAGTGGCCCGGACAAAAGGTCATCCGTCCTCCCCGTACCAGACAGGAGAAGACGTGGGCACCGTGGAGGCCTCTGACCGTCACTGGGGCCGTGAGTCTGGGAGCGCATCTCCACTGCGAGGAACAGCCAAAACGTTTTGCCCCCCCGCCTGACTGTTTCATGGCCTCAACTACTGCTGAAAGGTGCTCGAGCTGCTGCTGCACAGAGTTCAAATCAGACCCGTTACCTTCACGGATTAGGGGTTGGTAGCGTGGGCCATTATTTGGACATCGACTATTGCGGCAGTCGCGAGCATAGTGTCCGGGCTTATAACAGTTATAACAGATTACGTGGCATTTGCCTCCCCATTGGGGAGGGGTTTGTGGTGTCAGAGGACCCTCCACCGCCGACACTTTGGACTCAGTACGGGTGAGGGATGATTTAACTCGGTCCCAAGCTCGAATGCAAGCGTCCTCTAGATCAGCCCACGGGGTTCCCTGATGAACAGTAATACCAAGAGCGTCCCTTACGGGGGGTAAGAGAGCATCAGTGAATGTCAGCTTAAATCCCTCCGTGTCCCAAAACTCTTGACCATTATAGTTTTTCTGGGACTGGTTGTACAAATCATACAATCGATTTGCAAAGGCTACGGGATGCTCATTAGCCTCTTGCCGGGCGTCCCCAGCTGCATGGGTGAAATTAACTGTGTCCATGCCCAAACAGGAATAAACTGAATCCATAACATCCCACCACCCCTTACTTTTATCATAGATTTCCCGTGAAAGTGATAACTTGAGTTCCCGTGAAATGCATGACAACAGAACTTGTTTTAAGTCTGTCAACTCTAACTCAGGGTGACAGTGACGGAATGTACCCCAATCACTTGTTAGGGTGACTCGGTTCGTCCCCCAGTTTATTGGCCCCATTTCTTCGGCTAGTGCTTTGCACTCTGCTGGGGTCACTGGTGGTAGTGGTTACTTCCTCATTTGAGGGCAGGTTGTAGGCTACAGAAGAGGTATCATTATCGAATTCATCATCCAAGGGTGTAGGGTCACCAAATTGGGTGGTAGTAGTGACTATATTAACCTGCTTTGTTTCTACCGGGGCAGTTTGTCCTGGATAGGGGGGCGGAGGCGGAGGCGCAGAGGGTGAGGGACTATTTTGGCAGATGGGGTTATTATTGCACTGGGCTTTTCTTGTTAGATCATCCCAGTTAATACTGGGATCCCCTGGTTTAAGGCGACTAACGGCCGCAACAGCAGCTGTTTGTCTCCCCAGCTTTCCCTTCAATTCCATAATTTTTAATTCGCAGTGAGTGTGGTCAGTGCTCACCAGAGGGGGTTTTTCAAGTAATTCTCTCAAGGCTCCCCTGGCGTCCTCAAGTTGTGAGATCAGGGATTCATTTTTTATTTTTAAAGCCTTGTTATCCTCAAACACCTGATGGTGGCGTCTTGAGGCAGGTCGTGCCTCATCTGCCAAGGCTTGTTCTTGATGGAGAAGTGTACAGACTATGACATGTCGGCCTTGCCAGTCCTGTAAGTCTCTTTCAAGTTGTGCATTTCTCTCTTTCAGTAGTAAAACTTCGCCTCCCAAGCGAACAGCACACAAGTGGGCCGCGTAAGCCAGCCTATTTCTGGCTTCCTTAATTTTACATTTCTTCGCACCCACCTGGGAAGTTATCTCACCTCAAATCTCAGAGTAACTCTTCTCACCTCCCTGCACTATTTCGATTACTGTCTGGGCCCCCGGAGCCCCTAACTTATCCGAAGGACTGTTCGCAACCTTTTCTCTAAAATATGCATCTGCCATTTCATTTTTACTTTACAACCCGATAAGAACACCTAGTAACATTACAGAACAAACCCGTCCTCAGCTCTTTTCGACCACAACAGCCCTGTTGCACCTCCTAGCTGGCTCACCAATTTGTTGAGATTCACGTATCTCTGGTAAACAGGATCAAGTGCAAACCAATATGGTGGGTATATTGTGTTTAATCAGAGTTTAGGACGGAATATAACACACCAGTAATACAGCAAAAACATACGACCGTGACATGCAGCTGGTACCAGACCCGATCAGACAGACGGCTGGCATGCGTGAACAGTTCTCTGGCTTCTGGCCTCTCTCTCTCTCTCTCTAGGGCCTTCAATGGTGAGCATGGGATTACTCTTAAAAGAGCATTCGACCAGCTGTTCGGCTCTCCCTTCCACCGTCTGTGTGTAAGCCCTTGGGGTGTCACTTTTTATTCTCTTTTTAGGGGTGGGCCTGAGGCCAAGTTATTGACAGGACCATTTAACTATAGAGGTTTCTCCAAAACTTCATCAACCAATGACAGCTTAAGTTCTTTGTCTCAGTGTTTACATAGATACATAGATACATAGAAGATAGGAGCAAGAGTAGGCCATTCGGCCCTTCGAGCCTGCTCCGCCATTCAATGAGATCATGGCTGATCATCCAAATTCAGTACCCGGTCCCTGCCTTCTCCCCATATCCCTTGATCCCTTTAGCCTTAAGAAATATATCCAACTCTTTCTTGAATATACTTAATGAACTGGCCTCCACCGCCCTCTGTGGCAGAGAATTCCACAGGTTCACCACTCTCTGGGTGAAGAAATTCCTCCTCATTTCAGTCCTAAATGGCTTACCCCTTATCCTTAGACTATGACCACTGGCTCTGGACCCCCCGGCTGTGGTGATTATTCCTTGTTTAGTAAAAGTATTGTGATTGGTTGTTTGTTAACTGCTTTGGGATATATGTTGTAATCTCATTGGTAGTTGATGTCACATGATGTGTGGTGGCCACCTTAAATTCAGTTCTTTTCCAGCTTTGGTTGGGACTGGATGTGGAAAGATGTGCTGCAGATTTTAAAGTTAATAAAGCCTAGCTTTGGAAGGCAAATCTATTCTTTATTTCAATTTATTAACTTTGTTAGAATGGAGCGATATCTTCAACCAGAACGATTCAAGGCTGACCCCAATTCTGCTGGAGTGGATGATAAATGGAAACATTGGTATTGTACATGTAAAATTTTTTTGGGCGTGTTGGATCAAGAGTCTCTAAATAAGCTGAATATGCTGATCAACTACATTGCTCCGGATGTATATAAATATATTTTGGACTGTAAAACTTATGAAGTGGCTATTTCTACATTGGAAAAGATTTTTGTTAAACCAAAGAATGAGGTATTTGCACGTCACCTTCTATCTGCCCGTAGGCAGCAGGTGGGAGAATCTTTGGATACTTATTTACAAGCACTTCGGTGCCTTAGTGTTAACTGTAATTATAAGGCCGTGACGGCTGAAGAATATAAGGAAGAATCGGTACGGGATGCTTTTATTAATGGATTACTGTCTAGATCAATTCGTCAGCGGTTGTTAGAAAATAAGACTTTGGATCTTAAAAGTGCTTTTGAGCAAGCTTCTACATTGGATGTGGCTCAGAGAAGTTCGGATTCTTATGCTCTTTTTAATCGGCCTGCGACTATGGTTTCGGCAGTTTCGGATGAAAAGGAATTATGTGGACTTAATGGGAGTGGTTTACTAGATTCTGAAACAGTTTCTACTTCGGCGGCTGTTGCCTCTAGGATTCAGAAGTGTTATTTTTGTGGGAATATCCGGCACCCTCGTCTGAAGTGTCCTGCTCGGGAGGCTGTGTGTAGTAAATGCGGCAAGAGAGGTCATTATGCACGCGTGTGCAAATCATCAGGTTCAATTACCTCCTCCTCTTCTGGGCTGGGAGGGCCCTCCTCTACCACCTCCTCCTCTGTGACTATTCAGCCTTTAGATAGGGCGTTTATTGCATCAATTTCTGCTGCATTTGCTCATGGCCTAAACAAAGCTATAGTTACGGCTCAAGTTAATGGGTTGGAAGTGAAGGCCCTTATAGATACGGGCAGTACTGAGAGTTTTATAAGTCTTCAGTTTGCGAAGGAGAAGCATTTGAAAATTTCGCCTGTTACGTATCAGGTGTGTATGGCTCAGACGACCCTTACTTCACAAATAGCTGGTTGTTGCTTTGTGAAAATGATTCTTCTAGGTAATACGTATACTGATATACGCCTATCTGTTTTGCCTAATCTCTGTGCGGATATTTTGATTGGACATGATGTGCTTCAATTACACGAGTCTCTTAGTCTTTCATTTGGAGGGACTAAGCCACCTTTATCTATTTGTGGATTAACCTCTTTATCCATTTCTCCATTATCACTTTTTTCCAATTTGATGCCAGATTGTAAGCCAATTGCTACCAAGTCAAGAAGATATAGTAGTCAGGATAGAGAATTTATTAATTCTGAAGTTCAACGTCTCTTATTGGAAGGAATCATTGAACCTAGTTGTTCGCCTTGGCGAGCACAGGTAGTTGTCACGACTAACGAGAGACACAAGAAATGAATGGTGATAGACTATTCCCAAACTATTAATAGGTATACTCAATTAGATGCGTACCCTTTGCCTAAGATTGATGAGCTTATCAATAAAGTATCTCAGTATAAGGTTTTTAGCACTATTGACTTAAAGAGTGCTTATCATCAGATTCCTATTGTTAAGAAGGATCAACCATATACGGCCTTTGAGGCTGGTGGAAAGCTGTATCAGTTTTGCCGAATACCATTTGGTGTTACTAATGGTGTTGCTTGTTTTCAACGGGCAATGGATGCTTTTATAAGTGATAACTCCCTCTCTGACACCTTTTCATACTTAGATGACATCACAGTGTGTGGCAAACCAAGGGTGGAGCATGATTCTAATTTAAAAAGATTCCTTCAAGCTGCGGAAAAAGTTGGTTTAACTTTTAATAAAGAGAAATGTATCTTTTCGACTACTGAGGTAAATCTATTGGGGTATATTATCTCGGGAAACAAGATTAAACCAGATCCAGAACGTCTGCGACCATTGATTGATTTACCTTGTCCTACTAATTCTAAGGCTTTGCAACGAGTTGTTGGACTGTTTTCTTATTATTCTAATTGGATTGCAAATTTTTCACGGAAGATCCGGCCTCTTATTTGGGTTACGACATATCCTCTATCATGGGAGGCCAGGACATGTTTTGAGAATTTTAAAAAGGATATTTTAGGAGCAGTTGTGCATTCTATTGATGAGCAGGTTCCTTTTGTGATCGAGACGGATGCTTCTGATTTTGCAATTGGGGCTACTCTGAACCAAAATGGAAGACCTGTGGCCTTTTTCTCACGTACTTTGAACAATAGTGAAAAAAGACATTCTTCAATAGAGAAGGAGGCATACGCAATAGTAGAAGCATTGCGTAAATGGAGACATTATTTATCGGGGCGACATTTCACGTTGGTAACTGATCAAAAATCTGTGTCCTTTATGTTTGATGTTAAACATTTTGGAAAGATCAAAAATGATAAAATAATGAGATGGAGGATTGAGTTGGCATGTTACCATTTTGACATAGTTTATCGTCCGGGGAAGGATAATGTTGCTGCTGATGCACTGTCGAGGGCTTATTGTTCTGTGATTCATGGAGATACGCTTATTAATCTTCACAATGCCTTATGTCATCCTGGGGTTACGAGGATGATACACTTCGTACGCAGTAAGAATTTGCCCTTTTCAGTTGAAGACGTCAAGCGGATGACTTCATCATGTTCTATCTGCGCTCGGTGTAAACCGAATTTCTTTAAGCCTCAATGAGCTCATCTTATAAAGGCTACTTCTCCTTTTGAACGTTTGAGCGTCGATTTTAAGGGGCCTCTTCCTTCAACTACTCAAAACCGATATATTTTTACTGTTGTGGATGAGTTTTCAAGGTTCCCTTTTGCTTTTCCTTGTGCAGGTGTATCAGCTGCTACAGTTATCAAATGTCTGACTCAACTTTTTGTCATCTTTGGGATGCCTGCGTATATCCATTCGGATCAGGGAAGTTCTTTTATGTCTTCCCAGTTGAAGGAATACCTTCAGAGTCGGGGAATTTCGACTAGTAGAACTACCCCGTATAATCCCCAGGGTAATGGACAGTGCGAACGATACAATGGGGTGATCTGGAAGGCAGTTATGTTGGCTTTGACATCTCGGAACCTTAAGAATACACAATGGGAAATGATACTGCCTGATGCCCTGCATTCCATTAGATCATTGCTTTCAACGGCTACTAATGTGACCCCCCATGAAAGGCTCTTTAACTATCCGCGGAGATCTACTACGGGATATTCGGTACCTTCATGGCTTACTATGCAGGGACCTGTGCTGCTTCGACGCCATGTTAGATTGTCAAAATATGATCCTTTAGTGGAGGAGGTGGAGCTGTTGGAGGCAAATTCCCAATATGCTCATATTCGATTCCAAGATGGGAAAGAAAGTACCATTTCAATTAAAGACTTGGCTCCTTGTGGTGGCCAGCCCTCTTCTGAGGATATTAACAATAGTCATGATTTAGATAATGTGGATGCTGTTACAGATACTACGAATGTCTCCAATCCGATTGCAGATAATTATACTTCTATTAGTCAGCCCTTGATGGATGTTTATGACTGTCCCAGTTTACCTTCTGATGGGATTTCTAATCCGGAAACCGTTGAAAATCGGGATATGGATAGCCTTCCTGCTGAAGATACTTCTGTGCCTTCTGGTGTGGGAGGGCAAGGAATTTCACCAAGGTTAAGAAGGTCGACACGAACAAGATATCCGGTCGACCGATTGAAAATGGACTTTTAAATTGATAGTGATGTTTTAAAATTGTTGAAATATTATATTATATTGTTTTAGTTGAGAGATACTTAATACTTATGTGCAATGTTATTATTTGTTGTTGTTCACTTAGTATTGTGTCATGTAAACAGTTTTACTCTTGTTGTGCATAGTTTTAGTTGTAAATAATTAATTATAAATTGTAAAGGTTATTTAGGTTGGAGTATATTTTAAAAGGAGGGGTGAATGTGGTGATTATTCCTTGTTTAGTAAAAGTATTGTGATTGGTTGTTTGTTAACTGCCTTGGGATATATGTTGTAATCTCATTGGTAGTTGATGTCACATGATGTGTGGTGGCCACCTTAAATTCAGTTCTTTTCCAGCTTTGGTTGGGACTGGATGTGGAAAGATATGCTGCAGATTTTAAAGTTAATAAAGCCTAGCTTTGGAAGGCAAATCTATTCTTTATTTCACCGACCATCAGAAACATCCTTCCTGTATCTAGTCTGTCCAGGCCTGACAGAATTTTATAGGTTTCGATGAGATCCCCTCTCAATCTTCTAAACTCCAGTGAGTATAAGCCCAATCGACACAATCTCTCCTCATACGTCATTCCTGCCATCCCAGGTATCAGCCTGGTGAATCTTCGCTGCACTCCTTCCATGGCAAGAACGTCCTTCCTCAGGTAAGGCGACCAAAACTGCACACAATACTCAAGGTGTGGTCTCACCAAGGCCCTGTACAACTGCAACAAGACATCCTTGTTCTTGTACTCGAACCCTCTTGCTACGAAGGCCAACATACCATTTGCCTTCTTAACCGCCTGCTGCACCTGCATGCTTACCTTCAGCGACTGGTGTACAAGAACACCCAGGTCTCTTTGCACTTCCCCTTCTCCCAATCTATTACCATTCAAATAATAACCTGCCTTCCTGTTTTTGCCACCAAAGTGGATAACCTCACATTTATCCACGTTATAGTGCATTTGCCATGTTTCTGCCCAATCACCCAACCTGTCCAAATCGTGCTGGAGTTTCACGACATCCTCCTCACAGCATACCCTCCCCCCCAGCTTTGTGTCGTCTGCAAATTTGGAGATATTACATCCAATCCAGTTTGGATGAAAACCCTCCCCAAAAGAAGGTCTCATTACTTCATCCAATTTATCTTTCATGTTTTTACATTTTGAAGGTTCCTCCATTGGAATCCATCTTATCTCTTTTTACTCTCCCCCCCTTTATCCCAGCAAGTACAAGGCCCGGCCCTGTCCCTCTTAATCATGGCCCCAGTCAGAGCTGTCACACATTAACCAGTCGCTATCTCACCATTCTGACCTTCACAAGTAAGGTCTATGATACACTCCCTCTCTCTGCTGTGATCTTTTCTCTCAGAACTTTTACATTCCCATGAATTATGGTTTCGCGCTGCTTTCAGTGTTCAATAGTTGTTGCTTTATACTTTTTTTCCCTTTCAAAAATACATAGCAACCTGCAGCTGCTTGGGCTATCTCACCTTCATTTAACAAATCTGTGGAGATTATAATATGGTTATTAGTAATAATGGAAGAAACATAGGTTGGGCCTTCACTGGCCAAATTAAAGATACATTAATAAAGTCAAAACCCTAACTTACAAGCAACAGATAACTAGCCTGGCAGGACCATCCTATGGGCCCCCGCGTGGAATGTTTATGTTTCACCTAATCTAACTGATTAAAAAGACTGTCTCAAATTCTAATTTAAAAGCCATATACATTTTTAGGCACCCCTAGTTTCTAACAAGTCTGTTATTATCCTCCTCATTATTTACTACGTTTCTGAGTTCCGTGTCATCTGCAAACATTGAAATTATGCCCTGTATACCCAATTTTAGGTCATTAATATATATCAAAAAGAGCAGTGGTCCCAACACCAACCCCTGGGGAACACTATTGTATACTTCCCTCCAGTCTGAAACAGTCATTCACCACTACTTTCTGCTTTCTGTCCCTTAGCCACTTTTGTTTCCACACTTCCAATGTCCCCGCTTCTGTTTTTGTTATTATTAAGGATGTGGGCATTGCTGGCAAGGCTATCATTTATTGCCTATCACTACTTGCCTTGAGAAAATGGTGGACTTTCTTCTTGAACCGCTGCAGTGCTTGTGGTAAAGGTGCACCCACAATGTTGTTAGGTAGGGCGTTCCAGGATTTTGACCCAGTGACAATGAAAAAATGATGATATATGCCAGAATGGGATTAGCCTAGGAGGGGAGCTTGGAGTTGATGTTGTTCTAGTGCACCTACTGTCCTTGTCCTTCGAGGTGGTAGAGGTTGCAGGTTTGGGAGGTGCTGCTGAAGAAGCCTTGGTGCGTTTCTGCAGTGCATTCTGTAGATAGTACACACTGTAGGCACGATACGTTGGTAGTGGAGAAGGTGGATGTTTAGGCTAGTGGATGAAGTGGACTGCTTTGTTCTGGATGCCTCCGAGCTTCATGAGTGTTGTTGCAGCTGCACCCATTCAGGCACGTGGAGAGTATTTGATCACACCTCCTGACTTGTGCCTTATAGGTGGTGGAGAGGCTTTGGCGAGTTAGGATGTGAGCCACTTGCTGCAGAATACCTAGCTTCTGACCTGCTCTGGTAGCTATGTGACTGGTCAAGTGGATTTCTGGTCAATGGTGAACCCCCCCCGCAGGTGGTGGACTCAGTACTGGCAATGCCATTGAATGATGTGGGGAGGTGGTTAAGCTCTCTCTTGTTGGAGATGGTCATTGCCTGGCACTTGCATGACATGAATGTCATTTGCCACTTATCAGCCCAAGCCTGGATGTTGTCCAGGTCTTGTTGCATGTGGGCACAGACTGCCTCATTATCTGAGTAATTGCAAATAGAGGTGAACACTGTGCAATCATCAGCGAACCATCACTTCTGACTTTATTATGGAGGGAAGGTCACTAATGAAACAGCTGAAGATAGTTGGGCCTAGGCCGCTGTCCTGAGGAACTCCTGCAAATTGTGGTGGTATACAATCCTGCCACTGCTGATAGCCCACACAACTTCATGGATGCCCAGTTTTGAGCTGTTAGATCTGTTCTTGATCTATGCCACTTAGCATGGTGATAGTGTCACATAACACAACGAGGGTGTCCCCAAATGTTAGTGAGGAGGACTTTGCAGGATCGAAGGGCTAGATGTGCCTTTGTTGTGTCCTGATTTGATGCCTAGGTCACAGCTGAGTGATCAGTCTGTTTCTATTCTTCTTGTTCTTTGTAGCAGCATGGTGTCACATATAAACCAGACCAGGTAAGGACGACATGTTACCTTCCCTAAAGGACATTAGTGAACTAGTTGGCTTTTTAGGACTCAATGGGGGCGATTTTCCCACTGGAGGCGGGTTGGAGGCGGATTTCGGTTTGAGTGGGTTCCAAACCCGCCTCCACGGATAGATTTGAAAAAATTGTGATTTTCCCCTGATTGGCCAGTTGATTTCTGAGGTGGGGGTTGCCCTTGGCCAATTAGTGTTTTGGGACTGAAACTCGCCTCTGCTGACATCACTTTTCCAGCCTCATTTATGGGCTACTTGCTGTCTTGGATCATTCCACTGGATTTCTGTTAATGCTGCACCACCTGCAACATATTCTGAGAAACCACTATGTCCAATTCCAAGGCAAGGGCCTCCCCGAGGTTCTCTGATGAAGCGCTGCAAATGTTGGTTGAGGGGGTGACAGCTTGCAGGGAGGTGCTCTTCCACTCATCTGGGAGGAAGAGGCCGCCCAAAGAAACCAAGGCTGTGTGGGTCCAGCTGGCAAGGGATATAACCTCCAGATCTGTGTGCAGATTGGGTGAATGTTTATGTGTATTGATGAAATGTCATCCCTGTTGGAAAGCATTAAAATGATTTGATGGCAAAATGTTGGCGTGATGGCATCTGTTCTTCCGTCTTAGGCAGCTCCACATTGCGGGCTCCGCGACACTTGCATTGTCAGGTTAGTGGCCATAGTGAAAGGAGGCAAGAGAGTCATGTCCATTGTCTATGATGTCTTAAGATGGAACCAAGGACATGTGGCAACATGGGCAACCTATGCAAATCTGGCCAGGATAAGTTCATCCCTTGCATCACGGGCAGCCATGTGCTTGCATGCTGCCGCTGCTGCTGGTCAATAGGCCAGCACTCTGTCCTCCTCCTGCTCCTTCTCCTCCTCCTGCTGCTCCTTCTCCTCCTCCTGCTTCTCCTCCTCCACCTGCTCCTCCTCCTCCTCAGCCTCTTCATCCTCCTCAGCCTCCTCATCCTCATCTGAGGAGGCCTGGAACTGAGCCACTTGCTCATCAGGAAGTTGCAAGTCATGACACTGTGCGATGTTGTGCAGTGCACAGCAGACCATGACCATTCTGGAGACCCTGGCTGCTCTATACTGCAGGGCTCCACCTGATCTGTCAAGGCATCGGAAGCGCATCTTCAACAACCCAATGGTTTGCTCGATGATGGACCTGGTCGAAGTGTGGCTGGCATTGTAGCGCTCTTCAGCCTTGTTAGCTGGCCTCCTGATCGGGGTCATTAGCCACTTCTTCAGGGGTAGCCTTTGTCACCAAGGAACCATCCGTTAAGTTGGTTTGGCGGATTGAAAAACGGAGGAACACTAGAGTGCCGCAGGATGAAAGAGTAATGGCAACTACCACAGAACCTGGCGCAAACATGCAAAAACTCCTTCTTGTGGATACAAACCAGCTGTACATTGGGGGAGTGGAAGCCCTCTCGGTTGAAAAAGATAGCTGGGTTGTGATGGGGTGTCCTAAGGGCCACATGTGTGCAGTCTATGATGCCCTGCACCATTGGCATGCCTGCCATATTTGCAAAGCCAACCAAACGCACGGTTATACTTGCTTGATCCCTTGAGAATTGAATGTAATTGTGCACCTTTGCGAAAAGGACATCGGTAACCTGCGTGATGCAACTGTGGGCAGCCGACTGGGAGATGCCGCTGATGTCTGCTGATGATCCCTGGAAGGAGCCTGAGGCAAACAAGTTGAGTGTGGTCATGTTCACCTGTTCCTCTGGGCACCAGGTCTTGCTGCAGCAGTCTGCAGATCTCTCGGACAACCTCTCGTGAAAGTCTCTGCCTCCTTTGGCACTGCTGCTCACTCATATTGAGGTAGCTCATCTTCTGTCTGTAAACACTATGTTGGGGGTATCTCCTGCGGCGAGGTGCCTCGATGCACTGGCACCTTCTGCCCTGTGCAGCATCAGGTGGGTGAGCAGGAGGTTGGGGCTCCTGCTGCTGTTGCTGCTGAGCTGCCTGGTTCTGCTGCTGCCGTGGATGCTCCTCATCCAAATCCGAGGACCATGGTGAAAGGAAATGAATGGTTCCCATGCTGCTTACAGATGCCTCCATTGGGAAAGCACTCATTGCAAGCGGGAGAGGGTCTTCCAAGGAGGTCCCACAGTTGATAGATACAAGCTGCAGCACCTCCAACTTCGGAAGGCCTGTTAAAAGCACTGAAAGACCGTTTAAAGCAAAGTTCTGCCACCTGCAACTAATCCCTGAAGAAAGCTCAGTTTTAATGGTGGAGCTGCAGCTGTGAGGAGACCACCCACTTGTCAACCCGCCAGGTTTAGCTGGCATGGTTTAGGAGGGTCGTGGATCAAAAAATAACGAGGGCCTCTCAAATTAGGATTAGAGAGGTCCTTAACGACCATTTAAGGCTTTTAACAACCTCTCCGGGCTGCTGGAGGCGGGACCGTTTACCACCCTACAAAACCGGCACCGGTGGAGGCGGCTTGAAGGTGGGTTCCGAACCAGCACTAATTTTTTGCGATTTTCCCGCCTTTCCCGCCTCCAAACCTGCCTCCTCGGGGCTGAGAAAATCACCCCCTTAGAATCTATGGGGGAAAATTGGGTCGCGCCCCCTTTGGGCCGCATACTTCATCGAGGCGCTACTTTTAGCGCCCCAAACAAATTAGCACCCCCGCGGCCGAAATTCACTGGTAGCGCCCCAAGAGGGAGGTGGAGTGATACTGGAAGCGCCCCGCCTCCCTCTTTGGGCGCTGCAAGTGAATATCCCAGCACTACGTGCCACAGCGCCATGCGCTGCAGCACGTCACGCCACGGTACTGCAGGCCTTCCTCCCTATATTAAAGGGGAGGGGCCTAGTGCAGCGCAACCCGGGGCCCAGCTGGGCCACCAGGGATCGGAGTGCCGGCAAAAGAGCCCAGCACTCAAGAGAAGTGCCGGGCTCACGGAGCGCAGCCAGCACTCCGCGGGGTCTGCTCAGGAGGCCGGGGACGGCAAAGGGGGCAGGTGCTGGCAGGCGGCCAGCAACAAAAATGGCTGCCCGGCACCTCGCCTTTAATTAGCGCCGCCCTGGCCGCAGGTCGACCCCCCGACCCCGTCGGACATAGCGTCCAGCGGTAAGTCAGGGGGTGCTACCAAAGATCGTGGCTGGGGCGCGAGCGGGGCACTGTGCACTGCGATGACGTCATCACCGGCGGCACTGCACCGCGGGGCGCTAACGGTTACCGCCGCCGCTAACCTCCCGCTGAATTTTGCGGGAGGCGTTGGCAGCGCCGCGCCCAGGTGCTAGTTGCTTTACGCCCCGTTAGCGCCCTCTTAGGGCACTAATGGGAGGCGCAAAGCAACTGAATTTTTAGGCCTATGACTCTATGTCAGTATAATAGAAACTTTGAGATTTCAAAACCTTATCAATCCTTTTCTCCTGTTTTATATGCGACAGAGGAATTGCATAAATTTTCTCATATTACACGGAATGTATTTGAGTGAGGCTGAAGCTGCTGATTACCAATAAAACCCCTGGGATTGTTAAATGATACCCCAGGGTACTTACAAAGACAAGTGAGGATATTTATGTAGCACTTAGTCATTTTGAGTCAGTGAACATTGGGGAGATCCTGACAGACTGAAAATGACATATGTAATTTCCATTTTCAAGACGCATATAGAGTTATAACTGGTGACCACGGACTAACAAGACTGACCGCAATTATCAGTAATTGGAAACAAATTGTAAAAGTACTTGATCAAATTGGAAAAAGACTTGATGAAAATACCTTATAAAGGACACTAAGAAGAAGGGGTAGATCTTGCCTAACCAACCTCATAATTTTGTTTTGAGGAAATGACGTCCCGCGTTGATAGACGTGGACACAAGGGCCTTCAAATTGGACTTGGGTGGCGGTGCAAAGCGGGCAGTATGGGATCGACCCCCCTTTTTACACAGCGCCTGATCCGGCCCGATCAGCCTGATGCACTGCAGCAGAGTGCCGGGCTGATCGATCGCTGGAGAAGACAAAGGAAAAAAAAAAGAGCATTTCAGATTTTTTTCACTTACCTCGGCCACCTCGCCTTTAAGTATCGCCCCCGAAGTGCCCAGCCTCCCGATGAACGCCTGCTGCAGCTGCCGGTGTTTTTGCCCGGCGATGCTGCAGTGGGCGAAACCGAAGTTCGGGTCCGGGGCGTTACCTGGGCGCTACGCATGGCAATGATGTCACGATCTCCGGGCGAAGGAGAGTGGGGCGCAATGCCATACCACCACCGCAACCTCCCGCCGAATATAGTGAGAGTCGATCTTCTCACTGCGCCCGGTCGGAAAGTGATTGCTCCCCCCCCGCCGGAGGCGATAACGGAAGGCGCTAAGGAGGCCAATTTCTAAGCCAAAGAGTTTAAACTTCCTGAATATCCAGATTGTTTCTGACAACATGCACAGGGTCCTGGTTGTCGAATTGAAATTCATTGGAAGTTGCCATGATGTATTCATCCTTTGGAATTCAGCCCTCCCTGAGCTCTTCAAAGAAGAAAATCATGTCAACAGATGGCTTGGTGGGTGACAAGGTGCATCTTGTATTCGCATGGATAATGATCCCACTAAGAATTGCACAAACAGCAGCAGAGGAGTGCTACAGTGAGCTGCATCTCTGGAGCTGGTGTTTGGCCAGCCTGCTGCCACTTCCTACGTGTCACTGGTCTGGTGGGGAAAGGCCAGATGCCTGGCTTATGCTGCAGGTCTGAGAAACAGCAGTTTGTAGCAGGTTAACAGCCTTCAGCTATTGCCATTTCACTAGACCCTGTGTACCAGCATGTGCACTAATCTTCCCTACTTCGGAGGTGGGTGTGGGGGGTGCGGGGGTGAGGGGGTGCGGGGGCTGTCATAGATTTCATTAAAGCTGCTACATGTCCCATTATTGCCTGCAACAAAGACAAAGATTCCTGATGTTCCCGCAAATGAGGACAATAGACTCGAGAGACACACTTGTCAGTCATCGCACATCCTCAGAGGCTGACCTGCATACATAAGCATGATGACATCCTTCTCGTCAGGCGAGTAGTCATTAGCTCTAGGTCCCATGGTCCTGGGTAATCTTCTCCTCAGCCTCAGCTGGGAATGTGGCACATCGTCACCCACTCCTCCGACTGCCTCATGCTCTCTGAATTACCCAGTACCACATCCTCACTAACACTATCTAATTCACCACTGGATGTCAGTATATAAGCTGGTGCATGGGAGTGAGAAAGCAAGTGACACAGAGGATGAGATAGAGCAGGTTATGAGAGAGGAATACAAGACACGATCTAACTCAAGGGACTCATGGGTGGGCTTGAACGTCACATCCTCCCTCTCTTCATTGTCAGCCTCCACAGCATCGGCATCCTCATAGTCCACAAGGAAGATTTTTCTTCTTTTGTGCACCTCCTCATCGTCATCATTATTATCATCATCATCTTGCTGCTCTTCCTTTTCTACTGCCTTTGTGGCTGTGATGGATCTGCAAGAAATCAGCATGCGTCATACATGCTGCAGTTGGTTTTCTCAGACCTAAAGCTGCAAAACCAGAGGTCCTTAATGGGACCACTGGAGGCGGCCACAAAAAGGTTACTAAAAAAAGTTTTACTTTTCTGAATGTGGAGTCAGAGGAGCAGGAGTGCGGTGGCAGCGTCACCACCAGCCGATGGTAGCCCTCATCATTTCATCAAGAATCACTGATGCTGTATGCAGGAATGCTGTGCAATTCATATTGTTCCCAACAGAAGGAGCCAAACAAAGAGAGAGTTAACCAGTTCTACAGAGTGGGAGGGTTCCCACAGACACAAGGAGCAATTGACAGATCTCATGTCACTGAAAGCACCACATGATAACCCCCTCTATTTTATGAATAGGAGTGGGTTTCTTTCTATTTATATCCAGCTAGTGTGTAATGTCAATCACCTTATCCTGCATGTCAATGCCAGATACTCAGAATGACATTTTCATTATGTGACAATCTACTAGGCCACCTTACATGACTTGGAGCCATGCATCCTGATGGCTGGTTGGTGATGAAGACTGTCGCCTGAAGTTATGAACGATGACTCCATTAAGATTTCTGCCAACAGAGGAGGTCAACAGGTGCAATGAGGCCTATGCCACAGAAGAACATTCCTATATTACAACAGTGACTACACTTCAAAAAGTACTTCATTGGCTGTAAAGCGCTTTGGGACGTCCAGAGGTCGTGAAAGGTGCTATAGAAATGCAAGTCCTTCAAGTCTTTCTTTTACGAAGTGCCATAGAGCAGACCGAAGGAATTATCAAGCTCCATTTTAGGTGCGTGGATAAATCTGGTTGGGCCCTGCCATGAAGCCCACTGAGAGTCTCAAGAATCATTGTAGCTAAAACAAAAGCAAAATACTGTGAATGCTGGAAATCTGAAATAAAAACAGAAAATGCTGGAAATACTCAGCAGGTCAGGCAGCAGCTGTGGAGAGAGAAACAGAATGAATGTTTCAGGTCGATGACCCTTCGTCAGAACTAGAAAATGTTAGAGATGCAACAGGTTTTAAGCAAGTGTAGGGGCAGGATAAGTGGGGGCAGGGGGAGAAAAGAATAAAAGGGAAGGTCTGTGATAGGGTGGAAGGCAGGAGAGATTAAATGTCAAAAGATATGATAGTGCAAGGCAAAAGGGGTGGTAATGGGACAAGTAATTAAACAAAATCATTGTAGCTGTCTAATGTTGCAATGAAGAAAGGATTTATGCTTCTGGAGGCTGAAGGCAGTGAAGATGAAGAGGACGAGGAACATGCAAAGGAAGGAGAAGACATGGACGGGACAGCTAGCAGGCAGAAAAAGGAAGGCATAACTGATAGCACAGTGCTTTAATTAAATAAAGGTTCGCTCACCTAATAAAGTCACTTTACATCTGCCTTTTCTCCCTTCACTCCCTCACAAGTCATTGACTTCTGGCTAGTTCGCTCATAAGACGGAACAACATTTCCACTGACATCATGCAAACCCCCCCAAAAAGTGATAACGTATGCAGAAATTAGCTCAGACATTCATGTGCACCATCTATGTTTACTTGCCCGGTATGAGGAACTACGAATACAAAAAAAGACTTGAAAAATTTGGTCTTTTTTCATTAGAACAATGCAGATTATGGGGCGATATGGTAGAAGTGTTTAAAATTATGAAAGGATGAGATAGGGTAGAATGAAGCAGTCTGTTTCCAATAGTTCAAGGGGTCACAAATGATGGATGATAGAAATAAGATTAAATATAAGAGATTTAGAACAGAGAGCAGGAGAAATGTCTTCACACAAAGTTGTGAGGATGTGAAATGCACTTTCAAGATTAGTTGTTGAGGCAGAACCTATGGCCGGGAAATTCCTCGGAGCTGCTCCCTCTCTGGTGGAATTATTTTGCTGAAAGTGCTTACACCGCACTTCTGGCAAAGTAAATCCAGCAGAGTTGGAGCAGCTCTGAGGGATTTCCTGGCCTAAGTCAACATTCAAGATGAGATTGGATTGATGGATAAAGGAAAAGGGATAAAGGAAGAGGATGGGTAAATGTAATTAGAACTATTTGCTCATGAGGAGAATAAACGCTGACACAGACTGGTTAGGATAAATAATAGCAGCAACTTGCATTTATATAGCGTCTTTAACATAATAAAACTTCCCAATGCGCTTCATCAGAGCGTATCAGACAAAATTTGACATGAGCCACATAAGGATATGTTAGGACAGGTGACCAAAGCTTAGTCAAAGAGGTAGGTTTTAAGGAGCATCTTAAAGGAGGAGAGAGGCTGAGAGGTTTAGGGAGGGAATTTCAGAGCTTAGGGGCTAGGCAGCTGAAGGCAAGGCCACCAAAGGTGGAGCAAAGGAAATTGGGGGTGCGCAAGAGGCAGAATTGGGGGAGTGCAGAGATCTCGAAGGGTTCTAGAGCTGGAGGAGGTTACACAGCTAGGGAGGGTGAGGCAATGGAGGGATTTGAACACAAGGAAGAGAATTTTAAATCTGAGGTGTTGCCAGACCAGGAACCAATGTAGGTCAGCGAGCACAGGGGTGATGGGTGAACGGGACTTGGTACAAGTTAGGATACAGGCAGCAGAGTTTTGGATGAGCTCAAGTTTACGGAGGGTGCAGTGTGGGAGGCTGGCCAGGACAGCATTGGAATACTCAAGTCTAGAGGTGACAAAAGCATGGATGAGGTTTACAGCAGCAGATGAGCTGAGGCAGGGGTAATGACAGGCGATGTTATGGAGATGGAAGTAGGCGGTCTTTGTGATGGAGAAGATTTGGGGTCGTATTTTCTGCTTGGGGTGATGCACGTTGCCACCTCCCTCCAGACAGCCTGCACGAGCTTCTTGTATGGTTTCCTGCTCTCAGTGCCTAGCAGTTTACCTCTTCTTGTTCTCATTTCAGCTAGCAACACCTCCAGAGATGCATGTGAGAATCTGGGGCCCTTGCAGCAGTTGCTTTCGACTTTCCGATCTTGATCATGTGGCAGAACCACTGAATGACTCTGGCTAACTGTATATAATTCTCTTTAACGCTGTTCTAACACCAGCCTAAACCTGTACCATTGTGTTAGGCATTACTGTGTTTTGTATATAGAGTTTGCATGTACGGGGCGTGGCCCCTTTAAGAGCGCGGGCAAACGCGATGACATCACGTCGCAAACCACAGGACTGCCCAGGGAGTCCTCGTGGCATCTCCATTGAGTAAAGACCTGTTTGATTGTTCTCTTGTGTCGATCTCCATTATTCGTAGGAATTCATTAATTCCTACAATGACATTCTTCTTTCTGCTCAGGAAGTGATAATGCCCTTTAACTGGCTGCAGCCTTTAAAAGAACTATAGTTCCCTCCCTCTCAGCGGCAGTAAGCCTATCATGAGCTGTATTCCTGCTCCAAACCTGTCCTGCAAAGCAATTGAGAGCTCCGGGAGGAAATTGTAATGGGCTAGTGGCAGATTGTCATTCTTTGGTAGTATTCCCACTCTGCTACGAACCTGTCAATGGGAGGGCAATTCAGCTCATTGTCTGGACATTTGACATCTCTGTTATTACTCTCAGGTCCCTTCCTAATTTAGTTACATTCATTATATACTTATGTCCCACATTTTTTGACCAATGTATCACAGTTTGCATTCATTATTGCTAAATTAAATTTGCCATGTTGCTGCTCAATTGCATAAATCCTTTTGCAAGCCTTTTGCTGAATTTGCCTTCCTGCACCTCCCCCCCCACCACCAACCATCCTCTCTATTATACTCCTTATTTCTGTGTCATCAGTAAATCTGACTAGTTTACTGATAACCTTGTTATGTAAGGTAATTTATGCACGTTCGGGTCCAATCTATAACCCCTGTGGGACATCTTCCCCACCAGTCTGACATTACACTTCCTAGGCGCACTCTACATTTCATATTTCTTAATCAGTCTCCGATTTAGTCTTATGTTCTACCACAGATTCCTCTGCCTTTTCCATTAATTGGAAGGTTTTCATGTGCCAAATATTTTTGACCATCAAATTAAACTATTATCAGAGAGGTTTACCAGAGGTGATGTTACTATAATTGAATAATTCCATGTACTGATGTAACTCCTTTTCTAAAGTAACTACAAATAAAAATATTGTGACATTGGTTCAAAGATTATTGAATATTGATTTATGTATTGAACAATTGTGGAGATTTTCTGGAGAAGCCTTCCACTGTTTAAGGGTACCAAACATACGTGAGAAATATATAGCACAAAGCAAAGAAAAACTGAAACCAATTCTAAATTAATTTGCGACATAATCTATAATTATCATCTTTAGTTACCATGATTAGTTTAAGATGTGGCAGGATTTAGGAATTTAGATAGATAAGGATTTCTTCTATCTCAAAAATTACAAGGCTGTTTACTTTGCCTTTAACACTGTCATTATTTTTGTGTCATCAGCAGATTTGACCAGTTTACAGTGGGCTATCCAGGACACTTAAGTAAAGAAAAAACAATAGTGGTTCCTGTACTGAACCCTTTTGGAGCTCAACTCACATTGACATTGTGCTTAATTTTGGAATAAATTTTGCACCAGCCACAAGGACAACTTTGAAATTGCAGGGTAAAAGTTTTATCACGTTGGGATATTTATTTCTGCCACTCACTGATTCACCTCATCTTCTCTCCTGTTCCTTTCAGGTGGTGTCCTGCACATAAGGTCTTGACCCTTCACCGAGGTTTCTCGATAACCCAATAATCCACTGGAGCAAGTATTGTGTACTTAGGACGGAAAAAAATACAGGCTTATTTAATTATTATACAACACAATTATTCCAATGTAGCCAGAAAGCTGACTGAATAACATGTTATTAGGAATTCTTTGACTGTGTCAATCAATCTGCGCTATTAAAACAGAGTGTCAACACTTGAATCAATAAATTCACATTGGGTGGAACTCATGTACAGGTCAACTTGACCAGAAGCTGAGACAGGTCAAGCAGAATGTTTACTGTGCACAGAGATACTCAACATTGATCTATTGCTCATCTGCTAAACATCAATAACTTAAAAGGCTGAAGAAAGTGTGATATTTAACTGGTTTAAAAACTTGCTTGTTTTTTTAATAGGTGGGATCAATGGTACAATAAATCTCTATGCTACAGTAATGTAATTTTTTATTTCACCCATTTAATTGTTCAGAATTAAAATTGTTACCACAGGGTCACTAGGAAGAACAGTACAGCAACAAGTGTTACCGCAGTTAACTCATTATAAATTCCGATGCCTACGGGTGTGTACGAGCTGTATACATACCCGTAGGGACATCGTAAACGCCGGTTTCAGGTATGCGAAGCGCATGTGCTGAAAACCGGCATTTCCGATCTGTCAAAAATCCTCTTGACAGATCGCACGCTTGCCCTGGAGAAGAGCCTCTGCGGGCGGAGAGTTCCGCTTTCTGCAGAACCTCCGCCCGCTGAAAACCCTTAGAAATCTTACGCCTTTTAAGAGTTTAAAAAGTAAAAAAAAAATGTTTTTCACTCATTTATAATTTAAAGATACTTTTAAAAAAGGTAAGTTTATTTTTTGCCCCGTAAAAAACTTTAATTATTTTTTTCAAAAGATTAAATTTTTGTTTAAAATATGTAACTTAATGTAATTTTAACTAATTTTAAAAACGTAATGGTTTCTTAAAAATGTATTAATGTTTTAGTGTCTTTTTTCAGTAATCCCCATTCATACTTTTGACAGGTCTATCTGTCAAAAGTATGAAGGGGGATTCCTTTCTTTCATTGGCTCCCCATGGCCCACGTGATCCCAGGGACACTTGCGAACTGCCTGCGCCTCTGGGATACATGGGCTCTGCACATTTCGACTGTGGCGAGGCCCAGGAGCGGAAGTGTCCGGACCTCGGGAGCCCTCGGGTAAGTGCGTAGAGTTTTTTCCGATAGGAGGCATCCGCACGCAAGAAGCCTATCAGAAATTATGGGCCAATGTTTCTGATTGTTCTTTTGAGAAATCCAGGAAAAAACCCTCTTTTTATATTATATCTCCATACAATGACAATGTGCTTATAAATTCCATCAATTAAGGTAAAAAAAAAATATGGCATCTTCCAGAAAAGAATATTTAATCAACTTTCTGTGCAGTCTTTTAATGATTGCAGGGATGATTTATGATTTCAGAGACATGCACCACTTGGATGGGAAATGGCCGGAATAAATTTGTACAGAAGCATGTGACCCTTTTAAATTATGGTGCATGTTAATTTCAGTTGGAAATTTGAATCATACCATAGTGCTGCAGAAGAAAATTGTGATATTTTGACAAGTAATAAG
The DNA here is from genome assembly GCF_052327205.1 of Somniosus microcephalus. Taxonomy (NCBI): domain Eukaryota; kingdom Metazoa; phylum Chordata; class Chondrichthyes; order Squaliformes; family Somniosidae; genus Somniosus; species Somniosus microcephalus. Next base: position 103,860,364 of record NC_140995.1, on the reverse strand, counting down.
TGATTGATCATCTTGGGGGCTGTAAATGCTACCTCTCACAGACTGTGATAGGAATCCAGTGAACATTGCCAGACTTGTTTATGAATTATCTTTACTGTATTGCTTTTTCTTTGTTCCATCTGTGTCCCTGATTGGTCTGTTAAGTCAACCAATCTCTTCGACCTCTTCACATTCCCAATTCTGATTCTGCTTCCTCATTACTCATAGTGAAGGCGCCCCTAGGTAGCAGTGATCATAATGGCCCAGAAATTCGTGTCGGGGGCTTCCCGCGGGTGCAAGCCCCCGACCTACACTTACCTAGCGCGCCGGCAGTTGAAGCCTGACAGTAAGAACTGTCAAACTCATGAAAACTCCAGGCGCCCAAAACAGTACTTAAACTTGAAATAAAATTTTTTAAAAATCACACTATTTAAATGAACTATAAATAACTTTAAATAACTATTTTAAACAGTAATTTAAATTTTTGAAAAAATAATTTTATAAAAAATTGGGGCTAAAAATACACTTACCTTACTGTAAAGTCTTTAAAAATAATAAACCTGTGGGAAAAAAATTCTAATTTTAATTAATAGACCACTTACCTTTTAAAATTAAGTCCTTACGTCTGCTTTTTTAAAGTGTAAAAAGTGGAGGCCTTCACGCACAGGCAAACCTGTAAAAAAAAAGGAAGTTCAATGCGCACGTGTAGACTCCTTCGCGCACGCGTTCGACCTCTGAACCCCTTGGTTCAGAGGATCGGAAATGCCGGTTTCCCGCGCATGCGCTGTGCATGCAGAAAACCGGCAATTCCATCGGTCCCACGCGTGAGTACACAGTGCTTACTCGCGCGTTGGGACACTAATTTCTGGGCCAATATGATTGAATTTCACATTCAGTTTGAGAGAGAGAAGAGTGGGTCCAAGACTAGTATTTTAAACTTAAATAAGGGCAATTATGAGGGCATGAAAGCAGAGCTAGCTAAAGTGAACTGGCAAATTAGGTTAAGGGATAGATCAATAGAGTTGCAGTGGCAGACATTTAAGGGGATATTTCAAAATACACAGAATATATACATTCCAACAAGAAAGAAAAATTCCAAGGGGAGGACCCACCATCTGTGGTTAACTAAAAAAGTTAAAGATAGCATTATACTTAAAGAAAAAGCATATAATTGCGCAAAGATGGGTGGCAGGGCAGAAGATTAGACAGAATATAAAAAACAGCAAAGAATGACTAAAAGATTAATAAGGAGAGAAAAATTAGAGTACGAGAGAAAGCTAGCTAGAAATATAAAAACAGATAGTAAGTGTTAGAATAAAATTTTGCTGGGCAAGATTTTGCTGGAAAAGACACAAACAACAAATTCGCTGACTGGGACTAATTGAATCACTGCACAATGAGACATGCCACGCTTACGCATGGCTGGAACAAAGTTCATCTCGTGTCCTGACTGGGACTAATTGAATCACTGAGTACTAACAAGGTTCACTGGTATCCTATTATCAAACTAATCACATTCCGCCGGTGACGCAGACGGAACAAGACGGAACGAAGACCTTTCACAATCACTGAAGAGGCAGAATTGGCAACACAAGTGTGTAAATTCCTGACTGGAGGAAAATAACGATATGCGCTAATAAATGAATTGATTGGATGAATGTAAATGATCTAAAACCAACTTCTTGGAATTGTATATAAGCTCGGCACGTACTACAATCGAGGAGAAGGTGCTCGCGCAGACCGCGTGGTTGCAGACGCTTCTCCCAGAGCTCTGTCATTTAATAAAGTTGTCTCTCTTACTCAAAGTCTAGTTTCCGAGGAATCATTTTTCCTACAACAAATTGGCGCTGCGAGCAGGGTGCCACGGAGCTGAACAGTTGCTCGAGTCAGTGACCAGGGTGAGTAGTCAGATTTTTGACCACCCATAAATCAGAGACACTCGACAAGGCGACTGAACGGCGAAGCGGCACCAAAACGAATCTGGTACACAGACTGAGTGGGTAAGAGACACTACTTGATTTGTATTTGTATTTGTATTTGTGTATTTGTATTTGTGTAATAGTAACTAAGAAAAACCTCGGACCAGGAGGACACTTGTCTCAGACACCTAGCCTCAGGTCGGTTGTTAAGAGGGCAAATGCCCCACGCGAAGGCCAGGACCATGAAGTAGGTGCCGAGACTCGAGACTCCAAGGTGTTCTAAAGTCGTGATACTAGTCAAGTATGGTTAACATTTTTCTGCATTATATCATGTTGCTAAGTGAACTAGGAGATTATTAGTGTCGGTGTTGTAGGACCCTGATCAGGTAAACAGACACCGAGGAGGGGTAGAAACTCCGTCCAACAAGCAAGCGTTACACGTCCGGGCAGTTTTGAGAGAAAGACAAACCCGGACCTTTGAGAACGCTGGCATAGAGTGCGACAAGAAGCTCGGGTATTCTCGGAAGGAAAGAATGGGGGGGCTCTCTAAGGAACAGATCTCCAGACACGAAGGAACGATCGGTGAAGCAGCGGCGATGTCAGGTGAGGAAGTTAAGAGGGGACCTTCGGGCTCCCTCACATATTCTTATATGACAGACCGACAGTCGTTAATGAAGAAGATGCAGAAAGACGGGTGGGATGTGTCACAGGCTTTAGAACTCCAGAGAAGCTGGTTGACTAAACAGACAAAGAATATAAGGAATGGCAGGAATATAAGCGTAGTAGTTGACGTCCTGTGGCCCCCATAAAAGGTAAAAGGGAGGGGAGAATTTATGTGTCTGCACTAGTAGGGGGCCGACAATGTAAAATGCTGGTGGACACAGGCGCATCAGTTTCCGTCACTAACCTCCCCCTCCCCACGACTAGTAAGTCAATACTCCTGCGAGGACTCAATGGCACTAAAGTGCCAGCTCACTTGAGCACCACGCAGCTGGTGGAAATCGATAATATATACCTCCCCATGAAATTCTATGTGTGTAAAAATAATGAAGGTACAATATTAGGTAATGATATAATGAGGGAGTACAAAGCAATAATTGATTGTGGCAAAGGAAAGTTAACATGGCCAACGGCGGATGGCCGTAAGGAAAAGATTAGACAACTGGCAAATAACACTGGCACCCTTGGGGTGGCCACCGTAACTACCAGGGACTGGCACAAAGATACGGGAGGATACGGAGCCATTTGTGATTCTGTGATTGGGGTATGGGCTGAAACAAAGTTAGATACAGGAAAAGCTAGTATCGACCCTATTAAGATTCCCGGACCAGAACACAAGCCACACCGCCAGTACCCAATAAAGGCGGAGGCCAGGAAGGCAGTCGTGGACATAGTGAAGGGGCTAGTAGAAAGGGGTATCCTGAGGGAAACCACGAGCACTACTAATTCCCCCACATGGCCAGTAGAGAAACCTGATGGGAGCTATAGGTTGACTATAGACTATACGGCCCTCAACAAGGTCACTCCTAAATTATACCCCATCGTTGCCAGTCCCTCAACAATTTTGAATGGGCTATCCCCTGAACAGAAGATATTCACCGTTTTAGACATAGCTAACGGATTCTGGGCACTCCCATTAGATCCGGAATCACAAGAGAAATTTGCATTCACAGTAGGGGATAAACAATATACGTGGACCCGATTGCCACAGGGATTCCATAATAGCCAGCTATTTTTCACCGCGTCATGAGTGATATCCTAAAACAGATAGAAGTACCTAAAGGAAGCACTACTTTGCAGTACGTCAACGACATACTAATAGCCTCGGAAACGAAGGCAGACCATCTGGCAACCCTATATTTAGTACTAAGGGCCCTAGAGACGGCTGGCCTCAAGGTAAGCCCTAAAAAAGCACAGATAGGAAAAACTCAGGTCCTATACCTGGGACATCTAATCTCCCAAGGACTTAAAGAAATGCCACAGGACAGGAAACACGCTGTCCAGGGCATGCCGAGACCCGTAACAGTACGCGGAGTCAGGAAGGTACTGGGGCTCTTTAATTACAGTAGAAATTTTATCCCGGGGTTCGCTAAATTAGCAGAACCTATACAAAGATTAGTGAAAGGGGGTAAACCCGCGTTGGAACCGATAGATTGGGGACCGGAACAAGAGGAAGCTTATACTCAACTAAAGTCTGAGCTAGTATCAGCCCCAGGGCTAGGACTGCCAGATATGAGTAAGGACTTCCACATACATTGCAACAATGAAGAAGGGTTTTACACAGCAGTAGTTACACAGGATCATGAGGATAAAAGAAGGCCCGTCGCCTACTATTCCACAGCGGAGGGACCGGTAGTCACAGGGCTCTCCCGGTGCATAGCTGCATTGGATTGTGCGGCTTGGGCAGTAAAGGTTAGTGAGCCGATAGTAATGACAGGAAACATTATATTGCACACTAAACACACTCTGGTAGAGATGCTGAATACCGGGAAATTAAGATCCGTCTCGAACATGAGACGTGCCAAGTGGGAGGCCGTCCTCCTCCCTCCGAGTAAAGCAGTAACCATTGTTAGAGACACGGGGGAGAACCCGGCAGAAGGAATACTGGGAACTGGGGAGCCCCACAACTGTGGGGACGTAGATATGAACCTGGAAGAAGATAAGATAAAAGACACCCCTTTAGCGACAGCGGAAGAGACGTTGTACGTAGATGGTTCACACAAGTATATAGATGGGCTGCCCCGAACGGGGTGGGCGGTGGTTAATGGCGAATTAAAAACCGTAGAGTCAGGACGGATTGATGGAGGCCTATCGGCCCAAGTGGCAGAGCTAGTGGCTCTCACCAGGGCACTAGAGTTGTCAGAGAATAAAATCGTGAACATTTACACAGATAGTAGGTATGCCTTTGGGGTGGTCCACGATTATATGACTGCATGGGGTAGGAGGGGATTCATTACTACGGGAGGCAATCCCATAAAACACCAGCTGAGGAGAGAAGCCCTCCTAGAAGCTAGCGACAAACCCCAACAGGTAGCAGTAATTAAGATTAAGGCACATCAGAGGGAACCGGACCGGACTAGCCCGGACTGGTTAAATCACCAGGGGAACCAGGCTGCGGACCAAGCAGCACAAAGGGCGCTAGAGCAAGAAAGGATCGAAGAAGTACCAATAGCCGCTGTGAGCAGCTCCGAGGACGAGATAAGTATTGACGAACTCCATGAGGACACCCCCGACGTCGAAAAAGGTACGTGGGAAGAACAAGGCGCAAAGCGGGGAAGCGATAATGTCTGGCGAAAGGACAACAGGGTAATGGCCCCCAAGTGCATTCAAAATACGCTATTAGAACTCCACCATGGGCTTTTACACTCAGGGAGAGAAGCGATGATGGGAAGCCTCAGCAAAGAATGGTGGTGGAAGGGGATGGGAAGAGATATCGCGAGATACTGCCATCGATGTATCACCTGTGCGCAGTATAACCCCGGGCCACCCATAAAAGTCAAAATGGGACATCAACCAAGGCCGCAAGGGCCCTGGGAGCATATACAGATAGACTTCACAGGTCCCCTTCCACCGTCACACGGCAAAACCTACTGCCTCGTGGTCATAGACCAATTCACCCGCTGGGTAGAGGCTTTCCCCACGCGAAATTGCACCGCTTTGACGGTTGCCAGAGTCTTAGCTGAAGAAGTAATCCCCAGGTGGGGAATACCAATTCAAATGGACTCTGATCAAGGTACCCACTTTACCGGGAGTGTCATAAAAACGGTATGCCAAGTAATGGGAATTAAACAAAAATTCCACATCCCATACCACCCTCAAAGTTCGGGCATGGTGGAACGAATGAACCGAACCCTTAAAAATGCATTGGCAAAGGCAATGCAGACGTCAGGGAAAACCTGGACTGAAGTATTGCCCATTATCCTAATGAAGCTGCGAGCCACTGAAAACCGAACGACAGGCTTGACCCCTTATGAATTGATGACAGGAAGGGCGATGCAATTGCCAGAAGGCATCATAACAGGTGGGGCCGATGTAGGCCCTTTAAAAGATAGACTAAAACGATACATTCTGGAACTTAGCACTCAATTAAAGGAGATGCGAAAGAATGTCCGTGATAATCAGGAGGACAAGGATCGGGCACAAGAGCTCACAATGACGGCTTATGTTCCCTCAGCGGGTAGTAAAGTCATGGTGAAAACTCTGCCCAGCAAACCAGGGTTCGCCCCAAAATGGAGTGGGCCATATGAAATCATAATCAGTGGGGATACCTGTGCCTGTCTAGACATAAGGGGTAAAGGAGTATGGATGCATTGGACACAATTGAAAGTATATAAAGACGATTGACTGGCTACTTTCTGAATCTGTTTTACAGGTGATCTGCATACCCTTTGTCATAAAATTCCTGTAAAGACTGGACTGTAGTGATATATTAATCATGTTTAGAGTATTATGGGTAATGGCGTTATTTTATATTGTCACGGGAAGCGCGGTACCCCATTTACGTAAAGAGAGAGGATTGCATGTAAATACCTTTCTGTATATGTCATATGTCTATGCAAAAAAAATGGGCCAAAGCTCCTGCTGGGTGTGCGCCCATGTGCCCACCCATACGGGGGGAGGAATCCCATTAAGGCCTATCCCCTTTAAGGTAGAGGAGATGGTAGGGTGGTTATTATACTCTAATACCACCTGGAATAAGGAGGATACCATACAAACCCAAAATAGCTTGAATCCAGGTCAGCTGGAACATGAGTGGAAACAGGCAGGGTGTAACCCCACAAACTTTAAAGGATGGTTTCATCCCCAGTACGATAATCGAAGGTATCCAGAAGAGCTATTAGTCAGCACAGGGGGAAAACTAAACAATGCAGAGGGGGAAGTCTGCTTGGTAAACTATGACGAGACAGGGTTAGTGGTTGGATGGAGTAAGTGCAAGTATAATTACACTTTAACCAAAACCAGTACTAAACCACCAGGTGCCCTAGAATGGCCCTACGTGGGAACGTTTAATTTATCCGAAGTGCTAAACCGGACTAGCAATCTACCCTGGAGGGGAATACCTGGGATCATGTACCAACTTTGGAACAAATTTGAGGCCTATAATAATACCTATTTCATTTGCGGATATAAGGCGTATCCATGGCTTCCACGAACCTGGACTGGGTCATGCTATATAGGATACGTAGTACCATACATCCATCATTTCACAGAAATCACAGAAACCACACAGTGCAGATAGAGGCCATTTCGGCCCATCGAGCCTGCACCGACACATATGCCACCCGATCCCCGTAACCCCTACACCAACACATATCCCACCCTATCCCCGTAACCCCACATATTTAATCCCCCTAACACTAAGGGTCAATTTATCATAGCCAATCAACCTAACCCGCACATCTTTGGACTGTGGGAGGAAACCGGAGCACCCGGAGTAAACCCACGCAATTTATCCTCCCTAACCCACCACTACGGGTACCAGTCGTTATGGCAACCAGCCAAGTGTGTTAAGAGAGCTATTACGGAAACCGAAAGATTCTGGGCTATAGCATTCCCCTGGTACGGAACAGGAAAAATAGCAAGGGAATCCATAAACATGGCAGCAGTGCTCGAACAAATAGCCAACGATACGGCTGAGTCCCTGAGAGAAATGAGTGCCGAAATGGTGACGATCCGGACCACCGCCTTACAGAATAGGATGGCCCTAGATTATCTGTTGGCGGCGCAAGGAGGCACCTGTGCCCTGATCGGGACAGACTGCTGTACATATGTCCCAGATAGCTCCGAGAATATCACGAGCCTAGCAAATCATATCCAAGAAGAAATAAAGAAGCTCCATCAACCCACAAGCACAGGGTGGCTTGATTGGTTGCTAGGGAAAACCGGGTGGGGAGCGTGGATGATGCAAGGGATAATAATAATAGTTGTAATTTGTATGTTGATGTGTTGTGCGCTGAGCCTTATAAAGTTGTGTTGCCAAACTGCTATGAAAACCGTGATGCCGATCGCCTCTATCGAGGAGGAACACACCAACCTGCTACCAAGGGACGAAGAATACCAATACGACACTGTCGAAGGAGCAACCGAAATCCCGGACATAAGCCAGTGGCTGTAAGCACCGACGAAAGGGGGACCGAGGATGGTCATCTGGGAGCAAATGAATCGTGCTCCAGGACCAAGAGGAGGGACTGTTAGAATAAAATTTTGCTGGACAAGATTTTGCTGGAAAAGACACAAACAACAAATTCGCTGACTGGGACTAATTGAATCACTGCACAATGAGACATGCCACGCTTACACATGGCTGGAACAAAGTTCATCTCGTGTCCTGACTGGGACTAATTGAATCACTGAGGACTAACAAGGTTCACTGGTATCCTATTATCGAACTAATCGCATTCCGCCGGTGACGCGGTCGGAACAAGACGGAACGAAGACCTTTCGCAATCACTGAAGAGGCAGAATTGGCAACACAAGTGTGTAAACTCCTGACTGGAGGAAAATAACGATATGCGCTAATAAACGAATTGATCTAAAACCAACTTCTTGGAATTGTATATAAGCTCGGCACATACTACAATCGAGGAGAAGGTGCTCTCGCAGACCGTGTGGTTGCAGACGCTTCTCCCAGAGCTCTGTCATTTAATAAAGTTGTCTCTCTTACTCAAAGTCTAGTTTCCGAGGAATCATTTTTCCTACAACAGTAAGAGATATTTAAAAAAGAAAAGAGTTAACAAAGTGAGCATTGGTCATATAAAAAGTAAGTCTGGGGAATTAATAATGGAAAATAAGGAGATGGCACTTGAATTGAACAGGTATTTTGCATCGGTTTTCACTATAGAGGATACAAGTAACATCCCAAAAATATCTGTAAATCAGGAAATGGAAGGGAGGGAGGAACTCAAGAAAATTATAATCACCAGGGAAATGGTACTGAGCAAATTGTTGGAGCTGCGGGCTGACAAGTCCCGGGTCCTGATGGACTTCATTCTAGGGTCTTAAAAGAAGTGGCTAGTGAGATAGTTGATGCGTTGGTTTTAATTTTCCAAAATTCCCTAGATTCGGGGAAGGTTCCATTAGATTGGAAAATAGTGAATGTAACTCCTTTACTCAAAAAGAGAGGGAGACAGAAAGCAAGAAACTACAGGCCAGTTAGCTTAACATCTGTCATAGGGAAGATGTTAGAAGCTATTATTAAAGACGTCATAGCAGGGCACTTGGAAAAGTTCAAAGTAATCAGGCAGAGTTAACATGGTTTTGTGCAAGGGAAATCATATTTAACCAATTTATTGGAGTTCTTTGAGGAAGTAACGTGCTGTGGATAAAGGGGAACTGGTGGATGTACTGTACCTAGATTTCCAGAAGGCATTTGATAAGGTGCCACATCAAAGGTTATTGCGGAAAATAAAAGCTCATGGTGTAGGGGTAACATATTGGCATGGATAGAAAATTGACTAGCTAACAGGAAACAGAGAGTAGGCATAAATGGGTCATTTTCTGATTGGCAAGATGTAACGAGTGGTGTGCCACAGGGATCAGTGCTGGGGCCTCATCCTTTTACAATTTATATAAATGACTTGGATGAAAGGACCGAAGGTATGGTTGCTAAATTTGCTGATGACACAAAGATAGGTAGGAAAGTAAATTGTGAAGAGGACATAAGGAGGCTACAAAGGGATAAAGATAAGTTAAGTGAGTGGGCAAAGATCTGGCAAATGGAGTATAATGTGGGAAAATGTGAAGTTGTCCATTTTGGCAGGAAGAATAAAAAAGAAGCATATTAACTAAATGGTGAGAGATTGCAGAGCTCTGAGATGCAGAGGGTGTCCTAGTGCATGAATCGCAAAAGGTTACTATGGAGGTACAGCAAGTAATTAGGAAAGCTAATAGAATGTTATCGTTTATTGCGAGGGGAATTGAATACAAAAGTAGAGAGGTTATGCTTCCGTTATACAGGGTATTGGTGAGACCGCATCTGGAGTACTGTGTACAGTATTGGTCTCCTTATTTAAGGAAGGATGTGAATGCGTTGGAGGCAGTTTAGAGAGGGTTTACTAGACTAATACCTGGAATGGGCGGGTTGTCTTATGAGGAAAGGTTGGACAGGCTAGGCTTGTATTCGCTGGAGTTTAGAAGAGTAAGAGGTGACTTGATTGAAACATATAAGATCCTGAGGGGTCTGGACAGGGTGGATGTGGAGAGGATGTTTCCTCTTGTGGGAGAATCTAGAACTAGGGGTCACTGTTTAAAAATAAGGGGTCACCCATTTAAGAAAGAGATGAGGAGAAATGTTTTCTCACAGAGGGTAGTGAGTCTTTGGAACTCTCTTCCTCAGAGGGTAGTGGAAGCAGAGTCTTTGAATAATTTTAAGGCAGAGGTAGATAGGTTCTTGGTAAACAAAGGGGTGAAAAGTTATCGGGGGTAGGCGGGAACGTGGAGTAATCGGATCAGCCATGATCTTATTGAATGGCAGAGCAGGCTCAAAGGGCCGAGTGGCCTACTCCTGCTCCTAATTCATATGTTTGTATGTATTACGAGGCTTCTCAGACTAGATCATATCTACCTCTTGCAGAATTGTCTGCAACAATTTACATACTGTCAGCTGACATTAAGCTGGCGTGGGGGAGTTTGATAGCTGAGCTTTTTTCTCTTCCCTCAGATCTAGTACGGCATGTTGGTTCAATCACACCTGCTGTTCTACTGCTTCTCATAAAAAAAATTGCCGATTACGCGTGATGCCTGATTTTCCTCTGCTTTAAACTTGGGGAATACTCTGCTCCCAGGTGCAAAGAACTGTGATGACAGGTCTCCACTCGCTTTGTGAACAAGGCAGGAAAGGTGTACCGAAACCTCCCACTTAATTTGATGTTGAATTGGAGCTGCGCCCAGAACAACAGAGCCTTCGGCTTTGTGCCCAGCTCCACTCCGTCAGGAAGATCTGAAAAGAGAGAGGCAGCATAAATATGGTGCCGGGACAAAGGTTAATACTTTCTTTTGCAGACCATCTTCTTGGACAATAGCCAGAATGCCCCTCAGCCAGCAGTCTTGTGCTAGCAGCAATGGCATGATTACCGCCCCTGTTTCCAGGTGTGAGGCCATGCCAAGGAATGGGCCTGGACCTGAGATATGTTGGGCTGGTTTAATTGATTTGCAGCTGCAAATATGGGTGGGTTCAAGTCAGGTCAGGCAGAGTACATTAAGGATGAATTCTGCCTGACGTGTGCCCAGGTGGAGGGAGAGGAATAAAATCAGTCCTCTAGAGGGAGTCTTCTTTAATCTAAAGTAACTCAAACCAACTTTATCCCTGCTCATAACTTATATAAATCCACTTTTGGAGATGTTTAAAGAAATCTTCCTTTCCACACTTTTTCTGTTTTGATGGAGCAGTTGCTAGTTCTCCCAAAGAGAAAACTGACTTTCTGGATCTTTTTCTCCTCCAACTCTAACCCCAATTATCTTGGTAAAGAACCTTTTCCAATTGCCCAGTTCTGTCCTCTAAACTTAACTCCATCTTATGCTGTCTCTTCAATCCCTTTTCATCCTATTTTTTATTTCCTGTTCCTTGGAAGCATGCTTGTGTTCTTCATATCTCTAAAAAAGTTTATCCATCTTACCATTCCGACTATTAGGGCTGGAGTTATCATTGGGGCAGGCTGGGGTCGTGTCATCCACTTTTTGTGTTATCCACCCGATTCCAAATCGATGTGGGAGATTGATGTGATTTTCACATAATTGGGCAATTGAGTACCAGCGTGTGGGAACCCATGGCCCAATTAGTTTTTTCAGTCTGAAACTCGCCTCCGATGACGTCATCATTGCTGCTGCATTTAAGGTCTGCAACAAGCCTTGCTTCTTCTGCAGACTGCCAGCCTTTTGGCCTTTGCAGTGAGAGGGACCTGGAGGTAGAATGAGCAGCAGGAGACCTAAGTCTGCGCCCAGATTTGATGACATCGCCCTGCAAGCTTTGGTGGAGTGAACAAGAGCTAGTAAGGAGGTGCTCTTCCCTTCTTCAGGGAGGAAGAAGCCTCCCCAGCAAATGAAGGCTGTGTGGGTCCAGGTGGCCCAGGAGGTGAACTCATTGTCCCTCATCCGCAGAACCTGGCTTCAGTACAGGAAGAGGTTTCATGACCTTCTGCGCTGGAAAAGTGAGTATGACTTTGCCATCACCCTCAATCTGATCCCCATTGCCTCTCCTCACCAGCACTCAGCTTTAGCAACCTCTTCCTCCACATCCCACTTGACACTGACATCTCTGCACCCTTACCCATTCCCGCTCTCGCTATGGTCACATTCACCTAAGTATTCGACTATGCAGCCCTCACACTCCCTATCACTGTGATGCTATGAAAACAACTTACAAAACACAGGGAGGGCCCTTGGTCTTGCCAACTCACTCCATCTTTGTCTCCTTCTAAGCATCTATGCTATGGATTCTCTACACTCACTCCTTCATTCTCACTCAAACTCCACTTGTCTCCCTCATTGCAGGAAAAGAGAGCTCACAATAAGAAGGAAAGAGCGAGGACAGGAGGAGGGCCACCCTCAGTAGCCCACCTCACCCCTTGGGAGGAGGCGGTCCTGGAGATCGTGGGACTCGAGGACGATGCGCAAGTGGGGGACGGATAGACAGGTGCATCAGAGAAAGCTGGTGACAGAATAGTTTTTCATCTCTCTCATTGACATTGCATGAGTCACTGATAATGATTCTGAAGCTCTAACAGATGGACTTTGATCATCTGCAATATGCAATGTGCATGTAACCTTGGCCACACATCTCTGACTCTTTCCTTTACTCCCCCACAGGACCATCACAAGCACCCGTTCCCACTATCCAGGAGGAACAGCCTGAGTCTCCAGGCTCCTCAGAGGAAGCTGCAACCTCTGAGGGCGCAGCGTCAGCAGAATTTAGCCAACCCAGCACCAGCGCAGCCACTCACACCTCGGTGGGACCATCGCGAGATAGAGTAGTGTTGTCACCTGGTGTATCACAGCTCACAAGTGAGCATCAGCAGATTGTGGAGACAGGGACAGCAGTGGAGAGTTCTAGTCGGAGGGCGCAGGGCTCTCCCAGCTCGGCTCAGCTGCATGTCGACCCTCTGCCTCTGGGTCCATCCAGAAGAACAGCGGTGCTGGAACTCCAGGAACAGGTGCAGGAGTCTCTGGCAGGTTTTGTCTACAGGGTCACTGCGAGTGTGGAGCGCATGGAGGAGTCCATCGCGAACATGAGCAGAGCCTTTGTGGAGTCATTGGCGCATGAACGCAGCACCATGGAAAGGATGGCAACCTCCGTGGAAAGGATGGCTACAGTAGACGAGAGGATGGCTACAGCCATGGAGGAGCTAAGTTGCCAGAGTGTAGAAAACATGGTGAGTGTTCAGAATAGTCTGACATCTCTGGAGGAGCGATGGTCAGCTATTGAACAGAGAAACCAGACCTTCATGGAAGTCCTTCTGAGTAGGACTGCCAGTGCAGATACGGGTCCCCATGGCCCCCCTGATGGGCAGCAAGGTGCTCTCAAGCCACTTGCAAGCACTGAGGTGGATGTGACCCATGAGAGGGATGTTGGTGGCAGAGAACAAGGAAGTGGGGGCTCCTCTCCAAGCGCTCACACGACCATGCCACTGCAGAGCCCTCGGTCAGAGCCCCACCAGAGTCCCCACCCAATTGAGATTGGCGTCTCAACCCCTGCACAACCGCAGGAGCAGCAGACTGTTGCCGAGCCCTCATAGGTTCGCAACCCCAGAGGACGCCCGCCAAAGGTGTCGAGACAGGAGCAGCAACAAAAGTGAGCAAGGGGCCTCCACATCTGCTGAAGCCACAGGGGAAGCATCACGTAGGAGCACGCGTAAGAGAAAGATACTGCACAAATAGTCACAAGGGTAGCCACTTGGGTGAAATGTGTTTATTTTTAAAATGCCATCAGTTGATTATTGTAAATAAAAATTCTGATGGCAACTGTTGCAGTTGTGGCGTGTGTCATTTCGCAAATGGGACTTCCACATTGAGGGCTTAGGATTACTTGCAATTGTCAGTATGGTGGTCAGAGTGCTAGGAATCCTTTGGGTCTATGCCATTGTCGATGCTCTGGTAAGAAGCTGTGAGGCAAAAGTGCTTGATTGGCTAGGCTAAGCAAATCTGGCCAAGATGAGTGCGTTCCTTGCATCCCGGGCAGCAATGTTCTCGCGTACTGCTGCTGCTGGTTGATGGGCCTCTGCATTCAGCATGCCGATGGTTTGCTTGATTATGGATCTGGTGGAAATATGGCTGTAGTTGTAGCTCTCCTCAGCTTCTTTGGATGGGCTCCTCAATGGCGTCATTAGCCACATCTTCAGGGGATAGCCCTTGTCTCCAAGTAGCCATCCGTTAAGTTGGTCTGGTGGACTGGAGAGCGGAGGCACACTAGACTGGCACAGTATGAAGGAGTCATGGCAACTGCCAGGGTACTTGGCACAAACATGCAAAATCTCCTTCTTGTGGTCACACACCAGCTGCACGTTGAGGGAGTAGAAGCCCTTGCAGTTGACAAAAATACCTGGATTGTGATGGGGTGCCTTAAGGGCCACATGTGTGCAGTCAATGACGCCCTGCACCCTTGGAAAGCCTGCCAGATTAGCTAGTCCAACCGCACGCGCCATGACACTTGCTTGATCCTTGGAGAAATGGATGTGATTGTGCACGATGGCAAAGAGGGCATCAGTTACCTGCATGATGCACAGGTGTGCGGCTGCCTGGGAGATGCCGCTGATGTCTGCTGCTGATCCCTGGAATGAGCCTAAAGCAAACAAGTTGAGTGCGGTGGTGACTTTGATGGCCACTGGTAAGGGGTGTCCACCTGCTCCTCTGGGCTCCAGGTCTTGCTGCACCATTGCGCAGATGTCACCCACTACCTCTCACGAAAGTCGGAGCCACCTTTGGCACTGCTGCTCACTCATGTTGAGGTAGCTGATCCTCTGTCTGTAGACCCTGTTTGGGGGGTGTCTCCTGTGCCGACGGGCTTCCATGGGCTGGCGCCCTCTAGCGTGTGCAGCTTCAGGTGGGTGAGCAGCAGCTTGGCGCTCCTGTTGTTGCTGCTGCTGTTGGTGCTGCTGCTGTTGGTGCTGCTGTTGTTCCTGGTTCTGCTGCTGCCACGGCTGGTCTTCGTCCTCATCTGATGTCCAGGAGGAAAGGAAATAAATGGTTCCCATGCTTCTGGTAGATGCCTCAGTTGAGGAAGTGCTCAGTCAACGTGGCGAGAGGGGTTTCCCAGGCGGTCACACTGGAGATGGGTGTCAGGCTCCAAACTTCCACAGCTATGGTTATGCCTGCTAAAAGTTCCCCCAGACCTGAGACAACAAAGTCCTGCCACCTGCAAATGATAACTGATCAAATCTCCTATTTAATGGTGGAGCTGCAACTGATAGTCAGCAATCCAATTGTACTCCCGCCAGGTTTCACCGTCGTGTTTCAGAGGAGATGTGAATCACGTGGGAAATGTTTTAAAATCGGAAAGGCCTCTCAAAATGGGAATTTAGAGGCAATTTAGAGGTTGTTAAGGGCCTTAAGGGCCTAACCCGCCTTTTGGAGGCAGGACGGAGACGGGATCAGAAACCACGCATTTGGGAAAATTGCTTGGAGGCGGGATGGAGGCGGGGTTGGGCTCGCCCGCCACTTTTTGCAATTTTAACACCCCACACGCCTCCATTCCCGCCTCCTCGGGCCTGGCAAAATCCAACCCTTAGCCTTTTGCTTGCACAAATTATACTTCTAGAATCTTGAAAATTATTGTTACCTCTCAATTATCTATTACCTGAAAGCTCTGACCTAATATATAATCACTGATTTAGGTTTTGTCATGTTTATTTCATTGGTGATCTTTTTACCTATGTTCAGCACCACTGGAACTTTAACTAAATACCCTCAGTATGCATAACCTCCAGTACTCTCACAGTGCAATAGCTGGATTACTACATCATTATCTCCTCCATGCTGTTCAATGAACAATGACATTTTTTTCCTTTCAATTCTTCAAAGACACTGGGGGAAAAATTCAGCGATTGTGAATTGAATTTTAGCGCCCCAAGAGGGAAGTGTTGCACTAAATCAAACGCTCCACTTCCTTCTTAGGGCGCTAACGTTAGAGAGCGGAGCGGAGACATTCAGCAGCGCTGCTGCGTTCAAAGGCTCCTTCCCTCCGCTGCAGGCTCTGCAATTTAAAAAGTACCTACCTGGACCAGCAAGGCAGCCACGATCCCACGTGATTAACCTGGCACTCAAGCAGAGTACCGAGCTGATCGATCGTGGGCAGGAACCTGCAAAAAAACCTGGAACAACAAAGATAAGTTTATTTTTCACTTACGTCGGCCAGCTCGCCTTTAATCATCGCCCCCGAAATGGCCGGCCGCCTGATGCATGCCTCCTACAGCTGTCGGTATTTTCGACCAGTGCTGCTGCAGGGGGCAGAAGTCAATTTTGGGTCCGGGACGCTACCAGGGCAATGTGCACGCCAATGACGTCACAATCTCCGGACGAAGGAGACCGGGGCGCAACGCCGTAGCAGCACCACAAATCTCCCGCCAAGTATGGCGGGAGTCGATGTCAGAGCCGCGCCCGGTTGCAAAGCCATTTGCGCCCCATTAGCGCCCCCGGGGGCTCTAACGGGAGGCGCAAAGGCACCCAATTTCACCCCACTGTTTCTTCATGTGTCACATAGCCTAACCAACTGCTATCACCTCTTACGTTTGATAGTCCTCCTCCCTGTCCTAACTGTACTGAAATAAAAACTCATTGCACAGTCTCTTAATTCCAACTCATTCTTTCACATGACCTCCTCTGGAACTCCTTCCGCTTGACAGGGTGTGGGAGGGTGGTTGGTGGCGGGGGTGGCTGTTGGCTCATGCACTCCTTTCCCTCTGCAATCTGGCTGACTGCAATTTTAAATTGCAGGCGGCAAGGACACTAACCACAAGCTGGAAGGGTTCTTTTTAAATATGCAGATCAGGTTCCAATGCTGTCATCAATGCCTGATTTGCCATTTGAATCTGAGCCCTGAGTGGAGGAGCACAGGTGGCTTCCGCACCTGATAAAACCTGCTGCAAACAGAAGAGGCCCAGAAAAGTAAAACTTTAATTCTAGTCTTCAGTTTCCTTGTGGGCCAAGAGGAGCAAGAATGCTTCTCAGGACCCCACCAAAAAAACCTTGGGCCTTCCCACCCCCGACCGGGATTCCCCCCCGCCAGAGCACTTACCTTGTGCTGGCGACCGTACACTTGGTCCCTGGCAGCAACCTCTTGCCACAAAACGCTAATGGCCCAGCAGCCATTTCCCGCCTAATTCTCAATCATTTTGGCCAGAAAGGCTGCATACAAATGAGTCCCGGCCATTAGGATTGGCTGAGCCTGCCTGTTGCCACTCTCAGACTGGCACACTGCTGGCTTAATCACGTTCCCACTTGGGAGTTAAAATCGAGCCCCTTCTTCAATATTTGCTTTCTCCTTCAGACTTCAAACTTTAAAAACTGAGGTTTTGCATCTCCTTGGCACTATATCTTGATACATAGAAACATAGAAGATAGGAGCAGGAGTAGGCCATTCGACCCCTCAAGTCTGTTCCACCATTTAATGAGATCATGGCTGATCATCCAAACTCAGTACCGTGTCCCTGTTTTCTCCCCATTTCCCTTGATCCCTTTAGCCTTAAGAAGTATATCTAACTCCTTCTTGAATATATTTAATGAATTGGCCTCAACTGCCCTCTGTGATAGAGAATTCCACAGGTTCACCACTCTCTGGGTGAAGAAATTCCTCCACATCTCTGTTCTAAATGGCTTACCCCTTATCCTTAGACTGTGACCCCTGGTTCTGGACTCACCCGCCATCGGCAACATCCTTCCTGCATCTAGTCTGTCTGGTCCTGTTAGAATTTTATAAGTTTCAATGAGATCCCCTCTCATTCTTCTAAACTCTAGCGAATATAAGCCTAATCGACCCAATCTCTCCTCATACGTCATTCCTGCCATCTCAGGTATCAGTCTGGTGAATCTTTGCTGCACTCCCTCCATGACAAGAACATCCTTCCTCAGATAAGGCGACCAAAACTGCACACAATCCTCACCAAGGTCCTGTACAACTGTAGCAAGACATCCTTGTTCCTGTACTCGAATCCTCTCGCTATGAAGGCCAACATACCATTTGCCTTCTTAACCGCCTGCTGCACCTGCATGCTTACCTTCAGCAACTAGTGCACAAGGACATCCAGGTCTCGTTGCACCTCCCCTTTTCCCAATCTATTGCCGTTCAGACATCTCATGTCTTTTACTTTCTTGCAACCTTTGTTACGTCCTGCACCATGGATCCTGCCACTTTAGCTTAGTTTCTCAATTTAAAAGAAAATGCCATCCCAGTTATTATATTGCCAGAACTCTCATAATTAGACTTTTGTTAGCTTGCAAGATGTCCCAATTGTGTCCAAATGGTTACAAATCTCAAATGGTACCTTATAAATACACTGGCTGGAATTTTCTGTACCTGGGCAGGTCGGGTGCAGGCCGTCACCGTGGAGGGTCGCAAACCCGTTCTCATTTCATTCCGCTCCTGAGATCGACTTTCCCTTAATGGCGCCTATTAAAGCAGCCTTACACGTTACATGGCCCTATTAAATGGTGAAGGTCTGATGTTGTCATCGATGACGCGTTTTTAGCTGGGATATTTAAAGGAGCCATGGCCACATTGCATTTGAAGGTTCATCTAGGACTGTGCAGGCACTGTACTGGAGGCTTTGCGTGTTGCTAAGCCTTGGAAACATGACTGCACAGAGGCAGAGGGCTGCACCCAGGTTCTCCGATGACTCCCTCCATATGCTTGTGGAGGGAGTGAGAGCACACAGGGAGGTCCTCTTCCCTACTGACGGGCAGAAGAGACCTCCCCAGCAGACCAAAGGAGCCTGGCTGGAGATAGCAGAGGAGGTGAACAGCAGGGATGTTGTCAGGAGGACCTGGGTGCAGTTTCGGAAACGCTTCAATGATCTCATTAGATCAGGAAAGGTGAGTGCAAAGCTACACTTAATTTCATTCTGCTGTGCCTCTCATCACATCCCCATCACTCTGCCTTCCCAAGCCTACCCCTGCTCATCATTATTCACACCAACATACCTTGCACGTCCACCCATCCCTCTCTCTCTATCAACATTATCACATCCCCATCTGACTAGCCACTCCTCACACTCACCCTCATCCTAATGCAATCATACCAACTAACAACACACAAGGAGGCCATTTGGCATTGGCACCCCAATCCATCATAGTCACCCTCTAAAGATGTAACCCACACAATCCTTACACTCATTCCATCACTCTCACTCAAACTTCTCTTCTTTCTCTCCTTGCAGAAGAAGAGAGCCCACAATAAGAGGGAGAGGGAGAGAACTGAAGGTAGCCCTCCATCATTGGCCACCTTAACTGCAGCAGAGGAGGTCGTCCTGGAATAATCAGAAGTCGCAGAGCAGCTGGAGATAGGAGATGGAGAGAGGGGTACATCTCAGCAACCTGGTGACAGAATTACATCTCATACAGCCACATGGCATTCAACAGTCACTCATATGGGGACCTGATGTCAGCAGCCAGTGAATGGTCATCATGTGCATAATGGTATTGTTCACCATTCTTGATATGACACTCTAACTCATCTCTTTACTCTCCCACAGGTCCATCAAGAGCCAGCCCACTCCACCCCCGCCACTGTCCTATTAAATGGTGCGGGCCTGATGATGTCAGGAAAAGGAAGACAACTCCTCAGAGGAGCCTTCAGCCTCAGAGGGTGCACCGTCACAAGACATAAGCGCACCCAGCACCAGCACAGATACGCACCCCTTGGTGGATCCCACGTGAGATAGAGTAGTTTTGTCACCTGGTGTCTCACAAGTCACAGGTGAGCAACAGGAGATGGTGGAGACAGGGACAACAGTGGAGACCGGAGGGTGCAGGACACTCCCAGCTCTGCTCAGCTGCATGCAGACGCTGAGCCTTGGGGGCCATCCAGAAAGAGGGCGATCCTGGAAGTGCAGGAAGATGTGCAGGAGGCTTTGACAGGTTTTGCGTCCGCGATATCTGCAAATGTGCAGAGATTGGAGGAGTCCATCTCCAACATGAGCACCACCGTGTCGCAGGTGATGGTGACCTCATGCTCTTCCATGGAAAGGATGGCCACCTGCATGGAGCAGCTAATGCTCCACTCACATGAACACATGGTATCTATGTAGAATAGATGGCTATCTTTGGAGTATAGATGGCTATCTATGGAGAATAGATGGCAGACCTCCTCTCTAGGAGGGATGTCAACGTTGACTTGGGTCCTCATGCTGTGCAGCAAAGTGCTCTCCAGCTCCTTGCTAGCAGGGAAGTGCGGGTGGCCAATGAGAGGGATGACGGTGAGAGGGTCATGGAAGTGGAGGCTCCTCTCAAAGCGCTCACACTTCTCCCCCATTGCATCCCCCACAGTAAAAGCCCCACATGCCTCCTGGGATTGCGATGGCCAAGTCTGCCCCTGCACAGTTGCAGGAGGAGCAGACTTTGGCGGGGCCATCACAGGCTCCAAGATCCAGAGAAGGTCCGCCACAAGTGTCTATGCAGTCGCAGTAGGGAAGTGAGGAGGCTGCCTCTACCTCTGCTGAAACCACAGGGGTAGCACCTCATAGAAGCACACATAAGAGAAAGATGGAAACACAATTAGATGCACAAGGGTAAGCACTTGGGTGTTTTAATAACTATTTGTGTAAAGTTTCCGTTACTCTGATGTCACAGGTAAAAATATTTATTTTCCCCACTTTCCGGTTATGGCCAATTTTGTCTGCAACTTTGGAAGTGGCTTAGTGAGTTGGAGTGAATGGTGAGGCATAACGTTACCTCCAGCAATGGTGGTCAGTGTGAAAGGAATGGCCTGGTTATTGTAGGGATGCCTTATGGTGTTGGTGTGGGGTGGTGGGAACCAGGCGCAACATATGGCAGCCCTATGGGTGTAATGCCTGAAGTTAAGTAAATCTGGCCATGATGAGGTCATCCCTGGCCTCCCAGGCAGCAATGTGCTCGGGTGCTGGTGGGATCTGGACCACAGGTTCCTCCTGCTCCTCCTCGTCTTCCAGCTGATGCTGCTCCTACTCCTCCTCCTCTGAAGAGGCTGTGCGCTCAGAGCCTTGCTCCTCATGCAGCGCTAATCCTGCTGCTGCGCTTTGTTGTGCAGGGAGCAGCAGACCACAATGATTCTGGAGACTCTGACTGTTGCATCTGAAGTGCATTTTCAGCATGCCTATTGTCTGCTCTATGACACATCTGATAGAAATGTGGCTTTCATTATATCTCTCCTCTGCCTCAGTACTTGGCCTCCTCAAGGGTGTCGTGAGCCACATCATCAGAGGATAGCCCTTACCTCCAAGCAGCCAGCTGGAAAGATTGTTTGGAG
The DNA here is from genome assembly GCF_052327205.1 of Somniosus microcephalus. NCBI lineage: Eukaryota > Metazoa > Chordata > Chondrichthyes > Squaliformes > Somniosidae > Somniosus > Somniosus microcephalus. Next base: position 103,839,040 of record NC_140995.1, on the reverse strand, counting down.
GTGCGAAGAGCTGAGGAAGGGTGGACTGGCAGGTCGAAAGAGTCATGACAGCTGCCAGGGAATTTGGCGCACACATGCATGATGATCTTACTATGGGTGCAGACGAGCTACACATTGAGGGAGTAGAAGCCCTTGCAAGTGCTTACCCTTGTGCATCTATTTGTGCTTCCATCTTTCTCTTACGCATGCTTCTATGAGGTGCTGCCCCTGTGGCTTCAGGTGATGATGGGGTGCTCTAATGGCCACATGAGTGCTGTCAATGATGCCCTGCACCCATGGGAAGCCAGCCAGAGTGGCAAAGCCGAGTTCCCAAGCAATAACACTGGCTTCATAAGTGGCAAATTTGATATAATTGGCTGACTTGTCAAAGAGGGCATCGGTGACCTGTGTGATGCATCTGTGGGCGGCCAACTGTGAGGTGCCGCAAAAGTCTGCTGCAGATCCCTGGAAGGAGGCTGAGGCGAGAAAGTTGAGGATGCTGGTGACTTTGACAGCCACTGCTAAGGCATGTCCACCCGCTCCTCTGGGCTGCAGGTCTTGCTCCAGCAATCTGCAAATGTCTGCGACCACCTGGCACGATAGCCTGAGCCTCCTTTGGCACTGCTGCTCAGTCATGTTGAGGAAAATCATCCTCTGCCTGTATACCCTGTGTTGGGGGTATCGCCTCCAGGGTGGTGCAGTCCTGCGCTGATGCCCTCTGTCCTGTGTAGCATCAGGTGGTTGAGGAGAAGGTTCGTGGTGTTGTTGGTGGTGCTGCTAGTGTGCCTGGTGCTGCTGGTGTTGGGGCTCATTGTGGTCTGATTCTGAAGACCAAGGTGAGACAGTATAAACGGCACTCATGCTGATGTAATAAATGGCAGGTCAAGTAGAGATGACAGAAGCAATCTGTCAATGGTATGATAGGTTAGACCAATGAGGTGACAGTGGATCCCGACTTTGCTGAAAACACTTGCAACCTCCAGAAAGCTAAATCTGTGCTGACAATGCACTCAGCAACAGCATTTGCCTTAGGAAAGTAACCAGGTGTCAGGTGAGAGTATTTATTGTGCTTTCCATGCTGTGCATTAATGAGTTCCATCAATGGCCACTGAACATCCACCTCAGTTTCACAGACGTGGTTCCAGAGCTGTGTGATTCCCGTGGTCATCCAGTGACATTGGAAAGGTAGGGTTAAAAAGACGCTTAAGCGTCTGGCAAGTACCTAATAATGATCTAAATTAGCTCGGCCGCCTCTACTGTTCAGGTCGCGGCCACGCTTGCAAATGCACCTGAGTGAAAGGCACGTGGAGGCGGGATGACGGCAGGTTTCCGACCCGCTTAAGTTATTCCAACTTTCACTCTGACCTGCCTCCAATCCCACCCGCACGGACACAAAAAAGTTCTGGCCACTGTCACCATTATCACTTCAATGAAAATCATGCCACACAGCATTGAATATCAATGATAGAATAGTCTAGTGACACAGTAAATCCTCATGAATCATACTGGTGCTCCACTGAGTCATGACAACCAACACTTGACACCATGGCAACCATATTACACAGCCACTTCAGCTTAAATGTGGCTGGGTCTTATTTTTCAAATATATTTATTTGTAGTAGATTATAATATTTCACATATAACGGTTATACATTTGGATGGAACAAAATCTTCTGACCACAATTTCAGTTCAAATAAATTTAGCTTTTTAAAAAATGAATATAATTTACCAGAGTTTTTCTCTTTTTTGCATATGATGTTGCACAGCAACAGTGTGTTTTATGAATTTGACCTTGATGATTACAGGGAGCATGGAAAGACATAAAGAGGTGATATACATTTATACACTATGGGGTAGATTTTTCTCTTCACTGTCTGGGCAGTAATCTGTCAGAGTGAATTTCATGCCCATTTTAGGACCCACCTGATTTTCATTCCATTATAATCAATGGAATTAAAATCAGGTGGATTGTATAAAGGGCGGATGATCTGCCCTGCCAGATTACCACTCAGGCAGTGACAACGAAAATCTACCCTTACATGTATATTGCACAGGTTCATAGAACATCCTTTCCACATGGTCATTATGGGTGGGAGGAAAATATTCTGGTGGTTTCACAGGCTCACAGGCCCCCGTCAGAAGCAAGGCCACCTCTCTCCGGGCACATTGCAAAAAGAAAAATACTCCAAAATCTCTCTCGTAAATCAAATAATCGCTCTTGAAAGTTTCTTCAGGCTGCAGGCTCCAAAATAAAGTACTCTGCCGATATTAGCTGATGCTGGCAAGAGGTACGACTCTTTTATTTTGTTCTGTTACCTTTGGTGCACTGGGAGCACAAGTCACAGGTTTTAGCCACTGGTCATTTATTATCATGAGTTTCAGGTAGAATCGCATCACATCACGGCAAGGCCCCAGACCCAATTGGAAATGGCAGTGCAGCAATAACAGGACGGAAGCTGGCAGAATTGGGATCTGCCCTAATTTGTGTGTGTAAAATAAATTATACTGCCATTCCAGAGCCAATGATGCACTGGAAACTTCATGTAAATTGGGGGCCACAGTACTTAATTTCTGAGGATTTTTACCTCTTTCACTGGGAGAGCCAATATCTTTCGATACTTTCCTGTAATCGAGTGCTAAACAGTACACTGGAAGCATTGTAACCTGAAATTTTCTGTTACCCCTAACAAGCATGGATGTGTAACTTCAGTGTATTATTATATCACAACAACAGGAAGTTTGGTGCCATTGGAATACGGTACTCGGAAAATACAGAAATGGTCATTTCATTGATGACCAATTATTTCTTTGCGGGATGAAATATTTGTTCCTCAAAGTGTCACTACTGCAAATATATTTCTTGACCTGGGGCATTAATTGAAAGCTGCTGAGCATATAGTTGGCCTAATGTACACTATGCAGCTTTAGCATGATATGAGCTTTAATACTAGAAGATACTGCAAATTCTGTAAATTAAAGATTTCTTCACAATAGAAGAGTTTCTATTAAAAACATCTAAACGATTGCATGTTCTCTGGAGGGGGATTTTAACTGCTAGTGTATTTTTAGCATGAAGGGGGTTCCAGGAGGTCTTGCCGTTGGAAAACGTGAGGTGGCGGGGTGGTGGTGGGGGCTGACCAGGGAAGGGAAGGCCTAAACTTTCCTTGTAGGGACCATAGGCCCACTCCTGTTCCTCCTGGCTCCACAAGGATTTTAGCTTCAACCTGAGCGGGGAAGCCATCGCAGTTTTCCTGCCCAAGCCCGTGGGGCTCCTTTGCACAGGAGCGCCACTCACCTGGTGATGCTGTGCCCAGGAATTTCCTGCTTGTACGCCACTACTGCACTCTGGGAAGTTAGATCCATATAAAATAGGTGCAACTGCTCCCTTAAGTACTGATTCAGGCACAAGTGAGGAGTTTGGGAGCTTTGAAGAGTTCCCAAACTTTGCTTGATTTCTGGCTTCACAAATAATTTTTCAACCCTTTTTTTTTAGTTTTGCTCACTGAGGCTCACACTTGACCCTCCCATTGTGCTACAGTCTCACCCCACCCCTACATTTTTTGAAGTCCCACCCGACCTGGCTCTCCCACATACTGAGAACAACTCTGGAGTAGGTATGGCATTCCCCATGGGCATATTTCTCTGGTATCTGTGGTACTATTGCATCAGTGGGAGGGAAAATTTTGCATTTAAGATCAGGTGGTAGCTGCAGATTTCCAGCTACTTACTGCCAGTTGATACTCAACATGGAAAAAATCTTATTTTCTGTTGGAATGAGCAAAGCATTCTGCTGTTTTGTGGGAAAAATGGGAAAAATCTTCACTGATTCTAATGTTTTTCAGGGACTGCTGTTGAAGAATATCAAATAGCATCTTTAATATGAATGAGTTTAGAATCCCTATTTATAACTTGAAAAAATGTCAAATAGTATTTTTGAAATGAGTTTAGGACAGGTTCTGGTTCACCAGGGACCAAGTAGGTATATGGAACAACATTTCACAAGAAGCCTTACAGAGTACCAAGTGTTTGAATAATCAGCCAATTATTGAATGCCTAATGACTTTGGACATAGGGTAGTTTGAATCTGCTTGTCATGGACTATGAGCATTTGTGTATCGTCATGTTCTGTGAAACCAACAAAGCATATTGACCTACTATAACAACAGAAAATGCTGGAAGCACTCAGCAGGCCAGGCAGCATCCGTGGAGAATTGTTTCTCTCGCCACAGATGCTGCCTGGCCTGCTGAGCGCTTCCAACATTTTCTGTTGTTATTTCAGATTTCCAGCATCCGCAGTATTTTGCTATCATATTGGTCTACTGTTTTGTGATGGAGAAACTTTAATTGGAATATTGAAATCAACAAATCTCATGAGATAATTTGCTGCTTTATTGAATTGTGCGTGCCTTTGTTGTTACTTGCTACCATGTGGGCTTTTGGTAAAATTAAAATATATCTTTCTTGTCTCAACCAATTACAGTGTGACATAGGTGAATATGAAATCAGCTGTTGCAGTGCAGTGGGCTGAGAGCAGGAGTGGGTTGTGGCGGTCTCCAGACCAAGAGGGACGGCTGCTTGCCTGCTTTATGAAACAATATTTATTGGGAGTGATGGAGGCATGTGTTTCTGTTTTGTTTTTATTCTTTGCAAAAACCTTTACTACAAATTTTCCCAGTGAGATTTATTGATTTTCTTATTCTACTTTTAAGTTACCCTACCGCAAAACAGCAGAATGCTTTGCTCATTCCAATAGAAAATAAGGCAATACACCAATGTTTATGGCCCATGGCAAGCATATGAAACCTAGCATAAGAAGTTTTCTATCTCAAACTGAGTTATTTTTTCATAGCTAGTGGCACAGTATTTTGTTTTGTACATGTCAAAGTTCACACAGATATGAGCACTGGCGTTGCCATGTACCAGCAACACTAGAATTAACGAGAATACCCCTGTCTTCAAACTATCACTGATACAATACCAACACTTTCTGGTCTTAGTCCATTTACCCGTTCCCTCCCCTGCCCCCACACCCACCAAAAAATTGTCGACAGATGCATGCCAACCATCATTGCTGTCAAATCATTTATCAGATCCTCTATTAAAACTGACTGCTGTGTGATCATGCATGCTGTGTGAATAATACATGTGAAAAGAGGACTGGTGATAGTTTTACAGTGAATATCTTTGTTTTGTATACTGTCCAAGTTATTCTACTCATGTAGAGCATTACCTGTGCTGATAACAGTATTTAATTTGGCATGTACAGCTGTACACAACTAAGCATCCTGACATTACCTATAAAAAGACACTCAATTTGAGAGAGAAAACTTCTTATGATAGTAGCCTACAATTTACTGTTTGTGATTTTGGCATTTGAATGCCTAACACGTGAGTATGACTTTCCTCTGTCCACTACATTAACAGCACCGTAAACCCATATCAAACACGGGGGGGGTTAACACTTTTGTAAAGAAAGTGGCCAAAGTAACTACACTAACGCATTAAACATTTATTTGGTAACCTCACCAACAATAATTTTTAGTCTCATGTTCCTGGTGTGGGAAACTGCTGGAAATCATGTGGAAAGGGAAAATAATGAGGGGCGAGGAAGAAAAACAGAGAGGGAAAATGACCAAGCCTATCACATTTCAATCATTTAAAGTGCGACGCTCTCAATTTGAATTAAGAATTTAACATATATAACTCAGACTGCAAAATAAACAACGGTTTGTGGGCTAGAATATCATTATGATGCATTTTTCGGCGCATAACTGATGGCACGCTTCCAGTGCGTGCCTGAACCGGGAGGCCCAAGGTTCAACAGATTGGGTCTTGGGCCTCACTGTAATAATAGTGGCGAGTCGCCGGAGTCTATTAGGCCTCCAGAGGTAGTTTTCCCGTTTGCCTGGATCCAACCACCTGCCTCACTGACAGTGGCCCTTAGGGAAATCCTGGGACGGAGGAGAATGGGAGGGGGCTGAATGTGGGCCAGCAGTGGCCCGCAGTAGTGCTCCTCCCATTCCACATCGAGGTTAAAAAAAATTTAAACTTACATTTTTGGTCCAGACCTCCAGCAGTCCCTTTAAGGACTACTTGTTAGGCTACATGTAGACCAGATAATGCAGACCTGGTGCCTGCTCCGCTTTGCACTGCCGAATTTCTACAGAGACCCTGAAACAGGCATTACACCCCTGATTTTCATATGCCTGGGGCCTAATGCTTGTTTCAGGTGGGTGCCACAGATGTCCTGGAAGTCATCTTCATCAATATGGCGGCACCCGTACACGCAGCACAGATCACGTGCACCTTGAAATTGGTCCTTAATGTCCCAATATTATGCCAGGCAAATGGGTACAATGAGGACCAGTAGCCCAACTATGTGTTTAATAGTTTACAACCTGTTTTGCTCTTCATTAGAAAACTCTTACTGCTAATATTCCCCCAATGTTGATAGCTGTATAAGCCATTGTTAAAGACAAGGAAGTGGACATGGAGGAGTCAGGTAGACTAAGAGAAGGGTTGGAAAGAGAGAGGGGAACGGAAGGATAGAGAAAGAGGGTAAGGGGGAGATGTTGGAAGCAAATGAAGAGGAATGGAGAGAAGAGAGAATGACTGAGGAAGAAGAATGGGGAGATATTGAGCAGAAGGCATATGGAGGGAAGAAAAGGGATACTGAGTTGTGGACTCAAGCTCAAATCCAGAAGATCTCCAATAGTTTCCTGTTAAAAATAAAACAGACAGTGACATGCCATAAATCCTACTCCCAACTTGTTCCAAAAACTGTACTTCATATGGATATTAAAGACTTGGTTCATTTCATGTGGATGTAGAACATTTTTTTTGCATTTTTTTCAAAACACGTAGGGGGCGATTTTCCCAATGGAGGTGGGTTTCGGTTTGGGTGGGTTCCAAACTCACCTCCACGGATAGTTGGGAAAAAATAGCGATTTTCCCCGAATTGGCCAGTTAATTTCAGAGGTGTGGGTTGCCCTTGGCCAATTAGTCTTTTGGGACTGAAACTCGCCTCTGCTGACTTCACTTATCCAGCCTCATTTAAGGGCTGCTTGCTGCCTTGGCTCATTCCACTGGATTTTTGTCGATGCTGCACCACCTGTAACATATTTTCAGAAACTACAATGGCTAATTCCAAGGCAAGGGCCTTCCCGAGATTCTCAGATGAGGCGCTGGGAATGTTGGTTGAGGGGGGTGAGGGCCAGCAAGGAGGTGCTCTTCCCCTCATCTGGAAGTAAGAGGCCTCCCAAAGAAACCAAAGCTGTCTGGGTGCAGCTGGCAAGGGAGATCACCTCCAGATCGTTGTGCACTAGAATCTGGATGGAGTGCCGTAAAAAGTTCAAAGACCTTGTAAGATCAAGCAAAGCGAGTATACCTTCAGCTTGACCCTCCTTCTGCTCCCCTGAGCGGCAGAGCGGGGTATAAAAGTCCCCAGAGACCAGGTAAGGCCTCACAGCGTCGGCGGGAAACCTGAGCGGCAGAGCGGGGTATAAAAGTCCCCAGAGACCAGGTAAGGCCTCACAGCGTCGGCGGGAAACCTGAGCGGCAGAGCGGGGTATAAAAGTCCCCAGAGACCAGGTAAGGCCTCACAGCGTCGGCGGGAAACCTGAGTGGCAGAGCGGGGTATAAAAGTACCCAGAGACCAGGTAAGGCCTCACAGCGTCGGCGGGAAACCTGAGCGGCAGAGCGGGGCTATAAAAGTCCCCAGAGACCAGGTAAGGCCTCACAGCGTCGGCGGGAAACCTGAGCGGCAGAGCGGGGCTATAAAAGTCCCCAGAGACCAGGTAAGGCGTACCAGTCTCCAGTCTGGAAGGAGAGAGGTAAAATGTAATCCAAGTGTGACGTCACCAGAAAGCGGGTAAGTGATTGGTTGGTGAGTATTTCTCCCTTTTAAGCTTAAATCTCTTTGGTTTATAGTTCTAAGGTGTGATATTCACCATCTAGAATCGGGGCAGAGGATATTTAAGAATAATATTAATAAATTTAATTAATTACATAGAATGGGAGATCAGGTGATGTGTTGCTGCTGCAATATGTGGGAGCTGGTGAACACCATTGATGCTCACGGTGATCACATTTGTAGTAAGTGTTGGCTGCTCGAGGAACTCCGGCTCCATGTTGAAGAGCTGGAGTCCGAGCTTCAAACACTGAGACACATCAGGGAGGGGGAGAGTTACCTGGACTCTGTGTATCACGAGGTAGTCACACCAATTAGATTAATTAATTCAGATGTAGTCCGTGGCCAGGGTCAGGATGGTGTGACTAGAAGTGAGGCAGGTACGAGGATCCAGGAGGTAGTGTTGGAGGAGCCGCAGCCCTTGCACTTGTCCAACAGGTTCGAGGCTCTTACTCCCTGTGGGGACAGGAGCAGGGACTGCAGGGAGGATGAGCAACCTGGCCACAGCACCGTGGAGCAGGGGGCCATTCAAGTGGGGGGAGTTGAAAGAAATGTTGTAGTGGTAGGGGATAGTATCGTTAGGGGGATAGATAGAGTTCTTTGCAGCCGAGAGCGAGAGTCCCGAAGGCTGTGTTGCCTGCCCGGTGCCAGGGTTAAGGACATCTCCTCTGGACTGGAGAGAAACTTGGAGTGGGAGGGGGAGGATCCAGTTGTCGTGGTCCATGTTGGTACCAACGACATAGATAGGACAAGGAAGGAGGTTCTGCTGAGGGAGTTTGAGCAGCTAGGGGCCAAATTAAAAAGCAGAACCACAAGGGTAATAATCTCTGGATTATTACCTGAGCCACGAGCGAATTTGGCTAGGACAAATAAAATTAGAGAGTTAAATGCGTGGCTCAAAGACTGGTGTGGGAGAAATGGGTTTTGCTTCCTGGGACACTGGCACCAGTACTGGGGCAGGAGGGAGCTGTTCCGTTGGGACGGGCTTCACTTGGCCAGTGCTGGGACTAGAGTCCTGGCAGATCATATAACTAGGGCTGTAGAGACGCCTTTAAACTAACTAGTGGGGGGGAGGTTCCTAGAGAGCAAATAATAAAAATTACAACAGAGAAGGTCATAGACTTAGGTAGCAGTGGGGAAATTAAAAACCAGAGCATGTCAGGAAGGGGCAGAAGGTATGGAGTAAAAGGTAAAGTAATAAAAAGGGCAAAAGCAGGAACTAAGTGTCACAAAACATCTTTGAAAGTTCTCTATCTGAATGCACGTAGCATTCGTAACAAAATAGACGAGTTAATGGCACAAATAACTACATATGGGTATGACCTTGTGGCCATTACAGAAACATGGCTGCAGGGTGACAATGCCTGGGAATTAAACATACCAGGTTATTTAACGATCAGGAAGGACAGGCAGGAAGGAAGGGGAGGTGGGGTGGCTATGTTAATAAAGGAAGGAATCACTGTAATACAGAGAAATGATATTGGGTCAAAAGATCAGGATAATGAAACAGTTTGGGTGGAGGTAAGGAATAATAAGGGGAAAAAAACACTAGTGGGCGTAGTCTATAGGCCTCCAAACAGTGGCAACTCTGTTGGACGGAGTATCAATCAGGAAATAGCTGAGGCTTGTAATAAGGGAACATCTATAATTATGGGGGATTTTAACGATCATATTAATTGAACAAATCAAATTGGGCAGGGCAGCCTTGAGGATGAGTTCATTGAGTGTATTAGGGATGGGTTTCTTGAGCAGTATGTAACTGAACCGACCAGGGGGCAAGCAACCTTAGATCTGGTCCTGTGTAACAAGACGGGATTAATTAAAAATGTCCTAGTAAAGGATCCCCTTGGAATGAGTGACCATAACATGGTTGAATTCCATATTCAATTAGAGGGTGAGAAGGTTGGATCTCAAACAAGCGTGCTAAGCTTGAATAAAGGAGACTATGAAGGTATGAGAGTGGAATTGAGTAGAGTGGATTGGGAAAATAGATTAAAGGGTAAGACGATACATGATCAGTGGTGTACATTTAAGGAGTTATTTTACAACTTCCAAAAAATATATATTCCACTGAGAAGAAAAGGGTGTAAAAGAAAAGACAGCCATCCGTGGCTAAGTAAAGAAATTAAGGATAGTATTCGACTAAAAACAAGGGCATATAAGGTAGCCAAATCTAGTGGGAGGATAGAGGATTGGGAAAACTTTAAAAGACAGCAAAAAATAACAAAAAGATTGATTAAGAAAGGGAAGATAGATTATGAAAGTAAATTAGCAAAAAATATAAAAACAGATAGTAAGAGTTTTTATAGTTATATAAAAAGAAAAAGGGTGGCTAAAGTAAATGTTGGTCCCTTAGAGGATGAGACCGGGAAATTAATGGTGGGAAATATGGAGATGGCAAAAACACTGAATGAATATTTTACATCAGTCTTTACAGTAGAAGACACTAAGAATATCCCAACACTGGACAAACAGGGGGCTAAAGGGGGGGAGGAGCTAAACACGATCAAAATCACTAAGGAAGTGGTACTCGGTAAAATAATGGGACTCAAGGCGGATAAATCACCTGGACCTGATGGCTTACATCCTAGGGTCTTGATGGAAGTGGCGGTAGGGATTGTGGATGCATTGGTAATAATTTTCCAAAACTCCCTGGACTCGGCAAAGGTCCCGGCAGACTGGAAAACTGCTAATGTAACACCCTTATTTAAAAAGGGCAGTAGACAGAAGGCTGGAAACTATAGACCGGTTAGCCTAACATCAGTGGTAGGTAAAATTTTGGAGCCCATTATTAAGGAGACAGTAACAGGACATTTGGATAATCATAATTTAATAGGACAAAGTCAGCATGGTTTTATGAAGGGGAAGTCATGTTTGACAAATTTGCTGGAGTTCTTTGAGGAAGTAACGTATAGGGTGGATAAAGGGGAACCAGTGGACGTAGTGTATTTAGACTTCCAAAAGGCATTTGACAAGGTGCCACACAAAAGATTATTGCTTAAGATAAAAAATCACGGGATTGGGGGTAATATTCTGGCATGGATAGAGGATTGGCTATCTAACAGAAGGCGGAGAGTTGGGATAAATGGTTCATTCTCAGACTGGCAATCAGTAACTAGTGGTGTTCCGCAGGGGTCAGTGCTGGGTCCCCAACTCTTTGCAATCGAAATTAACGATTTGGAGGAGGGGACCGAGTGTAACATATCAAAGTTTGCAGATGATACTAAGATGGGAGGGAAAGTAGTGAGTGAGGAGGACATAAAAAACCTGCAAGGGGACATCGACAGGCTAAGTAAGTGGGCAGAGATTTGGCAGATGAAATACAATACTGGAAAGTGTGAGGTTATGCACTTTGGCAGGAAAAATCGTAGAGCAAGTAATTATCTTAATGGCAAGAAACTGGAAAGTACTGAAGTACAAAGGGATCTGGGGGTCCTGGTGCACGAAACTCAAAAGGTTAGTATGCAGGTGCAGCAAGTGATTAAGAAGGCCAATGGAATGTTGGCTTTCATTGTTAGGGGGATAGAATATAAAAATAGGGAGGTATTGCTTCAGTTGTACAATGGTATTGGTGAGACCGCACCTGGAATACTGCATACAGTTTTGGTGTACATACTTAAGAAAGGACATACTTGCTCTCGAGTCAGTACAAAGAAGGTTCACTCGGTTAATCCCGGGGATGAGGGGATGGACATATGAGGAGATGTTGAGTAGATTGGGACTCTACTCATTGGAGTTCAGAAGAATGAGAGGCGATCTTATTGAAACATATAAGATTGTGAAGGGGTTGGATCGGGTGGATGCAGGGAGGATGTTCCCGATGATGGGTGAAACTAGAACTAGGGGGCATAGTCTTAGAATAAGGGGCTGCTCTTTCAAAACTGAGATGAGGAGGAATTACTTCACTCAGAGGGTGGTAGGTCCATGGAATATGCTGCCCCAAAAAGCTGTAGAAGCTACATCATTACATAAATTTAAAACAGAAATAGACAGTTTCCTAGAAGTAAAGGGAATTAAGGGTTACGGGGAGCGGGCAGGAATTTGGACATGAGTCTAGGTTCGGATCGGTCATGGCCCTGTGGGTAGTGGAGCGGGCCCAGGGGCCGTGTAGCCTGATCCTGCTCCTATTTCGTGTGTCTAATTCTGTTAGATTCAGGAGATGGTTCTGTGATAGTGGATTGGCGGTTAGGATCAGATCAGCCATGATCTTATTGAATGGCGGAGCAGGCTCGAGGGGCCGATTGGCCTACTCCTGCTCCTATTTCTTATGTTCTTATGTTCTTCTCCTCTCATCACCAGCACTCTGCATTGTCAACCCCCTCCTACACATTCCACTTTACCTTTACAACCCTTGCACCCTTCATCATCCCTCTCACTCTATGAACCCAATCACTTGACTATTCGACTATGCTGCCCTCACACTCCCTTTCAATGTTATACAATGACAATGACTAACAACGCACAGGGAGGGCCCTTGGACATGGATCCTCACTCCATCTTTGTCTCCCTCTAAGCATCTATGCTCTGGACTCTCTACACTCACTCCATCATTCTCACTCCAACTCCACTTGTCTCCCTTACTGCAGGAAAAGAGACCCCACAATAGATGGGAAAAGGCAAAGACAGCAGGAGATCCACCTTCCCTAGCCCATCTCACCCAGGCTGAAGAGGCGGCCCTGGACATCACCGGCACAGAGTTGGAGGTGGAAGTGAGCGATGGACAGACGGGTGAGGCAGAGCAAGCTGGTGACAGAATAGTTTTACCTCTCTCTCATTTACACTGCTTGAGTGACTGAAATGGCTGCTGGTGTACGTGATTAGAATGCCACTTGAGCATCTGCACTATTGCATCTGCATGCCACATTCCGTCAAATGTCTAACCCATGCCTTTACTCCCCCACAGGACCATCCACAGAGCATCCCCTCCCCCCCACACTGTCCAGGAGGAAGAGGCCGAGCAGCAAGACTCCTCGGGGGAACCTGCAACCTCTGAGGACGCAGCATCAGCAGAATTAAGCGCATCCAGCACAGATACGCACACCTCGGTGGGACCTTCAGGACATAGATTAGTGTTGTCACCGCGTGTATCACATCTCACAGGTGAGCATCAGCAGGTGGTGGAGACAGGGACAGCAGTAGAGAGTCCTCGGCGGAGGGCACAGGACTCTCCCAGCTCTCCTCCACTGCATGTGGACCCTGTGCCTCTGGGTCCATCCAGAAATAGAACGGTGCTGGAACTCCAGGAGCAGGTGCAGGAGTCTCTGACAGGTCTTGTCTCCAGGGTCACTGCGAGTGTGGAGAGGATGGAGGAGTCCAACTCTAACATGAGCAGTGCCATTGGAGAGGCAATGGCGCATATACGCAGCACCCAGGAAAGGATGGCAACCTCCGTGGAAAGGCTGGCTACAGCCATGGAGGCAATAAGTCACCGGAGTGAGGAAAACATGGTGAATGTTCAGAATAGACTGACATCTCTGGAGGAGCAATGGGAAGCTATTGAACAGAGAAACCAGAGCTTCATGGAAGTCCTTTTGAGTAGGACTGCCAGTGCAGATATGGGTCCCCATGTCCCCCCTGATGTGCAGCAAGGTGCTCTCAAGCCACTTGCAAGCGCTGAGGTGGACCTGACCCATGAGAGGGAAGTTGGTGGCAGACAACAAGGAAGTGGGGGCTCCTCTCCAAGTGCTCACACTTCCATGCCACTGCGTAGCCCTCGGTCAGAGCCCCACCGGAGTCCACACCCAACCGAGATGGGCGTCTCAGCCTCTACACTGCCGCAGGAGGAGCAGACGTTTGGCGAGCCCTCACAGGCTCATAAACCCAGAGGACACCCGTCAAAGGTGTTGAAGCAGGAGCAGCAACAAAGTGAGCAAAGGGCCTCCAGTTCTGCTGAAAGCACAGGGGAAGCACCACGTAGGAGCACGCGTAAGCGAAAAATAAAGCATCATTAGTCACAGGGGTAACCACTTGGGTAAATGTTTATTTGTATTGATGAAATGCCATCCCTGTTGGAAAGTAAAAAAATGATTTGATGGCAAATTGTTGGCTTGATGGCATCTGTTATTTCGCCTTAGGCAGCTCCACGTTGTGGGCTCTGCGACACTTGCGTGGTCAGGTTAGTGGCCAGAGTGAAAGGAGGCCAGAGAGTCATGTCCATTGTCTATCATGTCTTAAGATGGAGCCAAGGACATGTGCCAACATGGGCAACCTATGCAAACCTGGCCAGGATAAGTGCATTCCTTGCATCACGAGCAGCCATGTGCTCGCATGCTGCCGCTGCTGCTGGTCGATAGGCCGGCGCTCGGTCCTCTTCCTGCTCCTGCTCCTGCTCCTGCTCCTCCTCATCCTCATCCATAGAGGCTATGAACTGAGCCACTTGCTCATCAGGAAGCTGCAAGCCACAACGCTGTGCCATGTTGTGCAGTGCACAGCAGACCACGACCATTATGGAGACCCTGGTTGCTGAATACTGCAGGGCTCCATCTGATCTGTCAAGGCATCGGAATCGCATCTTCAACAAGCCAATGGTTTGCTCGATGAAAGACCTGGTTGAAGTGTGGCTGGCGTTGTAGAGCTCTTCAGCCTCATTAGCTGGCCTCCTTATCGGCATCATTAGCCATTTCTTCAGGTGGTAGCCCTTGTCACCAAGAAGCCATCCGTTAAGTTGGTTTTGTGGATTGAAGAGCGGAGGAGCACTAGAGTTGCGCAGGATGAAAGTGTCATGGCAACTACCACAGAACTTGGCACAAACATGCAAAATCTCCTTCTTGTGGTTACACACCAGCTGTACGTTGAGGGAGTGGAAGCCCTTGCGGTTGACAAAGATAGCTGGGTTGTGATGGGGTGCCCTAAGTGCCACATGTTTGCAGTCTATGACGCCCTGCACCATTGGCAAGCCTGCCATATTTGCAAAGCCAACTGAACGCGCGATGACACTTGCTTGATCCCTTGAGAAGTGGATGTAATTGTGGGCCTTTGTGAAAAGGGCATCGGTAACCTGCGTGATGCAACTGTGGGCGGCTGACTGGGAGATGCCGCTGATGTCTGCTGATGATCCCTGGAAAGAGCCTGAGGCAAAATTTGATTGCAGTGGTGACTTTGACAGCCACTGGTAAGGGGTGTCCACCCACTCCTCTGGGCTCCAGGTCTTGGTGCAGCATTGCGCAGATGTCTCGGACAATCTCTCGTGAAAGTCTCAGCCTCCTTTGGCACTGCTGCTCAGTCACGTTGAGGTAGCTCATCCTCTGTCTGTAAACCCTGTGTTGGGGGTATCTCCTGCAGTGACGTGCTTCGATGAGCTGGCGCCTTCTGCCCTGTGCAGCATCAGGTGGCTGAGCAGCAGGTTGGGGCTCCTGCTGCTGTTGCTGCTGAGCTGTCAGGTTCTGCTGCTGCCGTGGCTGCTCCTCATCCAAATATGAGCTCTATGGTGAAAGGAAATAAATGGTTCCCATGCTGCTGGCAGATGCCTCCTTTGGGGAAGCGCTCAGTCCAAGTGGGGAGAGAGCCTTCCAAGGAGGTCCCACAGTTGAGAGATAGAAGGTGCAGCACCTCCAACTTCGGTAGGCCTGCTAAAAGTGCTGAAAGACCTTTTGAACCAAAGTTCTGCCACCTGTAACTAATCCCTGATGAGAGCTCAGTTTTAATGGTGGAGCTGCAGCTTTGAGGAGGCCACCTACTTGTCAACTGCCAGGTTTAGCTGGCGTGGTTTAGGAGAGTCATGGAACACGCTGAAAATGTGGAAAAATAACGAGGGCCTGTCAAAATAGGATTATAGTCGCCCTTAACTACTATTTAAGGGTCTTAACTATGTCTCTGGACTGCTGGAGGCGGGACCGAATCGCACCCATCAAAAACGCCTCCGGCAAAATTGCTTGGAGGCAGGTTCCGAACCCGCACTCCGTTTTTGCCATTTTGCCAACTGTCCCGCCTCCAAACCCGCCTCCTCGGGGCTGGGAAAATCGCTCCCCTTGTGTACAATAAGGTCCTCAATTAAAGAAAGAACTAACCAAATGTAAGATTTGTCAAAAGATCTAATTAACAATCAGCTGTAGGTTCCACCTCTGTTTTGCAGCTGCAACAGCCTATCTGCAGCATTTAGGGATCTTGCCAGACTCATCTTTTACCTGTTCTCCATTTCTAGAGTGGAGATGTATTAGGGCCTAAAACTGGAGCATGCCAGTAGTAGGTGGCACCACTGAGTATGGAATCTTGGCTGGAAGCTGAGGTAACTTGTGAACATTACAATGTCACTGGTTGGATAACATGTATGGACGACACTTACCACCCCACCCTACTATTAATTAACCAAGAGCTGGTTGTCATAACATAAACCTACTAGATAATTTTCTTTCTATTCATTCACGTGATGTGGGCATTGCTGTAAAGGCCAGCATTTATTGCCCATCCTTAATTGTCCTTGAGAAGGTGGTGGTGAGCTGCCTTCTTGAACCGCTGCAGTCCATGTGGTGAAGGTACTCCAACAGTGCTGTTAGGTAGGGAGTTACAGGATATTGACACAGCGACGGTGAAGGAACGGCGATATATTGCCAAGTCAGGATGGTGTGTGACTTGGAGGCGAATTTGGAGGTGATGGTCTTCTGATGCGTCTGCTGTCCTTGTCCTTCTAGGCGGTAGGGAGTGCGGGTTAGGGAAGTGCTGTTGAAGAAGCCTTGGGGAGTTGCTGCAGTGCATTTTATAGATGGTACACACTGCAGCCATGATGCACTGGTGGTGGAGGGAGTGAATGTTTAAGTTGGTAGATGGGGTGCTAATCAAGCGGGCTGATTTGTTCTGGATGGTGTCGAGCTTCTTGAGTGTTGTTGGAGCTGCACTCATCCAGGCAAGTGGAGAGTATTCCATCACACTCCTGACTTGTGTCATGAATCTTATCATGACTCATGAAGTAACACTGGGCGGCCAGCTGGTGGCACCGTCCAAGGAGTATAAATACTCGGGCATGGGCCCAGCTTGCTCAGAATGTTTCTGTAACCAGGAACTAGTGATGTAACTAGAAATCTCATGGTTGTGAAACAGTTGATTAAAGCCTTGTTTTATACTCAAACGAAGTGCTCAGTAGTCTTTTTACATCAATTTAATCAACGGTGTATCGGCTCCACGCTCTGAGTGATTTCGGGAACAGCCAGCTACGACTTCAACTGTAGAAGGGAACTCCAACATAATAAGAAATCCATCATGGACAAACTACTCAGACCCGCCCGTCTCGACCTGGACCCGAATATTCACCTACAACTGCTAAGGTATGGAAACACTGGTATCGTACCTTCAGCAACCTCCTCAGGGTGTGTGGTGAGAATGTTCCTGATAAATTAGAGATACTTGCCAATTATGTATCTCCTCATGTGTTTGACTATATCGAAGACTGTGTAGACTATGACTCCGCTATCCTAATATTACAGCAACTATATGTTAAGGCCCCAAACAAAATTTTTGCTTGGCATCTACTGGCCACTACTCGACAACAACCTGGGGAATCAGTTGATGAATTCCTTCAAAAGCTTCGCAGGCTCAGCAAGGATTGTAACCTTAAAGCTGTCACAGCTGAGCAATGCCAGAAGGAGCTAATTCATGATTCTTTTATTACCGGAATTACATCTCCCTTCATATGCCAGCATCTGTTGGAGAATAAAACCCTCGAGTTACAGGCTGCCTATGACCAGGCATGTTCCCTGGACTTAGCAAAGAGGAATGCAGATACCTATCTTTTACCACGTGCACGGGCTGCTGCTATCACTTTTAATGACTCCTTCGATAGGTCTCGGGCGGAAGCCCTCACTGATGATGACTCTAACCTAGCGGATGACAACCCTACCCTAGAAGCCTTCACTGATGACGACCCTGCCCTAGCGGCATCTTGGCAATCTGGAAGGAAGTGTTTCTTCTGTGGAGGTGCGTTCCATTATAGGAAATTTTGTCCTGCTCATAACACAACCTGCAATCATTGCAGCAAGAAAGGTCACTTTTCTAAGGTATGCCAGTCAAGAGTCTCTGTTAGTAAGAACGACCACTTTTCTAAGATATACCGGTCGAGAGCCCCTGTTAGTTTTGCAGCTACTATCTATAAAACTGGTCCTCCCCCAAGAGCCACTACTGAGGTTACAGCTGCAATCTATAAAACTGCTCCTCCCCCAAGAACCACTACTAAGGTTACAGCTGTCAAGGGTAAAACTGCCCCTCCTCCCATCACAGCTGTTTTTCCCCAAAGTCTGTCCCATGCAGCCACGAAGGTTTCGGTAAACGGACACATTTTGAGCGCACTAATCGACTCATGCAGCTCTGACAGCTTCATTAGTGAGCGGGCTGTCAGTAAGTTAAAACTGCATATTTACCCCTCGGACAGGGAAATTGCAATGGCTCTGACGACACTGACCACCAACTCTTCCGGCTTTTGTCTTGTCGACCTTATTATCAATGGCTGCACTTATTTCTCCACCCAGCTCAGGGTGCTCAAAAATCTATGCAGTGATGTGCTCCTGGGACAGGATTTCCAGAAACAACACAAAAGACTCACTTTCAAGTTTGGAGGGTCAAAGGCGGAGCTTACTACTTCCAAAGTACCATTTTGTACGCTTTTGGCAGCTTCGCTCGACGAGCCCTCCTTGTTTGACAATCTTTCCCCCCGATGTAAGCCCATAGCCACTAAATCACGACGTTTCAGGCAAGATGATTGTAGGGGGTGGTGCGTGGGGTCAGCTTCACCTCTGACTTATGAGCGGTTCAAATCGCTCCCACTCCCTTGGTTCTAGACCTTGGACTTATTTGGTGATTGTGATAAAAGTGCAGCAGACAACTGATTTTTGATGCAAGAACTTTGATTTTTATTTGAGAAAGAAAATACAACACAATAATAACACTCTAATAAAATGGGGAAACACTTCGACATACACGAGGGAAAAATTACAGTAGACAAATCTCTCACCCCTCCCGATCCCACCTTACTAGCTAAGTTAGGTTCTGAAGGACCAGGGATAATGCTCACCAAAACGACTCCTTGACAGTTGAGCTGGTTCGTGATTTCGGGGTTCACTAGATGTGTCGGTTGGGGCCTGCCGTACCCCAAACGTGGTAGAGGACTTCACCTGCGTAGCTGGTCAGTCTTCGCGAGTCCGCTGATGCGGTAGGGTGCGTATTGGATCCATCAATTTTCTTTGGTTAGAAATAGGGCTTAGAGTCTTTTGAATAAAATCTTACCCAGGGGTAAGTCAGGATAGTTTGTAGAGTGGAAAAACTTGCGGATCTTTGGTTTCTTCCAAGTTGGTTTTTCGTTAGTCGCGGTGGCCCAATATTACCCGGTTGGCTGTGGGTAATATTCGGCTGGTTGTTTCGTGGGGCCCTTGGTGCCGCGAGGTGCCCGATGGTGTGTTACTTCTTTGAGAGCGAGAACTGCTTCGAGATGCTTGCTCCTTGGTCTTGATGCTGCTCGACGATGGCTCTCCTTGTGGTTTCAACTCCTTTGAACACTCGAACTCCCACCTTGCTGAACTGTACTCAACTGTTTTAACTGTTGAACAGGCCCCCAATTATACTAATCGAGGCCTGCTAATCTACGCGCCAAATCTGTTCAGGTTCATTGTTAGATTTTGGCGGGTTCGTTAATATTAAGTTGTGTAAATTGTTTAAGCGGTTTCGAGATGGCTTCCTGAGTTGTTGAAGTAGTTTAAAAATGTGAGAAGTAGTTTCAGGATGGTTTTCCTGAGCTGTTGAGCTCTTATCTAAATATACTGAATTGTCCTCAAGCTTTGAGTTTCCTGTGGGGCCTGAGATTCTTTGTAGGTTGGTGAAACGATTTGGTTTATGCATGTTTTTGGATGGGTTCTGTGAGGCTGTTCTTCTGTAGGTCTATTGTTAGCATGTAAATTTCTTGATAGGGGCTGAGTGACGTTTACAGTTCCCCCAGACAGTTTGACTATCTCGAATACTCAAACTGTCTACTGCAGAGGTAGATCCCATTTCTGCAACAGCCTTTTCCCAAACATGCCTGAACATGTCCTTTTAAAATGCCAAGTCTGTTTCTGACCTTGAATCTCCTTGATAGGCCCAACATGCCCTTTTTAACACTCCTGGGGGGGAAAATTCAGTTGTTTGCGCCTCCCGTTAGTGACTTAAGAGGGCACTAATGGGGCACAAAGCAACTAGCGCCCGGGCGCAGCGATGTTTGTGCCGCTCGCGAAATTAATTAGACATTTTGCGGCGGTGCTAAACACTACTGCCACGATCTCCTGCGCCGGCAGATTGTGACGTCAGTCGAGTGCGCAACACCCCGTTAGTGCCCCGGAAATGATATTGAGTGGCGCCCTCTGCCTTACCGCCTGCCGCTAGCAACAACAGGTTGAGGGGAGCGTTATGATGTCAGAAAGGGACTAGGGCAGCGCTATTTAAAGGCAACCGCTTCCTGCCATTTTTTGTCGGTGACATTTTTGCTCCACGCATTCTGAGAGAGAGAGAGAGAGACTTCTGGAAAGATTCAACGCTGTGTGAAGGAGTTTTGAGTACTGAGCAGCGCTTTGCAGGTTTATTTTGATTTGCCCTTCTTTGCTTCGCCAGCACTCTGAGGTAGTGCCTCGCTCCTCGGCCTTTGCGCCTTAAGACAGGTGTGAAGCGCCTGATTTAGCGCTCCAATCACCTCCAGGGGCGATAAAAGCCAAGTTTGCTGTCGGAGGCAATAACTAGCGCCAGGCGCTAAACTTTGCGCACGGCCGATAATGGCGCCCCAAATGGGACGATACCAAATTTTTCCCCCCTCAAGTTTTTAGCAAGGGTCCATTTTCATTTTAATAGGGTTTTTCTTCGTTTTGGGGATCTGTTAATTTTGAGAATCTTACAATGATCGATCCTTTATCGAGGCAGAAATCTCTCACCTTCTAGCTGACGGTATCATTGAGCCATGTTCATCTTCCTGGCGGGCTCAAGTCGTCATTGTTAAAAATCCTCTGAAGCAACACAAGAAACGTCTTTGCATCGATTACTCGCAAACTATAACCAGTATACCGACCTGGATGCCTACCCACTACCACGCATCGATGACATGGTCAATAACCTTGCCAACTACAAGGCATTTTCAACTTTTGATTTAAAGAGCGCATACCATCAAGTACCGTTAAAGGACTCTGACAAAAAGTATCTGGGGCTAGATTTTCAGTTTAGGCAGTTTTGGGGCGCTAGCTTTAGCGCCCGCCCGAAGTTAGCGCCCGCCCCAAAGTAGCGCCCCGTTGCCGGGAATTCAGTGGCTTCGCCCTAAGAGGTTGGTGGAGCGCTAAAAGAGGCGTTCCACTACTCTCTTTAGGCGCTAAGCCGGCGGTCCAGAGGGATAGCGCCCAGGCGGGGCGCAGCACGGGTGCGGTCATTTTTGCACTGACAGCAGACCCCGTGGTGCCGACCAGCTCTTAAAGGGGGAAGGGACGAATTAGTCTGCTGCCACGCCCTGCACACTGCAGCCTTGCAAAGAGGCCTCAACACTACTGCTCAGCCCCAGGGAGTCATGGCAACGCCAGAGAAGGCCCGTCAGCGTGCCCTGCGCTTCTCAGAGGGTGATCTGGACATCATGCTCACAGCTCTGGAGGTGAGGCGCAAGATCTTGTTTCCAGACAGTGGGAGGAATCCAACCCACCACGACTACACCAAAGCCTGGAAGCAGATCGCCCAGAGGGTGACATTCACCGGCGAGGCCCCCAGGACCCACACACAATGCCGTAAGAAGTACAACGATCTGACCAGGATTGTGAGGGTGAGTAGCCTTTCCAGTCTCCTCCTCATTCTTGCATGTACACCTGACATGATGGGCAAAGGGACCTGAAAGTCCTTTTGGCCAGCCCTCAGCCAGCAGCATTGGGACAGTCATGAGCATCAAATGGCCATTCGGCACTCTACACTTTGGCCAAGCTATTCCACCATGGGAGGCAGTGCACACTACATCAGGGCTTCACTCTGTCCAAGCTATTCCACCATGGGAGGCAGTGCACACTACATCAGGGCTTCACTCTGTCCAAGCTATTCCACCATGGGAGGCAGTGCACACTACATCAGGGCTTCACTCTGTCCAAGCTATTCCACCATGGGAGGCAGTGCACACTACATCAGGGCTTCACTCTGTCCAAGCTATTCCACCATGGGAGGCAGTGCACACTACATCAGGGCTTCACTGCGCCCTTACAGCCCGTCCTTTCTCTTGCAGGCTAAAGTAGCGTTTAATCGCCAGGCCCGTGCCAGGGGTGGCCGCGCCAAGCTGCAGGAGCTCACTCGGCTGGAGGAGCGCGTGTGTGTGCTCATGGGAGCACGTGTGATTGTCCCCACAGCGTGCGGTGTATCCGACCCTCCACTGCCCGGCAATGGTAAGGACCTCGCCTTTTGGCCCTCTCGCGTCGCACTGGCCCATCCGAGCTATCTCCTTTGCCACTGTCCCACCAATGCGCTGAATCCCACCAGTCCTAACTCCCTCGCTGACGCCGTCTCCTCACTCTGAAGCTACTCTTGTGCATTCCTGCTTTCAGCTGGTGACGACCAGGACCCTGAGGCTGCCAGTGACAGCACCTCCAACCAGGAGGAGGAGGAGGAGCAAGCCGGACCTTCGGGGGAACAGTCACGTCCCGCAGGAGAGGAGGAAATGCTCGACACCTCCTCACTGGACGAGTGCCTGGAGGAACTGTCGCAGGGCAATGCAGCTTCTGGGACCAGTGGCGTCCAGCCACCCAGCAGCCGTGCGCGTGGCCCGCGGCCTTCCCCCCAAAGGGGGGAAGGATCAGAGGGGAGTGCTGCTGCTCGGCAAACTCGCCGTCACCAACGCGGCAAGGGTCCCCTAGTTCGGCCCCCTCCTCCCCAGCGGGAGAGTCGCGACTCCAGTCCGGACACCTTCACTTCGGAGGAGGTGCGGAAGCTCGATCAGATGGCCGACGACTCGGACCGGCGCCACACGGAGCTCATGAGCGTGGTGGGGCGCATGCCTGAGGCCATCGAGTCGCTGGCGACCAGTGTGCGCGAGTTCGGGGCAGCAACTGCCGCGACTGGCCGCATGCTAACTGATGCCGTCAAGACCCTGGCGGATGTGATGCGCGCGCACACCAGGACCAGAGGGCCACTCACTGCTGCCACACGCGCTGTCTCAGGCAGGCATCGCCAGGGCAGGCGCCGCGCTGGACCATCCCAGCAAGCCGGCCGTCGGCTGATTGCTGCGGATCCTGCAGTGCGGGCCCGGCCGAGTGCCACCGCGCCACAGCACCAGCCAGCGCATCCCAGACGCCAGCTGGCCCACATTGCACCATCCGTCGCCGCCATTCCCCCTCTGGGGCGTCAAGGGCAAGCGGCTGCAGCTGATGGTGGCCAGGCTCAGGCGCGCCACTCAGGAGACGGCCCCTCGAGGCCCAAACGCCGTGTAGGCCGCCCCCCAGTGGCATCTGGCGGAAGGGCATCTGAGCCTCAGGCGCCTTCCCCCAGCCTCGCAGCAGCCACTGGGCAGAGCTTGCGAAGGAGCAGCAGGCAGGGCAGGGGAGGCAAAATGCTGGGCAAGGTCTCGCCCTCGCGGGCCACTCAGTAGAGGGTGTGGCCAGCTTTCCTTTAATATGGCGGTGGCCATCTTTATTTTGCCCATGGTTGTGCTTTTGGAGGGCTTTTTTTTTGCGTTAGGCCGACGTTGAGGCCCGGTTTCAATAAAGGTGGAGTGGCTCCTCCCCAGTTTGTGGGAGTGAGTCGTTTGTTGGGCTTTTTGTGGGGCCCGTTTATTGTTTTTGGGGATTCATGTGGGAAGGGCTTTTCATTTTTGTTTAATAAAAAATTATCTTTATTCATGCAGTCTCCATGGTTGTTCTTCTTAGTGTTTGTTGGCTTCGCCGGCTGAGGGCTTGCGGAGCGGCTGCATTCATCTTCCCTCATGGCCCCTGGCCATTCCCTGACAGGGGGCTTAGAAGTACCGTGTAATAAGGTGGCGTCGTGCGGCCCTTGGCCCTGGTCGCTCCCTCCTGGGAACGTACTCCTGCTCCTCCTCCTCCTCCTCCTCCTCCTCCTCATGCTCCTCCTGCTCCTCCTCCTGAGGTGCTGGTCCAACGTCAGGTGGCAGTGCCTGAGTCCTGCGGATAGCCAGGTTGTGTAGCATGCAGCAAACCACCACAAATTGGGAGACCCGGTCCGGCGAATACTGGAGAGCTCCTCCGGAGCGATCAAGGCAGCGGAACCGCTGCTTGAGGACCCCAATAGTTAGCTCGATGATGTTGCGGGTGGTTTGATGGCTCTCGTTGTAGGCCTCTTCAGCAGCGGTCCTGGGCGCGCGGAGCGGGGTCATGAGCCAGGTGCACAAAGGATAGCCTTTGTCCCCGAGTAGCCATCCTCTTGGGGGAGGCTGTGCCTGGAACATGTCATGCACAGTACTCTGCCGCAGGATAAAGGCATCGTGGCTGCTGCCTGGGAAGCTGGCATTGACTGCCATGATGCGCTGCTTGTGGTCACAGACCAGCTGCACATTCAGAGAATGGTAGCCCTTCCTGTTGCGATACTGCTCGCCATGCTCCAGAGGGGCCCGCAAAGCCACATGCGTACAGTCAATGGCGCCCTGCACCAAGGGGAATTCCCCGAGTCTGGAAAATCCCAATGCGCGCTGATGCTGGCTCTCCAGGGCCATGGGGAAGGAGATGAATTGGCTTCTCCTTCTGAACAGTGCTTCGGTCACCTGGCGGATGCAGCGATGCACGCCGTACTGGGAGATGTTTGCTATGTCCCCAGCAGCGTATTGGAAGGAGCCGGTGGCATAGAAGTTCAATGCCACTGTCACCTTCACTTCCACCGACAGAGACGTCCTGCACCTGAGCTTTGGCCGCAGATCTCGGCGAAGCAGGTGGCAGATCTCTGCAATCACCCCCTTCCGGAATCGGAGCCTTTTAACACATCGCGCGGCACTCATGTTTAGGTAGGAGCGCTGCTGGCGGTATAGCCTGACTGGGTAAGGCCTACGTGGCCGACGCCTGTAGCCCCCTCTGCCTCTAGCCAGGGCTGCCCCTCTCACAATACGTCTGCGAGCCCTACGGACATGGAGCTGCAGCTCCGCGTTGGCACCCCATGCAACCCCCATCAAATCCTGGCAAACACTCTAATTTCCAAATGGCCACTTGCAGCGCTGTTGCCTGAGTCCAAAAATACCTGGCTCTTGCTGCTTGAAACCAGTTAGCTATCCTCCTTGTTGTGTCTCCAGAAATGCGTTGCACAAGACTGTTTTCTGAAATAATGGATGGCCTTTATACTGGAGAGGACGTTCCCTTTAATTAGCGCCCCCCGGGGCCCGCGCTGGTTGTGTTGCGTTCCTTTTTCCAAACGCTCCGGCCGCCCGCCGCACAATGGGGCGGTCCGACTGAAGTTTGCAATCGGGGCGGCCAAAGGGCGTTGCACGAGGATGTGACGTCATTTTCTGCGCGCGCATCCGGGCGGGCGCTAAACTTTGCGCCGGCGCTAACGGGCAACTTAATTTGGGGCGGGGCGCAAACTGCGCTGCGCCCGGGCGCTACACGCATAGCGCCCGGAAATCACTTCTCTTAAGGCGCTAACTGCTGGCGCAAGCAACTGAAAATCTAGCCCATGGCCTTTGAGGCCAACGGTCGGCTTTATCAGTTTTGTCGCCTTCCATTTGGGATCACCAATGGGGTGGCCGTCTTTCAACGGGCAATGGATAGCCTAGTCAAACAGGAGAACTTAACGGACACTTTTCCATATCTGGATAATATCACCATTGCTGGTCATGATGCCAACCTCCAGAAATTTTTTGACGTTCTCCGTCGTCGCAACTTAACCTTAAATGAGTCCAAATCTGTGAAATCAGTACCATCAGTCAACATCCTTGGCTACTGGGTGGGCAACGGTGTCATCAAACCTGATTCGGAGTGACTTTATCCGCTTCAGGAGCTCCCTCCCCCTACGAATCTCGGCTCTCTTCGTCGGGCACTCGGCATGTTTGCCTATTATGTGAAGTGGATAACCCACTTCTCCAACAAGATCCAGCCCCTGCTTCATGCAAAGTCATTTGGCTATTTCAGCTTTCAACCTTCTCAAGCGACAACTGGAAAAAGCCACGCTTCGTTCCATCGATGAAAATCTCCCTTTCGTGGTCGAGTGCGATGCATCGGATGTGGCGATCTCGGCTACCTTGAATCAAGGTCGTCGACCCGTTGCATTTCTGTCCAGAACTTTGCAGGGTAGCGAGCTCCATTATCCTCCTGTCGAGTAAGAGGCTACAGCTATCATTGAAGCAGTACATAAATGGAGTCACTTTCTCGCTCGGCGCCATTTCACGCTTATAACCGATCAGTGCTCCGTGGCCTTTATGCTGGATAACCGGAAACGCACTAAGATCAAGAATAACAAAATACAACTCTGGAGGATGGAATTGGCCACCTTTGGCTACACCATACATTACCGACCCGGCAAAGAGAATATGGCCCCGGATACCCTCACGCTTGCATTCTGTTCTTCTATGTCAACTTCGACTCTTGCGGACCTTCACACTGACTTATGCCATCCTGGCATGTTGCACTTTGTGCGATCTAAAACTCTCCCATTTTCTACGGAAGATGTGAAAAGAACTTGCTCCACCTGTAGAATCTGTGCGGAATTAAAACTGCAATTCTTCCGTCCATCGGATGGCTTGCTCATACACGCTATGCAGCCTATGCAGCGACTCAGCATTGACTTTAAAGGGCCATTACCTTCCTCAACACGAAACACCTACTTACTTACTATGGTGGACGAATATTCACGCTTTCCCTTTGCTTTCCCCTGTCCCAATATGCTTACTTCCACAGTGATCAAATGCCTCGATCAGGTCTTTTCCCTTTGCAGTACAGCCAATTTCATCCACTCTGATCGCGGTGCCTCCTTCATGTTAAGCGAACTCAAAAATGATCTTTCCCAACGGGGAATCGCCACAAGCAAAATGACACCGTATCATCCCATCGGTAACGGACAGGTTGAGAGATACAACGTCATCATTTGGAACGCTGTTCGTCTTGCACTGAGGTCACGCAACCTACCAGACCAGCAGTGGGAAATTATGCTCCCTGATGCATTGCATTCCATCAGGTCTCTTCTTTCTATGTCCACCAATGTCACTCCTCACGAGCGATTCTTCAGCTTCCAGCGTCGCTCCACCCATGGGACGTCCCTACCATCATGGTTGGCAGCTCCCGGCCCCGTGCTGCTCTGAAGATTCGTCCGATCTTCCAAAAACGATCCTCACGTCGACGAGGTGGAACTAACGGACGTTAATCCCACTTACGCGCACATGCGGTACCCTGATGGCTGGGAGTCCACCGTTTCACTCCGAGATCTGGCTCCCTGTCCAACCAGTCCCACGGACTCAACTGGTAGAGGAACCCATGGTAATGATACCGACGCTCTGCGCTCCTTTGAGGATGATGCCCTACCTGGGACATCAAGGGATCTGCCGGCTACTCCACCGGATCAACTCGGGGAGCTGAGCGCTTCCCATGGGATGGCCACCCGAAGTCAGGACGCCGGTCAATCCCCGGTTACCAACCAAGGTGACGCCAGCTCTGCGCCTGTGGGGACGCGCACCCGGCGTCACGATCTCCCCAGTCCTCCGCAGGTCGATCAAGGCGACACAGGCCCCATCGATCTACCAGTACAGACCAAGCGACCCAGGGACCAAGACATGGCCCGAGGAGACGTGCCTTCCAGCCACAAGCAAAGATCTAAAAGACTGCGCCTATTCGTGGTCCACCTAATCCACTTGAAGGAAGTCGTTGGACTTCCAAAACTTTCAGGCGGGAAGGGTGTCATGAATTTTATCATGACTCATGAAGTAACACTGGGCGGCCAGCTGGTGGTGCCGTCCAAGGAGTATAAATACTCGGGCGTGGGCCCAGCTTGCTCACGATGTTTCTGTAACCAGCAACTAGTGATGTAACTAGAAATCTCATGGTTTTGAAACAGTTGATTAAAGCCTTGTTTTATACTCAAACCAAGTGCTCAGTAGTCTTTTTACATCAACTTGTGCCGTGTAGATGGTGGAAAGGCTTTGGGGAGACGGAGGTGAGTCACTCACCGCAGGATACCCAGCGTCTGACCTGCTCTTGTAGCCACAGTATTTATGTGGTTGGTCCAGTTAAGTTTCTGGCCAATGGTGACTCCCCAGGATGTTGATGGTGGGGGATTCGGCGATGGTAATCCCGTTGAATGTCATGGGGAGGTAGCAAGAAGCTGTCTTGTTGGAGATGGTCATTGCCTGGCACTTGTGTGGTGCAAATGTTACTTGCCACTTATCAGCCCAAGCCTAAATGTTGTCCAGGTCTTGCTGCATGCAGGCACGGATCGCTTCATTATCTGAGGAATTGCGAATGGAACTGAACACTGTGCAGTCATCAGCAAACATCCCCACTTCTGACCTTATGATGGAGGGAAGGTCATTGATGAAGCAGCTGAAGATGGTTGGGCCTAGGACACTGTCCTGAGGAACTCCTGCAGCGATGTCCTGGGGCTGAGATGATTGGCCTCCAACAACCACAACCATCTTCCTTTGTGCTAGGTATATCTCCAGCCAGTGGAGAGTTTTCCCCTGATTCCCCTTGACTTCAATTTTACTAGGGTTCCTTGATGCCATACTTGGTCAAATGCTGCCTTGATGTCAAGGGCAGTCACTCTTACCACACCTCTGGAATTCAGCTCTTTTGTCCATGTTTGGACCAAGGCTGTAATTAATTCTGGAGCCGAGTAGACCTGGCGGAACCCAAACTACAACCCAAGCAGGTTATTGGTGAGGAAGTGCCACTTGATAGCACTGTCAACGACACCTTCCATCACTTTGCTAATGATTGCAATGTTCCTCCAGTGTTTCACTGGAATTAACATTATTACAAAGAACTGGGTAATGCAGAGGCTGTAACAATAGCATCACAGGAAATATTTTCGCCATTGTTGGGGCATTGCAGATTACTGGAACTGTGCCCTATATGTTACGTGGTTTCACTCAGAATCATAGAATCATAGAATTTTGCAGCACAGAAGGAGGCCATTCGGCCCATCGTGTCTGTGCCGACCGAAAAAGAGTTATCCAGCCTAATCCCACTTAACAGCTCTTGGTCCATTGCCTTGCAGGTTACAGCACTTCAAGTATATATCCAAGTAGACTTTAAATGTGATAAGGGTTTCTGCCTCCACCACCCTTTCAGGCAGTGAGTTCCAGACCCCTACCACCCGGATGGAGAAGAACTTGGAGTGGGAGAAACATAGAAACATACAAGATAAGAGCAGGAATAGGCCATTCAGCCCCTTGAGCCAGCTCCGCCATTTAATGAGATCATGGCTGATCATCCAAATTCAGTACCCTGTCCCTGCTTTCTCCCCAAATCCCTTGATCCCTTTAACCGTAAGAAATATATCTAACCCTTCTTGAATATATTTAATGAATTGGCCTCAACTGCCTTCTGTGGTAGAGAATTCCACAGGTTCACCACTCTCTGGGTGAAGAAATTCCTCCTCATCTCAGCCCTAAATGGCTTACCCCTTATCCTTAGCCTGTGACCCCTGGTTCTGGACTCTCCCGCCATCGGGAACATCCTTCCTGCATCTAGTCTGTCCAGTCCTGTTAGAATTTTATAAGTTTCAATGAGATCCCCGCTCATTCTTCTAAAGTCTAGCGAATATAAGCCTAATCGACCCAATCTCACTTCATAAGTCATTCCTGCCATCCCAGGTATCAGTCTGGTGAATCTTCGCTGCACTCTCTCCATGGCAAGAACATCCTTCCTCAGATAAGGCGACCAAAACTGCACACAATCCTCAAGGTGTGGTCTCACCAAGGTCCTGTACAACTGCAGCAAGACATCCTTGTTCCTGTACTCGAATCCTCTTGCTATGAAGGCCAACATACCATTTGCCTTCTTAACCGCCTGCTGTACCTGCATGCTCACCTTCAGCGACTGGTGCACAAGGATACCCAGGTCTCATTGCACTTTCCCTTTTCCCAATCTATTGCCATTCAGATAATAATCTGCCTTCCTGTTTTTGCCACCAAAGTGGATAACCTCGCATTTATCCACATTGGGCAGATGCATGGCAGATGCAGTATAATCACCCAACCTGTCTAAATCATACTGGAGTTTCTCTGCATCCTCCTCACAGCACACACGCCCACCCAGCTTTGTGTTGTCTGCAAACTTGGAGATATTACATCTAGTTCCCTTGTCTAGATCATTAATATATATTGTGAATAGCTGGGGTCCTAGCACCGATCCCTGCGGTACCCCACTGGTCACTGCCTGCCACTCGAAAAAAGACCCATTTATTCCAAGTCTTTGCTTCCTGTCTGCCAACCAGTTCTCTATCCAAGTCAGTACCTTACCCCCAGTCCCATGTGCTTTAACTTTGCACGCTAATCTCTTATGCGGGACCTTATCAAAAGCCTTCTGAAAGTCCAAATACACCACATCCACTGGTTCTCCCTTATCTATTCTACCAGTCACATCCTCAAAAAATTCCAGTAGATTAGTCAAGCATGATTTACCTTTTGTAAATCCATGTTGACTTTGTCTGATCCTATCGCTGTTTTCCAAGTGCTCTGCTATTACATCTTTTATAATGGACTCTAGCATTTTCCCCACTACCGATGTCAGGCTTACTGATGTCTATAATTCCCCGTTTTCTCTCTACGACCTTTTTTAAATAGTGGGGTTACATTAGCTACCCTCCAATCCATGGGAACTGTTCCAGAGTCTATAGAATTTTGGAAGATGACCAGCAATGCATCTACTATTTCTAGGGCCACTTCCTTAAGTACCCTAGGATGTAGATTATCAGGCCCTGAGGATTTATCGGCCTTCAATCCCATCAATTTCCCAAACAACATTTCCCTACAAATACTGATTTCTTTCAGTTCTTCCCTTTCATCAGATCCTATGTTCCCTGGCATCTCTTGGAGGTTATTTGTGTCCTCCTTTGTGAAGACAGAACCAAAGTATGTATTTCATTGGTCTACCATTTCTTTGTTCCCCATTATAAATTCCTCTGATTCTGACTGCAAGGGACCTATGCTTGACTTCACCAATCTTTTTCTCTTCACATATATATAGAAGCTTTTACAGTCAGTTTTTATGTTCCCTGCAAGCTTACTCTCATACTCTATTTTCCCCCTCTTAATTAATCCTTTTGTCCTCCTTTGCTTAATCCTAAACTGCTCCCAATCCTCAGGTTTGCTGCTTTTTCTGGCCAATTTATATGTCCTCTCCTTGGATCTTATGCTATCCCTAATTTCCCTTGTTAGCCATGGTTGAGTCACCTTTTTTGTTTTATTTTTAAGCCAGACAGGGATGAACAAATTCTGTAGTTCATCCATGCGAGCTTTAAATGTTTGCCATTTCCTATCCACCATCAACCCTTTAAGTAACGTTCCCCAATCCATCCTAGCCAACTCGCACCTCATACCATCGTAGTTTCCCTTATTTAAATTCAGGACCCTAGTCTCTGAGTCAACTACTTCACTCTCCATTTTAATGAAGAATTCTACATATTATGATCGCTCCTCCCCAAGGGGCCTCGTACAACAAGATTGCTAATTAATCCGTTCTCATTACATAATACCCAGCCTAAGATGGCCTGATCTCTCATTGGTTCCTCGACATATTGGTCCAGGAAACCATCCCGTATACACTCTAGGAATTCCTCCTCCACGGTATTGTTACTAATTTGGCTAGACCAATCTATATGTAGATTAAAGTCACCCATGATAACTGCTGTGCCCTTATTGCACGCATCTCTAATTTCCCGTTTAATGCCATCCCCAACCTCAGCATTACTGTTTGGGGGTCTGTATACAACTCCCACTAATGTTTTCTGCCCCTTGGTATTTCTCAGCTCTACCCATACAGATTACACATCATCAGAGCTAATGGTCTTCCTTACTATTGTGTTAATCTCCTCTTTAACCAGCAATGCTACCCCACCTCCTTTTCCCTTTTGCTTGTCCTTCCTGAATACTGAATACCCCTGGATGTTGAATTCACAGCCTTGGTCACCCTGGAGCCATGTCTCCATAATCCCAATTATATCATATCCATTTACATCTATTTGCGCAGTTAATTCATCCACCTTATTATGAATGCTCCTCGCATTAAGACACTTTGGGGGGAAAATTCGGTTGGTTGCGCCACCCATTAGCGCCTAAAGAGGTCAAGAAGTGGGGCGCTAACCAACTAACGCCTGGGCGCAGTGAACCTTACGCCTCTTCCCAAATTGAGTGGACATTTAGCGCCAGCGCTAAACCATAGCGCCCGCTCACCGGCGCACGCAGATCATGATGTCATTTCAGTGTGCAACGCCCTTGGGGCGCCCCGGACCGGAAATTCAGTGGCGCCCCCCTCCGTTCTGCCTGTCGCTACCAACGACAGGTTACCTGGAATGTTTCCCAGTCGCTGTCGGGCTGGGGGGCGCTATTTAAAGGGGACTCTTCCTGGATTATTAGTGGTAGCCATTTTTGGACCACACCTTCTGTGAGAGAGAAAGAGAGTTGCTCAGAGACAAATGGAGAGCCATTTCTGCAGTGAGCCTGAGGAACTTTAGCCTTCTGAGCATAACTTTGCAGTTGGTAAGCTTCTCAACCGGCATAACTTTCAGTGCGCACTTACTATGGGGGCTGCATTAATGGGAACGTCGTCCTTCTCAATCATATTGACAGGGCACAGAGACGCAGGAATAGAGTGGCAGGCATGGCCAGACGGAGGAGGGCCAACAGACGTCGGCACACGAGACCTTACGCTGCCAGGGTTTTCCACCAACAGTTTTTGTATATCAACATGTTGGAGGAGCAGTGTTTCCGAAGGCTGCGCTTCAGTAAGGAGGTGGTCACTGAGCTCTGCCACCTGCTTCAGCCAAATCTGCAGCCTCAACTAAGGTGCAGGACATCTCTATCGGTGACCGTGAAGATCACTGTGGCTCTAAACTTCTATGCCAGCGGCTCCTTTCAGGCTGCTGCTGGGGACATTGCCAACATCTCACAGTTCGCGGTGCATTGCTGCATCCATCAAGTGACTAATGCCCTTTTTAAAAGGAGACGGCAGTACATCTCCTTCCCAATGACCCCGGACAAGCAGCGAGAGCGCGCAGAGGGCTTCACAAGGATAGTGGGCTTCCCCATGGTGCAGGGCGCCATTGACTGCACGCATGTGGCTTTGCGGGCGCCTCTAGAGAATGCGGAGGATTTCCGCAACCGAAAGGGGTTCCATTCTTTGAAATTGCAGCTGGTCTGTGACCACCGACAGCTGAAACTCGCTGTCAATGCCCACTTTCCAGGCAGCAGCCACAACACTTTCATTCTGCGCCAGACTTCTGTGGCAGACCTTTTCAAAGCCCCGACTCACCCAGGAGGCTGGCTTCTCGGGGACAAGGGCTATCCTCTGTGCCCCTGGCTGCTGACCCCGCTCCGTTCGCCCAGCACCCCTGCTGAAGAACGATACAACGAGAGCCATCAAGCGACCAGGAACATTGTGGAGCACACAATCGACGTGCTGAAGCAACGGTTCCGCTGTCTGGACCATTCCGGAGGAGCCCTTCAGTACTCACCTGAGCGAGTCTCCCACTTCGTGGTTGTGTGTTGCATGCTGCATAACCTGGCAATCCTCAGGATCCAGCCAATGCCACCAGACATTGACGCACCAGCAGAGGAGGAGGAGGAGGAGGAGGAGCGGCACCAAGACAGGAGGGAGGCACAAACTGCAAGGGCCGTCCGTCAGAGGCTTACAGTAAGTCGCTTCTAGGCCCCTCTGAGGGAATGCTTTCTGCCATTCCAAGAACACGAATGGAACCGTTCTGCTACCCCTAAGCCGGTCAAGGCAACAATTTATGCAAAGAACAGACATGGACATTGTGAATAAATAAACTTCTTTATTTAACAAACTGTGTATCCTTCCCACATGACAAAGCAATGGAAACAAACACCAAAACAAACATACTGCCACATAACTGGCTCTCACACCCTGGAGACAATGTCCAAAACATAACCAACATTCAGACCAGCATCCTCGGCCTTGAATGAAAGAAATAACATAATTTAGCAACACCTCCTACTTTTTGCCCCTCGATGGTGATCTGCTTCCCTTGCGGAATTACCCCCTTCCCACCCTGCAGCTCCTCCATAATGGGACCCCAGTGGCTGCAGCAAGGCTGGGGGAGGCCTGCTGACTGTCCGAAACTGAGACCGCAGATGCCCTTGAGGGACGGCCTGGACCAGCTCTGGGCCTGGAGGGCCCGGCTGCTGACTGCTCCAGCTCTGCATGGGCGGCAGCAGACTGTCCTACAGGTGGTGGCAGCTGCAGTGGAGAAGTGCCAGTGGTGACATCAGGAATGCTGTCATCCTGAGAGCGGACAGCAGCTCCCTAGTCGGCCAACACACTGGCACTCTGACGGGGCAGCAACAGATTGCTGGCCTGCTGTGGCGTGGCGAGGGCCCCATGGAATCCTGCCCGATCCAGCGAGGGTGGCAGCAGTCAGTGCTCGCATGGCCTCAATCTGCGTCTGCATGAGACCAGCCACTGGCTGCGTGGCAGCACTCAGCACTTGCGTGGCAGGTGCCAGTGCTGCGCCGAAGTCCTGGACAATCCTTGCCTGTACTGCACCGAAGTCCTGCACACTCCTTGCCTGTGCTGCGCCGAAGTCCTGGACACTCCTTGCCAGTGTCTCAATGGAATCGGGCATCCTTGCCACTGCAGCCATGAGCTCAGTGTGCCTCAGCCCAGCCTGGGCACTCATTTCTGCGTGGGCACGCACCTCTTCTGCGTTCTGTGCAGCAGCACTCGCGGCCCGACTCGCCCTCCGGGGAGATGGCCCCTGAGCTTCCCTACCCCCATTGCATTGCTGAAGGCTGCTGGGTCCTGGAGCTGCATCCTCCTCAGACCATTCCCCCCCGCTCCCCTCCAGGGAAGGCGTCTCCCCAGTCGGGACATGGGCTGGCTCGCCTGAGGGTGGCACGGATGGTCCGGCTTCCTCCTCCTCATTGCCTCCAGAGTCACTCGCACTGGCAGCTTGAGGGCCCGCCTCCCAAGTTGGTGATGCAGCATCTGAAAGCAGGGAGGTTCAAGAGTGGCTTTAGCGAAAGGACAGGGTGGCAGCAAGGGATGCATGAGTGCTGCAATGCTCTGAGTTGGCTCGAGAGTGAAAAAGGATGCTGGTGTGGGGAACAAGTGGAAGGAGAGAGGTCAAAAAGGTGATGACCTTACCATTGCTGTCCACAATGGGGTCGGCATCTCCAGAGGTGAGGGGGCCAATCATCCGGCTTGCCACAATCCAATGGACTCGCTCCTCCAGGTCTGTGAGGGTCTGCAGGTGAGGCCGGCCTCCGCCGGTCCGATGCTGTTGCCTTCTATTATGGGCCAGCTTGGCCTGCAAGAAAAAGGACGGGGTGTGAGGAAACCTGCAGCCCTGAACTGGGATGACATGCCTCCCATGGTCGATTAGCCCTTACATTATGCTGCCCTGATCTGGGATGACATGCCTCCCATGGTCCAGGAGCCCTTACATTATGCACAGAGCTGAATGTGCGTGTGTGTTTCCAGAAAGGGCCATGGGTGCTGGATGACAGCTGGCCATTGGGGCTTTGCACACCCTCTGGCCATAAAGTGAGGTCCAGATGGAGGGATGAAGATGATTCTGAAAAAGGCACTGTTGTATCCGTGTGTTAATGGAGACATGGAATGCAGGAGTTGGTTTCACAGGTGTTTACTGAACAAAGTCTGGAGGTGAACTAACAGATACAAGACACTATACAGGCTTATATAGCCCGAGTGGCCATTACCGGCATTACAGTACACAGGGGGCTCTTAAAGGCACATACACCACAATTCCTCCCCTTTTAGACAACCAGTACATAACATTTTAAGTAATCATTAATTAACATGTTACAAGAACAATAATCTACACATTTGCTGCAGTTAATCAATTATAAGTCAGTCTCTCTGGAGGCTTCCTGACTCGGTCCGGATAACGCCTCGGTGGTGTAGTAGTTTCTGGTGGTGTAGTAGGTTCTTTTGGCAAGGTCGATTCGGCTTGAATGCCAGTGTCGGGTTCATCTGGTTCCAGTATCACCGGATCGGAGGTAGATACTATGGGTATCCCTGCTTCATCATTAGGCGTATAGAGTTGTGGTGTAGGTTGTCGCTTTTCGGATGACTCTATGATCTGGTCAGCATGGCACCTTATTATGCTTTCTCCAATGTCCACGGTATACATCAGCGGTCCTAGTCGTGTGCAAATAGTTCCAGGCTGCCATTTCTCGGTACGGTAGTCCTGGGCCAAAACTTGTTGACCTATCTGGAAGGTTCTAGTTGGCCTTTCATTCATGCCTTGAAATTGCCGGTTCTCCACGTCCCTTCTGATGTTTGGCTTGATCAAATCCAGCCGGCATCTTAGGCTTCTATTGAAGAACATCATGGCGGGAATTTGGTTTGTAACTACATGTGTTGCATTCCTGTATGCAAACAAGAAGTTATCTACATTATGCTGTAGATTTATGTCTTCATTACCCATGGCCTTTATGGCCTTCTTGAAGGTCTGGACAAACCTTTCAGCCAATCCATTGGTGGCGGGATGGTATGGGGCGGACGTGTAGTGCTTAACCCCATTGTTTTTTAAGAACTTCCTGAATTCTTCGGACACAAATTGCGGTCCATTATCAGAACAGATCTGTTCAGGCAGCCCATTCCTGGCAAATATGGTCCTTAATACTGTGATGGTTTTTTCCGTGGTGGTGGAGGACATCTTTATTACCTCCGGCCACTTGGAGTGTGCATCAACCGCGATTAAGAACATTGAGTCCATAAATGGACCAGCAAAGTCGATGTGTACCCTTTGCCATGGAGATGAGGGCCACTCCCATGAATGTAGAGGGGCTTGTGGTGGGGCGTTTTGGACCTTCTGGCATCCTAGGCAGCTCTTGGTCATTTCTTCGATGTCTCCATCGATACCTGGCCACCACACAAACGCTCTGGCTAGGTTCTTCATTTTCACTCCACCCAGATGCCCCTCGTGAAGCTCTTTTAGCACTTTATCCTGGAGTTTGGGTGGAATCACCACTCTGGATCCACACATCAAGGTTCCTCGGCACACTGACAGCTGTTCTCTTCTTTGCGAGAATGCTGGCAACAGTGGTTCGCCATGTGCTGGCCATCCCTTCACCGTTAAATCATAGACTCGTGAGAGAGTCGGGTCATTTCTCGTTTCCTTTTCAATGGCAGAATTTGTTACTGGTAGACATTCCACTGTGGTTGAGTGGAACATCTCCACTGGGTCCACTGTAGTTGCCTCTTCTACCGTTGGCAACGGTAGGCGCGATAAACCGTCAGCATTCCCATGCTGTTTTGATCCTTTGTATTCTATGTCATATTGGTGTGCCCCTAGGAAAAGGGACCACCTCTGTAGCCTTTGCGCTGTCATAATGGGAACACCCTTTTTAGGGTTGAATATGGAGACGAGGGGTTGATGGTCAGTCAACAAGGTAAATTTTTATCCGTGTAGGTAATGGTTGAATTTCTTCACTCCCCATACCAGGCTGAGTGCTTCCCTGTCAATCTGGGCATAGTTACGCTCAGCTGAGTTCAATGAGCGTGACGCAAAAGCTATCGGCCGCTCCGAGCCATCAGGGAATCTATGCGATAATACCGCTCCTACGCCGTAAGGGGATGCATCGCACGCCAGTCTGATTGGCAGTGATGGGTTGTAATGAGCCAAAACTTCCTTGGACGTGATCAAGCCTTTGCATTTATGGAAGGCACGTTTACAGTCTTCGCTCCATTTCCAAATTACTCCCATTTGTAGCAGTTCGTTAAGAGGGTGCAGAACAGTTGACAAGTTCGGTAAAAATTTATGATAGTAATTTATCAATCCCAGGAACAACCTTAATTGTGAGACATTTTCAGGTGCTGGGGCTTTTATTACCGCTTCAATTTTTTCAGGTGACTTATGCAACCCTTCCTCGTTAATTATGTGGCCACAATATGATATTTGTTTCTGGAAAAATTCGCACTTGGGGCGATTTGCTCGTAGGCCCCGTTCTCTCAGCCTAGTGAGCACCTGCTCCAAATTGGCAAGGTGCTCTTTGTCGTTTTCTCCTGTTACAAGGTAGCATTGAGTCCCCGGAATCCCTTGGAGGACTTGCTCCATAGGTCTTTGCCAGATAGCTGGAGCTGATGCTACTCCGAAAACCAGTCGATTGTACTGGTACAGGCCTTTGTGTGTATTTATCGTGAGATACTTTTTAGAGGCCTCTTCAACCTCCATCTGTAGATATGCTTGTGCCAAGTCAATTTTGGTGAAACGTTTCCCTCCGGATAGTGAGGCGAAAATATCTTCTATCCTCGGAAGAGGATACTGTACCGTTTGAAGGACCGGGTTTACAGTCACCTTGAAGTCCCCACAGATGCGAATTTTTCTCTGTTCTTCAGATTTATCA
This sequence comes from Somniosus microcephalus, assembly GCF_052327205.1. Classification (NCBI taxonomy): domain Eukaryota; kingdom Metazoa; phylum Chordata; class Chondrichthyes; order Squaliformes; family Somniosidae; genus Somniosus; species Somniosus microcephalus. The sequence continues at coordinate 103,800,715 of NC_140995.1, read as the reverse complement.
TTATTCAACGTTTTCTTCATGACCGGGACGATGGGTGTTGCCCACTCGCTCCAATCTATCTTGGATAATACGCCTGCCTTTTCCAAATTCTCCAGCTCTGCCTCGACTGCTGGACGAATTGCGTATGGCACCGGCCTTGCCTTAAAAAACTTGGGAATTGCCGCATCTTCCACTTTTATTGAGGCGGTGACGCCTTTCAAGGTTCCTAGTTCTTGTTGAAACACTTCCTTGGCGTTGGCCAAGATGTCTTTTAATCGTTCAGGTATGACGTCATCATCATTTTTTTTCTTACTGGTCACCGACAGTGCCTGAATGGAGTGCCAGTCTAAACGTATCTTCCTGATCCATTCACGTCCCAATAGCGGTGGACCACCATCTTGCAGAACGTATAAATACAACTTCTGTATTTCCTTGCCGTTGTATACAACAGGCACCCTTATTTTCCCTTTGGGGTATACTTTCTGCCCCGTATATGTTTTCAAGATAATGGATGTGTCTTTCAAAGGTATATGCGGAAATAGCTGCTCGTAATCCCGTCGACTTATGACGGTCAGAGCTGATCCTGTATCTAGCTCCATTTTAACTGGGGACCCCGCTATCGTGAGGGTAACCCAAATGGTCTGGTAATCTTCTTTGGCAATTACATTATGTAATTTGAGACAGCTTAGTCACTTGTTTCCGGAGTCGCTGTCGCTCTTCTGGTCTTCGGAGCTACTGTCCGTCATCATTTGTACCTTTCTGTACTTTTCCTTATTGATTTTTTTCCTGTCCGTGGATTTTTTGTTTCCAGATCGGCATACACGTGCAATGTGTCCAATCTTTCCGCATTGCCTGCATGCTTTGTCCTTGAACCAGCAGTCCCTCTGGTCATGGGTGGATCTGCCACAGCGATAACATCTCTCGAAACCCCGTGTCATTTCATGGGTGCCGAAGTCCTGTGGCTTTTGCTGTATCTCTGCAGCTCCTCTTGCGGCTGCTTCGTATGATACAGCCACACTGAAAGCCTTGTCCAGTGTCAAATCTTTCTCAGAAAGTAGCCTTTTCTGTGTTCCTTCACTTAGGAGACCGCAGACGAATTTGTCTCGAAGAGAATCTGCCAGTCCTGCCCCGAATTGGCAGTGCTTTGACAGCTTCCTTAATTCGGTGAGGTAATCAGCGTTACTTTCATTCTTGTGCTGATTCCTCCTGAAGAATTTGAATCGTTCCGCTATCAGCAGCGGTGTTGGGTTTAAGTGCTCCTGTAGGGTATCAACAATCTCCTTAAAATTCTTGTCCCTCGGTTTGGCTGGAGTGATTAAGTTTCGTAACAGCCCGTATGTCCTTGCGCCCATTAGATTTAGAAGTACTGATGCCTTTTTATCATCCTCTATTTCATTTGCTGTGCAATATACCTCCACTCTTTCCACATATGTGGTCCAATCCTCTATATTGCTATCGAAAGCAGTAATATTGCCAGTCTTAGGCATCCTGAAAAAAAAATGGCGCCTCCCGCGCTTTCCTTTCTTCCCCGCAGAAAAAAATGGCGCCTCCCGCGCTTTCCCGTCGCTGCCGCTGCTGACAACTCTGTTCTCCGCGGTTTTTATTTACATAGGTATTTTTAATAGGTGGAGACTCGTTCCCGCCGGACTCTCTGGGACTTTTCCCTCCCTCTGCTTGGTCCGAACGCCGACCTGCTTTGCAGCGCTGGCCGTCTCCCGAGTGCGCCACCCTCTGTCTCTGTTTGCCTCCGCCTTCGCTGCTCGGCCCCGCTGCAGAGGCAGCCGATGGAGCCCCAGCCCGCTGCCCAGGAAAGATTATTGCAGTACCTGCCACCAGCTGGACTAGCTGGTGAAACCACAGTTTTTTTTTTCCTTTCTTGTTTTTCTTCGACTTTCGTCTGAGGAATCGATCTCCTTGAGGTGCTGCCGAATTGCAGGTAAGTCCGTTTCCAATTCGTCACCACTGTTGTATCCGTGTGTTAATGGAGACATGGAATGCAGGAGTTGGTTTCACAGGTGTTTACTGAACAAAGTCTGGAGGTGAACTAACAGATACAAGACACTATACAGGTTTATATAGCCCGAGTGGCCATTACCGGCATTACAGTACACAGGGGGCTCTTAAAGGCACATACACCACAGGCACTCACCCTGACGACCCGAGTGAGGTCGTTGAACTTCTTCCTGCATTGCACAGGAGTCCTGGGAACCATGCTGCTGGAGGTGACTCTGTTGGAAACCTCCCTCCCAGCTCTGTGATAGTCGCTGTGCTGAGGCCTCCTGCCATTCTCTGGGTAGAGTACAGATTGCCTGCGCTCCACCGCGCCAACCAGAGCATCCAATGCCCCCTCGCTGAAGCGCTGCGCTCTCTCCCTGGCCCTCTCCATGTTCAGGCAGTTGTCGACGCCACAGGTAGGTTACCGCTGAGTTTGAGGCCTCCGATGCGCAGGGTGCGGCTGGAGATGATGATCGATCCGCCCCTTTAAGAGCTGTTCGGCGCCAGCGTGTCTGGCCGCACTCGATAATTGACAGCACCTGCGCTGAGCCCGCCTGCGGAGATATTGCGTCGCACCACCGGGTTAGCTCCTTAAGACTGTCGTGCAGCGCCTGATTTAGCGCCGCAATCACCTTCAGGGGCGCAGGTACCCAATATCACTGGAGGTGGCGATAATTTGCGCCTGGCGCTAAACTTTGCGCACCACCAATACTAGCGCCCCAAACGGGGCGATACCGAATTTCTCCCCCAAAGCCTTCAGACTTGTTTTTTAACACTCTTAGTCCTTTTAGAATTATTATTTACTGTGGCCCTGATTGATTTACACCCTTGATTTCTCTGCCATCCACTTTTGCTTTTCTCCTTCCTGTCTTTTGCTTCTATCCTTGCTTCCCCTTCCTCTGTCTCCCTGCACAGGTTCCCAACCCCCTGCCATTTTAGTTTAAACCCTCCCCAACAGCACTAGCAAACACTCCCCCTAGGACATCAGTCCCGGTCCTACCCAGGTGCAAACCGTGCAGTTTGCACTGGTCCCACCTCCCCCAGAACCGGTTCCAATGTCCCAGGAATTTGAATCCCTCCCCCTTGCACCATTCCTCTAGCCATGTATTCATCTGCAATATCCTTCTCTTTCTACTCTGATTAGCATGTGGCGCTGGTAGCAATCCTGAGATTACTACCTTTGAGGTCCTATTTTTTAATTTACCTCCTAACTCCCTATATTCAGCTTTTAGGACCTCATCCCATTTTTTACCTATATCGTTGGTACCTATATGCACCACAACAACTGGCTGTTCACCCTCCCCCTCCAGAATGCCCTGCAGCTGCTCCAAGACATCCTTGACCCTTGCACCAGGGAGGCAACATATCATCCTGGAGTCTCGTTTGCGGCCGCAGAAACGCCTTTCTATTCCCCTTACAATAGAATTCCCTATCACTATAGCTCGCCTGCTCTTTTTCCTCCTGCCCTGTGCAGCAGAACCACCCATGGTGCCAGGAAGTTGGATGCTGCTGCCTTCCCCCGATAAGCCATCTCCCCCAACAATATCCAAAGCGGTATATCTGTTTGAGAGGGGGATGGCCGCAGTGGACCCCTGCACTACCTGCCTGTGCCTACTACTTTGCCTGGCGGTCACCCATTCCCTTCCTGCCTGTGCAGCCATTACCTGCGGTGTGACCAACTCCCTAAACGTGCTATCCATGACGTCCTCAGCACCGCGAATGCTCCAGTATGTATCCATTCACAGCTCCAGCGCTGCAAAGCGGTCTGCCAGTAGCTACAGCTGGATACACTTCCAGCACACATAGAAGTGTCCCTGATTTCCCAAGTAGTGCAGGAGGAGCATGCCACTATGCTGAGCTGTGCTGCCATTACTTACCCTTTAATTAATTCAAATTAAATTCAATCAAATCAATACCACTAATTACTCTATAATTAAATGATATACTCAAGGGCCCTTGTTTACTAGCACTCCCCGCTACACAACAGAGACCTTAGAAACTATAAACCACAAAAATTAAGACTATCTAAACTTTATAAACTATTAACCTTGACTGTCAAACTATAGAGTAGTATAAATACTCACCTGGCCATACTCACCCAATCAGCTGCTTCCTCTTGCCCGCGTCACTTTTTGAATCGTGACGTGGCTCTGGAACGCTGCCGCCGGTCTGCGAGATTGGTAAGTCTCTGAGGAAAAAAGCCCGCGAAAGCGAGTTTAAATACTCACTGTAACGCCACTCTCCTGCTGCTCCCGACACTGGCCTCTGAGGAAAAAAGTGCATGAAAGTGAGTTTAAATACTCACTGTAACGCCGCTCTCCTGCTGCTCCCGACACCGGGCTCTGAGGAAAAAAGCCTGCAAAAGTGAGGATCCAGTTGTTGTGGTCCATGTAGGAACCAACGAATTAGGAATGAGGTTCTGCTGAGGGAGTTGGAGGAGCTAGAACCCAAATTAAAAAGCAAAACCTCAAAGGTAATATTCTCTGGATTGTTACCTGAGCCACGTGCAAATTGGCATAGTGACAAGCAGATTAGAGGTTTAAATGCATGGCTCAAAGAGTGGTGTGGGAGGAAGGGGTTTCAGTTCATGGGGCACTGGCACCAGTACTGGGGAAAGAGGGAGCTGTTCCGTTGGGACGCGCTCCACTTAAACCGGGCTGGGACCAGTGTCCTGGCGAATCAAAAAAATAGGGCAGCAGAGAGGGCTTTAAACTAATGAAGGGCGGGGGGGATGGGGAGGGGGGGCGGTGGTGGGAGGATTCAGGAAAGAGTAAATTTAAAAGCAGCAAGAGAAATGTCAAGGCTCCAGAGCAGAGCAGAGCAGAGTTTTGGGTAAAAATAAGCAGTGTGGGTCAGGAAGTGACAGAGAGAGTAACAAAGGTGTTATAAATCTCATCATTCATCAAGAAACTACTCGTGAAATAACGCTGGACGGCCAGCTGGTGGCGCCGTCCAAGGAGTATAAATACTCGGACGTGGGCCCAGCTGGCCAGGGACATTTTGTAAAGACAAGGAACTAGTGAAGTACAACTAGACCTCCATGTTCTGAAACAAGTTGATTAAAGCCTTGCTTTATGCTCAAACCAAGTGCGTAGTGAGTTTTATTACATCAAAAGGTAATAAGGCATCAGTGACTAAGGTGACATCAGGGAAAAATAGAAATAAGTCAAAACTAAAGGCACTACATCTGAATGTGCGAAGCATTCGCAGCAAAATAGATGAATTAATAGTGCAGATAGAAATGAATAGTTTTGATCCAATAGCCATTATGGAGATGTGGTTGCAATGTGGCCAAGTTTGGGAACTAAATATTCCAGGATACTTAATTTTTAGAAGAGATAGGCAAAATGGAAAAGGAGGAGGGGTAGCCCTGATAATAAAGGATGGGATAAAGACAGCAAAGAGAATGGATCTTAGCTCTGAAAATCAAGAAGTAGAATCAGTTTGGGTGGAGCTAAGAAACAGCAAGGGGCAGAAAACATTGGTGGGAGTTGTTTATAGGTCCCCAAACAACAGTTGCAATGTAGGGCAGAGTATAAATCAGGAAATTAGAGGTGCATGTAACAAGGGTAATACAGTGAGCATGGGGGACTTTAATCTACATATAGACTAGCTAAACCAAATTTGCAGTAATAGTGTGGAGGACAAATTCATGGAATGTATACAAGAGTGTTTGCTAGATCAGTATGTTGAGGAACCAACTAGTGAACAGGCTATTTTAGATCTAGTATTGTGCAACGAGAAAGGGTTAATTAATAACCTTGTAGTAAAGGGGCCGTTAGGGAAAAGTGACCATAATATGATAGAACTTTATATTGAGTTTGGAAGTGATTTAGTTAAATCTGAAACTAGGGTCTTAAATCTAAACAAAGCAAACTATGTAGATATGAGGGGCGAGTTGGCTAAGGTAGATTGGGAACTGACATTAAAAGGTATGATGATAGACAAGCAATGAAAGAAAGACTTGCATTTATATTGCACCTTTCATGACCATCAGACATCTCAAAGAGCTTTACAGCCAATGAAGTGGAGTGTAGTCACTGTTGTAATGTGTGAAACGCAGCAGCCAATTTGCGCACAGCAAGCTCCCACAAACAGCAATGTGATAATGACCTGATAACCTGTTTTTGTTATGTTGATTGAGGGATAAATATTGGCCAGGACACCAGGGATAATTCCCCTGCTCTTCCTCGAAATAGTGTCTTGGGATCTTTTACATCCACCTGAAAGAGCAGACGAGGCCTTCTTTTAACGTCCCATCCAAAAGACGGCACCTCCAACAGTGCATAACTCCATCAGCACTGCACTGCAGTATCTGCCTAGATTTATGTGCTCAAGTCCCTGGAGTGGGACTTGAACCCACACCTGACTCTGAGGTGGGTGTGCTACCCACTGAGCCACAGCTGCCAATGGCTAATATTAAAAAAATTAATGCATAATTTACAACAAATATACATTCCTTTAAGGCACAAAAACCCCATAGGAAAAGTGGTCCAACCGTGGCTAACAGGAGAAGTTAAAGATAGTATTAGATCAAAGGAAGAGGCTTATAATGTCGCGAAAAAGAGTAGTAAGCCTGAGGATTGGGAGGATTTTAGAATTCAGCAAAAGAGGACCAGATATTGAAAAAGAAAGGGAAAATAGATTATGAGAGTAAACTAGTGAGAGACAGAAAAACAGACTGTAAATGCTTCTATAGGTATGTACAAAGGAAAAGATTAGCAAAAGTAAATGTGAGTCCCTTACAGGCTGAGACAGGAGAAATTATAATGGGGAATAAGAAAATGGCAGCGAAATTAAGCAAATACTACAGGGGGAATTTTGCCAGCCCCGGGGAGGTGGGACTGTTGGGAAGATGGCAGAAACTGGGAGCGGGTACCGACCCTGCTCCCAACCCACCTCCGTACCATCTTCCCGGGAGGCGGATCCCGACTCGCGCAGGGACCCGTCTCCTCGAGGCGGGAAGGGGATTAGAGCCAATTAACTGCCTGTTAACAGGTAGTTAACAGGCAGTTAAGAGGATTATTCCCATTTTACCCCTGCAAGTGCGGGCTCCCCGACGGCTGCGAACCTCGCCAGGGTCAGCGAGGCGAGCAGTGGGTCTGCGGGGGTGAGAGGGATCAAAAAGTGCGCTATGGAGTTGAGTGATGGGTGCAAGTGTGGAGAGGTAAGTATGAGAGGTGAGTGTAAAGTGTTAGAAAAAGTTTACTTACCTTTGCTTCTTCCTGCAGGCTTCAACCCTTGGGGATCCGGAGGTGCCTCATCTCAACGGCAGAGATGACAGAATGGCTGCTGCATTCTCAGATGCAGCAGCTATCTGATTTCTGCTGAGGAAAGAGGTTTGGTGAGTCTTCAGTACAAGGTCTCACCTTAGAACAGAGATTGTCAGTGTTTGACAGCTTCTCTAAGCTGTCAAACGCTGACAATTCATCTGTCAAAAATTTTTGAAAGTGAGTTAACTAGATGTCGTTGGGGGCGGGACTAAAACCCCAAAACCAGCAGTCCCGCCCCCAACGCGCCCCCATTGACAAAATCCAGCCCTTTGTGTCTGTCTTGACGGAAGAAGATGCAAAAAACTACACGGAAATAGTTGAGAACCAAGGATCTAGCGAGAATGAGGAACTGAAAGAAATTAGTATTTGTAAAAAAAATAGTACTGGAGAAATTAATGGGGCTGAAAGTCGATAAATCCCCTGGACCTGATGGCCTACATCCTAGGGTTTTAAAAGAGTTGGCGATAGAGATATAGAGATAGTGGATGCATTGGTGGTCATCTTCCAAAATTCCATAGATTCTAGAACAGTTCCTGCGGATTGGAAGGTAGCAAGTGTAACCCCACTATTTAAGAAAGGAGGGAGAGAGAAAATGGAGAACTACAGACCTGTTAGCCTGACATCAGTAGTAGGGAAAATGCTGGGTGGGAACGTAAGTTGTGAGGAAGATGCAAAGAGGCTTCAAGGGGCTATAGACAGGCTAAGTGAATGGGCAAGAACATGGCAAATGGAATATAATGTGGAGAAATGTGAAGTTTTCCACTTTGGTAGGAAAAATAGAAAAGCAGAGTATTTTTTAAATGGTGAGCAATTGGGAAATGTTGGCGTTCAGGGGGACCTGGGTGTCCTTGTACATGAATTACTGAAAGTTAACATGCAGGTACAGCAAGAAATTAGGAAAGCAAATGGTATGTTGGCCTTTATTACAAGAGTATTTGACTATAAGAGTAAATACATCTTACTGCAATTATATAGGGCCCTGGTGAGACCACACCTGGAGTATTGTGTACAGTTTTGGTCTCCTTACCTAAGGAAGGATATACTTGCCATAGAGGAAGTGCAATGAAGGTTCACCAGACTGTTTCCTGGGATAGGGGAATTGTCCTATGAGGAGAGATTGAGTAGACTAGGCCTATATTCTCTAGAGTTTAGAAGAATGAGAGGTGATCTCATTGAAACATACAAAATTCTTAGTGCTTGACAGGGTAGATGCAGGGAGGAAGTTTCCCCTGACTGGGGAGTCTAGAACTAGGGGTCGCAGTCTCACAATAAGGGGTCGGCCATTTAGGACTGAGATGAGGAGAAATTTCTTCACTCAGAGGGTGGTGAATCTTTGGAATTCTCTACCTCAGAGGGCTGTGGGGGGTCAGCATTGAGTATATTTAAGATAGAGATCGATAGATTTTTGGATATTAAGGGAATCAAGGGATATGGGGATAGTGCAGGAAAGTGGAGATGAGGTAGAAGATCAGCCATGATCTTACTGAATGGCAGAGCAGGCTTGAGGGGCCGAATGGCCTACTCCTGCTATTTCTTATATTCTATCCAATCTTTCCTCATAGCTAAAATTCAGCAGTCCTGGCAACATCCTCGTAAATCTCCTCTGTACCCTCTCTAGTGCAATCACATCTTTCCTGTAATGTGGTGGCCAGAACTGTATGCAGTACACTAGCTGTGGCCTAACTAGTGTTTTATACAGTTCTTGCATAACTTCTCTGCTCTTATATTCTATGCCTCAGCTAATAAAATAATGCATCCCGTATGCCTTCTGAACTGTTATGTATTGTGTGTTCTCCTCCCACCTGTGGTGGCGCTGTCACAGAAGATAAATGGTTGGGTGTTCTCGGTTAAGTTTAGCTCTCTTTGTTCGGAACTTTGTGCATTGAGTGGTGCTGGAGTTTTGCTAAGTGGGAGAAAAATCATTTAAGTGTATTTTGTGAATTTTAGTGTGTTAAGAAGTCAATTATTTGAAGTAAGTTTAATTATTTAAGGGTTTTTTAAACTCTTGGGCAGTTTAAACCGGAAGTAGAATCCGGGTATAAAAGGGGAGGGGCTAGTGCAGTGCACGGAGTGCTTTGTGCATTGAGTGGTGCTGGAGTTTTGCGAAGTGGGAGAGTTCGGATAAGTGGGAGGTGAGGGTGTGTTTTTTGCTCTGTTTTGTTCCCCACTCCCAGGCTTGGACAGCACTGTGGAGGCGGAGCAGCGAGACGAGTCAACCAAACAGGCCCCACAGACAGTATTCAAGGAGGAGGTTGGTGATCAGCTGGTTGGTTGGTTTTCTTCCTTCTCTTCTCTTTTATACCTTTAAGTTGGTAAGTCCTTTGAATAGTGGTGTGACATTATCATCTATATCCGGGCAGGGTCTTCATAACTAATAATAAGAAATTTAATTCATTATATAGAATGGAGCAGGTGATGTGTTACTGTTGCGAGATGTGGGAACCGGTGGTCCCCATTGAGGCTCACGGTGATTACATCTGCGACAAGTGTTTGCTGCTAGAGGAACTCAAGTTCCATGTTATGGAGCTTGAGACCGAGCTTCAGACACTGCGACACATCAGGGAGGGGGAGAAGTTCCTGGACTCTATGTTTCAGAAGATGGTCACACCTATGAAGTTAATTACTGCAGATGTATTCCGTGGTCAGGGACAGGACGGTGTGACTATGAGTGAGGAAGGTACAGGGATCCAGGATGTAGTGTTGAAGGAGACGCAGCCCTTGTTCTTGTCCAGCAGGATCGAGGTTCTTACTCCCTGTGAGGGCGGGAGCGGGGACTGCAGGGAGGATGAGCAACCTGGCCACAGCACCGTGGTACAGGGGGCCATTCAAGTGGAGGGAGTTAAAAGAAATGTTGTAGTGGTAGGGGATAGTATCATTAGGGGGATAGATAGGGTTCTCTGCAGTCAAGAGCGGGAGTCCCGAAGGCTGTGTTGCCTGCCTGGTGCCAGGGTTAAGGACATCTCTTCTGTGCTGGAAAGAAACTTGGAGTGGGAGGGGGAGGATCCAGTTGTCGTGGTCCATGTTGGTACAAATGACGTAGATAGGACAAGGAAGACGGTTCTGTTAAAGGAGTATGAGCAGCTAGGGGTCAAATTAAAAAACAGAACCTCTAGGGTAATAATCTCTGGGTTATTACCTGAGCCACGAGCGAATATGGCTAGGTTAAATAAAATTAAAGAGTTAAATGCGTGGCTCAAATACTGGTGTCGGAGAAATGGGTTTTGCTTCTTGGGACACTGGTACCAATACTGGGACAGGAGGGAGCTGTTCCGTTGGGACGGACTCCACTTGGCCAGTGCTGGGACTAGAGTCCTGGCGAATCATATAACTAGGGCTGTAGAGAGGGCTTTAAACTAATTAGTGGGGGGGAGGTTTCTAGAGAGCAAATAATAGAAATGACAACAGAGAAGGTCATAGACTTAGGTAGCAGTGGGGGAATTAAAAAACAGAATGTGTCAGGAAGGGACAGAAGGTATGGAGTAAAAAGTAAAGTACTAAAAAGGGAAAAAACAGCAACTAAGTGTTACAAAACATATTTGAAAGTTCTTTATCTGAATGCACGTAGCATTCGTAACAAAATAGTCGAGTTAATGGCACAAATAACTACATATGGGTATGATCTTGTGGCCATTACAGAAACATAGCTGCAGGGTGACCATGACTGGGAATTAAACATACCAGGTTATTTAACGATCAGGAAGGACAGGCAGGAAGGGAGAGGAGGTAGGGTGGCTATGTTAATAAAGGAAGGAATCACTATAATACAGAGAAATGATACTGGGTCAAAGGAGCAGGATAGTGAAACAGTTTGGGTGGAGATAAGGAATAATAAGGGGGAAAAAACACTAGTGGGTGTAGTCTATAGGCCTCCGAACAGTTGCAACTCTGTTGGACGGAGTATTAATCAGGAAATAGTTGAGGCTTGTAATAAGGGAACAGCTATAATTATGGGGGATTTTAATTATCATATTAACTGGACAAATCAAATTGGGCAGAGCAGCCTTGAGGATGAGTTCATTGAGTGTATTAGGGATGGGTTTCTTGAGCAGTATGTAACTGAACTGACCAGGGGGCAAGCAAACTTAGATTTGGTCCTGTGTAATGAGACAGGATTAATTAAAAATGTCCTAGTAAAGGATCCCCTTTGAATGAGTGACCATAACATGGTTGAGTTCCATATTCAATTAGAGGGTGAGAAGGTTGGATCTCAAACAAGCGTGCTGAGCTTGAATAAAGGAGACTATGAAGGTATGAGAGCGGAATTGATTAGAGTGGACTGGGAAAATAGATTAAAGGGTAAGACGGTACATGATCAGTGGTGTACATTTAAGGAGTTATTTTACAACTTCCAAAAAAAAATATTCCACTGAGGAAAAAAGGGTGTAAAAGAAAAGATAGCCATCCGTGGCTAAGTAAAGTAATTAAGGATAGTATCCGACTAAAAACAAGGGCATATAAGGTAGCCAAATCTAGTGGGAGGATGGAAGATTGGGAAGTCTTTAAAAGACAGCAAAAAATAACTAAAAGATTGATTAAGAAAGGGAAGATAGATTATGAAAGTAAATGAGCAAAAAATATAAAAACAGACAGTAAAAGTTTCTATAGTTATATAAAAAGAAAAAGGGTGGCTAAAGTAAATGTTGGTCCCTTAGAGGATGAGACCAGGAAATTAATGGTGGGAAACATGGAGATGGCAAAAACACTGAACAATTATTTTGTATCAGTCTTTACAGTAGAGGACACTAAGAATATCCCAACACTGGACAAACAGGGGGCTCCAGGGGGGGAGGAACTAAATACAATTAAAATCACTAAGGAAGTGGTACTTGGTAAAATAATGGGACTCAAGGCGGATAAATCCCCTGGACCTGATGGCTTGCATCCTAGGGTCTTGAGGGAAGTAGCGGTAGGGATTGTGGATGCATTGGTAATAATTTTCCAAAACTCACTGGACTCAGCAAAGGTCCCGGCAGATTGGAAAACTGCTAATGTAACACCCTTATTTAAAAAGGGTAGTAGGCAGAAGGCTGGAAACTATAGACCTGTTAGCCTAACATCTGTGGTTGGTAAAATGTTAGAGTCCATTATTAAGGAGACAGTAACGGGACATTTGGATAAACATAATTTAATAGGACAAACTCAGCATGGTTTCATGAAGGGGAAGTCATGTTTGACAAATTTGCTGGAGCTTTTTGAGGAAGTAACATACAGGGTGGATAAAGGGGAACCAGTGGACGTAGTGTATTTAGACTTCCAAAAGGCATTTGACAAGGTGCCACACAAAAGATTATTGCTTAAGATAAAAAATCACGGGATTGGGGGTAATATTCTGGCGTGGGTGGAGGATTGGCTCTCTAACAGAAAGCAGAGAGTTGGGATAAATGGTTCGATCTCAGATTGGCAACCAGTAACTAGTGGTGTTCCGCAGGGGTCAGTGCTGGGTCCCCAACTCTTTACAATCTATATTAACGATTTGGAGGAGGGGACCGAGTGTAACATATCAAAGTTTGCAGATGATACAAAGATGGGATGGAAAGTAGTGAGTGAGGAGGACATAAAAAACCTGCAAAGGGACATAGACAGGCTAAGTAAGTGGGCAGAGATTTGGCAGATGGAATACAATACTGGAAAGTGTGAGGTTATGCACTTTGGCAGGAAAAATCATGGAGCAAGTTATTATCTTAATGGCAAGAAACTGGAAAGTACTGTAGTACAAAGGGATCTGGGGGTCCTGGTGCACGAAACTCAAAAAGTTAGTATGCAGGTGCAGCAAGTGATCAAGAAGGCCAATGGAATGTTGGTTTTTATTGCTAGGGGGATGGAATATAAAAACAGGGAGGTATTGCTGCAGTTGTACAAGGTATTGGTGAGACCGCACCTGGAATATTGCATACAGTTTTGGTGTCCATACTTAAGAAAAGACATACTTGCTCTCGAGTCAGTACAAAGAAGGTTCACTCGGTTAATCCCGGGGATGAGGGGGTGGTCATATGAGGAGAGGTTGAGTAGATTGGGACTCTACTCATTGGAGTTCAGAAGAATGAGAGGCGATCTTATTGAAACATATAAGATTGTGAAGGGGCTTGATCGGGTGGCTGCGGTGAGGATGTTCCCAATGATGGGTGAAACTAGAACTAGGGGGCATAATCTTAAAATAAGGGGCTGCTCTTTCAAAACTGAAATGAGGAGAAACTTCTTCACTCAGAGGGTGGTAGGTTTGTGGAATTTGCTGCCCCAGAAAGCTGTGGAAGCTACATCATTAAATAAATTTAAAACAGAAATAGATAATTTCCTAGAAGTAAAGGGAATTAAGGGTTACGGGGAGCGGGCAGGAAATTGGACATGAGTCTAGGTTCGGAATGGTCATGGCCCTGTGGGTAGTGGAGTGGGCCCAGGGGCCGTGTAGCCTGGTTCTACTCCTACTGTGTTCTAATTCTGTGTTAGATTTCAGGAGATGGTTTTATTCCTGTTCCTGGCTGGGGTGGAGATCGCCTTTACAGAAGGTAAGTACTGTAGAAAATATAGGGACAGAGTGATCTCCTGGAAGAATTTCAATCGCCTAGATGGGTCAGAGAGGAATTTCCCAGATTTTTTTCTCCCAAATTGGCCATTGGGTCTTTATCTGGTTTTTCGCCTCTCCCGGGAGATCGCATGGGTTCGGGTGGATGCAGAGTGATCGAAGATTTGAGGTTAGGATCAGATCAGCCATGACCTTATTGAATGGTGGAGCAGGCTCAAGGGGCCGATTGGCCTACTCCTGCTCCTATTTCTTATATTCTTATGTTCTTATGTTTTCCAGAACTTCCTTTCCTTCCAATAAAGCACTTCATGTTTGAATCTCTGGGTTCTGAGTCCTAAATTGTGCCTAGGTAGAAAGGTACCAACACAACAAGTGGCGCCGAGGATCGGATGAATCTGCGTTGTGGGAACTTTCTTGTTTTTGACTACAAAACACTCGGAACAGAGATTGCAGCATCACATTAACGTTACAGCAGTGAGTAAACAGAAATTTTAATTTGAAACGTGAGATGACTACTATATTAGGAAACATCGGTGATTTTGATGAAAATGTGGAGCAATGGAGCGCTTATACAGAACGTTTTGACTATTTTGTATTGGCGAATGCGGTGGCAAATGAAAAGGTCATGCCTACCTTTTTGAGTGTAATCGGGCCGAAGACATTCAATTTACTTCGCAGCCTCGTGCAGCCAGATAAGCCAGGAACTAAAACATATAAGCAACTAGTGGAAATTCTTGGAGCACATTTTTCACCAAAACCTCTGGTTATTGCTGAGAGATTTAGATTTCACAAACGGAATCAAGAGGAGGGGGAATCAGTGACGATGTTTATTGCTGCTTTAAAAAGGTTGTCAGAACACTGCGAGTTCAAGGAGGTGCTGAAGGACACCATTAGAGACAGACTTGTGTGTGGTCTGCAAAGTGCAGCCACACAGAAGCGCCTTCTTACTGAGGACAACCTTACCCTTGAAAAGGCCATTGAAGTTAGTGTCTCCATGGAGATGGCAGAAAAGGAGGCTCACCACAGTTGAGTTCAACAGGGAGAGTTCACAAGGTGTCATCTGAGCCGAAAGGTGCACGGAACGGCACATGTTACCGTTGTGGGAAAACGGGCCATCACGCTAATTACTGCTGGTGTACGGAGCTGGAATGCCGAAATTGTGGCAAAAAGGGTCACATTGAACGCGCCTGTAGAGGTAAAAAAAGAACAGACAGAGCTGGGAAGCATGGAAGCAAAATGTCTGTATTTGGACAAGAGAGGAAAAAGAGTGTTCATTCAGTGCAGTATGATGGAACAAGCAAAACAGAGGGGAGCGACACCTCTGAGGAGGAAGAGGTGCACATACTGACGGTTACAGGTGATTCAAATGGCTACTGGGCGTCACAACTGGTGGAGGGACAATCAGTGCAGATGGAGTTGGACACAGGCACGGCTGTGTCCCTTGTTTCAGACACTGTCTACAACAAAATGCTAAAGCATCTTACCCTTCAGCCAACAAACATTGTGCTAAAGATGTATACCGGCGAACCTGTGGCCATGAGAGGCGTCATTGAGGTGGCAGTTAAATTGAACAGACAGACTGCAAAACTGCCACTATATGTGGTAAAGGGAAATTACCCATCGCTACTGGGACGTGCGTGGCTAGAGAAAATCACGCTGGACTGGCCTGCAGTCCGCATGATGTCAAAAGGGGAGTCAGGTCTGACTGCATTGTTAAACAAACATGCAGAACTCGTCAATGGGGAACTTGGGAGCATGAAAAAGATAAGCGTGAGACTGGACATTAAACCTGACAGCAAACCAAAGTTTCACAAAGCCCGACCTGTACCCTATGCAATTAGGCCAAAAGTTGAGGCTAACTTGGAGGCCTTAGTCGAGAATGGAGTACTGGAGCCTGTGAGCGTGAGCAAATGGGCCACACCCATTGTTCCTGTCCTGAAAAAGGATGGATCTGTTCGAATCTGCAGGGATTTTAAAGTGACTATTAACCCGGTGCTGTCTGCGGAACAGTACCCTTTTCCCCTCATTGATGATCTTTTTACGGCATGGCTGGAGGGCCAAAGTTCAGCTAAATAGACTTATGCCAGGCTTATCTACAAATGCATGTCGATGACAAATCAAAGGAGCTGCTGACAATTGTGACACACAAGGGGCTATACAGGTACTGCCGCTTTCCGTTTGGAATTACATCGGCCCCTGCTCTATTCCAAAGGGCAATGGATCAGATTTTGAGTGGACTGCCAGGAGTCCAGTGCTACCTGGACGACATCCTTGTCACTGGGACAAGTGAGGAGGATCATCTTCTGAACTTGGATGCGACACTACAACGACTGAAAGAGTACGGGCTCAGAGTTCGTAAAGACAAATGTGAATTATTTCAGTCTTCAGTTGAGTACCTGGGGCATGTGATTGACGCTACTGGCCTGCATAAGGTGCCGTCAAAGGTCAAGGCGATCGTGGAGGCCCCAGCACCCCAGAATGTGAGCTAGTTACGTTCATTTCTGGGGCTACTTAACTACTATGGGAAGTTTATTCCAGACTTAGCAACATTGCTGAAGCCATTACATCAGTTGCTATGTCAAGGCAAAACATGGAAATGGACTGAACTGTGCAACGAAGCTTTCGCCCAAGCAAAGAAAGCATTGCTGAAATCAGGGGTCCTGACACACTTCGACCCAAAGCTACCCGTGCAGCTAGCATGTGATGCATCACCATATGGTGTGGGAGCAGTCATATCCCACAGCATGCCTTCGGGTGAAGAGAAACCTATCGCCTTCGCATCACGCACCTTGAACAAGGCCGAGAGTAACTATGCGCAGATCGAGTGCGAGGCCTTGGGAATCGTTTTTGGAATTCGAAAATTTCATCAGTACCTGTTTGGGAGAAGGTTCACACTCCTGACGGACCACCGTCCATTGACTTCAATCTTCGTGTCCCACACCGGAATTCCGTCTCTCGCTGCAAGCAGGATGCAAAGGTGGGCTTTACTGTTGTCAGGACACACATACGACATCAAATATCGCAAATCAGACTTGCATGGCAACGCAGACGGTCTCTCAAGGCTACCCTTGCCTGTTACTCCCCTAGAGCTTCATCAGATAGACATCTTCTACTTTAGACAAGTGGAGGGAGCACCTGTCACTGCAGTTCAGGTGCGAAGGTACACCCGCAACGATCCAGTCCTGTCTGAGGTAATGGACGATGTCATTCGAGGGAGAGCTAAAGGAGATTCTCCTAGTTTGAAACCTTACGTTTCAAAAAGAAATGAGCTTTCCGTCCAGGCAGGTTGTCTTCTTTGGGGACGCCGTGTCATCATTCCGCCACCTCTGAGGGAACCTATACTGCAACAACTTCATACAGGCCACAGTGGGATGGTTCGAATGAAGGAAATGGCAAGAAGCTACTTCTGGTGGCCAGCTCTCGATGGGAATATTGAGGAGAAAGCCAAAACATGTTCCCCATGTCAAAGGGTCCGGAATGTTCCACAGCTGGCAACCCTACACCCCTGGGATTGGCCTGCAGAAGTGTGGCAGCGAGTACATGTGGACTTCGCCGGTCCTTTCGAAGAAAAGATGTTTATGGTGGTTGTGGACGCTCGTAGTAAGTGTAACGATCAATAACATGTCATTCTATAGTGGACACGAGGTGGAGCCATAGAGCTGTGTAGAGCTGTATATAAGACTACACTACCCAGCTGTATATATATTAAGACTACATTACCCATGAGGCACTAGGCTACCCACAAGGCAACAGTCAAGATGGAAGCCTCTACAGATACTGTACCAGTCCACAGGTGCTCAATAAAAGTAACTAGCAAAAGCTAGCTGTGTTCATAATAAGAATGTCTATTTATTAATGAACATAACAGTAAGTGGCCGGAGGTCGCTGTGATGAGGTCTACCACGGCAGAGAAAACAATTGAGAAACTTGGTGAGATGTTCAGCCGTTATGGCTCACCGGAACAACTCGTAAGTGACAACGGTCTACAATTTGTATCACAGGAGTTTGCAACCTTCCTGCATGTGAATGGTGTCCAACACATCAGGTCTGCGCCCTATCATCCCTCTACTAACGGCCAGGCAGAAAGGTTCGTGCAAACTTTGAAGCACGCCTTGAAGGCATCGCAAGGTCAGGGCTCAATCCACCAACGTCTGAAAAGCTTCCTGTTGTCCTACAGGAACGAGCCGCATGCCACAACCAAAACTTCCCCCGCTTCGCTCATGATGAAGAGGCAGTTGCGGACAAGTTTTGACTTACTCAAACCTCCAAGGGCAGAGCAGGTTGTCCATCATCAACACCAAACTCAAGTTGAAAAGAGAGAGAAAAGAGCCAAGGAGAGACGGTTTCATCCGGGAGAGCACGTCCTAGCTCAAAACTACAACACTGGACCGAAATGGGTTCCTGCTACGGTGATTGCGCAGACGGGCCCTGTGTCTTACACGGTTGAGACTGCTGAGGACGTCGTCTGGAGAAGACACACAGATCAACTGTTGCTAGGAGCAGAGACAGCCACAGAGGCTCCAACGGCTGGTTGGCCTGAACTGTTTCCGGATGATACCGCAAACCAGCATCCTTTGCTGCAGTGCTCTTCTCCAACACAGGAAGTCAAAGAGACTGTTCCACCTGTGCAAACTCCTGACTTTCGACTGACACAGGCACCTTCTCCATCCAGGCCTGTGTCAATGCCTACTGCTGTGGAAGCCAGCGATAACCGCCGGTATCCTGTCAGAGAGCGACGGCCTCCAAGACGCTTGGATCTGTAGGCTTAGTGACTTACCCACAAGACTGGGGCAGAATAAACCCCAGGGTAAAGTCAGGGTTTGAGGCAGTCTACCTCTACCCTTGGTTAGTTGAGTGCATTGAAAGTAACTTACCTGTTGAGGAATAATGTGGACCTTCCATTTAAGAGGGGAGGAAATGTTATGTATTGTGTGTTCTCCTCCCACCTGTGGTGGCGCTGTCACAGAAGATAAATGGTTGGGTGTTCTCGGTTAAGTTTAGCTCTCTTTGTTTGGAACTTTTCAGAACTTCCTTTCCTTCCAATAAAGCACTTCATGTTTGAATCTCTGGGTTCTGAGTCCTAAATTGTGTCTAGGTAGTGTGGTAAACCACGGTATTGTATATTGCCACCTCTGGGTGGCGCTGTGTATGGAGGCATGCCTCAGCTGACTCCACCCACCACTGTGTGGGTTTCGTTCAGACTTGTTCAGTCACTCACGAAGAAGCATGGTCTCTTCTTAGCTAATAAAAGCCTTATTCATCTCTTCTTTCGACTCATCATCTCTTCTTCGACTCATCACCTTTTATGAAGTAATTGATAAGCGTATCAATTTTATTAGCTAAAAGTTAAATGGCGACACCTGAGGAGCAACAACAGCAACGGATACAGCAGACATTGCTGAGAGCCCTCAGACCACCACGCCTGGACCTCGACCCTCAAGATGTGGGTGCATCAGCCAAGTTTGAACACTGGCTGAGCTGCTTTGAATCCTTCCTCGCAATCTCACAGGTTACAGAGGAGGATCACAAACTGAAAATTTTGACCGCCCAGGTGAGCCATCAAGTATATATGCTAATCCGGGACTCTAATACGTACGTGGCGGCCCTCGAGCTACTAAAAGGGCAATATACGCGCCCAGTGAACACAATTTACGCCCGACACCTCTTGGGATCCCGCAGGCAGCAACCGGGAGAATCGGTAGGGGCATTTGCACGGGCGCTACTGGCACTCTGCAGAGACTGCGATTGTAAAGCGGTAACGGCTGTGGAGCACGCGCAGGGACTCGCCTGTGATGCCTTCGTCAGGGGCCTCCAGTCAGACCACACCCGGCAGAGACTGCTAGAAAGCAAGGAACCCGACCTGAAGACGGCCATTGCCCTTGCGCTCTCGTTAGAGGAGGCCCACCGAAACCTCGAGGCATACCCCCGTAACGGCGCCGAGACATGGCAATCGAAACCGTGGGACACGGGACCGCCGCCCCCGGCACCAACCGCTGCAGCGACCCAACCGAGACAGCAGCCTCCGGTAAGAACTGCTTCGATGCCCAGTAACCAGGCCCAAAAATGCTATTTCTGTGGCCAGTTAAAACATCCCAGAGCGCACTGCCCAGCTAAGACAGCTACCTGCTCGGGCTGCGGGAAGAAAGGCCATTACGCTAACGCCTGCAAGGGGAAGCCAGCCAGCAGCGCAGCGTGCGGGCCGTGGGAGCAGCCATCTTATCCGCCATTTTGTGTACCCCCGGCCGCATGGCATCCGCCGCCATCGTATCCAACGCACTCAACCGCCATTTCGTCACCGGAACCGACCACCGTCTCGGCGGATGACTATAGTGACTCACTAAGCCACATACTGGCCTCCGTGACGCTGGATCAAGGCCACCCTCACCATCTATCCAGCTCCATGATGGATATCGCGGTAAACGGCCGCGCCACCAGTTGCCTGATCGACAGCGGGAGCACAGAGAGTTTCGTCCACCCCGACACGGTACGTAGCCACTCCCTCACGATTCTGCCAACGCACCATCGCATTTCTATGGCGTCCAAGTCCCAGTCAATGGACATCAGCGGCTACTGTGTGGTGACCCTGTCAGTAGGGGGCACTGAATATCAAAAATTTAAACTGCTAGTCCTGCCCCGTCTTTGCGCTGCCGTCCTGCTAGGGTTGGATTTTCAGTGCCACCTTAAGAGTGTCACACTAGCATACGGTGGACCCCTCCCCCCACTCACAGTCTGCAACCAACAACTTTTAAATCGCCCGCTGCAAACCACCTGCAGCCTTTCCACATTAAAAGTCCCCCCCCCTCCCCTGTTCGCTAACCTCACCCGCGACTGTAAACCCATCGCTACCAAAAGCAGGCGGTACAGTGCCGGGGACAGAGCTTTTATCAGCTCTGAGGTGGAGCGGCTCTTGAAGGAGGGCATTATCGAAGGTAGCACTAGCCCCTGGCGAGCCCAGGTTGTAGTCGTTAAAACCACTGCAAAACGCCGCATGGTAATCGACTACAGCCAAACCATAAACCGGTACACCCAGCTGGACGCGTACCCCCTCCCTCGCATATCTGATATGGTCAATCAGATTGCGCAATACAAAGTATTCTCCACCATCGACCTTAAGTCAGCGTACCACCAGCTGCCCATCCGCCATGAGGACCGCCAGTATACTGCCTTCGAGGCAAACGGCCGCCTCTACCACTTCCTTAGGGTCCCCTTCGGCGTCACCAACGGGGTTTCGGTCTTCCAAAGGGAGATGGACCGAATGGTTGACCAGAACGCGCTGCGGGCAACCTTCCCCTATTTGGATAACGTCACCATCTGCGGCCACGACCAGCAGGACCACGACGTTAATCTAGCAAATTTCCTCCGTACGGCCCAACGGCTGAACCTAACGTACAATAAGGAAAAATGTATGTTTCACACCAAGCGCCTGGCCATCCTCGGCTGCGTGGTGGAGAACGGAGTCATCGGGCCCGACCCCGACAGAATGCGCCCCCTAATGGAGCTACCCCTTCCCCACTGCCAAAAAGCACTGAAGAGATGCCTGGGGTTTTTCTCCTACTACGCCCAGTGGGTGCCCCTCTATGCAGACAAAGCCAGGCCCCTCATCAAAGCCACCTCCTTCCCCCTGACACCAGAGGCGTGTGCAGCCTTCACTCTTATCAAGAACGATATCGCAAAGGCCGCAATGCACGCGGTGGATGAGTCCATCCCCTTCCAAGTGGAGAGCGATGCCTCCGACTTCGCCCTAGCCGCGACCCTTAACCAGGCGGGCAGACCCGTGGCCTTTTTCTCAAGGACCCTCCAGGGCCCCGAGACGAGACACTCCTCCGTCGAAAAGGAGGCCCAGGCTATTGTAGAAGCGGTGCGTCACTGGAGGCATTACCTGGCCGGGAAACGATTTACCCTGCTCACTGACCAGCGTTCAGTAGCTTTTATGTTTAATAATAAGCAGAGGGGTAAAATCAAGAACGACAAGATCTTGAGGTGGAGAATCGAACTCTCCACCTACAATTATGATATCTTGTATCGGCCAGGGAAACTCAATGAGCCCCCAGATGCCCTATCACGTGGTACATGCGCCAACGCGCAGAGTGATAGGCTGCAGTCCCTCCACAATGACCTCTGCCACCCGGGGGTCACCAGGTTTTTCCATTTTATCAAATCCCGTAACCTGCCCTACTCCATCGAGGAGGTCAGGACCATGACCAAGAGCTGCCAAATCTGCGCCGAGTGCAAACCGCACTTCTATAGGCCGGACAGAGCAAGCCTGATCAAGGCCACCCGCCCCTTCGAACGCCTGAGCGTCGATTTTAAAGGGCCCCTCCCCTCCGCTGACCGCAATGTGTACTTCCTCAACATAGTTGATGAGTACTCCCGTTTCCCCTTTGCCATCCCTTGCCCAGACATGACCAGTACCACGGTCATCAAGTGTCTGAATGACATCTTCGCTCTGTTCGGGTTCCCCAGCTATATACATAGCGACAGGGGCTCATCGTTCATGAGCGACGAACTTCGGCAGTACCTGCTAACAAGAGGTATCGCCACGAGCAGGACCACCAGTTACAACCCCCGGGGGAACGGCCAGGTGGAAAGGGAGAACGCGACGGTTTGGAAGGCAGTCCTCTTAGCACTAAAATCTAAGGGCCTTCCGACCTCCCGCTGGCAGGAGGTCCTCCCTGCAGCGCTTCACTCCATTCGGTCACTGCTTTGTACTGCCACTAATGCGACCCCTCATGAGAAAATGTTCGTTTTCCCCCGGAAGTCTACATCGGGAACCTCGCTACCGGCATGGTTGACTTCTCCTGGGCCCGTCCTACTGCGGAGGCACATGAGGACGCATAAAACGGACCCCCTGGTCGAGCGGGTGCACCTCCTACACGCCAACCCCCAGTATGCCTGGGTGACATACCCAGACGGGCGGGAGGACACGGTCTCCATACGAGATCTCGCACCCTCGGGTACCCCTGAATTACCACCGTTATCCCCCTTACCACCGTTATCCCCCTTACCACTGTTATCCCCCACCACCCCTCCCAACCCAACCCCTGCAGACGGCATGCCAAAGCCCCAGGAATCTTCGCCAACCACCCAGACACCAGACCCGACGTCGGATGCTGCAACACCACCGCCGCCACCACGACGATCAGGACGTCAGACAAGGCCTCCTGATAGACTTAACTTGTAGTACCCTTCACCCCGCCGGACTTCACATTAAACAAGGGGTGAATGTGGTAAACCACTGTATTGTATATTGCCACCTCTGGGTGGCGCTGTGTATGGAGGCATGCCTCAGCTGACTCCACCCACCACTGTGTGGGTTTCGTTCAGACTTGTTCAGTCACTCACGAAGAAGCATGGTCTCTTCTTAGCTAATAAAAGCCTTATTCATCTCTTCTTTCGACTCATCATCTCTTCTTCGACTCATCACCTTTTATGAAGTAATTGATAAGCGTATCAGGTAGAAAGGTACCAACACAACATGAACCACCTTATCTACCTGTCCTGCTACCTTCAGGGATCTGTAGACATGCACTCCAAGGTCCCTCTGTTCCTCTACACTTCTCAGTATCCTACCATTTATTGTATATTCCCTTATCTTGTTAGCCCTCCCCAGATGCATTACCTGATATTGCTCTGGATTGAATTCCATTTGCCACTTTTCTGTGCACTTGACCAGTCCATTGATATCTTCCTGCAGTCTATAGCTATCTTCCTCACTATCGACCACACAGCCAATTTTTGTATGATATGCAAATTTCTTAATCATGCCCCCTACATTGAAGTCTTACTTTTTGTGGTATATATCAACGATTAAGGGACCTAGTACTGAGCCCTGCGAAACCCCACTGGAGCCTTCCAGTCACAAAAACACCCGTCGACCATTACCCTTTGGTTCCTGCCACTGATTGTATATTGGATTCAACTTGTCACTTTCCCTTGGATCCCATGGGATTTTACTTTTATGGCTAGTCTGTCATGTAGGACCTTGTCAAAAGCCTTGCTAAAATCCTGCATAGATTTTGCAAATTAACTGACATGTTGTAGACATAGCAATAATATATGAATGAATTTACAGCAGTTGAATAGCCCATTATTTTATTTTATATTTATGGTGTCTACAGTATGTTACGCCCCTTCCCACATGTACAAAAGTATTTTTTGCTTTTATCACAGTGAATGCCAGATTCAATGACTAATGCCACATAATTTGACTCAGACTTTTTAAATCTAAAAATTCTTAATTGTTAAGTAAAAGGTGTTCTAAAATGAGCCAGAATGCACTATTTTAAATAAAATTACGTTTTTGGGAACCCTGGATTCCCCAAAGAATATGCACAATAGTACAGATGAAGTGTATGTGTGTGGGTTTGCGGGGCGGTGCTGCATCTGGAAGAATTGTATACAATTTAAAATTTGCTGCCAGACCCTTAACCAGAAGTGGGTGGAAGAACGTGGGAGTGGGATAGAATCTATGTGCGCAAGCAGATTACAAACGAGCCCGATTCAGCTCAGCTGTTTTTCCAACTGCCTAGGGCTTGAATTGCGGATGCGTGAAAACGTCCCCCCAAAAAATGTGCAAACCACCACTCGCAACAGCTCTTAACCCGTCCTATCCCCTCCCTCCAGTGCAAAGTGAGCAGTTCATTGCCTGCTCCTTCTGTGCAGTGTCATTCCTGTGAGGTTACTTCCTGTTTTACTGTATATGACGCGCTGAAGCTCTCCTGAGGGATCATGTGAAGAAGGGGTGTGTCAAAGAGTAAAATTAACCCAGCAAACTCGGGGGCTTTTAAAAAAAATCTTTTGCAAATTTTTTTTAAAAACGCAGTCAGTTCTAGCTGCGCGGTCACCACCTGCAGCAGTGGGTGCTGCCCTTGTGTGTGTGTGTGATGTTATTTCCTGTCTTACTGTACATGACGTGTTTGCACTGTGCCTGCCTGTCTCTCTGGGCGGTCTGTGCATCATGTGAGGGTGTTGTACAGTAAGCCAGCAGCAATATGGCAGCGGCAGTGGCGGCGGGGTTTGCACAGTGAGAGCCTGGGCTGTCACTCACGCACAAACACAGCGCGAGCGCCGCATTACTCAGCTCTTTTTCTTTTTCCTTTTCCCCCCGCCCCCCCACAAAGTCTCCGTAACCTTCACACAACTGTCAGCCTTTCCGACATGAAGGAGAAACAGAAGAAAAAGAAAGGACGAACCTGGGCGGAGGCAGCACGAACGGTAAAAGCAACAAAAATCAATTGCAATGTTAGATTTTTAAAAAATAAAAACTTTGTACACGACTGCGTATGCGAGTGTGGGTGTGTGTACGAGTTCATGACCTACTACTACAAGGGAAGCTGCTGCAATAATTACTGTCAAGGCCTCCCCACCCCAGGCCGGGGAGTTGTTATTTAAAAAAAAAATCAACTGACTGCGGTCGCAGAGGCTAATGGTTCATGCGGCCAGTTTTGAGCTGTCAGTTTTAAAGTTCGTAGCTTCCTTTTTTTTGTTATACAAATCACCTTTTGCATTATCTGTCGTGCAAAAATAAAATGCTAGCCAGCAAACGGATTAATGGATCAGGCAGTTGTGAGCTGTCCATGGCTTTCATTCGTGAGGTTGTCCAACGTAATGCTGTTTGGGGGGATGCAAAATAAACTTTTGGTTCGCAATATTAATTATATACAATACAATTTCTCCAAGAATGGGCAACTTGTTACAGAGTGTATGCTTTGGATGAATGTACAAACCTTGTGTATGTGTAGGGAACATATGTCATGTGGTTGGATTCAACCAGTAATCCTGATCTGCTGAAGACCTGACCAACACAACAAAATAATGTCACTGTGTTACTGTGTTGTGTTGCTGACGTCAGTGGGCAATGGAATGGCACCTAATGACGTTACAGAGCAAAAGATAACCTGGGAACAGACTTTGAGGTATTTTAGCATGTCACTTCTGCACCGTGGTTGCTAGTTTTAAAGTATTATTAGGATGTGCAGAATGTGTTCCTTTCAGTCTCTGTTGTGTCCTGTCAGTGCCTGTACTCAATTTAATTATTTTTTGAAATCTGAGATATAACATATCTTCACTACAATTCTTGTGTCAATAGTCGCTTCTATATATATTACATATATAAAATTAGTGGATTGCCCTGTTTTTACACGTGAGGAGTCGAGACCAACTCTAGTCTTTTGGTGAAACCGGGCTAGAGGGCAAGATAATTGGATCAGGCCATACAGACGTATTTCAGTCCCCATTTTAGTTTATCAGCCATGGCTCAATTGGTAGCACTCTTCCCTCTGTCAGTGAATCATGGGTTCAAGCCACACTCCAGACACATTCTGTCCTTATTTTAATATTTCCATTATGAATTCCTCAGTCCACATTTGTAATAGATGCCTATGTAAACTTGTCATGCTACAATTTGCATCTACCCACCTGTGCTGGCACTAAAGTGCCTCCACTGGCAGGAGGGTGTAATTACAGCATGACAGGTTTACACAGGCAATTTCTATTATAAATGTAGACATAGGAATTTGTAATGTAAAACAGTTGACAAAGTGCATGCAAATTTAAGATTTTAAATACATGATTATATAGTGTCTATTTGCACTGCTGTCGTGTTGTTAGTCCATGGTGCTCAGATTTGCAACCACGTGTAAGGAGTTGGGTGGGGGTACATAACTCCTACCAAAATAAAATTGGTGAGGGGGAACATATTGCCCCTCATCTGCCCCAGGTGGTTGCACCTATGGTGGGTGTTAGTGTCCTTTGCAGCAATCAGATTGAATCAATCACATGCCATAATTCCAGATTGACGCCCAACCAGCACACATCTGCTTCTTGAGGACCTGGAATGATGAAATATTTGGGAACAATGTTGTCCTGGAGCTGGAGCAGTGACTGTACAAGCCTGATGCTGGAGCAAAGTCAGAGTAATGGCACAGATCGACAAGCATTTATTTATTTTATGTGCGCACAGTGAAGCCAACTGGCCATGGATCTTGAGTCAACCCCTAATTTTTAACCATAAAACTGTGCAGCAACTTTCACAAATTTTCAGTGAGATCATCAGTCTTTGGTTTATCTATATTTTGATACTTCACATCTTAGCATATGTGTACATACAGCATGTTTTAAATTCACTAAGTTTTACTGCAATTGTTTTCTTACACCTGTTAAATATAATGTGACTCTATTCAGCCTGCAAAATTAGCTGAGCAGATTTTGATACAGTGAGTTAGAGTTAGATGAGGTTTATTTGAGGTGAGAATATGAACATTTTGATTTGCTGGTTACTGTGCTGGAACCAAGGTAGTATTTTTCTTAGCAACCAAAAATAAAATAAACTAATGAATGCTTAATGAACTTGAATGAATGCTTTTATTGTGACTTTCCTTTTGACTACGCAATAGCATCTGCTAGGATAAACATATAACCACTAATACTCCAATTGTATTACATTTGTTCTTTAATCTGAAATAAGTGCAATCCCTTCTATCTGGGTTTGTAAAATTAGCCCTAATGAGTCCAAATCTAATGAGGATTTACTGGCAGCTTGCTTACTTAGAACATTTCTTTGGAGAGGGATTTTGGATGATGCTTCTGACCAGATGTGCAGCATAATCTATATCCCACACTAAACAGTGTTTTTAATAGGGATTTCAGAATGTTATGTTTCGTTTTCATATTTCTTGCACAGAATTCTAAAACAAAATCTGAGCCATTCATTTTGGAATAGCTTTATTACTAAACAGTGTAGAGTATTGAAGGAGTTAGATGACTAGGAATGGGAAGACAAATGGCAAATAATACTGATAATGTGAAGTATTGCAAATTGTTTGCGAGAAACATGCAGTGCAAGTGTACATTGAATGGGAGTCGACTTGAAATGACGGTTATAATGGTCTTTACATTGTATTGACACTTGGAATACACTGTTCAATAAATATTGTTACGCTATAAAAAAGATATACGCAATGGGAGGGTGCGGAAAAGAGCAACAAGTCTTAGCCTAAGAGTTATGTTGAAAGATTAGAGAAACCCTCAAGCTGTACATTAAATAAAGTAGGCAGTTAAGAGGGAGATCTCCTGGAGGCATGTAAAATATTCACTGTTAAGGTAAACCGAGAATGTTACATCAAATGATGTCAGGAGAGTAGGATATAAATTTTGGGTTAGTGAAAGGTCAATTTAAACCAATATTAGGAAGAATCTCTTTACCGAAGGAGTGAAAAATAGTTGAACAATCTGCCACGTTGGGTAGTAGATACAAACATCTGTTGGCTTGCGTCATCTCCCTCATGCAATTACTCATTGTTGTTTCTTTGATCTTATTTAGTTGTACCTCATCAGCTCATCGTGGTTGTTCCCATTATCTTAAGGAAATAAACATTTTTTTTAATGGAATGGGTCATTTGAAGCCTGCAGTCATCTGAGTTTTTGTCATGTCTGAATTGACCAGAACTGGTTTGCTGTATAAGTGTGTTATCGTTGCCTATGGCATGTGTATTTGTTTTAGACATTGTGTACTCTGATTTTATACCAAACTGGTTCAGGCAGCCTGGCTTAGTTTAGGTGACCTGCATCCCAACAAATAGTCCTGAAATCTTAGAGCTGATCACTACATACAGCCATCCCAAATTTGACAAGATTATATGGAACACAGGAATTGCTAGACTAAATAAAGACCACAGTCCATCTAGTTTGCCTTCTATCATCCTGGTACTCACATGATACAATGATAATGGAATTGTTGATTAATGATGGCAATCAATCTCTATCAATTAGCTTATAACAGACCCAGAAATGACACAAAGAAAACCCCAGTGGTGGAGAGCTTTGCGAACCATAGGTCCAAAGTCACCTTTTTCCTCCCAAGGATGCTACAGTTAACACATGTCAAGACTAACTGCTTCCCTGGGGAGTCTGTTCCATAAATTAATCACTCAGTGAAATATTGTTTCCGCAGATGAGTTTTGAATTTACCCCCCTTCAAGTGCAGGCTGTGTTCTCTGATTCTACTGTTCTGGACAAGGTGAAATAGCTTGTCCTGGTCTACATTATCTAGTCACTTTTTAGGATGCTAAAAACAGCAATAATATTACCTCTCAACCTTCTCTTTTTCCAGTGAGAACATGGTCAATTTACATAATGCTCCTCATAGTCCAATCCCTCCATCCCCATAATCATTCTGATTGCTTTCTTCTGTATCCATTAAATAGCTGCAATATCCTTTTGTACTGCAGTGACCAGAACTGTTCAGTGTTCTAAATGTGGTCGCACCAATGATTTATAAAGTGGCAGGATTACGTCACTAATTGGGCTCGATTTTGACCTTTTAATGCATCACAACACCTGATTTGCTTTACTCACTGCCGACGAGCATTGTTGTAATAGCTTCAATTTATTGTCAATCAGAACCCCCTGATCTCTTTAAATTGTCCATTCACATTAATTTCCTTCATGGATACATGTATAATTTATTTTTGTTTTGTTTTTGAGGCACTTTCTTAAACTATGTTTCTTTTCTCCTTTCTCGGGTCCCCCTGTCCATGGACCAACCCTGGCCAAGAGAGTGGGTCATCTACAACTGGACCTTTCCACTCTGAAACCAGCTACGTGCATGAGAATGGCATAGGCTGGCTTGACAATCCTCCACAGTACCATGGCTGAACCTGAAACTCGCAGATACCAACCCATGTTCTACCACTGCATGGGTGCAAATCATAGGGGATGCTCCATTGGACTGTGCTTATGTTACGTTTTTATGCTATTTAATATTAACATTACAATATGTTACGCAAAAAAGTATGTAGCTTAATATATTTTCTTTAGCTTACTTATTTCCCTACCTTTCATTATAGATGACTGTACCTGATGTGTGAACCCAAATATTGCGGCTTAGTGAATTATTAGATGATGAGGAGTGGGGAGCACTTCACAGCCAGACATCATTCTATCCTCACCCAACATCCACAAACAAGCACTTTCCAGCAAGGGCCATAGAAACATAGAAGATAGGAGCAGGAGTAGGCCATTCGGCCCCTCAAGCCTGTTCAGCCATGATCTCCTTAAATGGCGGATCATCCAAATTCAGTACTCTGTCCCTGCTTTCTCCCCATATCCCTTGATCCCTTTAGCTTTAAGAAATATATCTAACTCCTTCTTGAATGAGTAATCAGGAGCAGGAACTCTATCTGATTTCTTTGCACACCAGCCCAGCGATGCTAAAACTAATTGTAGTATCCCCGTGAGATTATCTGATTCACCACAGATCTTGGATGGATACAGAGACTTTCCTGATCTGTATGGCTGGCTACCACATTAGCTGGTACATTTGTCTACAACTCTCCGAGATCTCTGCCCTCCTCCAATTCTGGCCTTTCGCGCATCCCCAATTTTCCATCGCTCCAATATTGGCAGCTGTGCCATCAGCTGTCTAGGCCCAATGCTCTAGAATTCCCTCCCTATATCTCTTTGCCGCTCTGTCCTTTAAGTCGCCCTTTAAAACCTACCTCTTTGACCCAGTTTTTGGTCACCTGTCCAAATATCATCTTATGTGGCTTGGTGTCAGATTTTGTGAAGTGCCTGGGGACCTTTTACTACGTGTAAAGAAGCTATATAAATGCAAGTGCTTGTTGTTGAACCAGTACAGGATTTTGATTTAGTCAGACGGAGAGTGGCCGCAAGGAACCCAGATGCCAAGTGCCTCCAATTACATTTTTATTATTTTGCATTGTTGGCCTTAGCCCTTTGGTGCTTTTGTGTGATGTTTTGCAGAGTATACGGTAGTGACTGCAGAGTATGTACACTTTTTGGCCAAATAATATTCCAGTAAGGATCTGCTACTGCTTATGGGGCAGGGTATGTGATCATAAAATTTTAAATGGATGTTTAGTCTTTGTTTGTGGATTGTAGTCTTGGCATATAGGACAAATTCATCTAACGTGACTTTTTGTTTTTCTTTTACTGCAGCAAACTATAATATTGGGAGTAGTGAAAATATCAATCAGAATTGCAGAATAACCAGTACTTTGTTACCCAAATTAGTTCCATGCTTCTGGTGTAATCGCTCCCCCTTCTCTTATGATATGGTCCCCCTTGTACTCCACCTCCCCATTCACCAGATTATCTTCCCCCATTTCTGTCACCTATAACATGATCCTACCTTCAAACATACCTTTCCATTCCCTTTCTGCTTTCAGGAGGGACTGTTCTCTCTTGAGACATCCTGCTTCGCTCTTCTACCAGCCTTACTCTGTCAGGCAATGGAAAGCAACAAGAAAGACATTCCCTGAGCACTTTCCTGTGGAATCACTGGAAATAAGAACCTAAGAACATAAGAAATAGGAGCAGGAGTAGGCCAGATGGCGTCTTGAGCCTGCTTTACCATTCAGTAATATCGCTGATCTTCGACCTCAACTTCACTTTCCCACCTGATCGCCATATCCCTTGATTCCCTTAGAGTCCAAAAATCTATTGATCTCAGTCTTGAATATACTCAACAACTGAGGATCCACAGCCCTTTGGGGTAGAGAATTCCAAAGATTTACAACCCTCTGAAGAAATTTCTCCTCATTTCAGTCCTAAATGGACGACCCCTTATCTTGAAACAATGCCCCCTAGTTCTAGACATTCCAGCCAGGGGAAACAGCCTCTCAGCATCTACCCTGTCAATCCCCATCAGAATCTTATATGTATCAATGAGATCACCTCTCATTCTTCTAAACTCCAGAGAGTTTTGACGAAAGGTCATCGACTTGAAACATTAACTCTGTTTCTCTCTCCACAGATGCTGCCTGACCTGCTGAGTATTTCTAGCATTATTTGTTTTTATTCCAGAGAGTACAGGCCCATTCTACTCTATTTCCTCATAGGACAACCCTCTCATCCCAGCAATGAATCTAGTGAACCTTTGTTGCACCGCCTCTAAGGCAAGTATATCCTTCCTTGGGTACAGAGACCAGAACTGTACACAGTACTCCAGGTGTAGTCTCACCAAAGCCCTGTACAATTTCAGCAGGACTTCCTTACTCTTGTATTCCAACCCCCTTGCAATAAAGGCCAACACACCATTTGTCTTCCTAATTGCTTGCTGCACCTGCATGTTAACTTTTGTGTACAAGGACACCCAAACCCCTCTAAACACTAACATTTAATAGTTTCTCGCCATTTGAAAAATATCCTGTTTTTCTATTCTTCCGACCAAAGTGAATTTTCCCACATTGTACTCCATCTGCCACCTTCTTGCCCACTCAGTTGCGTGTCGATATCCCTTTGCAGACTCTTTGTGTCCTCTTCACAACTTACATTCCCACCTAGCTTTATATCATCAGGAAACTTGGATACATTACTCTCGGTCCCTTCATCCAAGTCATTAATATAGATTGTAAATATGTACCATCTTTCCACATCATTGTCCAGGGCCTGGAACACTCATCTGTGTGAGACATTAATTAACATGTACTTCTTCCAATCTAATATACTGTATTTGCCGTTCACGGAGCGATCCCCTTTACAGTGGGGAGACCAATCGCAGGTTAGGTGATCGCTGTACATAAGAACATAAGAACATAAGAAATAGGAGCAGGAGTAGGCCAATCGGCCCCTCGAGCCTGCTCCGCCATTCAATAAGATCATGGCTGATCTGATCCTAACCGCCAATCCACTATCACAGAACCATCTCCTGAATCTAACAGAATTAGGCACACGAAATAGAAGCAGGATCAGGTTACATGGCCCCTGGGCCCGCTCCGCTACCCACAGGGCCATGACCGATCCGAACCTAGACTCATGTCCAAATTCCTGCCCGCTCCCCATAACCCTTAATTCCCTTTACTTCTAGGAAACTGTCTATTTCTGTTTTAAATTTATGTAATGATGTAGCTTCTACAGCTTTTTGGGGCAGCATATTCCATGGACCTACCACCCTCTGAGTGAAGTAGTTCCTCCTCATCTCAGTTTTGAAAGAGCAGCCCCTTATTCTAAGACTATGCCCCCTAGTTCTAGTTTCACCCATCATCGGGAACATCCTCCCCGCATCCACCCGATCCAACCCCTTCACAATCTTATATGTTTCAATAAGATCGCCTCTCATTCTTCTGAACTCCAATGAGTAGAGTCCCAATCTACTCAACCTCTCCTCATATGTCCATCCCCTCATCCCCGGGATTAACCGAGTGAACCTTCTTTGTACTGACTCGAGAGCAAGTATGTCCTTTCTTAAGTATGGACACCAAAACTGTACGCAGTATTCCAGGTGCGGTCTCACCAATACCTTGTACAACTGAAGCAATACCTCCCTATTTTTATATTCTATCCCCCTAGCAATGAAAGCCAACATTCCATTGGCCTTCTTAATCACTTGCTGTACCTGCATACTAACCTTTTGAGTTTCGTGCACCAGGACCCCCAGATCCCTTTGTACTTCAGTACTTTCCAGTTTCTTGCCATTAAGATAATAACTTGCTCTACGATTTTTCCTGCCAAAGTGCATAACCTCACACTTTCCAGTATTGTATTCCATCTGCCAAATCTCTGCCCACTTACTTAGCCTGTCTATGTCCCCTTGCAGGTTTTTTATGTCCTCCTCACTCACTACTTTCCCTCCCATCTTAGTATCATCTGCAAACTTTGATATGTTACACTCGGTCCCCTCCTCCAAATCGTTAATATACATTGTAAAGAGTTGGGGACCCAGCACTGACCCCTGCGGAACACCACTGGTTACTGATTGCCAGTCTGAGAATGAACCATTTATCCCAACCCTCTGCCTTCTGTTAGATAGCCAATCCTCTATCCATGCCAGAATATTACCCCCAATCCTGTGATTTTTTATCTTAAGCAATAATCTTCTGTGTGGCACCTTGTCAAATGCCTTTTGGAAGTCTAAATACACTACGTCCACTGGTTCCCCTTTATCCACCCTATATGTTACTTCCTCAAAGAACTCCAGCAAATTTGTCAAACATGACTCCCCCTTCATAAAACCATGCTGACTTTGTCCTATTAAATTATGATTATCCAAATGTCCTGTTACTGTCTCCTTAATAATGGACTCCAAAATGTTACCTACCACAGATGTTAGCCTTCTGTCTACTGCCCTTTTTAAATAAGGGTGTTACATTAGCAGTTTTCCAGTCTGCCGGGACCTTTGCCGAGTCCAGGGAGTTTTGGAAAATTATTACCAATGCATCCACAATCCCTACCGCCACTTCCCTCAACACCCTAGGATGTAAGCCATCAGGTCCAGGTGATTTATCCGCCTTGAGTCCCATTATTTTACCGAGTACCACTTCCTTAGTGATTTTGATCGTGTTTAGCTCCTCCCCCCCCCCCCCCCCCTTTAGCCCCCTGTTTGTCCAGTGTTGGGATATTCTTAGTGTCTTCTACTGTAAAGACTGATACAAAATATTCATTCAGTGTTTTTGCCATCTCCATATTTCCCACCATTAATTTCCCGGTCTCATCCTCTAAGGGACCAACATTTACTTTAGCCACCCTTTTTCTTTTTATATAACTATAAAAACTCTTACTATCTGTTTTTATATTTTTTGCTACTTTACTTTCATAATCTATCTTCCCTTTCTTAATCAATCTTTTTGTTATTTTTTGCTGTCTTTTAAAGTTTTCCCAATCCTCTATCCTCCCACTAGATTTGGCTACCTTATATGCCCTTGTTTTTAGTCGAATACTATCCTTAATTTCTTTACTTAGCCACGGATGGCTGTCTTTTCTTTTACACCCTTTTCTTCTCAGTGGAATATATATTTTTTGGAAGTTGTAAAATAACTCCTTAAATGTACACCACTGATCATGTATCGTCTTACCCTTTAATCTATTTTCCCAATCCACTCTACTCAATTCCGCTCTCATACCTTCATAGTCTCCTTTATTCAAGCTTAGCACGCTTGTTTGAGATCCAACCTTCTCACCCTCTAATTGAATATGGAATTCAACCATGTTATGGTCACTCATTCCAAGGGGATCCTTTACTAGGACATTTTTAATTAATCCTGTCTCGTTACACAGGACCAGATCTAAGGTTGCTTGCCCCCTGGTCAGTTCAGTTACATACTGCTCAAGAAACCCATCCCTAATACACTCAATGAACTCATCCTCAAGGCTGCCCTGCCCAATTTGATTTGTCCAATTAATATGATAGTTTAAATCCCCCATAATTATAGATGTTCCCTTATTACAAGCCTCAACTATTTCCTGATTGATACTCCGTCCAACAGAGTTGCCACTGTTCGGAGGCCTATAGACTACGCCCACTAGTGTTTTTTACCCCTTATTATTCCTTACCTCCACCCAAACTGTTTCATTATCCTGATCTTTTGGCCCAATATCATTTCTCTGTATTACAGTGATTCCTTCCTTTATTAACATAGCCACCCCACCTCCCCTTCCTTCCTGCCTGTCCTTCCTGATCGTTAAATAACCTGGTATGTTTAATTCCCAGGCATTGTCACCCTGCAGCCATGTTTCTGTAATGGCACAAGATCATACCCATATGTAGTTATTTGTGCCATTAACTCGTCTATTTTGTTACGAATGCTACGTGCATTCAGATAGAGAACTTTCAAAGATGTTTTGTGACACTTAGTTCCTGCTTTTGCCCTTTTTATTACTTTACCTTTTACTCCATACCTGCTGCCCCTTCCTGACACGCTCTGGTTTTCAATTTCCCCACTGCTACCTAAGTCTATGACCTTCTCTGTTGTCATTTTTATTATTTGCTCTCTAGGAACCTCCCCCCCACTAGCTAGTTTAAAGCCCTCTCTACAGCCTTAGTTATATGATCTGCCAGGACTCTAGTTCCAGCACTGGCCAAGTGAAGCCTGTCCCAACGGAACAGCTCCCTCCTGCCCCAGTACTGGTGCCAGTGTCCCAGGAAGCAAAACCCATTTCTCCCACACCAGTCTTTGAGCCACGCATTTAACTCTCTCATTTTATTCGTCCTAGCCAAATTCGCTCGTGGCTCAGGTAATAATCCAGAGATTATTACCCTTGTGGTTCTGCTTTTTAATTTGGCCCCTAGCTGCTCAAACTCCCTCAGCAGAACCTCCTTCCTTGTCCTATCTATGTCGTTGGTACCAACATGGACCACGACAACTGGATCCTCCCCCTCCCACTCCAAGTTTCTCTCCAGTCCAGAGGAGATGTCCTTAACCCTGGCACCGGGCAGGCAACACAGCCTTCGGGACTCTTGCTCTCGGCTGCAAAGAACTCTATCTATCCCCCTAACGATACTATCCCCTACCACTACAACATTTCTTTTAACTCCCCCCACTTGAATGGCCCCCTGCTCCACGGTGCTGTGGCCAGGTTGCTCATCCTCCCCGCAGTCCCTGTTCCCAACCTCACAGGGAGTAAGAGCCTCAAACCTGTTGGACAAGTGCAAGGGCTGCGGCTCCTCCAACACTACCTCCTGGATCCCCGTACCTGCCTCACTTCTAGTCACACCATCCTGACCCTGGCCACGGAATACATCTGAATTAATTACTCTAATTGGTGTGACTACCTCGTGATACACAGAGTCCAGGTAACTCTCCCCCTCCCTGATGTGGCTCAGTGTTTGCAGCTCGGACTCCAGCTCTTCAACACGGAGCCGGAATTCCTCGAGCAGCCAACACTTATTGCAAATGTGATCACCGTGAGCATCAATGGTGTCCACCAGCTCCCACATATTGCAGCAGCAACACATCACCTGATCTCCCATTCTATGTAATTAATTAAATTTATTAATATTATTCTTAAATACCCTCTGCCCCGATTCTAGATGGTGAATATCACACCTTAGAAACTATAAACCAAAGAGATTTAAGCTTCAAAAGGGAGAAATACTCACCAACCAATCACTTACCCGCTTTCTGGTGACGTCACACTTGGACTACTTTTTAACTCTCTCCTTCCCTCCGAGTTCCCAGACTGGAGATTGGTACGCCTTACCTGGTCTCTGGGGCCTTTTATAGCCCCGCTCTGCCGCTCAGGATTCCCGCCGACGCTGTGAGGCCTTACCTGGGTCTCTGGGACTTTTATAGCCCCGCTCTGCCGCTCAGGATTCCCGCCGACGCTGTGAGGCCTTACCTGGGTCTCTGGGACTTTTATAGCCCCGCTCTGCCGCTCAGGATTCCCGCTGACGCTGTGAGGCCTTACCTGGGTCTCTGGGACTTTTATAGCCCCGCTCTGCCGCTCAGGATTCCCGCCGATGCTGTGAGGCCTTACCTGGGTCTCTGGGACTTTTATAGCCCCGCTCTGCCGCTCAGGATTCCCGCCGACGCTGTGAGGCCTTACCTGGTCTCTGGGGTTTTTATTGCCCCGCTCTGCCGCTCGAGGTTCCCGCCGACACTGTGAGGCCTTACCTGGGTCTCTGGGACTTTTATAACCCCGCTCTGCCGCTCAGGATTCCTGCCGACACTTCCATTTTGTCTTCAATTGTGACCATTTTGTCAACCCATTTCTATTCCCATTGTGACCTCTCTCTCTTTTGTGCATGGTGTAGGGAGGAGGAAGTTAAAATCTGCCTTGGTATCTCATCTTTTCCCTGCACTCTCCACAGCCTTCTGGTCTGAGCATTGACTTTAGTAACTTGAGACCTTATCTGCATCCTCCATTTTCTTTGCAGCAGGAAAGCTGTTGATGTGGGTTGAATCTGTCGGTGTGTGGGGACAAGGAAGCAGGTTGATATTTCGGGTAGAGACCCTTTGTAGTATGTAGTGCTGGTGGAAGGGCTGTGCCTTCGGTGTTGTTCCTCTTTTTGGAAACTGCAAACCCACTGTGTTTTGCCAACATTTTTGGTTTTAAGTTCTGGCGTGATCGAGGTTTCTGTCTTCATTTTCTTGTGCTTTCCTTCCGCGGGCCTCTCACTGCTTTAGCTATTTATATATTCTTCTTTTTCTTTAATGTCTTTAAATTTCTTTAAAGCTGCTTTCCATTGCCTGGCTCAGATGATTTGTTTCATCATCTAACAATCATTCCAGCATGCTACCTCTTAAGTGTTTGTTTTTCCCTCCACTTCCTGATTCTGTGTTTGTTCACCATTCATTTTCCAGTTTTGAAAGTCCCAGCCCGAGACACTAATCTGTCTTTTCTCTCCACGTGTGATGACTGACCTGATGTGTATTTCCAGTATTTTCAGTTTTTATTTTTGCTAATATCATTCGTTAGGCTTGATTATGTTTTTCTTTTCCTGACCTGAGTTTCTGTTACCTTTGAAGCATCAGCAGACAGGTAATTCAAAGCAGCACCTTTCTATAAAGAAATGCAAGAACTAAGAGAGAAATTTGATTAATATCTTTAATGGAATCTTCCACCTGAAATCCTCTTTTGCATAGCAGTTTGAAAGATTGTGCATCTTGTCAAAATGCAAGCATATTATGCAGCATTTGGTAGCCTCCATTTGAGACCTGGATATAGAACCAAAGGCATCAGAACCACAAAGTAGCAGGGATAGTAGCTGATTGCCACTGGTCTGCAGTTAAAAAATACATCTGATAGTGATAGAATTTTTAAAAAACTCCCTATACCTTCTCTGCTGGAAACTGTTGGTAGGAGTCCCATGAAGACCAGCATAATGGTCATTACTTGCAGTCAGAAGGTGCATCACCTTACTGTCAAGAAACATAGGCTCGTTACAGCATAAGTGGGCATAGTTTCCTGTGGGACATTGTCGGGTTGAGCATGGTAAGAATGGTAAGACATGGACTATGACCAGAGCTGGGCAAATGCCAAGCCACTTTCCAGTGCCCTAGCATTGAACATCCCTGCCCTGAGGGGTTAGGAAAGATGACAATCACACTGAACACCCACAACCTTTCCCTCCATCCAGCTGCTAAGAACGGTTCCTCAGATTCCCCTGGCCCTCTGCCTCCCTGTCCCTGTCCCAATAGTCTTCACAAATATGGCCACTGCTTGTCAAACTGTCAGGCTAATAATGAGGCATCCTTTAATTGCACGCCATTGTGGCAATAGCGTTGTTCAGTGCATAATTGTATGTACTTACAAACTATTGTCTGTACCTGTAAAGTTCCAGTTTAACTGAAAAAATCCTGCACCTGAAATGTTAGTGTTGGATAGCAGTCATGCTCCATCGGAGCAGTTCCATTGTCACATTGACCTTGGTTCAGCCGATTGGAGTTTTATTTCAAGCCATGTATATTCGTATGCATTCAGAGAAAACTAGTAAAAAAAAAAAAATTGGCCTATTTAGATCTGAATACTGCCAAAGTTACGACAGACAAACGGAAGAACGCCTTCAGAGGTTTGCCCACCACACACCCCCCCCCCCCCCAGCCCCAACCGTATGACTACAAAATCTTACTTAGGTTGTCACGTTTTTGTCACACTTTTGTGTCTGTTGTTTCCACTATAAACTCTTATATCCACATTTATATGACTTTCAAAAGGGAATATGGGGAAAAAGGCAGGGAAATGGGATTAATTGGATAGATCTTTCAAAAAGCCAGCACAAGCAAGTTGGACTGAATGGCCTTCTGTGCTGTATCATTCTGTGTTTGAAATGGAAACTGCCGATATCAACTTATGCTGCAATTACACCCTTCTGCCAGCTGTAGCACTGCAGCACCTTTGTTCTGCAGCTCCCAGCTCCTCAGCGTGTACTGCAAGAAACCCCCACCCAATCAACTCGACTTCCCAAATTGCCATAAGTTTTGCTATTTTACTATAAAGAATATCAATTGAAAGTATTACATAAAACTAGGGACTTAATGTATGACTGTAAAACTTTACATCAACATGCCCTGATCCAATTATTCGTTACCCTCTAACACCACTTCAGCTTGTGACTAACCATGTGCAATGCCACGGGTGATCAACTACTAAGTTGTAAATGCTAGATGGTGGAAAAAACTCCATGCTATCTGGTTTGACGTGCTTCACAGATGAATTACAAAAAGTATCTGAATATTATATGGCTGTTTGTTTGAAACAGATTGGTCTTGTAATTTCTTTTCTATTTCAACATTACTTTAAAACACTTGTTTGCAAAGTTGACAAGTTGACAGTATTTTCCGATCCCTACGGGTAAAAAACTAAATTTTTGTTTAAAATATTTAATTTAATGTAATTTTAACTCATTTAAAAAATGTGATGGTTTAAAAAAAAAAAATTATTTAATGTTTTGATGTCTTTTTTCAGTGATCTCCATTCATACTTTTGACAGGTCTATCTGTCAAAAGTATGAAGGGGGATTCCCTTCTCCCATTAGCTCGCCTGGCCCACTTGATCCCAGGGACGCTTGCGAAACCGCATGCGCCCCTGGGATACCTGGGCCTCTGCGTATTTCGTCATGGAGAGGCCCAGCATTGGAAATGGCCGGACCTCGGGAGCCCTCAGGTAAGGGCCTAGATTTTTTCCCGATAGGAGGCATCTGCACACAGGAAGCCTATCGGAAATTACGGGCCAATGCCTTTTTGCACTGTCTGATAAAAATTCAACATTTCCCCCTTATTTCCAAACTCCTTCCATTTCTGACAAGTCCCCACAGTATAGTTTCAAACTAAGGGAACTTGAAGCCGTGACAGTTGAAAGATGTGACCCTGGACTCAATTAGAAACACTCCATGGAGGTCTGCAAGATTTTCTGGGGCGATATCGCAGTCTTTGCTTCCAAAATCATAAATTATAGTACAGCACAGAAGGAGGCCCTTCGGCCCTTCGAACCTGCACTGGCTTTTTCAAAGAGCAATCCAGTTAGTCCCACTCCCCTGTCTCTGCCAGTCCTCTGTGCACCTTGATTCTACTTTTTAATACTACATCTTGGTGCCGAACCCCCTGCCGAATTAGTTTAAACCCTTACCCATAACACTAGTTAACCTGCCCGCAAGGATATTGGCCCCAGGTCTGTTCAGGTGCATACCGTCCATCTTGAACAGGTCCCTCCTGCCACAGAACTGGTCCCAATGTCCCAGGAATCTGAAGCCCTACCTCCTGCACCGTGCCACTAGCCACCCATTAACCTGCCATATCTTCCTATTTCTTTTCTCACTAGCGCGTGGCACTGGGAGTAATCCAGAGATTACCTTTTGAGATCCTGCTTTTTAACTTCCTCCTTAGCTCCTTAAACTCTGACTGCAGAACCTTAACCCTCTTCCTCCCTTATGTTGTTGGTTCTGACATGGACCACGACTTCTGGCTCTTCCCCTTCACCCTCACAGAATGATCTGCTCCCTCTGTGATGCCCCTTACCCTGGCACCAGGGAGGCAACATACCATATGGGTTTCACGTCGATGGTAGCAGAACTGCCTGTCTGTCCCCCTGACTATCGAATCTCCAATTACTACTGCATTCCTACACTTTGCTGTACCCCTCCACGCAGTCCTTTGCCTCACGGTGCCAGGTTCGGGATGGGACTCTTTCACCAGTAATCAGTGCTAAATATTGGTTTGAGAGTGCCACACTCCTGGAGGATTCCTGCACTGCCTGCCTATTTGTACCCTTCTGGGTGGCCACCCACTTGCTATTCTGAAAACTCTGGCTGTGGGATGACCACCTCCTGGAACCTGTGATCCAGGAAACATTCCAGCTACCCGTATGCTCTGCAGTGAATCCAGCTGCCCTTCAAGCTCAGAAACCCTCAGCATGAGTTCGAGCAGCTGGAGGCACTTCCTGCAAACATGGGCCTCCGGGACACGTGAAGCATCCTGAAGTTCCCACATGGCGCAGGAACCGAAGGCTGTGGGTCGTAGCTGCCCCCCCCATTCTAATTAGAAACTTAAAATAAACTCCTTAGCTATAAGATGATTTATATAATTGCTGTAACTAGGTCTAAACTACACTGCTATTTTTCTATTCACTCCTCAAAGCAAACTACCCAAAGACTAAATTATTTACTCCAGCTTAACAAGAACCACTGAGATGCTAAACACAAAGAACCTAAATATTGTATATCTAGATACTTAACCTAGATACTTAGAATCCTCGGGTTTTGTGGCTCCTCTCCACCAAATTCCTACTATCACCAAATTCTCAGCTTCCACTCTGTTTGTGATCCACTCCGATTACGATTCACCCAGCTATGTCTCCAAGTTCTGTGCCAAACTCTCTAATCGTTCTCATATCTTTGAGCTGCATTTTCAAAACCCTGTAAGCACTGCAGCATCTCTTCACTGGAAGTCAAGCGCAGGCAGCGCAAGGAGCGCACGTCAACCCAAGCACCCCACCCACCCGCCCCTTCAACCTTTGTCTGCCCCACCTGTGACAGAGACTGTAGGTCCCGCATTGGACTCATCAGTCACCTGTGAACTCATTTTTAATGTGGAAGCAAGTCATCCTCGGTTCTGAGGGACTGCTTCAGAAGAAGATCTCACCAAGATTACTTCAAAAGCATCTCCCTCTCCTGCAACCTCAACCAATGAGAAGGACAAGAGTAGCCATGTTATAGGAACACCATCACCTCCAGGTTTCCCTTCAAGCCACACACTGTCCTGACTTAGGCATATATTGTCATTCCTTCATTATCCTCGAACTCCCTTCCAGCATTGGGAGGGCCATCACAGCAA
Organism: Somniosus microcephalus; assembly: GCF_052327205.1. Taxonomy (NCBI): domain Eukaryota; kingdom Metazoa; phylum Chordata; class Chondrichthyes; order Squaliformes; family Somniosidae; genus Somniosus; species Somniosus microcephalus. The sequence goes on along the minus strand of NC_140995.1, from coordinate 103,758,443 downwards.
GGATTGCAGTGATTCAAGAAGGCCCACCATGACCACCTCTAAGCAATGAAGGATGAGCAATAAATGCGACTTTGCTAGTGTCACCCACATTCTGAGAACAAATATTAAAAAATTATGGCAATGAGACTATAGTTGGTACATTAACAATGTGAAGGCAACAGGTCAGCATATTATAAAGACTAAAGAATCCCGCTTACTGTTAAACAATGCAGCAAGTTTAAAATTAGTGTCTTTTGTTTGGATGGGGAAAGTGATTTGATATTTTGGCACTGCTTGTTTCCAAAGGAGTACAGGAAGATTGACATGAACAGTTCTAAAAGGAAGAACATCGAGTTCATCCAGACTTCTTTAAAATGTTCAGTAGATTTTTTTTTGAAGAATTTTGTAATTGTCCAAAGTTATCAAAAATTAAGATGTTTGTTGAGATGAGGAAATTGGGCATATGCTCCCTGTCACCTTAATCTTAGGATATGAAAGACCTTCAATCTTTTGATATATTTATTTTCTATCCCTTTGCACCAGTTCTCTGTGTTACTGATGTTTATACCATATTTATCTGAACAACATCTTTGCTCTTCCAAGTGTGATAGCGCTTGCATATATATGCTCATTAAACTGGAATCGGATGTAATTGAATGGCGGGACCTGGGTGTAAATCTAGCTCAAGTTAATGGGATGAAAGCCTGAACTCACTCCTAGTTTGGAAATAAATTTGGAAAGCCATTTACAGTGCAACAATTCTGGGTGAATTGGAAGCCTCATAAGAGACCACAAGAATTGCAGCTATAAAAAAAAACTGCAGCCCTTTCCCTACCGTTAACTGTATATTCAAACCTCTCCCTGCCCCCACCCCCCTCCCTCACCTCACCTCACCTCACCCCTCATCCTTATGTTGGACTCAAAATGTAAAGTACTCATTGATTTTTTTGTGTTTAGTCCATTCTTATTGCAGCCATTGCCATCGTCAATTGCCCCCGAGTTACGAACTCCATCACCTCCATCTAACTGTGCTGTCATCATTTCCCATTCTTTGTAGTTTCTCCTCATCGTCTCCTCAGCCCTCAAGTTACTTATTTCATCCATGAAGCACACCAGCTACCCTCTCCCATTACAGCTCCTGGCCATCCAACTTTACTTTCTCACCTAAATGCTTGCCAACATTATTAATCCTGTCTCTCTTGCACCGCATTGTGTGCAACTCCCTCATAACTGCTGTTATCACTCCTCAAGAAATCTACCTTAAACACCTCCACTTTCTCCAAATATCACTTTATCTCAAACCTCTCTTCCTTTCCAAAGTCCTGGAATGTGTTGTTGCCTTGTAACTATGCTACCACCTCTCTTGCCACTCCTTATTTCCGGCCCTTTGGTCTGCCCACAGCAGCAAGATAGCACTGATCAAGTCACAAGCAACATCCAGTGTGAATCTGAATCTCAATGATGTGTGTCAATGTCAGAATTCTTGTCTTTGTTTTTAAATATTTCCATGGCTGTCTTGCTCCACCCTACCTTAGTGATTTCCTCCTGCTTTATGTCCCTGCAAACACCTTCCGCTGTTTTAACACGAGGAAGGAGGAATTTTTACCGAAAAAAGTGAGTGTGTTTGGGAACCGGCGGGTGGTTAAAAGGGATGAAACTGATAGCGGATGGGGTTGTCGGCTCGAACCCGCCGACTTCCGCTTTTAACTGCAGCACTTTCAGCTGCGTGCGAGAAACCACCATGGGAGAGGCAGGTTGGCAATTGAAAGATGTTACGAGGCAATTAGGAGTGATTTTAACTTTTTCCTCTGACTGCACAGGTTTCCCGAGCTTCCTAGAACTCGCCAATGAAAGCAAGGCGAGATGACAGTGTGAATTGAGGGGGTTGACCAAATGACGAGCAAACAGTCCTATAAGTTCTCAGACCTCACACCTGCTTCCTTGCCTAAGTGAAATGCTTTTGGAGAGTGTGCTGTCACTACTTTACTGCTGATTTCCAGTACTTTGCAGGTCATTTCTGCTACCTTGTGAGACTGATCGACACTTTCCTTCTGTCAAGCATCAGTTCAGCATGGGTGCCACTTATGCAACTTTACCTTGGACCTCAGATGAGGACCAGTATGAGCAACAGCAGCAGCAGCCTTCTCCTCACTGACCTGCCGCTCCACAGGAGAGGGGATGAGCACAGGGATGCAGCTTGCAGGAGGCAATACCCCCAACACAGAGTATATAGGCATAGGATCAACTTTCTGGACATGTCGGAACACCAGTGCCTCGGGAGGTTCTGGGTATCGCGTCAGATTGTGGCAGATATTTGCAGCCTCCTGGAAGAAGACCTCCTGCCAAGTGGACCTGGTGGGCACGCTTTGCCAGTGGCTGTCAAAGTCACCACCACCTTCAATTTCTTTGCCTCTGGCTCCTTCCAGCGATCTGCAGGAGATAGCTGCTGAATCTCGCAATCTGCTGCCCATAAATGCATCACTCCGGTAACTGATGCCATGTTTGCCAGGGTCAGCAATAATGTGCACTTTGCAACTGAGGAGGCTCATCATGAGCAGGCGCTCGGCTTTGCGGCTCTGGCTGGCTTCCCACAGGTCCAGGGAGTCATGGATTGAACACATGTGGCAATCAAGGTGCTCCTAGATCACCCTGGAGTCTTCATCAACTGCAAGGGCTTCCACTCCATCAATGTTCAACTCCTCTGCAACCACAACATGATTATCATGCATGAGTGTGCAAGATTCCCAGGCAGCTGCCATGATGCTTTCATCCTGCACTAGTCCACTCATCCAGAGCTCTTCGGACCTCGAAGCAGAGTTAGCGGCTGGCTCCTTGGAGACCAGGGCTACACCCTGAAGATGTGGTCGATGACACCTGTTAGGGGCCCAAACAATGAGGCTCAGCAGAGATACCATCAAAGCCACATGACCACAAGAACTGTGATCGAGCAAGAAATGAGAATGCTGAAGATGCGCTTTAGGTGCTTGGACAGATAGGAATGGGTGCACGGTAATTACGTATGAGGAGTGATTTGCTGGAGTTGGCTTGGGAAGAGCATCTCCCTGCAGGCCCTTACAGAACACAGGATCAGCTCTAGGGAGGCTTCATTTAAGTGAGGTGCAGCCTTGCCACGTTGGGACTCCATTAATGCAGTTTCTTACTCTCTTTCCCCCACCTGGACAATCCTTCAACTTTTATCTTTGCAGGGTCCCTTTAAATAGTTCAGTTGAAATAGACTCATGCGTGCCATCCTCACGCCCGCTCGCGCTAGTTGGTCGGGAAACCAGAAGTCAGGTGCAAATGCAGTGGCTTTGTTAAAAAGCCACTGACAAATGCGCTGCTGAAACTTCCAGGTTCCACACATGCTGGAGGGCTCCCCTGCTGCCAGCGCGTTGGACAGTGAAAATTCCGGTCTAGATTTCTCATTCCCTCTCCTCCATCAGCTTCTGTTTGTTCAGCTGCTATGTTTCCATCTTCTGGACTTATCTACCCAGTTCTCTCCATCTTGCCGTCTCTCTCTCGATTTGGGTGCAGAAGGAGAGCTGTGACATCCTTCACCTTTGTACAAATGCCCCCATCCAACAACAAATGTTCAGTGGGAAAAAAACATGTTCCCAACTCATGACTAAGACAGAGTTTGATTGTAGCGTTAAGTAAACTTTGAACTGTGATGCAGTTGAATACAGGAAACTTTCTGATATCCGGCACTGACGGGACCGAGCTGGTGCCGTACCATCAAAAGTGCCGGACATACCAGCGTTAATGTTGAAACATACGGAACTGAAAAGCTCCGTGTGAATCAACAAACCCTGTACAGCTTCAAAACAGTCGGCTGCAGCTGCAAGCGTCTCTAGCTGAAGCTGTTGCTATAGCTACAGACCTTGCAGTGCTTGACTGGGGAAATAGGAGTGGGCCTTTGGCGTAGCGGTAAGCATCCCCGCCGCTGGGCCAGAAGGTGTAGGGTTTCGAACCCCGCTCCAGACAGTCCCGGCAAGTAGAGTCGGAGCTCTGGCTCTAAATTCTGGGTTGACATCCAGCGGGATACTTGCGTCCGTGGGTGTGGGTGGCCCCCCCCCCCCCCCCCCATCGTATGGGTTGTGGGAGCCCGTAAAACTCTCCTGCCATTGGACTAACCACCCTAATGGCTGGTATGAAGATGGTTACGGTCACGGAAGGAGTGTTTAACGTGGCCAGAAATCCTTCCACTACTTCATACTGTTCCCCAAAGGGAACAGTGTGTAGACACGATAAGAAGAAGAAGACTGGGGGGGAAAAAAAGCAACGAGAACTAAAAAAACTTATAGAAAACGGCTCCTGATTTTTGCCGTTAGATCGAGTATTCCGGACATATAACCTCCGGATTAACCAAAGTTTCCTGTAGTACACTCTACATCCTTGTTAAGGACCCTATGGTTAACCCTGCCAGTCAATCATAATTTAGTGCACTGTTTATGATATTGGTATACAATTAAATCCTCCAGATAGTTGAGAATAGGCAAGTTAATCTGAAGGATGAGGCTGCAAGCAAATCCTTCAATTGGCCTGCTCTATAGGCAGTGTACTATTAACGTTGATCATATTTTATTTGCTACTGTTTGAAAAATTTCTGTATATTTTTGACCTTTCTAACTTGGAAATTTACTGTACTATAGAACTCTCCATTACTGTTGACATGATAAAGTGGTTCGTGTTTGTTAAGAGCATCTTCTAAGATATCCTCATTTCAGCTTCACTGGCTATGCATTCAATTGGAATATTATATTTTGATTGCAAAATACTGTACAATCATTGCAGAATTGGGGGAGAGGAATTTCCGGTACAGATTCAGAGTTAAGACCATTTTATTACTGTTGTAATTTTGTGTATCCAGTTTTGCTGTGTCATTAGATGGTAGTGAGTACAGAACTTCATAGAATCAAGAATCATAGAAGGAGGCCATTTGGCCCATCGTGTCTGTGCCAGCTGGAAAAGAGCTATCCAGCCTAATCCCACTTACCAGCTCTTGGTCCATAGCCTTGCAGGTTACAGCCCTTCAAGTGCATATCCAAGTACTTTTTAAATGTGATAGTTTCTGCCTCTACCACCCTTTCAGGCAGATAGTTCCAGTCCCCCACCACCCTCTGGGTGAAAATAGTTCTCCTCAACTCCCCTCTAATATTTCTACTTTGTCTATGCCCCCTGGTTAAGGGAAATAGGTCCTTCCTATCCACTCTTTCGAGGCTCCTCATAATTTTATACACCTCATTTAAGTCTCCCATCAACCTCCTCTGTTCCAAAGAAAACAACCCCAGCCTATCCAATCTTTCCTCATAGCTAAAATTCTCCAGTCCTGGCAACATCTTCGTAAATCTCCTCGGTACCCTCTCTAGTCCTAACAAAAGAATTGCTGAATGTGATTGAGTTAGGAGTAATGTGAAAGCTATCTCTCATTAACATTTTAGAAACTCTTAATGGTAACTTAAAGACGTTTTATCCATTTGCTTTTACAGTCTGTATCATATTGTGCAATTCATCATTATATGAATAACCACAAAATTATTATTTACATATAACAACTGCACTGAAAGTTTAGCTGCAGTGGTTATTAGCCATTCTAATTCAGCTGATCTTACCTGCCTAATAATCTCATAGATGTAAAATTAAGTGCTTAATTGTCACAGTAATCTCCAACTGGACAGTTTTTAAAGCTTTCTTTTTCATGGTGCCACTTTCAGTACATTCCCCACCCTTTATTTACTTTGAACATCTGGTCAGAAACCTCGTGGGTATGTGCACATTCTGCTTCCATCGAAAGAAATAGCACTTAATATTTTCTTGCTATAGTCAGGATGGATATCGATGGTTCACTTTGATAGTATGTAAGTCAACCCTTCTTAATTTTTACAGAAACAACACAAGTATGGACATGGCTGTTAGGTAGGTTGTAGAGTATCATAGTGCGAAATTTAAAAAAATTAAAGCGCATTTGTTCAAGACATCTCATTTCCATATGGCACCCAGTGCTATTGGCTTGGAGCCACAGAGAAAAAACAGCACAGGAACATTGCTGTAAAGTTAGCTTTTATTAATGTGAAACATGATTAAAATAGTACTATGACTAAGCCAAATGATTTTTACAGTAGATGACCAAAAATACAAACCATGAGCATGCTGGAGCACTCCGATGTGGTCAATATGAATGTAGTGAATAGCCTTGTATCACAGTCCATCACAAAAGGTAAAGATGTTGTGCAAGCTTTTCAGCGCAAATACTGATGTATAACAGATGTGGATCCCCTTATGGTACGTGGATGGTGGATTGGTCTGTCACCCTGGTGTCACCTGCTCCCGGGCCAGTGGAGCTTTCTCTGCTTTGCCAGATTTTCCATGTTCCCTCCCCGCTCTGCTATTCTGTTGCAGCTATTTACATATCCTCTGCGTCTTGGATGCATTTTTTATTTCTCTTAATTATTGCCTCCTTTTATTGCACCATTATTACTTCTGTTATTTAATCATCTCCTGTCCTCCACCTGAACGCAGATCATTTATTTTCTCCCCGCCCTCTTTCCCTGGCTCTGTTCCTCCTTATAAATTGTTCATCTGTAACGTCACCTGGTTCTGATGAAAGGTCATCGACCAGAAATGTTAACACTACCTTCCTCTCCACAGATGCTGCCTGACCTGCTGAGTGTTTCCTGTATTTTCTGTTTTTATTTCAGATTTACAGCATCTGCAGTATTTTGCATTTTTTCCTGATGTATAACACACTTGTTTCAGAATGACATGTGATTAAGCTGCATCATCTTATATCACAATGAGTGCTGCATGATTTGAACAGAACTGGATTTATTCATGTAAGTGAACAGTCATTGTGCAATTAAAATCATCTGCGTGGTATTGACAATTAACTCTGCTGTCAAACTGGAAGTTATCGGAAAATCACCTGCTAAGTTGTTTCATGTGGTTTATCTATTTGCAAGGGATCTATAAGAAATGCAAGGTCTATATTCAAACAGCTGTAGAATGGGAGGATTGTTTATTAACATAGTAACATAGCAACATTTTGGACAGAAGATTATTACTGGTCCATCTATCCTGCCCTTCCAAACCTCCCACGATTTTGTTTTTGCTGTGATTCTGGAATAGCCCGATACTCCCTTTTGTAATATGAATTCATATAGTCTTTTTTTCTAACAGTTGCCATTGTTTTCTGGTCACACTCCCTCATTAATCTATTTCATAATTCTATCATCTGCTTTCTAAATAAAATGTTAGCTCAGTTTCTTATTTTCTTTCAATACCCTCAATTTTAAAATGTATCCGCTAGTCCTCAAATCCTGTGGCTGACAGAAGAACTTTCCTGAATCCAAATTCTCCATACCTGTGAAAATCTTAAAGACCTCTATGCTCCTCCTCTTTAGAGAGTAAAGTTCAACAGTACGCAAACTTTCCACGTAACACCCCCTCAGTTCAGGAATCAGTTTTGTAGCCTTCCAATCAATCATTCTACATCTTTCCTGTAATACTGAGAACACAACACTACAGTTACAGTCTCATCAAGACCAATTACAATGCCTCCACAGTCACCTCCTTAGATTTATAAATCATGTCCTTCGATCTACATACCAGCATTTTATGTGCTCTCTTCACCCGCTGGGAACACTGAACTGACAGTTTTACCGACCTATCTACCAAAACTTCCAGATCTCTTTCCTGCTTTGTTGCAAACTCATTTTTAATGTGGAAGCAAGTCATCCTCGGTTCCGAGGGACTGCCTAAGAGAGAGAAGAGATTTAATATGTAATCCATCTAATCCTATAACTTCATACTTACCCACCTTGAACTCCATATTGCATTTTTCTGCCCATGACCTGGCCTGTCCAGGTCCCTTTGGATTATCACACATGGATTAGCTGTAACTAACTTTATGCCATATGCAAATTTAGATACATTGAATAACTTTCCATCCTCCAAAGTGGTTCATAAAAATTATAAAAGGCATTGCAACCCCTGTGGGACTCCACTGGCAAGTAGTTTGCACTTTGAATACTCCCCATACACCAGCACCCTTTGTTGCCTACCTTTCAGCCATGTATCAGTCCATTAAATAAATAAAAAGTGGCATTGACTGAGTTCAAGGCAGTCGTGCAAATCAGTGCAAAGTCATTTGAACCTGCCATTGTTTAACTGTCTGTTACTACATTGCATAATATTTTTTGTTGGTATTTAGATGTTCTTCCCACCATGTCGAGAGTATCTTGTGCTTTTAATGCGTCACAATTCTAGTTTGCATTGAAGGTTCAAGAGATAAACATTTCTTTACATTTATTTATAAGTAATTTCCATAAATTGAATTGTGAAGATGTGTTTTTTTATTTTGCACTGCAATTAAACATTGGTCAGATGTGAACAGAAATTTAATTCTGTTTGATTGAATATCTTAAACACTGCACTTTAGTAAGTCGGGGCTCTGAGATGTATAAAACTCTACGCAATAAATAGCAAATTACCATCTGACCATATTTCCTTGCTTTGCTGGACCTGTTAATTTTGATGTATATTCTGTTTTTGTATGTGAGGTCTGGTGTAATTTTGTTGATTAACAAAATGCATCTCATCAGTGCAGCTTCTTAGGCATGATCCTCATGGCAACAGTGAGCGGCCATCATACTGTTTTGACGTATTACGACGGAAGCTGTGACTAGCCAATCAAAGTGCTGCATTGATACCACTCGCACACACTTATGCTATCATTTGAGTGTCATAATTTCTTTTTTCAGTCTTAGTCAAATTTCTTCAACAACAAAAAGGTTTTATTGAAGATAAACCTGTTAATTGGGTATGTGATACCAATGACAGCAAAATCTCTAAATGTAGCAGCAATCTGATTATTTTAATTGCAAACATAACCAAGATCATAAATCATGTCCCCGAAAGCTAATGCGTATTTAATCATTGTGAGGTATCTTATAAAGTTCTGTGAAAACTGTAGACTTTGTGTACTGATCAGAAGGGCTACCACTCTACAGATTCCTACACACAGTAACAACAAAAGCATTTGTTGCAGAGTTGACCAAACTGGTATTCTATATCATTAGATACTCGGCCTAAAATACACTCATTGTCATCAGATTTTTGCCACTGTTTTAATGATTAAGCTAATAGTCCTGTTCAACATGTGAGAGAAACATGCTTTTCTCTCTTCACCATCTTTATTTAATGAAACTTCAAACATGACTTCTCTACCTGTTTTTCCATTGTTGCTTGGAACTGTCCCTGTACAAAACAAATATGCAAGATTATGGAAAAGTAAACTTTGGAGGTGCGTGAAGAGTTCTAAGGAGGATTGAGTGGGAGGCAGAATGAGGAAAAAGAGAAGAAAGTTGAATTTTTTTAAAGACCCCTTTAAGGCATATGCTTGTGAGCGAACAGAGAAAAGTAGCAAAACCATGAGTACGGAAGTTGAATAAGGAGGTGAAAATAAGCTAAGAGTGAAACAAGAATTGCTTTAAAAATACGCAAAATGGAACAAAGTACAGTAGTGCGGACTGCAAGTCAACAAAATCAATTGAGGATGACTTAAATATGTATAAAAAGGAGAAAGAGATGGATTATGGATAACAAGAAACATCAAAAGAAAACCTTTAGCTGTGTGTGAAGTTGGAAAAATATTTTTAACTAACTAGATCTTTTTAAGGGAGAATTTGGGTTAAGTATCTTGGTGTAAGGTTGGTTGGGGAGCCAGTGAATCTGAAAGCAAACCTCTCAACTACTGAATTAGCCATTTAGAGAGAGCTTCGTATTTTCTTTTTCTCTTTGTTTCTTTCTTCCTTTACTCTCTTCTATTTGAATGATTTTCTCATTGAGTTTATTTTCTTGGTTACTCCTTTGCTTTTTTGTTCTTTAATTTTCTCCCCTACTTCCTTTATTTTCTCATTGAATTTTCTCTCCTATCTTCTGTTCTTCGTGCTCACATTATTTCTTGCCATTTTAGTTTTAATTCTGACTGTTCCAATCACTCCCATGATCCCATTACCTTTCTCTCTTTGGGGTGATTTTCCGTCTTTCCTGCTTCCAGTGCACGAAGCTCTGTGCCAGGAGTGCTGGACAAACCTTTACCCGTGTAAAGGTTGAGACTTAGTCAGATTAATTGAGCAGTATGGATAAATTTTAGATATATTATGAAACTGATTCAGTACTTGTAGACCAAACAGGAGAGAGACATATAACAGCATCTTGTAAGGGGCATTCAGCTGGAGCAGCCTGCATAGGTCCTGTCTGATGTTGGAGAGAGCTGGCACATTCAAAGATGTGGCTGTTCTCTCAGCATGATTTAATTAATTGGGCTATGTGTTTTCTTTCAATGATGGGCAAATAACATACCGATAAAGTGATATCTCAGGCTACAATGATGAATTAGATTTGGAATTCGACAGAAGCAAAAGTCAAACAGCAGATAAATAAATCTCACAGGTTCACTTAACTTAGAAACATCTGTTGTAAAGCAGTAGAACATACCGTCACTGTCAAATTTCAGAAGCAACACTCTTAGGTTGGACTAGTGTCCATAAGACAAGGTTAATGTAGCTGCCTGGTGAAGCAGATATTCATCCTTGGGAAACCTCGATATTAGACACCAATTATACCTCCTATTTATTTTGAAGGCCAAACTCTGCAAGAGAAGATGGAAAAAAGATGTTTTCCACAATTAATTAAAGCTGTCAGTTACAAAAAGAACTTGCATTTCTATAGCACCTTCCACACTCTCATGACACCGCAAAGTGCGTCACAGCCAATGAAGTACAAATGAAGTGAAGTCATTTTTGTAATGTATGGAAAAGTGGCAGGCAATTTGTGCACAGCAAGATTCCACAAACAGTACCAACATAAATGACCAAATAATTTGTTTTTGGTGACATTGACTGAGGGATAAATATTGGCCAGGCGAACTCCCCTGCTCTTCAGATAGTACCATGGGATATTTTATATCCATCTGAAATGGCAGACAGGGCCTCAGTTTAATGTCTCATCTGAAAGATGCCACCTACGACAGTGTAGTTTTCCTTAAATACTGCACTGAAATGTCAGCCTCGATTACGTGCTCAAGTCTCTGGAGTGGGGCTTGAACCCATGCCCTTCCAACTCAAAGATGAGAATCCTACCACTGAACCATGTCTGACTCGAGGGCCCCAATATTAACGGGGAGGCGGGAAGGGTGCAGGGGTGCCAGTAGCCGGCGAAGAACCTGGCAAAGCCGGGGACGTGAGGATCCTGCCGATCTTAACTGAGAAGGTTGAAGGCTTCCTTGTGAGGCCTGGTGGGAGCATTCCTGCTCCTAGTCCAAAAGGAGCTTAAAACAGTGGCGTTCGAATTGCTGCTGCCGGACTCCCCCCTCCTGTTGAGTTTAAAAATAAGTTGTGATGCAATGACATAATTGGGCTGAGACATTTGCATGTTAAGTCGGCCCCCATCTGCTTTTAGTGGGAGCCTCACCTAGGTCCTGAATCACTGCCGTAAATATTACGACGGGCGGAAATGAGCTCGGGTTGCTCGATTCCAATATTTTAATTCTCTGACCCTCTGCCGCACTCCAGTGGGCGAGGCAGGGGGAGGTGTGGGGGGAGGGGTTAAAAACCAGGCCAAGGCTTCAGGCATATGGGACCTGCTGGAAGGTTTTCTTTATATAATGGCCTGGATTTTGCAGTCAGCGGTGAACGAACGTCGCCAGCCGTTCACTTGCATTTGCTCACAGACTTTCTACGGGCATTTGCACTGGAACTTGCAGTGACCAGAAATCCAAAACAACGCGGCGCCCTCTACAGGGGATCTGGGACCTGTGTGAACAGGGTAAGCAACGGTGTACCTCCTTAACCTGTGTGAACAGGGTAAGCAACTGTGTACCTCCTTAACCTGTGTGAACAGGGTAAGCAACGGTGTACCTCCTTAACCTGTGTGAACAGGGTAAGCAACTGTGTACCTCCTTAACCAATCAGATTGAAGAATCCTTACTGAGACATGCAGAACCTGAAGAGGGAAAGAAATATGGGATTGAGAGATAAGAGACAAAAAAAGTTTTAAAAATGTTAATTTTTAATTTTTAAAAAATCTGCAACTAATCTGAGGGAATGAGACTCCACACTTGTAAGAGTTAATTTTTAGTGCCAGAGAGGTTGTTTGGCAGTAATTAAGACTTATCACACTGTTAAAAATTTACTTACACTGGAATGGACAAGCCCTAATTTTTCCTGGCAAGTTTAGTGTGTATCTATCTCGTAAGCACAGCAACTTCACACTATTCCATGTGTTTCAAAGCCGAGTCTCTCAGCAAGATACCATTATAGCGCAGCTTCTGGAGGAGCAGGGCAACTCGTACAGCAACTTCCTGATTTCCACGTTTAACTGTGCATGTACGGTTGCTGGAAGTTGCTGTCCAATTTAGTCTTTAATAACTATGAATGCTGATAGCTGTTATTCCTACTGGAAAATCCAGGCCAATGCTGACAAATAAGGCAACTCTTATACAGAGTGATTACCCCTTTTCTCTTCCTCCCATCAACTGGCCAGCACCACTTTTTCAGGATACAGCCGAGGACATCCATGATGGGACAATTGTAAAGTCAATTGTCTGATGTAACCAATGAATGGGCCTGTTTCTAACACCAGGGTGAACTTTGCATCTAACACTCATTAAGCAGTATACCTAGATAAGGGTGACTTATTCGCCTTTCAAGTAGAATCAGCACCAGACAGATAATGTGTATTTAGGCAGTCTGCTCCCAGCAATGCAGTAACCAATTTAAAGTAATAATATTACAGACCAACCACATAATTTATGAACGAAATATTAAAAGTGTAGAGTTTTTTTTATATACAAGATTGCATTCTGATGTCATGGCAGATACTTGTTAATGCAGTGGTTCTCAAACTTTTTTTATGCAGGCCAACAATCTCTTTTGGCTGGGCCCACCAAAGAATACTCATAGCTTATCAGGCTTAATCAGCTTTGGATATTGATACTAGTATTTTTGCAAAGTTTATATTGTCATAATTCTTGTTCCTTCCCATAACTTTTGTTTCTTTCCTGATCGTTTTTTGTTTCTCCAGCCCCTCTTTCCCTTTTGTTTCTCTCCTCCTCCCCTCTTCTGTCTGTCTCCTCCCTCCACTTCTGTTGGCCTGTGACTCCCCTTCCACTTGAGTTTGTTTCTCTTCCTTCACCACATTAGTTGAATCCGAAGATATAGCCTAAGATCACAACACGAGTTAGATAGATAGCATATGTAAATGAGCTAACCAGTGACAGATGCCACTCCATACAAAAAAGTATAAAGTTCTACACATGGAAGACAAAATGTACAACATACATGATTGGCGTTGAGTTAGACAGGAATGAAGTGGAAAGAGATTCAGAGGTACTCGCGGACTTTGAACTTAACATTCCCTGTCATTGAGGAACAGTATTGAAAGCAGACAAATAGATTGTTGACCTGTTTAGCCAATAACAAATTGGAAAATGTCATACTAAAACTGGACAGTGCTCTGATCAGACCAGACTTAAGTATGTTTTGAGTTTGATAGTTGAGATGCAAGAGTGAGATTGAAGCCCTGGAATTAGTGCAGAGAAGACCCATGAGACTGACCCCAGTGTCCGAGCACTGAGTTGGAAGGAAACACTAGAAAACCTGGGTTATCTGGTCTCTAAACAAGGCGGCTAAGGAGGCATTTAAAATAGTAAACAAGGTAGAAAGCTAAATCTGGAATACTGCTTCATGCTAAACAATGACAGTTGAACTAGGGCAGGTTCATACTAGCAAAATCAAAATTTAATATGTTACAAATTATTTCACACAAAGAATGATGTGAGAGAAGGGTTTCGAAAGCAAAATTCCTGGAGTTATTTAAGAAACAGCTCCTTGGGGGTGGGGGGCAGGAGGAGGGGGTTTGTAGGTTGTTTCTGGATTGAGGAGTTAGGATAAGCAGAATGATCTTCCTTATCCATTTCTATCTTGTGAACTTCAAACCTTAGTTGACTTCTCAATTAACTGTCAATTTCTTGATTCACGTTCCATTTTGCTGCCTTCCATTTTGTAGCTGATTTACGCATCTTTTATTGTTTTAATGCCTTTTCACAACCTCAATGAGATGACTTTTGCAAATCATTCAGCACTTTTCATTTCTTTGAAGTTTTTCACAAAATTCATTCTCAGACATTAATTCCCATTAGCTGCTTTTTGTACGAGAATTTAACATCTCTAATTCTTGATCTTTACCTGCGGTCCTCCCCTTTCTGCGTGGTTTTGCTCAGCCCTGTAAAGGGTTGCTTACCCTTTCTGGTTCTGACAAACCTGGAATGTTAATCTGTCTCTTCTCTTTTCAGATGCTGATGGACCTGCAATGTATTTCCAGTATTTTTTAGTTTTCCTTTGGACTTTCTAGAATTTTTTTTTTTTTTTGTCTTTCTCTTTGCTGAATGAGGTTTGGTATTTAGTTTTAGCAGTTCCATAAACACATTAGTTTAGAAGTTACTAGTAGCTGACAAAAAGTTAACATGCTTGTATGCACCTTTCTCTGCCCACTATTTTAATGGGGGAATGAATCCATTTGAAATAAACTGTGTCATGCCTGTGTTAAAATAGCAGAGGAATGTCACAACGAAAGCATTTAAGTTTCGTCACTAATATCAGAAAAGTTCATTTCTAGGATGTTATGCTCGAGGACAGATGGTTAGGTGATGTAATTCTGGTTGTCAAAAAGAGCCAAAACAAGAATTGGAGAATTAAGTACAAGCTTAGAGCAACATCAGTAGAGGGAAAATGCCCTGTGAGCATTTTACAGGATGCTGTTAAGGTTCATCCAAAGAGCATAGCGACAGTAAGGGTTTGCGTGGATTTCGAAGCAAAGGTTCATGGCTCACTAAGCTGCTGGAATTCTTTGAGGAAGTAACAAAGTTAATGGAGGAGGGCTGTACAATGGATATAATTGAGTTGCATTTTCCGAGACCGTTTGATAAAGTACTAAGGCCTAGAAATTCAGTATCGCCACGTTTGGGGCGCTACAACCGGGCATTCGCTAAGTTTAGCGGCCGGCGCAACTTAGCGCCACCTTCGCCGAAATTGAGTTGCATCGCCCCAAGAGGTTGCTGCTGCGCTAAAGCAGGCGGTGCACGACCATCATAAGGCGTTAAGCCGGCGAGCCGAGGCGCTACCACCAAGGGCGGGCGCAGCGCAGGTGCGGCGAGTTATTGATTGCAGGCAGACACGCTGGCACCGGTCAGCTCTTAAAGGGGGAGGGTCGATTTGGATTGCACCCACGCCCTGCACACTGCAGCCCTGAATCTAGGCCTAAACAGAGCTGCTTCAAGAATGCTACGCCCACGACTATGGAGAAGGCCAGGGAGCGAGCGCAGCGCTTCAGCGAGGATGCCCTGAAGCTTCTGGTTGGCGCAGTGGAGTGCAGGCGACCTGTCCTCTTCCCTGACAGTGGCAGGAGGCCGCTGCCCAGCGAGTACAGAAAAGCCTGGAGGGAGGTGGCGAACAGAGTGACCTCCATCAGCTTGGTCCCCAGGACACCCACGCAGTGCAGAAAAAAGTTCAACGACCTCACTCGGGTTGTCAGGGTGAGTACCCTTTCCAGTATCCTCTTCATCCCTGCATGGGCACCTCACTTTACGGCCAAAGGGTCCTGAAAGCCCCAATGCCCAGCCCTCATCCAACAGCTATGGGACTCTCATGAAAATCACATGCACATTCACCACTTTACACACTGTCGGGGCTATTCGACCATGGGAGACAGTGCAGGCAAGATGAGGGCTTGACACTGTACTCAGAGGCCGTCCTTTCCCTTGCAGGGCAAGCTGACCCACAATCGGAGGCAGCAGCGACGGACCGGGGGAGGCCGTCCTGACCTTTAAAGACCTGAGCAACCTGGAGCAGCGAGTGGAGCGGATAATGGGAGGCCGGTTGATTGGCCCCGTTGCCATTGGAGATGGCAGCAATGGTAAGGTCATCACCTTTTTGACCTCTCTCTTTCCACTTGTGCCTCTCGAACCAATGCAGTGCATTGCAGCACTCGTGCCTCCCTCGCTGCCGCCCTGTCCTCACTCTAAAGCAACTCCTGTGCCTCCCTACATTCAGATGATGAATCGCCAGGTGAGGAGGCGGGCCCCCAAGCTGGCATTGCGACTGATTTGGAATTTGAGGAGGAGGAAGAGGAAGCCGGCCCATCAATGCCACCCTCAGCCGAGGCAGCCCATGGCCATGATGGGGCCACGTCTTCCCTGGAGGGGAGCAGGGGGGGAAGGGTCTGATGACGGTGAAGCTCCGGGGCCCAGCGGGCTGCAGCAACGCGGGAGGGGTGGCGAAGCTCGGCGGCCTTCTCCCCGGAGGGTGGGTGCGGCCTCTAGTCCTGCTACGGTGAGCGCAGAGGAGGTGCGGCTCCTTGGTGAAATGGGCGCCCAGGCTGAGCGCAGGCACACTGAGCTCATGGCTGCAGTGGCAAGGATGCCTGACTCCATAGAGTCACTGGCAAGGAGTGCTCAGGAATTCGGGGCAGCACAGGCCAGGAGTCTGCAGGACTTCGGGGCAGCACAGGCGGCTTCCAGCCAAGTGCTTAGTCGTGCCATGCAATCACTGGCTGGTCTGATGCAGACACAGATCAGGGCCACACGGGCACTAACTGCTGCCACTCTCGCTGGATCGGCTAGGAATCGCCGGGGCCCTCGCCGCACCGTAGCAGCTCAGCAGTCTGTGCTTCAGCGGATTGCTGCGTGCTTCAGTGCTGGCCCGTGCGAGTGCCAGTGTATCGGCCGACCAGGGAGTGCCTGTGCTCTGTCAGGTTGGCAGCATTCCTGCTGCCAACACTGTTACTCCTCCACTGCAGCTGCCACCACCCGTAGGACAGACTGCTGCCGCCCAAGCAGAGTTAGAGCAGTCAGCAGCCGGGCCCTCCAGGCCCAGAGCTGGTCCAGGCCGACCCTCAAGGGCATCTGCCGACTCACCATCTGACCCTCAGCAGCCTTCCCCCAGCCTTGCTGCAGCCACTGGGGTCCCATTGAGGAGGAGCTGCAGGGCGGGAAGGGGCAAATCGCGCAAGCGAGGCGGATCACCCTCGTAGGCGAAAAAGTAGAAGGTGTGGCAAAATGTTTTTTTTTATATGAAGGCCGAGGATCATGGTCATTTTTGTTTAACTTTTTTTCATTTTCTCCAGGTTGAGAGCCAGTTATGTGTCTGACTGTTTTTTGGGGGGTTTCTCTGTATTTGTTTGTCATGCGGGAAGGGCACAGAGTTTGTAAAATAAAAAATTGTCTTTATTCAGATTGTCCATGTTTGCACTTTGAACTATTTGTTGCCTTGACCGGCTGAGGGTTTGTGGAGAGGCTCCATTCATGTTCTTTCAATGTCACAAGCCATTCCCTGAGAGGGGGCCGAGAACCGACTTGCAATAATCCGCCAACGGACGGCCCTTGCACTTTGTGCTTCCCTCCCATCTTGGTGCTCCTCCTCCTCCTCCTCTGGTGGTCCTCCAATGTTTGCTGGCAGTGGCTGAGTCCTGAGGATAGCCAGGTTGTGCAGCATGCAGCACACTACAACGAAATGGGAGACTCGCTCAGGCAAGTACTGAAGGGCTCCCCCGGAATGGTCCAGACAGCGGAACCGTTGCTTGAGCACGCCGATTGTGTGCTCAATGATGTTCCTGGTCGCTTGATGGCTGTCATTGTATCGTTCTTCAGCAGGGGTGCTGGGCGCACGGAGCGGGGTCATCAGCCAGGTGCACAAAGGATATCCCTTGTCCCCGACAAGCCAGCCTCCTGGGTGAGCCGGGGCTTCGAAAATGTCTGCCACAGAAGTCTGGCGCAGGATGAAGGCATCGTGGCTGCTGCCTGGAAAGTGGGCATTGACAGCTAGTATGAGCTGCCTGTGGTCACACACCAACTGGACGTTGAGCGAATGGTATCCCTTCCGGTTGCGGTAATCCTCGGCATTCTGTAGAGGTGCCCGCAAAGCCACTTGCGTGCAGTCAATGGCGCCCTGGACCATGGGGAAGCCCGCTATTCTTGCAAATCCCATTGCACGCTCTTGCTGCTTGTCCGGAGTCATGGGGAAGGAGATGTACTGACGTCTCCTTCTGAAGAGGGCATTAGTCACCTGGCGGATGCAGCAATGTACCGCGAACTGGGAGATATTGGCAATGTCCCCAGTAACGGATTGGAAGGAGCAGGTGACATAGAAGTTGAGAGCCACTGTCACCTTCACTGCCACCGACAGAGACGTCCTGCTCCTCAGCTGTGGCTGCAGATCTCTCTGAAGCAGGTGGCAGATCTCGGTGACCACCTCCCTTCTGAATTGCAGCCTCCGAACACACTGCTCCTCAGACATGTTGAGATAAGAACTGCTGGCGGTAGACCCTGGGTGGGGTAAGGCCTCTTGTACCGACGCCTGTTGGCCCTTCTCCTTCTGGCCATGACTGGCTCTCTCGGCGTCTCTGAGCCCCTTGAATGCAATGCAGAAACCCAACGTTTCCACCCATTGCAGACCCCATTATATGTGGCGACTCAAGGCTATGGCACTGAAAGTTAAATCCAAGTGCAAAGCTCTGGCCTAAAGCCAGAAGTACCTGTGTGAGCGCTGAGTCAAAGCAGAAAGCTCTCTCCCTTTGTCTCTCTCCAAATCTCTCTCTCTCACACAGGAGTGGAACAAAATGGCTGCCACAAAGAATGCAGGAAGAGTCCCCTTTAAATAGCGCCCCCCGCACCCCACAGCGACTGGGAACCGTTCCACTCAACCAGTCGCTGGGGGCGCCAGGCGCACAGAAGGGGGGCGCCACTGAAGTTCCGGTTCGGGTTGCACCATCAAGTGACGTCAGGATCTGCGCGCGCAGCTGAGCGGGCGCTGCGGCGAAATCTTGACTGAAGTTCGCGAGAGGCGCAGATCGCGCCGCGCCCGGGCGCTAGCCGCTTCGCGCCCCACTTCTCCTCCTAAGGCGCTAGCAGCTGGCGCTAACGACTGAATTTCTAGGCCTAAGAGTCATAGATTTATACAGCACAGAAAGAGGCCCTTCAGCCCATCGTGTCCGTGCCAGCCATCAAGCCCTGTCTATTTTAATCCCATTTTCCAACTCTTAGTTCGTAGCCTTGTATGCTATGGCGTTTCAAGTGCTCATCTAAATGCTTCTTGAATGTTGTGAGGGTTCCTGCCTCTACCACCCTTTCAGGCAGTGAGTTCCAGATTCCAACCACCCTCTGGGTGAGAGAGGTTTTTGCTCAAATCCCCTCTAAACTTCCTGCCCCTTACCTTGAAACTATGCCCCCTGGTTATTGACCCCTCTACTAAGGGGAAAAGTTCCTTTCTATCTACCCTATCTATGCCCCTCATAATTTTGTACACCTCAATCAGGTCCCCCCTCAGCCTTCTCTGCTCCAAGGAAAACAACCCCAGCCTGTCCAGTCTCTCTTCATAGCTGAAACGCTCCAGCCCAGGTAGCATCCTGGTAAATCTCCTCTGCACCCACTCCAATGCAATCACATCCTTCCTATAGTGTGGCGACCAGAACTGCGCACACTATTCCAGCTGTGGTCTAACTAGCATTTTGTACAGCTCCATCATAACCTCCCTGCTCTTGCCTTCATTAGCCGAGGCATAGAATATAAGTATCCCATATGCCTTTTTAACCACCTTTTCTACCTGTCCTGCTGCCTTCAGGGATCTATGTACATGCACACCAAGGTCCCTCTGATCCTCTGTCCTTCCTAGGGTCCTACCATTCATTGTGTATTCCCTTGCCTTGTTAGTCCTCCCAAAATGCATCACCTCACACTTTTCAGGGTTAAATTCCATTTGCCACTGTTCTGCCCATCTAGCCAACCCATCTATATCGTCCTGTAGCCTGAGGCTTCCCTCCTCGCTATTTACCACTCCACCAATTTTCGTGTCATCTGCAAACTTAGTGATCATACCTCCTACATTCATATCTAAATCATTTAATGTACACAACAAAGGACCCACAACCGATCCCTGCGGTACTCCACTGGACACAGGCTTCCAGTCACAAAAACAAACTTCGACCATCACCCTCTGCCTCCTGCCACTAAGCCAATTTTGGATCCAATGTGCCAAATTGCCCTGGATCCCATGGGCTCTTACCTTTTTGACCAGTCCCCCACGCGGGGCTTTGTCAAAAGCATTACTGAAGTCCATGTAGACTACATCAACTGCACTACCCTCATCCACAGTCACCCCCTCGAAAAATTCAATCATATTCGTTAGACATGATCTCCCCCTGACAAAGCTTTGCTGACTATCCTTGATTAATCCTTGCCTCTCCAAGCGGAGACTAATTCTGTCCCTCAGAATTTTTTCCAATTATTTCCCTACCACTGAAAGTCTCATTGGCCTGTAATTCCCTGGTTTATCCCTACTACCCTTCTTGAATAATGGTACTACATTAGCTATCCTCCAGTCCTCTGGCACCTCCCCTGGGGCCAGAGAGGTTCTGAAAATTTGTGTCAGAGCCCCTGCAATCTCCTCCCTTGCCTCACGCAGCAGCCTGGGATACATCTCGTCTGGGCCTGAGGATTTATCCACTTCTAAGCCTGCTAAAACTGCTAGTACCTCCTCCCCCTCAATACTAATTTGTTCAAGTATATCACAATCCTCCTGCCTGATTTCTATGCCTACATTGTCCTTCTCCAAAGTGAACACAGATGCAAAATATTCATTTAAAACCTCACCCACATCTTCCGGCTCTACACACAGATTGCCACTTTGGTCCCTAATGGGCCCTACTCTTTCCCTGGTTATCCTCTTGCCCTTAATATACTTATAAAACACCTTGGGATTTTCCTTTATTTTGCCTGCCAGTGTTTTTTCATGCCCCCTCTTCGCTCTCCTAATTTCTTTTTTAAGTACCCCCCTGCACTTTCTATACTCCTCTAGGGCTTCCACTGTTTTTAGTCCTTTGTATCTGGCAAAAGCCTCCCCTCTTTTTCCTAATCCATTCTTGTATGTCCCTTGACATCCAGCGTTCCCTGGGCATGTTGGTCCCACCCTTGACCTTTATGGGAATATGTTGGCGTTGTCCTCTCTCTATTTCCTTTCTGAAAGACTCCCACTGTTCTGATGTGGATTTTCCTACAAGTAGCTTATCGCAATCCACTTTGGCCAGATCCTACCTTATCATATTAAAATCGGCCTTCCCCCAATTTAGAACCTTTATTTCCGGTCCATCTTTGTCCTTTTCCATGACTACCTTAAATTTCACCAAATTATGGTCACTGTCACCAAAATGCTCTCCTACTGACACTTCTACCACTTGCCTGGCTACATTCCCTAGAATTAGGTCCAGTACCGCCCCCTCTCTTGTAGGACTTTCTACATGCTGGCTCAAAAAGCTCTCCTGGATGCACTTTAAGAATTCTACACCCTCTGAGCCTTTCACACTCTGACTATCCCAGTTAATATTGGGGAAGTTGAAATCCCCTGCTATTATTACTCCATTATTTCTACACTTCTCTGAGATTTGCCGACATATCTGTTCCTCTATCTCCCCCTGACTGTTTGGGGGCCTATAGTACACTCCCAGCAAAGTGCTTGCCCCCTTTTCGTTTTTAAGTTTTACCCAAATGGCCTCATTAGAGGAACCTGCTAAGATATCTTCCTACAGCAGTAATTGACTCCTTGATTAATATTGCGACACCCCCTCCTCTTTTACACCCCCCTCTGTCTCGCCTGAAGATTCTATACCCCGGAATGTTGAGCTGCCAGTCCTGCCCCTCCTTCAACCATGTCTCTGTGATAGCAACAATATCATACTCCCATGCGTTCATCAACACCTTCAATTCGTCTGCCTTATTCGCAAGACTCCTTGCATTAAAATAAATGCAATCCAGCCTTGCCATACTCCCTTGTGCCATTAGATATTTGCTCTGCCTTCCAGGCTGACTTGTTTTTTCCTCTATATTTGGTTGTGCATCACCCTCGACTATAGCTCCACTCCGTATCCCATCCCCCTGCCAAGTTAGTTTAAACATTCCCCTCCAAACAGTACTAGCAAACCTCCCCGCAAGGAGGTTGGTCCTGTTCCGGTTCAGGTGTGTAATGAAATCTGTTTGTCTTGGTCCTGTATTCGTTTTGCACTCATGTATATTACCCTCCCCCACTGTGTATAGTTTCACTTCCTCTTGCCCGACTAACCTGGGAGGTTCCAGGTCTTGGCTCTTGGCTCCGCCCCTGACTTCTCTTACATAAAGATCCCAGGATCTGTATGACTCATTCCTGTGAACCAGTCGGCGTGTTGAGATGTTAGCTCTGATCTTAGTGATTAAAAGCCAACTTGTTTAAGTCTATAACTTCTAGTTTTGTGGTTATTGAAGGCCCATCAATTTTAATCACTAAAGAATACTAGGATGGATCGACTCCTAAAACCAGAGCGTCTGGACTTGGATCCACATTCTGCTGAAGCATCAAATCAATTTGGACACTGGCTCAAATGCTTCGAACTCTTCGCGGGGGCCTCATCCGCTAGCGAGGTAGATGAACTGAGTCTACTGACTACTCGCGTAAGTCATCGGATTTATTCGTTCATCCGGGACGCCACCTCTTACACGGAGGCCATCACTATCCTGAAGGCCCAATACCAGAGGCCGGTAAACGAAGTGTACGCCAGACATCTGCTGGCTACACGCAGGCAGCAACCAGAGGAATCAATGGACGATTTCTTACAGGGCCTAAAGGACCTGGTCCGGGACTGTAACTGCAAGGCCGTGATGGCCAACGCGTACTCTGATGAATTGGTCCCCGATTCCTTCATCACGGGCCTCAAATCGAATTATATCCGGCAGAGACTGCTGGAGAAGGAGGTCCTGGACTTAAAAAAGGCAGTGGCCACTGCGCGATCGCTGGACGTGGCCCAGAGAAACTCTGACTCTTATTCTTCCGGCCATGCGGCCCTCACCGCCTCGTGCGCGCCGAGGGGGCCGCCATCTTGGAATCAGCCATCTTCCCCATCCAGGTCTCAGACCAGCTCTACGCCGCCAGAGTCCCCACACAGAAGTTCACCCAGGAGTCCTACTACAGCAGCAATGTCTCGAGGCCCGAAATGCTACTTCTGCGGCCAGGCCAAGCACCCCAGACAACGATGCCCAGCGAAGGACGCTACATGCTCCAAATGTAAGAAAAAGGGGCATTTTAGCAAAGTCTGCAGGGGGAATCCGATTTCCAACTCCGTCACCGCCTTGTGCGTGCTGTGCGGGCCGCCATCTTGGGATCCGCCATCTTTTCCCGACTCAACGGCCGCCCAGGGCCCAACAGTGGCTTCGATCACGGTGAATCAATCCAGGCCACACCCGTTGACAAAATCCATGATGGACATACAGGTAAACGGGAATTTAACGAAATGTTTAATTGACTGTGGGAGTACCGAGAGTTTTACCCACCCTAGCCTGGTACGGCGGCACTCATTAACGGTAACCCCTACACGGAGCAGAATTGCTATGGCTGCTAAGCCCCACACTTCGGACATTTTGGGCTACTGTGTGGTAACACTGACTGTAAAAGGCACGGACTAGAAGGATTTTAAACTCCTCGTGATGCCAGAACTCTGTGTTAATGTAATCTTGGGCCTGGACTTCCAGTGCCACCACGAAAGTGTCACGCTAGCATATGGCGGGTCCCAGCCGCCACTCACAGTCTGTGGCCTATCAACCTTAAAAATCAGCCCGCCCTCTTTATTCGCTAATCTCGCTCCGAACTGTAGGCCCATAGCGACCAAAAGTAGACGGTACAGTCTGGAAGACAGACACACTTTATCAAGGCGGAAGTGGACAGACTCCTGCGGGAAGGCATTATTGAATGCAGTACCAGCCCGTGGCGTGCCCAAGTAGTCATAGTTAAAAATAGCGAAAAGAAACGGATGGTAATTGACTACAGCCAGACTGTTAATATTTATACCCAGCTGGACGCCTACCCTTTACCCCGCATATCAGAAATGGTCAACCAGATTGCGCAATACCGAGTCTTCTCGACTATCGACCTCAAATCCGCGTATCACCAGCTCCCCATTAGAACGGAGGACCGCCTTCGAGGCGAACGGGCGCCTCTACCATTTTCTCAGAGTGCCCTTCGGAGTAACAAATGGGGTCTCGGTCTTCCAACGTGAGATGGACCACATGGTTGACGAGAATAAACTACAAGCTACCTGCCCCTATCTGGACAATGTCACTATCTGCGGGCACAACCAGCAAGACCACGATCTAAATCTTGCGAGATTTTTTAAAACTGCCCTAAAGCTGAATCTAACCTACAACGAAGACAAATGTGTCTTCAACACAACCCGTCCCTGTATCCTCGGCTCTGTGGTGGAAGATGGGGTAATTGGACCGGACCCTGACCGATTATGCCCCCTAAAGGAACTGCCCCTGCCACACAATCCCAAAGCTTTAAAAAGGTGCCTGGGATTTTTTTCGTATTATGCCCAATGGGTGCCCAATTACTCTGATAAGGCCTGACCCCTCATTAAATCGACGTCCTTCCCACTATCAGCTGAAGCTCGGGAGGCTTTCACCAGTATTAAACAGGACATTGAAAGGGCTGCAGTGTGTGCAGTGGACGAATGCATTCCCTTTCAAGTCGAAAGCGATGCGTCAGACTTTGCCTTAGCTGCGACCCTCAATCAGGCTGGGAGACCTGTGGCCTTCTTCTCCCGAACCCTTCAGGGACCTGAAATCAGGCACTCTTCTGTCGAGAAGGAGGCACAGGCTATAGTGGAGGCAGTGCGGCACTGGAGACACTACCTAGCCGGCAAATGTTTCACCCTGCTCACCGACCAGCGATTGGTGGCTTTCATGTTTAATAACAAACAAAGGGGGAAAATCAAGAATGACAAAATACTCAGGTGGAGGATCGAACTATCCACGTTCGACTATGATATTATGTACAGGCCGGGAGCCCTTAATGAACCCCCAGACGCCCTATTGCGGGGAATGTGTGCCAGCATTCATACGGACAAATTACAGGGTCTCCACAACGACCTCTGTCACCCAGGGGTCACCCGACTATACCATTTTATAAAGTCCCGCAATCTGCCCCACTCCATCGAGGAGGTCAGGGCAATGACCAGAGCCTGCCGCATCTGTGCAGAATGCAAGCCTCGTTTCTACAGGCCTGACCGTGCGCACCTGATCAAAGCCACACGGCCATTCGAGTGCCTAAGTCTGGACTTCAAGGGACCCCTTCACTCTGCCGACCGTAACGTATACTTCCTCAATATCATCGATGAATATTCCCGCTTCCCTTTCGCCATTCCCTGCCCAGACATGACCAGTGCCACGGTCATCAAGTGTCTCTGTAATCTATTCTGCATGTTTGGCATGCCGAACTACATACACAGCGATAGGGGGACGTCATTCATGAGTGATCAGCTGCGCCAGTTCTTGCTCTCGAAGGGGATAGCCACTAGCAGAACCACTAGCTACAACCCCCGGGGTAATGGGCAAGTGGAAAGGGAGAATGCTACTGTTTGGAAGGCTGTCACGTTAGCCTTAAAGTCAAAAGGCCTTCCGACCTCCCGCTGGCAGGAAGTCCTCCCAGACGTGCTCCACTCCATAAGGTCTCTGTTATGTACTGCCACTAACGCTACCCCTCACGAAAAGATGTTCGTTTTCCCCCGGAAATCCACCTCGGGTATATCTCTACCCGCGTGGCTGACGTCTCCGGGGACAGTACTATTGCGGAAACACGCGAGAGGCCATAAAACGGACCCCCTTGTGGAAAAGGTACAGCTCCTCCATGCAAACCCTCAGTACGCCTATATCGAATACTCTGACGGGCGAGAGGACACTGTTTCCATAAAAGACCTCGCTCCCTCGGGGAGCGGAGAGAACGATGGGAGACTACCCGATGAAGACCTACACTACAAAGAGACAGGACGCCCAGAGGTATCAATACCCAACTTTAACCTGGAGGACACTGCAGATAACCTGGAAGACACTGCGGAGGCCCGGACAGCGGAGGAACCAGAATCCACTCCCCTAGAGGCACCCCAACCGGCTTTGCGCCGATCACTGAGAACTGCAAAACCTCCTGACAGACTCACTTATACCAACTTTTAAGAAACATCACCCCGATGGACTAAATCTATAGAAGGGGTGAATGTAATGAAATCTGTTTGTCTTGATCCTGTATTCATTTTGCACTCATGTATATTACCCTCCCCCACTGTGTATAGTTTCACTTCCTCTTTCCCGACTAACCTGGGAGGTTCCAGGTCTTGGCTCTTGGCTCCGCCCCTGACTTCTCTTACATAAAGATCCCAGGATCTGTATGACTCATTCCTGTGAACCAGTCGGCGTGTTGAGATGTTAGCTCTGATCTTAGTGATTAAAAGCCAACTTGTTTAAGTCTATAACTTCTAGTTTTGTGGTTATTGAAGGCCCATCAAGGTGCAACCCGTCCGACTTGTACAGGTCCCACCTTCCCCAGAAGCAGACCCAGTGATCCAGGAAACTATAGTCCTCCCTCCTGCAGCAACTCTTTAGCCACGCATTCATCTGCTCTATCCTCCTATTCCTATACTCACTAGCACGTGGCACCAGGAGTAATCCAGAGATTACAACCTTTTGAGGTCCTGCTTTTTAATCTGCTACCTAGCTCCCTAAATTCTTGTTGCAGGACCTCATCCCTTTTTCTACCTATGTCGTTGGTACCAATGTGAACCACGACCTCTGACTGTTCGCCCTCCCCCTTCAGAATGCCCTGCAGCCGTTCAGTGACATCCTTGACCCTGGCACCAGGGAGGGAACATACCATCCTGGAGTCACGTCTACGGCCACAGAAACGTCTATCTGTTCCCCTTACGATAGAATCCCTTATCACTATTGCTCTCCCACTCTTTTTCCTCCCCTGTGCAGCTGAGCCACTTGTAGTGCCACGGACTTGGCTCTTGCTGCATTCCCCTGAGAAACCATCTCTCCCAGCAGTATCCAAAACGGAAAATCTGTTGGAGAGGAAGATGGACCCAGGGGACTCCTGCACTACCTTCCTAGTTCTTTTACTCTGTCTGGCAGTCACCCATTCCCTGTCTGCCTGTGCACTCTTTACCTGCGGTATGACCACCTCGTTAAATGTGCTATCCATGAAGATCTCAGCTTCGCGGATGCTCCACAGTGACTCCAGCCGTAGCTCCAGCTCCGAAACGCGGATTTCGAGTAGCTGCAGCTGGAGACACTTCCTGCACATGTGTTCGCCCTGGACACCGAAAGTGTCCCTGACTTCCCACATAGCACAGCAGGAGCACTCCACGCTGCCGACCTGCCCTGCCATGTCCTAACCTTAACTTACTCTCTAAGTTAAAGAATATTAAATACACTAGGGACCTTACTTCACTTTAAACACTACTTACTCTAAACTAGAGACCTTACTTTTACTTCAGCGACTGGACTGTAGAAATACTCACCAGGTCCTACTTACCAATCAGCTCCTTCCCTGGTTGTGACGTCACTTTAGTGGTTTCGCAGTTGTTGTTTGACTGCTCCCGCTCTTGGACTCTTTCCCAACTCGCAGCACTCCTCTGCAGCACTCCTTTATGGCCGCTCCGCCTTCTCTCGGGTCCCGCTGCCGCGCCCACACAGATCCGCCTCGTCGTCCTTAATCTGAAGATTTTGAAGAAGATTAAATTAATGACATCCAGCTGGATTGAAATCCTGTCTTCACAGTTGAAAGCGTAGTTAGCTGTGTAACTTGTAGGATTTGTTAAATTTTTGGAAAAACAAATAGTCATTTTAACTTGAGGCAGAAAAAAATGAGAGCACAACAGTGATAGGTCATATATTGTAGGTATAATTAGGACATATGCGCATTAATAACAAGTGTCTGTTTTCTGCCTACATTTATCGGCATTGAAGTGTATGTTATGTGTATCTTTTACGGCATCTCTATTTTCCAGTCTCGTACCCACCCTCAGAGCCATATGTTTACAGGCAGAGTACAAAGTGCAGAATGGCAAGAGTAGAGTTCATATGAATTAAAACTTTTGATTATCATTCAGACTAGAGCTCCAAACCTGAAGTTTGACTTGAAAGGTGAAATTTAAGTGATCACTGAGGTGACACCGTAAAAAAACAGCAGTGGGAAAGAGTCTGACAGTTCATGTAAACCTACCTATCTGTGGTTGGTTACTTGAAATATTAACTTGAATTTGTTACAGTAGGGAAAAAATGGGGATCCTCGATGTTGTGGAGCTACACTTGTGCTGAATGCTATGGTCATATTTTACTCTCCGTACAACAGATGATATATTCCTGACTATGTTAGGAAGATTGTGGGATTGCAAATACCTTAGTGTATGTAATCATCATCAAGTGAAGTAAAAACAAAAAATGCTGGAAAGACATCAGGCCAGTGATTATCTGTGAAGAGAAAAGATGAGTTATTGTTTCAGATATACACTCATCACCAGAACTGAAGACTAAAAGTTAAGCAAGCATTTTCTTAATTTAAAAAGAGAAAAAAGTGAGTGGAGGACAAAGAACACTACTGGAATCATAGAGGGAGTTAATGCATTGAATGACCTGCAGATTACATAATAGAAAACTGTTCGATGTTTTGAAGATTGTCAGAGAATCTATGCAAATATATTAAAAGAAGAAAGGAACGTGGAGATAGTTGTGCTGAAAAGACTTGGGAGAGACCCACACTAACAAAAGGTGGGAAAATTGGAAAGAAAGAAGAAAGAAAGACTTGCATTTATATAGTGCCTTTCATGACTGTCTGACGTCTCAAAACACTTTACAGCCAATGAAAGAGAAAGCTAAAAAGACCTGCAAATGCAGGAAGTCTGAAATGAGAACAGAAACATAGAAACATAGAAGATAGGAGCAAGAGTAGGCTATTCGGCCCCTCGAGCCTGCTCCGCCATTCAATGCGATCATGGCTGATCATCCAAATTCAGTACCCTGTCCCTGCTTTCTCCCCATATCCCTTGATCCCCTTAGCCTTAAGAAATATATCTAACTCCTTGAATATATTTCATGAATTGGCCTCAACTGTCTTCTGTGGTGGAGAATTCCACAGGTTCACCACTCTGGGTGAAGAAATTCCTCCTCATCTCAGTCCTAAATGGCTTACCCCTTATCCTTAGACTGTGACCCCTGGGTCTGGACTCCCCCGCCATTGGGAACAGCCTCCCTGCATCTAGTCTGTCTAGTCCTGTTAGAATTTTATAAGTTTCAATGATATCCCCTCTCATTCTTCTAAACTCTAACGAATATAAGCCTAATTGACCCAATCTCTCTTGATATGTCATTCCTGCCATCCCAGGTATCAGTCTGGTGAATCTTCGCTGCACTCCCTCCATGGCAAGAACATCCTTCCTCAGATAAGGCGACCAAAACTGCACACAATACTCAGGGTGTGGTCTCACCAAGGCCCTGTACAACTGTAACAAGACATCCTTGCTCCTGTACTTGAATCCTCTTGCTATGAAGGCCAGCATACAATTTGCCTTCTTAACCACCTGCTGCACCTGCATGCTTACCTTCAGTGACTGGTGCACAAGGACACCCAGGTCTCGTTGCACTTCCCCTTTTCCCAATCTATTGCCATTTAGATAATCTGCCTTCCTGTTTTTGCCACCAAAGTGGATAACCTCGCATTTATCCACATTATACTGCATCTGCCATGCATCTGCCCAATCGCCCAACCTGTCCAAATCGTACTGGAGTTTCTCTGCATCCTCCTCACAGCACACACGCCCACCCAGCTTTGTCTCGTCTGCAAACTTGGAGATATTACATCTAGTTCCCTTGTCTAGATCATTAATATATATTGTGAATAACTGGGGTCCTAGCACCGATCCCTGCGGTACCCCACTAGTCACTGCCTTCCACTCAGAAAAAGACCCGTTTATTCCAACTCTTTGCTTCCTGTCTGCCAACCAGTTTTCTATCCAAGTCAGTACCTTACCCCCAATCCCATGTGCTTTAACTTTGCACGCTAGTCTCTTATGGGGGACCTTATCGAAAGCCTTCTGAAAGTCCAAATACACCACATCCACTGGTTCTCCCTTATCTATTCTACCAGTTACAACCTCAAAAAATTCCAGTACATTAGTCGAGCATGATTTACCTATTGTAAATCCATGTTGACTTTGTCCGATCCTGTCACTGTTTTCCAAGTGCTCTGCTATTACATCTTTTATAATGGACTCTACATTTTCCTCAGTACCAATGTCAGGCTGATATTCCCTGTTTTTTCTCTGTCACCTTTTTTAAATAGTGGGGTTACATTAGCTACCCTCCAATCCATGGGAACTGTTCCAGAGTCTATAGAATTTTGGAAGATGACCAGCAATGCATCTACTATTTCTAGGGCCACTTCCTTAAGTACCCTAGGATGTAGATTATCAGGCCCTGGGGATTTATCGGCCTTCAATCCCGTCAATTTACCTAACACCATTTCCCTACAAATACTCATTTCATTCAATTCCTCTCTCTCATTAGACCCTATGTTCTCCGACATCTCTGGGAGGTTATTTGTGTCCTCCTTTGTGAAGACAGAACCAAAGTATGTATTTAATTGGTCTGCCATTTCTTTGTTCCCCATTATAAATTCCCCTGATTCTGATTGCAAGGGACCTACGCTTGACTTCACCAATCTTTTTCTCTTCACATATCTATAGAAGCTTTTATTGGCAGCTTTTATGTTCCCTGAAAGCTTACTCTCATACTCTATTTTCCCCCTCTTAATTAATCCCTTTGTCCTCCTTTGCTGAATCCTAAACTGCTCCCAACTCTCAGGTTTGCTGCTTTTTCTGGCCAATTTATATGTCCTCTCCTTGGATCTTATGCTATCCCTAATTTCCCTTGTTAGCCAATGTTGAGTCACCTTTTCTGTTTTATTTTTATGCCAAACAGGAATGAACAAATTCTGTACTTCATCCATGCGATCTCTAAATGTTTGCCATTACCCATCCACCGTCAACCCTTTAAGTAACATTCCTCAATCCATCCTAGCCAACTCGCGCCTCATACCATCGTAGTTTCCTTTATTTAAATTCAGTACCCAAGTCTCTGAATCAACTACTTCACTCTCCATCTTAATGAAGAATTCTATCATATTATGATCGCTCCTCCCCAAGGGGCCTCGCACAACAAGATTGCGAATTAATCCTTTATCATTACATAATACCCAGTCTAAGATGGCCTGATCTCTAGTTGGGTCCTTGACATATTGGTCCAGGAAACCATCCCGTATACACTCTAGGAATTCCTCTTCCACAGTATTATTACTAATTTGGTTAGACCAATCTATATGTAGATTAAAGTCACCCATGATAACTGCTGTGCCCTTATTGCATGCATCTTTAATTTACCGTTTAATGCCATCCCCAACCTCAGCATTACTGTTTGGGGGTCTGTATACAACTCCAACTAACATTTTCTGCCCCTTGGTATTTCTCAGCTCTACCCATACAGATTCCACTTCATCAGAGCTAATATCCTTCCTTACTATTGTGTTAATCTCTTTAACCAGCAATGCTACCCCACCGCCTTTTCCTTTTTGCCTGTTCTTCCTGAATATTGAATACCCCTGGATGTTTAATTCCCAGCCTTGGTCATCCTGGAGCCATGTCTCCATAGTCCCAATTACACCATATCCGTTTACATCTATTTGCACAGCTAATTCATCCACCTTATTACGAATGCTCCGCGCATTAATACACAAAGCCTTCAGGCTTGTTTTTTTAACACTTGGACCTTTTAGAATTATTGTTTACTGTGGCCATGTTTGATTTACACCCTTGATTTCTCTGCCTTCCAGTTTTGCTTTTCTGCTTCCTGTCTTTTGCTTCTATCCTTGCTTCCCTTTCCTCTGTCTCCCTGCACAGGTTCCCAACCCCCTGCCATTTTAGGTTAAACCCTCCCCAACTGCACGAGCAAACACTCCCCCAGGACATCGGTCCCGGTCCAATCCAGGTGCAAACCGTCCAGTTTGTACTGGTCCCACCTCCCCCAGAACCGGTTCCAATGTCCCAGGAATTTGAATCCCTCTCGGCACCATTCTTCTAGCCACATATTCATCTGAAATATCCTTCTATTTCTACTGAGTAGCAAGTGGCACTGGTAGCAATCCTGAGATTACTACCTTTTGAGGTCCTATTTTTTAAATTTACCTCCTAACTACCTATATTCAGCTTTTAGGACCTCATCCCATTTTTTACCTATATCATTGGTACCTACATGCACCACGACAACTGGCTGTTCACTGTCCCCCTCCAGAATGCCCTGCAGCCGCTCCGAGATACTCTTGACCCTTGCACCAGGCCATCCTGGAGTCTCGTTTGCGGCCGCAGAAACGCCTATCTATTCCCCTTACAATAGAATCCCTTATCACTATAGCTCTCCCACACTTTTTCCTCCCATCCTGTGCAGCAGAACCACCCATGGTGCCTGGAAGTTGGTTGCTGCTGCCTTCCGCCATCCTCCCGAACAATCTCCAAAGCGGTATATCTGTTTGAGAGGGGGATGGCCACAGGGGACCTCTGCACTACCTGCCTGCGCCTACTACTCTGCCTGGCGGTCACCCATTCCCTTCCTACCTGTGCCCCCTTTACCTGCGGTGTGACCAACTGATTAAACGTGATATGCACGACGTCCTCAGCATCGCGAATGCTCCAGTATGTATCCATTCGCAGCTCCAGCGCCGCAATGCGGTCTGCCAGTAGCTGCAGCTGGATATATTTCCCACATGCATGGTCATCAGGGACACAGGAAGTGTCCCTGATTTCCCACATAGTGCAGGAAAAGCATGCCACTGGTCCGAGCTTTGCTGCCATGACTTACCCTGTAATTAATTTAAATTAAACCAATACCACCAATTATACTACAATTAAATGATATACTCAAGGGCCCTTGTTTCCTAGCACTCCCCGCTACACAACAGAGACCTTCGAAACTATAACCACAAAATTGAGACCTTCTAAACATTATAAACTATGAACCTTAACTGTCAAACTATCTTCTATCTATCTTCTATAAGGAATCGATCTGTCTGTCTATCTGTCTGTCCTCGGGTGTGCGTCTGTCCGGCTATGCGCTCGAAAGTTACAGAGCGTACCTACGCGTGCGTTACGTCGAAAGAAAGCTCACCGTTCCAAAACGATGGTAAGCGTATTTACGTTTCGGCCGGACAAAAATCACGCCCGCGGTATCCGAAAAACCTTCAATATTCCGCTCATTAGCATCTCATTATCCGCTCATTAGCGATAGTGACCTCGAGGTCGACCAATCGTACGCCGGGTTGCTGGCGCGTGCGGCCGGGCCCTCCTACGGTTGAGTGACGGGACGATTGACCAATCCTACGCTTTGGTGACCTGACGGTCGACCAATCGGTGCGTGTGTGGGCGGGCCTTATCGTTCTGAACCGAGGTGAGTCGCCGCCATCTTGATTCCAAACTTTTCCTTTCTTTTTCCTGCTTTCTGCGTCTTTAAAAAAAAGCGTTGCTTTTAAAAAACACAGTTTTTAAAAAAAAAGTTAATTACTTTCTAAATCTTTTATCTAATCTCATTAATTTTCCTACCTTTCCCTGTTTTTCCAGGTAGGCCTCGAAGCCTCGGCCTCGACTCCGCACTCACGCCCGAGCTAGGCACCTCCCGGCCCCAGTTAACAAGCGGCCCCCGATCGCCGCCATCTTAGTAAAGGCTGGTGCGGCGGTGGCGTCACGGAGCTCCACGGAGCAGGAGCGCGGCGGCGTCTAACTCTTTTCCCCCCCGCCCCCCCCCCAGTCTGTCTCTCTCTCTCTTCTCCGTGCCTCCTGAATGCACGGGGGAAGAGGCCCAGGGCACCGTGGCCGCTTTCGGAGACTTCAATTCCGTGACAGGTGAGGAGGGTCTTTCTTCACGCAATCGGCCGCTCAGGCACAGGCCCGGAGAGGAGGGTTACCAAGGCAACCGGGGCTCGGGCCGGGGGCGGGGCTCCAGAGATCGGGCCTCCGGCGATCGCGGGGGGGGGCGGGCGAGCCTCGGGAGATCGCGGGGGGCGGGCGAGCCTCAGGAGATCCCGGGGGAGCGAGCCTCGGGAGATCGCGGGAGGGGAGCCTCGGGAGATCACTGGGGGCGAGCCTCGGGAGAGCGCGGGGGGGGGGCAAGCCTCGGGAGATCGCGGGGGGGTCGAGCCTCGGGAGATCGCGGGGGGGGGCGAGCCTCGGTGGGGGGGAGCCTCGGGAGATCGGGGGCGAGCCTCGGGAGATGGGGGGGCGGGGCTCGGGAGATCGGTGCGGTGTGGGGCGCCTCGGGAGATCGGGGCGGGGGGGGAGCCTCGGGAGATTGGGGGGGGCTCGGGGACTCTTCACTCCCCTTTCTCCCCCCTCCCCTTTCCCCCCTCCCCTTTCCCCCCTCCCCTTTCCCCCCTCCCCTTTCCCCCCTCCCCTTTCCCCCCTCCCCTTTCCCCCCTCCCCTTTCCCCCCTCCCCTTTCCCCCCTCCCCTTTCCCCCCTCCCCTTTCCTCCCTCCCCTTTCCCCCCCTCCCCTTACCCCCCTCCCCCAGTCGCTCGCGCTCTCTTTTTCCCCCCCAGTCGCTCGCGCTCTCTTTTTCCCCCCCAGTCGCTCGCGCTCTCTTTTTTCCCCCCCCAGTCGCTCGCGCTCTCTTTTTCCCCCCCCCCAGTCGCTCGCGCTCTCTTTTTTCCCCCCCAGTCGCTCGCGCTCTCTTTTTTCCCCCCCAGTCGCTCGCGCTCTCTTTTTTCCCCCCCAGTCGCTCGCGCTCTCTTTTTTCCCCCCCAGTCGCTCGCGCGCTCTTTTTTCCCCCCCAGTCGCTCGCGCGCTCTTTTTTCCCCCCCAGTCGCTCGCGCTCTCTTTTTTCCCCCCCAGTCGCTCGCGCTCTCTTTTTTCCCCCCCAGTCGCTCGCGCTCTCTTTTTTCCCCCCCAGTCGCTCGCGCTCTCTTTTTTCCCCCCCAGTCGCTCGCGCTCTCTTTTTTCCCCCCCCAGTCGCTCGCGCTCTCTTTTTTCCCCCCCAGTCGCTCGCGCTCTCTTTTTTCCCCCCCAGTCGCTCGCGCTCTCTTTTTTTCCCCCCCAGTCGCTCGCGCTCTCTTTTTTCCCCCCCAGTCGCTCGCGCTCTCTTTTTTCCCCACCCAGTCGCTCGCGCTCTCTTTTTTCCCCCCCCAGTCGCTCGCGCTCTCTTTTTTCCCCCCCAGTCGCTCGCGCTCTCTTTTTTCCCCCCCAGTCGCTCGCGCTCTCTTTTTTCCCCCCCAGTCGCTCGCGCTCTCTTTTTTTCCCCCCCAGTCGCTCGCGCTCTCTTTTTCCCCCCCCAGTCGCTCGCGCTCTCTTTTTTCCCCCAAGTCGCTCGCGCTCTCTTTTTTCCCCCCCAGTCGCTCGCGCTCTCTTTTTTCCCCCCCAGTCGCTCGCGCTCTTTTTTCCCCCCCAGTCGCTCGCGCTCTTTTTTCCCCCCCAGTCGCTCGCGCTCTCTTTTCCCCCCCAGTCGCTCGCGCTCTCTTTTTCCCCCCCCCAGTCGCTCGCGCGCTCTTTTTTTTCCCCCCCCCAGTCGCTCGCGCTCTCTCTTTCCCCCCCAGTCGCCCGCGCTCTCTCTTTCCCCCCCAGTCGCTCGCGCTCTCTCTTTCCCCCCCAGTCGCTCGCGCTCTCTCTCTCCCAACAACAACATGCCCTCGAAAAAGCCTCGGCACCGCCGGGCACTGCAGCTAGTATATAATAAAGCGGTTCTTCTGTCTGTTATTCCGTCTGTCTGTCCGGCTATACACTCTCAGGTTATAGAGCGTACCTACACGTGTGTTACATCAAAAGAAAGTTTACGATTCCAGAACGGTCGTAAGCGTATTTACGTTTCGGTGAGACAAAAATTGTGCCCGCGGTATCCAAAAAACGTTCAAAATTCCACTTATTATCTGCTCATTAGCATTGAGTGACGTCGAGGTCGACCAATCGTACGGTCGACCAATCGCTGCGTGGCGGGGGCGGGTTTCTGGCGCGTGCGGGCGGGCCCTCCTCGAGTCGCGTGACGGGACGATTGACCAATCCTACGCTTCGGTGACCTGACGGTGTGGGCGGGCCTTATCATTCTGAACCGAGGTGAGTCGCCACCATCTTGATTCCAAACTTTTCATTTCTTTTTCCCGCTTTCTGCATCTTTAAAAATAAAAAGTTGCTTTTAAAACACATAGTGTTTTTTAAAAAAGTTAATTACTTTCTAAATCTTTTATCTAATCTCATTAATTTTCCTACCTTTCCCCGTTTTTGCAGGTAGGCCTCGAAGCCTGGACGTCTGTTGCCGGCCATGCTGGACCCTAGGCAATTGTTTTGTGGCAAGCTCCTCCCACCCCTCACCCCACCCCCCCACTTCGGTCTCCCTCGTTCCCCCCCCCCTCTCCTCGGTTCCCCCCGTCTCGTCGCTCCCGCGTCCACTGACTCAGGCGGGAGCACGGGGTCTCCTGGGCGGTTGCGCCCGCCTCTCTTCCCCGCTCGGCGGTCTTCAAGCCAGCTCGCTTGAAGCCAACTCGGGAGGGCGGGGCCATGTCAGTGCGTGGGGCGGCATGGAGCTCCGCGGAGCCATCGCCGGCTCGGGCGGGGGGGCGAGGCTTTCGGGAGAGCGGGGCGCGGGCTCGGATGGGGGGGACGGGTTAACCCGGCTCTGGGGATCGGGAGGGGAGGAGGGTTACCCCGGCAACTGGGCCCGGCCATCTTTCATCCTGGCAGCAGTTCAATGTAGCGAAACAACAGCGCCATATTTGATCCTGGTGGCACAACAATTTTCCTCGTGGCGCCATCTTTGATCATGGCGGAGCTTCAATGTGGGCCCGAACAGCGCCATCTTTAGTCTGGGTTGCCCGGTTTCTTCCTCCTTCCCTCACTGTCTCCTTCCCCCTCTCCTTCCCCCTCGCCCCTCCTCCTCCCTTGCCCCCCCTCCTCCTCCCCTCCCTCCTCCCCTCTCTCCCTCTCCCCCCTCTCTCCCTCTCCCCCTCTCCCCCTCTCCCTCTCCCCCCCCTCCCTCTCCCCCCCCTCCCTCTCCCCCCCCTCCCTCTCCCCCCTCTCCCCCTCTCCCTCTCCCCCCTCTCCCTCTCGCCCCCTCTCCCTCTCGCCCCCTCTCCCTCTCGCCCCCTCTCCCTCTCGCCCCCTCTCCCTCTCGCCCCCTCTCCCTCTCGCCCCCTCTCCCTCTCGCCCCCTCTCCCTCTCGCCCCCTCTCCCTCTCGCCCCCTCTCCCTCTCGCCCCCTCTCCCTCTCGCCCCCTCTCCCTCTCGCCCCCCTCTCCCTCTCGCCCCCTCTCCCTCTCGCCCCCCTCTCCCTCTCGCCCCCCTCTCCCTCTCGCCCCCTCTCCCTCTCGCCCCCTCTCCCTCTCCCTCTCGCCCCCTCTCCCTCTCGCCCCCTCTCCCTCTCGCCCCCTCTCCCTCTCGCCCCCTCTCCCTCTCGCCCCCTCTCCCTCTCGCCCCCTCTCCCTCTCGCCCCCCTCTCCCTCTCGCCCCCCTCTCCCTCTCGCCCCCTCTCCCTCTCGCCCCCCTCTCCCTCTCGCCCCCTCTCCCCCCTCTCCCTCTCCCCCCCTCTCCCTCTCCCCCCCTCTCCCCCCCCTCTCCCTCTCCCCCCCCTCTCC
Source organism: Somniosus microcephalus (assembly GCF_052327205.1). Taxonomy (NCBI): domain Eukaryota; kingdom Metazoa; phylum Chordata; class Chondrichthyes; order Squaliformes; family Somniosidae; genus Somniosus; species Somniosus microcephalus. The sequence goes on along the minus strand of NC_140995.1, from coordinate 103,720,912 downwards.
CTCTCCTTCCCCCTCTCCTTCCCCCTCGCCCCTCCTCCTCCCTCGCCCCTCCTCCTCCCCTCCCTCCTCCCCTCTCTCCCTCTCCCCCCTCTCTCCCTCTCCCCTCTCCCTCTCCCCCCCTCCCTCTCCCCCTCTCCCTCTCCCCCCTCTCCCTCTCCCCCCTCTCCCTCTCGCCCCCCTCTCCCTCTCGCCCCCTCTCCCTCTCGCCCCCTCTCCCTCTCGCCCCCTCTCCCTCTCGCCCCCTCTCCCTCTCGCCCCCTCTCCCTCTCGCCCCCTCTCCCTCTCGCCCCCTCTCCCTCTCGCCCCCTCTCCCTCTCGCCCCCTCTCCCTCTCGCCCCCTCTCCCTCTCGCCCCCCTCTCCCTCTCGCCCCCTCTCCCTCTCGCCCCCCTCTCCCTCTCGCCCCCCTCTCCCTCTCGCCCCCCCCTCTCCCCCCCTCTCCCTCTCCCCCCTCTCCCTCTCGCCCCCTCTCCCTCTCGCCCCCTCTCCCTCTCGCCCCCTCTCCCTCTCGCCCCCTCTCCCTCTCGCCCCCTCTCCCTCTCGCCCCCTCTCCCTCTCGCCCCCTCTCCCTCTCGCCCCCTCTCCCTCTCGCCCCCTCTCCCTCTCGCCCCCCTCTCCCTCTCGCTCCCTCTCGCCCCCCTCTCCCTCTCGCCCCCTCTGCCCCCCTCTCCCTCTCCCCCCCTCTCCCTCTCCCCCCCTCTCCCTCTCCCCCCCCTCTCCCTCTCCCCCCCCTCTCCCTCTCCCCCCCTCTCCCTCTCCCCCCCTCTCCCTCTCCCCCCCTCTCCCTCTCTACCCCCCTCTCCCTCTCCCTCGCCCCCTCTCCCCCGCCCCCCCTCTCCCTCCGCCCCCCCCTCTCCCTCCGCCCCCCCTCTCCCTCCGCCCCCCCTCTCCCTCCGCCCCCCCCTCTCCCTCCGCCCCCCCTCTCCCTCCGCCCCCTCTCCCTCCCGCCCCCCCCTCCCCTCCTCCCCCGCCGTCGCTCTCTCTCTTCCCCCCCCGTCGCGCTCTCTCTCTCTCTTCCAACAACAACATGCCCTCGAAAAAGCCTCGGCACCGCCGGGCACTCCAGCTAGTATAGTATAAATACTCACCTGACCGTACTCACCCAATCAGCTGCTTCCTCCTGCCCGCGTCACATTTTGAACTGTGACTTGGCTCTGGAACGCTGTCTGTGAGCCTCTGTATATAAAAAAAAAAAAAAAAAAAATGGCAAAATGCAGTGGTTTCTGAATAGGGAAAATATAGGCCAACACTGCAGGTGTAGACCTTCCCCAGACACCTGAAATATCAACCCTACTCCCATGCACTGACACGTCAACCCCACATTAGAGGGATGCAGAATGCCCAGCAGAAAGATGAGCTGCCAGACCTGAAATTCTTGTAGTGGGGTAGAGTGAAACACAGGATTTCTGCCTGGAGAGCACCAGGAATTTAGAGTGGAGCCTGATTCTTTACCATTTGCAGCTTCTTTTAAATTCTGGCTGGGGGTAGACAGTAGATCTTCTGCTCGTCTGTTTACCCCTCCCACCATTCAGCAGTGTCTGAGGAGTTCCCAGGCTTTCCTGGGAAATACCACCCATTCCAACCTCAAAAATCCTCAGCAGAATTCAAGCCAGCTGACAGCTGGGGTGAGCACTGCTAAAGCCCCAGAAGCTTCTGTGAGAAATTCTCAAAAATTGTTATCGTGGGGTCAGAAAATTAACTTCTTTCCTACTTTTCTTCAATCCAAGAAGGGCTCTCGGGTCGCCCTGTCGGAGTGGCTGGGTGCTGCTTCGACTTCATCCAGCTGATTGGGGCAGGCATAAGAACATAATAAGAACATAAGAAATAGGAGCAGGAGTAGGCCAATCGGCCCCTCGAGCCTGCTCCGCCATTCAATAGGATCATGGCTGATCTGATCCTAACCGCCAATCTCTATCACAGAACTATCTCCTGAAACTAACAGAATTAGACACACGAAATAGGAGCAGGATCAGGCTACACGGCCCCTGGGCCCGCTCTGCTACCCACAGGGCCATGACCGATCCGAACCTAGACTCATGTCCAAATTCCTGCCCGCTCCCCGTAACCCTTAATTCCCTTTACTTCTAGGAAACTGTCTATTTCTGTTTTTGTAGTGTCCGTGTGTTGATAAAGACACTGAAGACAGGAGTTGGTTCATAGGTATTTACTAAGCAAAGTCTGGGGGGGGTTCTAACGGATATACACAATATACAGGCTTATAGCCCGAGTGGCAATTACCGGCATTACAGCACATACACCACAATTCCTCCCCTTTTAGCTAACCAGTACATCATATTTTAAGTAATTATTAATTACATGTTCTAAGCAAAATAATATACATTGCTGTAGTTAATTAATTATAAGTTAGTCTCTCAGGAGGCTTCCTGACTCGGTCCAGATAACGCCTCGGGGGTGTAGTAGTTTCTGGTGGTGTAGTAGGTTCTTCTGGCAAGGCTGATTCGGCTTGAATGCCAGTGTTGGGTTCATCGGGTTCCAGTATCACCGGATCGGAGGTAGATATGGGTATCTCTACTTCATCGTTCGATGTATAGAGTTGTGGTGTAGGTTGTCCCTTTTCGGATGACTTTATGATTTGGTCAGCATGGCGCCTTATTATGCTTTCTCCGATGTCCACGGTATACATCAGTGGTCCTAGTCGTGTGCAGATAGTTCCAGGCTGCCATTTCTCGGTACGGTAGTCCCGGGCCAAAACTTGTTGACCTATCTGGAAGGTTCTAGTTGGCCTTTCATTCATGCCTTGAAACTGCCAGTTCTCCACGTCCCTTCTGATGTTGGGCTTGACCAAATCCAGCCGGCATCTTAGGTTTCTATTGAAGAACATCATGGCGGGAGTTTGGTTGGTAACCATATGTGTTGCATTCCTGTATGCGAATAAGAAGTTATCCACCTTGTGCTGAAGTTTTATGTCTTCATTACCCATGGCCTTTATGGCCTTCTTGAAGGTCTGGACAAACCTTTCAGCCAATCCATTGGTGGCGGGATGGTATGGGGCGGATGTGTAGTGCTTAACCCCATTGTTTTTTAAGAACTTTCTGAATTCTTCGGACACAAATTGCGGTCCATTATCAGAACAGATCTGTTCCGGCAGCCCATTCCTGGCAAATATGGTCCTTAATACTTGATACGCTTATCAATTACTCCATAAAAGACGATGAATCAGGAAGGTGATGAAAAGGCTTTTATTAACTAGAGAACAGAGCATGCCTCTCGTGGGTGGCTGGTTCCAAGAAGGAAGTGAGTCGGCGAAACCCCCACCTTTATACCTGGTCATGTGGGCGGAGTCAGCTGAGGCATGCCTTGGTACACAGCGCCACCCAGAGGTAACAATATACAATAACAGTGGTTTACCACAATACTGTGATGGTTTTTTCCGTGGTGGTGGAGGACATCTTTATTACCTCCGGCCACTTAGAGTGTGCATCAACCGCGATTAAGAACATTGAGTCCATAAATGGACCAGCAAAGCCGATGTGCACCCTTTGCCAGGGAGATGAGGGCCACTCCCATGGATGTAGAGGGGCTTGTGGTGGAGCGTTTTGGACCTTCTGGCATCCTAGGCAGCTCTTGGTCATTTCTTCGATGTCTCCATCGATACCTGGCCACCATACAAACGCCCTAGCTAGGTTCTTCATTTTCACTCCACCCAGATGCCCCTCGTGAAGCTCCTTTAGCACTTTATCCTGGAGTTTGGGTGGAATCACCACTCTGGATCCACACATCAAGGTTCCTCGGCACACTGACAGCTGTTCTCTTCTTTGCGAGAATGCTGGCAACAGTGGTTCGCCATGTGCTGGCCATCCCTTCACCGTTAAATCGTAGACCCGTGAGCGAGTCGGGTCATTTCTCGTCTCCCTTTCAATGGCAGAATTTGTCACTGGTAGACATTCCACTATGGTAGAGTGGAACATCTCTACTGGGTCTACTGTAGGTGCCTCTTCTACCGTTGGCAACGGTAGGCGCGATAAACCGTCAGCATTCCCATGCTGTTTTGACCCTTTGTATTCTATGTTGTATTGGTGTGCCCCTAGAAAAAGGGACCACCTCTAGCCTTTGCGCTGTCATAATGGGAACACCTTTTTTAGGGTTGAATATGGAGATGAGGGGTTGATGGTCAGTCAACAAGGTAAATTTTTGTCCGTGTAGGTAATGGTTGAATTTCTTCACTCCCCATACCAGGCTGAGTGCTTCCCTGTCGATTTGGGCATAGTTACGCTCAGCTGAGTTCAATGAGCGTGACGCAAAAGCTATCGGCCGTTCTGAGCCATCAGGGAATTTATGGGATAATACTGCTCCTATGCCGTAAGGGGATGCATCGCACGCCAGTCTGATTGGCAGTGATGGGTTGTAATGAGCCAAAACTTCTTCGGATGTGATTAAATCTTTGCATTTATGGAAGGCACGTTTACAGTCTTTGTTCCATTTCCAAATCACTCCTGTTTGTAGAAGTTCATTAAGAGGGTGTGGAAGAGTTGATAAGTTCGGTAAAAATTTATGATAGTAATTTATTAATCCCAGGAATGACCTTAATTGTGAAACATTTTCAGGTGCTGGGGCTTTTATAACCGCTTCAATTTTTTCAGGTGACTAATGCAACCCTTCATTATTAATTATGTGGCCACAATATGATATCTGATTTTGGAAAAATTCGCACTTGGGGCGATTCGCTCGTAGGCCCCGTTCTTTCAGCCTAGTGAGCACCTGCTCCAAATTGGCAAGGTGCTCGTTGTCGTTTTCTCCTGTTACAAGGATGTCGTCTAGGTAGCATTGAGTCCCCGGAATCCCTTGCAGGACTTGCTCCATAGCTCTCTGCCAGATAGCTGGAGCTGATGCTACTCCGAAAACCAGTCGATTGTACTGGTACAGGCCTTTGTGTGTGTTTATCGTGAGATACTTTTTAGAGGCCTCCTCAACCTCCATCTGTAGATATGCCTGTGCCAAGTCAATTTTGGTGAAACGTTTCCCTCCGGATAGTGAGGCAAAAATATCTTCTATCCTCGGAAGAGGATACTGTATCGTGTGAAGGACCGGGTTTACAGTCACCTTGAAGTCACCACAGATGCGAATTTTTCTCTGTTCTTCAGATTTATCTTTATTCAATGCTTTTTTCATGACTGGAACGATGGGTGTTGCCCATTCGCTCCAATCTATTTTGGATAAAACGCCTGCTTTTTCCAAATTCTCCAGCTCTGCCTCGACTGCTGGACGTATTGCGTATGGCACCGGTCTTGCCTTAAAAAATTTGGGAATTGCTGCATCTTCCACTTTTATTGAGGCAGTGATGCCTTTCAAGGTTCCTAGTTTCTCTTGAAACACTTCATTGGCGTTGGCCAAGATGTCTTTTAATCGTTCAGGTATGATGTCATCATTGTTTTTTTTCCTTACTGGTCACCGTCAGTGCCTGAATGGAGTGCCAGTCTAAACGTATCTTCCTGATCCATTCACGTCCCAACAACGGTGGACGACCATCTTGTAGAATGTATAAATACAACTTTTGTATTTCTTTGCTGTTGTATACAACAGGCACCCTTATTTTTCCTTTGGGGTATACTTTCTGCCCCGTATATGTTTTTAAGATAATGGATGTGTCTTTTAGAGGTATATGCGAAAATAGCCTCTCGTAATCCCGTCAATTTATTACGGTTAGAGCTGATCCTGTATCTAGCTCCATTTTAACTGGGGACCCTGCTATTGTGAGGGTAACCCAAATGGTTTGGTAATCATCTTTGGCAAGTACATTATGTAATTTGAGACAGCTTAGTCTCTTGTTTTCGAAGTCGCTATCGCTCTTCTGGTCTTCGGAGCTACTGTCCGTCATCATTTGTACCTTCCTGTACTTTTCTTTATTGATTTTTTTTCTGTCAGTGGATTTATTTTGTCCAGATCGGCATACCCGTGCAATGTGTCCAATCTTTCCGCATTGCCTGCATGCTTTGTCCTTGAACCAGCAGTCCCTCTGGTTATGGGTGGATCTGCCGCAGCGATAACATCTTTCGAAACCCTGTGTCATTTCATGGGTGCCGAAGTCCTGTGTCTTTTGTTGTATTTCTGCAGCTCCTTTTGCTACTGCTTCGTATGATACAGCCACACTGAAAGCCTTGTCCAGTGTCAAATCTTTCTCAGAAAACAGTCTTTTTTGTGTTCCTTCACTTAAGAGACTGCAAACGAATTTGTCTCGAAGATAATCTGATAGTCCTGCCCCGAATTGGCAGTACTTTGATAGCTTTCTTAATTCGTTTAGGTAATCAGCATTACTTTCATTCTTGTGTTGATTTCTCTTGAAGAACTTGAATCGTTCCGCTATCAGCAGCGGTGTTGGGTTTAAGTGCTCCTGCAGGGTATCAACAATTTCTTTAAAATTCTTGTCCTTTGGTTTGGCTGGAGTGATTAAATTTCGTAACAGCCCGTATGTCTTTGCGCCCATTAAGTTCAGAAGTACTGAAGCTTTTTTTTCATCTTCTATTCCATTTGCAGTGCAATATACCTCTACGCTTTCCACGTATGTGGTCCAATCCTCTATTTCGCTATCAAAAGCATCAATATTGCCAGACTTAGGCATTTCAGAAAAGATATGGCGCTTCCCGCGGTTTTTTTTCTTTTCTGTAGCAGAGATATGGCGCTTCCCGCGCTTTCCCGCCGCTGCTGCCGATAACAACGCTGTTTACTGCGGTTTCCGTTCTCTTTTTATTTACTGTTGGAGACTCGTTCCCGCCGGAGGTCTGAACGCTGACCTGCTTGCCGCGCCGGCCGTCTCCCGAGTGCTCCCTCCCAGTCCGTTATTGCTTGCCTCTGATTTCGCTGCCTGTCTCAGCTGTAGAGCCAGCTGCTGGAGCCCCAGCCTGACACCCAGGAAGGATTAGCGCAGTACCTGCCACCAGCTTGGCCAGCTGGTGAAACCACAGCTTCTCTCACTTCCTTGAGTCTTCTGGACACCCGAGGAATCGATGTCCTTGAGGTGCTGCCGAATTGCAGGGAAGTCCGTTTCCACTTAGTCGCCACTGTAGTGTCCGTGTGTTGATAAAGACACTGAAGACAGGAGTTGGTTCATAGGTATTTACTAAGCAAAGTCTGGGGGGGGGTTCTAACGGATATACACAATATACAGGCTTATATAGCCCGAGTGGCAATTACCGGCATTACAGCACACCTGGGGCTCTTAAAGGCACATACACCACAGTTTTAAATTTACGTAATGATGTAGCTTCTACAGCTTTTTGGGGCAGCATATTCCATGGACCTACCACCCTCTGAGTGAAGTAGTTCCTCCTCATCTCAGTTTTGAAAGAGCAGCCCCTTATTCTAAGACTATGCCCCCTAGTTCTAGTTTCACCCATCGTCGGGAACATCCTCCCCGCATCCACCCGATCCAACCCCTTCACAATCTTATATGTTTCAATAAGATCGCCTCTCATTCTTCTGAACTCCAATGAGTAGAGTCCCAATCTACTCAACCTCTCCTCATATGTCCATCCCCTCATCCCCGGGATTAACCGAGTGAACCTTCTTTGTACTGACTCGAGAGCAAGTATGTCTTTTCTTAAGTATGGACACCAGACTGTATGCAGTATTCCAGGTGCGGCCTCACCAATACCTTGTACAACTGAAGCAATACATCCCTATTTTTATATTCTATCCCCCTAGCAATGAAAGCCAACATTCCATTGGCCTTCTTAATCACTTGCTGCACCTGCATACTAACCTTTTGAGTTTTGTGCACCAGGACCCCCAGATCCCTTTGTACTTCAGTACTTTCCAGTTTCTTGCCATTACGATAATAACTTGCCCTACGATTTTTCCTGCCAAAGTGCATAACCTCACACTTTCCAGTATTGTATTCCATCTGCCAAATCTCTGCCCACTTACTTAGCCTGTCTATGTCCCCTTGCAGGTTTTTTATGTCCTCCTCACTCACTACTTTCCCTCCCATCTTAGTATCATCTGCAAACTTTGATATGTTACACTCGGTCCCCTCCTCCAAATCGTTAATATAGATTGTAAAGAGTTGGGGACCCAGCACCGACCCCTGCGGAACACCACTAGTTACTGATTGCCAGTCTGAGAATGAACCATTTATCCCAACTCTCTGCCTTCTGTTAGATAGCCAATCCTCTATCCATGCCAGAATATTACCCCCAATCCCGTGATTTTTTTAATCTTAAGCAATAATCTTTTGTGTGGCACCTTGTCAAATGCCTTTTGGAAGTCTAAAAACACTACATCTACTGGTTCCCCTTTATCCACCCTATATGTTACTTCCTCAAAGAACTCCAGCAAATTTGTCAAACATGACTTCCCCTTCATAAAACCATGCTGACTTTGTCCTATTAAATGATGATTATCCAAATGTTCTGTTACTGTCTCCTTAATAATGGACTCCAAAATTTTACCTACCACAGATGTTAGGCTAACCGGTCTATAGTTTCCAGCCTTCTGTCTACTGCCCTTTTTAAATAAGGGTGTTACATTAGCAGTTTTCCAGTCTGCCGGGACCTTTGCTGAGTCCAGGGAGTTTTGGAAAATTATTACTAATGCAGCCACAATCCCTACCGCCACTTCCCTCAAGACCTTAAGATGTAAGCCATCAGGTTCAGGTGATTTATCCACCTTGAATCCCATTATTTTACCGAGTACCACTTCCTTAGTGATTTTGATCGTGTTTAGCTCCTCCCCCCCCCTATAGCCCCCTGTTTGCCCAGTGTTGGGATATTCTTAGTGTCTTCTACTGTAAAGACTGATACAAAATATTCATTGTGTTTTTGCCATCTCCATATTTCCCACCATTAATTTCCCGGTCTCATCCTCTAAGGGACCAACATTTACTTTAGCCACCCTTTTTCTTTTTATATAACTATAAAAACTCTTACTATCTGTTTTTATATTTTTTGCTAATTTACTTTCATAATCTATCTTTCCTTTCTTAATCAATCTTTTTGTTATTTTTTGCTGTCTTTTAAAGTTTTCCCAATCCTCTATCCTCCCACTAGATTTGGCTACCTTCTATGCCCTTGTTTTTAGTCGAATACTATCCTTAATTTCTTTACTTAGCCACGGATGGCTGTCTTTTCTTTTACACCCTTTTCTTCTCAGTGGAATATATATTTTTTGGACGTTGTAAAATAACTCCTTAAATGTACACCACTGATCATGTATCGTCTTACCCTTTAATCTATTTTCCCAATCCACTCTACTCAATTCCGCTCTCATACCTTCATAGTCTCCTTTATTCAAGCTTAGCACGCTTGTTTGAGATCCAACCTTCTCACCCTCTAATTGAATATGGAATTCAACCATGTTATGGTCACTCATTCCAAGGGGATCCTTTACTAGGACATTTTTAATTAATCCTGTCTCGTTACACAGGACCAGATCTAAGGTTGCTTGCCCCCTGGTCGGTTCAGTTACATACTGCTCAAGAAACCCATCCCTAATACAACTCATCCTCAAGGCAGCCCTGCCCAATTTGATTTGTCCAATTAATATGATAGTTAAAATCCCCCATAATTATAGATGTTCCCTTATTACAAGCCTCAACTATTTCCTGATTGATACTCCGTCCAACCGAGTTGCAACTGTTCGGAGGCCTATAGACTACGCCCACTAGTGTTTTTTTTCCCCTTATTATTCCTTATCTCCACCCAAACTGTTTCATTATCCTGATCTTTTGGCCCAATATCATTTCTCTGTATTACAGTGATTCCTTCCTTTATTAACATAGCCACCCCACCTCCCCTTCCTTCCTGCCTGTCCTTCCTGATCGTTAAATAACCTGGTATGTTTAATTCCCAGGCATTGTCACCCTGCAGCCATGTTTCTGTAATGGCCACAAGATCATACCCATATGTAGTTATTTGTGCCATTAACTCATCTTTGATATGCTCTTGGAGACACTCCCATTTAAATGACCCCATCTCCAAGATTTGGGACAGTGTCTGTCACTTCTGCTGCAAGCAGATGGGAGTTATGCTCCATCACCTTTGTGCAGTTGGAGCTGTTCAGCAAAGCATTTACCTTTCTACATTTGGCCTCACCATTATAGAGGAGATCATTCATGTAAATTGCTGTCTTGCGCAGAAGGAATATTTGGATCCTGTATTTTAGTGTAGGAGGAGGTAAATAGACAGGTGTTGCATCTGCTATGGTTGTACGGTAAAGTGCCTGAACAAGGGTGGCTGAAAGTTGGGGTGATGGAAGAGTGAACAAAGGTATTGTGGAGGGAATGGTCTCACTGAGGAGGGAAAGCTGTTCTTGGAAATGTAATCAAGTTATAGGTGCCTAACATGTTAGAAGTTTATCTGGCTACTGCAGAAGCCGATAAAGTGAAAGGTGAGGACAAAGGGTTTTCTGTTGTGAGAGGACGCAACGTGTGAGAACAGCGGCCCAGGAAATGTGGATATGGTCAAGGATCGTGTTGACTACTGTGGAGGGGAAACCTCAGGTGACAAAAATGGAGAATATTTAAGAATCACTAGCATGCAAAGCGGAGTTGTAACAGTAAGTGTGGTGAAGACTGAGAAACTGGAAGATAGGGATTAGTCCTTGCAGGTGGTGTGGTAGTTGATGGAGGCAGTGGGCTTCGAACAGATGTCAATGGAAACCCAGAGGTAGGTTGACATTTCTGGTGTTGGCCCACAGTGCTGGCAAGAGAGAGAGAGAGAAGTCGAGAAGGAAAGTGAAGAATCCGAGATGGACCATGTAAAGGTCAGGAATGGGTGGAAATTGGAAGGATAGTTAAGGATATTTTCAAGATCACAGTGAGAGCAGGAAGCAAAAACCAACATTTCTCATCAATGTAACAGGAAGAGGTGAACAAGGGGAACCTAAGTAGTATTGAAACAAAGAATGTTCTACATAGTCTACAAAAGCACAAGTACAACTAGGTCTCCCATAGCAACATCTTTTATCTGGAGTAAGTGAGTAGAGTTAAAGGAATTTATTCTTTCAGCCAAGCAGGGGAGGATGGTGGATGGTGACTGTTTGGGCTGCTGTTCAAGCAAGAACAGCACTTCCATCCCACAGCAGGTCATTATCCAGGAGGTGCAAAATGGAGGTGTAAAGGAACTGTGAAAAGAAGGTTTGGGCTGGAGAATATGAAATCATCTTCACAGAGAGTGTCAAAGGAGCCATGCATGTACAGAGTAGAGACTGGACAAAGAGGGCGGGAGAGTGAAGATATGAGGAAATTAATTCAGTGGGATAGGAAGAGGCTGAAGCGATTGGTGTGCTACGTCTGCAGAATAAAGTATTTATATCAGTGACCTCCAGTCTTGAACTGTTTCCCAAAAGTTACTGGCCCATAATTTCCGATCCCTACGGGCGTGTACGAGCTGTGTACACATCCGTAGGGACCTCGCAAGTGCCGGTTTCAGGCATGCACAGCGCATGTGCTGAAAACCGGCACTTCCGATCTGTCAAGAATTCTCTTGACGGATCGGACGCCTGCCCTGGAGAAGGGCCTCTGTGGGTGGAGAGTTCCGCTTTCTGCAGAACCTCCGCCCGCTGAAAACCTTTAAAAATCTTATGCCTGGTAAAAGCAGGCGTAAGACCTGCTTTTACCAGCATAAGAGTTTAAAAAAGTAAAAAAAAAAAAAATTCTCACTCATTTATAATTTAAAGTATTTTTTAAAAAGGTCAGTTTATTTTTAGCCCCATAAAAAACTAAGTTTTTTTCAAAATTACATTTTTGTTTAATATTTAATTTAATATAATTTTAACTCATTTTTAAAATGTGATTTAATTTTTTTTTTTAATGTTTTGATGTCTTTTTTCAGTGATCTCCATTCATACTTTTGACAGGTCTACCTGTCAAAAGTATGAAGGAGGGTTCCCTTCTCCCATTGGCGTGCCTGGCCCACGTGATCCTAGGGACACTTGCGAATTGCCTGCGCCCCTGGGATACCTGGGCCTTTGCGCGCGCGCACCAGGAGAGGCCCAGGATCGGAAGAGTCCGGACCTCTGGAACTCTCTGGTAAGGGCATAGATTTTTTCCCGATAGGAGGCATCTGCACGCAGGAAGCCTCCTCACGGAAATTACAGGCCAATGTTTTTCAACAGGAGGAGAATTAAATTGTGTGCTGCTTTTCGTCTCTGGGTAATTAAATTCACCCATTATTATCGCCCTGTTCCTGCATTTTTTTGTAGCTTATCTACACATCTCTTCCCCATCTCCTTTCCACTGTTTGATTTATAAGATACTTCCAATAGAGTAATTTATAATATTACAATCAAACTATTTAGACAAGATATTTGGGACTCTAAAACATCTGGTTCTGGAATATAGATTGTTTGTCTCTCAAATCCTTTTTATAAGCCTAAGCTTTCTGCCAAGCTAAAGATGGGCATTGTGTTGTGTTTTCGGTGATCTGTGCTTCACCTCCCTAATGAGGTGCACCAGCTGGTGCTAACCAACCTGCTGTGGGAAGGGCGGTGGGGTGGTAGATCCTGCAACAGAGTCTTACAGTACTGGAAGAGCAGAGCTACAGCAAGCATGGATGACTGGATCCTGCTAGGGTTGCCAAACCTCCAGGATTATCCAGGAATTAAAGATTAATCTCTTGGACATTGCTGCGAGCTACCCAAGAGAAAAATCATCGGGGTATTTTATAAAAATGTGTTTTGCTTATTTTGTTTCAACACTTTTGTTTATTAGTTATGAAAATATTGGAGATGGGGAATAAAGGGTGCTTGACTGGAAGCAGGAGGTCATGTGATGAAACATCCAGGAATGCTTCCAACCAGAGTTGGCAACCCTAGATCCTGTACGCATCACTACTTTATCACTTGTAAAGTTTATTACGATAATGTGGGTGGGGTTCACTGATCTTGTCGTACTTTGAACTGAATCTGGGAACACCTGGAACTACTAATTACCCATTTGAGCAGCCAGGTGTTCAATTCTAATACACAGGGAATATGCTTTCTGGCACATATCAAATTAAAAGTTACGTTGTGGTCTTTAGACGATTCACTTCTTCCAAAGCAACCATGTTAGAGTATTAGATAATGCTGTTGTATTGCGTGGTTTGTTAGATTAACTGTGGAAGACCATCTATTTCCCTAGTCTACTTTATGTTTCGAGTTTGCTGCATGCAATAGGTGTATTGATTTTTTTTTGTTATTTGTTTTTAACTTCCATTATTACTTCCTTTCTTCTTCTACCTCACACATCCTATTGCCCATTTTAGAAGTGAAAACAACTGGTTTAAAATATATTTAATAGACTGTACAATAGCTTTAGAGGCAATTTTGCAGCCACATTCTTTAGATATATTAGGGTTGTCACCAGTTAATCTTTAATGTGAGAATAATATCAGATACATGGCAGCTCCTGCAACTTGTTTCTACCAGCTCAAGGATATTTTATTTCCAATCTTGTGCCATTGTTCTTCCGGCAGCACTTGCCATTTCTGCCATTGCTACTGTGAAGCAAGCTGCCAGTAAGGAAGTAAGAGCAGCCACGGATGACTCTTGATTGTAGTTTTCCCTGACTACTTTGAGAGGATTGAGTAAAGGAGGTACAACTGAGAGGTAGAAGTTGGGCTCCATTAGGCAGTATGGCAAGCACTGCTCAGTCCTTGCAGGTTCCTTTTTGTCCCACAAGTTCTAAGACGGGCGAGTCATTTTATCCACGTTGGAAGGATGAAAGGCTGAGGGAGCCCATCCAGGATTCGAAAACTGAAGTACCTTCTGCCCAGAATTTGATACTCAATGGACCATGTTATCCATTCATCTGCTCACACCCTGTTTCAGAGCAGCATGGCTGAGATCAGGAACTTGATGTGTTGAGGGGGTCACAACAATGAATCCCCTTTCAACCATCTGCAATGCAGCAGATATGGATATCCAGCACTCTCGCTATACCTGCTGTATCAAATTATTTTTAACTACTCTACATTTTTGATACCGTATTGACATTTTCCCTATGTAACTTTCCTGGGCCTTGAGTTCTGTATATTTGAATCTCAGGCAAACTTTGACTTTGACATTTGGCTGCAGGCCTGCAGCAAGACGTAACGAAGTGGAAAAGCTGCCAGTTCGATAATTTCTTATTGTACATGCAGTTCCAAGAATCTTCCATTAATGATTAACTTTAGATTTGCTCATTTCATTTTCAAACTTTTATCCCTTCCCCTCCACTATCACATGCCTACGAACAAATGTACATAGCTCAGAATGGCAGTACAAGTAATGCTGCAGCTTCTCAGCAGTCATTAATGGGCAGAGGGAACACTTGAGGTTGGTTGTTCCTGGCACTGTACTCCTGAATCGCCAATTGAAACGGCACCGAGTACCACCCTGCATTCAGAAAATTAGCATAAGGTAAGTGAACTTTCAGACAAAGTTTGCTCAATTGAATACCAACAAACAAATGCTAGATTTAGCAAATTATGCAAAATAACTTTTCATCTTATCCAGAACAATTAAAAAAAGGATTGTTCTTTACTATAAAAATGATAATTGAACTTTTACTCACATTTTCTCTGGATTTTGCTGACTGATTGGCCTCGATTTTTATGGGCGGGAAGGGTGTGCGGGAGACACGTAGCAGACGACGAACCCGGCAAGGTTCGGGACGTGGAGGCCCTGTCAAATCTTAACTCATTTGAATAAATATTTCCAGAGTTGCACCCGGGGAGTTGGTGGGTAGAAGGAATTCCCTGGCTTCGCGCGAGAGAGGGGGAAATGCCGGGGTTTCCTCTTAACCAAAAATTGTGGCGATGCTGGGGCTAAAGATTCTCCGAAGATCGGGGGATGCTGGGGCTGGGGAGGCCCAAGTATTTCTTAGGGGACCTTGGGGGAGCACTCCTGCTCCTCATGGCCCACAATAAGTTCAAAGAAAAGTAAAGTTTTAAAACTTACATGAGCCTCTTTTTAGGATTTTAACTGTTCGCCTGGCCCTTGTACGATAGCAAAATACTGCAGATGCTGGAAATCCGAAATAACAACAGAAAATGCTGGAAAAACTTAGCAGGCCAGGCAACATCTGTGGAGAGAAATTAGAGTGACGTTTCGGGTCTTTAACCCTTTTTCAAACTGGAAAGGAAATAAAATAGATCGAAGGCAGGGCTGCGATAGAACAAAAGAAGTAAAAGAGACATTAAGAGGTATTCAAAACCAGACGAGATGGTGACCCTTACTGACCCTTACCTGCCCATTGGGGTGGGGGGAGGGGGCTTCAAATAGAGGCCATTGGTTTTACAAACACTGTTAGCCTTCCAGCATTTTGGCTATTTGACTATTCTTCATGTGCAACTCTAGGAGAGCATCAGCAGACTATCCAACCATGGAACCCATTTATGTTGAGCCGTATTGTGTCTTCACCTGTCATCCAAACCTACTCACTTTCCAGCAGGGGCTCACTGGATTGTAATCAGAAGCAGAAACACTAACCTTTCCCCTCCTTAATCTAGCAATCTCAAAGACAATTGCACTGCCCCACTACCATCCTGACTGTTTTTAAAAGTACATGGGGTTTTATTTTGGTGAAAGGGTGAAAATGGGTGCCAATAAGACACGCCTGTTTGAAAGTCTGGTTTTAGCATGCAATCTTGGTCCTAATTGCTGATTACCTTAATTGAACTTGCCTGGAGCTGCTAAAACAATCACCTGCAGGTTTAGCACTCGAGCGCTGTTTAGAAGGAATTTTTGTGGAGCTGTATATGTGGGCTCGACGCATCGACTTCCACTGTAGGTGTGGAGTGGGCTGGCTGACGCACAGTGGCAGGGACCGAGGGAGAGGGCGCACAGGTTCTTGGATGCAGCATTCGCGGTCCTGGTGGAAGAGGTCCAGAGGAGGGGGGATATACTGTACCTGCAGTGGGGAAGAAGTCCACCTCCCCCTCCTGTCCCTCTCCTGCAGCAGCTGGTGCTGCTCTGCCTGGCCTCATGTCCTGCTCCCATTCCTCCTGCAGACCAAGGGGGATCCCTAGCAAGGTGCCCATGTACTCCCTTTCTCTTGTTGACTCTTATAAGGTAGATTTGCACAGCACTCGCTCTTTTTATGTGAAATCCTTAGAGAATTTCCAGAATAAATGTTGATTAAAGTGTTGTTGAAGTCTTGACAAAATGTCCCAGAAAGTCTCCTGATGTGTTTCAAAAATCCTCTTCAAACCTCCAGCAGCAAGTGATCAGTTAGAGGTGATATACCTTTAAGTAGCGCTCAAAATCCTCAGCAACGACTTGTTTACTCCCAATCAGCTGGTCGCAGTTAGGAGAGGGCGTTCGGTCAAGCACTATCCACCAAAATGCTGTGCAGCCTCCTTAATGCCGCTGCTAACCTCCCGCTTGATGTGCCTCAATGAATCCGAGATCCAACGTTAACGGAGCAAAGCAAGGCTTTTATTAACTCAAAGTAATGCACAGTGGAGAAGTGTCTCTCATCCAGAGATCTGCTGTACTGCCTGTGAGACACGCTGGGGCCTGCTTAAGTAGGGGCCAGGTATGGGCAGAGCCCTACACACAATACAATACAGGTAAGGAAGTGGAACTGAAACTAAACAACCCCTGCTTGTCACAGTCACAGGCACAATCAAACACAGAGAATACAGCGTGCCTGATGAATGGCATATTTCATCACATTCACCCCTTCTACAGATTTAGTCTGTTCGGGGGTTTGGTAGTCCTCTGTGACCGACGTAGCTGTTGTGGTGCCACGGGTGTCGGCTGGGTGTCCCCGGTGGCCTCCTGGGTCTCTGCCGGGGGCGCCGCCAGGGTTGTTGAAGGGGTAGTTGGTGGGGGCACCGTTGGTCTATGTTCTTCCGGGGGTGATGAAAGAATAGTGGGGTGGGTAAGAGTTGCTGTGATCGTTGTTGCTGTTGTTGTCGTGACCGGCTGGGGCGACGTCTTTTATGGACACGGTGTCCTCCCTTCCGTCGGCGTGCCGGACATACGCGTATTGGGGGTTGGCGTGGAGTAGGTGCACTGACTCCACGAGAGGGTCCGTCTTGTGGCCCCTCGCATGCCTTCGTACAAATACCGGACCTGGGGTGGAGAACCATGACGGCATGGATACGCCTGAGGTGGATTTCCGGGGAAAGACAAACATTCGTTCATGAGGCGTGGCATTAGTGGCAGTACACAATAGCGACCGTATCGAATGGAGCACATCTGGGAGGACTTCCTGCCAGCGGGAGGTAGGGAGGCCCTTGGTCCTTAGAGCTAGAGTGACTGCTTTCCATACTGTCCCGTTCTCTCGCTCCACCTGACCGTTACCCTGGGGGTTGTAGCTGGTGGTACGGCTCGTGGCGATCCCCCGGACAGCATGTACTGGCGTAGCTCTTCACTCATGAAGGACGCCCCCCTATCCGTATGGATGTAGCTCGGCATACCGAACAGGCAGAACAGGCTGTTGAGGCATTTAATGACCGTGGCGCTGGTCATGTCTGGGCAGGGGAAGGCGAATGGGAAACGGGAGTATTCGTCCACAATGTTCAGGAAGTAAACATTGCGGTCGACTGACTGGAGGGGGCCCTTGAAATCTAAGCTGAGCCGCTCAAAGGGCCGTGTAGCTTTGATTAAGTGGGCTCTATCTGGGCGGTAGAACCGAGGCTTGCACTCAGCGCAAGTGCGGCAGTTCCTGGTCAGAGACCGAACTTCCTCAATCGAGTAGGGTAAGTTGCGGGACTTTATGAAGTGGAACAGCCGCGTGACCCCTGGGTGGCAGAGGTCGTTGTGGAGGGTCTGTAGCCGATCCCCGGTGGCGCTGGCACACATCCCTCGTGAGAGGGCGTCGGGGGATTCGTTAAGGGCCCCTGGCCGGTAAATGATGTCATACTCGAAGGTGGAGAGCTCGATCCGCCACCTGAGAATCTTATCATTTTTAATCTTCCCCTTCTGTTTATTATTAAACATAAACGCTACCGACCGCTGGTCGGTAAGTAGGGTGAAGCGTTTGCCGGCTAGGTAGTGGCGCCAGTGGCGCACTGCCTCCACGATGGCTTGGGCCTCCTTTTCCACAGAGGTGTGTCTGATCTCGGGCCCTTGGAGGGTCCTCGAAGAAAGCTACGGGCCGCCCCGCCTGGTTGAGGGTGGCCGCCAAGGCAAAGTCAGACGCATCACTTTCCACTTGAAAGGGAGTGTTCTCGTCCACTGCCTGTAGAGTGGCCCGCTCAATATCCCGCTTAATGCTTTTGAAGGCGGCGTGGGCCTCAGCAGAGAGCGGAAAAGAGGATGCTTTCAAGAGGGGGCGGGCTTTGTCGGAGTAGTTAGAGACCCATTGGGCATAATAAGAAAATAACCCCAGGCACCTTTTCAGGGCTTTGGGAGTGTTGGGCAGGGGCAGCTCCCGTAGGGGGCGCAATCGGTCGGGGTCTGGTCCGATTTCCCCATTCTCCACCACGCTGCCTAGTATGCAGAGGCGCGTGGTGTTGAAAACGCACTTGTCCTCGTAAGTGAGGTTGAGTTTTTGTGCGGTTTTCAGGAACCTCTCGAGGTTCGAGTCGTGATCCTGCTGGTTGTGACCGCAGATGGTGACGTTGTCGAGGTAGGGGAAGGTTGCCTGCAAGTGGTGGTCATCGACCATGCGGTCCATCTCCCTCTGGAAGACCGAGACCCCATTCGTCACCCCAAAGGGGACTCTGAGGAATTGGTAGAGGCGTCCGTTCGCCTCGAAGGCGGTGTACGGGCGGTCCTCTGGTCTGATAGGGAGCTGGTGGTACGCTGACTTGAGGTCGATGGTGGAGAACACCCGGTATTGGGCGATTTGGTTCACCATTTCTGATATGCGGGGTAGCGGGTAGGCGTCTAGTTGGGTGTACCTGTTGATCGTTTGGCTATAGTCGATCGCCATCCGTTTCTTCTCGCTACCCCTCACCACCACCACTTGGGCGCGCCACGGGCTGTTGCTGCGTTCAATAACGCGCTCCCTCAGCAGCCTGTCCACCTCGGTCGCGATAAACCGCCTGTCTTCCCAGCTGTACCTCCTGCTTTTGGTCGCTATTGGCCGGCAGTTGGGAGTAAGGTTCGCGAATAGCGAAGGCGGCTTTACCTTCAGGGTAGCCAGACCACACACTGTGAGGGGCGGCTGGGACCCACCGTAATTGAGCGTGATGCTTTGGTGGTGGCACTGGAAGTCCAGGCCCAAGATCACGCTCGCACATAGACTCTTCATGATTAGTAATTTAAAATTATCGTATACAGTTCCGTTAACGGACAATTGTACCGCGCAGTAACCCATAATGGTCGATGTCTAGGTTTTAACAGCCATAGAGATGGTGCCCCGAGCAGGGACCACCGTCAGGGAGAGTTGTTGTACTAGTCCAGGGTGAATAAAACTCTCCGTGCTTCCACTGTCAATTAAACATTTAACCCCACACCCGTTTACCTCGATGTCCACCATTGATTCGGATAGCGGGTGCGATCTGGTCTGGTCCACTGTGACCGATGCCACTGTAGGGCCCTGATCGAGGCAAGATGGCGTCCACGCTGTCTGCTCACAAGATGGCGGACCCCACGAGGTCGGGCAAGATGGCGTCCAAGATGGCCGCTCCCACGGCGCACACGCGGTGGTGGCGGGTTTTCCAGCGGGGTTCCCTCTGCACACCTTCCCGAAGTGCCCCTTCTTACCGCACTTAAAGCAGGTGGTGCCCTTCGCCGGGCACAGGTTTCTGGTGCGCTTCGGCTGCCCGCAGAAGTAGCAGTTGGGGCCCCGACGCGTCGCGGCTGTCGTAGGGCTTCTGGGGGGAGAGCGGGGCCCCGACGGTGTCGGGCTGCCGGGCGGGGAAGATGTCTTCCAAGATGGCGGAGCCCTTGGTGCACGCGTGGGCGGCGCGGGCTGAAGAGTAGGCGTCCGAGTTTCTCTGGGCCACATCCAGGGATTGCGCTGTGTCCACAGCCTGTTTCAGGTCCAATCCCGTTTTTTCCAGTAATCTCTGCCGGATGTAAGTGGAGCTGAGGCCTGTGATAAAGGCATCACGAACAAGCTCGTCAGTGTACACTGTGGCTTTTACATCTTGGCACTTGCATTCTTTGCCAAGCGTTTTCAGGGTGACTAGGAACTCATCCAGCGATTCCCCAGGTCGCTGTGTGCGAGTCGCGAGCAGATGCCTAGCGTACACCTCGTTCGTAGGCTGCTGGTAATGCGCCTTTAGGATGTCGCAGGCGGCCGGGTACGTGTCGGCGTCTTGGATGAGGGGGTAAACCCGGTGGCTTACCCAATTCCGTAGGATTCCGAGTTTCATACTTTCAGCGTCCGTAGCGTCTGTGATGGCTGCGGAATTGTCCAGGAAGAATTCCATACACTTAAACCAGTGTCCGAATCGTGCCGATGCGTCCGAAGCATGCGGGTCCAAAGCCAAATGTTCGGGTTTCAAGAGTTGATCCATTGCGTTGAAAATTGAGTTAATAAAATTGATGTGCCTCAATGAATCCCAGATCCAACGTTAACGGAGCAAAGCAAGGCTTTTATTAACTCAGAAAGTAATACACAGTGGAGAAGTGTCTCCCATCCAGAGATCTGCTGTACTGCCTGTGAGACACGCTGGGGCCTGCTTAAGTAGGGGCCAGGTATGGGCGGAGCCCTACACACAATACAATACAGGTAAGGAAGTGGAACTGAAACTAAACTCCCCTGCTTGTCACAGGCACAATCAAACACAGAGAATACAGCGTGCCTGATGAATGGCATATTTCATCACACCGCTGAGGTGCAAATCAACGGAATTTTCCCCCTACGTGTTTCCACGTGTTTAGCAGCGCAATAGTAGCTGGCTACTAGGCGATTCAATTGTCTGATTTTTATAGATGTATTTTCCTCCTTTCTGGGAAGTTCCTGGTCTCTGCTTGACTTATCAACCTAAAGTATGGGGAATTGAGGGGAGATACCCATGTCCTACCATTGTCATGGTGTGTCTGTGCAACTAGTGCATTGGACCACCAGGTCATGAGCACTTGTACACTTTGCTTTGAAAATCAACCAGAAATTAGCTTAAAAGTCTAAGTGAATCGTTGCACAATCCCTTAACAACAGAGACTGTCTCCTTAATAAGAACATAGTGACAAAACAAGACAACATTTACATATATGGGGTTGTTTACTATGTTCTGCTCCACTGAACAGTAGTGGGTTAAACATCTGGAAAAAGATGCTTGAACCACACGCAAGTTGAATTGTAATTTCCCCTAATCGCAGCTGCAAAATTCTTTTCAAATGCAGCCTTTTAAAGTTGAGTATTTCTAAGTTTGTGGCTGATAGCTTTCTGTACTGTAGTATCAAGGCTGCTTCAGTAACTTGTATCTGTAATTTGAGACAGAAGTTTGTTTTAGTGACTACTCAACAGATGGAAGCTGGATTTGGAGGACCCGCTGTACGATCTTTTCCTCAAACAATGCAGCCTAAACTGTCTTGTTTCTCAATCAGTTGACTAGCCGTGAGGAAGATGGGATGTTTGAAGGACACCAGGTTTTGCTTTTAGTGCTTTTTTCTCCCGGAGGTTCAAAAAAACCCAGAAAAACAACAGGCGCCTGGAAAGCTGCCAGCAGCAACACTAAAACTCGGAAATACAGAAGGGCTTTGAGGACGCAGTGTGCTGCTGGTGTAATGCTACACATTTGGAAAGCTTGGTATTGTCAGCAGCACTTTCCCACAGGTTGGTAAATAAAGTTTTAAAGGATTGATATGTCACTCTATATATAATTTGAAAGTGTAATCAATTCAATTTAACCTTTTGTGGACTGATACAGTATCTCTCTCTCGTGGTAATGGGGATGGTAATAATGCAAGTTCAGAATTTTCCATTTTACTTGGTCTTTGCTATAAAATGGAGACCTGTCATATGTCCACAGAGTAGTTTTCATTGTGGTCTGTAATCTTTTGCATTTATGTGCTTTTAAAGAGTACTTTGTGCAAGAACCATAAAACTGCATTTAAAGGTAGGATACATGATACAGTGCACAATTCCTATTGCCAGATAATCTTTTTTATTCATTCATGGGATGTGGGCGTCGATGGCAAGGTCAGCATTTATTGCCCATCCCTAGTTGCCCTTGAGAAGGTGGTGGTGAGCTGCCGCCTTGAACCGCTGCAGTCTGTGTGGTGAAGGTACTCCCACACTCTTTTATAAGGGTTATTAACGTAATATTTGCCCTGGAATCTGGACCTTAAATCAAATTCTGTAGCAATCCAAGGAATAAACACTTTAGCTGTGTTTGTACTCCACAGAACAGGTAGAGGTGGGTCCACAGGCCAAATAGATTCAAACTGGGTAAATTCTGAAATTGGTCCAATTCAGAGCAATTCAGATTCCGAAGTTACTTTGGACCTCCTGTGTGATTGATTTATTTGCCTTTTCCTTCAATAAAATGTATTGGGACCAATTATATTCATTCTTGTAAACAATCATTTTTTGTTACTAAGTAAATACTTATGTTCCTCAGATTGCACATTTTGTCCTATTTACAGCCCAAATAACAGTGTACACTGTAGCATTATGCCCTGTGGTACAATTAGTGGCCATTGCAGATTGCTTTCGCTCAAGATTCAGCCAGTTAAATTTAACCCTTTTCTTCACTATGGTAGCATTTTTGTATATATTTGTGCTGTTAATTTATATGCCACCCCCACCCCCTGCCCCCGCTCCTTCATTAGGATCATCTTTTTGTAAACCTTGCTATTCAATTTGTTAATGTCTTGGTATTTCAAAACTGAGTCAGGACCAAAAAAAAGCTGAATGTAGTTTAGTAACAAATGACTGTGAGTTATGATATACTTGTGATTGTAATGATGCAGAGGGAGCTCTGTCATGCGGTTTGCGCGAGAACAGCTGAATAGCTAGGTACCATTTTTCCCACAGTGTCACTGCAAGTGAAGTCGTGACATATTGATGTTTATTGTCTAACTGTGCTGGGTGTTGAGCTTTCAAAGATTGTTTAATAATAACCACCATTACTGATCTACAGACATTAATTTTGTGACTATTGAATTTTGAAAGCTGCCACGGGAGTTGGTATAAGAATTAACTAAATTTTCCTTTTAGCATTACTATCAGGTTTGGAAAGTATCAATCAATACAATACAGAATGCTATATGATAGTTCACAATCTTATTTAATTGCAGTAAATTGCCATATTAGAACATAATAGTGGAGTTACATCAAAGTAGACAAATCTGTATATTACTTGATATGTATTGGTGCAGATTCTGAATCAGTTACTGTGGCTTAAATAAATTGAAATGCTTTTTAGTTAAAAATGCAATCAGAACATTTTGGTGCAGCTTATTATTGCATTGTGCACTGACTAATTTGGATGATTTTGTGATATGAATGGGTTTTGAAAACATGGGAAGATTGTAGTGCTTTTTTTTCATTACCAATTTTCTTCATTGCCTTCCTTGCCTTGCTGGGATACAATTCCACAGGTGCTTGTCACTGACGAGTACCCTGCCCAAGTGGCCATCATTTGTGTGTGAGCCTAAACATTGTCGGTAGGCTATTAAACCATGGGATGGGTGTGGAACATCGCAGCCAAGTCCAAACTTGCCTTCATCTGACATTTCTACACACACATTTCCAGCTGGTGATCAGGAATGAGAATTTTGGTTGATTTTCTTCTTTGTAATTCAGGGGCACTGACACCAATTATGTCATCTAGTTGCCACCTCAGATGAGATCAGCTAACTTGGCACAGACCGGAGTCAAACCTCCCACCTTCCAGGTTCAGTAGTGTTGAACTTTCATCATATCTAAATAATGCAGCCAACAAATGAAAGAATTAAAAAAAGAAAAAAAACAAACATTTTTTTTAAATGCACCTAGGAATTGCATCCTGAAGCTGATAGGAAGTGATGAACGACACTTTAGGGAAGAACTGCAATACTCTAAGAAACACATTGAATTTCCAGCAGTTTCTGGCAGGAGTAGTTGTATTCAGTTGCACACAAACTGAACCTGATCGTGAGTCTTGACTAAGGATGCAAACAGAAATAAGCCTGTAGTTACTTTGCTGTGTTTGATCTGTGACTCAATCTATTACTCTGCATTGCAGTTGTAATGTTTGCGTTTACTTCTCTAAAGACCACATTCATTCTTCTTGTCCCTACTGAGAACTGCGTGTATAACTGATGTTGAATTGTAAAGCTGATGAACTGGTCATTTCCCTCAATGTGGGTTCAGAATGACATAAAAGTAGTGTATTGTGTGAAGTCTTTTGAGACATTTTGCATGATTAAGGCACTTAATAAATGCAAGTATTTGTAGCTTCTATGACCACAGTAATTCTGTAGACCACAAATTGTCAGTGAATCACTTCAGATCTAGTGGGAATCAGTTTGTTCACAATTTCTAGCTTTAGGAAGGATGTCGAGGCCTTCGGGAGGGTTCAGAGGACATTTACTAGAATGGTACCAGGGATGAGGGACTTCAGTTATGTGGAGAGACTGGAGAAGCTTGGATTGTTATGGTTAGAACAGAGAAGGTTAACGGCAGTCGGCAGATTTAGTAGAGGTGTTCAAAATTATGAAGGGTTTTGATAGAGTAAATAAAGGGAAAGTGTTTCCATTGGCAGGAGGGTCGTTAACCAGAGGCCGCAGATTTAAGAAAATTGGCAAAAGAACCAGAGGGGAGATGAGGAAACTTTTTTTTAACGCAGCAAATTGTTATGATCTGGAATGCACTACTTGAAAGGGTGGTGGAAGCAGGTTCAATAGTAACTTTCAAAAGGGAATTGAATATATACTTGAAAAGGAAAAATTGCAGGGCCATGGGAAAAGAGCAGGGAAGTAGGAATAATTAGATAGCTCATTCAAAGAGCCAACACGGGCATGATGGGCTGAATGGCCTCCTGCACTGTAAGATTCTATGACGATCATTTTGTTATGTCTTAAAGTTCTGTTATTTTTGGTTGGATGCTCTAATCTATAAAGCAGATACTTTTCAAGTAAATCGCCATAGAATCCTGGGATGCCATTATGTGTCCCTGGCAGCAGTGGGTCAGTTTGCAGTGACGATTAAAACTTAAAATGTGATTCAGTCCCTTTTGTGAGGACTAGAATTTTGAGATTTTTTTCCTGTCAACAAGTAAACATTTACTGACTTAATTCTTCATTTTTGTGCTAGCTTCAATTCTAATTTGTATTTTGCGTGCGGTATGTACTGTACATTAATGTCAGCAGAGTGATGGATTATCATGGTGCTGCAAAGCCTTATACTGATTGAGACCATTTAGCTTAGTTTTGTTTGTAAACTTGATTTTACACATACTGCTGTGTAAATATTTTGATAAAAGCTGGTGGAGTTTATAGTCAATATTCAAAGTCAGTTTATATAATTTAAACTCGGTCGTATTGCAAGAATGAACACGGGGCATTTGTATGTCTGTCTTGGCTTTCAACCTTGTATCTTGCACAAACCAGTGATTGGCATGTGAAAACCCTTGATAGATGTGTATTTTCATTAAAACCTCAATAAACAAGACTCATCTGCTGTTTTAAAATAGAACTGTACTTCTTGTGGTATTTAGTGTGAGTATTACCAGGTACTTCTATTTGGTATTAAGATTAGAATTGATACTCTTGTTGACGTTTTGGTTTGATAAGTAAAAATCCAAGATAGAGGTTGTCAGATAGAAAAAATAATGCTGAGGCTTGGGATGTGTTCAGATCTGTCCATCACTTGTCCGAGGAAATTCTATTTTTTTAAGTTACCAACTTCCAGACTGAAATTATTTTATCATTTAAAAAAAAAAATCGGATTTTATGCTAAATGAATTTTCTGTCCTTGGCCTCATTCAATTACTTTTATTCAATGAACTGAAAATTATACAAATGCACTTTCACACACACAAAAAATGAACCAGTAACATCAATAAAGAAAGAAAGACTTGCATTTATATAGCGCCTTTCACGACCACTGGACATCTCAAAGTGCTTTACAGCCAATGAAGTACTTTTGAAGTGGAGTCACTGTTGTAATGTGGGAAACGCAGCAGCCAATTTGCGCACAGCAAAGTTCTACAAATAGCCATGTGATAATGACAAGATAATCTGTTTTTGTTTTGTTGGTTGAGGGATAAATATTGGCCAGGACACTTGGAGTTCATTAGATTTTTTCCCAAAAGTTAGTTTTCTTTCAGATAATGGAGTTTTTTTTTAGTAAACAACAACAACTTGCATTTATATCGCGCCTTTAATGTGGTAAAACATCCCAAGACGTGTTATAAAACAATATTTGACACCGAGCCACATGAGGTATTTGGACAGGTGACCAAAAGCTTGGTCAATGAGGTAGGTTTTAAGGAGTGTCTTAAAGGAGGAGAGAGAGAGGAAGAGAGGTTTAGGGAGGGAATTCCAGAGCTTAAGGCCGAGGCAGCTGAAGGCATGTCTGCCAATGGTGAGGCGATGGAAATGGGGGATGCAGAAGAGGCCAGAATTGCAAGAGTGCAGAGATATCGGAGGGTTCTAGGGCTGGAGGAGGTTACAGAGATAGGGAGGGGTGAGGCCATGGAGGGATTTGAAAACAAGGATGAGAATTTTAAACTCGATGTTTCATTTAAGTTTGATTGAAATTTGTATAAATGTGTACTTTTTTTACACTCTGTCTACATTTATTGAACAATAGCTATAACCACCTCTTAAAGTATTTATAGGATGAACAGAGTATTTTTTGAGAGTTTCTACTGATGATGCTGCTGCTGCTGCTACAATAACCTGAGTGAGGTACACACTGATTCATATGTGCTGGCCACATTACAGTTACTACTGTAAAGGTTGCTCTGGCTTACTCTGATACTGATATGATAACAAAATACTGCAGATGCTGGAAATCCGAAATAACAAAGGGTCTTGACAAAGGGTTTGACCCGAAACATTGACTCTTTTTTCTCTCCACGGATGTTGCCTGGCCTGCTGAGTTTTTCCAGCATTTTCTGTTGTTATTTCTGATACTGATAGTGTCACTGCACATGTGCAGGCAGGTGTGTGCTACATTGTGTATGTGAGTTTGCAAGGACAGTAGTGCTCTAATTTCAGAGGAAACCAAAACGCCCATTGTATGCAGCGACTGTAACCTGTTTGTACCTGTCCTGTTGACAGAATTATGTGACTCCCAGCCCAACAAATTGGATTTGTGTCAGCAGGCTGATATAGAGCAATTTCAATATGTGTCACAATATGCACAGGACTGTGGTGTCTTGTGCTCGCTGTAACTGATGGATCAGATTGATAGGGTGATTCTCTACTGCAGAACCAACACCGTAGGTGGATGTCAGTGGAGTGTAAACCAAGTCTGATTGAGACTCCATAATATAGTTTTCATGCTGAACCTATGCCCAAAGCAATATAAGTTCAGAGCACAAATCCTTGTATAATCAGGTAGTAGTGTGGTTGTTGATATCTTTGATACAAAGTTGTATCTCTGGTATCCAATGTCCAGCAGAACGTTTTATCTTGTGTCAGAAAATACGAATCAGCTTTCTTTGGAGTGGGAAATTAATTAATGTTTTAGTATATAAATATATATATCAACAAAATTGATTATCTACATTTAGAGTGCAGTAACGTGGCAGATGAAGTATAATGTGGGGAAATGTGAGGTTATTCACTGGTAGGAAGAATAGAAAAATAGAATATTTTTTAAATGGTGAGAAACTATTAAATGTTGGTGTTCAGAGAGATTTAGGTATCCTCGTACAGGAAACAGAGGCTGGAATTTTCCCCTTTAAAAAAAAACACAGGTGGGTTTGGAGCGTAGGGGCAGTTAAAGTGTTAAAAATGGGATTTCTGACCTGATCCCTCCTCCAACCCGCCCACTTTTGGTGTTGTCGGAGGCGGGACGGGGCGAGCGACCAACCCGCTGCCAGGGGGCGTTACCTCAATTTAAATATTGTAATGAGGTTGGAAGCCTCTTTTTTTCCCTGTCCATTTTGTGTTTAACTGTCGGACGGGTTTCACACAATTCGTGAAACCCGGCAGTTAAATCGAGGTGGGGACTGCTGCATCCAGGAAGTAAGTGGCTTTATACCTACCTCCTGGATCCAGGGTCCCTGCCTAACCCACCCCCTGCGATCAGAGACCACCCCACAAGGCCTCTGATTTTCCGGTCCCCCCTGTCCAATGTTGATGATGAGGCCGGCCATGATCCTCTCTTCCCTAAGCCGATACTTTTAGAAAGTCATAGCATCTGTTGCAGTGCTATTCGCTAGTGGAACGGGCTTGGTTGCTGAACCCATCCGAAAACAGCCCATTTAGGTGGGGCCCCTTCAAGGCAGGTTAGTTTACTGATCATATTATGTAAATTCAGTAAGCATGTTTAGCAGAATGATGGAAATTCAGATGGTGGTTTGCCTTGTGGGTCGAAGTACAATTGAAATCCTAGTCGACACTGCTGTCGGTTGCGAGGTTAGCTCATTGAGTGTTCAGTTGGGCAACTCCTTTGGGTTGGGGTGGGGTGGGGTGGAAGGGGGTTTCAAAATTAGAGAAACTTACTCACAATGTCTCCAAAACTGGACATCATAAAGTTGACCCCTATGAGGACTAGGCCATTAAGCTGCTGGTGAGTCACTGCTCAACCCGTGGGAGATGGCAAAACTAATGCTACAGTGCGTGCAGCTGGTTAGTGGGTGTACACCTACGCAGTTGCCATGGCATCCCTGTGAAGCAGCAGAGATCCAGAGGCTTTCACAGCCTTCTCTGTCTCCTTCATCCCAAGGGAGTTATGCTCACACATTCTTAGCTTGTGACCTCCTCTCCTAAAGATCCAGTGGTGGCAGTGGAGGTGGGGGTAGAGGGTGATAATGGAAGAGGAGGAAGAGGATGAGCAGGAGGCAAGAAAACTCCCTCGTGGATTATGATGATGACAGTGACGACGATGATGTGAAAGAAAAGGTGGCTGAAGATAAGGCCACACAGGAGTTCCAAGATTTCCTCTGTCACAACCCCCTGATTTCACCCCCTGTGTCACTTGCTTTCTCACTTCCAAACACGAGCTTAGATACTTCCATTGGGCAGGAGTAGGTAGTGTCAGTGATTGCACTGGCTGATTCACAGTAGTGCGGAGTGGGCGAGGATGTGCCACCATGCCAGCAGAGATTGAGGATAAGGCTGCCCACGGCTTTGGAGTTGTGGGACCTAGAGCACAAGCTTTAAGAGTTGGGGACTCCAATGCTGTTGTTGCTGGTTTTAATGTATCGTTATGATCTCCAGCAGCTTCGGCAA
The DNA here is from genome assembly GCF_052327205.1 of Somniosus microcephalus. Classification (NCBI taxonomy): domain Eukaryota; kingdom Metazoa; phylum Chordata; class Chondrichthyes; order Squaliformes; family Somniosidae; genus Somniosus; species Somniosus microcephalus. The sequence continues at coordinate 103,691,757 of NC_140995.1, read as the reverse complement.
GCACATGGAAGATCTGAGTGTGTTGGGAGCTACAAGAAGCCATTATAGGATGGAAACCCAGCAGAAATGACTCCTGTCTCAGAATCCACCCACAAAATCAGTACTCTGATTTTACAACCGAAACTTGTCAAAACGACAACTACATTTGGGAGCACATAGTATTGCCATTACCTTTTGATGCTATTTTCCCATCCCATTGTTCCGTGGTGATTTGAAGCTCTCTTGCAGGGGAGAAAGTATTTAGAAGCTGGAATATTTCACTTTACACTCCCTTTATAGCCTTTGATTTGTCATAATGATGACAGTTATTACTTTGGCTATATTACACAAGTGAGGATGGAACATAATATGCATTTGGAGAATCTAGTTGTTTTTGTTCCCTCCTGTTGCCTGGGATTGTTATGTCGTGATTAGGGTACAACCAGGGTGTCAGTCCTACAAGTCATATTCCAGTGCAGTGTCCCAGATCTCTCATCTGTTTTGATCAACTCCATTGTTGTTACTGGTGGTCTTCTGAACAGTTGTTCAGTGTGCAGGATGTAAGCAAATCATTACATCTCTGTCTCTCTGTGTGATTGCCCAGCCCTAAAATAGAACATAGTGCTCAAATAGACACATGAAGCTTGGGGCAGGACAACTTTGAACATAAGTAATTAAACTTGTATTACCATGCTAATTTACCAGTCTTAAATAACATAGTCCTTTTACACTGAGAAAAAGTAAAGATGGGATAATTAAATTGTTGAACTCTCCATGGATGTTGCCTACTTTCCTATTGCAACTTGATTATTTTCAAAAAGGCTCATGCAGCATTATGTTACAATTTTCACCCACAGTGCTGTGGACCAAATCATTTTACTGCAGTTGACTTATTATTTGATTTGAGTGCTGAAGCACTCACTGTTTTCTACAGTGCATCTTAATCTGCATCTGGGAGCTCATTTTCTTGCTTTTGTATCCATAGTTTATACAATCGGCTAACAATTAGAGGAGTATTTCAAACAGGATTTTTTTTTTTTAATGTTTTTTTTAATCAAGAAGCTAAGGACAAGGTTAAAGGCTCATAGTGCAGGGCATCACCAAAGTTGAAAAGAGTGAACTATATAAATCCATATGCAAGGCAAGAATTTTTGCAGTATTTTGTTGCACCATTTGTACCAAATAGAAATTTTGGCAGAATACCAGTTTTGGGAATTTTGTAACATTCAGTGTTCACTAGATTTACAGGAAACTTTTTTTTATCCGGCACCGACGTGGTGCCGGGTCATCAAAAATTCCGGATAACCGAGAGCTATAGTAAAAGATACGGAGAGCTGAGAGCTCCGTATAAAGCAACAAACCCTGTTGCTTAGCAACAGGTTCAGAACAATGGCCACAAGTTCCAAGCATCTCTGTAGCTTAGCAACAGCTGCAGCCACACCCTTGCACAGCAACAGATCGAGGAAGGCAAGTAGAATATGAAGTAAAACTTACCTGAACCTACTCCTGAATTTTGCCAGTTAACCAAGATTTCCGGTTATTTAGGTGCCGGTAAATCAAAAGTTTCCTGTATTTCTAATGCTGCTGTGTGCAAGTACAATTTATTGTTTAATCCAGTAGACTTTTCCTATACAGTAGTTGTCCTATACAACTAGTGTGTTGCAGAAGATTTAATATTTTATGTTAGTAATTTTAATGGGGGGGGGTTGTGAGGTTGAAGGAGATTACAGAGATAGGAGGGGTGAGGCCATGGAAGAATTTGAAAACAAGGAAGACAATTTTGATGATGAGGCGTTGCTTAACCGGGAGCCAATGTCGGTCAGCGAGCACAGGGGAGATGGGCGAACGGGACTTGGTGCAGGGAAATTCATTTATTTCAGCAGATGAAATAACACAGATGTAAGAAGTGGATGTTGTTTTCCATTTACTCTATCTACGATGAGCCATCACAACTGCTCTGGAGAGATCCTCAGCGAGCTTTTATCATCAGATGCTGATGCATTGCCTGTTGCTTGCCATCTGGTAGTTAGTGGCAATCTTAGTCCTCTTTTATATTATGGTGTTGTTGCTGGTAACTGCTCTGCAAGGCACATCGGGCGGTGTTACTGCTGTCAAGACGACAAAAAAAAACTGCCTTTAAGAGGTAGTATTTGCCTGCCCACTCCAGAGGCAATAGTACAAATACTTGGTAGTGGTGGCACAAACCCGTGCTATTTTTGTTGTCACAACTGGGCTGAGCCATCAGCCCACTCAGACGAGTCAGCGATGCAGGTTTTTCATTGCCAGCCTGTGTAGACCTTTGCCAGCCATCAGTGAAGGCAAACTAACAGAATATAAGTTATGAATTGCAACAACTTTGATGCCACTAGTGCCATGGAATCTCCACATAATGTAAGTAGTGTAAGCCCTATCTCAGTTGGTTGCACTCTCACCTCTTGAGTCAGAAGGTTGTGGGTTCAAGTCCCACTTCAGAGACTTGAGCAAATAATCCAAGCTGACATTCCAGTGGTGCACTGTCGGAAGTGCCGTCTTTCGGATGAGATTTTAAACCGAGGCCCTGTCTGCCCTCTTAGGTGGAAGTAAATGATCATATGGCACTATTTTGTAGAAGAGCAGGGGAGTTCTTCCTGGCACCCTGGACAATATTTGTCCATCAACCAATATCACTAAAAACAGATGATGTGGTCATTGCTGTTTGTGGGACCTTGCTGTGTGCAAATTGGCTGTCACGTTTCCTACATTACAAGAGTGACTACACTTCAAAAATACTTCATTGACTGTAAAGTGCTTTGGGATGTCCTGAGGTTGTGAACATCCCTATATAAATGCAAATTATTTCTTTCTTTTCTTTTAATGGGCTGGGTTCCACAGCATCAACAGCCTAGCATGTTACAAAACTGAAACACGAGCAGAAATTACTAGAAAAGCTCAGCATGTGTGGTGAGAATTAACATGTTTAATGTGTTGGGTGCAGACCCTTCTTCAAATTTGAAAAATAAAGAGACAAACAGGCATATTAATACAATCAGAAAAAGAGGAGGGGATAATATGTGTACAAAAAAATCAGACATGTCCAAAGAGGAGACCCGGGGAAATGTGAACTAATGGGAGAGATGAAAAATTTGGGGTTCTGATGTAAACACACCTTGTTGGGGAGAAATTCAACTCATGGACACCCATTTTGTGCTTGAAATATAGGTGGTTAACAATTGAAAATTGGCAGTGGGGGGTGGCGGTGGTATTGGTGGTGGGTGGGGGGGTTACCTTGGACACCCAGAGCCCGCCTGATGCGATATTCAGGCGCGCTTGTAAATGGGTGAGCAGCCTGGCCACCTGGAACAGGTGTAAGGCTGCTTAAATGTGCAAATTGGGATCCTGTGCTAATTGTAGGACCACCATTGCAAAACTCAGATTCAAATGTGTAGAGCTTGTGCCATACACACTCCTCCCAGTTATACTAGGCATTGAGCAACCTAACCAGACTTCCTTAAAAGGACTCTTAAAGGCGGCCTCTCAAAAAGCAGCAGAGGAAATTTTTTAAAACTTTGAGTAACAAAAAAAACTCCGGCCCGCTATCAGCACATTCCAAGCCCTCCCTTGTGCCCCCCACGCGCCCCCTCCCCGGGGTGGCCTACCCTACCGACCAATTTCCCACCATCCCGAACCGGCAAGCTGCACTGGGGCACCATTTGGCACCAGCAGAATTTAAATGAGGCCCGAAGCTGATTTTGGCTCAAGCCGACGCACGGAGATATTCTCTGCCAACGTATCTGTCTGCTTTGGCTGCAAGTTGCAGTTGTCTCTTTAATGTGTTAGTCAAGTAATAGGCAGAGGCACTGTGAGATCTGTTCTCTCAATCCACTCATGATTCCTCTCTGGGTTTGTCTGCTTTATTTATATGTACATTTTCCTCTACCCTTATTTGTGATTGTATTAATATCGCTGTCTGCCTCCTATTTTTCAGAACTGATGAAGGATCCATACCCAAGACATTAACATACGTGTTCTTTCCACAAAAACTGACGAACCTGCTGTGTATTTACAGCCTTTTCTGTTTTTGTTTCAGATTTCCAGCATCTGCAGTATTTTCCTTTTTATTACATGTTATAAAACTGTTTCAATTTGAAACAGTTCTGTAATATAAAGGGGGCAGTTAGAGTTAAATATTTTCTTTTAAATTTGGATGGTTTCTGTCAATAGAACTTTTCTTTTGTTTAATAACTGTCCCCGCCCATAACAATTAAGGCTGGTATTTTTTTTACAATACAGGTAGACTACCCTTTATCCGGACTTCCGAAAACCGAAACCCTCTAAAAACCGAAGGTTTTTTCGTTCAGCGTAAGTCGTGCGTACGAACGAAAAAACCTTCGGTTTTTAGAGGGTTCCGGTTTCGGAAGTTCGGATAAAGGGTAAGTCGTGCACACGACCCCCCGCCGACCCCGCCAGCCCCGACAACCGCCGACCCCCCCGCGGACCCCGCCGGCCCCGACCCTCGCCGACCCCGACTGACTTACGCTGAGCGTCAGCGTAAGTCGTGCGCACGACCCCCCGCCGACCCACCTTCCGAAATCCGAAATTCTCCTTTATCCGAAACTCGGCTGGTCCCGAGGTTTTCGGATAAAGGATAGTCTACCTGTAGCTTCTTGTGTTGCCATTTCTAGTTTTCCTATATTTCAGCCAGCTGTACAAGTATTGTGATATTATCTGGCAGATAATGATTTCTTCAAAGCTGGCTGCTACTAGGTAAGTAGGAAACCTGTACTGTTTAAATTGTTTTACTGTTCAAATAAAATTATACTAGATTGGTGCAGGGAAGTCGATTAGTGATGGAATCTATCGTATTAAATATAAGTTGTTTTCGTGTCTGGAGTTTCTCTTTTCATAAGGAGAAAGTATTTGGCTCTATGTACTGTTAGCATTGCTTAATGACCTACAAATGTAGCTAAAATTTGCAGAAAAGGCCTGTGATATACAGTCTCCATGAAAATATACTATGTGATATTTCTTTCTTTATTTTAAAGATTCTTTGACTATTTGCAGAGCTGGAAAATCAAGCAAACCCAGTCGCTGTTTTGAATTTCATATTGCCCACATTCTGAAGGGTGAGATGCCAAGAAATATTATCTAAAAACATTATTATGTGTTTATGTATTATGTATTTGAGGATTGTTCGGGTGAAGCAAATGTTACACAGTTCCTGTTGACACTCAAGACTGGAGTAAAGGTTCTCGGACTGAAGTAATAATTAAAAGGGCATTAAAATGATAATTGGTTATTCCCTGCTAACGTGACGGCCCTTTAGTCAGATGTTTCTGTAATATCAATTACAAGGACAACATGGTTAAACAGATTTTCTTACTGCTTAAAGCTCATGGTGATTAACGAATGCCCCAGTTGCTTTGCCAGCAGGTAGTTGTAAATATGGAAACTACTCGAATATATGTTGGGGCAGTAACGGATACACATTAACAGTGTTTTATTTTATGCCTTGGAGCATTTGGTTTTAGTTTGTGAAGAAGTCATGTTATGGTAAGCATGCTCTCAAAGCCAAGCCAAATAACTGTTTTCTTTTGTTTTGGAAAAGCCAATTAAAATGTAAGTACTGTAGAGATTTCAGTAATTGCTGCAGCATGTGTAGTGCTGGTTTGGCCTATTTCAGGGGAGAGGGAGCTGTGCTCATTGAGTGGACTGCTAGAGTTAATGAAGTGAAATTGTTAAATTAGTGATTCCAAAAGTTGCAGTGCACATTTGTGATGTGTATATGTTTGAGACACAGCCTTAACATGGGGAGTCCAAAAAGACTGTGCATTTACCGTTGTTAGCTTTTTTACCTCCCAGCTCTCCACAGGCCCGGAGTCTGTAAAGTGCTCCTGCTGGCGTAATATGGTATTTTAACAGTGCACTTAAGTATACAGTAGCCAAATCCCATAAAAAAGAACGACTTGTTAACAGCATTGGTCAAAACAAAGACCTCCTGAGACACTAGAGACGTTCTAAACAATGGCTGTTTCCTCTGGATGTTTTTTTTGTCTGGGTCTGTTTTTGGTATAAATAATCTCTCTCATTTCTCTTGATAAACCTCATCAATCCTATAGTGAATCTCTACTCACCATAGGCACTCAATTGAGCTTATAGGAACTATTGGGATTGGTGAAGCTGTGAGCCTTTACAAAGACCACTCATTAATACCAAATAAACATCTGGTTTGTGATCACAAAGGCATGTATACTCACAAAGTACTAGCAAAGTAAGCTGATGAATCCCTTTTCTGTTTTAAAAGCTGCTGTTACACAGATGATTTTCTGTCATCTTTTAACATAATCTGGCAAAAAAATCCAATATTATCATTCTACTATAACATATTTAAAAATAACAACATTTTATATAACAAAAACAAAAATACTGCAGCTGGTGGAAATCTGAAATTAAAATAGAAAATGCTGGAAACAGTCAGCAGGCCAGGCAGCATCTGTGGACAGAGGAAGGTAAGGTTAACATATCCGGTCATTGATCTTTCGTCTGAACCATATTTTAGACAGCATCTTTGTGAAGAAGAACATCGCAAAGGACTTCACAGATGCAGAGAGGAACGGACTCCAAACCGTCCTAGGGGAGTCAAGAGAGGTGATCGATGGCTTGACCAAAATGATGGGTTTTCTGAAGGTAGAGAGGCAGAGGGGTTTGGGGATGAAGTTGCAAAAAGTAGGACTCTGGCAGCTGAAGGCTATGCCTCCAATAATGGAGTGGAGCAAGTGGAGAATTCACTGAAGTTCAGAGTTAGAGGGCAGGAGGGTACAGAAGGGGTCATAAAGCTGGAGAAGTTTGCAGACGAAAGGTGGGGTCAATATTTTCAGTATTTTAAAACATGGATTTTATAGGACAGGGAACAGTGTAGCTTAGCGAGGATAGGGTGAAGGTTTTTTTTAAATTCGTTCCTGGAATGCGCGCGTTGCTGGAAAGGCCAGCATTAATTACCCATCCCTAGTTGCCCTTGAGAAGTTGGTGGTGAGCCGCTGCCTTGAACCGCTGCAGTCCATGTGGTGAAGGTACTCCCACAGTGCTGTTAGGGAGGGAGTTCCAGGATTTTGACCCAGCGATGATGAAGGAACGGTGATATATTTCCAAGTCAGGATGGTGTGTGACTTGGAGGGGAACTTGCAGCTGATGGTGTTCCCATGCGCCTTCTGCCCTTATCCTTCTCGGGTGTAGAGGTCGCGGGTTTAGAAGGTGCTGCTGAAGAAGCCTTGGTGAGTTGCTGCAGTGCATTTTGTAGATGGTACGCACTGCAGCCACGGTATGCCGGTGGTGGAGGGAGTGAATGTGTAAGGTGGTGGATGGGGTGACAATCAAGTGGCTGCTTTGTCCTGGATGGTGTCGAGCTTCCTGAGTGCTGGAGCTGCACTTATCCAGGCAAGTGGAGAGTATTCCATCACACTCCTGACTTGAGTCTTGTAGATGGTGGAAAGGCTTTGCGGAGTCAGGAGGTGAGACACGCGCCACAGAAAACCCACCCTCTGACCTGCTCTTGTAGCCACAGTATTTATGTGGCTGGTCCAGTTAAGTTTCTGGTCAGTGGTGGCCCCCAGGATGTTGATGGTGGGGAATTCGGCGATGGTAATGCCGTTGAATGTCAAGTGGTGGTGTTTAGACTCTCGCTTGTTGGAGATAGTCATTGCCTGGCACTTGTGTGGCGCGAATGTTACTTGCCACTTTTCAGCCCAAGCCTGAATGCCTTCCAGGTCTTGCTGCATTCGGGCATGGACTGTTTCATTATCTCAGGAGTTGCGAATGGAACTGAACACTGTGCAATCATCAACGAGCATCCCCACTTCTGACCTTGTGATGGAGGGAAGGTCATTGATGAACCAGCTGAAGATGGTTGGGCCCAGGACACTGCCCTGAGGAACTCTTGCAGCAATGTCCTGGGGTTGTGATGATTGACCTCCAACAATTACAACCATCTTCCTTTGTGCTAGGTATGACTCCAGCTAGTGGAGAGTTTTCCCCCCGATTCCCATTGACTTTAATTTTACTAGGGCTCCTTGATGCCACACTCGGTCAAATGTTGCCTTGATGTCAAGGGCGGTCACTCTCACCTCACCTCTGGAATTCAGCTCTTTTGTCCATGTTTGGACCAAGGCTGTAATGAGGTCTGGAGCCGAGTGGTCCTGACGGTACCCAAACTGAGCATCGGTGAGCAGGTTATGGATGAGTAAGTGCCGCTTGATAGCACTGTTAACGACACCTTCCATCACTTTGCTGATGATTGAGAGTAGACTTATGGGGTGGTAATGGTCAGGATTGGACTTGTCCTGCTTTTTGTGGACAGGACATACCTGGGCAGTTTTCCCCATTGTTGGGTATATGTCAGTGTTGTAGCTGTACTGAACAGCTTGGCTAGAGGCGTGGCTAGTTCTGGAGCACAAGTCTTCAGCACGACAGCTGGGATGTTGTCGGGGCCCATAGCCTTTGCTGTATCCAGTGCGCTCAGCTGTTTCTTGCTATCACGTGGAGTGAATCGAATTGGCTGAAGACTGGCTTCTGTGATGGTGGGGACCTCAGGAGGAGGCCGATGAGGATCATCCACTCAGCACTTCTGGCTGAAGAGGGTTGAAAATGCTTCAACCTTGTCTTTTGCAATCGCGTGCTGGGCTCCGCCATCATTGAGGATGGAGATATTCATGGAGCCTCCTCCTCCCATTACTTGTTTAATTGTCCACCACCATTCACAACTGGATGTGACAGGACTGCAGAGCTTTGAACTGATCCGTTGATTGTGGGATCGCTTTGCTCTGTCTATAGCATGCTGCTTCCGCTGTTTAGTATGCATGTTGTCCTGTGTTGCCGCTTCCCTAGGTTGGCACCTCATTTTTAGGTATGCCTGGTGCTGCTCCTGGCATGCTCTTTTGCACTCCTCATTGAACCAGGGTTGGTTCCCTGGCTTGATGGTAATAGTAGAGTGAGGGATATGCTGGGCCATGAGGTTACCGATTGTGGTGGAATACAATTCTGTTGCTGCTGATAGCCACAGCGCCTCATGGATGCCCTGTTTTGAGCTGCTAGATATATTGTGAATCTATCCCATTTAGCACATTGAAGTCCACCACCCAGAGTACATTATGTGCCTTTGCTACTCTGTGCTTCTTCCAAGTGGTGTTCACCATGGAGGCGTACTGATTCATCAGCTGAGGGAGGGCGGTAGGTGGGTAATCAGCAAGAGGTTTCCTTGCCCATGCTTGATCTGAAGCCATGAGACTTCATGGGGTCTGGAGTCAATGTTGAGGACTCCCAGGGCCACACTCTCCCGACTGTATACCACTGTGCCGCAACCTCTGGTGGGTCCAGGGATGGTGATGGAGGAATCTGGGACATTGGCTGAAAGGTATGATTCTGTGAGTATGACTATGTCAGGCTGTTGCTTGACTAGTCTGTGGGACAGCTCTCCCAATTTTGGCTCAAGTCCCCAGATGTTAGTGAGTAGGACTTTGCAGGGTCGACTGGGCTGGGTGTACCATTGTCGTGTCCGAAGCCGGTGCTGAAGTCGATGCCGGGTGGTCCGTCCAGTTTTATTCTTGTTGTTTTTCGTAGCGGTTGTGTACATCTGAGAGGCTTGCGAGGCCATTTCAGAGGGCAGTTAAGAGTAAACCACATTGCTGTGGGTCTGGAGTCACATAGAGACCAGACCAGGTAAGGACGGCAGATTTCCTCCCCTAAAGGACATTAGTGAACCAGATGGGTTTTTACAATAATCCGATAGTTTCATGGTCACCATTACTGATACTAGCTTTTTATTCCAGATTTATTTAATTAACTGAATTTAAATTCCCCAGCTGCCATGGTGGAATTTGAGCTCATGTCTCCGGATCATTAGTCTAGGCCTCTGGATTACTCGTCCAGTAACATAACCACTATGCTACCGTTCACGTGAGTTCAAATACCTCCACAGCAGCTGGGGAATTTAAATTCAATTAATTAATTAAATCTGGAATAAAAAGCTAGATGTGGTTGCCAGTTTTAATTTATTTTCCATGGTATACACGGATAATATTCCTGTGATAGTGATCTCACTATTTTAACTGCACCATATTCATATGTTTATAAAGTACTCCACATGCAAAACAATGGGGGAAATTTTAACTCTTCGTACTGGACAGAAATGGAGCAGCTCTGTTTCCTGCTCCATTCCCACCGATCTCCGATTTTAACACTGGTTTTGCCGGAGGCTGAGGCGTCCACTGGACTCTGGCAGGAGCCTCGTACATAAATGCTAATCGGGGTCCTATGACATCCAAAGCCGCCACAACTTTCCCACCAGGCTGAAGCAGGTTGGCAGCTGGAGGGAATGACAAAGAGGCCGCCCAAGGTAAGTGTGAAACTTTCCTTTGTGAGTCAGAAGGAGCAGGAATGCTCCTCCATGCCCCATGAGGAAAGTCATGGCCTCCTGGACTTATGCTCGCAAGATCCTTCAGAAACCCTTGACGAGAGGCTTGGGGTCACTCGATCTTCCTCTGCCGGCAACCGCTCTGCGCCCTTTTCCCACCTGTTGCAGGTGAAGAGTTAACCAGCAGTGTTTAAATGAGGGAGTTTAAATACCCTGGGCCTGCGTTTCGCATTCACCCTGGCCCCCACCTGCCTGAAACTTGCTCCGGGTTGGAATCGATCCCAGTATATTAGATCCCTTTATGAGGGGGAGGTGGATGCTGAGCAGGGAGTTTGCGGGAGGGCTGATGGACAGAATTTTGATTTGGTACAAATTCAAGGAGCAAGAAAACAAGTGAATGCCGTAGGATATGGGCATATAGGCTGAAGAATTGGCTTCTGCTGGTGGAAAATAAGTAGTAATCGAGAATTAGAGAAACAAAAGTTTCAGCTGTAATGTGTGGCTGGAAAAGATTTCACAAATATGTGAGGTCGAAGGTCTTGCTGTTGAGTCACTGATGCAATGCCATTGAATCTGGTTGCATTTTAGGATTTTGTTTTGCATCCATGACGACGTTACAAACCTATGAACTATATACTAGTACTTGTGTCAGCTTGCAACAATTAATAATGCTTTTGCCTTTGGATCAGAAGGTGGGCGTTTGAGTATCATAGCAACATAGTTTTATGAAAGGGAAATCATGTTTGGCAAATCTATTAAAATTGTTTGAGGATGTAACTAGCAGGGTAAATAAAGGGGAACCAGTGGCTGTAGTATATTTGGATTTTCAGAAGGCATTTGATAAGGTGTCCCACAATACTGCATACAGTTCAGCTCACCACATTACAGGAAAGATGTGATTGCACCAGAGAAGGTGCAGAGGAGATTTACAAGGATGTTGCCAGGACTTTTAGCTATGATGAAAGATTGGATAGGCTGGGGTTATTTTGTTTGGAATAGAGGAGGCTGAGGGTAGACTTAATTGAGATTTAAAGTAATTGGCAGCCAGATTAGAGGGGAGAACTTTTTTCACCCAGAGGGTGGTGGGGCTCTGGAACTCGCTGCCTGAAAGGGTGATAGAGGCAGAACCCCTCATCATATTTAAAAAGTACTTGGATATGCACTTGAAGTGCCATAACCTACAAGGCTCTGGAAAGTTGGAAAGTGGGATTAGGCTGGATATCTCTTTTGGTTGGCACAGACACGATGGGTCGAATAGCCTCCTTTCGTGCCATAAATTTCTATGATATGAATGGGTTGTTACAAAAAATTAGGGCTCATGAGGTTGGGGTAATATATTAGCATCGACTGAGGATTGGTTAAAAGGACAGAAAAAAGAGAGTAAGAATAAATGGGTCTTTTTCAGGTTGGCAGATTGTTAATAGTGGAGTGCTGTAAGAATCAGCACTGGGGCTTATACTAATGACTTAGATGAAGGGACAGAGTGTAATGTATCCAAGTTTGTTGACCTGACAAAGCTTGGTGGGGAAGTAAGCTGTGAGGAGGACACTTTGGGGGTGGGGGAAATTTGTGTACGCCGGAAATTTGTGTACGCCAAGAGAATTGGAGGTGTCACTGGCAACTCTAGTTAATGGCCGCAGTGCTACCGGCCAAAAATTCGTGCTGGGGGTTGGCGATGTGCAGCGCAGCGCTAAATTACCATGCAAGGCCCTCCTGGTGGCATTAATGGAGACCTCTGACCCAAAGTTCCCGTCCAAAGTCGGCATTGCAGCTTCTTACAGACTGGGACCGAGGCTGTGGAGTTCGCAAGGCGTTGTGGGCAATTAAAGGGGCTATGAATTAAAGGGGCAATGCATTCAGAACTAATAAAAATTACAGTGTAGTGAAAAAAAATGCAGCTTTCAGTCCTTGCTGCCTTTCAATAAAAAATTTATTTAACGGCACTCTCTGCGAACTTTGATCTTTAGTGCTGAGCAAGTGTTCAGTAGACTGACAGCACTTCTTAAAGGGACACACACATCTTTCAGGTAAGTTTCCATTTAAGCTTTTGGACTGGATTTTTTTTTAATTTTATTGAAGTAGTGGCTTGCTGCAATACATGTTAAAAGTTTTTAAAGTGTGCAGGGAGTGCTGCTAATGTTTGCAATGCCTCGGATGGTAAAGGAAGGCCTCTTTAAAAAAAAAAAAAAAACAGGAAATGCTGGAAATACTCAGCAGGTCAGGCAGTATCTGTGCACAGGGAAACAGAGGTAACATCTCCGGTCGAGATGCTGCCGGACCTGCTGAGTATTTCCAGCATTTTATGCTTTTATTTCAGATTTCCAACATCTGCTCGCAGAGGGAGGGGGAGGAAGCGGAAGGAAGGAGGCAACCCAGACAGCCCCATTCTGGCCGGGATATCTGGGATGGAATCATCTGCCTGCGGTACCAGTGACAACAACCCCAGTTCCCTTTTCAACATTTGTCCTACACCTTACCTTCCCTCTGTTACTGACTATCGAAGCATCCTCTTGGCCGCAATGCTGAAATAAAAGCCACCACAAAAAAAACTTTGCAATCCAACTCAATACATCTATACATCCAATATGACATCAAGAAATCAACTCATCACCCTTATGCATTCCCTTAGTGACTGTCTTGTGTGTGCCTTTGCCTATCCTACTGATGTCACTCAGTGCTACCCCAGTGGCTGCAGCATGACTGGTGGAAGGCTGCTGACTTTCAGTGGGGGACACTACAAATGGCCTTGCAGGTCGACCTTGAGGAGTTGGTGGTTGCAATTGTGAAATCAAGTGATGGTGTTTCTTCTTCTTCACGCTCCTCTCCCTCTTCTTGGTCAACCACTGGCTGGGCAGGCTGGATTTCCTGGGTGTGTGAAATGAGGAAGGCAGTAGGGTGGAGTTGTGGTGAGGGGAGGGTGGGAAAGCAAGAGGTGCATGCGAGAAGGTAGATAGCGTATGAGGATACCAACATCTTGTATTCTTTCAGCCCTGCCGCTGACCAAGGCCTCAGCCATGCCCCTGCCAAGAATGGCCAGCACCGTCTCCTCCAAGGGGGTGAGGTGAGGCTAGCATTGGGACCTCAATTCTGTGGGGACCTCAATTCAAGAACGGGCGAAGAACCAGACTTCACCAATAATCAGGAAAACAATTACGTTTTCGGGAATAACCACTTTGACATCCCTTCCCTTCCATACAGGCATAACTGCGACAAGCAGTCAAATACCAACGGAAAACAGCTACTACAGCTCTGTCGAAACCTGGGTCTGTACATTGTCAATGGTAGGTTCATAGGAGACCTCCTAGGAAGATCGACCTATTGCTCACCTCTTGGCTGCAGCACAGTAGACTATATGATTACAGACTTAGACCCATCCTCTTTCAGAGCATTCACAGTCAAACCACAAACAACACTGTCAGATCACAGTCAAATTACTATGTTCCTCAAAAAGACAGAAACAAACAACATAGAAACACAACCCAGTAAACTGTACAACACCAAAAAATCGTACAGATGGGCCAAAAACGACACGGAAAAATACCAGAAAACAATTAGCAATGCATCAACTCAAGCTCTCTTAGACACCTTTCTGGATAACATATACACTCACAATAAAGAAGGCGTAAACCGGGCAGTTAGTAAACTAAACAATATTTTTGATAATTTGGCAACAAATGCAAACTTGAAAGCTCGCAAGAACAAACCCAAAACAAAAAACTATGAAAAATGGTTTGACCGAGATTGCCATAACATGAGGAAAAAACTTAGAAAAATATCAAACCAAAAACACAGACATCCAGAAAACGAGGAACTACGCCTTACTTATTGTCAGACACTAACACAATACAGAAACACACTCAGAACCAAAAAAGAGCAATATATTAAGAATACACTCAGCTCCATGGAGGAATCCATTGATTCCAATTGTTTCTGGGAAAACTTGAAAACACTACACAAAAAACAACACGACGATTTGGCCATTCAAAATGGGGACACATGGGTAAACCACTTTGAAAAATTATACCAGAAAAACACACTAAGACCAGAGCAACACCAAATATGCAAAAAACTGGAAAAGCTAGAAATGGCCATAAAAGATAACCAAAACCCGCTGGACGCCATAATAACAGAAAAAGAACTTCTTGAAAAACTCAAGGACCTGCGACCAGGAAAAGCCTGCGGGACAGACGGCATACTAAACGAGATGATTCAACACACAGACAACAAAATGAAACTGGCTATCCTAAAACTCTTCAACTTGGTTCTGAGTGTCGGTTATTTCCCTGATATCTGGAACAAAGGACTCATAACGCCCATATACAAAAGTGGGGACAAAATCGACCCAAACAACTATCGAGGCATCTGTGTAAACAGTAACCTGGGGAAGGTATTCTGTAGCATCATAAACAAAAGACTTATTAACTTCCTTGAGGAGCACAATGTCTTGAGTAAAAGCCAAATTGGATTCCTGCCAAACTATAGAACATCCGATCATATCTTCACCCTACAGACCCTAATTGACAAACACGTTCACCATAACAAAAGCAAAATCTACGCATGCTTTGTAGATTTCCAGAAGGCTTTCGACTCCATCTGGCATGACGGTTTATTCCTGAAACTTATCGAAAGTGGGGTAGGAGGGAAAACATATGATGTAATTAAATCAATGTATACAAACAACAAATGTGCAGTTAAAATTGGAGACAAACAAACAAAATACTTCCCACAGGGGCGGGGGGTGACGCAGGGCTCGCCAATCTCACCGACACTCTTTAATATTTACATAAATGGATTGGCAAAACTACTTGAACAATCTACAGCACCCGGCCTCACCCTATATGAATCCAAGGTTAAATTCCTCCTCTATGCAGACGACCTGGTTCTGCTGTCACCTACTAAAGAGGGGCTACAGCAAAACCTGGACCTGCTGGAGTCGTACTGCCAGACTTGGGCCCTGACAATAAATCCCCAAAAAACCAAAGTCCTTGCGTTCCAGCAAAGATCCAAACATCAGGGACCCAAAATAAATTTCACAGTAGGAACAACCAAAATTGAACAAACCACTAACTACACATACTTGGGCTTAAAAATCAGTTCTACGGGAAACTTCAAACTGGCTGTGAATGAACTGAAAGAGAAATCAAGAAGGGCTTTCTATGCCATCAAAAAATCAATCCAAATAGAAATCCCAATTAGCATTTGGCTCAAAATTTTCAAATCAGTAATTGAACCAATTGCACTCTATGGCAGTGAGGTATGGGGACCGCTAACTCAACAAGAATTTGCAAAATGGGACAAACACCCAATTGAGATCCTACATGCAGAATTCTGTAAAAGTATCCTCCGGACTCAAAGGAAAACAGTAAACAATGCATGCAGGGCGGAACTAGGCCAATATCCATTAATAATCACTATCCAAAAAAGAGCCACCAAATTTTGGAATCACCTACAAATGAGCAATCCCCAATGCTATCACTACGACGCCCTGAAATGCCAAGAGCTGACCATAAAGAAGAATACCCTCAGTCAACTAGTCCTGGGACTCAGTGAAGTAACTACTAACAATACTAACAATAACCAGCCCCAGGACAGTGACAGGGTAACACAAAGAATTCGACCCAACACAATCGTCGCTAAGCAAAAGGAAAAATATCTGACATATTGGGCAGAAACAACAAAAACCCAAAGCAAACTCAATTGCTACTTGGCCCTAAACAGACAATACAACATAGCTGATTACCTGACCATGGTAAAGGATAACAAACTGAGAAGAACCTTGACAAGGTACAGACTTAGCGAACATAGCCTAGCGATCGAAAAAGGCAGACACAGGCAGACCAGGCTGCCAAGAGAGGACAGGATATGCTCTCACTGCAGTCAGGGAGTGGTGGAGACAGAGATGCACTTCCTCACAGCTTGTGGAAAATATCAGGGCATCGGAGAATTTCTACCAAAAATTCTCACAAATATGCCCTGATTTCAGAAATCTGAATGACAACCAAAAACTCCCATTCCTACTGGGAGAGGAGAGAAGCTGTATAACACTGGCGGCACACTATGTTACAGCTTGCCATGAACAGAGGGACAACCAGTAAACTAAGAAAAGAATATATATAAACAATGCGAATGTATATTTATACACTCAGGGATATACCTGTTTATACACTGTATGAATAGAACTGCGTTTATGTGGTAAACCATAAATGTATTTTGATGCTTTGGCAACATAAGATGTAACTTATCATGCCAATAAAGCGATTTGAATTGTGAATTGTGAATTGTGGGAGGTGTGCCTCGTTTTTGTTAGACATTGTTGGTAGGTGAGTGATGGGGGTGGGTCGTGCATTGAGCAGTATGTGAGGCTAGTGGTGCAGTTGGTCGGAGATGGCTTTTGAAGATGCATTCACTGACCTTGACCACTGGTTGAGGTCATGAAGCTTCTTTGGGTACTGGATCCAGGTGGTGGGGCGACTCTGTTGGCAGTGATGGCCGCGGTGATGTGGTCCCACATCGTTCTTTCTGGAGGGCCTCCTGGCCCCTGTGTTTAGAGGACCTCTCGATGTGTTGACCCTCTGCACAAAGCTGGAGTGCTGCGTGCCCTTTCCTGGCTTGCTGAGCCATTTGTGTTAGTGCTGAAGCACTTGTCCCATTTTCTTTAGGTGCAAAAGGCAATTCAGCTTTAAGAGCTGAAGACTGCCATTTGGGAATTCTTTTTATTTTTTTTTCCCAGAAGGCAGTTGAGCTGTAATGGCTAAAAACTGCCCATTTTAAAAAGATTTTTGCTTTTTTCATTTTAGAAGGCAGTTCACATTTATGGGTCCACACTGCTTTCTGAAATGACAGCCTTGCCACCAGAACGGCGGTGCACATTAAGTTTAGCGCTGGGCTAATGTTAATTAGTTACCAGCGCCACTTTACTGGTCCTGCCAGCGCCACCATTTTTGCCAGCTATTAACATCAGCCCACAGTGGCACCGGCAGTTCTTTACCGATGTTGAATTTCTAGCCCATTGGATTTAGCATTCATAATTATGCAATAGACTCTTAAAATGATGCACACTGCTCCTCTAGGCAATTTGTACCTGACTCAGACAAATGAAACATAGTATTACATAGAAGTTACAACACAGAAACACGCCATTCAGCCCAATCAATCCATGTTTGTGTTTATCCTCCACATGAGTAATAGTCCTACCATTGTGCCCACCATGTTCCTGTATCCCTTTATTCCCTTTCCTTCAACCACCTTGTTCCTCATCATCTCTTCCAATTCCTCTTGCTCACCTTCATCCTGCGATATACCCTCTCATGAGTTACTTCCTACCCAGCGGATGTATCTGAGTTGGTGCTGGAATTGGGAAGGTACCGTGACAGAGTTACGTGTAGTGTAATTGGTGGGATTGATTTGATTTAAATTAATTGCAATTAATTAAATGGTAAGTCATGGCAGGACAGCCCAGTGCCGTGGTATGCTCCTCCTGCGCTATGTGGGAACTCAGGGACACAGCCTGTGTCCCTGACAACTACGTGTGCAGGAAGTGTGTCCAGCTGCAGCTACTGGCGGACCGCATTGCGGTGCTGAAGCTGCGATTGGATACATACTGGACCATTCGCGAGGCTGAGGACGTCGTGGATATCACGTTTGATCAGTTGGTCACACCGCAGGCAAAGGTTGGACAGGCAGAAAGGGAAAGGGTGACCGACAGACAGAGTACTAGGCACAGGCAGGTAGTGAAGGGGTCCCCTGTGGACATCCCCCTCTCAAACAGATACACCACTTTGAGTACTGTTGGGGGCGGATGGCTTATCAGAGGAAGGCAGCAGCAGTCAACTTCCTGGCACCAGGGGTGGCTCTGCTGCACAGGATGGGAGGAAAAAGAGAAGTAGAGCTATAGTAATAGGGGATTCTATTGTAAGGGGAATAGATGGGCGTTTCTGCGGCTGCAAACGAGACTCCAGGATGGTGTGTTGCCTCCCTGGTGCAAGGGTCAAGGATGTCTCCGAGCGGCTGCAGAACATCTTGGAAGGGGAGGGTGAACAGCCAGTTGTCGTGGTGCATATAGGTACCAACGATATAGGTAAAAAACGGGATGAGGTCCTAAAAGCTGAATATAGGGAGTTAGGAGGTAAATTAAAAAATAGGACCTCAAAGGTAGTAATCTCAGGATTGCTACCAGTGCCATGTGCTAGTCAGAGTAGAAATAGAAGGATATTTCAGATGAATACGTGGCTAGAGGAATGGTGCCAGGGGGAGGGATTCAGATTCCTGGGACATTGGAACCGGTTCTGGGTGAGGTTGGACCAGTTCAAACCGGACAGTTTGCACCTGGGCAGGGCCGGGACCGATGTCCTAGGGGGAGTGTTTGCTAGTGCTCTGGGGGAGGGTTTAAACTAAAATGGCAGGGGGTTGGGAACCTGAGCAGGGGGACAGAGGAAAGGGAAACGAGGATAAAAGCAAAAGATAGGAAGGAGAAAAACAAAAGTGGCAGTCAGAGAAATCAACGGTTTAAATCAAACGTGGCCACAGTGAATAATAATTCCAATAGGTCTTAGAGCGTTAAAAAAACAAGCCTGAAGGCTTTGGCCTAGAAATTCAGTTGTTTGCGCCAGCCGCTAGCACCTTAGGAGGAGGAGATGTGGGGCGCTAGGCGGCTAGCGGCCGGGCGCTGCGCGATCTGCGCCTCTCCCCAACTTCAGTAAAGATTTAGCGGCGGCGCAAAACCTTTGCGCGCGCTCAGCTGCGCGTGCAGATCCTGACGTCATTTCATCGTGCAACGCCCTTTGTGCGCCCCAAACCGGAAATTCAGTGGCGCCGGCCTATTGCGCGCCTGGCGCCCCTAGCGACTGGTAGAGGGGAACGGTTCCCAGTCGCTGCGGGGCGCGGGGGGCGCTAATTAAAGGGCACTCCTCCTGCAGTAGAAATGGCAGCCATTTTGCAACACTCCTTCTTTGTGAGAGACGGATCTTTGCAGAGAGACAAAGGTAGAGAGCTTTCTGGTTTGGCTCAACACTCGCACAGGTACTTGTGGCTTCAGGCCACAGCTTTGCACTTGTCTTTAACTTCAGAGCCATAGCATTGATTGGAAACATATAATGGGGGCTGCAATGGGTGCAAACGTTGGCCTTCTCCATTGCATTCAAAGGGCTCAGAGACGCCGTGAGAGAGTGGCAGTCATGGCCAGAGGGAGAAGGGGCAACAGGCGTTGGCTAAGGAGGCCTTACCCACCCAGGGTATACCGCCAGCAGTTCTCATATCTGAACATGTCTGACGAGCAGTGTGTTCGGAGGCTGCGATTCCAAAGGGCGGTGGTCACTGAGATCTGTCACCTGCTTCGCGGAGATCTGCAGCCACAGCTAAGGAGCAGGACGTCTCTGTCGGTGGCAGTGAAGGTGACGGTGTCTCTCAACTTCTATGCCACCGGCTCCTTCCAATCCGCTGCTGGGGACATTTCCAACATCTCCCAGTTCGCTGTACATTGCTGCATCCGCCAGGTGATCAATGCCCTTTTCAAAAGGAGACGTCAGTTCATCTCTTTCTCCATGGCCCTTGCCAAGCAGCAACAGCGTGCAATGGGCTTTGCAGCATTAGCGGGCTTCCCCATGGTGCAGGGCGCCATTGACTGCACGCATGTGGCTTTGCGGGCACCTCTAGAGCATGCCGAGGATTACCGCAACCGGAAGGGCTACCATTCGCTCAACGTGCAGTTGGTGTGTGACCACAGGCAGATCATCCTAGCTGTCAATGCCCGCTTTCCAGGCAGCAGCCACGATGCCTTCATCCTGCGCCAGACTTCTGTGGCAGACATGTTCCAGGCCCAGCCTCACCCACGAGGATGGCTTCTCGGGGACAAAGGCTATCCTTTGTGCACCTGGCTGATGACCCCGCTCCGTGTGCCCAGCACCCCTGCTGAAGAGGGATACAATGACAGCCATCAAGCAACCAGGAACCTCACTGAGCAAACAATCGGCGTCCTGAAGCAACGGTTCCGCTGTCTGGATCGTTCCGGAGGAGCCCTACAGTACTCGCCTGAGCGAGTCTCCCATTTCGTGGTCGTGTGCTGCATGATGCACAACCTGGCTATCCGCAGGACTCGGCCACTGCCACCAGACATTGGAGGACCACCAGAGGAGGAGGAGGAGGACCAGCACAGGAGGGAGGCAGAAAGTGCAAGGGCCGCCTGTCGGCGGCTTATTGAACGTCAGTTCTAGGCCCCCTCTCGGAATGGCTTGTGCCAAATGGCACAAGATGAATGTAGCCGCTCCACAAGCCCTCAGCCGAGCAGGGCAACCAGGACTTCCAAAAGAAAGCATGGACAGTGCGATTTAAGAACATTTATTACTTTGATACCTCTGTGCCATTCCCACATAACAAACTAATGGAGAGAAGCCCCCCCGCAAAAAACACAAATCGAGCAGTCTCGGCCTTTCAAAAAACACAAATACACCAGTCTCGGCCTTTCAAAAAAACAAATCCACCCTCCCCCTTTAAGAGCTCACCGGCGCCAGAGTGTCTGCCGTCAATCAGCAGCTCGCCCCAGGCCGCCGGCTTAGCACCTAACGATAGTCGTGCATCGCCTGTTTTAGCGCAGCAGCAACCTCTTGGGGCGATGCCACTGAATATCGGCGAAGGTGGCGCAAAGTTGCGCCGGGCGCAAACTTTAGCGGCCGCCCGGCTGTAGCGCCCCAAATGTGGCTATACTGAATTTCTAGGCCTTTGTGTCTTAATGCGAGGAGCATTTGTAATAAGGTGGATGAATTAGCTGCGCAAATAGAGGTAAACGAATATGATTTGATTGGGATTACGGAAACATGTCTCCAGGGTGGCCAAGGCTGGGAACTCAACATCCAGGGGTATTCAATATTCAGGAAAGATAGGCAAAAAGGAAAGGGAGGTGGGGTAGCATTGCTGGTTAAAGAAGGGATTAACACAATTGTAAGGAAGGATATTAGCTCTGATGATGTGGAATCTGTATGGGTAGAACTGAGAAATACCAAGGGGCAGAAAATGTTAGTGGGAGTGGTATATAGACCTCCAAACAGTAATGCGGAGGTTGGGGATGGCATTAAAAGGGAAATTAGAGAAGCGTGCAGTAAGGGTTCATGGGTGACTTTAATCTACATATAGATTGGGCTAACCAAATTGGTAACAATACTGTGGAGGAGGAATTCCTGGAGTGTTTACGGGATGGTTTCCTGGACCAATATGTCGAGGGACCAACCAGAGATCAGGCCATCTTAGACTGGGTATTACGTAACGAGAAAGGATTAATTAGCAATCTTGTTGTATGAGGCCCCTTGGGTCGGAGCGATCATAATATGATCGAATTCTTCATTAAGATGGAGAATGAAGTAGTTGACTCAGAGAATTTAAATAAAGGAAACTATGATGGTCTGAGGCGCGAGTTGGGTAGGATGAATTGGGGAGTGTCACTCAAAGGGTTAACGGTGGATAGGCAATGGCAAACATTCAAAGACCGCATTGATGAACTGCAGAATTTGTTCATCCCAGTTTGGCATAAAAATAAAGCAAAAAAGATGACTCAACCGTGGCTAACGAGGGAAATTAGGGATAGCATAAGATCCAAGGAGAGGACATATAAATTGGCCAGAAAAAGCAGTAATCCAGAGGATTGGGAGCAGTTTAGGATTCCGCAAAGGAGAACAAAGGGATTAATTAAGAAAGGGAAAATAGAATATGAGAGTAAGCTTGTAAGGAACATAAAAACTGACTGTAAAAGCTTTTATAGATATGTGAACAGAAAAAGATTGGTGAAGTCAAGCGTAGGTCCCTTGCAGTCAGAATCAGGGGAATTTATAATGGGGAACAAAGAAATGGCTGACCAATTAAATACAAATTTTGGTTTTGTCTTCACAAAGGAGGACACAAATAACCTCCCAGAGATGTCGGGGAACATAGGGTCTGATGAAAGGGAGGAACTGAAAGAAATCAGTATTTGTAGGGAAATGGTGTTAGGGAAATTGATGGGATTGAAGGCCGATAAATCCCCAGGGCCTGATAATCTACATTCTAGGGTACTTAAGGAAGTGGCCCTAGAAATAGTAGATGCATTGCTGATCATCTCCCAACATTCGATGGAATCTGGAACAGTACCCATGGATTGGAGGGTAGCTCATGTTACCCGACTATTCAAAAAAGGTGGTAGAGAGAAAACGGGGAATTACAGACCGGTAAGCCTGACATCGGTAGTGGGGAAAATGCTAGAGTCCATTATAAAAGATGTAATAGCAGAGCACTTGGAAAACAGTGACAGGATCGGATAAAGTTAACATGGGTTTACAAAAGGTAAATCGTGCTTGACTAATCTACTGGAATTTTTTGAGGATGTAACTGGTAGAATAGATAAGGGAGAACCAGTGGATGTGGTGTATTTGGACTTTCAGAAGGCTTTCGATAAGGTCCCACATAAGAGATTAGCGTGTAAAGTTAAGGCACATGGGACTGGGGGTAAGGTATTGACTTGGATAGAGAACTGGTTGGCAGATAGAAAGCAAAGAGTTGGAATAAACGGGTCTTTTTCCGAGTGGCAGGCAGTGACTAGTGGGGTACCGCAGGGATCGGTCCTTGGACCCCAGCTATTCACAATATATATTAATGATCTAGACAAGGGAACTAGATGTAATATCTCCAAATTTGCAGACGATACAAAGCTGGGTGGGCGTGTGTGCTGTGAGGAGGATGCCGAGAAACTACAGGATAATTTGGACAGGTTGGGTGATTGGGCAGAAGCATGGCAGATGCAATATAACGTGGATAAATGTGAGGTTATCCACTTTGATGGCAAAAACAGGAAGGCAGATTATTATCTGAATGGCAATAGATTGGGAGAAGGGGAAGTGCAACGAGACCTGGGTGTCCTTGTGCACCAGTCGCTGAAGGTAAGCATGCAGGTGCAGCAGGCGGTTAAGAAGGCAAATGGTATGTTGGCCTTCGTAGCGAGAGGGTTTGAGTACAGGAACAAGGATGTCTTGCTGCAGTTGTACAGGGCCTTGGTGAGGCCACATCTTGAGTATTGTGTGCAGTTTTGGTCGCCTTATCTGAGGAAGGATATTCTTGCCATGGAAGGAGTTCAGCGAAGATTCACCAGGCTGATACCTGGGATGGCAGGAATGACGCATGAGGAGAGATTGGGACGATTGGACTTGTACTCGCTGGAATTTAGAAGAATGAGAGGGGATCTCATTGAAACTTATAAAATTCTTGCAGGACTGGACAGACTAGATGCAGGGAGGATGTTCCCGATGGTCGGGGAGTCCAGAACCAGGGGACACAGTCTAAGGATAAGGGGTAGGCCTTTTAGGACTGAAATGAGGAGGAATTTCTTCACCCAGAGAGTGGTGAACCTGTGGAATTCTCTACCACAGAAGGCAGTAGAGGCCAATACATTAAATATATTCAAGAAGGAGTTGGATATATTTCTTAAGGCTAAAGGGATCAAGGGGTATGGGGAGAAAGCAGGGACAGGGTACTGAATTTGGATGATCAGCCATGATTGCATTGAATGGCGGAGCAGGCTCGAGGGGCCGAATGGCCTACTCCTGCTCCTATCCTCTATGTTTCTATGTTTAGTGAATCGGGTGCGGGAATGGCGCTGTGGACCTGCGAGGCTGCTCATCAGATCCTCCTTTCTGTTAAAGGCCAACATCTGTGAGGATTACAAAGGCCACTCACTTCAGAAAAGTGCACTCTTACCTTACAATGATAGTCGGCCTTTCAATTAGGACAAATGTCTGAACATGGAACCACTTGCAGTATTGTAGGCGAGCCATCACATTACTAACCTGAACCTGACAGATCTCCTCCAACCTCAGCATCTGCAACAGCCTCGCCAGTCCATTTGCTGAAAAGTTGTAAAGCTTCCTCCTCCTGCCTATTTAAGGGCCTGATGGTTGTTGTACTTCCACCCATGGCACTTCATTGCTGCTGATTGTGGGTGACCTTTTCCTTTGTAAAGAATTAGAAGATATAGAAAACCTGGGGATTAATTCAAAATTGAGTGTCACCAAGGTGCCTGCAGACATTTTATTATCATCATGCTTTTAGGCGCAAACTATGTGGTAATTGCTTCACACTTCACTTAGACACCATAATTCTTGTTTTCAGAAAGTGGAATAAGGAACAGTAGAAGTATGATCTCTCGATTCAGGAACCGTTCCTTTAGATTGGAAAATTGCACATGTCACTCCGCTATTTAAGAATGGCGAGAGAGGGAAACCAGGGAATTATAGACCAGTTAGCGTAACATCTGTTGTCCGGAAATTGCTAGAGTCTATAAAGGATAGGGTAACTGAACACCTTGCAAATTTTCAGTTGATCAGAGAGAGGCAGCATGGATTTGTGAAAGGTAGGTCATGCCTGACAAACCTGATTGAATTTTTTGAGGAGGTGACTAAAGTAGTGGACAAGGGAATGTCTATGGATGTTATTTACATGGACTTCCAGAAGGCATTTGATAAAGTCCCACATAAGAGACTGTTAACTAAGGTAGAAGCCCACGGAATTGAAGGCAAATTATTGACCTGGTTAGGAAATTGGCTGAGCGACAAGAGACACAGTTGGGATAATGGGTAGGTACTCTCAATTGGCAAGATGTGACTAGTGGTGTCCCGCAGGGATCTGTGTTGGGGCCTCAGCTATTCACAGGGGGGTAAAATTCGGTATTGTCCCTTTTGGGGAGCTAACCTCGCCGGGGTGCCTCGCGCCCCTCCGCCTGAAATTCAGTTGTAGCATCCCAAGCAGGAGGTGAAGTGCTACTGGAAGCGCTGCACCTCCTCCTTGGGGCGCTACAACTGAATATCCAGGCGATACGTGCAACAGCGCCACGCGCACCGGCATGTAGCGCTGCGTCATTGCAGGCCTTCTCCCCTGATTAAAGGGGATGGGCCTAGTGCTGCGCGCACCGAGGATAGTTACCCAATTACCTTTCGAAAGTTACTATTGAACCTGCTTCCTCCACCCTTTCAGGCAGTGCATTCCAGATCATCATAACTCGCTGCGTTAAAAAAAATTCTCCTCGTCTCCCCTCTGGTTCTTTTGCCAATTACCTCTTAAATCTATGTCCTCTGGCTACCGACCCTTCTGCCTCATAATTTTGAATACCTCTATTAAATCTCCCCTTAACCTTCTCTGCTCGAAAGAGAACAATATCAGCTTCTCCAATCTCCACATAAGCCCCTCATCCCTGGTACAATTCTAGTAAATCTCCTCTGTGCCCTCTCTAAGACCTGACCATTATTCCTAAAGAGTGGTGACCAGAATTGGGCACCATACTCCAGCCAAGGCCAAACCAGTGTTTTCTAAAGTTTTAGCCTAACATCTTTGCTTTTATACTCAATGACTCTGTTTATAAAACCAAGGATTCCATATGCTTTTTTAACAGCCTTATCAATTTGTCCTGCCACCTTAAGTCATTAGTTTCAACGTAAACCACGACTCATCAATGACGGTTATGCTCTAATTGTGGTGTACTTCGAATACATCATGTGATGAGCAGTGAAGTTGAGAATAAATGATAGAGGTTAATACTAACAGACTAACTGGCCAGACTTCCCTGCATGTTTAATTAATTATTTCTAACTCATTCATTCCCAGGACTTTGAAACTGTGAAACTCTTTACCTCCCCAAAGGTAGTTTTATCTTGATAATGTGTCATTGGCAGTAGGTGTACAATACGCATATGTCATTACAGGCATCCAACAGTATAAAGGAGGTAAACTCCATGGGCTAGTAATTTGATACCGCTAAAAAATGGGCAAGGGCACTGCGATGTGCGATATGCCATCACCCATTCAAAAAGAGCAGGCAGCACGTCAACTTTGTGTTGCCTGCTAATTATAATGAATGCAGCGCACAGCTAAGTGCTGAACGCGCTGCGGACAGGCTGTGCACTCAGCAGGGGGCCGAAGTTCGTGTTGTTCGAGCGAGGCTAGCTTTACTTGAAGCTTAGTCTGCTCCTCTTAAAGGCAGTTTGCACCTTTTGAAGGTGAGCTGCCTTCTCAGGTGAAAAATTAAAAAAATGCTTCAGCACTAGGCAGTCTGTACCTTCTAAAGGTGAGCTGCCTTCTGCTGATCAAAAATGGTCAAAGTGCTTCAGCACTAACACAAATGGCTCAACAGGCATGGGAAAAGGCACCCAGGGTCTCGGACAAAGCACTCAAGCTTTGTACAGGGGGTGAACACTGGAAGAGAGGTCCTCTACCCACATGGCCAGGAGGCCCTCCAGAAAGAAGGATGTGGGACCAGATCGCCGAGGTGGTCACTGCCAGCAGTGTCACCCCCAGGACCTGTCTCTAGTGCACAAAGAAGATTCATGACCTCAAACGAGTGGTCAAGGTCGGTGAATGCATCTTCAAAAGCCATCACCTACCAACTGCACCAGTAGCCTCACACACTGCTCAAAGCACAACTCCCCCCCAATCACTCACTTACCAACAATCTCTCTACCAAACACGAGGCACACCTCCCATTCCTAGCTTGGCCTCACCCCCTTGGAGGAGACGGTGCTGGCCATTCTTGGCAGGGGCATAGCTGAGCCCTTGGCCAGCAGCAGGGCTGAAAGAATATAAGATGCTGGTATCCTCATGCATTATCCTCCTTCACACATCCCACTTCCCACTCATCCCACAATAGCTTCTAAATTTACAGGCTGCACATGATGTAAGCATGCAGCTCTTGCTTTCCCACCCTCCCCTCACCACAACCCTACTCTTGTGCCTTCCTCATTTCAGACACCCAAGAAATCCAGCCTGCCCAGCCAGTGGGTCAACAAGAAGAGGGAGAGGAGAATGAAGAAGAATCAGTAACACCATCACTTGATTTCACACTCCCAGCCACCAGCTCCTCGAGGCTGTCCTCCAGGCCATCTGCGGTGTCCCCCACTGAAAGTCAGCAACCTTCCACGAGCCATGCTGCAGCCACTGGGGAGGCACTGCGTAAGAGGATAGGCAAAGGCACACGCAAGATGGTCACTGAGGGAATGCACAAGGGTGATTAGTTGATATTTTGAGGTAATATTGGATGCATCTATGGATGAAGTTGGATTGGAAAGTTTGCTTTGTGGTGGCTTTTATTTCAGCATTGTGGCCAAGAGGATGCCACTATACTCCAATAATATGTAAAGAAACCAGTTCAAAGGCAAAAATCTAAACGTGCCTGAAAGTTGCATGTGTCCCTTTAAGAATCACTGGTAGCGGGTCCATCGTACAACTGCACGCACGTTCTGCCGTCCGTGCTTTGGAAAGGGCATTAATAAGAGCAGCGACGGCCAAAATACCAAATCGTGCGCCAATTCAGCGTTGTATGCCAATTGACGTCACTGGCTCATCTAAATATCTGAAATGAGCGCAGACAACAGCAGCACTGCCAAACTGCCCAAAATGGTGGCCGCAGCATTCTGCGTCGTAAGTGGGTGGAAGCGAGGCGGTCGCCATTTTTACTTCCAAACCGGCCTTAATGGCTGGCGCAAATGGATCCAATTTTCCAGCCCATGTGTCCCATAGCCAAAGTTTGCATAGGTTCTGATAGCTGTTATTGGAGTCAGTGCAAAACAGAGGCCTCCTTCCTCTTTGCCATTCTAAGGGGCCAATAAGGACTGGTGGTAGCCTGCAAAGGAAAAACTTAAATAGCGATGCTCTTGCATCATGGTCTCCACTTGAGCACTGCTCTCCTGTCATATAAGGGATGATATAAATGCTATTAAGCTTCCCTTCCTCGCACAAACTTCAGGGTTTTGAAACACTAATACTTGATATCTTTTCCCCTCCTACACAAGGATGAAAAGTGGATTGGTTGTGTGATGTACTGCCATTATTGGACATATTTGGGATAGCAAATGATTAGTAAAAAGAAAAAATGCATTAAGTTTGAGACATTTAAATAGCCAGTTGAAAATAAAAATGCTCTTGTACTGCAAATGGAATTAAGTTCTTGTTGAAAATATGCATGTATTAGGGAAATGTTAACTTCTTAAGAAAGCAAATACCTGTACTGTATAAACAAGCATTTGTTGTAATACTATACAGTGGGAATTGTAGTATTACAAACTTTGTAACAATTGGGACCATATTTTATTCTGTGGTGCAATGCAGAGAGCTACCCATATAACAATGTATAGAGGACGTATGTCCATTAGCCACAATCACCACTTCATGTACTGCAGTGTTTTAAGGCTAGAAATTAAGACAAATAGTTATATTTAGTAAAGAAGAATAATGCATCGTGTTGGCTACGTGATGGAGAGCAGTGTTTAAGTAGGATATTAACCACCAAGAGTGTAAATTACTCTTTGCGCACAGGCAATCTGTAAACTTGAGTGCAGTAACAAAGTAGAAACACCATGGTGCACTAGTTTACATAGTAGAAAAGAAAGCACATCATATTCATGTAGTACACCTGCGCTATTATTTTTAGTAAAGGCACATCAGCTTGGAATCCCTTTAAGCAGAATAGTAGTGGTGGGGCGGCATATCTGTCTGCTCCCCTCCCTCAACTTCACCCTGGGTTGGGGGTCATTTCCAATGCATGGCAGGCTCCCAGTGCGATGCCTGCCAATCATCCTGGTGGAAATGCTGGCGATTCTGTAGCGGGAGTGCTCCTGAAGCACCACAAGCAGCATTAAATGGGCAGAGAAGAGACCCAAGATTGGAGGAACTTTTCCATTGAAGGCCTCAGCAGAGCTGAGAGTGGAGCCTTGAACAGGCAAGTGCTGGGGCAAAATGGAGGGAAAGGAACCAGCTACAAGGCTCTTTCCTTCTAGGGGGGCAGCGGTGGTGGACAGAGGAAAATATACCTCATTTTGTATTATATAGAGCCTACATCGTTTTAAATGAACACTTGATCCAAGATAGTTTTGCTAGAAAGAATCTTTCATTGTTGTCAGTAAGAGCAGCAGAAAATATGAAAAATTCTCTGGCTACAAAAAAAAGATTAAAAATGTATTGGAAAAAAAGTGAAATAGAAAATCAACTAAGAAATAAAAATAAACATGTAAAATAATAGAAAACATGCACCAATATGAAGAGGAAGTAAAGTGGAACAAATAAGAAACTGACAAAATGTAGAAAACACTGACTGAAAGGTTTAAAGCCATAATATAAAAAGCAAGCCAGACCAAAACGATTTAGAAAGGGGATTGGATTAGGAAGAGTTTATCAGATGATGATGCAGAATGGCCAAAATCATTTTTTTTGTTTCATTTCCAGTTTATTTTTATTTTTATTCCTCTATCATTCAGTTTTCTTCAGTTTCAATCTTTTCGAGGTGGTAGGTGTGGAGCAGTTTATCATGGGTAATTAGAAGTGCTAAGGGACTTGAGAAATTATCAGAGGCACTGGTGGAACCTTAGCCATCGGAACAGGAGTAGGCCATTCAGCCCCTTGAGCCTGTTCTGCCATTCAGTTAGATCATGGCTGATTTGTATCTTAAACTCCATCTACCCGCCTTGGTTTTGTAACATTTAATACCCTTGCCTAACAAAAATCTATCAATCTCAGTTTTGAAATTTGAAATTAAATTAGCCTTAACAGTTTTTTGGAGGAGGGAGAGTCAGATTTGCACTACCCTTTGTATGAAGAGGTGCTTCCTGACATCACCCCGAATGGCCTAACTCTAATCTTAAGGTTATGCCCCCTTGTTCTGGACTCCCACACCAGAGGAAATAGTTTCTCTCTATCTACCCTAGCAACTCCTTTAATCATCTTAATCACCTCAATTAAATTGCCCCTTAATCATCTATACTCAAGGGAATACAAGCCTAGTCTATGCAACCTGTCCTCATAATTTAACCCAGGCTGTTAAGTGTTTCAGGTGTAGCAGACATGGACAAGTTTACAAAAGTAGTCAGAAAAGAGTTTGTGGACCATCAACTCAGTGTACACAGAAAGAGACATTTCTCCCCAAGGTGCCCGTCCCTAAGAAAAACTAATACAACTCTAAGCTACCAGTCTGACTTTATAGTCTACATTGTCCAACCCTGGGGTGGGGCGGGGTGATGGACAATCTCTTTTGAGTCAGTATGCTTTAAAGTTGTGCTAATACACTTCTTTTGTGATGCTCTCAGTTCATTCCCTCAAATGGCCCTCACCCCGACTACTATTGTCTCTAACCACCAGGACTTTACCTTAGTGTTGTTTTACAATTTAAAATACTCTCTCCAGTTATAGTCAAACATTGGAAGGCTTTTCACAGTTCAGTCAGATGTTGTACAAAAATTCACACCATAGTGCTCTACCAGTGACAACAATGAGTGACTTTCCACAGATAGCATTTCCATTCTTCCAACAGCACAGGGACCAGCATGTTTCTATAGAGTAACACGAAAAGAATCCATCCCTTCATCTGCTTTTCTGTCTGTCATTGTGACAGCAGAGGGCAGAGTTGTATGGAGTATACATTCTTGAAACTACCTGAAGTGCTTAAAATGTACAGTATATCTGCTGGGCTTTTTAAAAAAATCCTTTGTGGGTTGAAGCAGCTTTTCTGTCTTAAAAGTAGAATAAATTCAGATTATATTTATTTTTGAGAGAGGAATTATTTCTTCAGTTATGTTGTTTTAACATTAGGCAATACATTTTTAGAGATGTTACACAGTAGAAAGATATGAATATTATAAAAGCTGAAATATCTTTCAATGCTCCAGTTTCAAGCAGAAAATAAAATTCTCCCACTTTTGTATCACTGGTGCACATTACTTGGCAAAAGACTGAGCTCAGCTCACGTGAGTGAACACGTGAAAATTATTCTTCGCTGAGGAGAGCTCCAGCTTGTAATCTAGTTTTTCACGATCTGGGAGCTCTGCAACTTTCCTTTGCTCAGCATGTTTTATGTAATGATTTACTACTCTAGAAATGTTGGGTCCACAGTGACTGACATTTTTAGTTTTTAGAGCAACAAAATATAGCATGGTTAAATTGAATGTAATTTGTTAGCAGAATTTCTAATCTTTACTTGCATTTAACTACACTGAATTAAAACCAGAAGCTTGGAATTGTTCCCCTTTGAGCAATGTAAATGTTCTGCTAACTTTTTTAATGTCTTTTCCCTTTGGGACTAGTTTCAGATTTTCTGGCATCATTTATTTCCCTTATGCTTTCTAATCAGCTTACTTTTCAACAGGTTAGCAAATGTGCCCCTCATAAAAGACCCTTCCTGCTACTCGTACCTGCTCCAAACTCTTATTTCAGCTGTTGGTAGAATAATCTGACATTAAAACGTACAGTATTGCTATTGCCTAAAATTCAAATTGTTAGCAAATCTCATATGACTGTCTGAGTTATCAGGTTAACTTGTTACTGTGACGATTAGTTCCATTTTAGAATACAGCCTGTTTATTGACAAGTTTGAGCAGATTCCAATCCTTTTTGACCTCTGCTCAAGTATTACCTTATTACAAGAAAACTGCATACACAAAATGGGGTTGGGGGCACAAGGGAAATGGGCCCAAACTAAATAGCAAAAAAAATAGCTTGTATATCAAGTGTAAAGGAATGGTATATGAACATAAGAAATAGGAGCAGAGGAGAAATATGATACCTAGTGTACCTTACAGTGTCCCATCTGTCATGGAAGACTTCTAATGAGTTGGTGGGTACCACACATTTGTATTACAGGATACTCTGGTACATTCAGAGCCTTAAAAATGGACTGGGGGAATAGAGTAGGTAATCTAGGGAAAGCTCCTCTGCACCAGTCTAATTGATGTATCAGTTTTTTAAAAAAGGTTCCAGGTACGAATTATAGTTCAGTTATATTCATCAGATAAAAATAAGACATAATGGGGGAGAAATTGGGTGAGTAGCGCCACCTGTTAGCGCCTAAAGAGGCAGTCAGTGGCTGTAGCGCCACTGGCTGCATCTCCCGCGATATTCAGTAGGGGCGCTAATGGTGGTGTTAGGCTTTTGCGCTGCGCCGCCACCGATGACGTCATCGGTGTGCGCAGCGCCCCATTCGTGCCCCGTTCGCGATATTTGGTAGCGAACGCTGCAGTTGCGCCGCTCACTACCCGCGCCCGTTTCACGGGGCCTTACTGTGCCGGCAGCGGCGCAAGTTAAGGTGGAGGTGCGGGGCGGCCGCTTTTTCGGCGGTCGCCTGCCAGCACCTCTGTCCCCGGCCTCCTAACACCCCCCACCGCGGCATTGCTGGCTGTTTCCCGAGAGCCCGGCACTTCTCCTTGGTGCCGGGCTCATTTGCCGGCACTCGCGATCAGGGATCGCGCTGTTGCAGGCACCTCCCCCTTAACAGTGGGAGGAAGGCCTGCAGTACCGCAGCGTGCCGTGCCGCAGCGTGTGGCGCTGCGGAATGTTGCGCTGCGATAATCAGTTTCAGCGCCCTAAGAGGGACGTGGAGCGCCTTGAGCCTCGCCCCGTGTCCCTCGAGCGGCACTGAAACTGAATTTCTGGCGATCGGAATTACTCCGATCGCTGCGCTAAATCCTGCGCTCAGGCGACTTTTGCGCCACTTTGGTGCCCCAACCCAATTTCTAGGCCAATGTTTCGAACCAAATAGCATTTGGGTAAATACCTTCCATTGGCATAAAACCTAAAAACAAATCTACGTGAATGGTTCTGGTCCATGACCCAGGCCTGGACCCCGAGGTGGGCCCCATTTCCACTCGGTGTACCAATCTTCTGTTCTTCTACCAGGCTGGGGAAGAGAAAACTCAACCTAGGACTCCCCTCTGTCGGTTATGCCACCTCCAATGCATGGGACAGTGTTTGTGGTGAACAGAGAAGCTCCGCCCCAAACAAGCCCCACAGAAGCTGCGAGGAAAGGCCAGGACCTGGAATATCTGGGACCTGGTCTAATTCATGGTCCTTCCACTACACTGCGGCTAGATTTATGGCAGGAGTGCAGAAGTGCTGTGGATTTCCTGCCCCATGAGCTCCATTCTAATCAATGGCAGATGGTTATAAATCACTATATCCATTGGAAGTAAATCAATATACCACCCTGTAACCTGTACTGTATACAGCCTCTTAAAGGTCAAAAGATTCAAATTATTTGGTTCATTAATTAATAGTTGCATATCCAATCAAATGAAGAGGTTTTACTGGTTAGGTTATACTCTTCAAGAACAGTAATTGGAACCATGCCCATGACTAGATAAAAAGAGGCCACACCTGAGGTTTCCAGATGATTCCTTGTATACCTAGACATGTATACGTACTGTACCAAATTTTTGTTCTTTCTGGAAATCTGTAAAACCAGAGAGGAATAGACCAATTACTGTACTCCCGAGTTTGTTCTCTGTGGGTGGCAGGAACTTCAAACAATATGATCTGTAGGATAAACAAGTGAGCTGTGCAGCTACAATGTTTTCATTAAATGTGGTCCATCATTGGGTACATTCATGTATACAGTAGTATCTACTTAGGGACAGATATATTGCCACAAAGGTTAGCATTTAGTAAAGTGATATTACCTAATATTTGAAGATTATCACCCTGTGAAAATAGTTAAGGGAGGGGAAATATTTTGGGGTTTTTTTTGCTTATATTTTCATGATGTGTTTTATTGATTATCTGTATAAGGAAAAGACTTGCATTTGTACAGTGTCTTATCACTTCTCCCAGAAAACACCTCAATATGCACTGATTTGAGTATATACAGCAGCCATTTTGCACATAGCAAGATCCCACAAACAGCAATGAATTGATCAGTTAATCTGTCTTTGGTGGCATTAGCTGACGAGGTAGATGTAGATGAGGAAAGCCCTTCAGCCCATGTTAGCTAATTTACGCAGAAAAACTTTACGGTCCTTCCATCACCGTATTCAACTGCTTCTTAAGTGATTCTAGGATTTTCACCTTCACTATTCTACACACAAGTTTATTCTATGTATTGCCCACTTTTATTTGTGAAGGAGAACTCACTGACATCTGTTATAAATTTGCCTCTCCCAAATGTTTAGGCTCGAACTTGATATTTTTTCTCCGAGCTGTGACTCCAATAGCTGAAGAGAAATCCTGCAATGTTGGCAGGTGCAGGATGCCCAGTTTTCTAGAATGTGTCAGTAGCATTTAGTCATTTGGAATGTTTCTCCAGCAGTATCTACATTTCTCTTTTTCAATTCTTTTTTGAAGAAATACTGAAGAACAAATTTTAAAAGCTTTATTCAGATTAAGTTTAGCTCTTTTTTTTAAACAGCAAGGCTTCATGTGTGTGAGAGAGCAAGGAAACAGTTCCATTTCAAAAGTCCCCTTGTACTGTACTGAGTGTACACATCCTGCAGCTTTTTTTTCCTGATTGAATTATAAACTGTTCATAATTTTATTTTTCAACTGTGAAAGATAAATTGTGTTTCTGTTCATAACAGTTTGCATGTTTTTGAAAAGAATTTGAAGGTAAACTGACAGTGAATTTGTATAGCTCTTCAACTAAAAGTTGTTAATTTTTTTTACTTCAGAATGTTAACCAAGGTGAGAAACACAGACAGAGATACAGGGTGGATTTTAACTTGCCTGTGGATTTCCAGTGGGAAACTTGGGCCGGAATTTTCTATACCTGGGTGGGTCGGGAGCGGGCGGTCACCGTGGCAGGTTGCAATCCCATTCTTTATTCCATCCCGCTCCTGAGATCGACTTTCCATTAATGGCGCCTATTAAGGCCGCTCTGTGCGTTACCTGGCCCTATTAAATGGTGCAGGTCTGATGATGTCATTGATGACGCGTCTTCAGCGGGATATTTGAAAGGAGTCATGGCCACATTGCATTTGAAGGTTCATCTAGGATAGTGCAGGCACTGCATTGCAACATTGGAGTGTAAAAAGTTTTAAACATGACTGCACAGAGGCAGAGGGCTACACCCAGGTTCTCAGATGACTCCCTCCATGTGCTTGTGGAGGGAGTGAGAGCACGCAGGGACACCCTCTTCCCTACTGACGGGCAGAAGAGACCTCCCCAGCAGATCAAAGGAGCCTGGCTCCAAATAGCAGAGGAGGTCACAAGCAGGGATGTTGTCAGGAGGACCTGGGTGCAGTGCCACAAACGTTTCAATTATCTCAATAGATCAGAAAAGGTGAGTGCAAAGCCACACTCAACTTCATCTTGCTGTGCCTCTCATTACATCCCCATCACTCTGCCTTCCCAACCCTACCCCTGCACATCCTTACTCACACCAACATACCTTGCATGTCCACCCATCCCTCTCTCTCTATCTACATTCTCACATCCCCATCTGACTAACCACCCCTCATACTCACCTTCATCCTAATGCAATCATACCAACTAACAACACACAAGGAGACCACTTGGCATTACCACCCCACTCCATCAGAGTCACCCTCAAGATGTAACCCATCCATTCCTTACGCTCATTCCATCACTCTCACTCAACTTTCTCTTTCCCTCCTTGCAGGAAGAGAGAGCCCACAGGATATTCCCAGCTCTGCTTAGCTGCATGCAGACACTTAGCCTCGGGGGCCATACAGAAAGAGGACGATCCTGGAGGTGCAGCAAGAAGTGCAGGAGGCTTTGACAGGTTTTGCACCCGCCATGTCTGCAAATGTGCAGAGAATGGAGGAGTCTATCTCCAACATGAACACCACCATGTCGCAGGCGATGGTGACTGTAGGCTCTTCCATGGAAAGGAGGGCCACCTGCATGGAGCAGCTAATGTGCCATTCACAGCAGCACATGCTATTCATGGAGAATAGATGGCTATCTATGGAGAATAGATGGCAGATGCTCAAAGACCTCCAGGAGCTATGTCAACGTAGATGTGGGTCCTCATGACCCCACTGCTGTGCAGCAAGGTGCTCTCCAGCTCCTTGCTAGCAGGGAAGTATGGGTGGCCCATGAGAGGGATGATGGTGAGAGGGGACATGGAATTGGGGGTTTCTCTCATTAAGTGCTCAGACTTCTCCTCTGTTGCCGCCCCCCCCCCACCTCCCCTGCCAGTCAGATCCCCAGATGGCTCCTGGGATTGCAATGGCTGAGTCTGCCCCTGCACAGTCGCAGGAGAAGCAGATTTTGGTGGGGCCATCACAGACTCCAAAATTCAGAGGACGTCCACCAAAAGTGTTCATGCAGCCGCAGCAGGGAAGTGAGCAGGCTACCTCTACCTCTGCTGAAGCCATGTGAGGTAGCACTTCGTAGAAGCACGCGTAAGAGAAAGATGAAACACAAGTAGATGTTGGAGTGAATGGTGAGACATAATGTTACCTCCAACAATGGTGATCAGTGTGAAAGGAATGGCGTGGTGTTAATAACATAAGAGAACATAAGAAATAGGAGCAGGAGTAGGCCAATCGGCCCCTCGAGCCTGCTCCGCCATTTAATAAGATCATGGCTGATCTGATCCTAACCGCCAATCTACTATCACAGAACCATCTCCTGAATCTAACAGAATTAGACACACGAAATAGGAGCAGGATCAGGCTACACGGCCCCTGGGCCCGCTCCGCTACCCACAGGGCCATGACCGATCCGAACCTAGACTCATGTCCAAATTCCTGCCCGCTCCCCGTAACCCTTAATTCCCTTTACTTCTAGGAAACTCTCTATTTCTGTTTTAAATTTATGTAATGATGTAGCTTCTACAGCTTTTTGGGGCAGCATATTCCATGAACCTACCACCCTCTGAGTGAAGTAGTTCCTCCTCATCTCAGTTTTGAAAGAGCAGCCCCTTATTCTAAGACTATGCCCCCTAGTTCTAGTTTCACCCATCATCGGGAACATCCTCCCCGCATCCACCCGATCCAACCCCTTCACAATCTTATATGTTTCAATAAGATCGCCTCTCATTCTTCTGAACTCCAATGAGTAGAGTCCCAATCTACTCAACCTCTCCTCATATGTCCATCCCCTCATCCCCGGGATTAACCGAGTGAACCTTCTTTGTACTGACTCGAGAGCAAGTATGTCTTTTCTTAAGTATGGACACCAGACTGTATGCAGTATTCCAGGTGCGGTCTCACCAATACCTTGTACAACTGAAGCAATACATCCCTATTTTTATATTCTATCCCTCTAGCAATGAAAGCCAACATTCCATTGGCCTTCTTAATCACTTGCTGCACCTGCATACTAACCTTTTGAGTTTCGTGCACCAGGACCCCCAGATCCCTTTGTACTTCAGTACTTTCCAGTTTCTTGCCATTAAGATAATAGCTTGCTCTACGATTTTTCCTGCCAAAGTGCATAACCTCACACTTTCCAGTATTGTATTCCATCTGCCAAATCTCTGCCCACTTACTTAGCCTGTCTATGTCCCCTTGCAGGTTTTTTATGTCCTCCTCACTCACTACTTTCCCTCCCATCTTAGTATCATCTGCAAACTTTGATATGTTACACTCGGTCCCCTCCTCCAAATCATTAATATAGATTGTAAAAGAGTTGGGGACCCAGCACCGACCCCTGCGGAACACCACTAGTTACTGATTGCCAGTCTGAGAATGCCAGTCTGAGAATGAACCATTTATCCCAACTCTCTGCCTTCTGTTAGATAGCCAATCCTCTATCCATGCCAGAATATTACCCCCAATCCCATGATTTTTTATCTTAAGCAATAATCTTTTGTGTGGCACCTTGTCAAATGCCTTTTGGAAGTCTAAATACACTACGTCCACTGGTTCCCCTTTATCCACCCTATATGTTACTTCCTCAAAGAACTCCAGCAAATTTGTCAAACATGACTTCCCCTTCATAAAACCATGCTGATTTGTCCTATTAAATGATGATTATCCAAATGTCCTGTTACTGTCTCCTTAATAATGGACTCCAAAATTTTACCTACCACAGATGTTAGGCTAACCGGTCGGTCTATAGTTTCCAGCCTTCTGTCTACTGCCCTTTTTAAATAAGGGTGTTACATTAGCAGTTTTCCAGTCTGCCGGGACCTTTGCCGAGTCCAGGGAGTTTTGGAAAATTATTACCAATGCATCCACAATCCCTACCGCCACTTCCCTCAAGACCCTAGGATGTAAGCCATCAGGTCTAGGTGATTTATCCGCCTTGAGTCCCATTATTTTACCGAGTACCACTTCCTTAGTGATTTTGATCGTGTTTAGCTCCTCCCCCCCCCCCATAGCCCCCTGTTTGTCCAGTGTTGGGATATTCTTAGTGTCCTCTACTGTAAGGACTGATACAAAATATTCATTCAGTGTTTTTGCCATCTCCATATTTCCCACCATTAATTTCCCGGTCTCATCCTCTAAGGGACCAACATTTACTTTAGCCACCCTTTTTCTTTTTATATAACTATAAAAACTCTTACTATCTGTTTTTATATTTTTGGCTAATTTACTTTCATAATCTATCTTCCCTTTCTTAATCAATCTTTTTGTTATTTTTTGCTGTCTTTTAAAGTTTTCCCAATCCTCTATCCTCCCACTAGATTTGGCTACCTTATATGCCCTTGTTTTTAGTCGAATACTATCCTTAATTTCTTTACTTAGCCACGGATGGCTGTCTTTTCTTTTACACCCTTTTCTTCTCGGTGGAATATTTTTTTTTTGGAAGTTGTAAAATAACTCCTTAAATGTACACCACTGATCATGTATCGTCTTACCCTTTAATCTATTTTCCCAATGCACTCTACTCAATTCTGCTCTCATACCTTCATAGTCTCCTTTCTTCAAGCTTAGCACGCTTGTTTGAGATCCAACCTTCTCACCCTCTAATTAAATATGGAATTCAACCATGTTATGGTCACTCATTCCAAGGGGATCCTTTACTAGGACATTTTTAATTAATCCTGTCTCGTTACACAGGACCAGATCTAAGGTTGCTTGCCCCCTGGTCGGTTCAGTTACATACTGCTCAAGAAACCCATCCCTAATACACTCAATGAACTCATCCTCCAGGCAGCCCTGCCCAATTTTTGATTTGTCCAATTAATATGATAGTTAAAATCCCCCATAATTATAGATGTTCCCGTATTACAAGCCTCAACTATTTCCTGATTGATACTCCGTCCAACATAGTTGCAACTGTTCGGAGGCCTATAGACTACGCCCACTAGTGTTTTTTTCCCCTTATTATTCCTTACCTCCACCCAAACTGTTTCATTATCCTGATCTTTTGACCCAATATCATTTCTCTGTATTAGTGATTCCTTCCTTTATTAACATAGCCACCCCACCTCCCCTTCCTTCCTGTCTGTCCTTCCTGATCGTTAAATAACCTGGTATGTTTAATTCCCAGGCATTGTCACCCTGCAGCCATGTTTCTGTAATGGCCACAAGATCATACCCATATGTAGTTATTTGTGCCATTAACTCGTCTATTTTGTTACAAATGCTACGTGCATTCAGATAGAGAACTTTCAAATATGTTTTGTGACACTTAGTTCCTGCTTTTGCCCTTTTTATTACTTTACCTTTTACTCCATACCTTCTGCCCCTTTCTGACACGCTCTGGTTTTTAATTTCCCCACTGCTACCTAAGTCTATGACCTTCTCTGTTGTCATTTTTATTATTTGCTCTCTAGGAACCTCCCCCCCCACTAGTTAGTTTAAAGCCCTCTCTACAGCCCTAGTTATATGATCCGCCAGGACTCTAGTCCCAGCACTGGCCAAGTGAAGCCCATCCCAACGGAACAGCTCCCTCCTGCCCCAGTACTGGTGCCAGTGTCCCAGGAAGCAAAACCCATTTCTCCCACACCAGTCTTTGAGCCACGCATTTAACTCTCTAATTTTATTTGTCCTAGCCAAATTCGCTCGTGGCTCAGGTAATAATCCAGAGATTATTACCCTTGAGGTTCTGTTTTTTAATTTGACCCCTAGCTGTTCATACTCCTTTAACAGAACCAGCTTCCTAGTCCTATCTACGTTGTTTGTACCAACATGGACCACGACAACTGGATCCACCCCCTCCCACTGCAAGTTTCTTTCCAGCCCAGAGGAGATGTCCTTAACCCTGGCACCGGGTAGGCAACACAGCCTTCGGGACTCTCGCTCTCGGCTGCAGAGAACTCTATCTATCCCCCTAATAATACTATCCCCTACCACTGTTTGGAGGAGTGAAGAGCTGAGGGAGGGTGGACTGGCGCAAGACGAAAGCTTCATGACAGCTGCCTGGGAATTTGGTACACACGTGCATGCTGACCTTACTATGGGTGCAGATGAGCTGCACATTGAGGGAGGGAAGCCCTTGTGGTTGACAAAGGCTCCTGGGTAATGAGGGATGCCCTGATGGCCACATGTGTACAGTCGATGACCCCCTGCACCCGTGGGAAGCCAGCCAGAGCGGCAAAGCCGAGCGCCCGCTCAGTAACACTGGCTTCATCAATGGCAAAGTTGATATAATTGATGGACTTGTCAAAGAGGGCATCGGTGACCTGTGTGATTCATCTGTGGATGGCCGACTATGAGATGACTCAAATGTCTACAGCAGATCCCTGGAAGGAGCCTGAGGCGAAGAAGTTGAGGGCGCTGGTGACTTTGACAGCCACTGG
This sequence comes from Somniosus microcephalus, assembly GCF_052327205.1. Classification (NCBI taxonomy): domain Eukaryota; kingdom Metazoa; phylum Chordata; class Chondrichthyes; order Squaliformes; family Somniosidae; genus Somniosus; species Somniosus microcephalus. Next base: position 103,650,988 of record NC_140995.1, on the reverse strand, counting down.
TAAGGCGTGTCCACCCCTTCCTCTGGGCAGCAGGTCTTGGTTCAGCAATTTGCAAATGTCTATGATTACCTGGCGTGATAGCCTGAGCCTCCTTTGGTACTGCTGCTCCGTCATGCTGAGGTACTGCTGCTCCATCATGCTGAGGAAGCTCATCCTCTGCCTTTCTACCCTGTGTTGGGATTATTGCCTCTGGCGGGGTGGAGCCCTGTACTGATGGCCTCTGTCCTGTGCAGCATCAGGTGGTTAAGGAGAAGGTTGGTGGTGGTGTTGTTGATGCTGCTGATGTCGGGGCTCATTGTGATCCAATTCTGAAGACCAAGGTGAGACAGTATAAACAGCACCCATTCTGATGTAATAGATGGCAGGTCAAGTAGAGATGACAGAAGCAATCTGTCAATGGTGTGATAGGTTCTACCAATGAGGTGACAGTGGATCCTGACTTTGCTGGAAACACTTGCAACCTCTAGAAAGCTAAATTTGTGGTGACAATGCACTCAGTAACAGTGTCTGCTTTAGGAACGTGATCAGCTGTCAGGTAGGAGTTTTTATGGTACATTTCATGCAGTGCAGTAATGAGGTACATCAATGGCCACTGAACTTCCACGTCAGGTTTACAGACGTGGTTCTCGAGCTGCATGATTTCTGTGGTCATACAGGGAAATTTGAAAGGTAGGGTTAAAAAGACGTTTAAGCATCTGACGAGTACCTCATAATGATCTCAATTACTTCGGCAGCCTCTGCCATTCATATCGCTGACGCGCTGGCAAAAGCACCCGAGGGAAAGGCGCGTGGGGGCGGGATGACGGCAGGTACCCGACCTGCTCTAAGGTTTTTCAAATTTCCCTCCCAACCCGCCTCCAATCGCGCCAGCACGAACCCCAAAAAATTCCGGCCTTGGTGTCAGACAGGCAATCTGACAGCATGGAAGCAGCCCAGGGGACAAAGGAAGTTGTGGAGTGGTAGAGCTGGCTGTCATCAATGCACAGGTGAACACTGACCCTATTTCTGTGGATGATGATGCCAAGCAGAAGCACATAGATAAGGAACGGGGAGGAGATTGGGGCTTAGGGTAAACCCTTGGGAGAATCTGGAGGTGATGATACTGAAAGAAACAATATCAGTACTGGTAGTGACTAAGGTGTCAATGTACAAGACTGATGACATCTTTCTTAAAGTGCAATCAAATGCTTGTCTCCAAGATTATGTTTTTCATGTTTCACCAGAAGAGAAATTTCAAGAAATTATCTGTGGTTCAAATCAGTCCTTCGTGTTTCTGATAGAATCATAGCATGTTACAGCTCAGAAACTGGCTATTTGCCCCATGAAGTTAAGTTTTTCTCTACATGAAGTATCTAGTCTAATCTTATTCTCTAGCTTGCTATTCTTACCTTTAATATTCTTTTTGAAGTAGTTACATATTCTTCTTGTTAAGTGCCGGTATTTCTCTAGCATTTCATTGCAGTGAAACCATCAGAAATCAGATCTTCACACTACATAATTACTTTTCTCTGTCTTCAGTACAGTTCTTGTTCTTTTTCATTGATCAAAGAATTACATTATAGAATCATAAAATGGTTACAGCACAGAAGAAGGCCATTCAGCCTGTCGAGCCTGTGCCGGCTCTCTGCAAGAGCACTTCAGCTCATCCCACTCCGTCGCCCTTTCACCATAGCCCTGCACATTTCTTTCCTTCAGATACTTATCCAGCTCTCTTTTGAAAGCCGTGATTGAATCTGCCTCCACCACCCTTTCAGGCAATGCATTCCAGATCTTAACCACACGTTGCGTAAAAAAAAGTTTATTCTTACGTCGCCTTTGGTTCTTTTGCCAATCACCTTAAATTTGTGTCCTCTGGTTCTCGACCCTTCTGCCAATGGGAACAATTTCTCTCTATCTACTCTGTCCAGACCCCTCATGATTTTGAGCACCTCTATCAAATCTCCTCAATCTTCTCTGCTCCAAGGAGAACAACCCCAGCTTCTCCAGTCTATCAATGTAACTGAAGTTGCTCATTCCTGGAATCATTCTCGTAAATCTTTCCTGCACCCTCTCTACGGCCTTCACATCCTTCCTAAAGTGTGGTGCCCTGAATTGGACACAGTACTCCAGTTGGGGCCAAACCAGTGTTTTATACAGGTTCATCATAATTCCCACTTTTGTACTCTATACCTCTGTTCATGCAGCCCAGGATCATGTAAGCTTTTTTAACTGCTTTCTCAAACTGCCCTGCCACCTTCAACGATTTGTGCACACATACCCCCAGGTGTCTCTGTTCGTGCACCCCTTTCAGGATTGTACCATTTAGTTTATATGTCCTCTTCCCATTCTTTCTACCGAAATGTGTCACTTCACACTTTTCTGTGTTAAATTTCATCTGCCACGTGTCCACCCATTTCAGCAGCCTGTTTGTCTACTTGAAGTCTATCACTATCCTCCTCACTGTTCACTATACTTCCAAGTTTTGTGTCATCTGCAAATTTTGAAATTGTGCCCTGTACACCCACATCCAAGTCAATAATATATATCAAGAAAAGCAGTGGTCCTGGATCCGATCCCTGGGGAACACCACTGTATACCTTCCTCCAGTCCGAAAAACAACCGTTCACCACTACTCTGTTTCCTATCACTTAGCCAATTCCGTATTCATGCCACAACTGTCCCTTTTATTTCATGGGCTTCAACTTTGCTGGCAAGCCTATTATGTGGCACTTTGTCGAACGCCTTTTGGAAGTCCATGTACACTACATCAACTGCATTACCCTCATCAACCCTCGCTGTTACCTCATCAAATAACTCAATCAATCAAGTTAGTTAAACATGATTTGCCTTTAACAAATCACTTCTGGCTTTCCTTAATTAATCCACACGTGTCCAAGTGACTGTTAATTTTGTCTCTGATTACTGTTTCTAAAAGTGTCCCCACTACCGAGGTCAAACTGACTGGCCTGTAGTTGCTGGGTTTATCCATCATATTTATTTCTGAGATAACAAATAAATGTGCATTCAATGTGAATATTTATAGAAACCAGAATCTGAAGAAAGACCAACTACTTACAATTGATCAGGAGCATTTCAAGTACAACCTAACTTGCTGGCTCAACGAACAGAAAGGAATAAAAGCCAATAAGGGGTGGGGTACTTTCAATGCAACCAATTGCTCCACGTGTATTTTTTGTTAATTGCAAAATGGAGCTCTTTTCTTGTATGAGAGATTGTCAATTTAGTGAATCAAGTTTCCACTTGTACTCAAAACTCTGATAAGATGGGTAATACATGATTAGGCCAAAGTTGTCTTGATTTTAAACAGATTTATTTTTCAAGAAGGAAATAGCATTTGACTTCACTTCTTCCAAGTCAGTTTTGCAGAATCTGGCAACTGTTTGAATAAAGAAACATTCCAGTCTCAGTCACTTGGCAAACTCTAAATTAATTCTCTTAAAAGTGGAAATGCATTCTCATCACTTTTTTTCAAATTAATAAAACATACACATCCTAACTGGGTTTCAGGGTAGACTACCCTAGGTCTGACGAGCACTATTTTGCCCCTGTATATTTTGTTGATATTAACTACTCATCATCATGGTAATGAATTTATTCATTCACAGTTCTGCCAATGCAAGTACTTACTTCAGGCTTTGATGTTCCTGAGCAACAACTATCATCTGGAATGTACCCTCAACTAGGAAATAACATTTGTGCTGTAATATCTTCATGCTCAATTCTGTCTGGTGCTGGTAGTAACTCACTCTGCACCTTCAAATCTTGATCTGACGCATTCTCCCATGAACTTGAATGGCTCTGATTTCTGCAGAACATGCCAGTAGCTGTCTACATTATATATGATCTTGGAGACTGGTACTGGCCTTTCACTGTATCGCTGTATTCCAATCTTTCTTCCCATCAAACTTGGTCCTCACCTGATCACCATGTTTTAGCTCTGGGTGTACTCTAACTGAATATTGCTTGTTAAAGCAACGCTGGTAAGCTTACTGTGCTTTAATGTTGGCCTGTTTTATCAGTTTTCTGCTTGGCCATGTTGGCTTCAGAGCTTTGTCCAGTGTAGACACCGTAGTTTCGATTTGTTTTCCTGCCATCAACTGTGTGGGTTCCTGTCATCAACTGTGTGGGTTATTACCTGTAGTTGCAATTGTTCTGTAACCCAGTAAGGATTCTCTTGTTTCAGATTCCTTTTACCCTCCGCCTTTCCATTAGTTTTTGGATAATAAGACGACTAGTGGTGTATATATAAAGCCATACTGAGTTTCAAACGCAGGAAACTTTGCATTCCCTAATGGGTGGCAAGTTCCTTAGGACTACCTCAACAAACATAATCCTGATATTTCCAAACCGCTATTTCAGATTCACACAGATGCGTGTTTTTGTGTTGTTTTGTAAAACTGGTGCTCGTGACATACAGTATATCAATCTGTAGGTTCAGTAACTTCCTCAATAATAGCAGTTTTTGTCATTCGACTTTAGGAACTATTGAGAATGAAACTCCATGGGGTGTATTCATATTGTAAGGGTTGATTTGTCCTTGGGCACAATTTTTACAGGCCCATGCGACATAACACATCTTTGCTACTTTTCCTCCGCTGTCTGTAACAGACCAATTTTGTTTGCTGGTTCTTGACCTAGCAGATCAGATCAAGTTTCTGTTAAAAACTCAGTTCAAATTGCCCAACACAATCTGCCATGAACCGGCGCAATTGGACAGTGTTTTTAACGTAATTAAAAAATACATTTTTTGCTTTAAAAAAATTCCATGATATATTTAAGCGTGGTAATTTGGTGCAGTTTGATTAATACAGCTGAAAATGGGTTTACCAGAAAAAAATAAGGGCCACAAAATTGGAAGTTTTAGCGCCAGAAGTTAAGACCGGTTTTGCTGAAAAAATGGCAGCTGCCTCACTTCTGGCATGGAACGCAGCGGCCACCATTTTGGGCAGGTCGGCAGCACTGCCGTTGCCTGCGCTCGTCGCCCATATTTAAATGATGCAGATCGTGGCATCAATCGGAGTGCAACACTTGAATTGACGCACGATCTGTGATTTTCAACGTCACCGCTCTTGATATCGCCCTCTCCAAACCACACATGGAAGAACGTGCGTGCAGCAGTATGAGAGAGATGCTGCCAGTGTTTCTTAAAGGGACACACACATCATTCAAGTAAGTTAGTTTTGCTTTTGGACTTTTTTTTACACTTTATTGGAGTAGTGGCTTGGTTCAATACATTTAAAAAGTTGTTAGTGTGCAGGGAGTGCTGCTGGATGTTTGCAAGGCTTTGGCTGTTAAATGAAGGCCTCTGAGAACACCACTTGCTCCCAGTCCTGGGGGCACTAGTTGCAGTCCCCCTTGGGCTGCAACATCACATGGAGATGAAGCAGAGGCTGCAAAGGATACAAGCTGCTTGCAGAGGGAGGAGGAAGCAGAAGTGGTGGAAGCAGAAGGAAGGAGGAAATCCAGACAGCCCCTTTCTGGTCGGGGTATCCGGGATCAAATCAACCGCCTGCGGTACCAGTGAACACAACTCCAATTCCCCTTTCAGTATTTGTCCACACCTTAACTTCGCTCTGTTACTGACCATCATAATGTCCTCATGCTGAAATAAATGCCACCACAAAGCAAGCTTTCCAATCCAACTTTATCCATATATGCATCCAGTATTACATCAAAAAATCAACGCATCACCCTTGTGCATTCCCTTAGTGACTGTCTTGTGTATGCTTTTGCCTATCCGAGTGATGTCATGCAGTGCTACCCCAGTGGCTGCAGCATATCTGGTGGAAGGCTGCTGATTTTCAGTGGGGTACACTGCAGATGGCTGAGCAGGATGACCTCGAAGAGCTAGTGGCTGGGGGTGTGAAATCGAGGGACAGTGTTTCTTCTTCACTCTCCTCTTCCTCCTCTTGTTGACCCACTGGCTGGGCAAGCTGGGTTTCTTGGGTGTCTGAAATGAGGAAGGCACAAGGGTAGTGAGGGGAGGGCGGGAAAGCAAGAGCTGCATGCTTACACCATGTGCACCTTGTAATTCAGAAGAGATTGTGGGATGCGAGGAAGGAGGATAATGTATGAGGATACCGGCAACTTGTATTCTTTCAGCTCCGCTGTTGGCCAAGGGTTCAGCCATGCCCCTGCCAAGAATGGCCAGCACCATCTCCTCCAAGGGGGTGAGGTGAAGCTAGGAATGTGAGGTGTGCCTCGTGTTTGGTAGAGATTGTTGGTAGGTGAGTGATGGGGGTGGGCCATGCATTGAGCAGTGTGTGAGGCTAATGGTGCAGTTGGTAGGAGATGGCTTCTGAAGATGCAATTACTGACCTTGATCACTTGTCTGAGGTCATGAAACTTCTTTGGGCACTGGAGCCAGGTCCTGGGGGCAAATTGCGCTGAAAAAACCAGCGCAACTCCTGCCCATGTACTTCGTGGCACTTTCTTCTTGCGACGATTATTCCATTTCTTTCTGTCTTCACACCTAAAATATGACTTTTGTACAAATTTGTGTAGCTCTTCAGTTGACATCTGACCTGCTACCTAACATTTTATCAGTTCTGAGTTCCCCACCTTTTGGATAATTATGTTAAGCTTTACATCTGTTTTCATTTGCAGCTTCTGTGATGGTTCTGTCACAGTCATAGGCCAATTCATAGTGATATTTCTGAGCTTGGCCTTCTAAAGGCTTCATTATAAACCGTTTACCATATGTAAATCAACATAATGAGTTTACTCTTTTGTAGTTGCATTTATATCTTTTTTATTCGTTCCTGGGATGTGGGCATCACTGGCAAGGCCAACATTTACTGCCCATCCCTAATTGCCCTTGAAGTTGGTGATGAGCCGCCGTCTTGAACCGCTGCAGTCTGCGTGGTGAAGGTACTCCCATAATGCTGTTGGGGAGGGAGTTCCAGGATTTTGACCCAGCGACTATGAAGGAACGGTGATATATTTCCAAGTCAGGATGGTGTGTGACTTGGAGGGGAACTTGCAGGTTGTGGTATTCCCATGCGCCTTCTGCCCTTGTCCTTCTAGGTGGTAGAGGTCGTGGGTTTGGGAGGTGCTGTCGAAGAACATTCTCTGGAATGTACAATGGGGCTTGCAGTATCTATACCCAATTACCATATTTTTGCAGGACAAAGTCTTGCATGAAACATTGCCTTATTGCACAGCCTGCTAAAAATAACTTCCTCTGACATAAATTCACTTCACTGCTCAAAAACAGATTAAACTCTTTATTTATTTATTTATTTGTTTGTATGTTGTGCTCGTCTTCATTCTCATGTCTAGGAAATTGCTGTACTATATGTGTAAGACTAAAATTTGGTGGCTTTTAATTATCTGCCAGCTACTAGGAGGCCTTTACATTGTGGCAATAATGGAGGTGCCTCTGATTAAGGTACACCCATCTATTTATTTCTAAAGCAAGAACAGGTGGTTTAAGAAATCTCAACAGTGAGGTCCTGTTTTTACCAAATATATTCTTTTGCAGTTTTAATTGCAGTGATTCAGCTTTCCTCTGCCAATACTCCTGCTAACATACTTATCTATTATTGAGTACTAGAAGTGGCAGAAGGCTTTAAATAAAGAATTGATTTTCTAACTGATATAATCTTTTCAATTATTTTCTGGACGTTCTTGATCCCAACGAACGAAGATTGCACGTAAAACAATATTTCAAAAGCAAAGTTGCTCCCTTGTGGGAAGCAAGTTTGGAAGAAAAACGCACTGGTTCGCACTTGTAAAGTGAATCCCATTGTGCTGTGTTTTGTCATTGTGAAAATGTAGCCTTTAGTGTAAAGGATTTAAATGTCAAAGATATTTAGGTTTAACATTAAACATAACAGCAAGATTAGCTCAATGGTTCTTGGATTATCATACACCTAGTACTTTTTAAAAACATTTTCTGTTGATTTAGAACTTTATTATGCTGCGAGGAGGATGCAGAGAAACTCCAGTATGATTTGAACAGGTTGGGTGATTGGACAGATGCATGGCAGATGCAGTATAATGTGGATAAATGCAAGGTTATCCACTTTGGTGGCAAAAACAGGAAGTCAGATTATCTGAATGGTAATAGATTGGGAGAAAGGGAAGTGCAACGAGACCTGGGTGTCCTTGTGCACCGGTCGCTGAAGGTAAGCATGCAGGTGCAGCAGGCGGTTAAGAAGGCAAATGGTATGTTGGCCTTCATAGCGAGAGGATTCGAGTACAGGAGCAAGGATGTCTTGCTGCAGTTGTACAGGGCCTTGGTGAGACCACACCTTGAGTATTGTGTGCAGTTTTGGTCACCTTATCTGAAGAAGGATATTCTTGCCATGGAGGGAGTGCAGCGAAGATTCACCAGACTGACGGCAGGAATGACGTATGAAGAGAGATTGGGTCGATTAGGCTTATATTCGCTAGAGTTTAGAAGAATGAGAGGGGATCTCATTGAAACATAAAATTCTAACAGGACTAGATGCAGGAAGGCTGTTCCCGATGGCAGGGGAGTCCAGAACCAGGGGTCACAGTCTAAGGATAAGGGGTAAGCCATTTAGGACAGAGATGAGGAGGAATTTCTTCACCCAGGGAGTGGTGAATCTGTGGAATTCTCTACCACAGATGGAAGTTGAGGCCAATTCATTAAATATATTCAAGAAGGAGTTAAATATATTCAAGAAGGAGTTAGATATATTTCTTAAGGCTAAAGGGATATGGGGAGAAAGCAGGAGCAGGGTACTGAATTTGGATGATCAGCCATGATCTCATTTAATGGCGAAGCAGGCTCGAGGGGCCAAATGGCCTACTCCTGCTCCTATCTTCTATGTTTCTATGTTAAACTAATCTTGATGGAGTGTTTCATCAAAAATCCTAAACCTAATATATTGTAACTAATGGTGCAGTTAATGCAGTTTGAAGTTGCACTCAGTGGCTCTGTCATTATCCATTTGAGAATATTTCCACTCCATTAAAAGCATGTGTTAAAATGTAAAGTAATGATTGAAGCTGGAAGAACTGTTCCATTCAGCCCAAACACGTGAGACAGCAAGTAAGATACATTTACATGGCCCATTCTATTTTGTTAATTTGTTTGGAAATGTATAGAATTGGAAAAAGTAATAACATGCCAAACCCAAAAGGTGAAGAGTTTCTATTATATTCCAAATTCATAGCCAAAAACTTCACTCTTTAAATAAATTCAGTGCAATATATGTAAACAGGAATTATAAATCCTATTGTGAAGTTTGTAACCTGTTAAGTCTGCACTTTTTGTGTGTAATTCCAGAAAGTTCTCATCTAATATCCAACAAATAAAGGCAACATTTGTTTTTGGCATCATAAATGTACAACATTGAAGTATTAATTGGACATGTGCAGTTTGTCATTTTGTGAGAATTCTAACCTGCACCCACAAAAGGAAGGGAGTTAAATATTTTCTGTCGATATGTTTGATTAGTAACAAAAATGGTAGAATAACAATGGGACGCGAAACCCTTGGCAGAGGTGTTCTGGCTACAATTGCATAGATAAGAGTGGAATTAAGCAAGACAGTCCCACCAAACTGGATAATGGAGGAGAGGTGTTGGAGAAGCATGGTGTGGTCGACTGTGTCAAACGCTGCAGAGAGGTTGAGAGGAATGAGGAGGAATAAGGCGTCAGTCACACAGAATGCTTTTCATGACTTTGGTTAGGGCCGTTTGTATGCTGAAAGGGGGATTGAAACCTGATTGGAGCAATTCAGTTAGATTGCTAAGGATTGTGGTCCAATGCAGAGTGCCAGAAACACACATTTAACAGACAAAGTGGGTTGTTATAAATGGATTCTCTTTTTGCTATATCTGTGCAGTTTTTAGATCCACATGTATTACATTATAATCAGGACATTGAAGCCTGCACACAATAAACAGGAATTGGTTTTTAAAAAAACAGGTTGGTACAAAGCAGGGTTCATTTGTGCTCTACTTGTTTCTCTCAGTGAACATATAATTCAACCTGTAAACATCAGTTAAGGCGGCAGAAAGGGAATAACTTACAGATGAAAATGTTGTTATCTGGCAGCTAAACCCGAAAAAGTTCTGTTGGGTGTCACAGGCAAGATCTTTCAACTAGGTGATCTTGCTTGAAATTTAGGCAGCTCTATGTACAAATTGTACGTTGAACTACGCAACATTAATAGCCATGAGATAGACATTTGTGTATACACATAGATAACAAGAAAACCCCAAAAGCTGGAAATCTGAAATAAAAAGCAAAATTCTGGAAATCCATAGCAGGTCAGATAGCACCTGAAAGAGAAGAATATTGTTTTTGGTGAAACCTCTCAGCAGAATGGAACACAATTCCATCTTGACAAATGGTCTCCTCCAAAATGCCATGCTGCATTTTTCTTTCAGATGCTGACTGACTTGCTTTTGAATTCCAAGCCTTTTCTGTTTTTATTGCTGTATACATACAGTTATCAGATGATATGAAAAAATGATAGTGACAAATGTCCTGTGTATCCATTGCTTCACTTTGTTATATGTTGTCTTCACCTGTGATAAATCAACTTGGCAGTCACTGTTCTGATTTTAAATGTTACAGAAATCCGTAAAGAACAAAGATTGGTGCAGAGTATAAGACGTTGGCTGTATGTTGTCTTCTCTTAACATTTGTAGTCTAAAATGTCAATTCTCTTGACCTGCCCTTCCCCATTCCCCCCTACCCACTCCTGAACCTCTAAGTTTCCTCATGCCTATCCTTGAAGAATGTTTAGGCTGGATATCCATTCCCAGGCCCCTGCAATGCCAGTTTCTAAGAGGTCGCTGTGAGGTGTGTGGGTGCAACCTGGGGTGCTTAACACTCTGATTTTTTTTTCCTCCATCCTTTTTCTCACAATTGAAGGAAATGGAGAGCCTGTATTCAGAACTTGTCCATAGTGGCATGGGGTGGTAGGGAATTGATACTTCAAGCAGTCAACTATAATCTTGCACTGTTTGGAACTTAATTAGGTGCTTGTATTTATGACTAGTATTTGTGATTGTGTGTACTTTATCATATTCTGAAATTAAGTAACATTCCAAGATTAGTCAGCAGTTGAGATTTTTGAAGAGGAAAGGTGACAGTAGGTAAATTACATAAATGATGCTGATTTAAAAAAAAATGTTTTTTGCATTTGTAGTCGATTATGCAACATTAGATTTGTGCTGGCTACGTCATTGCCTGCACCAAGAAGGAAACACTCTTTTAACCGGCACCTAAATAACCGGAAATCTCTGTTAACCGGCAAAATACAGGAGTAGGTTCAGGTAAGTTTTACTTCATATTAGTGGCAGTTCCTGGATCTGTGGCTGTGTAACTGGGGTTTGTGCACTTGTTGCTAAGCAACAGGGACACTTGGTCTGTGGCTGGAGTTCCTGCACATGTTGCTAAACAACAGGGAAGCCTGGATTTGTTGCTGTGTACGGAGCTGTATACCTCTCTGTAATCCGGACTTTTTGATAAACCGGCACCACGCCGGTCCCGTTGGTGCCGGATAATAGAGTTTCCTGTAGTATGTCCTTTCACATGGCAGTTTTGCCATTGCTGTAAGAAATAGTCATTTTTATTTGTTCAACCCTCTTGTACAATTATGATTTGTCATCATTCAAGCAGGGGGAGTGGTTGGGGGAATTGCTATCTTTTTAAGAAATTTACGCCTTGCACTATCATTCTGATCCCGTGATTCTTTGTCTTCTGTCATCAGCAGCAGACTTGAGTTTTACCTATAAAAATGGTAAAGCTTGCTTTTTGGTTTGCTTATTTTACCACAAGTTTTTTTTTTCATTGCAGTCCTGTAATTTGGCATACATTTTAGTTTCAAAAATTACTGCCAATATGCATTTTTTTGTTGCTCTCAGTAATGGCCGCTCAAGGCTTATCTCAGACGACTTGCATTAGGTCCCCATTCATGCCAGCTCCCGACATGATATGTTCAGTGTTGGGAATCGTTGCCATTGACTGGTAGCCAAGATACATTTCATTATCTTTCACTGTTGAATAGCTTTCAGAAATGTGAAGCCAGCCTATACTTCAGGATGATTGCTTTATTCATGGGAAACTATCCTACCACAGGAATGTTCAAGCTCGATTCTTTCAAGTTTAAAAAGATCTTGAGTTTCAATTCTTCCAAAAAGCTCACTTAACAGGCCAAAGAAATAATTGAATTTAAATAGGAAACATCCTAGGAAAAATGAATTGGCTGAGCGATGTTCTTTCTAACTCACAGGAAGAAGCCGTCAGGCTTCTCTGTGCCCCACACAGATCCCGTTCTGGCGCTACTCACAAACCTGCTCATTTGTTAGACATTCTCAGTGTCAGTGTGAGGGCAAAGTGTGTGTGTTGTATTAGGAGTGGACTGCAAGCACTTTCTATTGAACTCTGGACTCCGAATGTGAAAATTCACATTCTTGAGATATACAGCCAGTTTCATAGACGCACTGCCTCAGTTGCCTCGTGGATGAAGGCAAATCTTAATTCTATGTGGAGGTTGAAATTCTTTCAAAGAATAAGGAAAATGATACCTGTGGTAGGTAATTAGCATTTTCCATCACAATAAAATTGGTGAGTAAACTTTTTGTCTGTCTTGTGTTTACAACTGTTTTTCTCACTTGTGCTAAAATGAACTTTTACTGAAAATGAATAAATTGTTATACCTTTGACTGGCAGAGTTCTATGTTTTGTATTCAATATAACTGATACGGTCTTACTTCATTAAGTGGAAGTGGACACCTCTAAGTATTGAAAGCCTGGATTTTCTCTTACTAATTTCTTTGGAAGGCAGTTTTCATTAACTGAACAACAGTTTAAAAAAAAACTATTTAAAAAAAATAATTCTGTGCAATGTAATTTTCTATCTATTGAATACCATATCTTAATCATGTTTCATTGTTTAATAATGTCATGTTTTTAAAAAAAAGTATTTTTTGTAACTAAAGTAGAGTATTTCTAAGTTAGCTTTTGGATTATTAGATATGTACTGGATACTCCTCATAAGTGTGGTTACCACCCGGGAATACACAGTTGAAGCTGACATTGCTGTACATCTTTATCAGGTACTGGAGAAGTACCCAAACACACCAATGAGCCACAAGGAGATCTTACAAGTCATCCAGCGCGAAGGACTCAAGGAGATCAGGTGAGTGCTTTTACAATCCCTTTTTGTAAATGGCAATCTCCATAAAACAGAATTAAAGGCCATTATTTCACTGGATAGAAGACCTACATAATCATATACATGTATTTCACACTCATGAGAAAAAAGCAGTACATTTCTCAAGTTCAGGCCAAGTTTACACATCCAAGAACGTGTTGTTGCCTCACAACCACATGAGCACCTATTGTACCTCTCCTTGTTTGAGACCCTGCAATCAGTTTTCTATTCTGTCCACAACACAGACTGCTCTGGTCTAAGTCACAAATAACATCCACTGTGACAGTGATCGCAGTTTGCTGTCCCTCTTCATCCTTTTCAATTTCTCCATTGCCTTGAACATTGTTAATCATTCTACCCTCCTCAAACATCTCTCGTTTGCAATCCACCATCTTGATATTAAAGCAAAATACTGCAGACGCTGGAAATCTGAAATAAAAACAGAAAATGCTGGCAATACTCAGCAGGACGGGAAGGGCAGTCTAGTGGTAATGTCACAGGCCTGGACTAATGACCCCACCACGGCAGCTGGGAAATTTAAATGCAGTTAATTAAATAAATCTGGTTCACTAATGTCCTTTACGGAAGGAAGTCCTTACGTGGCCTGGCCTATATGTGACCCCAAACCCACAGCAATGTGGTTGACTCTTAACTGCCCTCTGAAATGGCCTAGCAAGCCACTCAGTTGTAACAAACCGCTACAAAACAAAATAATAAAAATGAAACCGGACAGACCACCCGGCATCGACCTCGGTACCAGCTCCGGATACGGCAACAGCACACAGCACACCGAGCCCAGTCAACCCTGCAAAGTCCTCCTCACCAACATCTGGGGACTTGTGCCAAAATTGGGAGAGCTGTACCACAGACTAGTCAAGCAACAGCAATAGTCATACAGAACCATACCTTTCAGCCAATGTCCCAAACTCTTGAATCACCATCCTTGGGTATGTCCTGTCCCATAGGCAGCACACCCACCAGGGGTGGCAGCACAGTGGTATACAGTCGGGAAGGAGTGGCGCTTGGAATCCTCAACATTGACTCTGGACCCCATGAAGTCACCTGGCTTCAGGTCAAGCATGGGCAAGGAAACCTCCTGCTGATTACCACCTACTGCCCTCCCTCCGCTGATGAATCAGTACTCCACCATGTTGAACACCACTTGGAAGAAGCACTGAGAGTAGCATAGGCACAGAATGTACTCCTGGATGGGGGACTTCAATGTCCATCACCAAGACTGGCTCAGTAGCACCACTACTGACCGAGCTGGCTGAGTCCTGAAGGACATAGTTGCCAGTCTGGGCCTGCGACAGGTGGTGAGAGAACCAACACGAGGGAAAAACCTACTTGACCTCGTATCACCAATCTACCTGTCGCAGATGCATCTGTCCCTTCTCTTCTTAGGCAGTCCCTCGGAACCGAGGATGACTTGCTTCCACAGGTGGGGCAGACGGTGGTTGAAGGGGCAGGTGGGTGGGGTGCCTGGCTTGACGTGCGCTCCTTGCACTGCCTGCGCTTGGCTTCCGCTTGCTCCTGGCGAAGAGACTCGAGGTGTTCGGCGCCTTCCTGGATGCTTCTCCTCCACTTTGTGCGGTCTTGGGCCAGGGATTCCCAGGTGCCGGTGGGGATGTTACACTTTTTCAGGGAGGCTTTGAGGGTGTTCTTGAAGCGTTTCCTCTGCCCACCTGGGGCTCTCTTGCCATGCCGGAGCTCCGAGTAGAGCGCTTGTTTTGGGAGTCTCGTATCGGGCATGCGGACAATGTGACCCGTCCATCGGAGCTGATCGAGCATGGTCAAAGCTTCGATGCTGGGGATGTTGGCCTGAGCAAGAACACTGACGTTGATGCGCCTATCCTGCCAATGGATTTGCAGGATCTTGCGGAGGCAGCGTTGGTGGTACCTCTCCAGTGCTTTGAGGTGCCTGCTGTACATGGTCCATGTCTCTGAGGCATACAGCAGGGTGGGTATCACTGCTGCTCTGTAAACCATGAGCTTAGTGCCGGGTTTGAGGTCCTGGTTTTCAAACACACTCTTCCTCAGGCGACCGAAGGTTGCACTGGCACGCTGAAGGCGGTGTTGGACTTCATTGTTGACGTCTGCCCTTGTTGACAGTAGGCTCCTGAGGTATGGAAAGTGGTCCACGTTGTCCAAGGCCTTGTCGTGGATTTTGATAATCGGGGGGGCAGTACTGTGTGGCGGGGGCAGGTTGGTAGAGGACCTTTGTCTTACGGATGTTTAGTTTAAGGCCCATGCTCTCATACGCTTCGGTGAAGGTGTTGACGATGGTTTGGAGTTCAACCTCCGAGTGAGCGCAGACACAAGCGTCATCCGCATACTGTAATTCGATGACAGAGGATGGGACGACCTTGGATCTGGACTGGAGGCGACGGAGGTTGAACACTTTCCCGTTTGTTCTGTAAATTAGCTCCACTCCAGTGGGGAGCTTACTGAGGGTGAGATGGAGCATTGCAGCAAGGAAGATGCACTTGTCCATGACCGTATTGGTAGCAGTGACCACCGCACAGTCATTGTGGAGATGAAATCCCGTCTTCACACTGAGGACACACTCCATCAGGTTGTGTGGCACTACCACTGTGCTAAATGGGATAGATTCAGAACAGATTTAGCAACTCAAAACTGGGCATCAATGAGGTGCTGTGGGCCATCAGCAGCAGCAGAATTGTATTCCACCACAATCTGTAACCTCATGGCCTGGCATATCCCTCACTCTACCATTACCATCAAGCCAGGGGTTCAATAAGGAGTGTAGAAGAGCATGCCAGGAGCAGCACCAGACATATCTAAAAATGAGGTGCCAACCTGGGGACACAGAACTACATGCATGTTAAAAAGCAGAAGCAGCATGCTATAGTCAGGGCTAAGCGATCCCACAGTCAGCGGATCAGATCAAAGCTCTGCAGTCCTGCCACATCCAGTCGTGAATGGTGGTGGACAATTAAACAACTAACGGGAGGAGGAGGCTCCATGAATATCCCCATCCTCAATGATGGTGGAGCCCAGCATGTGAGTACAAAAGACAAGGCTGAAGCGTTTGCAACCATCTTCAGCCAGAAGTGCCGAGTGGATGATCCATATCGGCCTCCTCCTGTGGTCCCCAGCATCACAGAAGCCAGTCTTCAGCCAATTCGATTCACTCCATGTGATATCAAGAAACAGCTGAGTGCACTGGATACAGCAAAGGCTATGGACCCCGACAACATCCCGGGTATCGTGCTGAAGATTTGAGCTCCAGAAGTAGCCGCGCCTCTAGCCAAGCTGTTCCAGTACAGCTACAACACTGGCATCTATCCGACAATGTGGAAAACTGCCCAGTTATGTCCTGTCCACAAAAAGCAGGACAAATCCAACCTGGCCAATTACTGCCCCATTAGTCTACTCTCAATCATCAGCAAAGTGATGGAAGGTGTCATCGACAGTGCCATCAAGCGGCACTTACTCACCAATAACCTGCTCACTGATGCCCAGTTTGGGTTCCACCAAGACCACTCCGCTCCTGACCTCATTACAGTCTTGGTCCAAACATGGACAAAGGAGTTGAATTCCCAAGGTGAAGTGAGAGTGACTGTCCTTGACATCAAGGCAGCATTTGACCGTGTGGCATGAAGGAGCCCTAGTAAAACTGTAGTCAATGGGAATCGGGGGGGAAAGCATTCCACTGGCTGGAGTCATACCTAGCACAAAGGAAGATGGTTGTGGTGGTTGACGGTCAATCATCACAGCCCGAGGACATCGCTGCAGGAATTCCTCAGGGCAGTGTCCTAGGCCCAACCATCTTCAGCTGCTTCATCAATGACCTTCCCTCCAACATAAAGTCAGAAATGGATGTTCGCTGATGACTGCACAGTGTTTAGTGCCACTCACAACTCCTCAAATAATGAAGCAGTCCATGCCTGCATGCAAGAAGACCTGAACGACGTTCAGGCTTGGGCTGATAAGTGGCAGGTAACATTCTCGCCACAGAAGTGCCAGGCAATGACTATCTCCAGCACCATCAACATCCTGGGGGTCATCATTGGCCAGAAACTTAACCCCCGATTCCCATTGACTTCAATTTTACTCGGGCTCCTTCATGCCACACTCGGTCAAATGCTGCCTTGATGTCAAGGACAGTTACTCTCACTTCACCTCGGGAATTCAGCTCCTTTGTCCATGTTTGGACCAAGGCTGTAATGAGGTCGGGAGCGGAGTGATCTTGGTGGACCAGCCACATAAATACTGTGGCAACAAGAGCAGATCAGAGGCTAGGTATTTTGCGGCGAGTGTCTCACCTCCTGACTCCGCAAAGCCTTTCCACCATCTACAAGGCAGAAGTCAGGAGTGTGATGGAATACTCTCCACTTGCCTGGATGAGTGCAGCTCCAACAACACTCAAGCTCGACACCATCCAAGACAAAGCAGCCCGCTTGATTGGCACCCCATCCACCACCTTAAGCATTCACTCTCTCCACCACCGGTGTACTGTGGCTGCAGTGTGTACCATCTACAAGCTGCACTGCAGCAGCTAGCCAAGGCTTCTTCGGCAGCACCTCCCAAACCCGCGACCTCTTCCACCTAGAAGGACAAGGGCAGCAGATGCATGGGAACACCACCACCTCCAAGTTCCCTTCCAAGTCACACACCATCCTGACTTAGAAGTATATCGCCGATCCTTCATCGTCACTGGGTCAAAATCCTGGAACTCCTTACCTAACAGCATGGTTGGGAGTACTTTCACCACATGAACTGCAGCGGTTAAAGAAGGCGGCTCACCACCACCTTCTTGAGGACAATTAGGGATGGGCAATAAATGTTGGCCTTGCCAGTGACGCCCACGTCCCATAAACAAATTTAAAAAGGTCAGGCAGCAGCTGTGGAGAGAGAAACAGAGTTAACGATGCGGGTCGATGATCTTTCGTCAGAACTTGAAAAAGTTAGAGATGTAACAGATTTTAAGCAAGTGCAGGGGCAGGGAAAGGCGAGAGACGAGGAAAGAACAAAAGGGAAGGTCTGTGATAGGGTGAAGGCAAGAGCGATTAAATGCCCTGCACTTTCTTAAAATCTGTTACATCTCTAACTTTTTTCAGTTCTGATGAAAGGTCATCGACCTGCAACGTTAACTCTTGTTTCTCGCTCCACAGATGTTGCTTGACCTGCTGAGAATGTTCAGCATTTTCTGTTTTTATATCATGATATTAAATACTCTCCAAAAATTTGTCCAGTGGTAACCAACAGTGCACTCCAGGGATCCATTGTTAGTCCCTTTTCTCTCTCTTATCTATATGCTTGTCCCGGTGACACCATCTGAAAGCATGGAATGGTTTCTTTTTGTATGCTGTTGATCGACAGATTTACCTTTCCACCTTCTCTCTTGATTCCACAGCTTTTGCTCAGCTGTTCAATTGTCCGTCCAATATTCTGATTTAGATTAAATAAAATTTCCTCCAGCTCAATGGAGGTAAAACTCAAGCCACCCTTTTCAGCTCCCATCAGCTCCTATGTGCTTCTGCTCTTAATTGTGTTTAACCTGAGGTCCCCCCTCAGACTAAACCCAGTTGTGTGCAGCCTTGAATTTGTTTTCCCACCTCAGTTGAATTTCTTTTCCCACATCGGCTCTGTAAACACGACCACCACTTTCTATCATCGTATCACCCGTGCCTACCCATAACCGGCTGTTTCAGAGACTCTAAACTATGCCTTTGCCATCTTGAGGCTTGATTTCTCTCATGCGCTCTACTCTCAACAAACCAAAGCTCATTCAGAGTGCCATTGCCCAAGTTGTTAACCGTTCAAAGTCCCGTACTTGCATCTCCAGACTCCAGTGCCACCTTGCATCTTTAAGAATCAACTTGAAGATCCTCGTCCTTGCCTTCAAATGCCTCCATGACCTCGCCCATCCTACCTCACTGACTCTCTTCATCCCTATAACTCCGCTCGTTCCTTTTGCTCCTCTGATACTGGTGTACTCCTTGATTTATGCCGCCTTTGCTCCACCGTATTTAGCTGTTCTTTCAGCTGCCGTGTCCCTGCCCTCTGAAGCTCCCTTCCTAAATCCCTCTGTTTCTGCTTTCAAAAGCTTTCCTCTTTACTGCCTCTTTGGCTCTGTCCCCCACTCCATTCTACCAGTTCTTTCTGTCCCTCTTGGCGTCCATTTTCTTCTCTCCATAATGTGCTCTGGAATCTCTTTCTGATGTGTGCAGTGCTATATAATTGCATGTCGTACTCGGGTAGGAGAGACAAGAGAAGAGTTTTGAAATGATTTGTGATCGTTATTTGTATTTTGGCTTGCATGGATATTTGTTTAAAAAAATGAATACTTTGCGCTAAAACTTATATTTAAGTAAAATTAACACTTGAAAGCATAATACACACAAAGTATCCCTACTGACCTGATTTTTCAGTTTCTGTGTCTCATATAGGCCAGACCAGGTAAGGACATCAGGTTTCCTTCCCTAAAGGACATAGAATCATAGAACGATACAGCACAGATGGCAGCCATTCGGCTCATCGTGCCTATGCTGGCTCTTTCGTAGAGATATCCAATTAATTCCACTCCCCTGCTCTTTCTGCATAACCCTCTAAGTTTTTCCCTTCAAGTATTTATCCAATTCTCTTCAGAATGATACTCTTGAATCTGCTTCCACCACCCTTTTAGGTAGTGCGTTCAATTTCAATTTTATTTGTCACATAACCAAATACAACAAGTGAAATCCAGTCAGTGAAATGCTTTTTTCTTAACGAGCCGAGCGCACCAAGCAGCAAAGGACACTTAGCTGCCTGGTACACACAGAGCCCGCAAGGACGGCAGCCATCTTCATCGGCGCCATCACAATAGGGTCCGCTCTCGCCTCGCCTTTCCCGCACTCCTGCCTGACAATCTTCAGCCGCCGTGGTACCGACGTCCCGGGGCCTGCTTCTCCCTGGCTCTCCTTCCACCCGGTCTGACCTCTGAGCCTCCCGCGGTGTCCGACCTTCCAGGGCCTGCTTTTCCCGCCCTCGGTCCGCTGGCCGCCTCCCCTCCTACCGGTTCGACCTCCGAGCCTCCCACCGAGGAGCTGCCGGCCGCCGTGCTACAGTGGGTCGTCGTGGCCTCCATCGCAATAGCAACTGTGAACAGGATATCACCGCCATCGAGAGTTGCTGTCTCATCTGTCATTTCCACGACATTAAAATTAAGGTCTTCCAGAACTTTCTTCGTAGCTTCCACCTCTCTGCGCCGGCTGGGCGCCCCGGGCCAGGTCAGCATCCAGATCGCAACAACTCTGTGTGTAAAATGTTTCCTCATGTCGCCTCTGGTTCTTTTGTCAACCACCTTAAATCTGTCTCCTCTGGTTACCGACCCTTCTGTCTCTGGAAACAATTTCTCTTTATTTACTCTATCAAAGCCATTCATGATTTTGAGCACCTCTATTAAATCTCCTCTTAACCGTCTCTGCTCTAAGGAGCTTCTCCAGTCTCTCCACAGAACTGAAGTTGCTCATTCCTGGTACCATTCCAGTAAATCTCTGCTGCATGCTCTCCAAGGCATTGATATCCTTCCTAAAGTGTAGTGCCCAAAATTGAACACCATACTCCAGCTGAATCCTAACCAGTGTTTTATAAAGGATGAGCTAACTTCTTTGCTTTTGTATTCTAGTCCTCTATTAATAAAGCCAAGGGTTCCATATGCTTTTTTTAACAGCCTTCAAAATTGGTCCTGCCACTTTCAAAGATTTGTGTACATACACCTGCAGGTCTCTGTTCATGCATCTCCTTTAAAATGGTACCAGTTAGTTCATATTGCCTCTCCTCAACCTTCCTCCCAAAATGTATCACTTCACATTTCTCTGCGTTAAATTTTATCTGCCATGTATTTGCCCATTTCACCAGTCTGCCTATATCCTCCTGAAGTCTTACTATCCACCTCATTGTTTATTACATTTCCGAGTTTCGTATCTTCCGCAAACTTTGAAATTATGCCCTGTATACCCAAGTCCAAGTCATTAATATATATCAAAAAGAGCAGTGGTCCGACTACCGACCCATGGGAAACATCACTGTATACTTCCCTTCAGTCTGAAAAACAACTACTCACCACTACTCTCTTCTTTTTGTCCCTTAGCCCGTTTTGTATCCATGCTGCCACTGTCCCTTTAATCCCTTGGGCTTTAATTTTGCTAACAAGTCTATTACATGGTACTTTGTTAAAAGTCCATATATACAATCGCACTACCCTCATCAACCCTCTCCGTTACTTCATCAAAGAACTCGATCAAGTTAGTCAAACACGATTTGCCTTTAACAAATCCGTGCTGACTTTCATTTATTAACCTAAATGCCAATTAATTTTGTCCCGGATTATTGTCTCTAAACATTTCCCCACCGCTGACATTAGGCTGACTGTCCTGCAGTTGCCGGGTTTATCCCCCTCCACTTTTTTAAATAGGGGTGTAACATTTGCAATCCTCCAGTCCTTGTGTGCCCCTCCAGTCCTTGTGTGCCATCCCCATATCCAAGGAGGATTGGAAGATTGTGGCCAGAGCCTCTGCAATTTCCACCCTTACTTCCCTCAGTAACCTACGATGCATCCCATCTGGATCAGGTGACTTTTCTACTTTGAGGGCTGCCAACCTTTTAATTACCTCCTCTTTATCTATTTCTATCCTATCTCGCTACTGCCTCCTCCTTTACTGCTACATTGGCAGCAGCCTCACCTCTAGTCGAGACAGGCAAAGTACTCATTTAGTACCTCAGCCATGCCTTCTGGCTCCACAAGAAGATCTCTTTTTTTGGTCCCTAATTGGCCTCACTCTTCCTTTGACTACCCTTTTACTATTTGTGTGTTTATAAAGACTTTTGGGTTCCCTTTTTATGTTAGCCGCTAATTAGTTGTGTTTTTACGACAATTCAGTACTAATACCCGCTTCATTTTTATTTACGGACTATTTAAACTGCATTCAAATTCTCAAGCTGCCATAGCGGGATTTGAATTTACCTTTGCTGAATTACTAATCCTATCCATTGTTATTATGTGACCATTGAATTGAATTGCTCCTCAAATTCCATGAAATTAAACCTTAGAAAAAAAAACTAGTAAAATTAAAATAATACATCTCATACAGGTAGACTATCCTTTATCCGAACTTCCGAAAACCTCTAAAAACCGAAAGTTTTTTCGTTCAGCATAAGTCGTGCACACGACATGACCAGAGTGTTCACTTCACCTGACGAAGGAGCAGCGCTCCGAAAGCTTGTGATTTCAAATAAAACTGTTGGACTATAACCTGGTGTTGTGTGACTTCTTACTGATAGAATTACTTTGAATTGGGATAAAGGCTGTTAACTTTTGAGTAAAAATCGGATGTATCACTGAGCCTAGACATAATTCTGGTTCTTCGTTTTTGACACACTTTCTAACAATCCACACTTTTTTGCAATTGAGGCATCTAGGTGAAGTGCCAAGTGTAAGACACCATCATGTGTAGGCGAGAAGTAAATGTGTGGTGATTAGATGACGCCAAGCTAGGATTTTAAAAATCTGTAGATTGTAGGAAGAAAAAAAGACTGAGAAAGGTCAGAAGTTCCACAGTTGAGGTTCTGGGGAGTATGAGTTAAGAGTAGGAGATGGTACAATCAGCACAGTGAAGATGCAGGGAAATCATGTAAGGTGGCCTTTGAATCTCAGAAGGAACCAGGCAGGAACGTTCAAAGGAGTCCTGACCATAGTAGCAGTGATAAAATGGAGAGACAAGAAAGGTTACAACAGAGAAAGCAGTTGGATGCCAAAGGTGAGGGAAGGATCACTTACACTGTTACTTTCAAATTCCAATCAGGGAATTTTTGTGAAGCTCCCAAACACTCCTGCTAATTTTTATTATCCAGCTTATTTCAGATCTGCATAACCACTTTAATCCCAATTTACACCTATATGTTGCTGTTCAAAAGTTATGACACAAGTTAAAGTATGTATATGGCACCTATAAATCAGTGTAGATGTATTTTTTTTTAAGAGTGAGACTTTTTATCAATTTCCACTTTTATACTTTACATAGTCAAAGTTTTTATTGGAAAAAAA
The DNA here is from genome assembly GCF_052327205.1 of Somniosus microcephalus. Lineage (NCBI taxonomy): Eukaryota > Metazoa > Chordata > Chondrichthyes > Squaliformes > Somniosidae > Somniosus > Somniosus microcephalus. The sequence continues at coordinate 103,627,793 of NC_140995.1, read as the reverse complement.
GTCCACATGATCTTCATCTTTTCCATTGTTCTTCAACACCTATGCTATTAGAAACAGATTTGTGTCCTCTTCTAGTCATCTGATTGGTCCCTGATCCATGAGCTAGTTTCCCTTAGTGAACAGTTACATGCAACATATGCTTATTGAGCTCATAAATTCATAGAATTTACAGCAAAGAAACAGGCCATTCGGTGCCAATGTTTCTGCTCCACACAAGCCTCCTCCACTCTATTTACTTCATCTCACCCAATCAACATATTCTTCTATTCCTTTCTTCCTCATGTACTTGTCCAGCTTCCCCTTAAATGCATCTAAAAACAGATGTTAAAAAAGTTCACTTTAATTCTGCGCTAAATATAGATAATCAGTTTTGTTGATAGATATTAATGCTAAAACATTAATTAGTCTCCCGCTCCAACAAATACTGCTCTGATCATTTCAGTGACACACTCTATGGAAAAAGTGCATCTTATTCTATTAAAAGGAACTGGTTTACACAGACCCACACAGAAGCTCTTATGAATTTTTTTTTTTTAAGTATGCAGGCTCAAAATGGCAGGAAAAAGAGAGACAGGTCTAGCAGTGTAGAAGTAACTGATGAGACAAAAAGGCTGAAAAATAAAGGGAGGACTTAGTAAACCAGAAAGAGAAAACAAATGTGAAAAAGGAGCGCAGTAAAATAAAATAGAAAAATTACAGAGAACATCAAGGAAAGGGGAAACTATTGAAAAGCATTTTGCAGGTAGAAATTTTCAGTAGTACCCACTTTTTTGAAAAATCTACGTGTGTACCAGTTGGACAGGCTCCTTCAATCCCTTGCCAAACCCTTAAAACAGTGTTTTCAATTCCTGGAAATTTGTATCAAAAGCTCTGTTTAACTTCAGTACAAATAATAAATATTACACAGCAGAACATACACCATCCACTTTCCCAAGGTAGAGTAATATATAAAAAGAGCGTACTGGGTCAGAAACTTGTGCTGAAGTCGGCACCTGACCAGCTATTTATTTAATTAATACTGTAGCTGATTGCTGTCTAAAAGTGTAACCTATTCAGGTTTCCAACGATCTAGTTAACTGAAGTGTATGTTTAAAATGAATGTAACTGACTATTTTGTTTGTCTACTATAGTTGCTTAATCCAATAATTGTAATAATTACTGACCATTCTGTTACATCAGCATTGCTTCTTTCAAAGGCATTGCAGTGTATGACAAATGTCTTGTATTCAGCCTTCAAAAATAATTGTATGCCAAAAAATAGATACCTCTACAGATATAGGTGTGGGGGTGGGATGAGAAGTAATTGCTGGAGATTCTCTGGCTACAATTTTACAGGTAAGAGTTGGAACCAAGCAAGGACAGTCACACTCAACTGGACAATGGAGGAGGAGTTGAAAAATTATGGTGTTTGACCGTGTCAAAGGCTGCAGAGAGATTGAAACAATGAGGAGGGATAATGTGCTCCAGTCACAGTCACCGGGGATGTCACTTGTGACTTTGATTAGGGCTATTTCAGTGCTGTGGCAGTGGCGGAAACCTGATAGGAGCGGGTCAAGCATGAAATTGCGAGAAAAAGATGGGTACCAATTTGGGAGGCGACAACACGTTCAAATACTTGGGCGGTGAAAGGGAGGTTGGAGATGAAGTGGTAGTTCACAAGGACTGAGCGATTGAGGTTGGATTTTTTGAGTGAGGTGGGTGGCAATGCTGGCTTGCAAAGGGAAGAGTACAGTCAGCTAGCATGAGGGCCAGTAAGGGATGTTAGGTGGTCAGCAGTTTAGTGGGAATAGGGTTTGAGAAAGAAGGAGATGGGTCTCATGGACAAGCTTGGAAAGCGAGCTTGGAAAGGTGAGATAGGAGAGAGAAGGAGGCAGACTCGGGGCTAGGGCAGGTGTGGAGGGATATTTGGGGAAAATTTGACTTGGTGGGCAGAGGCAGCTGAACGGATGGCCATAATGTTAGTGACAAAGAAGTTGTTGGAGGTGAGGGTGGAGGGGGCAGGGACGAGGTCTTTAAGCAGTTGCTTTGTCATGGAGAAAAGGAGCCGAAGGTTATCATGGCCCTCGAGGATGATCCTAGAGTAGTGAGTAGTTTTGGTGCAGCAGAGTGAGGTCTAGTAGAGCTTTATGGTTGGTAGTGGAGAAAAGAAGCTAGAGTTTATTTTATTTGCATTTCAGGGTGATCTTGAAGTAGTGAGCAGTTTTGGCAGAGAAGAGAAGAGCCCGATAGTGCTTGATGTGGTCCAGCAGATCTGGTGATAAATAGCTAAACCAGTTGTGTGCCTGGTACGTACAAGACTGCTACCCTTGGGCTTGAGGGAGCAAAGATGGGGTCTTGACCAGGGCTAACTATCAGGGTGGGAGAGAGTAAGAGGAACCAAGTTGGGAGGCGACAGTAGAAGGACAAGGACATCAAAGGTGGAGGTAAGAGAGTGATCGAGCAGGTTGACAGCTGCAGAAGTATCATGGCGAGCGGAGGGCCAAAAGTTAGGCAGTTGTGAGTTTTAAAGTACAGTTGTAAGTAACTTGGGGAGAGTTTTTTTCCAGGGGTGGATGCAGAAAGAAGTAGAATTGTAAGGAGAAAAGGGAATATGAGGGACACAAGAAAATGCTTAAGATGTTGGGAATAGAGAGGCCATGTGAGGTGGCATTGGCTTTGAATATGGGTAGGTGATTTATATGCTGGACAGGTTAAGGGAGGACACGAGGGCAGTGAACTTAGAGGAGACAGAGCAACGTGAGTTGAGATGTAGGTTGATATCACTGACGATGAGGAGTCGCTCAGTGCAGATGCCAAAAAAAGGAAAGGAGTGAGGATATCTTGGTGAGAACAAGGACTTAAAGGAGAGGAGAGCGGGGTGGAATAAAGCGAGGTGCTTGAAGGGGGAGAAGGTGCCAGAGGAGTGAGGGAGATTTGGTGATAATGGCCACACCGCCCCGGTTTGGATGGGGCAGGTGGTGAAAAGTATTGCCAGATGCAGAGAGGGATTGTGATTCGCTGCAAGAGTCTAAGGAGTCAGCAGTGGAAGGGTGAGAGCGACAGGAAGGAGGTTGACTAGATTAACTCCCAATGGGCGTGCTGAGTGGAAAGGTTGGGGAAAGAGGAGGATGCGGCAGTTGGGGTTGCTGCTTGTAAGGTGTCGAGGATGAGTGCCTCGATGGGCCCTTTGGAGAATGCCGAGTGAGGCACAGAGGGCAGCTGTGGGTTTATCCAAGAGGGATTTAATTCTGGGACAAAGGCAGGAGAGCAAAGCGGGGACATGAAAAAACACTAGTGGGCAAAATAAAGGAAAATCCCAAGGTGTTTTCTAAGTATATTAAGGGCAAGAGGATAACCAGGGAAAGAGTAGGGCCCATTAGGGACCAAAGTGGCAATCTGTGTGTAGAGCTGGAAGATGTAGGTGAGGTTTTAAATGAATATTTTGCATCTGTGTTCACTATGAAGAAGGACGATGTAGGCATAGAAATCAGACAGGGGGATTGTGATATATTGAACAAATTAGTATTGAGAGGGAGGAGGTACTAGCGGTTTTAGCGGGCTTAAAAGTGGATAAATCCCCAGTCCCAGACGAGATGTATCCCAGGCTGCTGTGTGAGGCAAAGGAGGAGATTGCAGGGGCTCTGACACAAATTTTCAGAACCTCTCTGGCCACAAGGGCGGTGCCAGAGGACTGGAGAACAGCTAACGTCGTACCATTATTCAAGAAGGGTAGTAGGGATAAACCAGGGAATTACAGGCCAGTGAGCGTAATATCAGTGGTAGGGAAATTATTGGAAAAAGTTCTGAGGGACAGAATTAGTCTCCACTTGGAGAGGCAAGGATTAATCAAGGATAGTCAGCATGGCTTTGTCAGGGGGAGATCATGTCTAACCAATTTGATTGAATTTTTCAAGCGGGTGACTAGGTGTGTGGATGAGGGTAGCGCAGTTGATGTAGTCTACATGGACTTCAGTAAGGCTTTTGACAAAGTCCCGCATGGGAGACTGGTCAAGAAGGTAAGAGCCCATGGGATCCAGGGCAATTTGGCACATTGGATCCAAAATTGGCTTGGTGGCAGGAGGCAGAGGGTGATGGTCAAAGGTTGTTTTTGTGACTGGAAGCCTGTGTCCAGTGGTGTACCGCAGGGATTGGTGCTGGGTCCTTTGCTTTTTGTAGTGTACATTAATGATTTAGAAATGAATGTAGGAGGTATGATCAGTAAGTTCGCAGATGACACGAAAATTGGTGGAATGGTAAATAGCGAGGAGGGAAGCCTCAGGCTATAGGACGATATAGATGGGTTGGTCAGATGGGCAGAACAGTGGCAAATGGAATTTAACCCTGAAAAGTGTGAGGTGATGCATTTTGGGAGGACTAACAAGGCAAGGGAATACACAATGAATGGTAGGGCCCTAGGAAGGACAGAAGATCAGAGGGACCTTGGTGTGCATGTACATAGATCCCTGAAGGTAGCAGGACAGGTAGATAAGGTGGTTAAAAAGGCATATGGGATACTTGCCTTCATTAGCCGAGGCATAGAATATAAGAGCAGGGAGGTTATGATGGAGCTGTACAGAACATTGGTTAGGCCACAGCTGGAATACTGTGTGCAGTTCTGGTCGCCACATTATAGGAAGGATGTGATTGCATTGGAGAGGGTGCAGAGGAGATTCACCAGGATGTTACCTGGGCTGGAGCGCTTCAGTTATGAAGGGAGACTGGACAGGCTGGAGTTGTTTTCCTTAGAGCAGAGAAGGCTGAGGGGGGGACCTGATTGAGGTGTACAAAATTATGAGGGGCATAGATAGGGTAGATAGAAAGGAACTTTTCCCCTTAGTAGAGGGGTCAATAACCAGGGGGCATAGTTTCAAGGTAAGGGGCAGGAGGTTTAGAAGGGATTTGAGGAAAAACCTTTTCACCCAGAGGGTGGTTGGAATCTGGAACTCACTGCCTGAAAGGATGGTAGAGGTAGGAACCCTCACAACATTCAAGAAGCATTTAGATGAGCACTTGAAATGCCATAGCATACAAGGCTACGGACCAAGTGCTGGAAAATGGGATTAGAAGTGGACAGGGCTTGATGGCCGGCACGAACATGATGGGCCGAAGGGCCTCTTTCTGTGCTGGAGAATTCTATGACTCTAGTAGAAAGGCAGAGGAATATTGGTGGGTTGGGGTAGAAATTTCGGGGGGCAAAGTACCTGAGAGGGGAGAAATGAAATGTGGCATGAATGGGTGACGGGAAGGGGAGGAGACAAAAGAGAAGGGCCAAGAGGGATAAATTGAAATGAAGAGAATAAAATAGGGAGATACAAGTTATGGGCTTGGATCCGGCGTGACAGTCAAAATGTGCACGCAACTGGACACATCAACGAACTAATGTCCAGGTTCAGAGCAGCTGTGGATGGTGAGTGATCCAGAGATCCAATGGAAGTGAGCAGTGGTCTCTGATTTGTACAGCACACCAGCAGATCCAGTGTATCAGTGGAGGGATTAATGGAGTCAGCAAAAATAGATAGCAGACGAAAAGCAGAAAAGAAAAGGTTATTCAGCAGCAATGGAGCAGAATCCAGAGCAGAATGGGAACCAACAGGAGCAGATCAGAGCTAACTCAGCATGGAGTGAAAAATACCCGGCAAAGGAGCAGATAACTGAGGACGTAGCAGCAGGCCAGATATTAGAATTGAGACAACCCAGCAGAGAATACAGCCTCAGTAGAGATCGCTGGCGATGGTGGAGGCCATTTTAAGGTCCAGTAACCAGTGGAAAAATGGACTTTAGCCCAGGATAAAGTGGATTTCTGTCCAAGACCCATACGGCAGCAAAATAAAGCTGAGGAACCAGCAACGCATTGAAGTACAGCAAGAAGGTCAGCAGGTTATAGCAGCAGGCGCGGGATGGGCTGTAGGCTGGAACTGGTTACCTTAAATCGTGAAGCAACTGAGTAGCAGAGCAGATTCACAGCAAAGAAAACATTAAAATGGGTTAGATACAAATCGTTAAGGTACTTTATTTCACAGCAAGTGAACATACAGAGCAATAGTTGTAATTGAGCATGCTTAGTTCAATCAGCCTTATATAGAATTACATGGAATTTACAGCACAGAAACAGGCCATTTTGGCCGGTGTTTCTGCTCCACATGAGCCCCCTCCCACCCAAGTATGACATCTGTACATAATAATACAAAATAATGACCACTATGCTTCCCCATATCAGTAGTCATCTTGCTTGACTTAAACAAAATAACTTCGAACTACCTTCATGCATACTAACCTTCTTAGGCTTGTGTAAAAATTTGTCCCTGTAGCTTTCTATTTAAAAAAAACGCTGACTGTCAGTGAGTGATTTTTGTCTCTATTTTTAGCTCCGTGTTCACAACCCAAAGGAAGGACCTATGCCAGATAACTAGCCATGCACCAGGGACCAGAGACCTCCCAACACGATTTGTGTGAGGTGCTAATCAATTACTGAGGCAGGCCAACACATTGCTCCTTGTTTACAGTCTTGTTTAAGTCTTTTACTACTTCAATGTCATTAGCATTTTAATCATCTTCTGTCTCAATGCTTTAAAAAGCCAACATTTAAATGTAACTGTTTTCCAAATCCTTTCTGTGGAAAAATGGTCAAAAATTCCAAAATGTGGCACTCATTAATAAGAAATGGGAGACATTATTCAAGAATAATTCTGTTAATGATAAATGGACATCCTTTGAAAACATTATGTGGGAATACAGGACAAGTACTTTATTGCAGCAAGGCCAAAGTAAAGATAAATACTCCAAAATAGATCAACAATTAAATTAAAAGTGAAATAACAACAGAAAATGCTGGAAAAACTCAGCAGGCCAGGCAACATCCGTGGAAAGAAAATAGAGTCAACGTTTCGGGTGAACCCTTTGTCAAGACTAAAGAAGCACAGGAAATGAAATAGATTAAGAGGCCAGGCTGGGAGAGAACAAAAGAGAAGTGAAGAGACATTAAGAGGTATTCAAAACGAGACGAGATGGTGATAGGACTAGTGGAGACAAAAGACGGCTCTAGATTAGGTGTGAAATGTGCTGGCAGAATGGGAGACAGCTGCCATGTGGGAGAGAGAAAAAATGAAAGCGGGGGGGGGGGGGGAGGCCAAAACAAAGGTGTGGATAAAAAATATAAGTAAAAATGTAATAGGGGCCGAGGTTATGATCTGAAATTGTTGAACTCGATATTGGCCTTAGGCACTTTACAGCCTTCCGGACTCAATATCGAGTTCAACAATTTCAGATCATAACCTCGGCCCCTATTACATTTTCACTTATATTTTTTATCCACACCTTTGTTTTGGCCCTTTCCACCCCCCTTTTTTTTCTCTCTCCCACATGGCAGCTGTCTCCCATTCTGCCAGCACATTTCACACCTAATCTAGAGCCGTCTTTTGTCTCCACTAGTCCTATCACCATCTCGTCTCGTTTTGAATACCTCTTAATGTCTCTTCACTTCTCTTTTGTTCTCTCCCAGCCTGGCCTCTTATTCTATTTCATTTCCTGTGCTTCTTTGGTCTTGACAAAGGGTTCACCCAAAACGTTGACTCTATTTTCTTTCCACGGATATTGCCTGGCCTGCTGAGTTTTTCCAGCATTTTCTGTTGTTATTTTGGATTTCCAGCATCTGCAGTATTTTGCTATCGTAAATTAAAAGTGAGATTGGGCAGTTTCTATAATGGCTGGTTTAGCATCCAAGCAGTGAGGATGAAAATGACCCCCATGCCTCTGTGAAGTGTTTTGGTAGAGTTTTCTATGTTAACAGTGCTATATAAATGTAAGTTGTCGTTGTTGCTGTGGTACGTTTTAAGAACGAATGAGCCCTATCGGAGCAGATCTATCATTGGGAGTTGGGATTCTTCCCACTTGGCTCTAGATAACCTAGAAAGCCAATGTTGCAATAGGTAAAGTGGTCCTAGCTGGGCAGGGAATGATGAGCTGTGTGGTTTTTAGCTGGGTTGAGGTCCAGCAGTACCCCTATTCACACTTGAGGGTCCTTGGCTTGGCTCTGATCAATCTGCACTTCAGCTTTCTGAACCTGGGTAAGTGGGATGTGTCCTCATGGAAGAGAATGTGAATGTTAGGCAAAGAGAAGCTCTATCTGTAGATTTCTTTGTATCTTGGCTCAGTTGGCGGGCACGCATGCCTGAATCAGAAGGTTGTGGCACACTTCAGGACTTGATTACATATTGGGTTGATACTGCAATGCAGTACTGAGGGTGTGTTGCATTGTTGGAGGTGTAGTCTTTCAGATGAAATGTTAAACCAAGGCCCGGCCTGCCTGCTTAGATGAATGTAAAAGATCCCATGGCACTATTTGATGCAAAGCAAAAAGATTCCTGCTGTCCTGACCAATATTCTTCCCTCAACCAACACCACCAAAAACAGATTAACTGGTCATTCATTCATTTGCTGTTTTTGGGACTTTGCTATGGCCAAATTTGCCACCGTGTTTGCCTACTTAACAACAGTGACTGCACTGCAAGATTACAAAATAATTACAGATGAAGAAGACCATTGAAATTTATCCATCCAGCGAGACCCTAAATTCTTCCCCATTTCAGCTTCAGTTGCTTCTTAAAAGACTCTCGGGTTTTCAGCTCCACTAATCTTCCTGGAAGTCCATTCCATGTGTTCATCACTGTGGGAAGAAAAATTTCATGACATCAGTCCTAAATTTGCTTTAATTCATTTGTATCTGCGACACCTAGTCCTACTCTTAGAATTTAAAGGACTATTCTAGATCTACCCCTTCCATTCCCCTTTGCTATTTTATGTACCTCATAACATCACCTACATGGCAACTTTCCAGGCTGAAAAGGCCAAGTCTCTCCAGTCTTTCCTTGTAGTTCAGCCGTTTGGCACTAAGGATCAACCTCATGGGTCTGTTCTGCACTACCTCTAAAGCTTGAATGTCACACTTGTGCCTCAGTAGCTAGAACTGCACAAGGTACTGACTGGAACACTATACAGTTTGATCATGACTTTCTTTGACTTGTAATCTAGTGTTATGGCTATGTAGTTAAACATTTTATTGGCTTTGTGGACTGCTGCTCTGCATTGTTGGACATGTTGAGCGGCAAATCTACTACGACTTGTAGCTTTCTTTCATCTTCATCCTTGGCTGTTTCACCAGCATTCACGAGTACGTGTGTCACTTTTTTTTCCTGTGTGCAGTACTTTACTGCCATTGTTCTGGCCATTTACATATTATCAGTCTCTTGTCATCATTCCACCTGCTTTGTGCTGCATGTTACTTTTTTATGCTCTATAATGTGTATTTTGATTTCTCGGTTAACCACAACAACTTGCATTTATATAGTGCCTTTAACGTAAAACATCCCAAAGCACTTCACAGGAGCGTTACAACAACAAAAAATCCACACTGAGCCACAGAAGCAGATATTAAGACAAGTGACCAAAAAGCTTGGTCAAAGAGGTAGGTTTTAAGGAGAAAAGAGAGGCGGAGAAATTTAGGGAGCGAATTCCAGAGCTTTGGGCCCAGATAGCTGAAGGCATGGCAGCCAATGGTGTAGCGATGAAAATTGGGGATGCGCAAGAGGAGGAGGATTGGAGGAGCGCAGAGATCTCGGAGGGTTGTAGGGCTGGAGAAGGTTACTGAGATAGGGAGGGGTGAGGCCGTGGAGGGATTTGAAAACAAGGATGAGAATTTTAAAATCGAGGCGTTGCTGGACCGGGAGCCAATGTAGGCCAGTAAGCACAGAAGTGATGGGTGAATGGGACTTGGTGCGGGTTAGGGTACAGGCAGCAGAGTTTTGCATAAGCTCAAGTTTATGGAGGGAGGCCAGAGTTAAGCTAAGTCTTTTTTTTAAGTACCTAATGCTTTACCTTCACCTTCATTTCCAATTCTGTAAACCTGCTTTGTATGGCCTATCATTGGTATAAAAATGTCTCCCTCACTTTTTTTTGTTTTATATGGCCTTTGCTCATTTTTCATGCAACATATTCTTGCAAGTAAATGCTTTTCCTTAGGATCAAGGCATCCCTTTTTGTTTTATTGCCCTTCCCCTAGTGCAGCTGTATAAAAACAACTGGCCAGGTAATCTTCTGTGTTAATGCCTAGTATCTGCTCCAGCTACAAATGATTAATAATCCACTCATATTCACCATTGATCAACCTGTCTGCACACATCAACCCTACTCTTCAATACTGCTATCTGTTTCTTCACATTCTTAATTAGTTGGCAAGGTTCACAACACAACTTAATTCTGAGTTCCAAGGCATTGACTCAAGTAAACATACTACAACACATATAGATCATGGGGCTCATTTCACGCTCCATTGCTTGTATCACTAAGGCCTTAATTTGAAAAGTAGTCACAGTTCCAATGATGGTTATCTTTTACTGCTCTGTTACTTAATGGGTGGGAAAAAAACCCTGCAGTAATGGATATGTGGGATGTTGCCAATAAAGGAAAGGCTCACTTAGCTTAGCATGCCTTGGACTGGGCTTGACTGAAATGGATTATGCATGTTTATGAACTGAGTGACCTGCTTAATGCACTTGTGACTGTTGTTTGAGTTAAGTGGTAACCTTTCCTTGTGGAACTAAAAATTCCATCCAATACATTAATAAACACTATCTTCACTAGGGAAACGACAATATAGGCCACACAGAGATTTCGCGGTAGCAGAAAGAGCATTGAAGAAGCTGGAGGTTTCAGACAGGCACAGATCACAAACTGCTGGCTCTGTTTTTATTAAGAAACATTCTCTTAGACATTATACTTGAATTGCTTTTGTATTAGATCATGCCATTGAGAGGCTTAAAGATCAAGTGGTTAGTGTTTTTATTATAGTGCATGGTTTAATCAGTTCTAGAGAAACCAATTACATGCTTGGCTGGATCTGGGGTGTGTATATGTAACTTCCCCTGTAAGATGTTGCAAAATGTGCACTTTGTGGTTGAAATGCTTCAATCTGTATTTCTTTACTTCATCCCTTCCATTGTGAGGGGAAAAAGTGCTGCTTAAATGAGTCCCTCAACTGCTTGCAACCCAGCTGGTCCCACCAGCTGTGGATTATATTTGGCCCAGCATGGTTTTATTAAAACAAATACATTTTACAGCTTTGCAAGATGAAATGTTTTCTCCGATCTGAATGTTTGCTTTAAAAGCATTTATGTATATTATGCCAGTGGCTGACCTTACTTCGTTGCTACCGTAATGGTTCTTCTCAAAACAGCCATCCTGGGTTTTTTTGTCAACTGGTGGGTGGATGTGTGTTTTTGCACATCATTCCCGTTAATTGTACCATGAACAGACCTCACTGAAAACGAGTGCCCTCCAGCACACCACTTAACCAGTAGTGTGAACAAATTGTAGCCAGAGCAAAGAATTGTATTAGTTGCTAACTTCTATTTAACAATATAGTTGGAGTATAATGTGCTGCATTGTTCAGTGGTAGGGATTCACTGCAATACCTGTCTCACAACCTGAATTCATGGTCTTAGCTGTTCTGTGATGGGAAGGCATTTAGTAGTGAGTAGGTAGGAGGGTTAAGGAACCCTTGACCATTCATGCACTCGCTAGGATTAGCGACGGTCTAGGCCACACCCTTTGGTCGTGGTTAATGTGGGAGATATAAGGAGAGCTTGTAGGAGGGAAGAAAAGTAGAACTGAAAGATCCTTGAAAGTGGAAAGTTTGGATGTAAAAGTTATTTCAAAATAGATTCCAACTATCTTATAATTTCACCCTTAGAATTATCATATTCTAACTGAGCCCTAAATAATGGCTAGGGAAAATAATTGAACGTTAGGAATATTTGATAGTGCCATTAAATTGAAAATAGAAATAGAAAACCCAGTTGGCTATAATGCAGTCTGCAAAAATAGCCGTGGAAATTGGCAGTATCATTTCTGCCCAGCTGGAGGAGCATTTGAGCACGGTAGACAGAGCTGCTTCTCCTGCTGTATTTCCCTCACTCGGACAAATTGACCAGTTCTGGCAAACACAGCTCCCACTGCAAGTAATAACATGAATCTGATTTAGACTAGTATCTAACTTGAATTTCCGAGTGAAGGTCCAGTGTTACCCTATACATTCCTTCTTCCCACCTCCTTGAGCTCTTCCTCCTGGTTCTAGTGGGAGGTTGGATAGAGAAGGGATCTGTAGAGTGTGGCACCTATGTTATGCCTCTGAACGGACAAGAGGTGTGGCTACAGTAGGGAGAGTTGGCCATGCTTCAGATTTTTTTGGAATGCTGCTTGACTGTCTTGCTATTTGAATGTCTAGAAATGCTCGGAATAAAACTTTATTAGATGAAGGCCTCGGCTCTTTACTGCAACAGTCAGTACAAAAAGAACCTAGAAATATGGAGACGATAATCTGTAAGTGCTTTTATTCTAGAAACACAGTTGAGATTTTTTGTTCCTGTGCCGTCATTTGGCGAATATCCAACCCATGTTTGAACGTAATCGGATTCGAAAGTAATCAAAATTACTGAGTACTATACTCAATAGAAATTATGGGCAACAGTGGAATAATTTAGAAACGTGTTTGATGGTAACATCTGTGGCTCTCAATTACTGGCAGTTTCGTCAGTGGCCAGCATTCTTTGTATTTGACAAGTTGACTTAACACAGGTGTGGCAGCTGTGTATGTTGACTCCTACACACAAGTTGTATTCAAGTTAAACAAGACAAAGGAAGCTATATAAGCAGTGAAAAAGCAGAGTGTAATGATGCAGTATATATTGTGGTGAAATATTATCAGTCCTAGTCGTTGCTGCTCAGTATCACAGCCAAGTGTCAGGGAATCTTGAGTTTTTATTCCTCTTTAAGAGATTATGACTGCATTGAAGAGTTTATGAGCTTTTTATTCAGGTTTAGACGTGTAAGAATGAGAGTCTCATTGTGCTTGTTGCCAACAAAGTAACTACTCAGCTGTGTGGTTACTGGTTCTCTAAACAAGTCTAGACACAAATCTGACATTCTTTAATTGTAACTACAATAAGAAAAATGTCAGTTAACACCATGTCTGGGTTTGTTGCATGTGAAATATTAGAATGATGAGTAACATGTAAAGTACCAGGTTCTAAATGTAGGTAAATGAGATCCCTCCTATTTCAAACCTGGAGATCTGAGGTAAGTTTTTTTTTAAATCTCTAATGTGTAACTTTCAATGAATATGCAAGCAATTTTTGGCGCATATATGTGAAACTTTTCCTATTGGCTGCTCCTGTCTCAGTTATGTCTGAAGAGAAGTGGGTATCTCAGTGAACTGCAGTACCAGTGGGGTTTTTTGAGCCATTACCAGGGTCAGTAGAAGTCTGAATGGTAAGTGCAATTGTGATAAAAGTAAATACTTCAAATTGTTTTCATTGTTATGTTTACATGTTTTCTGTTTCATTTTATTTGCTACCTGAGTTTATCCTAATCTTATTGCTGTTTGTTTACAGTGATTAAGTTTGCTATTTATAAGATTGAGGAGCTCTGTTTCAGCACGGCTATTGTAGCAATTGCACAGTTGCCTATCTGAAATTTGGAGAGATAGAAAAACAATACTGGAAACTGCCGAGATTTGCATATGTGAAGAAGAGGGATTAGATATCAATTGTTTTATATGGCATATATTAAACACCAGCTTGGAGTAAACCCACCAGCTGAACAAGTTCTCCACCTTATATTTGTGGTTCTTGTGTGTTCTCTCCATGCCCAATACTGATTTTTTTTTTAAATATTTAATTTTAGGTTTTGTTCCCTAACACTAGTGGGGTGGGGAACATAATTTTACTAAAACTGAGAAGACTTGGGGAACCATTGCATGCTCCTGCTCTTTGATTCTGGAGTGGTATTTTCTGATACAAGTTCTGTACAGGACAGCATCAGTTTCAAACCTATGGTGAAAGTTCAATCTACATCAATCTCTTTTAGACCAGATTTACCTCTGTGGTTTGTAGGGTGCTTTGTTTATAGGGTGCCCTGTTAAATATTGCTATTTTTTAATAGACAGGGCTGGTGTATCGCTGTGTTTGTAACAGCTGCAAGTAATGTAGAATAATAACTGGCTAGAAAGCTGCTTGTACCTCTCAAGATAAAATGCAACTCATCAGGATTGACTTCAACAGTTCCTGGTCATTTCTACTAGAATTAAACATAAAACTCAGGACTGAAATGGAATGGTGTCTGCTAGAGACCTGACCAGAAGTCTTTAGATCACAGAGCTGCAGGGGGACAGAACTGGAAGATTCTGGGACAGGGAAACAGAAGGGGAAAGCAAAGAAAGAGGGAGAGCAGCTGTAAGGGTACAGAAATAAATAGTGAAATGAAATAAAGTGCAAAACAATCAAGTTGAAAGACTAATAATGAATAAGTAAATGAAAGCTAGTAAAACAAAGAATGCAGGAAAGCAGAAATGGAGAAGCTTTTGGCTAAAGTAATGCTGCTGTTACAACACCGTACGACAGAGCCCTGCCAACTCCATGCACTGTTTTTAACATGGCAAGTAGAATCAGTCATTGAACTCCAAAAGCAATTCACTGTGTAGAGCATTTGGCAGCTTTTAATAAGGTACCACATAGATCCAGGTATTTTAAATGAATCATTAAGCAATTCACACTGGTCACTTGCACTGGTGTTTGGAGGGGAGTGCCAATAAAACTCTTTGGGGGGAAAATTCAGTTGTTTCGTGCCTCCCGTTAGTACCCCCCTTGGGGTGCTAACGGGGCGCAAAGCAACTAGCGCCCGGGCACGGTGCCGCTAACTCCTCCTGCGAAATTCCGCGGGAGGTTAGCGGCGGTGGTAGCCAGTAGCGCCCCATTGCGTCGCGCCTCAGGCGATTACGTCATTGCTGTGCGCAGCGCCGTGCTCGCGCCCCGTGACCTACCGCTAGACGCTATATTTGCGGCGGAGGCGGCGATAATTAAAGGGCAGGTGCCGAGCGGCCATTTTCTGCGGGGCCACCTGCCAGCACCTGCCCCCTCAGGCCTCCTGTTGCGGGGTGCCGGCCACAATCCGTTAACCCGGCACTCCTCTTCAGTGCGGGGCTCTTCGCCGACACCCCGCTCCCTGGTGGGCCAGCAGGGCCCCGGTGCATGCTGCGCTAGGCCCCTCCCCTTTAATCAGGAAAGGGAGGCCTGCAGTACCGCGGTGCTACGTGCCAACGTGCGTGGCGCTGCTGCGCCCCAAGAAGGAGGGGGAGCGCTTCCAGTTGCGCCCGCCTCCTGCTTGGGGTGTTTCCATTGAATTTCGGGCGTGGGGGTGCTAACTATTTCGGGGCACTAAAAGTAGCGCCCCGGTGAAGTTCTCTCCCCAAAGGGGGCGCGAGCCAATTTCCCCCCCCCCTTTACACACTTGTACAATTTGGTCTCTTAAATTTAGATAAAGTGTGAGCAGAATTGGATCAGTTTCCATATGCCAAAGTTGCTGTCCTGTGGAAATTTGGATCACTGTAGATAGAACATGAGAGATACTGACAGCTATAATACTTCCATTTCAGCTGCTGACTTGGGGCTATATTTTGTAAGAAATATTTTTTGTTGTAGGCATCTGCTTGACATAATATAATAATGTCAATGCGCAGTGAGCAATGGCTTACGGGCAGAAAGAGTTTGGAGATGCAGGAGCACTTGAACTGCAGCATGTTGGTCCCAACCTCCACTGAAGATAAATTCAGCTTTCCGCATCCACCATCACTGAGCACAAACTCGACCTTCCCTTTTACTCCCACTAACAAGAAATCGCCAACACCTGCTGAGGTGAAGCTAGCTCCACCCCCTCCTCCTTCCCGTGAGCAGTAACTAAACCCCAGCCAATGAGAAGCCAATTTCCCTGCCTCCCCACTCACTGAGAAACAACCCATGCTCCTTACCCAGAAGCAACTCACCACCATTCCCATCCTGAGCTGAAAACCTACCTTCTGTAAAAGAAGCCCCTCCCTCCCCAAGGAGATCTAATTGGGCCCTGGCCCAGTATAGTTCCCCCTGCCACTGAGGGGAAATTTGACCCATTTACTATTGTGCACCCTCCCTCACCTCCTCTCCCCTTCCACTTCCTTTCCTCCCCGCTTCTCCTCCTTAACCCGATTCACCTCCCCTCTCCCATTCCCATTCACCTTCCCTCCTTTCCCCTCTCCCCATCTCTCCCTTACCGCCGCTGTGAAGAAATGGGCAGTGGCTCAGTGCCACGCATCTCTTTATTGTCCTCTGTTGCTCCTTCTCTCTCCCCTCCCCCACCTGAGTCCAGTTCTCCCACCATCTTCCAATCTTCTTGACCTAAGTACTGGACATGGCCTTGACTTCAAATGTGCAGCATCACAGGAGATCGACCAGTTTACTGAAAAAGCAAGCGCAACAGAAATATATAGAATTGGGCAGCTGGAACAAAAATTAAACGAACTGTTCTTAAAAGTATTTTCTTCCTAAGTTCCCCTTCTCTGCCCACAAAAGAACATTATTCTAACCTTATAAAATGTTACACATTCAACGATAGCAGATATTTTGTATGTTAAGACCATTAATGTGTTGTGGAACATATGTGCTGAGAAAGCAAAGTCTATGCAGTGCTGAAGAGCTAATAAAAATAAGTTAATTAAGTCTCATGAAGCGCAAGAAAGAGATGAGGAGTTTTGATCAGATACCCACCCATATTATTCGTTCTGTGCTTTGTAGCTTCATTTTGCAAATTTAGTGACATTTTCGTGAGCATTTCCAATTGATTTTTTTACCCTGAAACCTCCAGTTAAACACTATTTGCTCCTATTAGCCCTGCCACGGTTTTGTTGCTGTCTCTCAAATGTAAATGGAGAGTTTAAGGTATCTATTTGAACAGGAATGTGACTCATACATTACTCACCAGGTTGTGTGGGCTGCTCATCAAATGTTGATTGCAAATTGCTGTTCATGTCAAAGCTGCCAACATTACATAACAAAATAACTGAGAATGTTGCAGACTCCAATGTCAGTAATTAATACTCTAGTATATTTTGTGCTGGAATGGGGGTAGTGAAATGATAAGAGCACAAATAAAAACTGAATGCTTTACTTAGTTTGGGGTCCTTCATTTCAGTGTAAAATATACTGCGACAGTCTAGTTTTTTTTTGTCATTTATTCAAAATTTAAAGCGTAAAAACGGCAACAGCCACGTATGTGTCGGGTTGGGGATGCACTCCCCATTGTTTAGGGATTAATTTCCCTTGATCTCCCGGCCGTCATGAGGGGTTAATATCGACCCCAATATTTTTTAACAGTGCTGTCTTTTGTAAACAACTGAGATCAGTTATAGAGTAGGATAAACCAGGCCTGGCAAGTGATATAATGGCCCGGATTTTGCGGCCAGTGGTGAAGGAATGGCGCTTGCCGTTCACCTCGCTGACAGCTGCCCACAAAGTTTTTCCAGATTTTTGATGTGGGCTTTTGAGCAGAGACTTGCTCTAAACTGGTGTTTGATCCCATGCTGCGCCCTCTACATGGCATCGGTGAGCAGGCCAAGAAACAGCGAGACTCTTCAAACAATCAGATTAAAGATTCCTCACTGCGACACGCAGGGCTGGATTTTTTGAACCTCGGCGGGTCCGGGGCGGGCGACATCCGTGACATGTGGGGACACCACATCTGTCTCGATCCCGGCCTCCAACAAGACTTTTACATTGAATGGACTTCTTAATTTGCCCTGCGAGGTTCCCGGCCAATTAATAGGAAGCAGGTCTGATGACGTCATTTGATGACACGTCATCAGCCAGTTTCCTTAAAGTGGCCATGCGCAAATTGATCTGGACAGTTCTGCTGTCAGTGTTCTGCAGCATTGAGGTGCTGCAAACATTGACGAGCACCGCACAAAGGTGCACGGCTGCACCCAGGCTCTCCCATGACTCCCTCCATATGCTTATGGAGGGAGTCACAGCACGCAGGGAGGTTCTCTTCCTTTCCAATGGGCGGAAGACACCTCCCCAGGACACCAACGCAGCCTGGTTGCACATTGCACAGGAGGACTGCAGTAGTGCAAACCTTTCAATGATCTCAGTAGATCATGAAACGTTACTGCAAAGCCGTACTCACCCTCATCCTCCTGTGCCACTCATCACATCCTCATCACTCTGCCTTCCCTACCCTATTCCTGCACAGCCTTACTCACACCAACTTATTTTGCACCTCCACCCATCCCTCTCCATCTACAATATCACTTCTCCATCTCACTAGCCACCCCTCACACACCCCCTCATCCTAGTGCAATCATACTACCTTGGTGAGTTCCAGTGAATGGTGAGATATGGCATCACCCCCCCCCCCTGCCCACCCCCCCCCCCTCCCTCCCGGCAGTGGTGATGAGTATGAAAGGAATGGCTTGGACATTGTAGGGATGCTTTATGGTGCTGGTGTGGGGTGGTGCCAATCTGGTGCATCTTGTGGCAGCCAGGATGTTCAGTATTAAGTGAAGCAAATCTGGACATGGTGAGGTTATCGCTAGTGTCTCAGGCAGCAATGTGCACGGTTGATGATGCCCTGTGTCCAGTGCAGCATCAGCTGATTGCAGAGAAGGTTGGTGTGGATGTTGGTGCTGCTGGTGTGCCCGGTGATGCTGGTGTTGGGGCTGATCGTGTTGGGATTCTGAGGACCAAGGTGAGATAGTTTCAAGGGCACCGATGCTGATGGAATCGATGGCAGGTGAGGTTGAGATGACAGAAGTAATCTGTCAATGTTGAGATAGGTTGTTGCAAGGAGGTGACAATGGATTACTCCAAACACTTCTAACGTGCATAAAGCTCAAAAGTGGGTTCCAAATCATTAATGCTCTAGCTTCTAAGATTGGGAAGTGAACAGCTGTGAAATGGTCGGTTTTATACCACTTTTGCAGCTTTCACTTATTCACAGCAATTCACAGTCATTGAGAACCCGACATACTAACCTGAAGTGATAGCCACTCTCCAGAAACTGCGTTGAAAACCTGGTAAAATGGTTCTTAACTACCTTTCAATAAGCTTTTAACTATCTAAATTGGTTGACCCGCCGCTTGTCTGTTCAGGGATGACCGATCCAACACTTGGGAAACTGACAAGGAGGCGGGTTTACAGCAGGATACCGACCCTCTGTCAATCTTTGTGATTTTTGACAGTGGACCCACCTCCAAACACGCACTCTGAGCGCTGGCAAAATTCAGCCCGCAGAGTCGAAACCAGGAATTATAAAGCAGGAAGTATAAATTAAATTTAAATCATGTACAGAAAATGAAATAAAGATTGGGAAAGACGAATGGGATTAAGGGAGAGAGATAAAAGAGACAGACAGAAAAAGTTTTTTTTTTTAATTATTTCAAAAAAATATCTCCAATGCTAATTAACTTCTGAAGGAATGAGACTCCACACCTGTAAAATTAAATTTCCAGAGCCAGAGAAGTAATTACCACTTATCATGCCATTAAAAATTCACTTACTCCTGAATGACTTCTTTCATGGAGAACTAGTGGGCATGTACATCAAGTTCATGCCATTGCATGTCTTTCAATGCCGAGTCTCTTGGTGAGAACGGTTACAGCGCGCCCTGTGGAGGAGCAGGGTACCTCTGACAGTAACTTCCGGATTTTTGCATTTAACTGCACATGTGCTAACGCTGGAAGTTGCTATCTGTAATAATGGCGAGCACTGACAGCCTCACTCACTTTTATCGCGAAACCCGGGCCAATATAAAGAATTATATAAATGCAAGTTTGCTTGTTTTTCAATTTAAATTAAAATTCAGAACATTGAAAGAGACAAAGATTGGAAACCTGATTTTTTTTTTTGCATTTCTCATTCTTCATATATATTATATACAAATAGAGTTATTAGTGTATGAACTAAAATGTCTGTGAATAACTTTAATAACTAATGCCGTATAACTTTTAATATAATTATCAGAGGTATGTATTTGTAATATTGTAAATGAGATACCCACTTGCATTTTAATGGTGCTGATTTAAGTACTCGGACTAAAGGGACTAATTATAAATGAGTTCAAAACACATGCAGAAGAAATGAAGGATGAGATCAGGTGCATTATTGTTTTTATTAGTATATCTTACTCTAGGCTTTGTGTGAATCTATTTATTTATGTAAGTTAACTGATCTAATTTTTCTGTTATTTCCCCCCACCCCCCACTACCCCTTTGCCCTTTTAAAACAAAATATTATCCTTATTAAATGCCAGAAGGTAAAGAATTGGATGTGTGAAAAACAGGTCTCGGTTTCATGCAAGACGTTATTGTTACATGCATTTAATAGACCTCATCACTCGTCAGTCATCATATAAATAAAAGGGAAAGAACTTGAAAGCAATCATGGAGCAGTTGGCTTTGAAGAACGTGGTCATTAGTTTCATTATTTTGATGTATGCTGAAGTCTGTGGCTGCCCTGTTCTGGCTTTTGGTACATGATGATGTTCATTAGCTTGTGGCTCTGAACGTTGCAGTCAAGTCACTGCAAGCCCAGCACTGAGAGGCAAGAATCTCACACTTGAGATTTTACTGGAGTCACTCTCTGTCTTTCTTCATGGTGTACGCTACAAGCCTTTCAACAGGCTGTGAGTTTGACTTTGTGTATGTGTTTATAACATTAATGTTTTTATTTTTTTTTGATGTTGCAGTAGGTGCGTATATATATGTTACAAATATGGTATGCCCAGAAGTGAATTCAGTGCAGAATCTTATATGAATTTTCATTAAGAGCTGACAACTTTGATAGTCTTTGTATGAAATATACCAGTTTTAAAGTTCTTCCATATGGTTAGGAACAAAGTATCCTAATAAAAATTCTTGCTGTGCAGCTGATAACTTGGCAGCAATTTCTATTGCTTTATGAAATTCTAACCAGGATATTGCATTCAGATGAAAGTGGGTTTGTGCTTTTTTGCAATGGACTACACAGCTTCCTTTCTAACGTAAGTTGTTCATATATTTCAAACACGGGACATGTATTTTAATTATGTTTGAATATTTGTCAGACTAGCAGCATAGCAAAGTATATATGTACATAAATGCTGCAGCCAGGACTAACAATATAAAGAACACTAGTGAATTGAACATAGTGATTTCCTTGTCTATCACAGGAAAGGGTTAATAGCCCTAGCTCCCGGTAGAATTCTTTGGCTTTCCTTTAGAGAGCAGGGAGGAAAGAGAGGCGTTCAACATGAAGCACCACAAGGAGCTGGGATAGATAGTTTAACACAACTGGCAGTAAATGTGACACATTTTGAGGTTCAGGTAAAAATATAAGTAAATAAATAACAATTTTGTTAAAAGTACTAAATACTCAAAACAAAATTTTGATTGACTAATTTCTGACTTTTAAAATTAGAAGCAATAACATTGGCAATACTTATATTTGTAATAGTAAATTATTTTAATTATCCTAAAGCAAAGTGTCTTGTTTTTATACAAGCAATATGTGGACAATTTGTGTTCCGAACTTGTTGTCTTTTTTTGGGGGGGTAGGTCGAAAATATCCTGCCCCCGTTGTAGTGAATGGAGCCACTCTGGCACGAATGCAGCCTCATGCTGTAAATTATATCTTATGTTGATGGAGATGGGAATGAGACCCAAAATGGCAGGTCTCGTTAGCAATGCATTGAGTTTTATTTTATAAATATGACATATATATTTAACACCAGACAGCTTTTTCCACCATTGAGTAACACATTTATTTTGTTCTCTAGTTAACTGTTTAGGTATCATTAAGTATGTATCAATAACTATCAAAGATGCTTAGAAATAACATTTAGGCCCTCAGGGCCACATTAGGTGGTGTAAGTTAATTTAGAGCCTTATGGACCTAGAGCTCATCATATTGGAAGATGGTAGCTGTTGTCTCAGCAGTAACATTCTTTCTTTAAGGAAGGAGCCGAGCACCTCACTTCAAGATGCTGCCTAAGGCAGTTTGCAGGTTCTATTTCTCAAAGTTAATTGAATAAATCTGGAATAAAAAGCTAGTATCAGTAATGGTGACCATGAAACTATCGGATTGTCGTAAAAACCCATCTGGTTCACTAATGTCCTTTAGGGAAGGAAATCTGCCGTCCTTACCTGCCCTGGCCTGTATGTGACTCCAGACCCACAGCAATGTGGTTGACTCTTAACTGTCCTCTGAAATGGCCTAGTAGCCCACTCGGTTGTAAAAAACCGCTACGAAAAACAATAAGAATAAAAGTGGACGGACCACCCGGCATCGACCTCGGAACCAGCTACGGACACGACAAAGGGCACACCCAGCCCAGTCGAACGTGCAAAGTCCTCCTCACCAACATCTGGGGACTTGTGCCATAATTGAGAGAGCTATCCCACAGACTAGTCCAGCAACAGCCTGACATAGTCATACTCACAGAATCATACCTTTCAGCCAATGTCCCAAACTCCTCCATCACCATCCCTGGGTATGTCCTGTCCCACCGATAGGATAGACCCACCAAGGGTGGCGGCACAGTGGTATACAGTTCGGAAGGAGTGGCCCTGGGAGCCCTCAACATTGACTCCCAGGGCCCCATGAAGTCTCATGGCTTCAGGTCAAGCATGGGCAAGGAATCCACCTACTGCCCTCCCTCAGCTGATGAATCAGTACTCCTCCATGTTGAACACCACTTTGAAGAAACATAGAAACATAGAAGATAGGAGCAGGAGTAGGCCATTCGGCCCCTCGAGCCTGCTCCACCATTCAATGCGATCATGGCTGATCATCCAAATTCAGTACCCGGTCCCTGCTTTCTCCCCATACCCCTTGATCCCTTTAGCCTTAAGAAATATATCCAACTCCTTCTTGAATGTATATAATGTATTGGCCTCTACTGCCTTCTGTGGTAGAGAATTCCACAGGTTCACCACTCTCTGGGTGAAGAAATTCCTCCTCATTTCTGTCCTAAATGGCCTACCCCTTATCCTTGGACTCCCCGACCATCGGGAACATCCTTCCTGCATCTAGTCTGTCCAGTCCTGTCAGAATTTTATAAGTTTCAATGAGATCCCCTCTCATTCTTATAAACTCCAGCGAGTACAAGCCCAATCGACCCAATCTCTCCTCATACGTCATTCCTGCCATCCCAGGTATCAGCCTGGTGAATCTTCGCTGAACTCCTTCCATGGCAAGAACATCCTTCCTCGGATAAGGCGACCAAAACTGCACACAATACTCAGGATGTGGTCTCACCAAGGCCCTGTATAACTGCAGCAAGACATCCTTGTTCCTGTACTCAAACCCTCTCGCTACAAAGGCCAACATGCCATTTGCCTTCTTAACCACCTGCTGCACCTGCATGCTTACCTTCAGCGACTGGTGCACAAGGACACCCAGGTCTCGTTGCACTTCCCCTTCTCCCAATCTATTGCCATTCAGATAATCTGCCTTCCTGTTTTTGCCACCAAAGTGGATAACCTCGCATTTATCCACGTTATATTGCATCTGCCATGCTTCTGCCCAATCACCCAACATGTCCAAATCATACTGTAGTTTCTCGGCATCCTCCTGAATGGCTGAACGCACTGGATACAGCAAAGGTTATGGGCCCCGACAACATCCTGGCTGTCATGCTGAAGACTTGTGTTCTAGAACTAGCCGATCCTCTAGCCAAGCTGGTCCAGTACAGCTACAACACTGGCATCTACCCGACAATGTGGAAAACTGCCCAGGTATGTCCTGTCCACAAAAAGCTGGACAAATCCAATCTGGCCAATTACTGCCCCAGCAGTCTGCTCTCAATCATCAGCAAAGTGATGGAAGGTGTTACCGACAATGCTATCAAGCAGCACTTAGTCACCAATAACCTGCTCACTGATGCCCAATTTGGTTATGGCCAGGACCACTCGGCTCCAGACCTCATTACAGCTTTGGTCCAAGCATGGACAGAAGATCTGAATTTCAGAGGTGAGGTGAGAGTGACTGCCCTTAACATCAAGGCAGCATTTGACCGAGTGTGACATAAAGGGGCCCTAGTAAAACTGAAGTCACTGGGAATCAGGGGGGTGGGGGAACGCTCAACTGGCTGGAGTCATACCTAGCACAAAGGAAGATGGTTGTGGTGGTTGAAGGTCAATCATCACAGCCCCAGGACATTGCTGCAGGAGATCCTCAGGGCAGTGTCCCAGGCCCAACCATCTTCAGCTGCTTCATCAATGACTTTCCCTCCATCATAAGGTCAGAAATGGGGATTTTCGCTGATGACTGCCATTCGCAACTCCTCATAATGAAGCAGTCCATGCCCTCGGGCAGCAAGACCTGGACGACATTCAGGCTTGGGCTGATAAGTGGCAGGTAACATTCGTGCCACACAAGTGCCAGGCAATTACTATTTCCAACAAGCGCACGTCTAACCCCCGCCCCTTGACATTCATTGGCATGACCATCGCTGAATCTCCCACCATCAATATCCCAGGGATCATCATTGACCAGAATCTTAACTGGACCAGCCACATAAATACTGTGGCAACAAGAGCAGGTCAGAGGCTAGGTATTCTGCAGCGAGTGTCTCACCTCCTGACTCCCCAAAGCCTTTCCACCATCTACAAGGACAAGCCAGGAGTGTGATGGAAGACTCTCCACTTGCCTGGATGAGTGCAGCTCTAACAACACTCGAGGAGCTCGACACCATCCAAGACAAAGCAGCCCACTTGATTGGCACCCCATCCACCACCTTAAACATTCATTCCCTCCACCACCGGCGTACCGTGGCTGCAGTGTGTACCATCTACAAGATGCACTGCAGCAACTCGCCAAGGCTTCTTCAGTAGCACCTCCTAAACCCGCGACCTCTTCCAACTAGAAGGACAAGGGCAGCAGGCGCATGGGAACACCACCACCTCCAAGTTCCCCTCCAAGTCACAAACCATCCTGACTTAGAAGTATATCGCTGTTCCTTCATTGTCGCTAGGTCAAAATCCTGGAACACCCTCCCTAACAGCACCGTGGGAGTACCTTCACCACAAGGACTGCAGCGGTTCAAGAAGGTGGCTCACCGCCACCTTCTCAAGGGCAACTAGGGATGGGCAATAAATGCTGGCCTTGCCAGCGGCGCCCACATCCCATGAACGAATAAAAAAAGTAGATTGTTTTGTACTGTAGTACTTAATTCCTTCCTGCTTCTCATAAGAACATAAGAAATAGGAGCTGGAATAGGCCACTTGGCCCCTCCAGCCTGCGCCACCATTCAATAAGATCATGGCTGATCTTGGGCTCAAAGCCACTTCCGTGCCCGCTCCCCATAACCCTTCACTCCCTCATCTTGCAAAAATCTGTCTATCTCCACCTTAAATGTTTTTAATGACCCAGCCTCCAAGGCTCTGTGGGGCAGAGAATTCCACAGATTTACAACCCTCTGAGAGAAGAAATTCCTCCTCATCTCAGTTCGAAAAGGGTGACCCTTTATTCTGAAACTATACCCCCGAGTTCTAGATTTCCCCACGAGGGGAAACATGCTCTCTGCATCTACCTTGTCGAGCCCCCACCATATCTTATATGTTTCAATAGGATCACCTCTCATTCTTCTAAATTCCAATGAGTATAGGCCCAACCGGCTCTACCTTTCTTCATAAGTCAACCCCCTCATCTCAGGAATCAACCGAATGAACCGTCTCTGAACTGCCTCCAATGCAAGTATATCCATCCTTAAGTAAGGAGACAAAAACTGTATGCAGTACTCAAAGTGTGGTCTCACCAATACCTTGTACAGTTGTAGCAGGACTTCCCTGCTTTTATACTCCAGCCCCCTTGCAATAAAGGCCTTTTTAATTACTTGCTGTACCTGCATGCTAACTTTTTGTGTTTCGTGCACAAGGACCCCCAGGTCCCTCTGAACTGTAGCATTTTGTAATCTCTCCATTTAAATAATAATTTGCTTTTTTATTTTTCCTGCCAAAGTGGATAACCTCGCACTTTCCTACATTATACTCCATCTGCCAAATGTTTGCCCACTCACTTAGCCTGTCTATATCCTTTTGCAGATTCTTTGAGTCCTCTGCACAACTTGCTTTCCCACCCATCTTTGTATCATCCACAAACTTGGCTACATTACACTCGGTCCCTTCATCCAAGTCATTAATGCAGATTGTAAATAGTTGAGGCCCCAGCACCGATCCCTGTGGCACCCCACTAGTTACCGTTTACCAACCGGAAAATGACCCATTTATCCCGACTCTCTGCCTTCTGTTAGTTAGCCAATTCTCTATCCATACTAATATATTACCCCCAACTCCGTGAGCTCTTATCATATGCAGTAACCTTTTATGTGACACCTTATCGAATGCCTTCTGGAAATCCAAATACACCACATCCACTGGCTCACCCTTATCCACCCTGCTCGTTACATCCTCGAACATAGATCTATCAACCTCAGATTTAAAACTATTAATTTAGCTAGCTTTTACTGCTTTTTGTGGGAGAGAGTTCCACCCTTCTACCGCACTTTGCTTGAAGAAGTGTTTCCTAACTTCTCTCCTGGATGACCTGGCTCTGATGTTAAAGTTATATCCCCTTGTCTTAGACTTCCCCACCAGTGGAGAATGTTTCTCTCTAGCTACCTTATCAATTCATTTCAAAATCCTAAAAGCCTCAATCAAATCACCCCTTAACCTTCTATATTCCAGACAATACAAGTCTAGTTTGTGTAATCACTCCTCATAATTTAACCTTTGGAGCCCTGCTGAATCTACGCTGCACTCCTTCCAAAGCCAGTACATTCTTTGAGGTGCGGTGCCCAGAACTGTATACAGTACTCCAGATGTGGTCTAACCAGCGCTTTGTATAGCTGTGGCAAAACATCCACCCCTTTATATATTGTAGCCCTCGAGATATAAGGGCCAACATTCCATTAACTTTTAAAAAAATTTTGTATCTGCCTACAATATTTTAGTGATCTGTGTACATAGGCCCCTAAATCTCTTTGGACCTCTACTGTTCCTAGTTTTTCATCAGTTATTCATTACTAAATCTAGTATGGCTTGCCCTCTTGTTGGTTTGAGAATATATTGCTCCAGAAAACTATCTTGAATGCACTCAAGAAATTCACTACCTTTCTGACTTGATTTACTCTGCTCTTCCCAGTCTATATGAAAATTGAAGTCTCCCATGAAAACAACTCTGCTTTTGCTACAAGCCTCTCTAATCTTGGAATTAATACATTCTGCCACTTCATTGCTGCTATCAGGAGGCCTGTAGACAACTCCCATTATAGGTTTAAGTCTGCTCTTATTCTTCAATTCAACAACAACTTGTTTTTATAAACCGCCTTTAATACAGTAAAACGTCCCAAGGTGTTATCAAACAAAATTTGACACTGAGCCACGTAAGGAGATATTAGGGCAGATCAAAGAGGGAGGTTTTAAGGAGCGTCTTAAAGGAGGAAAGAAGGGTAAGCTTTGTTTCCTTCTGTAGCATTGGACAGTGTTTGGAATCTATTTGTTATTGTAATCTCATGGATATCTTGTCAGTCTTGCTTTTTTTCCCCAACCTTAAGCCATTTCCTTGGTTTCTCTCCGCTCTTGTCTCTATATCATGACAGCCACGTACCTGGTTGTACTGAAGGCCTGCCCACTCCTTGATGGTTCACCTTTGAGGTCTAACATTAGCCTGGCATCTTGCTGACCTGTGGGAGCTTATGTACAAATCTAATACTATCCAGTCACACACACAATTTTATTCCTGCATGTACTGCTGTTTTAGTGAAATAACTACTTTGTTGATACTCCCATGTTTGTTTACGTGAGTGCTGAACCTACATGCCATTCCTGAAGCTTTTTTCAGAGGTGCACTCATAGTGAAACTATTTCATCTTTTTGCAACAATTTTGCTTTAGTTTTGTTTCGATATTGATAACTTCGAATGGCAGCCAATTTTAGATAATCTATCTTTTGTACCTCATCAGTCCCTGTAGGTTTAGATATTTCCGTGCAGTTGCGGGACCCCTCTAGAGGAACAGACCAAATAAATGAAAATTTTTGCTGTCAGTTTATACTCCACCACAAAAATCCAAAGTGCTAGTGAACTTAAATTGTAAACTCCCTGGTGTGCAAGTAAAATTAATCAAAACATTAATACTTTATTAAACCAATATAGACATAACGCTCTTTGGTGTCTCAACTTTGAGAAGTTATTTCCACAACAGAAAAGTAATCATTATTTTACTGATGTAATATTTCAGTTTTGTTAATATTCTAACATGGATTGAAATGTTTAATACATCACTTTTGCAGCTGATTTGCAACAGTGATTTCCATTGAACCGTCCATAAAAACCTGTTCCTTTCCTGTTCACCTGCTGTTTGGTTGGGGGATTAGCCTTAAAAACACTGATTTTAATTATATTTTTTATATCTTATCTTGAAGATCCACAATTTATTGCTATTGTCTCAGTGCTGAATGGCTGTGAAGCAACAGGATAACTAGAAGTGGAAGCCTCTACTCTGAGATCATAAGCTGTATAACCTCCTAAATAAGGCTCTAAATATAGTTCACTAAGGGTTAATAATAGGGGGATTATTTCCTATATGAGTTATTGTGGTGAATGGTACTGTATCTCACTTGAGGGAGCTCACTCACCTGCTCCTGATCTGGTCCCACCCTTCTGTCTCTTCTGGACCCACCATTTGTCTACAACAGATGTGTCATTAGGATACTGCCATTTTTTTATATTTCTCTCTCGCTTTAAAAAAAAACCCATGCTCAATCTAAATTTTACCTCAATAAACCTTTTGAAATTGGTCCACTTTTTCCAAAAGTATTTGAAGAAAAACGATTTGGCAAAAAAGTGTTAGAAGAAAAAGATTCCATCAATACAGCTGACTGAACAGTACTGGTGCATCCTGAGAAACTAGGCACACTGCACATGCTCAGATGGCACAATCCAAAGTCATCGCTCTGTGCGTAAATTTCAAGTTGAGCCCATGCTTTTGGGAGGATCTGAGGCCTATAAGTAAAAACTTTAGTGAAGGCATTAGAAGACATAAACAATTTGATGGATAATTTTATCCATGTTGTTGTGAAATATGTAATATTTGAATTTTTTATTTCATTTAAGACCTTATTTTGGACAATAGAAATTCAATTACTGAGAAGAAAAACGACATTAAAAAAAAATTCAGAAAGCATTTTGACTGATTTGCAGAAACCCTTCAGCAGAATGTGCAAGCAGAGATGGATATTACTCACTATAAAATAGCAGCTGTTTTGTGTCACACAGCGTGACACTTATCAATTGAAAATGCCCATCACAGCATCACCTACATGAGTAATGGGTACTGCAGGTACTTATGATGAGTTTTCAATGAAACATGCACACATCTACTGAATTTAAGATGTTATATATATTATAATAATGGCAAGCAGCAGGAAAATCAAGCATTCTGTAGTCTTCAGAGAAATTTGACTTTTCTACTACTGAAGTACCCTGAACAGCTTGGGAATCCTATAGCTTTTGATGTAGAACCCCCCCACCCCACTGACAAAGAAAATGTTACTTTGTTAAGTCAACAACATTTTTAATATTTTTGCATGTTTGAAAATAGCATTGCCATTAGGTAGCAAAAATTGACTGAGAGCTATGCTTTAAACCCTACATTCTAGCCATTCCCTGCATGTTCCTTTAACTCGGCCCTTCCATCACTGAAACCTTTATCCATGATTTTGTCAACTATGGACTTAATTATTTCAATATTCTAACCTCCAATTTTCTACCTCCACAAACTCCCAGCTTCTCCAAAAAGCAGCCACCTGTTTCCTGACCCGCACTAAAATTTCCATGCCCATCAGCCTTGTCCTTGTTGACCCACATTGGCTCTCTGTGCTCCAATGCATTACATTTAAACTTTTTCTTGGTCAGATTCCTCCACAATCTCGCCTCATGGCTCCTCGTCATATATCCTCTATTAGGGTAATTTTACAATTTTGTACTTCCAGTGTGGAGCCACAGACCCAAATTCTTGATATGTGCTTCTGGTGGGCAAGGCTTTGTGCCAGGAAAATAAACTCTTAAAGTGATCCCATATACTTTTTAGATATTATGTATGTTTCCCTTTATCGGTCACCATTGTTTGAATCTCATATATTAAGTTATTGTTGCCTTCATAAGAAAGAACGGCGTAAGTCTACAAAGTGAAGTAATGTTTCCACTGTAGCTTGATGACTCATTTAATCAAGTATTTGTCCAGGTAGCTGCTGCATCATCTTTTTTGATAGTGCTTGGCTTGTTGATGGCAAGAGTTTCGACAGATTTGGAGTGTGTAGTTATGGGTAAAGCTGGGCTTCTTTTAAGTCAAGGCTGATCAGAGAAATAGCTCTGAGTAAACAGTTGCTTGGAGACTGTAGCCACCGTGTGACCCAGCAGGAGTCTGCAGCAACCTCTGGTTTCTAACTTGCACAAGTGTCTAATGTTAACGTTCGTCTGATGCTTAAAGTGATTGAACTTTGACCATTTTTGGGAACTGAACTATGACGATCAGTTTGCCTTTAATTTTCAAATATCCATTTGGACACTTAAGATTATTAATTGTATAACTTTAAATTACAGACATGTTTCACACACTATTGGAATACACTAAGCTGTTGGCTATAAACCCAAAAGTGGCATGAAAATTACTGGAAGATTGATGTTGAATAATTCCTTCCATTGTGTTTTACATGCTGCTGACTTTTAACTACTGGGTGCAATATTTTTATTGTTTGCTCTTTGAGGGGATTGTCATGGAGATTGAGAGTTTATTATATGCAAACAGCCACCAGTTTGAAGTACTGAAGATGGCGGCAGCAATACAAGTCTTCTGCAGTTTGGAAAGCTTCAAAGTGACAGAATTGATTAAAATCTCACCTTTGATTTTATGCATGAGTTATGACAAACTATTGTAAGGACCAATACCCATTTTCCCATGTATATACTGAGCAAACTGACAATGCCTATAATTCACAACATTGTTTTTCCTTTGCCATCAAACCTCAACCCCCACCCACTTACCTGAAGGTGTCACCTGTGCCTTGGTCAAGTGGCCATTATTGATTTGTGAGCCTTTGCAGTGAGTACTTGGGACTTTCCGAGCCGATTTGATTCAGTTCCTTGTTAGATAAACTCGTTGAACCTTCTGAAGATTGATTAGCAAAATTCAAGGTGTAATGTTTTGTGAAAAAATATTGGGCAAACTTTCTTTGAGTTGTAGCAAATTGCAAACAAGGAACATAGTACAGTATTGCAGTTTACTTCCTTGCATTTTGTGTTTGTAATGAAACACAATTTGTCAAACATTTCGTAAAGGGTCACTTTAAAAATTATAAAACTATGCCATCTTTGAAGCTGTAAAGTTGTGTGCATATTCTGGCCGCCTTCTCTTAGGCAGTCCCTCGGAACCGAGGATGACTTGCTTCCTCATTCAAAATGAGCTCGCAGGTGACTGATTAGTCCAATGCGGGACCTACAGTCTCTGTCACAGGTGGGGCAGATGGTGGTTGAAGGGGCGGGTGGGCGGGGGTGCTTGGGTTGACGTGCGCTGCCTGCACTTGGCTTCCGCTTGCTCCCGGTGAAGAGACTTGAGGTGTTCGGCGCCTTCCCGGATGCTTCTCCTCCACTTTGCGGTCTTGGGCCAGGGATTCCCAGGTGCCGGTGGGAATGTTACACTTTTTCAATGAGGCTTTGAGGGTGTCCTTCTGGCCTATATGATTGTGTGCTGCCATCACAGAACTGGCCTCTGTTGGTGTGTTGGAATTCCAATACAGTATTGGATGACCCAATACTCCCAACAGTCTCCACTTCAACAACATTGAGCATTTTTGAAGTAGGTGTGTGCTTTAATTCATTAGGAGTGTTTATTCAGCAGGAGGAGCTGTGTCACTTCTTGGCAAGGGAAAAGACAGGTGAGGTAATATGTTGCCTCAAGTTTTTGATGCCATAGAGCCATTTTAAATGCTTTAGATGTGCTTTAAGACTTGAAGAGTTACACTGCTTTTTGCTTTATTTTTGCCTGTCAATACTGCATGTGTTCAGGAACTTCAGAAAGTGGGGTCCAAACTGGATTCTTTTAACCGATGCTGACTTTTAATTAAGGGTGTGTGGTATCCTCCCTCCAAAACAAGCACATTCTTATTCAGAGTATAAGATGACTTGTCTGCACTTTGTAACAAAATAGTTGTGCAATATTGAAGAAATATTCTGTTTTATAGCACTTGTGACAACTTTTAAAGTCAGCAAGTTTTACATCAAAACTATACATCCTTGAAATGTTCATTCAGTTTTTAGCATAAGCAGTTGGTTGATTTTGATGAGCAAGATCACAGTAATCAATTGGTAATTAATTTTAATCTGCTAAATATGCTGAATGATTTTGATGATGCTGTAATGTTTTGTAAAAAATGCAGGATAAAACAAAAGAAACCTGATTTGAGTTGTAGATCCAATTGCAATGGCTTCTTTATCAGGAAAAATGTTACAGGATCTCTGACATCAATGCGTAAATCTGAATTATTGAAACAAACACAAATGTGTACATGTGTAAATAATTGCACAGAAAACTCCAACTATAGTTGTATAATAATTATGATATTTAATTAAATATCAATTCAATTAAAATGTTCCCGTCAGAGATTCAAATCCTTCTCAGTGAAATGTTTCCTTTTCCAAGGGCTGCAACTGTTGGGACCAGTGCTTTCGTTGAACTAAATACTGGAAGTATTTAGAAAACTAGCAATATATAATTAAGATAGATCATTTTGAAAGTTGTTTGATTTGCAGAGTGAATTTGAAGAACAGCCCATTAGGGTGTTGAAATTTCTGAAATCGTTTTTTGTTCAATTAAGATTAGAGGCAAGGCACAGACCAGAACTTAATTAAAACAATAATTTAAAAAAAGTGGATTTATTTGCTATACGACTGCTTGATTAAAAGTGTTTTTTTACAATGAATGTTCACAGTTTGAAAGTATCTGGAGAGAATTTACATTAATTTTTGTAGCTCATGAAATACCGTTAATTGTAAAATGATCTCTGTGCGGAATGTGATCAGCACTTAAAACAGCTTGAGCACTATATATTGGTAATGGTGTCCATTGAAGACAAAATTTGGCTTAAAACATTTTTTACCTCATGTTTCAAGTACTTTTTACCTGTATTGGGTTTCAGTACAGAATGGCCACTTGCCTGCCAGATAGAGCAGCCAGATACTCGGTAACAACCTGATGTGAAGAGATGATTGCAAATGATGATGGTCAAACTCTTTCCCTTTCAGTTTTCTGTTCAAGGAAGTAAGTGAGGAAGTTATTGAGCACCATAATAGCTTTCCAGATCAAATTGGTTTGGCAATAGAGAAGCAGAAAGGGTGATATGTGAAAATAGGCTCTACAGGTTGGCTGAAGTTTGTAATGTTTCATGGGAGTTAGTTCTGGACCACAGAGTGTGGAGGGAAGGTACTTATCAAACATTTTCTGATAACACCAACCTAGATGACTAGAGTAAGAAAGATTGCTAGCATTCAGTGATCTGGGCCAGTTAAGTGGCGATGCTAAGGAATGACAGATTAATTTTCAAGGTAATCCGCATTGAAACATTAAAGGTGGCTACACAACAAAGAGGTGTCCATTAGCAAAGATAGACAAGGATTAAGGTGCAATTACTAATTATTCATTGAAGGTATTCATAAATTTGAAGTTGTAGTCAATAAGACTGATTAAGTACTTGGATGCATTTCCGAGGCATTCAGTTATAAATCAAGGCAAGTTTTTCTGTTTTTCTCCCTCCTTGTCTCTGTTACAGGTTTCAGAAAATTGATGAGTATTGCACCCAAGTGATCATTGATGATGTGTATCACCATAGCTTTCAACCATTGAGAGGTGTCACAGCTGAGCCTGTTCCTGTCCTTGGCTAATGTTTGCACTTGTATACAGTATGACTCACTGATTCGATAGCAAAATACTGCAGATGCTGGAAATCCGAAATAACAACAGAAAATGCTGGAAAAACTCAGCAGGCCAGGCAACATCCGTGGAGAGAAATTAGAGTCGACGTTTTGGGTCTAACCCTTTTTCAAAACTGGAAAGAAAATGAAATAGATCGAAAGGCAGGGCTGCGATAGAACAAAAGAAGTAAAGAGACATTAAGAGGTATTCAAAACGAGACGAGATGGTGATAGGACTAGTGGAGACAAAAGATGGCTCAGATTAGGTGTGAAATGTTCTGGCAGAATGAGAGACAGCTGCCATGTGGGAGAGAGAAAAAAAGGAAAGGTGGGGGGGAGGGAAAACCCAAAACAAAGGGGTGGAAAAAAAAGAAAATATAAGTAAAAATGTAATAGGGGCCGAGGTTATGATCTGAAATTGTTGAACTCGATATTGAGTCCGGAAGGCTGCAAAGTGCCTAATCGGAAGATAAGGTGCTGTTCCTCGAGTTTACGTTGAGCTTCCGTGGAACAATGCAAGAGGCCAAGGTCGGTGAGGTCAGAGTGGGAATGGAGCGGTGAATTAAAATGACAGGCGACCGGAAGCTCGGGGTCACCCTTGCGGACTGAACAGAGGTGTTCCGCAAAGCGGTCACCCAATCTGCATTTGGTCTCCCCAATGTAGAGGAGACCGCATCGTGAGCAGCGAATACAGTATACTAGATTGCGAGAAGTACAAGTAAATCGCTGTTTCACCTGGAAGGGGTGTTTGGGGCCCTGGACAGTGGGAAGGGGGGAGGTATAAGGGCAGGTGTTACATCTCCTGCACTTGCACAGGAAGGTGCCAGGCGAAGGGGAAGGGCTGTTGTGGGTGATAGAAGAGTGGACTAGGGTGTCTCGGAGGGAGCGGTCCCTACGGAATGCTGAAAGGGGAGGGGAAGATGCGTTTGGTGGTGGGATCACTTTGGAGGTAGCGGAAATGGCGGAGGATGATCCGTTGAATGTGGAGGCTGGTGGGGTAAAAGGTGAGGACAAGGGGAACCCTATCGTGGTTCCTAGAGGGAGGGGCAGGGGTGAGGGCAGAAGTGCGGGAGAAAGAACGGACACGGTCGAGGGCCGTGTCAACCACGGTAGAGGGGAATCCTCGGTTGAGGAAAAAGGAAGACATGTCGGAAGCACTGATGTGGAAGGTGGCATCATCGGAGCAGATACGGCGGAGACGGAGAAACTGGGAGAATGGAATAGAGTCCTTACAGGAGGCGGGGTGGGAGGAAGTGTAGTCCAGGCAGCTGTGGGAGTCAGTGGGCTTGTAGTGAATATTGGTCAATAACCTATCCCCAGAGATGGAGACAGAGAAGTCAAGGAAGGGAAGGGAAGAGTCAGAGATGGACCATGTGAAGGTGAGGGAAGGGTGGAAATTGGAGGCAAAGTGAATGAAATTGTCTAGTTCAGGGCGAGAGCAGGAAACGGCACCAATACAGTCATCAATGTATTGGAAAAAGAGGTGAGGGAGAGGACCTGAGTAGGACTGGAACAAAGAGTGTTCCACATATCCCACGAAAAGGCAGGCATAGCTAGGACCCATGCGGGTACCCATAGCAACACCTTTGATTTGGAGGAAATGAGTGGAGTTAAAGGAGAAGTTGTTCAATGTGAGAACAAGTTCAGCCAGGCGGAGGAGGGTGTTGGTGGATGGGGACTGGTCGGGCCTCTGTTCAAGGAAGAAGCGGAGCACCCTCAGGCCATCCTGGTGGGGGATGGAGGTGTAGAGGGATTGTACGTCCATGGTGAAAAGGAAGCGGTTGGGGCCAGGAAACTGGAAACTGTTAAAGTGGCGGAGGGCGTCCGAAGAGTCGCGGATGTAGGTGGGAAGAGACTGGACAAGGGGAGAAAAGATAGAGTCGAGATATGTTGACCAAGAGCAATGGTTGTTTTTTCCCACCTCTAGCCCAGGGACACTTGCGTTAATTGTTACTTTCCTTTACACTGCCCAACTCCAGATCCGTTAATTCAGCTCATATTCTTCTCGGCTCCATTGCTTAGTGCTGCAGCACACTTGCTCACTGAACTACTGAGGAATTTCCATCAGAAACCATTATTTTCACTCTGCAAGATTCACTGGTAAACTGTACTTGGAACATGTTGTCAATTTTGAATATCCTAACTTAAAAGAGGCAATCAATATAGCAGAGAGTTCAGAGCAGAGTAACCAGGATGATAGTGGCAATTCAGGCTCTGGGTTCTGATGAGCAGTTCACAAAGCTAAACTTCAGGGGCAAAAAAGATTGATAGCAAATATGATCCAAACCTTTTAAAATAATGAGACAAGCATTATACAGATCCAAGCAGAATGTTTATCTTAGGTTGTGAGGCTTGGATTAACTATTTTGAAGTTAGACTAGTGATTAAAAGATTATTTTCCCCCCACTGAATGGTGGAACTGACTCCCAACAGAAGTCTTAGTTTGACATAGTCCCTGTTTTTTTTTTAAAGGCTGAATATGTCTAGTTAATAAAGAGATTGTGGGGTATACAGATTAGGATAGACACACATGATCAATAACTGTATGGATCATTATGGCTCCATTACTGCTGACAATGGCTAAGACACCTATGCAGTGAAACTCGATAGAAGTGGGATTCCAAAAAGGATGAAGAAGGGAGGGGAGAAAATTGGCAGAACCAAAAGTGGAGGAACAATTAGATAAAGTAGAAAATGCTGGAAACACAATCCAGATTGCCAGCAACTGAAAGAGAAAGATGCTTCAGGTGTAACCTTCCAGCAGAACATGAAAGCGTCAGACTATTTGCCTGCTGCTTGTACCGTCCCTGTATGAAAAGAATTCAACTACAGCCTGCACCAACATGACTAATTATATTCTATTTTTCAAGGGCCATCAACAGAATTTAACAAAGCCAAAGAAATGCTAAAAGCAAAACCAGACCAATCCCAGCAGGATGTAGCACTTACTGGCACAGAAATATACTGTAACTCCTCTGTGATTCAGAAGCTAATGGCCTCCATAATCCAACTACTCGGGTCTGTATCCATATTGGCATACAGCATGCTCCCAGACCAAGTCTCCAGTGTGTACTGATTGAGCAGACCAGCCATATCTGAACCACACACAACTCGCTAAAACCTGATAGAAAGTTGTTTGAAAATAAAACCCCATCAGAAATGCAAAATCTATAATCCCCATTCAAATGATCATCTAACAACAAATTTGTCTGTTTTAGAAATATGTGATTATGGTTGTCCAAGGAATAAAAGAAACAAAAAGAAATAAACTACAAAAAATAGAAATAAACTACAAATGCTGGCTATCTAAAATGAAAATAGAAAATGCTGCAAATACACAGCATTCCTGTCAGTACATGTAAAGAGAAAACATGTTAGGTTTACACATGTAAACCTGCCGTCATAACTGGAAATTGGAAGATAGGTGAACTCATTAACAGTATGAACCAAAGAAAAGGGAGAAAGAACAAACAGAAGGCAAGTGTTAGGGATAAAAACAGAAAATGCTGGAAATACTGAGCAGGTCAGGCAGCATCTGTGGCGAGAGAAACAGAGTTAACGTTTTAGGTGGATGACCTTTTGTCAGAAAACATTAGGAATGCTGACTCCTGTCAGACAGCATTTTTGCCTTTTCAGTAAAAAAAAAAGGTGGGATTGGCCTGGTTTTGCTTTTAGTATTTCTTTGGCTTCGTTAAATTCTGTTGATGGCCCTTGAAAAATAGAATTTAATTAGTCATGTTGGTGCAGGCTGTAGTCGAATTCTTTTCATTTTCTTTTTGTACAGAGAAGGTACAAGCAGCAGGCAAATTGTCTGACGTGTTCATGTTCTGTTTTCAGTAAAGAAGCTCATTGCCAATCTCAGATCTGGCATCTAACCAGAAGCTATTCCAATATTTTTCTGAATCTTATACCATAAAAATGTTAATGCCATCAGAACAACAACCTGCATTTAATGTAGATAAACATCCCAAGGCACATCACAGAGGTGTAATCAGACAAAATTGGATGGCGAGCCAAAGAAGGTCTTTGGAGGGGTGAACAAAAACTTGATCAAAGAGGTGAGTTTTAAGGAGGGTCTTGAAGGAGGAGAGGGTGGTGGAACGGTGGCGAGGTTTAGGGATGGAATTCCAGAGCTGAAGGAACAGATACCAATGATGGGGTGAAGGAAAGGGGGATGCACAAACGGTGAGCATCAGAGGAACGAAGAATTCCGAGGGGGTAGTTGTAGGGCTGAAGGAGGTTAACGAGATAGAGAGTAGTGAGACCACAAAGGGATTCACACACAAGGATTATCATTTTAAATTGGAGGCGTTAGGAGACCAGGAACTAATGTAGGCCAGCAAGGACAGGGACTATAGGTGAGTGGGGCCTGGTATGGGACATGATACAGGCAGCAGAGTTTTAAATGAGCTGAAGTTTATAGAGAGTGGAGGATTGGAGGCTGACCAGGAGAGTACAGGAAAAGTTGAGTCTGATCGTGACAAAGACAAGGATGATGGTTTCAACAGCATGTTTGTCCAATACAAGGAAACTTGTGTTGGTGTCTGATGATATTTCTGACAGGAAGTGCTTCAACTCCAATATTCTTCCATAAATATCATCAGCAATATAGTGAATTTTGAAGGTTAAGTTATTAACAAAGTCTTATACACAAAATATGGAAGCTTTTCAAACTCGATTTACACACAAGTTGATGCCTAGAAATGCCCTGTAATACTTAAAGCAGCAATTTGCCTAAGATACAAACCAAGGAATATCTTGCACTGTAAGCTGTGACATCTCATTCTTCATAATATGAATATTTAGTCCTTTCAGAGAAAATTTGTGGTAGATTTTTCCTGAAATTTCTGGAACTCATTTTGTTTTTGACGTGTTATAGTCATTTTGACACAGGATGCTTACTTGCATCCCTTCTATTTGAACTAGAAGTGACTGGGAAAGAGCTTCAAACAGTTTCCCAAAATTCTAAAAAACAGATTTTCGTAGGTTGCACCCTTAAGGACAAAGGTACGTTTCTGACTGTATTATGATTATTCAGAAAATCTAAACAGTAGATGTGAATTAAAGCCAGTTTTTGGCTACAGAACAAGGCATTAATATGTAACACTGGCACCCTGTAGTACTGTATTTATTTTTTAAAACACTTCAAAGAATTTTGTAATCATAGGATCTTGACTTACAAGTGCTCCATGTATCTCATTCATGCATCGATTGATGTTATTTCTGTTTCTCCTAGTGGCACCTCTCCATTGGCTTGCTTGAATGCTATGCTTCACACAAATTCTAGGGGAGAAGAGGGTATTTTCTATAAGGTACCTGGTCGCATGGGAGTCTATACTCTAAAGGTGAGTTTTTCTTGAAGAAACACCATGATGCTATCTTATTTGTTTGTGTCCTTGGAGGGGGGGAAAAGATAGTTTCTAATGTATTGTAATTCTGGTTTCATTTTTAAATTACATTTACTGGTGGTGATCAAGGTAAGGAAGACCATTGCTGGGGGTGGAGCACTTTTAGGTTGAACAGTCTCATGTCAGGTGTAACACAGCGGATGCAGAGTAAACTCACTCTATTCTGCCCCAAAAATGTGACCTGAATCCAACATTGGAAGAACAAACCACTATTTCGCCAGTGTTATTTTTTCTGTTTCCTGCATCCTTATGGTATATCTGAAATTTAGTACTGATTTGTAGGTGGTTTTGTGTTGTGGGCTCATTGCCACTCGGAACTAGGTTGAGACTACCACTCCTCATTCTATGTAGGACTCTTGTCGCTTGAAAAGAGAAGAGAGGCATCATGTCAGTAAAGACTGGATATGAACCTGGATCTCGGAGGTGATGGCAAATATACAGCGCCATCTTAGTTCTGATTCTTATTTTTTCATTTGGCCAATACCAACACTGTTGGACTCTTCAGCAGGAGACTGCAGTTTGAATTACAGTCTTGATTCACATTTTGGCTGCTCCAAGGCAACCAAGTCTCAGCCATGATGGAGGGAGAGAAAACTGTTCAAGAAGAGATCACTTTCTCCACTGCTTAAAAATACCTGGTGATGGGTTGACTGAGGAGTGGCATTGACAGCATCTATAGAACTGTCCCTGGTGAGGAGTCGAGGCGATTTTCATTTTTTGGAAGGGATAAGAAAAAATGGTAAAAGTCTTAATTTGCATTGTATGGCTATGGCACAAATTATTACAGAAACATTGTGTTGATTACTAAAACTATCAAATTTACTAAATTAACATTAAAATTATGCACAACTGCAAGAGTGCTTGTAGATGATCTTTTGTGCCCATAATCCTCTATTTACCAAGTTCTTGATTTCTTTGCTGGTGCTGTCAGAAGGTACTGAGCAGAAACCAGGTCCTTCTCACAAGAGGAAAAATCATCTTTGGGCTGCTCTCGTGCCCCTCCTGAAGCCTGACTGAGTGACATCTGCAGATGTCTACAACCAAGTCATTGCCACAGGTGATGCATGGCACAGGATAGAGGAAA
This sequence comes from Somniosus microcephalus, assembly GCF_052327205.1. Classification (NCBI taxonomy): domain Eukaryota; kingdom Metazoa; phylum Chordata; class Chondrichthyes; order Squaliformes; family Somniosidae; genus Somniosus; species Somniosus microcephalus. The sequence goes on along the minus strand of NC_140995.1, from coordinate 103,587,468 downwards.
GGGAGTGTTGCACAGGAAAATTGCCCTCACATTAACTAAGTACCAACTTATTTGGATTACATCTGACATATTATTGATTAAAACAAATGACAATTAAAATCTATTTACCGTTTGATAAATGCAACTGTAACAGCAAGATTATGTGGAACAGGATATGACGAGTTATGTACTATATTATACTGTATCCACCCTATTGGACTCAATGAGGAGACACTTTATCCACATTTACATTTTCTGTCTATTTAAATTTATGTTGTGGGTTCAAGTCCCACTCCAGGGACTTGAGGACATAAAGCTAGGCTGACACTCCAGTGCAGTGCTGAGGGAGTGCTGCACTGTTGGAGTTGTCGTCTTTCGGATGAGACGTTAAACCGAGGCCCGTCTTCTTCGTCATGTGGACCCAAAAGATCCTATTGCACTGTTTCGAAGATGAGTAGGGGAGTTATCCCCAGTGTCTTGGCCAATATTTATCCCTCAATCAGGATCACTAAAACAGATTATCTGGTCATTTTCACATTGCTGTTTGTGGGAGCTTGCTGTGCACAAATTGCCTGCCGCATTTCCCACATTACAACAGTGACTCCACTTCAAAAGTACTTCATTTGCTGTAAAGCACTTTGAGACGTCCAGTGGTCATGAAAGGCGCTATATAAATGCAAGTCTTTTTTTGTTTCTTCAGTCATTATCCAGTTAATTTGACAGCCTTGCTCATTTATCTCTAGCCAATAACAATCGAAACCAACTATAGTCAGTATCATTAAACTATATGGGTACAGGAAATCAGAAGCAGGAGAGGACAACTTAATCTATTTAATCTTTATAACTGGAGCTAATCAAATTGTCTCGTGTACTGCTTTATGTTCTTTGTGGCATCTGGACTAGTATCTGAACAGGAATTTCTTTAGAGGAAAAATTATAAAAATGTAGTAATTTTTCTTTTTTTTAGCAGATCCTGAAGCTTGAGTGGGGGGTGGTGCGTTGGTAGCAGGAGTGGGTTTATTTTTCGGATTAGCAAAAACTTAATAAAAACCCCGTTTGCAGCAACACCATAATTTTCAAGAGACATAGGGGGTGAATTTCCTCGGGGTTTCTCCCACTCTGCTGCCAAGACGTCAAACGAAGCTTGCAGAAACCCCTTTTACCTGCTTAAATCCCGTTTGTGTGCTTAAACAGAGTTTCTGCCAAATTTACTGTGGTGGAGCAGGAGAAGCCCTGAGAGAATTCATTGCCTATAGTCTGCTGACAGTAACTGCTTCTTAAAGCAGCTTTTCAAAACCAATTATGTTTGCTCATTGCTGATTATTCTCAGCCGAAAGTAAATTGTAAAGACAGAGCTTCTGACTGCCGTAACATCACTTCTTCCTTTTGGTTCCCCAGAAGGATGTCCCAGATGAAATGAAGGATCTGTCCGAGATGTGGGATGACAGCAGTGATGGTCAATCAGACTCGCAGAGCACAGACAGCAACGAGAAAAGGGAAAGGAAGAAAAGTAGGTGGAATTTGGAAGGCAACTGAGGGTTGAAAAACTTACCATGTGACCTCCAAACTTAGCGACCCCTTTCTTGGGAAGAATGAACTAACCTGGCTTCCATTGGTCAGATCAGTTCAATTAAAACTGAGCTTCAGGCTGATTCAATCCCATTATATCCCAGTTGCTCTCAGGTTTCCATTGTAGATAACTGTCACTTTAGTACAGGACACAGGCATGTGGTGCCCTATCCCTTCAGGACAAAGCCAAATCCAGGCATGCCGAAGATATGAAGGTGTTCGCTGTTTGATGCTCAAAAGGCAAATGATTTTGGAATTTCAGTAATCCCTGTCCATTTCCCAGTGGGTAAACTAATAGAGAAAGGAAGTGAATAAGGAGTTTGGGAGATACGAATGGTGTATGATACATTCCAGACTTTGGTACTATCCTGATGGACTGTAATGGTCTTTTCCAATCCTGTTCATTCCTATGTAATCCCTACATGTGGCAGTAGGAAGGTTGGGGTGGGAGTAAGGAGAACTCTGCATTGTATCTGGCATTCTCCCCTCTCCTAAAATGTTCAAGCCTCATAATAATTCTAGTTTTTTTGCTGTATATGTACTTTGACACAAACATGGGTTAATGGAACAAACGGCAGTAGGATCCAAAGCATGCCTTCATTGCTGGCCATTATTATTTATTAGCAACTGTGGGAGCTTGCAATTTCAAGTTGGAATTTTATGGAAAGTCTGTACACTGTGTTTAGTTAACAGTAAATAAATGCTGTCTTCGCTGATAACGACACAGAGTTTGAAGAATCTTTGATATGCTAAATGAGAAAAATAGTTGTATATTGTAAAGGGATAAATGGTTATTCCCCAACATGGATAATCTGTTACAGCCAATTATTAGATTGATTAATAATACTGAATGGCAACGCCATAACTCTAGCTATTTCCCAGATCAGTAATTTGGATTTCAACTTATTTTTTGGTGAAGGGTAAAATGCCACTTCTGAGTTTTGTTCATTTTTTAGCGGAAATGGTGATGTAAAGGAATTATTTTAAAAACAACAATCTACTTGTAGTGGTTAGTGATTAATTGTCTCAACAGAGTCAGTTCATTCACTGCGTGGAGTCCCTGTGCATAGACTGACGTTTTTGTAAGGTTACTTGCAGTAGGAACACTGTCCTCCGTGCGCCAGTGTTGTTAGAATTTTAGGCTAGGCTGATTATTGAGTAACTGAATAAAGTTTGCAATTGACAGAAATTAATTAAGCAGTGAAGGATCAATGTATTATGGTGCCAGTATGGATAGAGTCAAGTACATGCATTTCATTCAGATCTTATTCTACAAAGAAGCGCTGGCAATATTGCAATAATTGACAGTTGTGGAAATATATTTTTAATAATTTCATCTTCCTGCCATACAAGATGGGGCTTGTTTGCAATATGCTGGGAGTGCACTTAATGAGCCTGAGTTTACGATATTTCCTGATTTCTATACCTGACAGAACATTCTGTAACAAAAATAATTGGATTGCGTAACCCTTCAATATTGTTCCTTTTATGAGTTCAATGTATTGAGCCCAAGTCCACTACCTTGTAGTATAGTTTTTCAAATATGCAAAATGATAACAGGACTCTATCTAATCAAAAACAAAAGAAAGACTTGCATTGATATAGTACCTTTCACGACCTCAAGACGTCCCAAAGCACTTTACATCTGACAAAGTACTTTTGAAGTGTAGTCACTGTTGTAATAAACAAAGACAACAACGCATTTGAGAATTTTGAAATCGTGGTGTTGCTTAACTGGGAGCCACTGTAGGCCAGCAAGGTCAGGGGTGATGGGTGAACGGGACTTGGTGCGAGTTAGGACACGGGCAGCCGAGTTTTGGATGACCAAGTTTACGTAGGGTGGAACGTGGGAGGCCAGGCAGGAGTACATTGGAATAGTCAAGTCTATAGGTAACAAAGACATGGATGAGGGTTTCAGCAGTGGATGAGCCTGAGGTAAGAGCGGAGACGGGCGATGTTACGGAGGTGGAAATAGGCGGTCTTAGCTATGCCGCAGATATGTGGTCGGAAGCTCATTTCGGGATCAAATATGTCACCAAGGTTGCGAACAGTGTGGTTCAGCCTCAGACAGATGTTAGTGAGAGGGATGGAGTCAGTGGCTAGGGAATGGAGTTTGTGGCGGGCACTGAAAACAATGGCTTCGGTTTTCCCAATATTTAATTGGAGAAAATTTCTGCTCATCCAGAACTGTATGTCAGACAAGCAGTCTGACAATTTAGAGACCGTGGAGGAGTCAAGAGAAGTGGTGGTGAGGTAGAGCATTTTAGGGGAGGGCAGGAAAGCAAGAGCTTGTAAATCAGAAGATATTGTGGGATAAGGAGGAAGTGGGCTGTGAGAAGGAGAATAACATAGGATATCAGCATCTTGTATTCTTTCAGCTCCACCGCTGGCCAGGGCTTCAGCCATGCTCCTGCAAAAATGGCCAGCCCCGTCTCCTCCAAGGGGGTGAAGTGAAGCTAGGAATGGTAGGTGTGCCTCGTGTTTGGTACAGACGGTTGGTAGGTGAATGATGGGGGCTGGGAGGGTCGTGCAATGAGCAGTGCGTGAGGCTAGTGGTGTAGCTGGTAGGAGATGGCTTTTGAAGATGCATTCACTGACCTTGACCTCTCATCTGGTCTCACATTGTTCTTTCTGAAGGACCTCCTGGCCCATCTGGGTACCCAAACATGTACATGTTGTGTTCAGCCCCTGCAAAAAGTTGGGGTGCTGCGTGTGCGACCCTGGTGCCCCTTCCTTGGCTTGTTGAGCCATTTATGTTAACACTGAAGGACTTTTTTTTACATGCGGAAGACAGTTCAGCTTTAAGAGCTGAAGACAGCCATTTCAGAATTATTTTTCTTTTCAGAAGGCAATAGAGCTCTAAAGGCTTCCTATTTTTAAATGTTTTTTTTTCATTTTAGAAGGCAGTTCCCCTTTAAGGGACTGACGTTGCTTTCTTAAGTGACTAGCTAGCTTTAAGACAACGCTGCCTTGCTCCAGGTTCGCAACAGCCACGCTGCATTGGGCCTCCTGCTGAGACTGCCGGAAAAAGAGTTTTGCACTCCAGGTTTTGCGCTGCGATAATTTAAATTAGCAGGCAGCATCAAAATACCATTGCTGCCTGTGCTGTTATTGCAGGCAGCCGTTAACTGCAGCCCGCGATGGCACCAGCAGGTTTCCAGCCTACTTTAATTTATCGGCCAATGTCTCTCAATGGCTGGATGGCAGACTAATGGTTCATTTTGTTGATACACCAGCTATGGCTGAATGGTAGCATTCTATCCTCGGAGCGAGAAGGTGGTGGATTCATGTCCCATTCCAGAGACTTGAGCACATAATCTAGGCTGGCACTTGAGTGCAGTACTGAAGGAATGCTGCACTGTTAAAGGTGCTGCCTTTTGGATGAGATTTTAAACCGAGGCCCCATCTGCCGTCTCAAGTGGCCGTAAAAGATCCCGTGGCATTTTTTGAAGGAGAGCAAGGGAGGCCACGCTCCTCCCTATCTCTGTAATCTCCTTCAGCCCCACAACCCCCCAAGATATCTGCGCTCCTCTAATTCTGCCCTCTTGAGCATCCCTGATTATAATCGCTCAACCATTGGTGGCCGTGCCTTCTGTTGCCTCAGCCCTGAGCTCTGGAATTCCCTTCCTAAAACTCTCTGCCTCTCTACCTCTCTTTCCTCCTTTAAGATGCTCCTTAACACCTATCTCTTTGACCAAGCTTTTGGTCACTTGCCCTAATTTCTCCTCGTGGCTCGGTGTCAAATTTTTTGTCTTATAATACTCCTGTGAGGTGCCTTGGGGTATTTTACTACGTTAAAGGCGCTATATAAATACAAGTTTTTGTTGTTGTTGAAAAACCCAGCAGGTCAGGCAGCATCTCGACCTGAGACGTTAACTCTGTTTCTCTCTCCCCGGATGCTGCCTAACCTGCTGGGTATTTCCAGCATTTTCTGTCTTCTCAGAGATCTTCCTTTACCATCTGAAGCCTTGCAAGCATCCAGCAGCACTCCCTGCACACTCTAAAATTTATTGCGCCAAGCCACTACTTCAATAAAATATTTTTTTTTTTTTTTTTTTTTATATAAAGAAGTCCAAAAGCTTAAATCCAAACTTACCTGAAAGATGTGTGTGTCCCTTTAAGAAGCACTGACAGCGTCTCTGCAAGTCTGCCTCACGCACGCTTTTCTGAGCATGGTTAGGACCCGACTTTAAACAGCGAGAAATTCCCAGTTTGCAGACGTGGTGTCGAGTCAGGCGTTGCACACTGACTGTCGTCATGATCTGCTCATTTACGTTTCATGGTCCAGCGCTGTCAACGGTAGCGCTATGGCCCCTACCAAAATGGCGGCTGCTGTGTCCCGCGCTGGAGCGGCAGGAAGCAAGGCAGCCGCCATTTTCTTGCAGCAAATCGGTGTTCACAGGTATTGCATATGTATGGAATTTCTAGGCCATGGATTTCCACATGGAGACTGTCTTCTTGAGACTTCTCCTGTGCCCCAGAATTAAATCAGGAGAAGATACTTTCGATCGTGAGGTGTGCCACTGGAGAGAAGAACACAATGACCAGAATTTTCCTTCCTTGGCAGGTCCAGTGCGGCTGGTGTCCCTGGCGGGTCCCAACCCCACTGTTGGCTCCATCGCGCTGTACAAAATGAACTTACCTTAATGGGGCCTATTAAGCCTGTCCAGCTCGTTACCCAGCCCAATGAGATGGAATGGGTCTGGTGACGTCATTCATGATGCGTTTTAAGCTGGGCTCCTTAAAGGGGCCCTGGCCACATTAAATTTTAAGTTCAATCTAACATAGTGGGTGTTGAATCTTTACTGTACAATCATATAATAAAAGTTATATATGAGTGACAAAGAAATATTTAAATAAAATTATCATGAAGTAATATAACTCCATCTACAAATACGATCAAGAACATAATTAAAAAAGTAGATTAATTGGGAAGTTATTGGCGCTTTAGTCACAAATCTGTATCGGTAACTGGTACAAATCAAAGATGTGTGTATATAGGTAATACATAAAATTAAGCAGATTTTAAATGTAATAGTAAAGGGGTGGATTTACAATTTTATGCAAGTTCAGCGGAACAGCTGCGGAATCCCTGACAAACAGTGTAAGTGGTGCTTACAATGTGTTTCTGGGATTTCTGCAGCTCTTCCGTTGAAGTTAAAAATGGACAAGTGAGAGAACCTCTGCAGAAATTCACCCTGAGGTCTCAGTGAAAAATTTAATTAGTCATATTCAGGGACTGAAAGCAAATTGAACAAGTGGAATGAGTGATGAGAATGAAATTGTTACGGTTGATGACTTGATTTAATGTGTAACTGGACAATCACAGTATACTGTGAGGAAAAACCTGACCAGAAACAACAAAAAAAACTATTTAATTGTTAATGTCATTTTTTATAGTGCAGATCAATTCACTGTAATTACTTTTCAGTTGGAAGGCAACAGCCGAGAATGGCCAGTGAAAAATTAACATTTACTAGTAGTACAGGATCTCCATCAATCTGTTAGCTGATGTAATCAACATCTTTTTATTTTTGGTTTGTTTTCCATGCTGTCAAGTAATCAGCTGGAGCAATGGCCACGGAACTCACGCTTCAGATTGACAGACGTAATTCCCGAGCTGTGTGAATCCCGTGGCTATGCAGGGAAATTTAAAAAGTAGGGGGGAAAAAGGCTCTTAAGTGTCTGTAAAATATCCCATAATGATTTCAATTGGGTACCCCACCGCTGCAGGTCGGGTCAGCTCCACGCTGACCGATGCGCCTGGGGGAAAGGCGCATGGGAGTGAGTTGACAGCGGGTTTCCGACCAGCTCTCAAAAAAAAAACTTTCCCACCTGACCCGCCACCGATTGCGCCCCCTACCACCATGGAAAATTCAGCCCAATGTTTCAATATATCGGATATATTCTTCTCTGTGGCATCTTAAGAATGACTAAAAAGTACCTTTCCTCTATCCAAAAAATTTATGTTTACTGCACACACGGAATTATAAAAAATGATTTTCAATAGCTAGAGTTGAAGGATATTTGGAATGGGTTCAACAACTGCTGGTTGAAAGTGTTCCAGACGTGTCTCTGTTCTCTGCGTGTGTGGTCTGTGTTTGGGTGATAGAGCTACTGACTGGTTGATCAGTCAACCAACAGGAAGTTAGTGAATTATCTACCAACCAATGACACATGGCCAAATCAAGGGGTGATAGTCCTCGAGAGTGTAATAATATGTACAATATTAGTGATGGCATCAAGTGTTCCCAAATCAACAAGTGTGTGGGTTGCTTGCAGTGCACAATTTATCATGCAATAAAGCACCTCTCTACATTCCCCGTACACTTTTACTTCAATCTCTCTGAAACTGCAAGTTATGGAGTGTATTCTATGCTGTATATTAATATTCACTGGGAACTGGATTAAAATATTTTGTCTTTTTGAATTGGGATCTTTTTCACTCATTGGAAAAAAGGGTTATCTGCTGCTTGGGAACTGCATTTAACTCTGGATTGCAGGAGCGCAAGGGCAGTGTTTGCAAAGAGTACATTAAAAGTAAATATGTGTAGGGGGCGTAGCTTTAAAATGAAGTACTTCTAGCAAGTTAGGAAAAAAAATTAAAGTCTTTCATTTTGTTAAATAAATGTTTGCGTTAGTAACACAATCTTCTACTCACATACTACTTTGGATCTCAAACTACCTAGAGAGCTGTTCAGCTGATGTCAGCAAATTACTTCATACAGCCTCATGGTAAACTATGGGTCAGAATTTGCTGTCAAAATATCGGTGAGGCTAATGGCACTCACTGTTATTTATGTGTAAATGGTACAGCAACTTCAGGTGAGGAGCAGATGCGTGGTTAAACTCAATTATCCAGAAGTTGCTGTCCAAATTGCGCCGCTCCACCATTAGCTTCACTAAAACAGTATCTCGCTGTCTGGCTCACCATTGAAATGCATGAAGTTGCTGTATTTGCGCGGTAGATGCGAACTAAGTTAGCAACAGGAAGTTAAGTCTCGTCATTATAAGCCTAAGTACGCTTTTAACGATGTGATAATTGTTAACTACTGCCAATCAATCTCTCTAGCACTGAATATTAACTATTACAAGTATGGAGTCTCATTCCTTCAGGTATTAATTGTTTTTGGAGATCTTAAAAATGTCAAACTTAAATTTTCTAATTTTTTTTAACTTTCTTTGTCTCTTTTCTTCCTCTCTTTTAATCCAATCTTTCTTTCCCTCTCTTTATTTCTCTTTCTGTACCTGATTTGACATTGAATTCATCCACTCTAACTTATACTTCTTTCTCAGTCCTTGCGCGGTTAGTTTCACAACCTTTCAATCTGATTGGTTAAGGAGATACACAGTTGCTTGCCCTGTTCACTCCGATCCCAGATGCCCAGTTTCCTTGACTGTACCGTTATCAGCTCGCACCCCAGATGCCCGGTTTCCTTGGCTGTGCCATTATCAGCTCGCACTTTCAGCACTTAAGACGCAAAAAATGTTAGAATTATTCGTGCACGTTTAAATTTTAACAAACGGCAGATGCCATTAAGATGCCCTGCTGCAGCAAAATCTGGGCCATTATCTATTTCAGTGCTGGTGTCTCGAAGTAGTTGGAGACTTGAAGATCCAGTACTGACTGAGTAAAGTTATGTGCTCAGGCAACAAGTAATTGTTAATCAGTTGATTGGCACGAACATTAAAAATCAACACTTTTAAAATGTTTTTTCCCTTTTACATTGTCAGCATAATGTATCTTCCCAATTGGTATGTTTTCTAAGTGCATTTCTGCTCTTGACCCTGTCATTCTGTAGCTCTTAATCTTACAACTGAGCAGGTGTTCCAAACTTGGCTGTAAACGTTGCATTTTCACTGAGTCCAGCTGCACATCTCAGGGCTCCAACAGGTTATGCTAATACTATTTGCGGTTGCATTTTCCAGTTTTAATTCACAAGCTAACTAACTATTATGGCTGCAATCTGTGGAATCGATGGTGTGTTACTCTAGCTATAATGCCTGATTTATTTAGCATTTTCTAAAAAAGCACCCTTACCCTGCTTCAATACTACCTTTAAACCATAGGAGGTTGGGCTTTTTTGGTTATTTCTATTTTCTTCTCATTCCTCCCCCAGAGAACTGTATTGCTTCCATGTCTCTACACTCGGCTTGTGATTTTCCAGCTCCCTCCCTGTGTAGTGATGCCTTGTCTGGGAAATGCAGTCACTAGGGCCTAGATTCTGAATCACTCCCATAATCACTTTTTCACTTAGATTACTCATTTTAGCCTTTTAATCATCTGCAGTCTCATTACATTATCCATTCTATAACTCTTTGAGGACTTTTCAGTTTTCAAATCACACATATCTTTTGCTGCATGTTACATCTGAAAGAAAGACTTTCTGCACATGTATAGTGTTGAATACAGTAAAACATAACGTGAAATGTACTCTAACAATATTCCCAGATCATGACCAGACTTTGCCTATATTCTACTTTAATTTGCTTAATATTTCCTGATGATTTTCTTGTATGTATACATGAGACTGTCGTTCAAAGAGTGAAACAATTTAATTGTTAAGGTTTTGTGACCTATGCCGATATGATTCATTAGGTGATAATAGGAACAGGAGTGGGCCATTCAGCCCCTCGAACCTGATCATATGATCTTGAGCAATTGCATTTATTATGATATAAGTAAATTTTACCAAGTGCATTATGGCAAGTAAAACATACTTTTCCTTTTGATTAATTTTGTTTCAATTAATTTTTCATCCTTGAGATGTGGGTGTTGTTGGCAAGGCCGGCAATTACTGCCCATCCCTAGTTGCCCGAGGAGGCGGTGGTGGGCCTTCCTCCTGAACTGCTGCACATATAACTGAGTGGCTTGCTAGGTTAGTTTAGAGAGCATTTAAGAATCAACCACTTTGGTGTGGGACTGGAGTCACACACAGGCCAGACCAGGTAATGATATCAGGTTTCCTTCCCTAAAGGACATTAGTGAGTCAATTGAGCCAATCCAACAGTCACCTTTTATTGTAGCAGTTTTATTTTATTTCCACTGAATAAATTCGGATTCTGAAACTGCCATAGTGGGATTTGAACTCGCCTTCTCTAGTTACTAGTCTAATAACATAACTGCTATGCTACCATGCTATGTTATGAGTTGTATATTATGAGAAATGCAAAAGCATTTGCCATTGTGATTTCATTTAGTTTGATGTAATTTAAGTCTTTATTTTATCAGATAGAAGGTCAGGCTGAATAGAGCGGTGTACATCTTATACTTGGTTTGAATTTACACTTTAAAAGCTGAGTTCAAGTAGAAAAGACTGATAAAATACAAACTTTTAGATTTAAAATAAAACCATTAAAGTTTTTTTTATAAGTTGTGACAACTCCAGCTTTGGTGGGGTTCAAACATCCAAAGTCAAAAGATGGGGAGACTGAAAATACACTGGCCTTGCGTAACTCCAGTGAGAGTGTTGCAGAATGGCTACAAATTTGGCCAGGAACTGGCCAGGTCCCAACCTTACCTTGGAGTTGTCCCTGTCTATGGTTTGAGCAGAGAATCCGCCTGCCCCAAGCAAGGCCATTGGTGCAGAGGCGGTGGAGCTGGGGCTGGGGACTCGCAACCCTGAGAAGGTCATTGGTGGGTGAAACCAGGCCGGCAAATTAGCAGTTGTGGGTCCATTTGGGAGTCCAGGCAGGGTCCTGGTTTGGACACCAAAGAGGAGGCACATTTTTAAAAAGATATTTCAGCCCCCTTACGAAAGGGGTTGAGGGGGCACCTCTTCTTTCTTAGGGGGCTGCGAGGCGGGGGGGGGGGGGGAAATGTCGCACTATCACTCGAGCTGGCAACCCCTGCCATAATTTGCAGCCCCTTTTGCCAGATGGGTGGCCACCATTGGGATGGAAGTGAGGGAGTCTGCTTCTGGCTCCTGGTGAGCACATCCTGGCACTGGGTTGGGTCGCTGCAGATTTTCAGTCTTGAGGTGTTCAACTACTTCGTGCTGTTGTAGCATGTTAGAGAGCCCAGGCCCAAACTTTAGCAGTGAAAATCCAGCATTTCCTCAATTTACCCACCACCCCCATGTCCGAGATGCAATTTGAACAATTTTCAGGATACTCGCATGTCTTCTCATTTAAAAACATGAAAGAAACAAAGTGGTAAAAATTGATGTGTAAAACAGGCGCAAAGCATAATAATCGAGCAGTGGGACTGCACAACCTGCGTAAGTGTTGGCCACACTGCCAAATTCATGGGGCTCATTTGTTAGGCGTCCAGGGCTCCTTGAATATGTAAATTAGGTAACTAACACCTGTTGAACGACCCCTTTGACAAATTGGTCAGGATTCTTCAGCGTCCTCTGCAGCCACCAGCCAAAGGTCAGTTTTTGAAATTTGTTTTCTAAAAAAGACCTTCCTATGGAGCCAAGAGTCACGATCAGTACAGCAAACCTGCCCCCAAATAGCCTGCTCCAACCACCCTCCCAGGATTTTTTTTTAAATTTCGTTCATGGGATATGGACGGCACTGGCAAGGCCAGCATTTATTGCCCATCCCTAGTTGCCCTTGAGAAGGTGGTGGTGAGCCGCCGCCTTGAACCACTGCAGTCCGTGTGGTGAAGGTACTCCCACAGTGCTGTTCCAGGATTTTGACCCAGCGACGATGAAGGAACAGCGATTTACTTCCAAGTCAGGATGGTGTATGACTTGGAGGAGAACTTGGAGGTGATGGTGTTCCCATGTGCCTGCTGCCCTTGTTCTTCTAGGTGGAAGAGGATGCGGGTTTGGGAGGCGCTGCTGAAGAAGCCTTGGTGAGTTGCTGCAGTGCATCTTGTAGATGGTACACACTGCAGCCACAGTACGCCGGTGGTGGAGGGAGTGAATGTTTAAGGTGGCGGATGGGATGCCAGTCAAGCGGGCTGCTTTGTGCTGGATGGTGTCGAGCTTCTTGAGTGTTGGTGCTGCACTCATCCAGGCAAGTGGAGAGTATTCCATCACACTCCTTACTTGTGCCTTGTAGATGGTGGAAAGGCTTTGGGGGAGTCAGGAGGTGAGACACTCATCGCAGAATACCTAGCCTCTGACCTGCTCTTGTTGCCACAGTATTTATGTGGCTGGTCCAGTTAAGTTTTTGGTCAATGGTGACCCCCAATATGTTGATGGTGGGGGATTCGGCGATAGTAATGCCGTTGAATGTCAAGGGGCGTTGGTTAGACTCTCGCGTGTTGGAGATAGTCATTGCCTGGCACTTGTGTGGCGCGGATGTTACCTGCCACTTATCAGCCCAAGCCTGAATGTCGTCCAGGTCTTGCTGCATGCGGGCATAGACTGCTTCATTATCTGAGGAGTTGTGAATGGCACTGAAAACTGTGCAGTCATCGGTGAACATCCCCATTTCTGACATTGTGTTGGAGGGAAGGTCATTGATGAAGCAGCTGAAGATGGTTGGGCCTAGGACACTGCCCTGAGGAACTCCTGCAGCGATGTCCTGGGACTGTGATGTTTGACTTTCAATCACCACAACCAACTTCCTTTGTGCTAGGTATGACTCCAGCCAGTGGAGAGTTTTCCCCCCGATTCCCATTGACACCAGTTTTATTAGGGCTCCTTGATGCCACACTCTGTCAAATGCTACTTTGATGTCAAGGGCAGTCACCTCTGGAATTCAGCACCTTTGTCCATGTTTGGACCAAGGCTGTAATGAGGTCTGGAGCCAAGTGGTCCTGGCGGAACCCAAATTGGGCATCAGTGAGCAGGTTATTGGTGAGCAAGTGCTGCTTGATTGCACTGTCTGACACCTTCCATCACTTTGCTGATGATTGAGAGTAGACTGATGGGGCGCTTATTGACCGGATTGGATTTGTCCTGCTTTTTGTGGACAGGACATACCTGGGCAGTTTTCCACATTGTCAGATAGATGTCCTTATCTGAGGACCACTGCCAGCGAGTTAGGTGACGAAAAATTGCTGTTTGCCGTCAGGTGAGCTGCCTGTGGAGGCACGACCAGCGGCAGTAGCACGGCCAAATTATTCAGATGAGGCCCGTGGATCAATTTCTATCGATCCTCGTGCCTCTTGTGGAGGCAGCTTTCCACATTTTTTAAAAAGTCTTCAATTTTTTACCCATTGAGGAAACATGGGTACCATGAAAAACATTTGAATTGCAGCTGGGACAGATGTGGGCTCAAAGCACACATCATCTTCTTGCTGTTGATGAGTGTGCCTAATGACATTGATAGGTTTTCAAATTAAGTAATAGAATTCTTATAAAAAGTGGACATTGACAGAAAGAGCATTGTTAATTTATATTTGTCTTAATTTTTAGGTGTAAAGTTTTAAGTTGCTAAAAATGTTCTGTGGTGGAAAAAATACTGTTGCAGAACTTGAAGGGTGAATGCTTTGGGACTAATGTCAGAGTCTGTCTGCAGTTATGTGGTTTTATCTGTGATACTATCCAGCAACTATATTAATTATTAATGTGACTATGACATTTTGCATAGTTTAATACATGGTGAAAAGTTATCACATTTAAAATGTTGGGAAGTTTTTTTTGGCAATTTTGCTAGTATTGTCGTAAAAATTAAAGAAAAAAAGCATTCTTCGCCATCCTGTGAACTTTGTTTCAAGCACGAAGCAATCGTGCAGTTGACTATAGTGCAACTGCAGGCGGTTGTCATACAACCGAGGTTGCTGTCCGAACAAATGTGCTACAATACTTCTTTTCCCAGTGACCTTTCAGCCTTCGCTTCACGGTATTTGCACAGAACATTCTGAGTGGTTACAACAACTTGCATTTAAATAGCGCCTCCAATGCAATAAAATGCCCTCATGTGCTTCACACAGGGAAGAATACAGCAAGCAGCAGTGGAAGTAGGAGAGGTGACCGAGTGCAGAGTCAAAAAGATTTTGAGGAGACTTTTCAAAGCGGGGAGAAAAGTAGCAAGGTGAAGAGATTAAGGGAAGGAGTTCCAGGAGGGTCCTAGATGGCTGAACCTTTGGCCATCTCGGGAGAAGTATTGGGAGGGGGAATGCACAAGAGGCCAGACTTGAAGGATCTAGAATGTGTGCTGGGGCCGTATAGCTGGAGGAGGTTGCAGAGTTCTTAGAGTTTTTTCTCTTTTGCTTTTATCTGATATGGTGATAATTATGAAATACTAATTGCAGTGTTGTATAAAGTTAGCCTTGTGTTCTAGAAAAGGGTTGTAAAAATATTTTGAAAAATTTGAAATCACTCAATAATGACCAAGAAGAAATGGTGTGTTGTCACTTTAAGAAAATGACTTCCTGCGGGCCTCTGGATCGTGAGCTCTGAGTCACAGCTGTGGCTGATTGAAGATGGTTGTAACTGTTGAATGTGGTTACTGGGGCACCAAGATGTCATCAGTAACAACATGAGACTGGAGTGTGGTTTAGAGTATGTAGAGAGAAGTTGCTACTGCTTCAACAAGCTAAGCCATCGTCTGTTTTTGCATTTTACCATTTTATACACGTGCATGCCTCATTCGAGATACAGCAGAGTGGTTAGAAGAGCTGTTAGTAGAGCTTTATAAACATTAGAAAATTTTACTGGCTGGGTTCGCTGTCGTTCTATTTAGGATATCTTGACTCTGGCAGAAAACAGCCATTTGGAAATACAAGAGTGAGGTATGGTCAATAATGAGAATGGTAAGACATAGTTCCAACCCCCCAATCCAGTAGAGGCAGACCCATTTCTGATACCAGTTAGCTCTGTTTCTGCAACATGTCATGCGCAGTTACCCATTGATGCAAAGTATAGCATGATCAGCGGTGACATTAATAGCAAGTGATGCACAGTGCTGCCTCGATAATAATTGAACATTCCACGGTCTAATTTTTTTACGTGCATCACTGATATTTTAGTTTTTAACGAGAAAAAGTTTATCTTTGTGGTTTGGTTGTAGTAATAGCAAAAATACAGGACTGGGTTTTTATTTTTTATACCTAATTGCGCACAGTTTTGAAGTTAAATTCCAGTATCATTTTGGCAAAAATCTATGTTTAAAAAAAAAAAAGTTACACAAGTCAAAGTTTGCTAAAAACCATGGCCAGCATTAATCCTAGATCTTTTAGCAAGATCTGCAGAACATTACACCTAATATTTTTATCAGAAACTGTGCTTTTTATTTATTAAACCAAGAGAATACTATCACATGGGACTTGTAATAAGCATGTGCGACAAGCCAAATGGACTGAAATGGTCTTTTCTGGTCCTGTACATTCCTGCGTTCCTATCGGCACTTTTAAGTAACATTAAATTGTGCTCTTTCGGTTACTTAAGTCTTGAATCCAGCTGCTGGATAATGTCTTTGGCATGTAATGGGCAAATTGACAAGTGGGCCAGAAAACGTGCATCAAGGGAGGCTGTGATACTATTTGGAACAGCAGGGATGATTTAAGAAAAATTTCACAATTTTACTTCGCCGTTGGTTTCCACAGACAGCCAATTTGAGTTAATTAAGTTTAGTGTTGCAGTGGCAATGATTGACCTTTTCAGTGTGATTAGACATAAGTTTACATCGGCATAACTGATTATAATGGGAAAAAGTTGACCCTTACGATGTGACAAACATGTAACAACAAGAATGTACTGTAACAGCCTGTACTGAAAAAATCTATGCTCCAACCAACTCTACTTCTCTTCTTCCCAATTGCCATATGTTTTGTTATTTAACTATAAACACTAATATAAACTCGAAGTATCGCATAAAAATAAGGACAGAATGTATGACTTTAATGGCAACAGAATTACATCTGCGAACCCTGGTGCAACTATGCGCCGACCTCTAACCCCACTTCACCTGTAACAAGTGGACATGAAGGGCTGGATTTTCATTCAGAAGTCGGGAAGGAGGCGGGACTACAACTTTCGGGTTGTAGTCCCGCCTCCATCGAGATGCGGCCAATCCACGCAATTTTCACTTAATTGACCTTGTTGAGCCCGCCCAGCGGGCTCAGCAGGCCAATTAAGGGCCACCCAGCAACAGGTGACGTCACAGACTGAAATTTCATCTGCCAAGACGTGTTGACAGATGAAATATCAGTGTTTCACAGCTGTTTGAAGCTGTCAAACACTTACAGTCTTACTTCTAACCTGATTCCTTCTACGCAGACTCGGTTAGAAATCTCACCAGCACTGAAAGCTGCAGGCTGTCACTTTTGACAGCTCGCGGCCATTCTGCTTTCTGTGCCGGCTGAATGATGGACTCCCGAGGCCTAGAGGAAGGAAGGCTGTAAAGGTAAGTACAGGTGATTTAAACTTCTTTACACACTTTAGACACACCAAACACACTTACCTTGGCACTCATGCACCCATCACTCATCTGAACACCGACATCTCGACCCCTCCAAGTCCTTCAACCCGACGGCCTGCCTGCTCTAACCTGGCGTGGTTTGGAGCCGTCGGGAATCCCACACGATGCCCTTCAAAATAGGGATTAGGCTAAAAACTGCTTGTTAACTACCTGTTAACAGGCAGTTAATTGGCACTAATCACAATGCACAATTCAAATCGCTTTATTGGCATGATAAGTTACATCTTATGTTGCCAAAGCATCAAAATACATTTATGGTTGAGCACATAAACGCAGTTCTATTCATACAATCCCTTCCCGCCTCGGGCCGGCGGGTCCCAGTGCGGGGCGGGTACCCGCCTCCTTTGAAACTTATATGGAGGCGGGTTTTGGGCGGGATGGTGTCGGGACCCCCGAATTCGGGATTTTAGCCCCCCCGCACGCCTAAAAGCCCGCCTCACGGCACACTGAAAATCGACCCCGAAGTGTGTGCAGACGTAAGACTATTTTTTGTCATTCTTCTATGGCGTTGTACGTAGGGAGTCAAGAACAAGTGTAGTCTAGGGGCAGAGTTAATTGGATTGGGGGTGCATATGTAATTCCGTCCCCCTTTTAAAGTCATACGTTCTGTCATTTTTAAAATATTTTCATCTTGGGCCATAATGTGCTTTGGCGCCCTTGCACGTTTAGGTTTTGCAAAATTTTGTGTGGCAATTTGCTGAAAGTGCGAGCTGACAACGTCGCAGCGAGGGAAACAGGGCATCTGGGACCTGAGTTGACAGGGCAAGCAACTGTGTATCTCCTTAACCAATCAGATTGAAAGATTGTGAAATTAACAGCGCACGGACTGAGAAGGAAGTGTAAGTTAGAGTGGGTGAATTCAATGTTCAATCAGGTACAGAAAGAGAAATAAAGAGAGGGAAAGAAAGATTGGATTAAGAGAGAGAGAAAAAAAGGGACAGAAAGGAAAAGTAAAAAAAAACTAATTTTACATTTTTTAAATTTCCAACAACAATTAAAACCTGAAGGAATGAGACTCTACACTTGTAGTACCTGTAGTTAATTTTCAGTGCCAAAGAGGTTGACTGGCAGAATTAACACATCACGTGGTTAAAAGGGTACTTGGACTAAAATGGACAAGACTTAACTTTCTGTGGCAAGTTTAGTTTGTATCTACCGTGCAAATACAGCAACTTCACGCCATTCAGTGCATTTCAATGGTGAGCCATTAGCCTCACCATTATTTTGACAGCAAATTATGGGCCATTAAGTTCCTGTGTAACCTTGTCACACTGTAATGACACCCTCCCACTAGTGGAGTCACTTCAGTGCCATAACTGGTCAGAGGGTGTAATTACAGCCTGAGAAGTTTATAAATGTAGACATAGGAATTTATAATGGGAAAAATTGACACAAAAGTGTGACGAAAACATGAGAACAGGAAGTGAGGTTTTGTAGACCGGTTGTGTGCATAGATGCAAGAACATGCCAGTTGCTGTTGACAACATTTCCGAGGTGACTACACAGCATGCATTTTCTAGAAACCGACACCTGTGAGTGCAAAATGTTTTCAAATGGAGGATACAGGAAGTGAATACTTTGCATTGAATGTACTTCCCCCTCCACTCTAGTTCCTCTTCAATAATCTGGTTGAGGATTGTTTGTCAAGACTTGTGTAACTAGTATTGGCAATATACTGTAGAGCGCAAATTCATATAAATTGTCAGCAAAGACGAAGTCATTTTAAATTAAACGCTTCTCATCTGTGTTTACAGATTATTGCATTTGAGAGCAAGTAATTTGGGTGTCATGATAGCTCAGTGATTTAATACTTTGCAGACCTGAAAATGCAAATTTGAATCCGAATTATCCGTATTAATGCCTGGGTTTTGACAGACAGCAAGTCAGTTTGCCTCAAAGTGATGTTGGGCTTAAGGGAAGAAAAAGCTAAGAGACCAGCCGTCTACACTGGCTTGACACCTCTGAGCAGATGTGCAAGCAGTGACTCTGATGATGGCCATGGAGATGGGCCAAGTCATCAAAGCCCATCCCAGTCAGACAAGATAATCTAAAATCAGACAACCAAAATTTATATGTATGGGGGAGGGGAGAGGAGGGGTGGTAAAAGTTGAAGTAATTTTAAAGCAAGAGCAAAATACAGATTTTTGGATTCGTCAGTATCAGTAGAAAGGTACAATCCTCAAATTTGCTGTTTACTCTAAAGCAATGGACTCCATTGCACATTAAAGCCTTTCACAATGTGTCAAAATTATAATTTTACTCTGCCCTGTAGCATTTGCAACGTGACATCATTTGTTTCATATACTTCTTGCTACAGGAAGCTTGCTGATAAAAATCAACAACCACTTCCTTATAAGTACAGAAATAAAGTTGCAGAAAGCGGAAATGTCGCTTTTTTTTCAAAGAAACACTTTATTTCGCTGACATAAACTGTATTACTGTGCTATTCAACCAATGAGCTAAGGGGTTAGAAACGGCAAAAAATGAGCAGCGCAGCAGCAGCTTCAACCGTTGAGAGGTAAAGTCAGAAAAAGAAAATGTTGAATAAAAACTTTTACTCCAATCAGTACAAAGGTAAGGAGCACTTCTATTTAGTTGGAATATTGTGTATTTTAGAAGACCTACTGTCTGTTAAAGTGACTTAGGTTTTTAAGGAGACAGAATCCCATTTTTCTTGATTGGTATTGTGGGGGGAAGGCAAACTCGAGTGTGATTTAATCACTTCAACTCTGGAGTCCTTTTGCAGATATGTAAATAAACCTGGCAGTAGTTTTTTTATGTGGAGCTTTCTTCACTGAAGATGATTAAAAGCTGCAAGTTTTCTTCTGTCATCTCTGAGGCCTGCTTTTGAAATCTAATGACTATATGATGCAACATTGTTGCTGATCAGAATTTGTGACAGTCTTGAATTGACCAGGTCATTGCAGAAGTAATATTGAGTTAAAATGCTTTAAAATGTCACAATATGAGCTTTATGAGAGAATGTTTTGTCAATTTTCAATTTTTATTTATATGGCAATAAAATTAGAATAACTCCAATCCAGTCTTGACCATTCTGCTTAGGCACCTTTCCTATACAGTGCCTACTGTTACAGTACAATCCGTGCCATCGACAAACTTACCTAAAACAGGTAAATTGTATGAGAAATCAGACCTGCCATGGTCTTGTACTTAACCACAATAGTCTGTCGTCTCCCTGTTCACAATAGTACCCAAAAGGAGACGACTTTGATATTGGTAGCACCTGCCCAATAAAAGGAACTTGTCACTTTTAGAATGACACTTCCCTTTTATTGGCCTAAAATGCAAAGTTGATTAACTATGTAAACATTTGCGAATCTTGATCTCTGAAGCCGTTGAAATGGTAATATTTTGTATTACATTCCTCAGTTTGCTCAAAACTATGACTAAGTTATTTCAAGTATCAAATTGACCAAAATACAATGGCAGGCCTGATATTTACAATGATGTACATTGTCTGGCTCTGAAAACTCTCCAGTGTGCTATGTACACAGGCATGGAGTTTCTGCTGGAAATGCAATTGGCAAAATGCACTCAGAATGCGCTGGACGTTGCGCCGGTTTTGCTGAGGTTAACTTACGCTCGTGTTTCTGCGCAAACTCATTAGCATGTAAAATCTTCCACAAATCAGCGCAATCAAGTAGCATAATCGATTGTAATCAATTTGCGATGCTGGGCATTCTCCAGCATCACAGAGGAGTGGAATTGCTTGGAAATAAGCCATTCTTCAACTGACTGATTTAGTGCTCTTGGCCTTAGTTTTTAATTGGCTTCAATGGACTTGATTTGATCTACCCATGGTACATGAGACCTGTGACCAGGAGTCAGTTGAAGCCACACAGGTGTGACCTGCTCTGCTGTAATTGACTGAAATTACGCTAATTTAAACTGAATTTTAAGTAATTGCAGCAGCAAGAGAAACACAACAGGGTCAGACTTCAATTGACTGCTGGTCACTGCAGGTACAGGTGATTAGTGCTGGATCTCTGTGACCACAGGTGTCTGTGCGCCTGGTAATCTGGGCACAATTTGAGGAACGCCCACAAGTGAGCGCATTCAATGGAAATTCGCCATGCCGACCTACGGACATGGCTATTTTTGTGGGCGGGAGCTGCTTTGTTGCGGTTGGACTTTTGAGCCAGCATAAAAGGTCACGGCTACTCAAACATAAAGTAGTTGTGTGTGCAATTCACTTACATTTAAAATTCCACAATCTTTAGCACTATTTCATTCAATTCTGCCAAGATTATACTGATATCTGGGCGGAAATAATGTGGTAACTCCAGGCCGCAATGTCTCACTGTCTTGCCTGCACTCTCCAACTTCCAAAAGTAAATTTTCTGTTTATTTCAAAGAGATGGATAATCATTTTATTTTGACACAGTAATAATGTAGGGGATCTCTCTAGGGCTGTATTATGTGATGTTGAAGTTGGATTAAGGATGAAACTAGGTGTATCTTGGCTTGCAGTATTTTTTTTAAAAAGTAGAATTTGTTGAATTCCCTCAATGGTCTGCCAGCTAAAGACACCATCAGGCGTGTCTTTGAACTACACAGACCAGAAGGTCCCAGGTTTGACTTCCAATTTGTGCCGAACAAGCTGATCCCTGCCAGGGAAGCATTTGGGGCACTGTTATTGGCCTCCGCACAGCTAAGTTAGAGAAATGAAAAATCACCCAGGATATCTGCTTCTGGCTGTTATCCAGTGCCTTCTGCTGGGAAATTTGCATACATGATTGTCAATTGCAACAAATTGGGTTCCATATATTATCGAATTACATAGAATATACAGCACAGAAACAGGCCATTCGGTCCAACCAGTCCATGCCGGCGTTTATGCTCCACTAGAGCCTCCTCCCGTCTTTCCTCATCTAAATCTATCAGCACAACCCTCTATTCCCTTCTCCCTCATATGCTTGTCCAGCCTCCCCTTAAATGCATCTATACTATTCGCTTCAACCACTCCCTGTGGTAGCGAGTTCCACATTCTCTCCATTTTCTGGATAAAGAAGTTCCTTCTGAATCCCCTATTTGATTACTGGCCTCTAGTTTTGCTCTTCCCCAAAGGTGGAAACACTCTCTCTGCATCTACTCTATCAAAACCTTTCATAATTTTAAAACCTCTAAGATCAACCCTCAACCTTCTCTTTTTGAGAGAAAAGAGACCCAGCTTGTTCATCCTTTCCTGAAAGCTATAACCTTGCATTTCTGGTACCATCCTTGTAAATCTCTTTTTGCACTTTCTCAAGTGCCTCTAAATCCTTTTTATAGTATAGCGAACAGTACTGTAGACAGTACACCCAAGTGTGGTCTAACCAAGGTTCGATACAAGTTTAGCATAACTTCTCTACTTTTCAATTCTATCCATCTAGAAATAAACCCTAGTGCTTGGTTTGCTTTTTTATGGCCTTATTAACCTGCGTCACTACTTTTAGTGATTTGTGTATTTGTGCTCTGAGCTCCCTTTGCTCCTCTACCCCATTTAGTATCTTATTTTCCAAGTAATATGTGATCTCCTAATTTTCTTACCAAAATGTAATACCTCAGACTCATCTATGTTGAAATTCATTTGCAAATTATATGCCCATTCTGCAGCTTATTAATGTCGTCTTGTAATTTGTTGCAGTTCTCCTCAGTATTGACTACCCCGCCTAATTTGGTGTCATCCGCAAATTTAGAAATTGTGTTTTTGATTCCGAAGTCTTAAGCATTAATATAAACTGTGAACAACAGTGGTCCCAGCACTGATTCTTGTGGGTCCCCACTTTCTACCTTCTGCCACCCTGAATAGCTACCCTTTATCCCTACTCTCTGCTTTCTGTATTGAAGCTAGCTAGCTATCTATTCTCTGTTAGTCCTCTGACTCCGCATGCTCTGACTCCGCATGCTCTGACCTTATTCATTAATCTATTATGTGGCACCTTATCGAAGGTCTTTTGGAAATCTAGATAAATTGCATCGACTGCATTACCCTTGTTTACTCACTCTGTTACCTCATCAAAGAATTCAATAGGTTGGTCAAGCAAGACTTTCCTTTTTGAAATCCATGCTCTCTATTCATTGTTATATTTTTGGATTCTAGATGGTTTTCTATTTTCTTCTTTAGTAGTGATTCCATTATTTTATTTCAACAACCCCAATTGCTAAGCTGACTGGTCTATAGTACCCTGGACATGTTCTATCTTCCTTCTTAAATATAGGTATAACACTAGCTTCCCACCAGTTTACTTTAACTACACCTTTTTCTAATGAATTATTAAATATGTGTAATAGTACCTCTGCTATCTCTTCCCTAGATTCTATAAAAATGTGTGGTTGTAATCCATCCGGACAAGGGGTTTTATCCTCCTTTGAGTTTGAATAGTTTATTTAATATTTCTCCTTTTATTTTAAATGTGGTTATATAATTTCTAATCTCATCTTCTGATGTCATGTCCACCTGATCTGTCTCCCTGGTAAATACTGAAGCAAAGTAATTATTTAATATTTTTGCTAATTTGCGATTGCTGCCTGTGATTTTTATCCTGTCCGTCCCCTAGTGGCCCTATTCCCATCCCGACTTTGCTTTTTTTCTTTGTGCCTGTAGAATATTTTACTATTTTGTTTTATGTTCCTTTTATAATTTAATTTCATAGTTCCTCTTTGCCTTCCTTTTTTTTTACTTCTCTTCTAATCTCTTGGTATTCTCCTTTGTCATGCTCTCCCCTGCTGTCCATGTACTGAGTGTATGCCCCTTTGTCATGCTCTCCCCCGCTGTCCATGTACTGAGTGTATGCCCCTTTGTCATGCTCTCCCCCGCTGTCCATGTACTGAGTGTATGCCCCTTTGTCAGGCTCTCCCCTGCTGTCCATGTACTGAGTGTATGCCCCTGCTGTCCATGCTCTCCCCCGCTGTCCATGTACTGAGTGTATGCCCCTTTGTCATGCTCTCCCCCGCTGTCCATGTACTGAGTGTATGCCCCTTTGTCATGCTCTCCCCTGCTGTCCATGTACTGAGTGTATGCCCCTTTGTCATGCTCTCCCCCGCTGTCCATGTACTGAGTGTAGGCCCCTTTGTCAGGCTCTCCCCTGCTGTCCATGTACTGAGTGTATGCCCCTGCTGTCCATGCTCTCCTCCGCTGTCCATGTACTGAGTGTATGCCCCTTTGTCATGCTCTCCCCTGCTGTCCATGGACTGAGTGTATGCCCCTTTGTCATGCTCTCCCCCGCTGTCCATGTACTGAGTGTATGCCCCTTTGTCATGCTCTCCCCCGCTGTCCATGTACTGAGTGTATGCCCCTTTGTCATGCTCTCCCCTGCTGTCCATGTACTGAGTGTAGGCCCCTTTGTCAGGCTCTCCCCTGCTGTCCATGTACTGAGTGTAGGCCCCTTTGTCAGGCTCTCCCCCGCTGTCCATGTACTGAGTGTATGCCCCTTTGTCAGGCTCTCCCCTGCTGTCCATGTACTGAGTGTAGGCCCCTTTGTCAGGCTCTCCCCTGCTGTCCATGTACTGAGTGTATGCCCCTGCTGTCCATGCACTGAGTGTATGCCCCTTTGTCATGCTCTCCCCCGCTGTCCATGTACTGAGTGTATGCCCCTTTGTCATGCTCTCCCCTGCTGTCCATGGACTGAGTGTATGCCCCTTTGTCATGCTCTCCCCCGCTGTCCATGTACTGAGTGTATGCCCCTTTGTCATGCTCTCCCCCGCTGTCCATGTACTGAGTGTATGCCCCTTTGTCATGCTCTCCCCTGCTGTCCATGGACTGAGTGTATGCCCCTTTGTCATGCTCTCCTCCGCTGTCCATGTACTGAGTGTATGCCCCTTTGTCATGCTCTCCCCCGCTGTCCATGTACTGAGTGTATGCCCCTTTGTCAGGCTCTCCCCTGCTGTCCATGTACTGAGTGTATGCCCCTTTGTCAGGCTCTCCCCCGCTGTCCATGTACTGAGTGTATGCCCCTTTGTCAGGCTCTCCCCTGCTGTCCATGTACTGAGTGTATGCCCCTTTGTCATGCTCTCCCCCGCTGTCCATGTACTGAGTGTATGCCCCTTTGTCATGCTCTCCCCTGCTGTCCATGTACTGAGTGTATGCCCCTTTGTCAGGCTCTCCCCTGCTGTCCATGTACTGAGTGTATGCCCCTTTGTCATGCTCTCCCCTGCTGTCCATGTACTGAGTGTATGCCCCTTTGTCATGCTCTCCCCTGCTGTCCATGTACTGAGTGTATGCCCCTTTGTCAGGCTCTCCCCTGCTGTCCATGTACTGAGTGTATGCCCCTTTGTCGGGCTCTCCCCTGCTGTCCATGTACTGAGTTTATGCCCCTTTCCTTGCCCTCAGTTTTTCCTTTGTGTTTATCCACGGTATCTCATTAGCATTCAGTTTGTTCTTGTTCTTTGGCAGAATATATTTTTTCTGAACTCTGTTGTACACCATTTGAAATGCTTCCCATTGCTTTTCTACATCATTGTTTGCTAGTATTGTTGTCCATTTTAATTTCCCAAGTTCTAGTCTCAGCCCCTTAAAATCAGCTTTTCTCCAATCTATTACTCTGGTCTTCTTCATACTTTAATTCTTCTGAATTATTATCTTAAAGCACAAGGGATTGGGGGTAAGGTACTTGGATAGAGAACTGGTTGGCAGACAGGAAGCAAAGAGTTGGAATAAACGGGTCTTTTTCCGAGTGGCAGGCAGTGACTAGTGGGGTACCGCAGGGATCGGTGCTAGGACCCCAGCTATTCACAATATATTAATGATCTAGACGAGGGAACTAGATATAATATCTCCAAGTTTGCAGACAACACAAAGTTGGGTGGGTGTGTGTGCTGTGAGAAGGATGCAGATAAACTCCAGTATGATTTGGACAGGTTGGGTGATATGGCAGATGCAGTATAATGTGGATAAATGCGAGGTTATCCACTTTGGTGGCAAAAACAGGAAGGCAGATTATTATCTAAACGGCTATAGATTGGGAGAAAGGGAAGTGCAACGAGACCTGGGTGCACCAGTCGCTGAAGGTAAGCATGCAGGTGCAGCAGGCGGTTAAGAAAGCAAATGGTATGTTGGCCTTCGTAGTGAGAGGATTCGAGTACAGGAGCAAGGATGTCTTGCTGCAGTTGTACAGGGCCTTGGTGAGACCACACCCTGAGTATTGTGTGCAGTTTTGGTCGCCTTATCTGAGGAAGGATGTTCTTGCCATGGAGGGAGTGCAGCGAAGATTCACCAGACTGATACCTGGGATGGCAGGAATGACGTATGAGGAGAGATTGTGTCAATTGGGCTTATACTCGCTGGAGTTTAGAAGAATGAGAGGGGATCTCATTGAAACTTATAAAATTCTAACAGGACAAGACAGACTAGATGCAGGAAGGATGTTCCTGATGGCGGGGGAGTCCAGAACCAGGGGTCACAGTCTAAAGATAAGGGGTAAGCCATTAAGAACAGAGATGAGGAATTTCTTCACCCAGATAGTGGTGAACCTGTGGAATTCTCTACCACAGAAGGCAGCAGAGGCCAATTCATTAAATATATTCAAGAAGGAGTTAGATATATTTCTTAAGGCTAAAGGGATACGGGGAGAAAGCAGGGACAGATACTGAATTTGGATGATCAGCCATGATCGCATTGAATGGCAGAGCAGGCTCGAGGGGCCGAATGGCCTACTCCTGCTCCTATCTTCTTTGTTTCTATGTTTCTTAAAGCTTATTATATTATGGTTACTATTGCCTAGATGTTACCCCACTTTTCCTCCTTTTGATATATCATGATATCTTCCATGATTGAATAGCCTGCCAATACTTAAAGACTAAAGACCACACATGCATAAGTGCAGGTGCTCGTGTAAGTCATGTGCTAACATAACCCCATCATGAGTCAGCAACTTCAGGAAAGGAGGTGAATTAGAGCAGAAAATAACTAGACAATGATATGATGCACATTCATATAATGGCTCCCAGTTTTTGCTGGCTAGTAGCTCTTGGCCACGTTACGGTACAGTGCACAAAATATTTGAAAATGATGTGTGCACAAATTCTGTTATATCAAATTAGAAATATAAGTGACCTAATTTAGTCACACTGTACTATTACCTTGAATGTAATCCTGCCCCACACTGCTGCAAGTCAATTTCTGATGCTTCCTTTCCCAAAGCAAGCAATACTTGATAACCCAAACGACACAGTGTGTTGATGTGCACTGTGGTTAGCACTAAACTACAGAGCAGGAAGGCCTCGGCTTCAGCTTTGTAAGTTTTGCCAATATAGTCATGGTTAGGGTTGCAAAATTCCGGGAATTTTTAAAAGAGGAAACTTTCCATGGGAATTTTCAGGTATTTATGGGAATTTATGGGAATTTTGAGTTGTTTTGCACACTGATGGTTTTTGTCTCTGACCCTTATATTATCTTTGTCATCAAAATAGACATACTGTTCCATACAAATAAAAACAGGTTTTCAAAACTTTATTTAGGTTATAATTTTGAACTTTATTGAACCCCCACAAAAAAGACTCATTTAAAATAAAAAGAGCATCAGCTTATTTAGCCTGTAATTTGTCCTTATTTTGTCCCTTTGAGTCTTCTACTCATGAATCTTCTGAGTCTTCTACTCATCATTGCTCCTCCTGATTCTCTGACTCTGGCTCTGACGTGTCCATTTCCTCCTCTGTGTCACTGTCTAGCTGTGTGGTGGACACTTCTGTACCTGGCTCAATAAGTTGTAGGTTCGCCCGGATAGCCACCAATTTCTCCACTCTCTTGTTCTTAGGCAGGCAGTCCCTCGGAACCGAGGATGACTTGTTTCCACATTAAAAATGAGTTTGCAGGTGACTGATTAGTCCAATGCGGGACCTACAGTCTCTGTCACAGGTGGGGCAGACGGTGGTTGAAGGGGCGGGTGGGTGGGGTGCTTGGGTTGACGTGCGCTCCTTCAACTGCCTGCGCTTGGCTTCTGCTTGCTCCCGGCGAAGAGACTTGAGGTGTTCGGCGCCTTCCCGGATGCTTCTCCTCCACTTTGTGCGGTCTTGGGCCAGGGATTCCCAGGTGTCGGTGGGGATGTTACACTTTTTCAAGGAGGCTTTGAGGGGTGTCCTTGAAGCGTTTCCTCTGCCCTCCTGGGGCTCTCTTGCCATGCTGGAGCTCTGAGTAGAGTGCTTGTTTTGGGAGTCTTGTATCGGGCATGCGGACAATGTGACCCGTCCATCGGAGCTGATCAAGCGTGGTCAGAGCTTCGATGCTGGGGATGTTGGCCTGAGCAAGAACACTGACGTTGGTGCGCCTATCCTGCCAATGGATTTGCAGGATCTTGCAGAGGCAGCGTTGGTGGTACCACCAACTCTCTTGTTAGTCAGCCTGTTGCGCACCTTTGTATGCGTATTCCCAAAAAGTGACCAGTTTCGTTCAGAGGCCGCTGATGAAGGTGGGATTTGGAGTATCACCGATGCAATGGGTGACAGGGCCTCAGATGCACAAAGTCCCTTCCATCAGGTATGTGCACTGATATGCTTGCATGGTTCCCATATCCCGTCTGCATTCCAAAGACCTTGCTTGGTAGAGAACTTTGCCAGACTTCCCAGAACTTTGCCCACGTCCAGATAGAGGTGGCGTGAGAGGGTAGAAATCACACTAAGCACTGTTGATCTGTTCCCCAGAAAGTATTGGACTCCCAACATGCTTTGGGTCCAGCATGTATGCTGCAGCATGAATCGGCTTGACACAAAATTCTTGACGCGTCTGTATGAATTAAACAATTGCCTTCTCCTCTGCTTTGAGCAGCAGGGATGTGGGTAGGGCAATGCTGATTTGTTCTTTTAAATCAGCAAAAAGCCTGAGAACATCTGACAAGACAGCGTCATCTCCTTCAATCTGAGCAATTGCAGATGCTACTGGTGAGAGTAGTTTAAGGCTGCTAATCACTCTCTCTCCCAAAACACATCATCCAGCAGTATTTTCTTGATGGTGGTTTCCATATCCCCAGACTGGGATATTACCATTTCTTGCAGCGACTCCTTACCCTCCAGAAGGCTATTGTACATTATGACAACGCCACCCCATCTAGTGTTGCTGGGCAGCTTCAGTGTGGTGTTCTTGTTCTTTGTCATTTGCTTGGAGTTGTAGGTTGCTGCAACTACCTGTTTTCCCCTGACATACTTAACAACTTGCTTGGCTCTCTTGTACAGTGTTTCCATGGTTCTCAAACCCATGATGTCCTTGAGGAGCAGGTTGAGCCCATGAGCTGCGCACCCAATAGATGTAATATGAGGGTAGGCCTCCTCCACTTGAGCCCAAGCAGCCTTCATATTTGTAGCATTGTCAGTAACTACTGCAAAGACCTTTTGTGATCCAAGATCGTTGATGACCGCTTTCAGCTCGTCAGCAATGTATGTGCCTGTGTGTCTGTTGACTTTCGTGTCTGTGCTCTTGAAGAACACTGGGAAAAGAGTGGAGACGATGTAGTTTATGATGCCCTCCCCTCGTACATATGACCACCCATCTGAGATAACTGCAACACAGTCTGCCATCTCTATTGTTCCTTGGACTCTTTTATACTCAGCCTCCAGCAAATAAGTAGACAAAGCATGTCTGGTGGGAGGACAGTATGCAGGGCGAATAACGTTGAAAAATCTCTTCCAGTACACATTGGCTGTGAGCATGAGGGGTGAGCCTGTCGCATATACAGCTCGAGCAAGGCATTCATCTGCATTCTTCTGGCTATGGTTATCCATTGTATCAAAGAACCTTCCAAGTGGGCCAGGAGTTGCTGATGATAAGGAGCCTGATGCTGAATGTGAACTATCATCATCATCTTGAATGGAAGCAGAGGAACTCTGGGCTGACTGTTGTGAGCTTTGAGTGAAGTTATTGCATTTGGCAAAATGCTGCTGCATCTTTGTGGCATTCTTTACATATGGCTTTGTACAGTGTTTGCACATGTACACATTCTTTCCATCTTTAATGCCTGGGGTAAAATGCTTCCACACATCCGACGGTAACCATGGCATTGTTCTATGCAGAGAAATAAAGGGCATTCATCTCTGTGTCGAACTGCGGTCGATCAGCACGATTGCAATAGGGTGAGTACATTTTTTCTGATGCTCCATGTGATGGAAGCATGACCTGTGCACGCACAATGCTACATCACCAATAGAGGGAGCTAATTGCTCATCCACCCATCCAACCAATCAGGACACATTTGTTCACAGTCACACACACAACTTGTAATTATTAAAACAAGCCAAGTAAGAAGATAAACATATATTGATTAAGAAATTCCTTAATAATTAAGATTCCATCTCTGTTAGTAATTTTAAGAGAAGACCTGTGGAAAAAAATGAAAGAAATACAAAAAAACAATATTATGTTAGCATGTGCTTTTTTGGGCAAAATTCCCAAGCTAAACTTCCTGTGGAAAATTTCTGGAAATTTACCGGAAACTTTCCACCCCTTTGCAACCCTAGTCATGGTAGTGACGAGGATGCTGCAATTAGACTCGGCATCCCATGGCTGCTAAAGAGAAAATTGCCCAGGATTCTTCCTCCTCATATCTACCCAATGATCCCTACTTAACATTGTGTGTGTGGACAGGATTGCACTCAGGCCATGGTCGAATAGCTCAATGATATTTACTTGTCCATCCAGCCACGTCATGACTGGTAACCCAAGGAAGGAGCCAGAGGGCTACCTACACACTGAAATTTAATCCTGTGTGACTCACTGCTGCAGGGAGATTAGGGGCAAGATAAGAAAAGTGAAGGTAAAGTTGGGGAAGGAACAAATATATTTTTTTTTAAAACACTTCAGTAGTTCCGCTGATTTATTTTTATGACATCTGCAAAACCAATTATGCAAGAATGTTTTATGTTCCCAGGAAACTCATTATTAAACTGAAAATGCCCAGCCTGCTTAAACTTTATGATCTTTTATCTTAACCATGTTAGGTGGCACAAATCTACAGGAGATGGAAGTTAATGACCGGTATAAAGCAATATCCAGCTGAGAAGTCATGCTAATCTTGAAGTAAACATAGTTTCTTTACTGTTGTATTTTCACTAAATCTGGCAAAACATAAAATTACTGCATTTACGAAGTAATTCAGGTCACTGCATTTCAATGGTTAACTCGTGTATCTAAGCAGCTCCTCAACTTGCTGAAGAGAGCCAGAACCTGAGTGTCAATTTCGACTCTGGTCTTTGATATGTGTATGGAGCTTTGCTGGCCCAATGTTTTTATGAAAATCCCACAGAAAGATACAAAGCTGGGTGCGAATGTAAGTTGTGAGGAGGATGCAAGGAGGCTTCAAGGGGATATAGACAAGTTAAGTAAGTGGGCAAGAACATGGCAAATGGAAAATAATGTGGAGAAATGGAAAAGCACAGTATTTTTTAAATGGTGAGAGATGGGGACATGTTAGTGTTCAGAGGGACCTGGCTGTCCTTGTACACAAATCACTGAAAGTTAACATGCAGGTACAGCAAGCAATTAGGAAAGCTAATGGTGTGTTGGCCTTTATTACAAGAGGATTTGAGTATAAGAGTAAAGACATCTTACTGCAATTATATAGGGCCCTGGTGAGACCGCACCTGGAGTATTGTGTACAGTTTTGGTCTCCTTACCTAAAGAAGGATATACTTTCCATAGAGGGAGTACAACAAAGGTTCACCAGACTGATTCCTGGGATGGGGGGGATTGTCCTATGAGGAGAGATTGAGTAGACTAGGCCTATATTCTCTAGAGTTTAGAAGAATGAGAGGTGATCTCATTGAATCATACAAAATTCTTACAGGGATTGACAGGGTAGATGCAGGGAGGATGTTTCCCCTGGCTGGGGAGTCTAGAACCAGGGGTCACAGCCTCAGAATAAGGGGTCGGCCATTTAGGACTGAGATGAGGAGAAATTTCTTCACTCAGAGGGTGGTGAATCTTTGGAATTCTCTACCCCAGAGGGCTGTGGAGGCTCAGTCGTTGAGTATAATCAAGACAGAGATTGATACATTTTTGGATATTAAGGGAATCAAGAGATAGTGCAGGAAAGTGGAGATGAGGTAGAAGATCAACCATGATCTTACTGAATGGCAAAGCAGGCTTGAGGGGCCAAATGGCCTACTCCTGCTCCTATTTCTTGATTTCTAAAACCCATTCTGGTATGACTCAACACTCTAAAAGATACGTGTTAATTTTGGCTTGTGGATGATTAATGTTCTAGGCTGCTGAAGTAAGTCCGTGGGTCTTGTTTCCTCTGCCTAAAGCTCTGGTGACCATTCGGTTAGAAAGAGATAAGTGCATGGGGCTGAAATTCCACAGGGGTTCCAGCAACATAATGCCATAACTTTGGTGGGGCCTCCTGTGTAAATGGCTGAAAACAGCAGGTTCTGCCAGTGTCCTGCTGGAGTTATGGCCAAAGACCAGTTGAATCCCCATGGAATTTCAGCCCCCCTTTGAGCTCAGCCTTTAGTAGGATGGAGGTATCTATCACAGACCTTGTGATAACTAACTCTCGCTTTTATTCTCAGCTCGAGTATTTAACCCCTTCCCATTAGCAGCAACTAATCTTCGGACCAGCATAATTACTGTTGGCCCAGATTTTGCGGTCGGCAGCATAATTAAGGTTTACGCTGCCGGCATCTGAACCGAATGCACACTTACCTGCTGGGAACCCTCCTCCGAGAAGTTGCTGTCAGACGCTGCGGAGTTGAACGCTGTGCAATAGCCCACGGATCCCGGGGCGTACAGTGTGTGGAAGCGTACCAGGTTCATGTGGGCCGGTGCTCCAATCAGCAAATGGAAGGTCTCTGATTAATGCTATTAGAGATCGTTAGTCCTTGCACTTCAGTTCTTCGAAAATAACTGAAATTTGTGATTTGGGGGTCTGGGTGTGTGCAGAATGGGCCATATGTAAATGCTTCCATTTCCAGCCTTATATAGCTTTTAAAATCTTGGATTTGTCAGGAGGTGATCACCTTACACTGTGCAAACAGGCCTTGCGCCTTTTTGCAACAGCCATAAAATTTTCATAAGTTACAGCTGGGCAGTTGGCGGGCAATTAGCCCAACTCTGCGCCAGCAATTAGGATTTCAATGTCGGTGCGGATCATCTGTCAAGTCGGAACTTGACATCGCAAGTTCGGGATTTAGCCCATGCGTATTCTGAGAGTACGCCGTCGTACCGACCACAAATTCTGGTCCATTATATCACAAGTAATAATGTAATCCCTGGATAGGTGCCAGTTTTGGACACCAGACAGATTTATTGATTTGAATTTCCCACTGCTTTTTGTTCCTCTTCCTCGATTGACCATCACCAGCTTCGTCCCAGGCCTTTGCTAATCCACTAAATGGCTGGCCACCAAAATATGTGTAAGAATGCTCCAGGGTGCTTATCGGTGAATTTTCCATCCTTATACTGTGTGCTGGTACCTGGCCTCATCTTAAGTCTTTCCCTTATAACCTAGTCAATATCAGGGACTTGGTTTCTGAGTAATGAGGGTTGCTTACTTGTGTCGTTTGTGAACGTTTTCTGTAACTTGGGATAAATACATGAAGATCTGAAAGAATGGCATTAAGCAACCAAGCAGCCATAACCTTTCACTTTGTTTTATCATCTGACATTCAGCAAAGAGTGACCTACTTTTCTTGTCACATTCATTACAGGGTTTGTGCAGGTCAAGAACATCTGATAAAATGTTATAAGATTTACAATCAGTCCTGGCAATGCTATCTTGTAAGCTATGCTTTATTTTTTGTTGTTAATATAATATGCCATTTAATCCAGCCTAAGACCAGACTTTTCAAATTATTTTAGTTATGGCCTATTGCTCAAAATTTGAGGCAGTTGAGAAAAACAATACAGCTATACATCAATTGGTGACAGCAAAATCATCATATTCCCATTTGTTCTGTTTTGCTGCTTGCTTACATGCTTTTAGAGGATAAAATGATTGGTGTGATGTTGAACTGACTGCAGAGGAGGGAGCTGGCAGAAAAAACAATGGGCACGTGACATCAAAGGTTCAACATCATAATGATGTCTAATATGACAATGTGCAGACTAAAAGATCATAGTTCTGGAAGAACTGTACCGTGATAAAGTATCCTCCACATGTTATAAAGAGTATAATGAATACCAAGTGTGATTTGAAAGCATCCATCTAATTTCAGTGTTTAGGTGTTATCATAAACCAAGAAAGCAAAGTTAACTCTCAAATTAGATCACTTGAAATCACCCAAAAATACCTAATTTTTAAAAATAATATCTAAAGTAAACTTTCTGATTCCATTCTGCCCAGCTTTCTGACAGGCATTGTCAGTGTGTCTATATCATTCGTACTGAAGAATTATGCTGGAATCAATCGACTACATACTGGGGGGCAGTTGTGTTTTCTTTGTGTTTCATTATTATTTTCTGCTGATTGTAGTGTTGTGATGGCTGTGCAATGCATAGGTGATGATGTCTGCCCTGAATGGTTAACAATAGTGATGTAATAACTCCAAGATGATTGAATTTATTACTGAAAAATACAACTACGTAATATGCTATCACTCAGTAACTCTTAGGAACTATTGTCAAGTTGAAAATTTGATGGCGGTCTATTAATACACTGGATTTTATTTTTAAAAATATATTAATTTTCCATTCCTTTTTCCAAGTGTCATCCAGGTTATCGCCTCAACCAGCCTCACCTCAGTCAAGCTGCCCCTCCCCCTCCATCCCACAGAATAAGGTTATGTCTCCGTCCCAGAAGCACAGCAAGAAGGCCCTCAAACAGGTCAGTCTCTTCACCATTCCAAACTGCCCTCCGTGTCTTTTCAGTGATCCCACAGACAACCCACACTTGAGGTCTTTTTCCTCAATATTTCAGATAATAATCTATATTTCAGCACATGGAGATGTCACAGAAGAAACTTTTGTAAATTGTACACCTTGGAAGAAAGTCCAGTTAATCCCTTCTGGCTAATCAGCGGAAAGTTTTCTGGTTCAAACTCTTTAAGGGCTGGTTGTATCACAACAATTGGATGCTGTTAACTTCAGCTGGACAAACAAGTCATGCATCTTTTATTCAGCAAATTCTGTTACCAGCAAGGTTTTATCTCCAGTCTGTTTTTGCAGTAATCTAGTATGTAACTAAGTGTGCCATTTTAGTATCATTAACCCTTAGGATAACTTTAGATTCTTTATATATTTAGCTAGAACTTTTCAAAAAGCCATTGATGCTGATCTGATGTTTCCAGAAAAGCAATGGTATACGTAAGAACAAAGCTTGGGTCAAGAATAGTTGTTTCACATAAGAACGTAAGAAATAGGAGCAGGAATAGGCCACTTGGCCCCTCGAGCCTGCTCCGCCATTCAATAAGATCATGGCTGATCTAGGGCTCAAAGCCACTTCCCACCCGCTTCACTCCCTTATCTTGCAAAAAATTGTCTACACTTTAAATGTATTTAATGACCCAGCCTCCACAGCTCTCTGGGGCAGAGAATTCCACAAATTTACGACCCTCTGAGAGAAGAAGTTCCTCCTCATCAGTTCTAAAAGGGTGACTCTTTATTCTGAGACTGTGCCCCCGAGTTCTAGATTTCCCCATGAGGGGAAACATCCTCTCTGCATCTACCCTGTCGAGCCCCCTCAGTATCTTATATGTTTCGATAAGATCACCTCTCATTCTTCTAAATTCCAATGAGTATAGGCCCAGCCTGCTCAACCTTTCCTCATAAGTCAACCCCCTCATCTCTGGAATTAACCCAGTAAATCGTCTCTGAACTGCTTCCAATGCAAGTATATCCTTCCTTAACTAAGGAGACCAAAACTGTACGCAGTACTCAAGGTGTGGTCTCACCAATACCTTGAACAGTTGTAGCAGGACTTACCTATTTTTATACTCCAACCCCCTTGCAATAAAGGCCAACATTCCATTTGCCTTTTTGACTACTTGCTGTACCTGCATGCTAACTTTTTGTGTTTCATGCACAAGGACCCCCAGGTCCCTCTGATCTGTAGTATTTTGTAGTCTCTCTCCATTTAAATAATAGTTTTATTTTTTATTTTTCCTGCCAAAGTGGATTACCTTGCACTTTCCCACATTATACTCCATCTGCCAAATGTTTGCCCACTCACCTAGCCTGTCTATATCCCTTTGCAGGCTCTTTGAGTCCTCTGCACAACTTGCTTTCCCACACATTTTTTGATTTAATAATATAAACGTTTTTGATTTAATAATATAAACTTTTTAACTAAAACAGATTTTTAAAAATAAAAATTAATCAGCTAAAATTTTATTTCTCTGTGTGCCACCAGTTCTGTGGTGTAATTTGTTTTCCATTCAACAACATCAAGTGCATTTCTGCTTATTAAATTGAACATTCTTTACCTCATTTAGATGTGTTTTTGGCTCACTTTTGAATTGCATCATCAAGCCAGGGAAGCAATGGTCTCGAACTAAAAAGAAGATTGAAGGTGTCATTTTCTCCATGGTTACAAAACACAAACAAGCACATGTTTTTAATATGTCATTAATAAGACCATTGTGGATTTAAAATAACTTTTATAACTGTTTATGCAATGGTGGGATTGTGGCAATTTTATTCTGAGGATGAAACCGTGAGCATGCATGTAAAGTCCAGTATGCCACCTATATTTAAATAAAAGTTTTGGTACCCTTCGGGTTTTTGTGGGGTTACGAGGATACAATCTTAATTTCCATGGGACAGGCTACAATGTGCTACAATGGGTGAATTTCTGGTGCCTGCTTCTCCATGTAAGCCAGAAACTCCAGTGCCCACTCACCCGGGGGAAGTGGGGGGTAAGGTTTAATGGTTCCTATCCAGCCATGGTCCCCTCTACCCCCTAAGCAAGGGGGCCGATTTACTCCACCAATCAGGCCCACATCTGCCATTGTGGATGTCAGTACATCTTCACTCATTCAGAATACCAGCCTCCACTGGAACAGTATCTCCTGGCTGTTATTTGCCTTTTAAGGGTTTGCAGAGGTTCTATCCCTTATAAGGCGACCAGGAAACTCCTGGAAACTTTCGAGACCAAGTTGCGCCATTTCCTGAGGGATTCCACCAGAGTTAGGGCGGGAGACAAGCAGAAGAAATGTCGGCCCCTTAGTACTTTACTTTGGTTGCCAGTGAATCCTTCAAGGAATTTGAGTGAATCCTTCAAGGAATTTGAGTTTTATCAGTGCTTTCAGTGAGACTTATTGTTGTAGAATGTCTCGCGTTTCCCACCTGCTCCTGACTTGCTGGTGCTACTGCCTTTTCAATCTGAGCAACCCAGCCATTGTACTACTTGCAAACTTTTTTTTTAAATGTTAGAGGTCAAATCAATGCCCTGGTCTCTCTCAAACGCAACGGTTGCAGTCAATTCAAGTTTTTCCCACATAAACCATGCATTCTGATTGGTTGAGTTAAGAGAAGAATCCAAAGATAGAAAGTTTGCCCAAAGCAATGATCACCATACTCCTGAGAGGTGTGATTTAATAATGGGGCAAGTGTTGAGTGG
The DNA here is from genome assembly GCF_052327205.1 of Somniosus microcephalus. NCBI lineage: Eukaryota > Metazoa > Chordata > Chondrichthyes > Squaliformes > Somniosidae > Somniosus > Somniosus microcephalus. Next base: position 103,550,116 of record NC_140995.1, on the reverse strand, counting down.
AGTCCTGCAGGTATCCGTGCTCAGGACCCTGTTATTTCTAATCAAAACTAGTCAAGTATGTGGCGCCAAAAAAGTGGAGCGCTAGAAACAGAGGACGCAGCTACAGATTTTCACAAGTATTTAGACTGGTAATGCTATTGCTCTGACAAATACTCTAAAAACGCATCAAGCTTACTTAACTGAAGAATTCTTAAAATAAAATGTTGCCTGTCATCACATCATGGTGGCCCAGTGTTTTGCTCCTTTACATGCTTCAGTATTTTGGCATATGCAGCACTCTTATTACCTGAACGCTGTTTTCCTTACTGTTTTTTGGAAAGTGACTTGGCTTGTTCCATGTGTTCTTAATAATTTTACACACTGCAGGTTTCATTCATGTTATAACTGAAGACTATTCTTAACATATAATGTGTGATAGCTAGGTTTCATATAATATGCCTTCTTTCAAAATCCTCCGTACCAAACCATAATTGCATCCTAGTGAATGTTAATGAATCGGTATCCTTGTAAGATTCAGATTTCTACAAAAATATGAGGTGTCTAAGAACAAATATCAGTATAAGACAACAGAACCTATTAAACTGACTGTCAGTGTGACTTACATATGTATTTAGTGCCCAAAATGAATACAAGGATGATTCCAATTTGGGATATTTAAATGAGACACCCATTCCAATACTTGTTTTTATTGATTTTTTTTAAACAAATAGTGCTCTTTTGCTAAAACTACATTTACTATTGCAGGAACAATGCAGAGTGGCAGTAATGACTTGCAGTGGGAACATTCCACAATCAGCTGTAAAAGTGCGATAATGTTGCAGCTTTCCTCTGCCCCCTGTTTGACAGGAAAATCGCACTTTGCATGTGTAGTAAAGTCTATATTTTATTTTATGCTGATAGGTAGCAATCTCTGTTCTGTTGTTGCCTGCTTATGCCACTCTCAAAAGACTTAATCATTGATGGTATAAGGAGCCCTAATGAGTTCTGCTTTCTCAGATGTGATAGACAGGGGCTGGATTTCTGCATAAGAAGCAATCAGATATCTCCTCCAATGGCTTAGTCATCTGGTACAGTATTACGTCATAAAAACCAGGTCTCGGCTTTGAGCCGCGGTCTGTGTTAAGTTAGCTGGGGCAGCAGTTATAGAGTCAGCCGTGGCTCAAACAGCAGGCACCTCAAAGCCTGGAGAGGTACCACCAACGCTGCCTCCGCAAGATCCTGCAAATCTATTGGCAGGATAGGCGCACCAACGTCCATGTTCTTGCTCAGGCCAACATTCCCAGCGTCGAAGCTCTGACCACACTCGATCAGCTCCGATGGACGGGCCACATCGTCCACATGCCCGATCCGAGACTCCCTAAACAAGCGCTCTACTCGGAGCTCCGACACGGCAAGAGAGCCCCAGGTGGGCAGAGGAAACGCTTCAAGGACACCCTCAAAGCCTCCATGAAAAAGTGCAACATCCCCACCGACACCTGGGAATCCCTGGCCCAAGATCGCACAAAGTGGAGGCGAAGCATCCGGGAAGGCGCCAAACACCTCGAGTCTTCACCGGGAGCAAGCGGAAGCTAAGCGCAATAACGGAAGGAGCGCACGTCAACCCAAGCACCCACCCACCCGCCCCTTCAACCACCGTCTGCCCCACCTGTGACGGAGACTGTAGGTCCCCCATTGGACTTGTCAGCAACCTGAGAACTAATTTTTAGTGTGGAAGCAAGTCATCCTCGGTTCCGAGGGACCGCCTAAGAAGAAAAAGCAAGAGTTGGTAGCACTGTCACCTCTGAGTCAGAGGATTGTGGGTTCAAGTCCCACTCCAGAGACTTGAGCAAATAAGTGCTACACCGTTGGAGGTGCCATGTGTTGGTTGAGGTGTCAAACCGAGATGAAAATTAAAATATATATTAATTTCAGAAGTGTAGCTTCACACATGATTTGTGTGAAGGGCCGAATGGCCTACAACTGCTCCTATCTTCTATGTTTCCTATCTTCTATGTTTAGAGGCATTTTCTGTTGTTAGTTGCTAGTTTCTACATAATTCTGCTGTTTCTACTCATCAGAAAGTCATTGGTTAAAAAAAACTTGCTGCTTTCTCCTCTTGCACTGCTGTTTATTTAACACGTGAGGGGTTTATTTAACACGTGAGGGTATATTCAGAATTTTTTTTTGTTTTTGATATAGTTACAAAGGGGATTATTACAAAGTAGTGTGTACTCTCCAATGTTTTTGTAAACTGTCTGTTCTCTATCTTTTTGGTGAAGATAGACACCATCTTGAAAATCCTTTAAATACAGATTAACTATAGTTTCTCAATCCTGTCATAAGAACATAAGAAATAGGAGCAGGAGCAGGCCATTTGGCCCCTCGAGCCTGCTCCGCCATTCGATAGGATCATAGCTGATCTGGTCTTGGCCTCAACTCCACTTTCCTGCCCGCTCCCCATAACCCTCGACTCCCTTATCGTTCAAAAATCTGCCTATCTCCACCTTAAATATATTCAATGACTCCGCCTCCACAGCTCTCTGAGGTAGAGAATTCCACAGATTCACGACCCTCTGAGAGAAGAAATTCCTCCTCATCTCTGTTTTAAATGGGCGACCCCTTATTCTGAAACTGCCCCCTAGTTCTAGATTCCCCCACGAGGGGAAACATCCTCTCTGCATTTACCCTGTCAAGCCCCCCTCAGAATCTTATGTTTCAATAAGATCTCCTCTCATTTTTCTAAACTCCAATGAGTATAGGCCCAACCTGCTCAACCTTTCTTCATAAGACAACCCCTTCATCTCAAGAATTAACCTCGTGAACCTTCTCTGAACTGCCTCCAATGCAAGTATATCCCTCCTTAAATAAGGAGACCAAAACTGTACGCAGTACTCTAGGTGTGGTCTCACCAACGCCCTGTACAGTTGTAGCAAGACTTCCCTACTTTTATACTCCATCCCCCTTACAATAAAGGCTAACATTCCATTTGCCTTCCTAATTACTTGCTGTACTTGCATGCTAAGTTTTTGTGTTTCATGTACAAGGACCCCCAGATCCCTCTGTACTGCAGCATTTTGTAGTCTCCCTCCATTTAAATAATAATTTGCTTTTTTATTTTTCCTGCCAAAGTGGATAACCTCACATTTCCCCACATTATACTCCATCTGCCAAATTTTCACCCACTCACTTAACCTATCTATATCCCTTTGCAGATTCTTTGGGGTCGATTTTAACTCAGCCGTGAGGCAGGATTTGAGGCGTGTGGGGGGTTAAATTCGCGAAAACTGGGGGTCGGGACCCTCCCCCCTGGTTCCCGACCCTGAGCCATTTTAACCCAGGCGTGTCTGATGGTGCCGAATCAGTCCCGCCTCCAACAGGCGGGACTGGTCTTTAAGGCCCTTAAGCAGCAATAATTGGCCTTTATAATCCCAATTCAACAGGCCCTTGCATTTTTAACCCTTTTCCCACGTAAAACACGCCTGGTGGGGATCACACCTGTGAAACCTGGCGTGAGCACTATTGGCTTGCTGACTATCGCTGCAGGTCAACCATTAAAGAGGAGATTTGATCAGTCATCATTTGCAGGTGGCAGGATTTTGTTGTTTCAGGCCTGGGGCAACTTTTACCAGGCTTAACCACACCTGTGGAAGGTTGGAGCCTCACACACATCTCCAGTGTGACCTCCTGGGAAATCCCGCTCGCCACCTTCACTCAGCGCTTCCTCAACGGAGGCATAAACCAGAAGCATGGGAGCCATTTATTTCCTTCCCTTCTGGGCATTCGATAAGCTCGAACACCAGCCGCCGCACCAGCAGAACCAGGAACAACAACAGCAGCAGCAACAGGAGCACCAGGCTGCTGCTCACCCACCTGAAGCTGCACAGGCCAGAAGGGGCCAGCGCTTGGGAGTGGCTTGAGAACACCTTGCTGCACATCAGGGGGCCATGGGGACCCGTATCTGCACTGGCAGTCCTACTCAGAAGGACTTCCATGAAGGTCTGGTCTCTCTGTTCAATAGATGCCCATCGCTCCTCAAGAGATGTCATTCTATTATGAACACTCACCATGTTTTCCATACCCTGGTGACTTATTTCCTCCATGGAGGTTGCCATCCTTTCCATGGTGATGTGTTCATGTGCCAATGACTCCACAAAGGCTCTGCTCATGTTTGCTATGGACTCCTCCATTTGCTCCACACTCACATCGATCCTGGAGACAAAACCTGCCAGAGACTCCTGCATCTGTTCCTGGAGTTCCAGCCCCACTGATCTTATGGATGGGCCCAGAGGCAGAGGGTCGACATGCAGCTGAGCTGAGCTGAGCTGGCAGAGTCCTGCACTCTCCGACTAGCACTCTCCACTGCTGTCCCTGTCTCCACAATCTGCTGATGCTCACTTGTAAGCTGTGATACAACAGGTGACAACACTACTCTATGTCCCGAAGGCCCCACCGAGGTGTGAGTGTCTGTGCTGGGTGCGCTGAATTCTGCTGACGCTGCGCCCTCAGAGGTTGCAGATTCCTCTGAGGAGTCTGGAAGCTCAGGCTCTTCCTCCTGGACAGTGGGGACGATGGCTCTCGATGGTCCTGTGGGGGAGTAAAGGAAAGAGTTAGAGATGTGAGGTCAAGGTTACATGCACATTGCATATTGCAGATGATCACAGGTCCATCTGTTATAGCTTCAGAATCATTATCAGCGACTCATGCAATGTCAATGAGAGAGATGGAAAACTATTCTGTCACCAGCTTGCTGTGATGCACCCGTCTGTCCGTCCCCCACTTGCGCCTTATCCTCCACTCCTACGATCTCCAAGACCGCCTCCTCCCAGGGGGTGAGGTGGGCTACTGATGGTGGCCCTCCTCCTATCCTCGCTTGTTCTCTTTTATTGTGAGCTCTCTTTTCCTGCAATGAGGGAGACAAGTGGAGTTTGAGTGAGAATGAAGGAGTGAGTGTAGAGAATCCATAGCATAGATGCTTAGAAGGAGACAAAGATGGAATGAGGTGGCAAGACCAAGGGCCCTCCCTGTGTGTGTTGTCAGTTGTTTTCATAGCATCACAGTGATAGGGAGTGTGAGGGCTGCATAGTCGAATAGTTTGGTGAATGTGAGCATAGAGAGAGAGGGAATGGGTAAGGATGCATGGATGTCAGTGTCAAGTGGGATGTGGAGGAAGAGATTGCTAAAGCTGAGTGCTGGTGAGGAGAGGCAATGGAGATCAGATTGAGAGTGATGGGAACTTCATACTCACTTTTCCAGTGTGCTGAAGGTCACGAAATCTCTTCCTGCACTGTATCCAGGTTCTGCGGGTAGCCGATAAGGAGTTGACCTCCTCTGTCACTTGCAGCCACGCAGCCTTTGTCTGCTGGGGAGGCATCTTCCTCCCTGATGAAGGGAAGAGCACCTCCTTGTGAGCTCTTGCTCCCTCCACTAAAGCCTGCAGGGCAACGTCGTCAAAACGGGGTGCAGACCTCAATCTTTCTCTTGCCATTCTGCTTCCAGCTCAGTGTATCAGCAAATGCCAAAAAGTTGGCAGCCTGCAGAAGAAGCAAGGCTTGTTGCAGACCCTAAATGCAGCAGCAATAATGACGTCATATTATGCGACTTTCCGACTAGAAATACTCATTTGCCAAGGGTTCCCACACGTTGGAAATCAATTGGCCAATTGAGTTAAAATTGCATCAATCTCACACACCTCTTCAGATTCGTGTGGGAAACACCAAATTCGGGGAACCCGACAAGTTCCCACACCCGAGTTAAAATCGACGCCTTTGTGTCCTCTTCACAACTTGTTTTCTCACCTATCTTTGTATCATCAGCAAATTTGGCTACAGTACACTCGGTCCCATCATCCAAATCATGAATATAGATTGTAAACAGCTGAGGCCCCAGCACTGATCCCTGTGGCACCCCACTAGTTACAGTTTGCCAACCTGAAAATGACCCATTTATCCTGACCCATTGTCCCTAAATATTTTCACCAGCTATTAAAATCTATTCCAATGGAGGCGTTATCCCATTTAAAATAAATTGGTAAACGTCAGCATTAAAATAATGGATCAAGGAATATCATACAAATGTATTTAGCATTCGTACACTATTATAGGTGACAGTGATTTCTGGGCTTGTATGTTGAATATAAGTAAAAGATCTCAAAACAAGCATACAAAGAAATTAGAACTGGAAAGTGTTTGGCAAAGTTTTTTTTATGTTTGCAGAGAGTGGAGTCATATGTCATTTTCATGTTGATGGATGTCATGTTCAGGTTCATGATGTAATAACGTGTTCTGATGGTGTTTACATGATTGGCTTCAATATTTGACAAACCTTTTCTAAAAATGCAGAGCATTATGCACAGTAACTTTGCACCAAGGTATTAGTGTGTTTAAGCATTCCCCATTCACATTTGGGACTTTGCTGTTGGGTTGACTTGACATCTGTTATGGGTCATAAGAAAAAAGGGTTTGAGCGCTCTTAGTTCAGTGGATAAATACAATAGCACAATGAAATTCAGTTCAAATATGTTTTAAAGCTGATCTAGTTGCTACTAATTTTGGAGTCAGACAGGCCAGAATGGTAAACATTTTGGGAGGGGTCAAATTACCCCACTGGAGAAGCACTTTGTTCGGGTAATGGAGAGGCCCTCTGCATTTTATTTATCTGGTGCAGTACCCGACCTGAGTGTGCTTGATTTTATGTTATAGTGTAAAACCAAAAAATACCTTCCCACTGGAGCCATTCATCAACTCACAAATCCACAAAAATGCACAAAAATTGGAGGAGGAGAGTAGTGGTTGTACTGAGTGATTTCATATTTTTACAAAGGAAATGCCTGCTACCAAAATACGTTGTAGTGGACTTTTTACAAATACTAACACTTGCACGTCATAGCATTTACCATTTCAGTTATACAGCATTCCTGATCTGGAATGCAACTTAACAAACTATGTACTTTTGACTTTTGAATTACTATATGTGAATTCTGTGTTCTATGAGTATTTTGTAAGATCTTTACTCCATGATGAACCACTAAAGCAACAGCGCTTTCTGCCTGTATGAAACCTTGTAACTGGTCTGTCTTTCAATTCTGCTGGATGCTACTTTTTAATATTAGCTCTGTGTAGAATAGAAATTCTGCTTTCTTAATTGGATAGTTTTAAAGATCAGTCTTTTTGTCGGTATACTTAAACTATAAACTCCTTAAAGAGGTCACACTGAGTTTCTAATGAGTTAAAAATTTATTTTTATCGTTACAGATTAGCAATCACAATATTACAGTATGCATGTGTTTTTCTTTGTCTCTTTGTTCTGTTGGTTACTTTAAAAGATTTTTTAAACCCTTGAGGTTTTTTGAATCTCTTAGCAAATCTATTACAGTTATGACATTTTGCAGTCTCGGGGGGGGGGGGGGGGGTGGAATCAGCTGGTATGATTAAATGGTTTTTCTATGTACTTGTTCCTATTAATAGGCATTTCTCAATTGACTACAGAAAATGTTTTTCCAACCCACAGGCCCTGAAACAGCAGCAACAGAGAAAGCAGTGTCGGCCTGGCTTACCAGTGTCCTCCAATCCAAGGCTGCTACTGAAGTCTGTAAAAGCTACTGACCAGACAGCGTCCAAGACTGGTATGCTTTAAGCAGTTATTTCCCAAAGATGGCTATTTGTTCTTTGCGACAAAAAATAATAATTTAGTGGGTATTTTCTTCTTGTATATGTCAGTTTTCTCCCAGATGTTTTATGTATGTCTATGAAGAGATGTCACAGCAAAAAGTAGAACAACCTGTAGAAAAACACAAGAACTGTGAATACAATAGGATCATTTGTTGATTTAAAGCAAGTAGACTTTGAACAGTGGTGTGTAGATTTATGCAAGTACAGTATGTACAATGTCATTTTGTGTGGATTGATGTGGGTGCAGTCTAAATAGAGCAGTGTATGTGCTGATGCAACTACAGTCTCGAAGCAATTGTGTATAGATTGATCCAAGCACAGTGTCTTAAACACTAGAGTAGGGTGTAGTCACAAATACCTAAAATAATACTGGTAACAGTCATCAGCAAGCCAGGATGAACTCAGTTTTACAAAACATTGCATTCAACAAATGGAAGCTATACACAAAGGATGTTTTAACAATAACAAAGTAAAAGCCTATAATGGTGGAAAGAACAGAGGTTCCAAAGAATTATCTAGAAATAATTAGTTACCAAACTAGCTTTTAAAAGGACGAATTGAATAAGTCGATTGAAGTCTGCCAAATTTCAGAGCATTTGAATTGTTTGATGTGTCAAGTTTGTGAATTAAAGAGATACAAGTGAATTAGCTTCTAAAGTTCCTTTTAGTGGACAGAAATATGAAGGTAAATTTTTTGCTTCTGCACTCTGGGCACACATTTGGGAGTGCATATTGTAAAATCCCTAGCCAGTGACTTTCTGTCCATTAAAATTAATGAACGGAAAATTGTGAACTCGAGGTGGGTAAATATCCCGATGTGCGATCCCAGTGCGTGCCAGCAGTACTGAAACAGAAAGTGTCCCCATACAGCCAACCTGTAAAAATTACTCACGGAATCATAGTATGATACAGCACAGAAGGAGGCCGTTCGGCCCATCGTACCTGTGCCGGCTCTATGGTAGAGCTATGCAACTAATTCCACTCCCCTGCTATTTTCCCCAGAACCCTGCAAATTTGTTCCACTCAAGTATTTATCCAATTCCCTTTTGAAAGTTTATTACTGAATCTGCTTCCACCACCTATTCAGGCAGTGCATTCCAGATCACAGAATGATACAGCACAGAAGGAGGCCATTCGAACCATCTTGCCTGTGCAGGCTCTTTGAAAGAGCTTAGAACTCGCTGCATAATTTTTTTCCTCATGTCACCTCTGGTTCTTTTCCCAGTTACTGTACATCAGTCAATGATATCATTGACTATGAAATGTAAAAAATAGTATTAAATTTTAATTTGTGAATGCTTGTCTCATTAATTTAGGTAAATGGGGAGACACTTTAAACAGTGGGCTGTAACTTTACTGGAAAAGAAAGGAACGCCATCAGAGCTACCTAACCTATGAGCCCAAAGATTGAGCAGGCACGATGCTGAGCTCTCCTTCCATCGTCTTCGCCTCCGCGCCCACTTCTTTGGCCGGGAGACCTTCTCCCACCCCCCACCCCCCCCCGCCACCCCCGCTCAGTGGACTCTCTCCCATCTTCAGAATTCTCGTTCCACCTGGACCCCTCCCTCTAGCCACTTACCCTCTCTAGATCCTTTCATTGGGAACTGCCAGCATGACATCGGTCATCTAAATTTTTCCTTTCCACTCCGCTCACTCAATCTAACCTACCTCCCTCTGAACTTGCAGCACTCTGTTCTCTCAGGTCTAACCCCAACTATGTCATTAAACCTGATGACAAGGGTGGCACTGTTGTTGTTTGGCGAACAGACCTCTACCTTGCGGAGGCTGAACGCCAACTCTACGACACCTGCTCCTACTTCCTTCTGGACCATGACCCCACCATCAAACATCAAGCCATCGTTTCCAGGACCGTCACTGACCTCCTCTCATCTGGAGATCTTCCCTCCGTGGCCTCCAACACCACACAGCCCGTTTCTACCTCCTTCCCAAGATCCACAAACAGGACTGCCCTGGTAGACCCATCATTTCCGCCTGTTCTTGCCCCATGGAACTTATTTCTTCCTATTCAACTCAATTATTTGATGACGCTCCTGTGAAGCCCCTTAGGACATTTTACTAGGTTAATGGTGCTATATACTGTAAATGAAAGTTGTTGTTGATTATTTAACAAAATGTGACACCGAGCCACTTAAGGAGCTATTAGGACAGGTAACAAATAGCTTGGTCCAAGAAGTAGGTTTTAAGGAGCATCTTAAAGGAGAGAGAAGTAAAGAGGTGGAGAACTTTACGGAGGGAATTCCAGAGCTTAGGGTCTAGGCAGCTGAAGGCACGGCCTCCAATGGTGGAGTGATTAAAATCGGGAATGCACAAGAGGCCAGAATTGGAGGAGCGCAGGGATCTCGGAGGCTAGTAGGGCTGGAAGGGCAGAAATTGAGAGGGGCGAGGCCATGGAAGGATTTGAAAACAAGGATGAGAATTTTAAAATCGAGGAGTTGCTGGACCGGGAGCCAATGTAGGTCAGTGAGCGCTGGGGCGATGGGTAAATGGTATTTGGTGTGAGTTAGGACACAGGCAGCCAAGTTTTGAATGAGCTCAAGTTTACAGAGGGTGCAAGTTGGGAGGCTGGCCAGGCGAGTATTATAATAGTCAGGTCTAGAGGTAACAAAGGCATGGATGAGTGTTTCAACAGCAGATGAGCTGAGGCAGAGGCAGAAACAGAGATGGGCAATATTACGGAGGTGGAAGTAGGCGGTCTTGGTGATGGAGAGGATATGGGATCAGAAACTCATCTCGGGGTCAAATAGGTAACATCTTAAGTTACTGAGAAAAAGGCATCGACTGAAACTTTAACACTATCCACAGATGCTGCGTGATCTGCTGAGGGTTTTTAAAAATGAATTCTAAGTGGTTTGTTTCAAATTGTAACATTTAAAGTGTTACTGTAAATTGGTATTTAATGTTCAATACAGCTGTACCAAGGGAACTATAAAGAGCCAGAAATTTATCTGCAGTTGAAAAGCTGCTCTAACTATAATTAATAGTTATACTTTAGTAAACGTAAAACTAGAACCAGTGTATAAATGTTGTGCCGCATGTATTATTAATTTGTAGTAAGTACTCGTTATGAAACATTTAACGTGTTGCTGTCCCATTTTAAATGTAAACTGCAGAGTTTTTGACTGTTAAACATTTCAAATATTTTGGATTTTTGATACGAACCTTCATAAAGTTGAACTAATTGAAAAAATCCAAAGTTCAGGCTAGAATTTGATTTCAGATCATCCAGTTTGCATCCAAAATTAGCTATAAATTCTCACCAAACACTGCCAGGTTTGTCATCTCCTTCAGATTACCTCACCTTCCTTGTGAATCACAGTCTGCAGATGAAGTCCTGTAGCCAGAAATAAAGTTGCAAATAATGACTTGAAAAGGAACATGAATACATGAGATTGTCCACCAAGAACTCGAGGGTATTATAGAACAGCTTGGTCATGAAATGGTTTTATAATATAAAAGGGACATTTGAGTTCTTTGGTCCTGTGCTTTGAGAAGAAAGCTCAGCCCCAGACACGTGTACAGATGCACGCACACACGCTGAATAGAAGACTGTATCTCGGTGCTTAACTTAAGCTTTTTATTTAAATTCCTTTTCATGTATTTGTTCTCTTCGGTTTCTGTACAAATAAGATACTTCCATTTAAAAACATAATATCACATCTCACTGCAGGCTGGGAAATGAAACAATCAGATGGGTGTTCAACAAGTCCTCAGAATTCAACCTCCAGTTCATCATCATCTGGTAAAATGGAACAAGCTCTGCCTGGACTGGGCAGGAAGCCCTCTCAGAGGTCTGAGAGACTCAGTGCAAGTGAGTTTTAAATAAGTCTCTGTGTATACACTTTTCAGTTCTGTAAAAATAGAAAATACAAGAGAAAAGAACACAGTCAAACAAATATCTTCTTTTATTAGAGAGGTCACTGGATATAAGGATACAAACGAATTGTCAATCTCAGTTGGCAGTGGTACTTTCATTCACCCAGCAGAAGCATACTAGCAGTGTAGTGAAAAGGGCAGAAAATCAGATTCATCCCCCTGATCCATGTGCTCCCAGAACCCAAGCAAGGAACCATTGCACACAATTTTCAACATTCAAGGATTCAGTAATGCCATTGAGAAATACAATTCTGCTGCCTCAGAAATTCATTGTTGACTTGATTAAAGTGATTGTAAACATGAATAGGGAGTCATTTTCCTGGAGAAGGAAGTGGGTCATTGAAGTGTCCTTTAAGAACATAAGAAATAAGAGCAGGAGTAGGCCATTTGGCCCCTCGAGCCTGCTCCGCCATTTAATGAGATCATGGCTGATCTGGTCTTGGCCTCAACTCCACTTCCCTGCCCACTCCCCATAACCCTTCACTCCCTTATTGTTCAAAAATGTGTCTATCTCCACCTCAAATATATTCAATGACCCAGCCTCCACAGCTCTCTGGGGCAGAGAATTCCACAGATTTATGACCCTCAGAGAAGAAATTCCTCCTCACCTCAGTTTTAAATGGGTGACCCCTTATTCTGAAACTATGCCCCCTAGTTCTAGATTCCCCCATGAGGGGAAACATCTTCTCTGCATCTACCTTGTTGAGCCCTTTCAGTATCTTATATGTTTCAACTAGCTGGGGGAGCCCGGCGTTGCCGAGGCTTTTTCGAGGGCATGTTGTTGTTGGAAGAGAGAGAGCGAGTGAGTGGGGGGGGGGTGGAAGAGAGAGAGAGAGCGGGGGGGGGGAAGAGAGAGAGAGAGAGAGCGAGCGGGGGGGAAAGAGAGAGAGCGAGCGGGGGGGAAAGAGAGAGAGCGAGCGGGGGGGTAAGAGAGAGAGCGAGCGGGGGGGGAAAGAGAGAGAGCGAGCAGGGGGGAAAGAGAGAGAGAGACTGGGGGGGGAGAGAGAGCGAGTGGGGGGGAAAGAGAGAGCGCGACTGGGGGGGAAGAGAGCTCCCCTTTTCCCCCCCCCCTCACTCCCCCCCTCTCCCTCACACTCCCCCCCCTCTCCCTCACACTCCCCCCCCCCCACACTCCCCCCCCGTGTAATCACTGTCTCCCCCCCGTGTAATCACTGTCTTCCCCCCCCCCCCCGTGTAATCACTGTCTCCCCCCTGTGTAATCACTGTCTCCCCCCTGTGTAATCACTGTCTCCCCCCTGTGTAATCACTGTCTCCCCCCTGTGTAATCACTGTCTCCCCCCTGTGTAATCACTGTCTCCCCCCTGTGTAATCACAGTCTCCCCCGTGTAATCACTGTCTCCCCCCCATGTAATCACTGTCTCCCCCCCGTGTAGTCACTGTCTCCCCCCCGCCCGTGTAATCACTGTCTCCGCCCCCCCCCCCCCCCCCCGTGTAATCACTGTCTCCCCCCATGACCCCGTCTCCATCAAGGACACCGATCTTGCTCCCCCACCAGCTGGGAACAGCTAACTCAGCACAGACGAGGAATGCTGAGCGGCGGCCGGCGCCGGGAGCGGGCTCTCGCTGGCGGCGCATGTGCGGGCGGCGCATACGCGGTCTGTGCGGGCGGCGCATGCGCGGTCAGTGTGGGCGGCGCGAGGCGGCCTGGTGGCCGTTAGCGAGCGGGAAACTTCGGGCGGCCCGCCCGCGCTACGGCCCCGACACCGTGAAACCTGAGAGGGAGAAGTAGAGAGAGACAGGGAAGAGGAGAAGGAGAGAGAGGGAAGAGGAGAGAGGGAAGAGGAGAAGGAGAGAGAGGGAAGAGGAGAAGGAGAGAGAGAGAGGGAAGAAAGAGAGAGAGAGAGAGAAATTTTTTGAGCTTCAGGCCCCGAGTCCCCCCTGCACGAGGGTGAGGAGGAAGGGGGGGGTTGCTAAACACAATATAACACTCAAATAAATTGTTAATTAATTCCCTAACACACAATTCAAATATTTACCTTACTTCCCTAACACACTGAAAGTGTGGGGGAAAAATCGTGAAAAATCAAGATGGCGGCCACTCACCTCGGTTCAGAAGGATAAGGCCCGCCCACACACGCACCGATTGGTCGACCGGTCAGGTCACCGAAGCGTAGGATTGGTCAATCGTCGAGTCACTCGACACTCAACTGTAGGAAGGAACCCGCCGTCCGATTGGTCGACCTCGACGTCACACGGTCGCTAATGAGATGCTAATGAGCGGAACGCTGAACGTTTTTGGGATACCGCGGGCGGGATTTTTGTCCGGCCGAAACGTAAATACGCCTATGACCGGTCCGAAATCGCAAGCTTTCTTTTGAGGCGACGCGCGCGTCGGTACGCTCTGTAACTTTCAAACGTATAGAACACGGACAGACAGACAGACATCGGGACAGACAGACATCGGGACAGACAGAAGAGCTGCTTTATATATATAAATAAGATCACCTCTCATTCTTCTGAACTCCAATGAGTATAGGCCCAACCTGCTCAACCTTTCTTCATAAGTCAACCCCTTCATCGCAGGAATCAACCTAGTGAACCTTCTCTGAACTGCCTCCAATGCAAGTATATCCCTCCTTAAATAAGGAGACCAAAGCTGCACGCAGTACTCCAGGTGTGGTTTCACCAGCGCCCTGTACAGTTGCAGCAGGACTTCCCTACTTTTATACTCCATCCCCCTTGCAATAAGGCCAACATTCCATTTGCCTTCCTAATTACTTGCTGTACCTGCATGCTAACTTTTTGTTTCATGTATGAGGATCCCCAGATCCCTCTGTACTGCAGCATTTTGTAGTCTCTCTCCATTTAAATAATAATTTGCTTTTTTATTCTTCCTACCAAAGTGGATAACCTCACATTTTCCCACATTATACTCTATCTGCCAAATTTTTGCCCACTCACTTAACCTGTCTATATCCCTTTTCAGACTCTTTGTGTCCTCTTTACAACTTGCTTTCCCACCTATCTTTGTATCATCAGCAAATTTGGGTACAGTACACTCGGTCCCTTCATCCAAGTCATTAATATAGATTGTAAATAGTTGAGGCCCCAGCACTGATCCCTGTGGCACCCCACTATTTACAGTTTGCCGACCTGAAAATGACCCATTTATCCCGACACTCTGTTTTCTGTTAGTTAGCCAATCCTCTATCCATGCTAATATATTACCCCCAACCCCGTGAGCTCTTATCTTGTGCAGTAACCTTTTATGTGGCACCTTATCGAATGCCTTCTGGAAATCCAAATACACCACATCCACTGGTTCCCCTTTATCCACCCTGACCGTTACATCCTCAAAGAACTCCAGCAAATTTGTTAAGCATGATTTCCCTTTCATAAAACCATACTGACTCTGCTTGATGTATTATGATTTTTTAAATGTCCTGCTACTGCTTCTTTAATAATGGACTCCAGCATTTTCCCAATGACAGATGTTAGGCTAACTGGTCTATAGTTTCCTGCTTTCTCTTCTCTTTTCTTAAATATGGGCGTTACATTTGTGGTTTTCCAATCCGCTGGTACCTTTCCAGAATCCAGGGAATTTTGGTAGATTGCAACCAATGCAACCAATGCATCCACTATCTCTGCAGCCATTTCTTTTAAGACCCTAGGATGCAGGCCATCAGGTCCAGAGGACTTGTCCACCTTTAGTCCCATTATTTTACCGAGTACTTTTTCTTTAGTGATAATTGTTTTAAGTTCCCCCCTCCCTATAGCCCCTTCCCGACATCCTGCGAGGAGGATGTCGGGAAACTCCAGTACGATTTGGACAGGTTGGGTGATTGGGCAGAAACATGGCAAATGCACTATAATGTGGATAAATGTGAGGTTATCCACTTTGGTGGCAAAAACAGGAAGGCAGATTATTATTTGAATGGCAATAGATTGGGAGAAGGGGAAGTGCAAAGAGACCTGGGTGTCCTTGTGCACCAGTCGCTGAAGGTAAGCATGCAGGTGCAGCAGGCGGTTAAGAAGGCAAATGGTATGTTGGCCTTCGTAGCAAGAGGGTTCGAGTACAGGAACAAGGATGTCTTGCTACAGTTGTACAGGGCCTTGGTGAGACCACACCTTGAGTATTGTGTGCAGTTTTGGTCACCTTACCTGAGGAAGGATGTTCTTGCCATGGAGGGAGTGCAGCGAAGATTCACCAGGCTGATACCTGGGATGGCAGGAATGACGTATGAGGAGAGATTGTGTCGATTGGGCTTATACTCACTGGAGTTTAGAAGATTGAGAGGGGATCTCATCGAAACCTATAAAATTCTGTCAGGTCTGGACAGACTAGATGCAGGAAGGATGTTTCTGATGGCCGGGGAGTCCAGAACCAGGAGTCATAGTCTAAGGATAAGGGGTAAGCCATTTAGGACTGAAATGAGGAGGAATTTCTTCACCCAGAGAGTGGTGAACCTGTGGAATTCTCTGCCACAGAGGGCGGTGGAGGCCAGTTCATTAAATATATTCAAGAAAGAGTTGGATATATTTCTTGAGGCTAAAGGGATCAAGGGATATGGGGAAAAGGCAGGGACAGGGTACTGAATTTGGATGATCAGCCATGATCACATTGAATGGCGGAGCAGGCTCGAAGGGCCGAATGGCCTACTCCTGCTCCTATCTTCTATGTTTCTATGTTTATCCATTATTGGGATGGTTTTAGTGTCTTCTCCCATGAAGACTGATACAAAATATTTGTTCAAAGTCTCTGCCATTTCCCTGTTCCCCATTATTAATTCCCCAGTCTCATCCTCTAAGGGACGCCTACTAGACAGTTATCAGACAACTGTGACAATAACTGAAGTCACAAATTTAAAATAGTAAAAACTCTGAAATTGAAATGTCGGTTTATAAAAATGATTAAACACTTGCATGTAACCTTTTGAGAACATAAAACTTTGTTCTAGATTTCAAAATGTGTATGCCGTGTATAACGCGTGCAAAAATATTCTTCCAGAATTACTGAAACGGAATTAGAGTGATATATCAAACCATAAAGTTTTAATGTTGTAACTTTTTGGATGCTTTCTCCTTCTCATCAAGTGCTGAAACTTTTGGTGCCAAGAATTAAATGCTCCCAGGTCAGCTACAGTAAGGACTAGATGTAGGGTAAACTGTCAGAAAAAATTATTTGAACCCAAATCCAGGCTAGAGTAGCTCCCACTGCAGCAGTGTGAAATATCCATGTGTACAGCAGACAGCCTTTGAATGAGTCTCTAATTTAATGTTGAATTACAAGCAATTCTCTGCTGTAAATTTGAGCCCACTGGAATGAACTGATTAAACTTATTTTATTTAGGACCTTTACAGTTAGCGAAGAGAGGAAACAATGTGTGTTGGATCTGAGCCCAGGTCACGGAGGTGTGGGGAACCACTGCAGCATGATAAATATGCCTTTAATAAATTTGGGTATTTTCACCCAATTCCAGGTGAATATGGTTTCACAGTTTTTTAAAAAACTGCCCATAATTTGGCAATTCATTGCAGAGGCGCCATGGTGGGAGGGAATTTTCCTCTGGGCACTGTGTTAACAACATCATAAACATAACAGGAATATTTACTATGTTTGCTATTTTTAGCAAAATTATAAATTAATTCTTAAAGAATTCACAACCAGAGGCAATCTTCTGCCATGGTGTCTAGTTTAACAAATGGAAAATTTCATATTGGTGTAATGGTGGACAAGGACTGATCTTTTGGTCTGCATTTAAGACCCTCCTTAAAACCCAACTCTTTGACCAAGCTTTTGGTCAGCCTTCCTTATATCTTGGCTTGGCATCCATTTAAAAAAAAAAAATTATGCCTTTGTGTAGCGCTTTAGGTCTTTTTGTACATTAAAGGTGCCATATAAATCCAAGTTGTTGTTATAAAGTAGAGGGAGGTCAACCTTCTATTTGTTCAGTACTTAGCCTAAAGTACTCTGTCATAGCACAAAGAGGCACAATTCCCCAGCAATTAAATACTATTGGTTTAGTATGCGATCAAATGGAGAGAAGGGCCTACTTCATTCAACTCTATCTTGTAATTGTGTGCAATGTTTCATTTTAAGCAGGAAGCTTTAGAGCAGGTGTAAGTACTAATACAAAAGCAAAATACTGCAGATGTTGCAAATCTGAAATAAAAACAGCAAATGCTGGAAATACTCAGCCAGTCAGGCAACATCTGTGGAGCGAGAAAACGTTTCAGGTCGATGACCTTTCATCAGTCTGACAAAAGGTCATCGACCTGAACCGTTCACTCGGTTTCTCTCTCCACAGATGCTGCCTGACCTGCTGAGTATTTCCAGCATTTTCTGTTTTTATATTAACTGTAAGTAAAACTCCGCTTTGAGGATAACTTATTCTTTATTGAGTAGTTTGGGCCGACACTCTCTGGAGTTTAGAAGAATGAGAGGTGATCTCACTGAAACATATAAGATTCTGAGAGGGATTGACAGGATAAATGCGGAGAGATTGTTTCCCCTGGCTGGAGAGCCTAGAACTAGGGGACATAGTCTCAGGATAAGGGGACGGCCTTTTAAGACTGAGTTGAGGAGGAATTTCTTCACTCAGAGGGTTGTGAATCTTTGGAATTCTCTGCCCCAAAGTGCTGTGGATGCTGAGTCGTTGAGTATATTCAAAGCTGAGATCGATAGATTTTTGGACTCAGAGGAATCAAGGAATATGGGGATAGGGCAGGAATGTGGAGTTGAGGTCGAAAATCAGCCATGATCTTATTGAATGGCGGAGCAAGCTCGAGGGGCCGAATAGCCAACTCCTGCTCCTAATTTTTATGTTTCAATGTACTGACTTATAAAGCTACTGAACTGTGAAATAGACAAGCTGGTGTGACTTAGATCAAGGAGATTCCCATGGAGCACATCTGTACTTCATAATTGCTGTTAGTGTGCTAAGGTTGTTTCCTGATTGCATGACATCTTTCAAAAAAAAAGTAATTGCTGAGGATTTGTTGAAACTTGGACCCTTGAAAAAGCAGACAACTTGTAATAGTTCTGAAACAGACCAGTCAAGCTGATTATGATAATAGGCATGCTTGGATCCTCTTGACTTTTATCAATTTAGTGCATTCTACAGATAGCAGCTGAAGTGGATGATATGAAGGGTTCTGTGGATTATTTGAAAAACTGAGCAGTTGGGACACATTTTGGAATAAATCTTTTTGTATCATTCATAGTCAAGTTTTTTTCAGTTTGCAGTTTCCTTGTATTGATAGATAAAGATTAATTTGGCCTCTGAAAGGACAATTTTAAATAATTTATATTGTGGTGTTAAAGAAGTGTCAGTTACATTTACATCGCCTAAAGGGAGGTCGCAGAGAGTTTTACAAGGGTAGGGGACAGATTCTCAGCAGAAGATAAAGGCGTGAAAGGGGGGATCAAAAGCACAGCCAAAGAGATTTGGTTTAGGAGGCTCCTGAAGCCAGAGAGAAAGATCACAATGCTGTTGTTGAACTTGGTACAGGAGTGCATACAGACTGTAGGTAAAATCTATTCTATGCTTTATTTTTATAATTTTCTGTAGCTTAATTATTTTCACCAGTTGTTTGACTGTTGTGTACCATGGTTGTTTCTGAAACCCAACGGTTAATTGCGGGGGAGTGTTGTGTATGTAGGGGTTGTGTGAAAACATTTGAATCAGATGTAAAACTTCTGGATTTCTGTATTGTGCAGAAATATGGGACGCTAGGTCACATTCTGTCAGATTACATTTTAACATGTGTGACAGTTTTATCACCAGTCAAATGAAAATAGAAAAGTATAAGGTACTATTTATAAATAAATTGGAGTACTAGTCAAGCAACAATACTTCAATTATATATATCCTGTTAACTGTTAGTCTTTGTACACAATTGGTACAGAGATGTGACAAATACCCACTACAATGCCTTGCTTGAAAAGCCAAATGCACGGAGTAATTGTAGGAGCACTGCTCAGACTTTTCCACCTATTAACTGTAATGGACCTAAAATCATGGCAGATGAGGCTGCCCATGGGTAGTAGGAATTCGTAAAATAGGGCCAGTGATTTTAAACTTGCATTCACATACTATTACAGGTAGACTACCCTTTATCCGAACTTCCGAAAACCGAAACCCTCTAAAAACCGAAGGTTTTTTCGTTCAGCGTAAGTCGTGCGCACGACATGACCAGAGTGGCGCACGACTTACGCTGAGCAGGGCAGAGGGTCACTGAGTTCCCTCCTGGGTAGGAGATTGCAGGCCGAGCCGGGCAGTGTGAAGGAGGTATACCGGGAGAGTGAACCCAACAATACAGCGGCCCGTCCGATAGCTGCAGCGGCCTGTCCGATATTCTTTTATCCCCTCCCGACACCCCCCCCCCCACCCTTTCGGATAAGGGATAGTGTATCCTTTTTCCGCACTTCCGAAAACCGAAATCGTTCAGCGTAAGTCGTGCGCACGACCCCGACCCCCCCGCCGACCCCGACCCCCCCCGCCGACCCCCACCCCCGACCCCCCCGCTGACTCCGACCCCCCGCCGACCCCCACCCCCGACAAATTCCCCAGTCTTATAAAATACCTTCCGAAATCCGAAATTTTCCGAAAACCGAAACACGGCTGGTCCCGAGGTTTTCGGATAAAGGATAGTCTACCTGTACCTTGAAAGCTTTAAACAGGTGTTTGGAAAATCTAAAATCATACATTTTGTTCAGTAGAAAGGAATTGAGCATACTCTTAACTTACAGCTCTCAGGTAGTTGCAGTAAGAAATTAATTTATTCTTTTTGTTTAATTTTTAGGACAGCTGAAAAGAACAAAAGCCACCGATATTGACGTAGAGACACCGGACTCCATACTTGTAAACACAAATTTGCGGGCTCTTATAAATAAGCACACATTTTCTGTTTTCCCTGGAGACTTCCAGCAACGACTGCTTCTCCTGCTTCCCGAGGTGGACAGACAGGTCTGTGTCTGGTCAATCAATAGAAATACAGCTCTGTTTTTTGCCCATCAAATGGTATGTCCTGAAAAACATAGGACTAGCATTCCACTGAACTTGTGATACTCCACTGACAGCACAGTACTGCGCCCAGAGGCAGCAGGTGAGATGAAGGAAACGGTATATGGCTCTAGAAGTACAGAATACCATCTGATGAGATGATTTAATTCCCTGCCTCCAGAAGCAAAGCAGTGAAAAATAGCAAGAGGAGATGTGAAAATTTGCCCGTCCACAGTTCCAATGTTGTCACTGGTGCTCCAGGTCTGAACTGCAGTATAAGCAAGACAAATGCAAAACACCGGCAGCCTTGCCATATTTGAGAAGTTCTGCAATTTTAATTAGGGCACGAGATAAGCCACCAGCCGAAAGAGGCAACTTTGTGAGGGTAGAAGAAAAAAATAGAAAATGCTGGAAATACAAAGCAAGTCAGTCAGTATCTATAAAGAGAGAAGACACATTTTGGGTGGGGACCCTTCATCAGACTGACAACGAAGACGACCAGCATTTTAGTATGGTGGTTGCAAAAAGAGAGAGAAGGGGGGTGGGGGAGAGAGAACTAACAGATACACCAATCACAGAGGGGAAATTAATTTGCTAAATGACCTGTAAACTGATAAAAGAACAACAGTTACGTGATATAAAAGAAAATCGGTGAGGTAATGGAGAGATATCGATGGGACAAACAATATGTAAAGATTGGGGGGTGAGAAGGCACAAGAGAGGTTCATGTACAGCCAAAGCATGAGAAATAAAAAAACAGAGAAGAGAAACATTACTAATGTTACAGATGTAGCAGAAATAAAATAAAAACGGAAAATGCACACAAAACACACTGGATCTGTCAGGCCTGAGAAGACAAAAAGGACAACACCAAGGAGACAGGCCCCCACCAGTGCTGTGCTCTGACAAAGGGTCCCTGACCCGAATGTCAACCTGCTTCTCTCCCTTCCAGAAACTGACCCACAGTACAAAAACCCACTGCTGTGAGGAAAATGGAGGATGCAGCTGAGATCTGAAGTTACTTTCAGGCCCAAAATATTTGGCGCGCACCAGAGGCTGGCAGCTCATTTGAAACTGGGCGTTGGGCCTCATCTGAACCATTCCGGTGAGCTGCGGGTGCTTGTCAGGTCTCCCGAGGCAGCACGGTGGTTTCCTCCCGACTAATTTGAACTGACTCTGATGCTGGTTAGGTCCTGGGAGGCAAATAGGAGAAAATAAGAGGGGGTCAAGCGTGGGTCGGCTATAGCCAGCAGTAGTATCGTGGAGCCTGAAGGAGCCGTCCTGCTCCTTCTGGCTCCACATTTAAGTGAGTTAAAAAGCAAAAAAATTACATTTTTTTGTTGGTGGCCTCCAGCAGTCACTTTACAGACTCTTGGTTAGGCAACATATGGAACCAGAAAATCTGATTGGAGCATGTTTCACCCAGTTTCTGATGAATTTCAGAGAGTGGTCCTTAAATAGGCTTTGGGCCTTTTTTTTACCAGATGCAAAGAGCTTGTTTAAGGTGGCCACTAGGAATGCTTGAACATCGCCTTGAACCAGTATAGCATTGGACATATTTCAGGCGCTTTTGGGTCATGGGACATAGGACATGAAATTGAATGTTTAAGCCCTGTTTTGCAAAGGACTTTGTGGGTTTGAGCCTCACTGTGCTGACTGCCTACCACCAAATTCACCATGCGACATGCATAGTAAATTTCTGAGGGGTTTAATGCTGTGCCATTTCACATCTGATGTCAGTTTGGTTGGAAGTGGCAGTAGAGGAGCCTGATGATTGGAAAACCCCATTTGTGGGTTGAAAATGTGGTTTAAAAATGTAAATTGAAAGGAAATAGTGTGTGGGTGAAATTAGACTTGGGCGGTAGTGCAACATGGGCGATAGCCAATCGGCAGGATGTTTTACACCCTGCCCAATTTTCTTTTCCGTTGAAGTCAACAGAAAATAAAATCTGCCAGTGTATGAAATGGACTGCCAATTGAATATAAGAAATAGGAGCAGGAGCAGGCCATTTGGCCCCTCGAGCCTGCTGCGCCATTCAATAAGATCATGGCTGATCTGATCTTGGCCTCAACTCCACATTCCCGCCCGCTCCCCATAACCCTTGACTCCCTGTAGCTCAATTATTTGTCTATCTCCGCCTTGAATATATTCAATGACTCCGCCTCCACAGTTCTCTAGGGTAGAGAATTCCAAAAGATTCACAACCCTCTGAGAAGAAATGCCTCCTCATCTCAGTTTTAAATGGGCAGCCCCTTATTCTGAAACTATGTCCCCAAGTTCTAGAAACCCCACGAGGGGAAACATCGTCCCTGCTTCTACCCTGTCAAGCCTCCTCAGAATCTTATATGTTTCAATAAAATCACCTCTCATTCTTCTAAACTCCAATGAGTATAGGCCCAACCTGCTCAACCTTTCTTCATAAGACAACCCCTTCATCTCAAGAATTAACCTCGTGAACCTTCTCTGAACTGCCTCCAATGCAAGTATATCCCTCCTTAAATAAGGAGACCAAAACTGCACGCAGTACTCCAGATGTGGTCTGTACAGTTGTAACAAGACATCCCTACTTTTATACTCCATCCCCTCGCAATAAGGCCAACATTCCATTTGCCTTCCTAATTACTTGCTGTACCTGCATGCTAACTTTTTGTGTTTCATGTACGAGGACCCCCAGATCCCTCTGTACTGCAGCATTTTGTAGTCTCTCTCCATTTAAATAATAATTTGCTTTTTTATTCTTCCTACCAAAGTGGATAACCTCACATATTCCCACATTATACTCTGCCAAATTTTTGCCCACTCACTTAACCTACCTATATCCCTTTTCAGACTCTTTGGCCTAGAGTTTCAGTGTGCCGTGAGGCGGGCTTTTAGGCGTGCGGGGGGCAAAAATCCCAAATTCGGGGGTCCCGACACCATCCCGCCCAAAATCCGCCTCCACATAAGTTTCAGAGGAGGCGGGTACCCGCCCCGCACTGGGACCCGCCGACCCGAGGCGGGACGGGATTAGTGCCAATTAACTGCCTGTTAACAGGTAGTTAACAGGCAGTTTTTAGCCTAATCCCTATTTTGAAGGGTGTCGTGTGGGATTCCCGACGGCTCCAAACCACGCCAGGTTAGAGCAGGCAGGTCGTCGGGTGGAAGGACTTGGAGGGGTCGAGATGTCGGTGTTCAGGTGAGTGATGGGTGCATGAGTGAAAAGGTAAGTGTGTTTGGTGTGTCTAAAGTGTGTGAAGAAGTTTAAATTACCTGTACTTACCTTAACAGCCTTTCTTCCTCTAGGCGCTGGGAGTCCATCATTCAGCCGGCACTGAAAGCAGAATGGCTGCGATCTGTCAAAAGTGACAGCCTGCAGCTTTCAGTGCCGGTGAGAGTTCTAACTGTGTCTGCATAGAAGGACTCAAGTTAGAAGTCAGACTGTCAGTGTTTGACAGCTTGAAACAGCTGTGAAACACTGGTATTTTATCTGTCAACACCTCTTGACAGATGAAATTTCAGTCTGTGATGTCACCTGTTGCCGGGTGGCCCTTAATTGGCCTG
This sequence comes from Somniosus microcephalus, assembly GCF_052327205.1. Lineage (NCBI taxonomy): Eukaryota > Metazoa > Chordata > Chondrichthyes > Squaliformes > Somniosidae > Somniosus > Somniosus microcephalus. The sequence goes on along the minus strand of NC_140995.1, from coordinate 103,526,069 downwards.
CTGAGCCCGCTGGGCGGGCTCAACAAGGTCAATCAAGGGAAAATCGCGTGGATTGGCCGGATGTCGATGGAGGCGGGACAAAAACCTGAAAGTTGTAGTCCCGCCTCCTTTCCGACTGCTGAATGAAAATCCAGCCCTTTGTGTCCTCCTCACAACTTGCTTTCCCACCTATCTTTGTATCATCAGCAAATTTGGCTACAGTACACTCGGTCCCTTCATCCAAGTCATTAATATAGATTGTAAATAGTTGAGGCCCCAGCACTGATCCCTGTGGCACCCCACTATTTATAGTTTGCCAACCTGAAAATGACCCATTTATCCCGACTTTCTGTTAGTTAGCCAATCCTCTATCCATGCTAATATATTACCCCCAACCCCGTGAGCTCTTATCTTGTGCAGTAACCTTTTATGTGGCACCTTATCGAATGCCTTCTGGAAATCCAAATACACTACATCTACTGGTTCCCCTTTATCCACCCTGCTTGTTACATCCTCAAAGAACTCTAGTAAATTTGTCAAACACTATTTCCTTTTCATACAATCAAGCAGAGTCAACATGGTTTTATTATGATTTAGCAGAGTCAACATGCTACCGCCCGTGTTGCACTACTGCCAAAGTCGAATTTCACCTCCTGTTCTTAATTTTGTATCTGTCCTTATAAATGCAGCAGTTATACACCAAGGTTTCTTATGAAGAATGTACAAGTGGCTGCCTTTGCAATGCTTTTTCACCAATGTTCTGCTTGAATTTTTCTCATAGGTGGGTACAGATGGTTTGATGCGTTTGAGCACCTCGGCACTGAATAATGAATTCTTTACTTCTGCAGCCCAGGGCTGGAAGGAAAGGTTATCAGAAGGTGAGTAACTTATGCCAATTATTTTTTTTAAAAAAACAGCAATACCATTCCAGTGTACAATTTGCTTTCCTCCACTTAAAAAAAAGAGGCGTTCAATAGTAGTCTGTTCAAATATTGAATTTGATGGGCAACTATTTTATACTTTAAGTAGAATCTGTCATAGTTAGCAGTGAGTTATCATGAGTATCTTCATCGGTCTAGCCATTATGTGATGTACTGTATCACTTTTAAAATATAATTTTGAAATATTAGTGTTTGTGTGATATCAAAAGTTTCCGGAATAATGCATGGCATAAAACCCAGTGAACTTCAGTTATACAGAAGTATGTGTTGTATGTTCTGTCATATGATTTAGGTTGGCTTGGGAGGTGACCACCTGCCCTCTGTGGGGAATGATGCATGGCTTAGAGGTACTAAAAGAAGGAAGAAGTAACAGCCCAGAAATTCGGGTGGAGGTTTCCCGCGGGCACAAGCCCCCGACCTGATCACGTGGGCCATGGGGAGCCAATCGGAGCAGGGAATCTCCATTCATCGATTTGACAGGAAGACCAGTCAAATCTATGAAATAAGATCGGCCCCAAAACCTAAGTAAAACTTCAAATAAATGTTTTTTTTTTAAATCACATTTTTAAAATAACTATAAATTACATAAATTAACTATTTTAAACAAAAATTTTAATTTTTGAAGAAGTTAATTAAAGTTTTTAACGGGGCTAAAAATAAACTTACCTTTCTTTAAAGTATTTTAAAATGATAAACCTGTGGAAAAAATGTTTTAATTTTACTTAATTAACCTCTTACCTTGTTAAAAGCAGGCCTTGCGCCTGCTTTTTCCATGCGCAACTGCTAGGAACTTACCCGCACTGAAAAACCTGTGAAAAAAGCAGAAGTTCCAGGTCTACGCGCTGCCTCTCCGGCGCATGCGTTTGACCTCCGAACCCCTTCCTTCAAGGGAATGGAAGTTCTGGTTTCCAGTGCATGCGCAAAACCGGCACTTCCGTTGGCCTTACGGGTGAGTACACAGCGCGTACTCACCCATGGGGACCCGAATTTCTGGCCCATTAATATTTTCAAATAACAAGACATAAAAACGATAATTCAGTTTGCAGTGGGAAAATAACGTTTGTAAATCCTGTAGCTTTATAATGTAAATGGATTCCACCCTGTATCTTCCATATTTGTGTGTGTATTTCAGTGGGATGTAATATTTAGTGGGGTGTGCAACCCCATATTAAAATGCTGTCCTAAAGTGCCATCCTTCACCTTCCCAGTACTCATTACAATTCAGCTCAGTGAAGATTAATGTCATCTTTTTGAGCTGTCCTATATCAAAAATAAGAATCCATTCCATGTCACCTCAGTACTCAGTCCATATCTGAAATGTATTTTGAATAGTTTGCTGGTGTAGTTGTGCGTTGAAAGGTTACAGCACACAGATGATGATGGTTGTAAAAAGTCAGATAGCCAGGTGAAGGATAGAATATTGGAGCCTAGTCTTTAGTTGCTTACACCTTCTATGTTGAAATTCGGTGATTGATGGCTGGTGCCATCACCAATAAGACAGTAAGCAAGTGCCCCCTCTTAATGGGGCACAACCAATAAACCACAAGTTAAACCAAATTTAAATTAAACTTAACAAATCAAATCAAATCAAAATTTGGCTTCTGGGGGAGATGAAACACTCCAGTCCCTGCGGTGCCCACCGGTCACAGAAGGCCTCAAGCGTACCGGCAGACACTGTGTACTCCATCTCCAGGAACACCCGGGCGCAAACATAACCACGGTAGAGAGGCAGGCTGTCAGGCTGAACGACCCCCTCGACCGCCCGCTGCTTGGACCTATTAATGGCCACCTTGGCCAAGCCCAGGAACAGTCCAACAAGGAGATCCTCCGATCTGCCCGCTCCCCTGCACCAGGTGCCCAAGGATCAGGAGCGTGGGACTGAAGTGCAACCAAAAATCGAGGAGCAGCCCCTTCACAAATTGGAAGAGGGGCTGCAACATCTCACACTCAATGTATACATGGAACACAGACTCCTCCAGGCTGCAGAAATTGCAGGCAACCTGGGTGTCAGTGAACCTACTTAAAATTTTGTTGTACATGACTGCTCCATGCAACCCCGCCCCCCCCCCCATGTTAAGTCCCCAATTGAAAAGGGGAGGACTCCCGCATAGAGAGCCCTCCATTGGGGACCCCCACCTCCTCTGGAATGCAAGGTGGTGCGGACGGCAGTCAAGGAAGACAAAGTGGAAAGTGTGCAAGAGCAGCCCGTTCAGGAAACCCCTCTGTGCAGAGTGCCAAGGCGTGGAAGGGATCTCCAAGAGACGGCTCAAGCTGTGAGGCGCCAACTCCCGAGGGAAGTTTCAGGGCCTGGCGCCAGTGAGAAATTCCATCTGTCCGAACGGGGGTCAGCTCGGAAAGGATCGCTCCAGACCCTTGAGCCTCCTCGACACATCTATTGGAGTCAGGGCCGAGTGCCTCTTTCAGCGTCTCGATGGCTTTGGCCGCGGACCAGATGCCGTGCCATGACGTGCTATGCCAGCTCCTCTGGACATCCAGCCCGCTCCTCCACCATCCAGTGCGCCCCTGAATCTGGTCACCTTGCCAGCCAGGGCCCTTCCCTCCGTCAGCCATCTGGAACCACGATCGTGGAGGTGCGGATTCCTGAGCAGTGGCTCGCGGAGGATAGCCGCCACTCCTGACCAGGGAGAATTCTGGCTGGAGGCGACAGTGTTCCAGATCTTGTTCAGTTCCTGGTAAAAGACAGGCAGCTCCTGCAAGGAGGCATGACTACACCCTAATTCTATAAACCGGAGATGCGTGTCATAATTGAGGCCGTGCAGCTGGCGGAAGAAATACATCGCCAGCGCACAACATTTGGGAGGATCCTCAACGTACAAGTATATCTGCAGGGTCTGAAGATGGAAAGTCACAGCCTGGGTACGCACGCACACCAGTGCCTGACCACCCTCCCTAAGCGGGAGAAGCAGAACAACGGCAGAGACCCAATGCTTCCTCTCGTCCCAGAAGAAGTCAACAAGCTTCTTCTGTATCTTGTCAACAAACTCTGGGAGGGATCACAGCATAGCGGCCACCAGCTGATTTATGACCAACATTTGACCCCTGTAGGACAGCACTCTGAGCAATCCTGTCCTGCGCCCGAGGCGAGTGGTGACTTTGGCCTCCAGTTCTTGCCAGTTCGCCGGCCAGGCTTCCTCGGCAGGGCTAAGATAGACTCCCAGGTAGAGGAGATGGCATATAACTGGCAAAGCGAAGGGGTGCCATCAAAGCCCCGTTAACTTTAATGAGACACTCTGCGGCAGTGTACAGAAGTCGTATCCGGGCGACAAAATGCATCCTGAACCTGAATGCACACACAGTCCCCGAGAGGTACACGTGATCCAGCCTGTCGAACGCCTTCTCCTGATCCAGGGAAAGCAAGGTGACCGACAGACCAGCCCTCAGAATGGTGGACCCAGGTCCCAGACCAAATGGATGTTGTCATGGATGGTCTGTCCCGGGACCGTGTAGGAATGGTCGGGGTAGATCATGTGGGCCAACACGGTGCCAAGACGAGCAGACATTCCCCTGGCAATGATCTTGTAATTCGTGCTGAGAAGGGAGACTGGGTGCGAGTTCTTAAGTAAGCGGAGATCACCCTTCTTGGGCAGCAGGATGATGACTGCCCTGGGCCAAGAGAAGGGCATATCCCCAGTCGCCAAACTTTACCCCAGGAACCGCGCATTGTTGCCCCCCGGGACGTCCCACAGTGCCCTGTGGAACTCCACGGTCAGCCAGTCCAGCCCTAGGGACTTGCCCCTCAAGAGTTGGCTGAGGGCACTGGTCAGCTCTGCCAGGCTTAGCGGAGCATCAAGCGGTTCGGCGCCCTCTGGGCTGACCTTTGGCAGGTCCTTCCACAGAACTCTGCTCGTATCCTCTTTCGACAAATCCGGAGAGAACAGAGAACCGTAATAGGCACGGGCCTCAGCACTGATGCCCTCCGGATCCAAGACCAGGGATCTGTCATCAGGCCAGCAGCCCCAAGAGCTGCTTACGGACCCCCTGTCTTTTTTCCAGCGAGGAGAGGGGGGAAGCCGCGGTCCAGGTCCCGGAGGAATTGGACCTACGACCTCAAGTACGCACCTCGGGACCTGACGGGCTGCAGGTCCTTCTTCTCTACGTATACCTTGCGCAGGACCAGATCTTGGATGACTGAACCGAGATGGGACTCTAGGTCGAGCACCTCCTCCTCCAACCGCCCGACCCAGGGTTTCCATCTCTTGGTCGACCCCCTAGCCTACTCCTGACAGAAGAAATGGACGTGAGCTTTGCCCACGTCCCACCAAGCCTCAAGGAGGGGAAGCCCCCTGACTTCCTTCTCCAGTCGGCCCAGAATCGATGGAACAATTCCCGGAACCGCTCGACCTCTAGCAACAGGTTGTTAAAATGCCAGTACGCGGACCCCACCAACGCCCACACGAGGTGGTGGTCTGTGCACGGCACCAGCCGCACGGAAGCTGCCAGAACGCGGGAGATGTACGCCCGGGAAATGTAAAGGCGGTAGTTTCTGGACCTTCCTCCTCCAGACTTCGCATGAGTGAAGGCGCTGGAGTCAGGATGGAGATTGCGCCAGTCGTCCACCAAGTCAAATGACCTGACCAGGTCCCTCAAATTCCCCATCGTCGCCATGCTGCGCAGAGCACGAGAGCGGTCCCTCGCCTCGAGGGTGCAGTTGAAATCTCCCCACCCCCGCCACCCCGAGGATAATGCACTCATCGCCGTCGATGGAGCCTAAAAGAGCGGAGACTTCTTCAATGAAGCGCACTTTTTAAAAAATTCATTGATGGGATGTGGGCGTCGCTGGCTAGGCCTGCATTTAGTGCCCATCCCTAATTGTCCTTGAGAAGATGGTGGTGAGCCGCCGCCTTGAACCGCTGCAGTCCATATGGTGTAGGTACACCCACAATGCTATTAGGAAGGGAGTTCCAGGATTTTGGCCCAGCGACAGTGAAGGAACGGCGATACAGGTCCAAGTCAGGATGGTGTGTGGCTTGGAGGGGAACTTGTAGGTGGTGATGTTCCCATGCGTCTGCTGCCCTTGTCCTTCTAAGTGGTAGAGGTCGCGGGTTTGGAAGGTGCTGTTGAAGGAGCTTTGGCGAGTTGCTGCAGTGCATCTTGTAGATGGTACACACTGCAGCCACAGTGCGCCAGTGGTGGAGGGAGTGCCAATCAAGCGGGCTGCTTTATCCTGAATGGTGTCGAGCTTCTTGAGTGTTGTTGGAGCTGCACTCATCCAGGCAAGTGGAGAGTATTCCATCACACTCCTGACTTGTGCCTTGTAGATGGTGGAAAGGCTTTGGGGAGTCAGGAGGTGAGACACTCGCCGCAGAATTCCCAGCCTCTGGCCTGCTCTTGTAGCCACAGTATTTATATGGCTGGTCCAGTTCAGTTTCTGATCAATGGTAACCCCCCAGGATGTTGATAGTGGGGGATTCAGCGATGGTAATGCCATTGAATGTCAAGGGGAGATGGTTAGAGTCACGCTTGTTGGAGATGGTCATTGCCTGGCACTTGTGTGGTGCGAATGTTACTTGCCACTTGTCAGCCCAAGTCTGAATGTTGTCCAGGTCTTGCTGCATATGGACACGGACTGCGTCAGTATCTGACGAGTCTCGAATGGTGCTGAACAGCACTTGCTGAGCACCGGTCCGGGGAGCATACATGTTCACTAGGTTCCTCAGGCAAAGAGTGAGCTGAAGCAAGCGGCCTGGCACAAGCTCCTTGATTCCTAAGATCTCCGGCCGAAAACGTGGGGCCAGCAAGGTAGCTGCCCTGCAAGAAGTGGTAGAGAGCTGGCTCATGCAGACCCCTCCTTGCCATTCCAGGAGCCGTGTAGCCTTGTCTCCCAGAACGATGTGGGTTTCATGCAGGAAGTGCACCGTATACTTCCCTTCCGTAAGGAGCAAGAAGTTAATAATGCAACCTCTACTTAACCGACAGTGGGGAGGGAGCGGAGTCTCTCATTACAGTCCACTCCCTCAGCAGCCCAGTGAGGAATGCCTTGAGCTGGCGCAGGTCATTCTGGTTCATGCCCTTGCCCACGCTCAGGTTCTTGGCAGCTGAGCAGATGGGGCTGATGAGCAGTGCCAGCTCCGACCATCTTTTGAGGGCCAGCTGGACTTTATTGCGACGACCCAAGCAACCAACCAAAAATTCCTGGAGCCCCTCAAAGGGGATGACAGGAGACTCGGTAGGGGGCATGAGGGCATCCACCACCTTTTTTTTTATTTGTTCATGGGATGTGGGCGTCAATGGAAACACCAGCATTTATTGCCCATCTCTAATTGCCCTTAAGAATGTGATGGTGAGCCGTCTTCTTGAACTGCTGCAGTCCTTGTGGTGAAGGTACTCCCACAGTGCTGTTGCAGAGGGAGTTCCAGGATTTTGACTCAGTGACGATGAAGGAACGGCGATATATTTCCAAATCAGGATAGTGTGTAACTTGGAGGGGAACTTGCAGGTGATGGTGTTCCCATGTGTCTGCTGCCCTTGTCCTTCTAGGTGGTAGAAGTCGCAGGTTTGGGAGGTGCTGCCGAAGAAGCCTTGTCGAGTTGCTACAGTGCATCTTGTAGATGGTACACACTGCAGCCACGGTGCCAATCAAGCGGGCTGCTTTGTCCTGGATGGTGTTGAGCTTCTTGAGTGTTGTTGGAGCTGCACTCATCCAGGCAAGTGGAGAGTATTCCATCACACTCCTGCCTTGTAGATGGTGGAAAGGCTTTGGGGAGTCAGAAGGTGAGACACTTATGCAGAATACCCAGCCCCTGACCTGCTCTTGTTGCCACAGTATTTATGTGGCTGGTCCAGTTAAGTTTCTGGTCAATAGTAACCCCCAGGATGTTGATGGTGGGGGATTCGGTGATGGTAATGCTGTTGCATGTCAAGGGGTGGTGGTTAGACTCTCTCTTGTTGGAGATAGTCATTGCCAGGCACTTGTGTGGCACGAATGTTACTTGCCACTTATCAGCCCTAGCCTGAATGTCATCCAGGTCTTGCTGCATGCGGGCATGGTCTCTTTCATTATCTGAGGAGTTGAACACTACAATCCTCAGCGAACACCCCCACTCTTGATCTTATGTTGGAGCGAAGGTCATTGATGAAGCAGGTGAAGATGGCTGGGCCTAGGACACTGCCCCGAGGAACAGATCACACACACAGATTACCCAAAGGGTCTTTGGAGTTGTAAGACTTTTTATTAGAGCGCTACAGTTTAAGCATAATCAAATATTACTACATGCGATTGAAATAGATACAGTAGACATATAACCCATGACAGATGAGGGCGATCTGCGGCCCTGCGGAACGAATGGCTCGAGATGACCGGACAGATGGACGGACGGACGTCGATGAGTGTTGACAGGAGTCTCTGTCTGCCACAACGGTCATTTCTGTTGGGTCTCTCCTTGAGCTGTCAGAGGTGTTAGGCCGTCAGCCACCTCCAGGGTCGAGCCTGATCAGAGTGTAAAGCCGAATCTAGCATTGCATCCACTCCAAGGAAGCCTTTTTCTTAACAGCTAACTTCTCTCTTTCTGCCCTATTTTTATATCTTATTTTGGTGGGCTGGGATCACAGATGTCTATCATTTTCCATCCACCTCACGTCTTTTATTACCAGGGCAAAGGTACCTCCCTGACCATATTATTCTCCGAGCTGGATTTCAGTTATTTCTTTTTGTGTTGGATGTTTTATTATGGTTAAGGGTGTTTTGCTTATTCGGCTGACTGGTTCCCTGTCTCCCTTATCAGACTTGCTATGTCTGTTTGGAAGGCCTGCTTGTACTTTGTGTTGACCTAAGGCCTCTCTCTCTGTTCTTATTTGATGTGATTGGAATTCTTTCTGGGCAATAAATCAGTGGGCTCACAGATCTATTTCCTACGGAATCATTAAGTACCTTATAACTTGCAACTTTTTTTTGGATTACATGTTTCCTACAGCTCGTTGATGCCACACTCGGTCAAATGCTGCCTTGATGTCAAGGGCAGTCACTCTCCCCTCACCTCCGGAATTCAGCTCCTTTGTCCATGTTTGGACCAAGGCTGTAATGAGGTCTGGAGCCGAGTGGTCCTGAAGGAACCCAAACTGAGCGTCGGTGTGTAGGTTATTGATGAGTAAGTGCTGCTTGAAAGCACTGTCAACGACACCTTCCTTCACTTTGCTGATGATTGAGAGTAGACTGATGAGGTGGTAATTGGCCGGATTGGATTTGTCCTGCTTTTTGTGGACAGGACATACCTGGCAGTTTTCCACATTGTTGGGTAGATGCCAGTGTTGTAGCTGTACTGGAACAGCTTGGCTAGAGGTGCGGCTAGCTCTGGAGCACAAGTCTTCAGCACTACATCTGGGAAGTTGTTGGGGCCCATAGCCTTTGCTGCATCCAGTGCGCTCAGCCGTTTTTTGATATCATGTGGAGTGAATCGAATTGGCTGAAGACTGGCTTCTGTGATGGTGGGGACCTCAGGAGGAAGCCGATATGGATCATCCACTCAGCACTTCTGGCTGAAGATGGTTGCAAATGGCAGATTTCCTTCTCTAAAGATGTATTTACTTAACTGAATTTAAATTCCCCAGCTGCCGTGGTGGGATTTGAACTCACATCTGAGGGAGGGAGCTGGTAATCAGCAGGAGGTTTCCTTGCCCATGCTTGACCTGAAGCCATGCGGTTTCCCAGGGCCACTCCCTCCCAACTGTATACCACTGTGCCGCCACCTCTGGTGGGTCTGTCCTGTTGGTGGGACAGGACATTCCCAGGGATGGTAATGGAGGAGCTTGAGACATTGGCTGAAAGGTATAATTCTGTGAGTATGACCATGTCAGGCTGTTGCTCCCCAGATGTTCGTGAGGAGGACTTTGCAGGGTCGACTGGGCTGGGTCTGCCATTGTCGTGTCCTTAGCCGGTGCTGAGGTCGATGCTGGGTGGTCTGTCTGGTTTTATCCTTATTATTGTTTTTCGTAGCGGTTTGTTACAACTGAGTGGTTTGCTAGGCCATTTCAGAGGGCAGTTAAGAGTCAACCACATTGCTGTGGGTCTGGAGTCACATATAGGCCAGACCAGGTATTTGTTTAAATAGTGGACTGAAATGCAAAGACGCACTATATATATTTAAAGATTCACTGAATTACATCTAAAATTCTGTTAGCTCATTTCACCTCTGCTAGTATCAACTTAAATTAACATTTTAAGAATATATTTCAAACTTACCAAGCCATGTTTACATTTTGAAGGAGGGTTTATATTATACAGGAACAAGTTACTAAAGTAATAATATAATGGCTTCCTGACAGCTTCTTTGACGAAGGACGTTTCTTCTTCACCGAGGAGTTTAATCTAGCAGAAACAAAAGCATATACTGAGGATGCTGAAAATCTGAAATAAAAACAGAAAATGCTGGAAATACTCAGCAGGTCAGGCAGCATCTGTGGAGAGAGAAACAGTTAACATTTCAGGTCAATGACCCTTCATCAGAACTGGGTTTATCTAGCAGTCTGTTTTTCATGTTCTTTCTGTCTGTTTGGCATTTCTTTACTTGTATTATTTCACTGCCAAATGTAACTTTTGCTAACTTTTTTTTTAAAGTATTTCATAAATCAATTTTTGAAATCAAGATGAAAATACAAGGCTGTAATAATCAGTATAAAATAATCTGCAGTAAGAATTCCTTTAGTTTCTGTTGGAAATAAACTTTAATCCTTCAACATTAATTTCACATTTTCCCCCTCCATTTTTTAAAGAAGAGAAATCATTTTACCCTCCATTCTAGGTTGACCTGTGCTGTATGCTCCTGAGAGGGCAGGTGGGTGACCTGTTTCCAGACCTCACCAAGTCTTCTGTAGTCAGCTGCTAGGAAGTGCGTAAGAGCAGCTTGTGTTCTTCCACATTAATTTTTTTTTAGTTTTCTCTTTCTGTGAGGAGCTGTTTGCATCTGCCTACCCGTGATGAAGCAGCTTAAACTAGGAAATAAGCATGTGAACAATATTGGCCACAAACTCTTGAACTACCACTTTGCGCTACAGCACATTGGCACATGAATGCATCGTACCACAGGACTAATCTGGAATTCCTATTGGGAACGCTGCCCACTATACAGGAAACTCTCAATTTACCGGCACCTAAATAACCGGAAATCTCTGTTAACCGGCAAAATTCAGGAGCAGGTTCAGGTAAGTTTTACTTCATATTAGTGGCTGTTCCTGGACCTGTGGCTGTGTAACCAGGGTTCCTGCACTTATTGCTAAGCAACAAGGATGCTTGGTCTGTGGCCGGGGTTCCTGCAGCAACAGGGAAGCCTGGATTTGTTGCTGTGTACGGAGCTCTCATACCTTTAAACTATACCTCTCTGCAATCCGGACTTTTTGATAAACCAGCACCACGCCGGTCCCGTCGGTGCCGGATAAAAAAGAGTTTCCTGTACTTGGTAACAATTTCAACTAGCAGCCAGATTGGAAAAATCTGGTTATCCATGTCAATGGTCTAGAATCTTATCATCAGAACCGAAACTTTAATTCTACTTACACTAACTATTCTTTCTCATTTTTTTTGAGGTTCACTATTTCCTCTAGTTACTAGTTGGTCCACATTCAACCAGGAGGTTAGACCATTACAAGCCACTTAATTTTATTACAGTATCATTGAGTCTGAGCTTCTGAATGTCAGAGCTGCTTTTGTTTTACTTCCCTTGAAATGCAGTGATGTATTTTCATGTAGAGTATTCAGTGGGATGTTACAGTGAGAGTGCAGAACTTTTAATGCCAGTCAGGCTTGGATTCAAACTCATCACTGTCTGGATTGCGAGGACAAAGATTTAATACTATAATTATGAGCTGCCACCTACACACTATTTCTCTTTTTACTGGCATGATGATTCAGCAATGAATAGCAAAGATATATTCTGTGGTTTACTGATAAATGTTGTTACATAGAAACATAGAAACATAGAAGATAGGAGCAGGAGTAGGCCATTCGGCCCCTCGAGCCTGCTCCGCCATTCAATGCGATCATGGCTGATCATCCAAATTCAGTACCCGGTCCCTGCTTTCTCCCCATACCGCTTGATCCCTTTAGCCTTAAGTAATATATCCAACTCCTTCTTGAATATATTTAATGTATTGGCCTCTACTGCCTTCTGTGGTAGAGAATTCCACAGGTTCACCACTCTCTGGGTGAAGAAATTCCTCCTCATTTCAGTCCTAAATGGCCTACCCCTTATCCTTAGACTGTGACCCCTGGTTCTGGACTCCCCGACCATCGGGAACATCCTTCCTGCATCCAGTCTGTCCAGTCCTGTCAGAATTTTATAAGTTTCAATGAGATCCCCTCTCATTCTTCTAAACTCCAGCGAGTACAAGCCCAATCGACCCAATCTCTCCTCGTACGTCATTCCTGCCATCCCAGGTATCAGCCTGGTGAATCTTCGCTGCACTCCCTCCATGGCAAGAACATCCTTCCTCAGATAAGGCGACCAAAACTGCACACAATACTCAAGGTGTGGTCTCACCAAGGCCCTGTACAACTGCAGCAAGACATCCTTGTCCCTGTACTCAAACCCTCTCGCTACAAAGGCCAACATGCCATTTGCTGCCTTAACCGCCTGCTGCACCTGCATGCTTACCTTCAGCGACTGGTGCACAAGGACACCCAGGTCTCGTTGCACTTCCCCTTCTCCCAATCTATTGCCATTCAGATAATAATCTGCCTTCCTGTTTTTGCCACCAAAGTGGATAACCTCGCATTTATCCACGTTATATTGCATCTGCCATGCTTTTGCCCAATCACCCAACCTGTCCAAATCACCCTGGAGTTTCTCGGCACCCTCCTCACAGCGCACACACACCCACCCAGCTTTGTGTCATCTGCAAATTTGGAGATATTACATCTAGTTCCCTTGTCTAGATCATTAATATATATTGTGAATAGCTGGGGCCCAAGGACCGATCCCTGCGGTACCCCACTAGTCACTGCTTGCCACTCGGAAAAAGACCCGTTTATTCCAACTCTTGCTTTCTGTCTGCCAACAAGTTCTCTATCCAAGTCAATACCTTGCCCCCAATCCCATGTGCCTTAACTTTACACGCTAATCTCTTATGCGGGACCTTATCAAAAGCCTTCTGAAAGTCCAAATACACCACATCCACTGGTTCTCCCTTATCTATTTTACCAGTTACATCTTCAAAAAATTCAGTAGATTAGTCAAGCACGATTTACCTTTTGTAAATCCATGTTGACTTTGTCCGATCCTGTCACTGTTTTCCAAGTGCTCTGCTATTACATCTTTTATAATGGACTCTAGCATTTTCCCCATTACCGATGTCAGGCTTACTGATGTCTATAATTCCCCGTTTTCTCTCTACCACCTTTTTTGAATAGTGGGGTAACATTAGCTACCCTCCAATCCATGGGTACTGTTCCAGATTCCATCGAATGCTGGAAGATGATCAGCAAAGCATCAACTATTTCTAGGACCACTTCCTTAAGTACCCTAGGATGTAGATTATCAGGCCCTGGGGATTTATCGGCCTTCAATCCCATCAATTTCCCTAACAGCATTTCCCTACAAATACTGATTTCTTTCAGTTCCTCCCTTTCATCAGACCCTATGTTCCCCGACATCTCTGGGAGGTTATTTGTGTCCTCCTTTGTGAAGACAGAACCAAAATATGTATTTAATTGGGTTGCCATTTCTTTGTTCCCCATTATACAGGAAACTTTGTGCTATCCGGCACCGACGGGACCGAGCTGTTGCCGTTCCCTCAAAACTGCCGGACACACCAGCGTTAATGTTGAAGCATACGGAGCTTTTCATCTCTGTATCTGATAACAAACACTGTTGCTTAGCAACAGCTTCTAAACAGTCGGCCCGTACCTTGGAAGCGTCTCTGTAGCTTAGCAACTGCTTCAGAGAGACTTTCCAGAGCCTGACTGTTGGAAAAAAAAAGCCACGAGAAGAAAAAAAAGCCACGAGAAGAAAAAAAACCTAACAAAACGGCTCCTGATTTTTGCCGGTGGCTCGAGCTTGCCGGACACTTAGCCTCCGGATAACACAAAGTTTCCTGTAAATTCCCCTGATTCTGACTGCAAGGGACATACGCTTGACTTCACCAATCTTTTTCTCTTCACATATCTATAAAAGCTTTTACAGTCAGTTTTTATGTTCCCTGAAAGCTTATTCTCATATTCTATTTTCCCTTTCTTAATTAATCCCTTTGTCCTCCTTTGTTGAATCCTAAACTGCTCCCAATCCTCAGGTTTACTGCTTTTTCTGGCCAACTTATATGTCCTCTCCTTGGATCTTATGTTATCCCTAATTTCCCTTGTTAGCCACGGTTGAGTCACCTTTTTTGTTTTATTTTTATGCCAAACTGGGATGAACAAATTCTGTAGTTCATCCATGCGGTCTTTGAATGTTTGCCATTGCCTATCCACCGTCAACCCTTTGAGTGACATTCCCCAATCAATCCTACCCAACTCGCGCCTCAGACCATCGTAGTTTCCTTTATTTAAATTTAGGACCCTAGTCTCTGAGTCAACTACTTCATTCTCCATCTTAATGAAGAATTTGATCATATTATGATCGCTCCGGCCCAAGGGGCCTCGTACAACAAGATTGCTAATTAATCCTTTCTCGTTACATAATACCCAGTCTAAGATGGCCTGATCTCTGGTTGGTTCCTCGACATATTGGTCCAGGAAACCATTCCTTAAACACTCCAGGAATTCCTCCTCCACAGTATTGTTACTAATTTGGTTAGCCCAATTTATATGTAGATTAAAGTCACCCATGATGACTGCTGTGCCCTTATTGCACGCTTCTCTAATTTCCCTTTTAATGCCGTCCCCAACCTCCGCATTACTGTTTGGAGGTCTATATACCACTCCCACTAACGTTTTCTGCCCCTTAGTATTTCTCAGTTCTACCCATACAGATTCCACATCATCAGAGCTAATATCCTTCCTTACAATTGTGTTAATCCCTTCTTTAACCAGCAATGCTACCCCACCTCCCTTTCCTTTTTGCCTATCTTTCCTGAATATTGAGTACCCCTGGATGTTGAGTTCTCAGCCTTGGCCACCCTGGAGCCATGTTTCTGTAATCCCAATCAAATCATATTCATTTACCTCTACTTGCGCAGCTAATTCATCCACCTTATTACGAATGCTCCTCGCATTAACACACAAAGGGGGAAAAATTGGGTGAGTAGCGCCACCTGTTAGTGCCTAAAGAGGCAGTCAGTGGCTGTAGCGCCACTGGCTGCGCCTCCCGTGATATTCAGCAGGGGCGCTAATGGTGGCGTTAGACATTTGCGCTGCGCCGCCACCGATGACGTCATCGGTGTGCGCAGCGCCCCGTTCGCGATATTTGGTAGCGAACGCCGCAGTTGCGCCATTCGCTACCCGCGCCCGGTTCACGGGGCCTTACTGAGCCGGCAGAGGCGCAAGTTAAGGTGGAGGTGCGGGGCGGCCGCTTTTTCGGCGGCCGCCTGCCAGCACCTCCGTCCTCAGCCTCCTGGTCCCCCCCCCCCCCCCCCCCCGCGGCATTGCTGGCTGTTTCCCGAGAGCCCAGCACTTCTCCTTGGTGCCGGGCTCTTTTGCCGGCGCTCGCGCTGTTGCAAGCCCCTCCCCCTTAACAGTGGGAGGAAGGCCTGCAGTACCGCAGCGTGCCGCAGGTTCCCAACCCCCTGCCATTTTAGTTAAAACCCTCCCCCAGAGCACTAGCAAACACTCCCCCTAGGACATCGGTCCCGGCCCTGCCCAGGTGCAAACCGTCCAGTTTGAACTGGTCCCACCTCCCCCAGAACCGGTTCCAATGTCCCAGCAATTTGAATCCCTCCCCCTTGCACCATTCCTCTAGCCACGTATTCATCTGAAATACCCTTCTATTTCTACTCTGACTAGCACGTGGCACTGGTAGCAATCCTGAGATTACTACCTTTGAGTTCCTATTTTTTAATTTACCTCCTAACTCCCTATATTCCACTTTTAGGACCTCATCCCGCTTTTTACCTATAACGTTGGTACCTATATGTACCACGATAACTGGCTGTTTACCCTCCCCTTCCAAGATGTTCTGCAGCCGCTCTGAGACATCCTTGACCCTTGCACCGGGGAGGCAACACACCATCCTGGAGTCTCGTTTGCGGCCGCAGAAACGCCTATCTATTCCCCTTACAATAGAATCCCCTATTACTAAAGCTCTCCCCCTCTTTTTCCTCCCGTCCTGTGCAGCAAAGCCACCCCTGGTGCCAGGAAGTTGGCTGCTGCTGCCTTCCTCTGGTAAGCCATCCCCCCCAACAGTACTCAAAGTGGTGTATCTGTTTGAGAGGGGGATGTACACAGGGGACCCCTTCACTACCTGCCTGTGCCTAGTACTCTGTCTGTTGGTCACCCATTCCCTTTCTGCCTGTCCAACCTTTGCCTGCGGTGTGACCAACTGATCAAACGTGATATCCACGACGTCCTTAGCCTCGCGAATGGTCCCGTATGAATCCAATCGCAGCTCCAGCGCCGCAATGCGGTCTGTCAGTAGCTGCAGCTGGACACACTTCCTGCACACATAGTTGTCAGGGACACAGGAAGTGTCCGAGTTCCCACATAGTGCAGGAGGAGCATACAATGGGGCCGGGCTCTCCTGTCATGACTTACCCTTTAATTAATTGCAATTAAATTAAATCAAATCAATCCCACCAACTACACTACCGTTAAATAGTATATTTAAGAGCCCTGGTTTATAAACAGTGCCCGCTACACCACAGAGACTTTAGAAACTATAAACCACAGAGTTAAAGTTTATAAAGAGAGAAATACTACCTTCTGTACTACCTATACAGGAAACTTTGGTTTATCCGGAGGTTATATGTCTGGAATACTCAATCTAACGGCAAAAATCAGGAGCCGTTTTCTATATTTTTTTTAGTTCTCATTGCTTTTTTTTCCCAATCAAGCACTGCAAGGTCTGTAGCTATAGCAATAGCTTCAGCTACAGATGCTTGCAGCTGCAGCCGACTGTTTGTTGATTCACACGGAGCTTCTCGGTTCCGTATGTTTAAACATTAACTCTGGTATGTCCGGCACTTTTGATGTTACGGCACCAACTCGGTCCCGTCAGTGCCGGATATCAAAGTTTCCTGTACTACCTTCTCCAATTGCAGTTTCATATGGAGTCCATTATTAAGGAGACAGTAACAGGACATTTGGATAATCATAATTTAATAAGACAAAGTCAGCATGGTTTTATGAAGGGGAAGTCATGTTTGACAAATTTGCTGGAGTTCTTTGAGGAAGTAACATATAGGGTGGATAAAGGTGAACCAGTGGACGTAGTGTATTTAGACTTCCAAAAGGCATTTGACAAGGTGCCACACAAAAGATTATTGCTTAAGATAAAAAATCACGGGATTGGGGGTAATATTCTGGCATGGATAGAGGATTGGCTATCTAACAGAAGGCAGAGAGTTGGGATAAATGGTTCATTCTCAGACTGGCAATCAGTAACCAGTGGTGTTCCGCAGGGGTCAGTGCTGGGTCCCCAACTCTTTACAATCTATATTAACGATTTGGAGGAGGGGACCGAGTGTAACATATCAAAGTTTGCAGATGATACTAAGATGGGAGGGAAAGTAGTGAGTGAGGAGGACATAAAAAACCTGCAAAGGGACATAGACAGACTAAGTAAGTGGGCAGAGATTTGGCAGATGGAATACAATACTGGAAAGTGTGAGGTTATGCACTTTGGCAGGAAAAATCGTAGAGCAAGTTATTATCTTAATGGCAAGAAACTGGAAAGTACTGAAGTACAAAGGGATCTGGGGGTCCTGGTGCACGAAACTCAAAAGGTTAGTATGCAGGTGCAGCAAGTGATTAAGAAGGCCAATGGAATGTTGGCTTTCATTGCTAGGGGGATAGAATATAAAAATAGGGAGGTATTGCTTCAGTTGTACAAGGTATTGGTGAGACCGCACCTGGAATACTGCATACAGTTTTGGTGTCCATACTTAAGAAAGGACATACTTGCTCTCGAGTCAGTACAAAGAAGGTTCACTCGGTTAATCCCGGGGATGAGGGGATGGACATATGAGGAGAGGTTGAGTAGATTGGGACTCTACTCATTGGAGTTCAGAAGAATGAGAGGCGATCTTATTGAAACATATAAGATTGTGAAGGGGTTGGATCGGGTGGATGCAGGGAGGATGTTCCAGATGATGGGTGAAACTAGAACTAGGGGGCATAGTCTTAGAATAAGGGGCTGCTCTTTCAAAACTGAGATGAGGAGGAACTACTTCACTCAGAGGGTGGTAGGTCCATGGAATATGCTGCCCCAAAAAGCTGTAGAAGCTACATCATTACATAAATTTAAAACAGAAATAGACAGTTTCCTAGAAGAAAAGGGAATTAAGGGTTACGGGGAGCGGACAGGAATTTGGACATGAGTCTAGGTTCGGATAGGTCATGGCCCTGTGGGTAGCGGAGCGGGCCCAGGGGCCGTGTAGCCTGATCCTGCTCCTGTTTCGTGTGTCTAATTCTGTTAGATTCAGGAGATAGTCCTGTGATAGTGGATTGGCGGTTAGGATCAGATCAGCCATGATCTTATTGAATGGCGGAGCAGGCTCGAGGGGCCGATTGGCCTACTCCTGCTCCTATTTCTTATGTTCTTATATAGATGGAAGTGCCCAGCTAAATAGCTTGTGTAATGTCTATTTGAAGTAGAGAATATTCCCAGTAATGTTGAATGAGTATAACTAAGTAGAATTTATACAATACTGGATTGAGTGCTGCTCTTTTTTTTAACCAGTAAGGATTATTGAGAATATTTCCTCAAACAGTTAATTACT
Source organism: Somniosus microcephalus (assembly GCF_052327205.1). NCBI lineage: Eukaryota > Metazoa > Chordata > Chondrichthyes > Squaliformes > Somniosidae > Somniosus > Somniosus microcephalus. The sequence continues at coordinate 103,507,332 of NC_140995.1, read as the reverse complement.
ATTACTGAGAAATATTCTCAATAATGTTTACTGGTTAAAAAATAATGAGCAGCACACATTCCAGTACTGTAATTCTTGAATGGGTAACATTGCTATGCCCCTGGTCTATTGAAATCAATGGATAATGCCTTTTGTTCTTACTGGCTTTAGATGTGGCACTACAGTCAATGATGACCAACATTGCAAGGATGCCTTTGCTTACTTGCTCCAGAAGTGATGCTGCAATCTCTTTCTGCCTGTTAGAGGAAATATAGCTAAAAGATCTGCCAATTCCTTCTCCTAACCATGATCAAGGGCATTAGAGATTCACAAGTAATTTATGAATTGCCTTGTCGGTGTGATACTTCCTGTATCACTGGTTTTTCACACTATCCATCACACCACTTCTGTCATATTGCAATTTGTTTCAGTTTTCTTAATCCTTTTAATGCAGTACTGACTAATTAGGAACCTCCTCGCTGAATGTCCAAGCTAAGTGGTGCTCTAGCAGTACTGTATTACCTACTTCGCTAAGGTTCGTCTGATTGACTGACAAGAATCTGATGACTTGATCCTACTGGCCGCAACTCCTAGGTCCTCCAGCAATTGTTTTGGAATTGCTCACTCATTGCTAATACTGTCAACCACCCCATTCAACTTTGGGGCCTGAAGCTGCTGGCTCCCCCATACTGAGATTCCCCCCCCCCCCATCTGTCTAGTAGATTTTGTGGCCACTCACCCTATGCTTAATCAGGCTGCAGCCTGTCAGGCTTCATTCCCAGTGTCTGTGGTTCGGTCTTGAGTCCCCTACCTGCGACCACCCTGGCTCGTGGCATCCTCTGCCTCCAGATGACATCATGACCAACCCCCACTTCCCTCATCCTCCTCCCTGGACATTGGACTGCTCACCTGATCCTCCTCTCCTTTTGCTGCCTTCCCATTACTGGACTGAAAAACTGGCACTGTTGTGAATCACATAAATATATATATAGTATTAACTCTTTAAGTGCTTTAATGAACTAAAAGACAGACTATGTGGGCAATTTTAACCTAAACCACCCATCAGGAAACTGATGGGATCAGGTGCAATGCTGGATTTACAACCTGCCCGATTTTAGTCTTTTGGGACTTTTTATGGGAGTTGACTCTCACCTCCCCATATCTACTTGTTTGATAGCATAGCCCAGGGGCATAATGGTGATAACCCTTTGTCATGTGAACTGCAGATTCATGCCATTCAAATTTATGCTTCTTCAATCTCTCTGAAGGCAGACTAAGCAAACAATTGGTGAGATTAGGCTTGATCCGAATCGATAAATTGCTTTATTTTACAACAAGATACAGAAGAACAGTTAGAATTGGATTCACGAAGCACAAATAACCTTCACGCAATAATATAAAATAAAGAACACACTATGCTTCTGTACGTCAATGGGTCGTCTTACTTGACTTAAACAAAATAATTACTGACTTTCCCTCCTGCAGTCTAACCTTCTCGCGACCGTTGCTGCCTGACTGCCTCATAGCATTCTGGTCAAAACTTGACTGCCTGTGTCTGTGTCTTTTATCTTTGTTCACACCCAGAAAGGGAATGGTTACCAGACTCCATGCCAAGCATCTGGGACCAGTCACCCTTTCAACACAATGGATGTGAGTTGTTTATCAATTAAGGAGACAAGCTAACAAATTATCCTCCGTCCACAGGAAAACAGCGCCAAAGCAAACTTGTTCGCATCTTAATTACCTACCATTTCAGGCATTTTATTTTAACTTGCATGAATACACTGTTTTAAAACACGCTTAAAGGTAACTTCTTTTCTCAAGAACTTTCTGTGGGAAAAATGGTCGAAATATTACATTAAACAACTATATAACATTTTTCCAATGTAGAATTTCATCTCATTTTCTAATTATTTGAGTTCATTTCAATTTCGATATAATTTCACTTTAAAACAGTTTTTTTTTGTAAGCAGCATTCCCTTTATTGGCAACAGTAGCTAATATATGCCACGATAATACATTCCTCATTATACTATATAATCCTTCTGTCTTTATCAGTCAATATATCCTCCAACTACTTGTTAGTAACACTGCGGGACATCCACTAGTATTAATTGAATATTCTTGGGTTTCATATCTAATCTTGGTGTCAATTAAACTGAACCGCTGATCATGGACACTCAACCAAGCTACAGGTTGGTTGATATTGGCACTGGGACAAATTGTCTGACCCACAAACTAGGCTGCATGACTATAGAGAAGCTGGAAGGAACCAAGATAGGGGGATATTCTTTCAGAAGAAAACAACTATCACTAGGGTAGCTAAACCATGCTGTCCTGCCTGTGAGATATCATCTGGCAAATAGAAGAAATCTGCCAGAAGCATGGAACCAATACGATAGGTTGTGGTCTTCTAGGATCCTGGAAGTATGTAGGGACACTGCTAGAGTACATGTGAAGCCTAACAGTGTCAGAATCTACTTGGACTGTTATATTGTGCTGGAACACTGTTTTGTGTAGCAGTATTAGTCAGGAGTGCTGAGTTATACTAAAACACCAACAGCTTGCATTTCTCTAATACAAAAGCAAATTACTGTGGATGCTGGAAATCTGAAATAAAAACAGAAAATGCTGGAAATATTCAACATGCCAGGCAGCATCTGTGGAGAGAGAAATGGAGTTAGTGTTTCAGTTCGCTGACCTTTCATTAGAACCGTTCTGATGAAAGGTCATCAACCTGAAACGTTAACTCTGTTTCTCTCCACATTTGCTGCCTGACCTGCTGAGTATTTGCAGCACTTTCTGTTTTTATTGTATTTCTGTAATGCCCCTTGCATATAGAAAGATTACAGAGTGGAAGTAAAGAATGGATACCAAGTAGAAGGGAAAAAGTGAACTAGAAGGTTGGACGGGATGGGTCTGAAAGCACAGTTAGAGATGCGGGTGTGTACGAGGGCTCTGTAAGCAGGGAGGGAGGTGGGAAACCAGAGAGATTTAGGAAGAGAGTTCTAGCATGGGGGAATAGTAGCTGAAAGAATGGCCATCAACAATAGTATGTAGGAAGCAGAGAACAAGGAGTAGATTATGGCGGTTAATGCAGGCAGGCTGGTAACAAGAGCATGAGAGAAGTGAAATCTTGGGATGATAAAAGCATAGGTTTGAATTTCAGCAGCAGTGGGAGACGGTTAAGGGGGTCGGCGGATGATATTTCAGAGGTGATAGAAGGTTGTCTTGGTAACAGATTGGATGTGGGAAAGGGAGCTAATCTAGGGATCGATCAATACACCAAAGCTCCTGACTTAGCCTAAGCTTATACTGGAATGTCTCCACACATGCACATTCCGCTGCATGGCCTATGATTTATATTGCTTCTTGTACTTTCACACTATTTTCTCCTGATTCAAGACTAGGGGTGATGTCTTCTTAGATGGACTTCATTTATACCATCTCAATCAAAGTCAGGGCAACACACTGGACTTCAGAGTTGGCTTCATGAAAATCTTGGTTCAGAACATGCAGTATAACACTACCTGTAGCCATTATTTCATCTTTTCTTATTGTCATGGAGGACACCTGGGTAGAGTTTTAGTATTTCATATTCTGCTTCATAATAGTTGCCTGGAAATTTTTTTGACATACACCTGTTGGTCTTAATGACTCCCTCCCCCAGTGAGAGTTCATAATTGTATGGAAAATGCTAATATATTCTGTCTGCTGTGATCAAGTTACTTTCCAGCTATTAAAAACTGGGGTGGGGGGGTGGAAGAAACTTGGCATTTAGCATGTATCACCATTATGTTTTTCTCTCTCTCTGTTTTGTTTCTGTGTTACTATTCTTTTGTGGTTTGTTGTAGCTTTACACTTCCAACCACTTATGGTGAAATTCTTACTCAACAAATGGCAACTAATTTGAAAAAAAACCTAGTATTATGTATGTCCATGGGAGTCAATAAGCAACCATGCCTTCTTGAAACATAGCCTTTCAGCTAGGAGGTAAGTGAGCTGTAAACCTTGTTAGTGGCCCATGCCTGCCTGCAGATGTGTAAGAATGGAACAGTGCTCTTTAGTCTTTATATATTAAAAATGGAAAATGCTGGAAATGCACAGCAGGCCAGATAGCATTTGAAATTAAAAAATAGGCATACTCTATTTTGGGTGGGAAACCTGAATCAGGATTTCGACATCCACAGTTTTACTTTCTCTCTCTCTCTCTCTCACAATAAATGTTTCCTAAGTTCTATCTTTTCCTAAAGATTGTCATTCCATTGTTCTTCATTATTCCTTGTGAAACAGAGATGGAAGTATTGCTTTATATTTGTGCACAGAACAGTCATCTATCAAATGTTAGGTTGGTTCAGTTGGTAGGATTCTTAACTCTGAATCAGAAGTTTGGGAATTCAAAACCCACTCGTGACTTGAGCACATGATCTAGACTAACACTTTAGTGCAGTACTGTTGGTGGTGCTATGATGATGCCAGCCAGTTCAAGTGGATGTTTAATGTTCCATAGCACTATTAGAAAAGCAAAAAACAAATTACTCATCATTCATCCCATGGCTGTCTGTGATATTTTTGCACAGAAAATAACTGTTGTGTTTACCTACTTAAAAAAAAGTCATTGCGTTTCCAAGTATTCACTGTATGAAGCACTTTGAGACTTTTCTGGGAGTTGAGAAAATTATATTGGCTGGCTGCAGAGACTTAAACCTTGGAATAAAGCTGGTCTTTCAAGTAAACTTGCACAATTTAAACATGTTCCATTGAGGGTTGTCACTTTCAGGTACAGCACAATCAGTAGTTGATTCTTAGGCATGGAACTACCTGCGGCCTCGCTCCAGTCAAGGCTGGAGACTCCATCCCAAATCCTGAGGATGGGGTAATTTGCATAGTCCATGTGGGCCGCCCTTCTAAGATGAAGGCCTAGATAGGCTGAAGAAAAAAATTTCTTTAAAAAAAAAAAAAAGTCTTCAACTACCCCTGGAGCCACTAGACCAGAGAAGGCAGCGAATCCCCTTGGGGATCGATTACCTTATCCTAGTTCCAGTTTGGGGTCTTCAGAAGGACTCAGAGACTCAAGCCAAGTCTGAACATGCATTGATTCCAATGAGGCCTTTCAAGAGCCTAAAAGGAGGAATTTTTCGGGGAAGCTCACAAACTCCACTGACACTCCCTTGAAGTGTGCGGGAACAAGAAGATTTGCCCAAGGCAACCCCCAGCCAGAATTTAAAAGTCCAGCCTAACTGGGCGGAATTCCAGCCGACCGGATTGAGCCTGTGTTCCAGGCCTCCTTCCGGCAGTAAAGGGACTTGCATTCTTTCAAGCTCCAGGAATTTATGGGCCTTTGTTTTTCTTTTGAACTGTCTTGTTATTGAACCTCAGTAGAAAATTAGGATCTTCAAGTCATAGGTCAATACAAGAAGAAATATTGTCTACTGCCTCTGTGCCACATGACTAGTTGTGCAACTTTATGGTGAAGTAGTCAGATTAGAGTATTTGAGTTATAACTTGAGAGTTACCTGCAGGATAGTCTCTTTCCATATCACCAGCTATTTATTTAATTAAAGTGATTATTTAATGTCAGGACTGGCTGCTTTTGCCTTTGGGTGTGCTACAGTTTCTCTCTCACAAAAGCCGTGGAGTCAAAATGTTGGTGCCATTTGCAACAATAGCAGAGAAAAAAGGGATTATTTTTCAGACTTCAGTTGCCAATGACAATTGGAATTAATTATATTTTCATTTCTGTCACAATTTGTCAGCTCTACAGGATTATAAGGATGTTACCATATTCTTTCAATATTCTTTCCATCTGGATAGCTCCTTAGTAGTTGGTTATGTTACTGTGCCTACAACTGGAAGTGACACAATTGCATAATTTTATCAAAAGAACAATCTGTTATGACTGCATTCAGATTTGTGGAGGTTTATTGTCTGCAGATTTTAGCATTTAGGTGGTCCGCCCACAGTGAAATGGTCAGCATGAAATTGCTATAGCAACTTTTTCCATCATTAAGAAGCCAGAACAGCCTTTGAGATGCTATTATATAGTGGAGAGAGAATGTACTGTAGGAATCCTGCATTAGGTACTCGGGAGCTATGATTATTTAATCTTCACATAGTAACAGTCCATCTAACCCACCTATCCACAGTACTCCCTTGTTGCATCTCTAATAACCCTGAATCCAATTTGTTGACAAGAGCTTATCTGGTTCCTTCTTAAAACCCAGTAAGGTTTCTTGTTCTACCACTTGTGCAGGAAATCTGCTCACATACTTACCACCTTGTATAAAAACAGGTCCTGCATTTCCTGTTTTCTTTTGTTGTCCTTAATTTGTAAATATGACCCCCGTAAATGTGCTTAAATTCTGCACACGTCAGAAAAGCTTACTGGGATTCAATTATAATATAGAAATGAATACTCATGAAACAACAACTTGCATGTAACATTGAAAAATCTCCCAAAACACTTTAGAGATAAGCATAAGGAAAAAAAGATGCCAAGCCAAGAAAGGAGTGGGTAAAAGCTTGGTCAAAGAGATGGGTTTGGAGAAGATTTTTAAATGAGGAGAAGGCAATGAAAGGTGGAGAGGTTTAGGTGAGAGTATCAAATTGCTGAACTTCTTATTGTTCTTTATTAACATGTAAAACAAAAACTGGCCTTTGCACACCAGTGAGCAGAACTTTTTTCATGTGAAAGCATGAAGTGATGCTGAGTGGGGCAATATAACTTGGTACTGCCAACTCACACTGTTCCTAGCAGGTGCCAGTGGCAAACTGGTGATTATCACAAGACTCTATAATACATTTAACAATTGTCAGCTAGTCAGAAGTAACCTGTATGTTTAATGAAAAAATGCACCAGTCTTTTCATACCATAATGTTTCACTTTGTCTGTCTGTTACTTTCTCAACTAAAATTATTTTTCTAACTTTCCTTCACTCAGCCGTAGTCTTAGCAGACAGGAGGATTTTATAGTTGACAAACTGATCAGCAGAGACTGGATGAGTACTTGAGGATTTCTTCTGAGATGATCGTTTGAATTCACGACAAATTCTGATCCAGATAATGTAATTATATCTTTGCTTTAGAAACCTCAAAAGTATCCATACCCTCTCTAAAAATGTGTTTTAAATACATTTCACAGATACAGTTGTTATTAACAGTGAAGGGTTGGATGTTGTAGGTTTAGATTATCCTCAAGACTTCTGACCTAAAATATGGCAATGCTCCTCCAGGCTCCACAAAAACACTGTGGGCCTCTGCAGGTGTCCCAACCGGAGAACATTCCTGCGGTCCAAAACTGGCGAGCTACCTTGGGACAACCGTTTGGTATCCGCTGCTCTCCAGTCGGATTAAATGAGGCCCGACCATCAAAATCGCGACAGTCAATCAGGGCATTCCACTGATCAGACGCACAACAGGCAAAGGCCACTTTCTGGGTCTTTTTACTTAACCTAATTAAGCTTTTATTGACCATTTCACTGACTTTGAGTAAAACTTTGAATATATTTTCCACTAATTGATTTTCAGTTTACTTTATACCTTATATTTATGCAGCTTTTTAATCATCGTTTCCGAGATCACTTCTATTAGCACTGCTTTCTCGGGATTGTCTTTGGGAAGCATTTCTCACCTTGTCTTACAGCATATTGTTTAATCAGTGTACCATAGTTAATAATAGGCTCTGTCTGTGCCATTGTTCTTTTAAGAATATTGATCCCAAATATCATCTTCCGCCTGTGAAAATCTCACCCGGTTCTTCTGTCTGCTGCTGTTTCTGAGTTTTCATTATACACAGTGTCAGCTGTGGCTCAGTGGGTAGCACACTCGCCTCTGAGTCAGAAGGTTGTGGGTTCAAGTCCCACTCCAGGCTGACACTCCAGTGCATAGAAACATAGAAGATAGGAGCAGGAGTAGGCCATTCGGCCCCTCGAGCCTGCTCCGCCATTCAATGCGATCATGGCTGATCATCCAAATTCAGTACCCAGTCCCTGCCTTCTCCCCATACCCCTTGATCCCTCAGTGCAGTGCTGAGGGAGTGCTGCACTGTTGGAGGTGCTGTCTTTCGAATGAGTCAGTTAAACTGAGGCCCCGTCTGCTCTCTCAGGTGGACATAAAAGATCCCATGGCACCATTTCGAAGAAGAGTAGGGGAGTTATCCCCGGTGTCCTGACCAATATTTATCCCACAACCAACATAACAAAAAAGAACAGATTAAATGGTCATTATCACATTGCTGTTTGTGGGACCTTTATGTGCGCAAATTGGCTGCCGCGTTTCCCACATTACAACAGTGACTCCACTTCAGAAGTACTACATTGACTGTAAAGCACTTTGAGACGTCTGGTGGTTGTGAAAGGCGCTATATAAATGCAAGTCTTTCTTTTTTTTTATCTTTCATCTCCCGCTGACTTTCAGTTACTGTGGTTTTTGGAGATGCTCTGAGTCGCAGCAGGGGCTGCAGGTTGTTTTGTGATTGAGATCTGATGATCAGCGAAGCAAAGAGCTGAGCGGCACACCAGTGAGGAACGCCATGGAAGCGCGTAGTGGGGAGAAAGTGAACTAAAAATAGAGAGGAAAAGAAGGAGACACCAAAAACGGACAGGAAAGGCAAATAAATGTCCACCAGAAAATGAATTGGGATTGGACATTTTCTTCTGTCATCTGAAATTAATTAATATTGATCACACCAGTGGGTGCCATAACAAAAGGACAAACCATCATCACTGCTGTTACCCTAATAACAATTTCATCCTTGGACCATGCACAAAATAAACCAATTCATCAGTGTAATGCAAAATCAGCAGCACTAGATAAATATTTAAATCCTGTTTGCACTGTTTCTCCAACAAGCCTTGTGATCCATCACTGCAACTGCGGTGGGGCAGGAGCTCCACCCACACTATGACCCCCCCCCCCCCCCCCCCCGCGCAACACTGACTGACATTCTCCGAAAATGTTAATATTGCTGGACAGGAGACGGACGCAAGTCCCTCCAGCAGTTGGTTACTTATGCCAAACAGCCCAGAAAATATATGCTGAGGATTGGGGGTTGTCGGGGGGTGGGTGGGGAGAATAGCGGGAGCACCTGTAAGGGTGCACCTGCAGCTTTTAAAGCTAAACTGCTCTTAAAACAGATCCATCCAGCTGAAGTCATGGCTCCAACAGAACCAGAGGAGAGGGGAACCTCAACCTTCTTGGAGAGTGTTTGAAGATTCTTCAGACAGGAGAGATGGAATGGTGGGAGTGGGTCGCAAGAGACCTGCCAGTACAGCAGACAAGACCATGTAGAAGGAGGTGGCACAGGCAATGAGTGGCAACTCCCCAACCCTCAGGACTCCCTCCACTGGCGGGGGAAGTTTAATGACCTCACAACAATAACAACTACTACTTGTATTTATAATAGCGCCTTTAATGTAGTAAACAATCCCAAAGCGCTTCACAGGAGCATTGTCAAACAGAATTTGACACCAAGCCACATGAGGAGATATTAGCGCTGACAGCCAAAAGCTTGGTCAAAGAGAGAGGTTTTAAAAAGCATCTTAAAGGAGGAAAGAGAGGCAGTGAGGTTTAGGGAGGGAATCGTGAGCTTTGGACCTTGCCGGCTGGTGGTGCAAATAAAATCAGGGATGCTCAAGAGGCAGATATTCCAGAGAGTTGTAGGGCTGGAGGAGATTAGAGAGATAGGGAGGGGTGAAGCCATGGAGGGATTTGAAAACAAAAATGAGAATTTTAAAATCGAGGCATTGCTTAACCAGGAGCCACTGTAGGTCAGCGAGCACTTGGGTGATGGGCGAACGGGACTTGTTGCGAGTTAGGACACAGGCAGCAGAGTTTTGGATAACCTCAAGTTTACGGAGTATAGAATGTGGGAGGCCAGCCAGGAGTGTGTTGGAATAGTCAAGTCTAAAGAAACAAAGGCATGGTTAAGGTTTCAGCAGCAGAAGAACTGAGGCAGGGCCGGAGTCGGGCAATGTTAGAGGTGGAAATAGACGGTCTTAGTGATGGCGTGGATATGTGGTCGGAAGCTCATCTCAGGGTCAGCAGAAGTAAGTATGTTGGCAGCAAGCTGCTATTCATCTATATTTTACACTTTATAGGCTATAGGCCTATAAACCCTAAAAGTGCAGCAACAAACTCGAGTATAAGCATATGAACTAAATAAACTGTACAGATTCCTTCACGTGGAACAATTTCATTTTATGACTAGAGAATCATGCAATGCAAGTATGCTCTTTGATGATGATTTTTTCTATAAGAACTCTGTAATAGAAGTGATACAAATTCTCCAATAGTTGTCAAATAAACCATCTGTGACCAAAAGTAGCAAGCATTCTGTTCTCATACCAGAAAAATTGCATATAATTCACAGGAACAATCAGCTACAGGAGAAGAAACAGCAACCATTTGTCCATTAATCCAGCAGGAGGAGGCAGTGAGATACTGGGATCCCACTCAGCTGAGGCGATAGGGGAAAGGAATGTGGGAGGTTCTGCACCCGCAGTTATTTAACGCAGAACACGTGCTAATGTTCAAAGATCCTAAAAAGATCTCTGTTTTCTGGCATCCATACTCAGAGGAGACCCTTACGGAACAGTAAAGAAACAGGAAGGCTAGCATTTCTTCATCTTTTTCTCACAAACAAGGAAGAAGCAGAGAGAGAAACTGATCCAATGGCAGGACCTTCAATAGCATAGATAGCCAACAGGAATTCACCCACACCATCACTCACACTCTCTCTCTCACACTCACCAGCCTAGAAAGAGTCACTCGGGAGGATATAGATAGTTCAGATAAGGCATGGACACTGGGTGCTGCATGTCATATAAGGATCCCAGAGGAAGAGCTGGCGGAGATGGAGGAGGATGATAATCTCCGGTTTCCTGCAATGAAAAGGATGCTGGCAGAGCATCAAACTCACACGAAGGCACTGCAGCAGATGGCAGGGCTTCGAAAAGGCGCAGCAGATGGCTGGGTTGGTCCATTGCCCCCATTTGCGGCAACATCTAAGGGGGCTTCTCAACAATGTAGAGCAATCTGGAGCTGCAGGACCCTCTCCTTACGTCCCACCTCTAATGTGCTTTGGCTGCATTCAGGCCTTTGCTGATGGAATAAAGAGATCAATGACTGTTGGATTCCAAGATCTCCGAGGCATCATTTCAGAGCGTTTGCAGGATATTTTCTCCCAGGTATTAAGGTATATTAGCACTCTGTTTCCCTGCAGATCAGTGATGATCATTATCCTGATCTTATGCCAAGTCGGAGAGTAGGAGATGACTCTGAGGATTCAGCCCTCACTCAGAACAGGAGACCAGAGGCAGAGGAACAGTGAGTTTGGCAAGGGGGAGGGATGGTGGTGGTTGGCGTTGTAGGATGGAAGAGATTAGAGAGATAGAGGGGGTGAGGCCATGAAGGGATTTAAACACAATTCTGAGAATTTTGAAGTGGTGGCATTGGGGAACCTGAAACCAATGTATGTCCGCAATGTAGTAGAAGATATGTTAAAACTAGTAACCACATTACTCCAAGTGGGGTGGCTATTACCCTTTGGGTATGCACCATTGCAAACACAGAGCACGAAAAAGGTACAGCTTTCAGATCTTAAGGGCAAAATTCACTGCAGGCTGTTAGACTATTGAAAGAAAAGACAGCTCCTTAAAATACATCCCTAGAGAACAAAGATTAACAGAATAAAACAATGAATACCTTTTACAATTAAATAGGGAAAGAAAAATACTAAAAGTACTGTAAAATAAATATATAGATATTGGAAAAGTCCACAGTGCATCACTTTTGCCAGAACTGCTTTGGAATGAATATAAAAGTGTCTGCTAAGTGTTGACAAAGTTCTGTTATGACAAATTTGGTCTGTTTCATCTCTCTCTTATTTTCTGTTCCAACTTATCTCAAGCAGAGAATGGAACGGAGCCTTTCATTCTCTATGAAACAGAGTTTGGGAAAACTCTTGTACTGTTTCTGCTTTTAACCCCATAGCTGTTAAAACCAACACTTCTATTAATTCTTTAATATGCAGTTTTTCAGACAAACTCAACAGTACTTCATGTAATACACACATACAGTTATCGAAAGAAAAACAAAATGTCTCAAATACAATGGTGCAGAGTCAGCACGGATTTATGAAAGGGAAATCATGTTTGACAATTCTGTTCGTTTTTTGAGGATGTAACTAGCAGGGTAGATAAGGGGGAACCAGTGGATGATGTGTTTTTGGATTTTCAAATAGCAATCATTAAGGTGCCACACAAGAGGTTATTACACAAAATTAGGGCTCATGAGATTGGGGGTAATATATTAGCATGGATTGAAGATTGGTTATTGGCCAGAAAACAGCGAGTAGGAATAAACGAGTCATTTTTGGGTAGCAGGCTGTAACTAGTGGGGTACCGCAAGGATCAGTGCTGGGGCCTACAGCTATTTACAATCTATATTAATGACCTACCGAGTGTAATGTATCCATGTTTGCTGACAAAGTTAAACGGGAAAGTAAGCTGCGAGGAGGACGCAAAGAGGCACGTGTGGGAAAGAATATGGCAGATGGAATATAATGTGGAGAAATGTGAAGTTATCCGCTTTGGTATTACTGTGGTAGGGAATCGGAATAGGTTTATTTCTTGTGCTTTGTGATAGCAGTAAGCACTCAAAAGCGTGTGCCCTTGCTGAGTTGCCCTTTGTTAGTTCAGTGATGCACATCAGTCAAAATCTCAGAAGTCCTGAAATTACGATATGAAATATTAGCATTCTAAAATCTGACGTGCTCTTCTGAAATTCCTATCTCAGCTGTTTAGGAGTGCCATTAACCCATATAAAATAAATGTGTTAACACCTCAACTCTAGTAGCGGAGATGAATTTCAGACAAATGTGATGAGGCTTCATCTGCTAATATGCCAACGCATATTTTCCAGGCCAAATTTTTCTATTCTGGGCTGATTTGAATTTAAATTAGTGTCTGAAGTGTAAAATCATAGGCACTGTTTTTGCTTGAAACAAGTCATTGTAAGCTGTGTACTATGGTTACTATGTTAAGACTGAAGCAATTCTACAAAGCTGTTTGGATGGGGAATCATTCTCCTCCATGCTTAATATGATAAGCTCAAGTTATGTAGAGAGAATTGTTAAGAGTAAAGTGGTTCCCATTTTGAGCTGAAGAAATTATCTCATATTTTGAGGTTTTTTTTTTTACTGACGATTAAATGCAAACTGTGGTCATGGAAACAGCATCCAGACATTAGTTTGAATCCTCTTTCAATTATATCCAGATAGGCAGAATGTTTGGCTCCACTGTACAGTGTTCCTACTAAGGCCAGAACTGTACTAATTTATTTGATGCTACATTTATATATTTTCCTCCCTATTTTTTAAGCACAGTTCAGTTTCCAAATGACAATATAAACATCCATATTCTTTGCAAATCCATGCAGATTCTAGCCAACCAGCAATCATTATGGTCTATAGAATCTGTTTTGGTTGTCAAAAAAATCTGAGTTTGGCATTCAGATGAAAGTATTCCCTAAAATATTAATTTATTTAAAAGCATTTGTTTGATAGAATGGATTAGAATATTTAAATCAAGGTGTGCATTGGTAAATCAGAACATTTGAGGCTCCATTTTCTTTTTACACTTCTGTATAGCTGGCTGGAGATGAGAGCATTTACACCAGTTCAGTGCACACTGCACAGCACATTCACCATTTCTAACTTTCCGTGTTTTATTTTCAGGAGAGTTCACTCCAGAGATGCAGCTGAGAATACGACAAGAGATAGAAAAAGAAAAGAAGGTGGAACAGTGGAAGGAAAGTGTTTTTGAGAATTACTATGGTCAAAAGTAAGAAACTTCATCAAATTTTGATTTTTGTTTTTCCTTATATTGAAGTATATCTCCTTTGAGGGTAATACTGTATTAAATTTCTAGCAAAGGAATCCTGTTCAGTCATTACTGGCGCTGTTATACTGCAGGTGCTGGTTTGAGCCCAGCAGTATGAGCCAGATGTTTTAATTAAAGAGTAGGTTTTTTTTAGATAAATGAAAATGAAACCTTTCTTCAGTAGAAAGGCAAAAGAAAGACTGCATTTAATTTTGTAGTCATTAGTAATCACCTATAACATTTTTCCATTACATTATCTAGGACAGTTACAGCTGCCAGTTTCACATCTGCAGGCTATAAGTATGTCCCCCAGAGTGCAAAATTCATAGGCTTAATCTCTGTGGAGGACATAAAGGAGAAATAGATTTTTCAGATAAACCGAGAAAGAGAACTCATCAGTATGCTAATACTCCTTCAATTGTGGACTTGTACTTACAAGTATTCTTTCAAAAGTACATTTGATCGGTTCTAGCCCACAATGTTTGCCAGAATATAAAATTAATAGTCATTTGCGCTGTATGGAAGCCCACTTCACTGACTAAGTTGCTAACTTCAACTGACATTAAATTGAGACCAGTCTAAATAATCTGAGGGTGTTTATAATCGATTTATTTTTTGAACATTTGAAGGTGCAATTTAAGTTATTTATTTTATCTGTACAGGCTTTAAAGTACATGTTTTTGAATACATGTTAAAAAAATCTTTTAGATTTTTAAATGTGTTTGACTTTTTTTTTGCAAATAACTTCAATATTTTGCAGTTCTGGTATAAGTCTGGAAGACTCAGAAAAGCTGACTGCATCATCCAATAACGTTGCGGATTGTGAACGCCCACCATCCAAACAAGCCCCTGTACCGTCAGCCACACAAGAAACCTCCATCAAGGCTGAAACACAGATTGAGCCAAAAGGAGAAACCGGCAACAAAATAATAGCCAAAGAAGTAGGGATGCTAAAAGTAGAAGAAAAGGTTGAAGAGAAATCACCAGCCTCTTCAGAACAGTCAGTCACCAAATCATCCCCAATTATTAAAAACCTTGAAGAAGATAGACCCTCGGAGATTAGTAACCTATCTGAGAAGAAGGTGGACCTTGACCATAGTACTTCAGTGCTGAAACAAGATAATCAGACTGCAAAAGTAGGCTGTATTATCTCCCCAGAGGCTAAAGTCTTGGTACCTAAGCCAAAATTGGACCAAAATGAGTCCAAACCGCAGCTGAAGTCAGAGAGTTCAGAAATATCTGAAAGTAAAAGACCTGAGGCTTTCGATTCAGTGGAGAGCAAGACCCATGAACTTTCCAAACAAGATCAAGTTCTAAAAGCAGGTTCTACAGAAGAAATGGAAGTTACTACAGAGGGTCTGAAGAGGAAGTCTACCAATGAAGGAGAGTCTCTGCTCAGTCCTGAGAAAAGACCCCGCAATTTGGACCATCAGTTATTTCGGACCCCGCCTAAGGACTTTCCCAAAAACAAAGATGAGCCACATGAACTCAAAGTCCCACCTCTTAAGGTACTTCAAATCTTGCTCTTTAGCTATTTCAGGTACAACACACAATGTTAAAGAAAGTTGTTTGGCCTACAGAATGTAACTTAAACTACAGTGTCACTTGGATATATTTTTTTCTATGTCTGGATGACATTGATCTTGGGCCATACTGGTTAAATAGAAGTGTCACAACAGTAATAAATAGCAGTAGTAGTATTTTATATCTGGAAAGAAAAATTGCATAGAATCATAGAATGATACAGCACAAGAGGTCATTCGGCCCATCGTGCCTGTGCTGGCTCTTTGAAAGAGCTATCCATTTAGTCCCACTCACCTGCTCTTTCCCCATAGCCCTGCAAATCTTTCCTTTTCAAGTATTTATCCAAATCCCCTTTGAAAGTTATTATTAGGAACACTGGAACAGGAGTAGGCCATTTAGCCCCTCAAGCGTGTTCCGCCATTCAGTGAGATCTTGGCTGATCTGCGACCTAACTCCATATACCCACCTTTGCCCCATATCCCCTAATACCTTTGGTTAACAAAAATCTATGAATCTCTGATTTAAAATTTAAAATTGATCTAACATCAACTGCCATTTGCAGAAGAGAGTTCCAAACTTCTACCGCCCTTTGTGTGTAGAAGTGTTTCCTCATTTCACTCCTGAACGGTCTGGCTCTAACTTTCAGACTATGCCCCCTAGTCCTAGACTCCCCAACCAGCGGAAATAGTTACTCTGTATCTACTCTATCTATTCCCCATAATATCTTGAAAACTTCGATTAAATCACCCATTAACCTTCTAAATTCCAGGGAATACAACTCTAATTTGTGTAATCTCTCCTCGTAACTTAACCCTTGGAGTCCGGGTATCATTCTGGTAAACCTATGCTGAACTCCCTCCAAGGCCAATATATCCTTCCTACGATGTTGTGCCCGGAATTGCTCACAGTACTTCAAGTGTGATCTAACCAAGGTTTTGTACAGCTGCAGCATCACTTCTACCCCCTTGTATTCTAGTCCTCTAGATATAAAGGCCAGCATTCCATTAGCCTTTTTGATTATTTTCTGTACCTGTTCATGACATTTTAATGATCTGTGTACCTGGACCCCCAAGTCTCTTTGGACCTCCACTGTTTTTAGCTTTTCACCATTTAGAAAGTATCCTTTTTAGGTCCAAAGTGGATGACCTCACATTTGCTTACATTGAAATCCATTTGCCACAGTTTTGCCCATTCAGTTAATCTATCGATATCTCTTTGTAATTTTATGCTTTCATCTACACTGCCTACAATGCCGCCGATTGAATCTGCTGCCACCACCCTTTCAGGCAGTGCATTCCAGATCACAACAGCTTACTGCTTAAAAATAGTTTCCTCATGTCGCTTCTGGTTCTTTTGCCAATTACCTTAAACCTGTGTGCTCTGGTTACCAACCCTTCTGCCACTGGAAACAGTTTCTCCTTATTTACTCTATCAAAACCGTTCATGATTTTGAACACCTCTATCAAATCTCCCTTTATCCTTCTTTGCTCTAAGGTAAACAAACCCAGTTTCTCTAGTCTCTCTATGTAACTGAAGTCTTTCATCCTTGGTACCATTCTAGTAAATCTCCTCTGCACCCTCTCTAAGGCCTTGACATCCTTCCTAAAGTGTGATGCCCAGAATTGGCCACAATACTCCAGCTGGGGCCTAACCAGTGTTTTATAAAGGTTTAGCATAAGGTCCTTGCTTTTTTAATCTATGCCTCCATTAATAAAGCCAAGAATGAAAATATATTACGTTATTTAATTTCAATTAATTTCACAGGAACAAATGGGCACAGAACTTCTATGCTAGCTCCTCAAATTCCTACCTTGCCTGTTATAGAAAGTCAGTCAGGAACTATTTACTTTCACTTTGTTTTTAAATTTTAGTAAAGGCCTGAAAAGCCTTATAGTTAAGAAACCGTATGTAACGTTAACAAAATATTCCACAAAACATTGTTTCCAACCATAATTAGGTAAAAAGCTCAATATGTATTTAATTGCCCTTTTAATTTTTGTTCCTTTAAAATCTTTACAGATTCCAGTCTCAAGAATCAGACCTGTGCCTATCCCGACTGGTCAGGTCTCTCCAAGGGCCACTTTCCCACCGCTCGTCATTAGTCCAGGGAGAACTGGAGCCAGGACTCTTGCAGACATCAAAGCTAAAGCTCAACTTGCCAAGGCACAATGTGCAGCAGCAGCCGCAGCTGCAGGTGGAGCAGTTCCAGGCCCAGGTCCAGGGGGAGGGAGTGGAGGGGGAGGAGAGACTGGGACTGGGGTCAGTAGAATCTCAGGACAGGGGAGCACACTGGACCTGGACAGAACTGGAGGCAGGAGAGGTATTGGAGGGCCCTTGTTTGATAGTCCAGGAGAACAATCCAAAACGTGTGCAGAGGCCACGACCAAGGCAGCAACCGGTATGGATACGAGAGCACAATTACAGCAAGCTCCCATGGCGCAGTACATATCTGGAGTCAGCAGTGCAGACCCCAGCAAATCCATAACCACAGTTACAACACCAGCATTAACATTATCAAGTGCACGTACAGCAACATCTGTGACTGTACTAACGCCCTTGCAGACAACTCCAGTGACAACAAACATCACTGCAACAAAAGCCTCTCCTGCTCCATTGCAGACACAAACTACAAACCAGATTTCCAATCTGACCTTGAGAGACGTTTTGAAACCTGTACCTGTTTTCATAGATTACAAGTATGCAAAGGCAGCAACTCAAAGCTCAGGAAATTATGCAGTACACAATAAACCAGGTGAATTGAGTAATCAGCCTTTGATAGACTCTAATGCCAGAGCATCAAATGTGGACAGAAAGCTGCCTGCTGATACACAGCTGCCCTCTGTTTCTTTTGATACACAAAGGGGCTTCCAAGTTCCATCTTCAGCCAATGTGTTCGTCACAACAGCTGGCTCTATTTCTGTGGCATCTGGAGGCACAGCTGGAACTTTGAAAGTGGCTACCCCAGTTTCTGAAGCAATTACAAATGTAGAAAGCCCTGTAGTTACATCTGCTATATCTACACCATTATTTTGCATCTCACATGATGTACCCAGCCTTAAAACACAAGGACCTGTTTGTGGAACCATGCCAAAAACCGGTTCCTCCATCCCTGCAAACAATCCACTGGTTACACAATTGCTCCAAGGGAAAGAAGTGCCACTAGAGCAATTCCTGCCTAAGCCTCTGACCAAAGCAGAGATGAATCCTGTACATCAGTTTTCTAAAACTTCATTCGATGATAACGTGAAGACATCATCTGATGGTACATTAGTAGTACCTATGACAGTGGGAAGTGCCACCACTGTGATTCACAGGTCTGGTGAGGTAACTACTGACCTTACCAAAGGAAGACAATCTCAAACAATACCAGAACAAGTTGTTGGATCGATCGATCAGCACAGACAGCAGGAGCAGTTTGAACTGGCCTCAAAGACCAGTTTTATCAATGAAAAGCAGCAAACCAGGGAATCTGATCAAGACTGCACTCAATCAGAATTGCTCAACAGGACAACACAGGAGAGGATACAGCAGGCCACACTCAGCAATGTGCAGAGTCAAATCTTAGTTCCTGTGTCTGAGTCTTTACAGCACGATGTCAACAGCTCAGGTTTTCCCTCTGGAGGTACTTCGGTTGGTCAAAGATCAAGATTTGGTTTGATGGGGACAAAGTCTGCCCTTAAGCCAGCTGTATCTGGTCATTACCTTCTTAATACAGCTACCTATGGAAGAGGTTCAGAGAGCTGGAAAAGGGCCCATGTTCAGAGTGCTGAGACTCATGTTGGTATGAATGGTCTGGCAGAAACATCTGAGAAGGACCTTAAGGAGGGCAGAGCAAAACAAGTTGATGGTAGCATTCAGCTAACATCATCAGAATCAATAAATAGGTCAGCGTCCTGTCATCCTCCATCTGTATTAATCAAAACAGAACAGGATTCTACCCAGATGAGTGATGGCATTGCCTGTCCTCGAGTAGATAATGTATCCAGTGGATTTTTGAAAGTGGAAGCAGCCACGCATGAATATAGACACACCGGAAAAGAGAACACTCCTTTACCGCCACCTGCACAAGTGGCTGGTATATCTGTGACGAAAGAATTCTACCAGGGAATCCAGCCAAATTTACCTCATGCTGGTGGTGGCAAAATGCAGAATCAGCAAGACCCTTACAGAATGTCCAGCCTATCTGTAGGATTTCAACAGCCTACCCAGCATCAACAAAAGTTTCCCCCTTATGGAAACCGTGCAAGTTCCCAGTTTGCATTTAGACCTGTTCAGAGCAGTATCAATGTTCCTTCTGTTTCATCTGTAAACCATTACTCTGCAGTCACAGGAATGTCTGTGTACAGCCAAGTCTCAAACAACTCTGGAAATATGGTGTCATTCTCCGTTACTGTGACAACACTTCCTGCTGGTCAGTCAATAAATACAAGCAGCCATGGCAAATCTGCCCAAACATTTCCTGAAGGTGGCAATATGGAGGACCCACCTTCCAAATGTTATTGCAGGCTTAAAGCCATGATTATGTGTAAAGGATGCGGGGCATTTTGTCATGATGACTGCATTGGACCGTCTAAATTATGTGTTTCCTGTCTGGTGGTACGATAAATAAACATGGTTTCCTTTGTTAAAATAAATGACCTGGACTGGCATATGCCATGCACAAGAGACATGTTCAATCAGGAAAAAGTTTATATCGACCTTATTAACAATGGCACCTTGTTCTAGGCTTCTATGGTTGGTATGTGTTAAATGAGACAGAGTTTGCACTAAAGATCATGTTCAGATTTTATTGTTCTATTTTTTCAAAAAAAAATTTGAACAGAAGCAAACAGGGTAACTAGTAGAGACTTGTTTAACAAATTATTTAAATGCCTGCTCAGATTAACAGGGGCCCAGTGTATTTTAGCTTTTTTTCCCCTTTGGCCTCCAATAAAATTGAAGTGAACAAGCAAATTTTGAATTTGCACAGCCAGCAAACACTGCATTTGCTGATGTCATTTCTTCACCCTGAAATAAGACTTGCGAGTACAAGTTATTCAGTCTAGTGGCTGGGTAATGAACTTTCAACTTGTCACAATGGGTGGTTGGTTAGTTAGAGTCCGATAACTCTTGAACTCAAATCTGAATCCGCTTGTTAATTGCTGTGCTTGGTTTTGAATTTATGAGAATGGCAAATGTTGGAATATGGATAATGCAGCTGTAATGTCAACAATTAAAATTAAGTACAGCCAGGATCATAACTATCTATAGTTTGTTATGAACTATAGAGCATGTGCTGACATCAACTTACTGCAGAATGAACTGCACCATTACTGGATTTAAATGAGAGAAACTCTACCAATCTGCTGGATCAGGCAGTAAGTTTTGAAAACGTTAACTGTCAGATTGTGTTTGAAGATCAGCAAAACCTAATTGAGTATAATGCAAAAATGCAACTTTGCCAATGTTCAATATCATTAAGAATGTCATAGTATCAGCATATGAAAAACCCATGATGATTACATTGTATGTTTTCTCACAGTATTTCTGCACTCTTGATAGCTCAATGCAAGGAACAATGAGGAGACTATAATAGGATTTTAATCTGCTCCATTTCCAGGAATAATTATAGGATAAATGGTGTTGAGGAATTTCCAGATTATTGGTTTCATACTTTTTTCATGACTTTATTTAAAAATGTGTATTAAAATAATTACATCCCAAGATGTCTCCTTTTGTCATTGAAAAATCATTCCTCAATGACAATTTATTGATCCAAACCATAGAATAGTGTGGCAGACAAGCTCTGTGTCTGTGAAATGACAAAAGTGAAGCTCTTATTTTCTGACAGCTAAATATTTAGTACTTACAGATATCTCAGTTTCTCGAGCAAGGCAACATGCTGATGATCAAATCAGTAGTAAACAGCACAGCTCTAAATTCAAAATTCTGACATACAAGTGTTCCCTAATCCATTACCCACAGGCCAAATCCGGGCCTTGGAATAATTACCAGGAGTCAGCAATGTTCCTTCAACAGTAATAGGTGAGCACAAGTGAAACCTGGTAACTGATAATTACAATTGCCCAGCAGATTTTAGCGGGCATTTATGATTTTTGAAGCTTGTGGCAGAAGGATTAAAAAGGTTAAAGACCACTGCAGTGGACAATTTTTTTTAAGGGGCCAACAAAATAACCCAATTTGTTGATAACGACAAGGTTTTTTTTCTCCTTTCCCTTTAACATAGTTAAAACAAGTCTTCGGCTGGGTAATATGCATATCAGCATACCGTAATTGTCACTTAACCCATGACAATAGCTTTACAAAGTTTTTTTTATTTGTGTTTTTGGTTTTAAAAGGGTTGTAAGAATAGCATGAATCTTCTCACTGCTTATTGTCTCTGAAGACATTTTAATATTCTGCCTTTATGAGGGTCTATTGAGTTAATAATGGAAATGTAAAAATAAAATAGGCCTATATATAGTTTTTTTTTTAAAGTAATTTTTTTCACAAATACCAATATAGAAATCACTATTTTTAAAATAAAAGATTTTTTTAAATTTAAAAGATGAAAGAGATGTTTCTTTTACTTTATATTGGTTGCACATCATGTTTTGTTTAAAAGAAATAAGTGGCAAAATATTTAACATTTACTTCCCAATAGTAGAAATGCAAATAAATTCACCCAATGGCAGATATTATAAGGTTGCATGGTCAGTAACATTGAAAATACTCAATACTTAACTGTATCAGTAAATGGTCTATGTTGTCATAGAGGCAATTGAATTATTGATACATTACGCCACTTGTAAAGAATATAGAATCTTTATTTCTGGTATTGTCTTTCTTGTTACAGATTATATTTTTCTCTTGAAAAAATTTTAAAAGGCTGTTCTTATAATGGAGAATGTACATTAGAAATATAGCTCCTGTATGAAATGTATTTTATCACCAGATCAACAGCAAATAAAGATAGCTGTTATATCAGTTTGTGTTTTAATAATGGAAGCGAGTGCTATATTTTATGGTTTGAAAAACCATATCAATGAATTGTTTTAGTAAGTCATTGAGTACCATTGGGTTGTGAATGAGATCTGGTTTTAGGACTGAGGGTGCGTTCTGGACTCACGGGTATTTCATTCTGCTTAGTCGTCGTCTTATCGTGTCCACGGACAGTCTATACATAGCCCAGCCAGAACTGGACACATTTTTGCGCCTTGTTGTTGAATTTGGCAAGATCTGCAACAGTGCAGGGTTCCTCTAACGATGGGCATTGCAGGAGATGTTGCATAGTCTGTGCCTCAGTTCCACATTCACAAGTTGTCGGGCTGGTTGAATATCCCCATTTGCTTAGTGACACCTTTGAGCAACCTACACCGGTCCTAAGTCTGTTAAGGCACTTCCAGGTTGCCCAGTTGCAATTAGCTCCTGGGGGAAGGCTTTCATCAAGTAAAATTTCCATCGCTGGGGGTTGTTCAAGACTGGCGAGCCGGTCTTTCCACAAGGCGATGCGGGCTTCAGATGAGGTTGATTGTAATGGAACAACACTTCATGAAGCTCTTTCTTGACTTTAGGTGGCTGGGTGTAGGTGTATGACAATGCAGAGGGTGTCTCTCATCTGATGTTTGACGGAGTCGCTCTTTCTTGCTGGCTACCGCAACAGAAAAAGAAAATCTAGCAGTAATGTAAAATAGGCTGCTAATCACTATCGCCCGTTTTGGGCTATCCTAAGCAATATATAAATGTTTACAGAAAACCATTTCTATTTGGATTTCTTGCTTGCCTCTTCCAGTATTTCTTTGTCTAGAACTCACAACCAGAATCTCTATCACAACTTCTAACAGTCTTTCGCACAACAAGGTCATATTGGCTGGGCAGTATGATGTTTATCTGCTGTTACACATACAAAATTTTGTCATTGAAAACAATGTGTGTATGTTTGTAAATAGAGGCTTAGAAATTCGCAGTCTTACCGCTGGCCGTTAAGGAACGATTCGGGAACAAAAAAGGTTGTTGCCGCACCTACGCCCGCTGCCATTGGGTCCCGCAGTGGCAGCCATTTTCAGCTGGGCGGCAGCGCTGCCAATGTCCACGCTCGCTATCATTATGGAGATTATGCAGATCGTGACATCAGTGAGTGTGCACTCGACACCCGATCTGCCGTTTTGGAGTGCGCCACTCAATTTACCAGCCTGTGTTAACTGCAATCTGCTGCGCAAGTGTTGACAAGTAGGAAGGAGGCTCCAGCAGTGTCATTTAAAGGGATCATCAGCAACAACTTGCAGCTGACAAATTTCTTCAGTTTGACTGGCTCTGTGGGACTTTCTGCAACTTTAGCAGCTTTATAAACTTCTTTCAAGGTCCTAAGGTGACAGGGAGTGTTGGGGCAAGTGGAGAATGCCTTCATTCTTATTTAAAGGGTTATACTTATTACACTTGCTCATAGTCATGGGGCTCTACTTGCAGTCACCCATGCCCTCAAGTATCTTCAGGAAAGAGCAGAGGCAACGAAGAAGAGAAGATGGGCGCAGAGGGAAGAGAAGGAGGGCTCTCAACGGGAGGCCTTGCCCACCTAGGGTCTTCAGAAAGTACTTCTCTTATATCCACTTAAGCAAGGAGCAATGTATTAGGAGGCTCCGCTTCAGCAAGGAGGTGGTCACAGAACTCTGCCACCTCCTGCAACCAGACCTGCAGCCTCGGAACAGGGTGACCATGGCTCTCCCAGTGGCCCTAAAGGTCACGGTGGCCCTCAATTTCTTCGCCAGCAGATCCTTCCAGTCTGCAGCAGGAAAAATAGCTAACACCTCCCAGTTCGCTGTCCATCGCTGCATCCGGGAGGTCACAGAGGCTCTCTACACCAGGAGAAGGGACTATGTTTTCTTCTCTCTGAGCAGAGAAAAGCAGGAGGATCGCACATGTGGCTTTGCAAAGATAGCGGGATTCCACATGGTGCGGGGCGCCATCGACTGCATCCATGTGGCTTTGTGGGCGCCGCATAACAATCCTGAGATCTTTGTAACCGCAAAGGCTTTCACTCACTTAACGTGCAGTTGTTGTGTGACTACCCACAGCGCATCCTGATGGTCAATGCCCGCTATCCTGGCAGCAGTCATGATGCCTTCATCCTGCATCAGTCCGGTGTGCCAGCAATCTTCCAGCCACGACGTCAAACCCGAGGGTGGCTGCTTGGAGACGAGGGCTATCCGCTCTGCGCCTGGTTGATGACTGCCCTCTGCAACCCCAATACTCGTGCCCAGCACTCCTATAATGAGAGCCATGCTGTCACTAGGAACTTCATCATGAGACCATCGGGCTGCTGAAGCAACGGTTCCGCTGCCTTGCTTACTCAGGAGGAGCCTTCCAGTACTCGGCTGAGTGGGTGTCCCATTTTGTGGTGATTTGCTGCATGCTCCACAACTTGGCCATCATGAGGGCGCAGCAGGAATTGTGGGACCACCTCAGAGGAGGAGGAGGAAGGGAGGAGGCAGACAACAAATTCTCCATTGGCACAGGCTGTCCGTGATTGCTTTATCAGAGTGAATGAAATCCCAGACCCCCGTTGCTCACCACATCCTCATCAACCACATCCCCATCATACCATCTCTCTGTCACAGAATATCACAGCATGCTCCTGGGCACTAAGCTGACATATGAGACACTACAAAACAAAGATTCCAAACAAAATGAGTAAATTTATCACTAAACAATTCACAAATACAATATCAACTAATCACCCTTGTGTAATCTGTTAGTGCCTGTCATTCGGGTGCCCTTTCCTGCTCTGGTGCTTCAACTCAGTGCTCCCCCAGTTGATACAGCATAGTTGGTGGAAGGCTGCTGAGTTTCTGTGGGGGAGACTTCAGATGGCCTTGCAGGACAACCTCGAGCAGCTCTGAACCCAGAAGGCCTGGCTGTAGACTGCACCACCTTGATTTGGACGTCAGCAGTCTGGACGGACTGGCTGGCTGACGGGCAGCGGCAAGGGCAATGGCGGAGTGGCAGTGGTGGGAATAGGAATGCTGTCATCCTGAGAGAAGACGGCAAGGTCCTGCTCCACAGACGCACTGCCACTCTCTCAATCCTAGCAATCTGTTGGAGGACAGATTGCTGGGCTGCTGCAACATCCTGCAAGCCATTGGTAAACCCAGGCACAATGTCAGCAGTCTGAGCTTGGGTGGCAGCAAGCTGAGACTGCATGAGAGCGGTCTATGCTTCCACTCCAGCACTAAGACGTTGGGTCGCTTCCGCCTCTGCTGCAATGGCAGCCGCGACCTCACCCATCACACGCAGCATCATGTCTGGGTCGACACGGTCTCTCCTGGAGTTATCCATCATTTCCAGCCTGGAAATCCTGGGCGCCAAGCTCTGTGCAAAGCCCCGACCAATGTTGGAGGCAGACTCCACCATGCTCCTTGACATTGTCAAGACGCGCTCTGGCAGGCTTGCCATTTCACCTAGTAATTCGGTGTGCATGCCCATCACCCTTCTTCTGAAGGCCGCCCCATTGTGGTCCTGAATTTGAGTGCTGACAGGGTACTGAATTTGGATGATCAACCATGATCTCATTAAATGGCGGAACAGGCTCGAGGGGCTGAATGGCCTATTCCTGCTCCTACTATGTTTCTATGTCCTCCTCTGAGTCGTGTGCAGAAGAACTTGTGCATGAACTAGCCCTCCAGGGAGCTGGCCCCTGAGCTACCTTTTCCCCCTGGCCTTGCTGCAGCCCACTTGTGCCCAGTGCCTCACCCTGTGCAGATCCCATATCTACACTACTCTTTCAGTACCGCGCAGTGCCAGTTTCTGAGCTGGTGTCTGCGAGTGTCAGAGACAGTGACGATATGCCGCCTTCCTCCCGCTTGCTCTTCTCCATCGCCTCGGGGACAGACTCTGCGGCTGCTTGTTCTTGGTTACCTGAAAGCAGAAAGGCACAAGGGTTGGGTTGTGGTGAGGAGTGGGGGGTGGGGGGGGGGATCAAGATCTCCATGCATACAGCATCAGCAGTTTGAAAATGAGAAGAGATTGTGGGATGAGGGGGAAGTGGGATGTGAGAAGAAGGATTAGGAATGAGCAGACCGTTGTTCTCCCCAAGGGCTTCAACTTCACCCGTTGTCACGGCTTCGGTGACTTCCTCTCCAATAAGGTCGAGTATACTCTCCTCCAGTTGGCTCACCTGTTGCTGCTTGCTCCCGGCCTGTCTGCTGCTGCTCTCTCTCATTGTGAGCAACCTTAGCCTGCAAGAGAAAGGGAAGTGTGCCAGTGAGTGTGGTGCAATGTGTTTAGGTGATGTGCCTACCATAGTTGAATAGCTGTCCGTGTGTGCAAGGTGTGAGATGTGGACGTGAGTGTTGCAGCAGTGGTAAGGTTGTGAGGGTGAAGTGAAGCTATGATTGTGAGGTCTGAGTAGTGGAAGATAGAGATTGTTGGTAGGTGAGTGATGGGGGTGTGGTGCATTGAGCAGTGAGCATGGCAGATGCAATATAACGTGGATAAATGCGAGGTTATCCACTTTGGTGTCAAAAACAAGAAAGCAGATTATTATCTGAATGGCAATAGATTGGGAGAAGGGGAAGTGCAACGAGACCTGGGCGTCCTTGTGCACCAGTCACTGAAGGTAAGCATGCAGGTGCAGCAGGCGGTTAAGAAGGCAAATGGTATGTTGGCCTTCGTAGCGAGAGGGTTTGAGTACAGGAACAAGGATGTCTTGCTGCAGTTGTACAGGGCCTTGGTGAGACCACATCTTGAGTATTGTGTGCAGTTTTGGTCGCCTTATCTGAGGAAGGATGTTCTTGCCACGGAGGGAGTGCAGCGAAGATTCACCAGGCTGATACCTGGGATGGCAGGAATGACGTATGAGGAGAGATTGGGTTGATTGGGCTTGTACTCGCAGGAGTTTAGAAGAATGAGAGGGGATCTCATCGAAACTTATAAAATTCTAACAGGACTGGACAGACTAGATGCAGGAAGGATGTTCCCGATGGTCGGGGAGTCCAGAACCAGGGGTCACAGTCTAAGGATAAGGGGTAAGCCATTTAGGACAGAGATGAGGAAGAATTTCTTCACCCAGAGAGTGGTGAACCTGTGGAATTCTCTATCACAGAAGGCAGTAGAGGCCAATTCATTAAATATATTCAAGAAGGAGTTGGATATATTTCTTAAGGCTAAAGGGATCAAGGGATATGGGGAGAAAGCAGGGACAGGGTACTGAATTTGGATGATCAGCCATGATCGCATTGAATGGCAGATCAGGCTCGAGGGGCCGAATGGCCGACTCCTGCTCCTATCTTCTATGTTTCTATGTGTGAGGTTAGTGCTGCAGATGATGGATTATAGCATTTGCTGAAGCCTTCATTCACCTTGACCTGCTGTGTGCGGCATTGTATCCAGGACCTGGGGACCATGCTGTTGGCTGTTACGTATGCAGATATCTCCTGCCAGCGTCTTCTAGACATAGGCAGATGGCTTCCTGCCGGTCTATGGAATGAGGACAGCCTGCCTCCTCTCAACGACCACCACCAGTGCCTCCAGAGCCGCATCTGAGAACCGTCTAGCGCTCTCCCTCTGCTGCTGCTCAGCCATCTCTTGCAAGTTCAGGTCTGCTTCCAAGTGGCGCTCCAAATGGAATGATAAGTTGCTGTTACATCAAAGAACTTCCCCTTTAAGTAGTGGAGAAAGCCTAGGCCAAACATGACTTGCAATTAGACTGCACCCGATATTGGCCTACCAGTTGAGCGGTAAGCCAATGAGCCGTGGGTTTAGTGCTGAGATCGGCACTGTAATCATGGCACTGTAATCATGTAAATAAGCACTCGGCACTAATTTTGCGTGCTACCTGGACCACTTTGACCCGGCGCAGCTAAGTAGTGCTGGGCCATGACACCGCCCGTTTTTGGGCCATATCCAATTTCTCAGCCAGTGTGTTCTATACATCAATTCTCCCTCATACTACTTCACCTCTTCTAGCAGTACATAAAACTCAGTCAGCTATCAAAACATAAGTGGGACTTGTTAAAATTAAATTGTAATCATAAATTGAATATGTAGATTGCCTTACAAGTGTTTCTTGGACAGTAATTATACATATTAGTCATTTCTGAATTTAATGTGCTAGAATCTTAATGAATACCTATTTGACGTGCGGAGATCCTCTATGTGAAGTGTAACAAATATTCACTCTGAATTCCACTGATAAAGATGTGCTGAAATATGTTTTTTTAAAGTAAAATAATTGCAAACAGCAGCTCTGAATGTGTTTGTTTATCACAGCCTAATTAGCACTTTAATGTTTTTTGGTAAATTGCTAAATAACTGCCAAAAGTGTTTTAAAAATGACATTCAATCCCTATGCTCCTTATATGAACTTTGGTCAATGAGGTTCAAACCAAACTGCTGTTCTAAATACATTAGCTAATGCTTTACATATGAATAAAAACACTTCCAATAACACATTTACACACGTAACAAATCACCTGATCATATGTACTGGTGCAGGCATCCCCATTTGGGTTCTCAACACCAATGACATGACCTGTATGAATAGGAAAAGGTTCCATTCCATTTTTGTGCAGATGATCTCTGACCAAAGGGACCAAACCATGCAAATGAAAAAGAGACCAGCTGGGATTTGCAGGAGGAGGCATGGTACACTTTCACACAAGCTGCAAGTCACTTGCAGGGCCATGTAATGAACTGTTCTGAGAGACTCCTATGGATTGTATCCCAAGTTCCTAACAGCTACACTCCAGGCATTCAGGAGAGATGCTGCAACTGGCCTTTGCACCTCTGCCCATGGGGGCTGCATTACAAATGGCCATGGAGTTCCCACAGACTACATGGCAGCTCGCAGATCTGTGAATTCATCTGCACCACTAAGTACTTCTGAACATTGTCTGACAGGTCTTGCAGGATCATGTGAACTTTCTCAAAGGACTGGAAGAAGCACTTCTGCTAATCAATTAGATCCATTCCATAGGTATCCTCTCTGAGGTAAACGTCTATGGGCTCTGCAGCATAGGACAATCTGGTGTTGAGTTCCTCTTCTACCAGCTCAACTTCCTCCTCACTTTTGCTGTGTGCATTACTCAGTGCTCACTCCTGACTCTCACTTTCTAAGAATCCAGGGTGCATATCTCTGAGAAACCACCTGCACAAGGTGGAATAAATTATTATTCTTGTAATGCAGTGGGGTGTTGTGTAACACTGGGGCCTGGTCCCTGTATTTTGAGAGGTCCCGATAGAAAGAGACAAGAAATATGTGTTACATATTCTCGTGTTTGATCAGGTATCTACCAAAACTCGCTTTCACAGCCACATCTCTTTCCTTAGCCGCTGTCTCCGGCTCTGATTTATTCCACGTGGATTCCAACTGAAATTCCACCCTTCATGTTTCAGATCCACCCAGGAGTACAGATATCTCCAAGATATTCAGCATTCGTCGAACCACTGCTTTCACTGCATCCTGAGATCTACGCTCAACGCCATTGCCACAAACATCCACTATAAGCCCACTGACTCCCACAGCTACCTGAACTACACTTCCTCCCACCCTGCTTCCTGTAAGGACTCTATTCCATTCTCCTAGTTTCTCCATCTCTGTCGCAACTATTCTGACGATGCCACTTTGCATAACAGTGCTTCCGATATGTCTTCCTTTTTCCTCAACCGAGGATTCCCGTCTACCGTGGTTGCCCATTCCATTTCCCGCACTTCTGCTATCACTCCTTCCCCTCCCTCCCAGAATCAGAATAGGGTTCCCCTTGTCCTCACCTTTCACCCCACAAGCTTCCACATTCAATGGATCATCCTCTGCCATTTCCGTCACGTCCAGTGTGATCACACCACCAAGCACATCTTCCCCTCCCCTCTCCTTTCAGCATTCCAAAGGGACCGTTCCCTCCCCGACACCCTGGTCCACTCTTCAATCACCCCCTCCCCTTCCCGTGCAAGCACAGGAGATGCAATACCTACCCTTTTACCTCCTCCCTTCCCACCATCCAGGGCACCAAACATTCCTTCCAGGTGAAACAGCAATTTACTTGTACTACTTGCAATTTAGTATACTGTATTCGCTGCTCACGATGCAGTCTCCTCTACATCGAAGAGACCAAATGCAGATTGGGTGACCGCTTTGCAGAACGCCTCCATTCAGTCCGCAAGTGTGACCCTGAGCATCCAGTCGCCTGTCACTTTATTTCTGTACTCCACTCCCACTCTGACCTCTCTGTCCTCGGCCTCTTACACTGTTCCAACAAAGCTCAACGTAAGCTATAGGAACAGCACCTCATCTTTTGATTAGGCACTTTACAGCCTTCTGGAATCAACATCAGGTTCAACAATTTCAGATCATAACCTCTGCCCCCATTTTTTCAGATGGCAGCTGTTGATGATTCTGCTATACCCGTTTACACCTCTTCCAGACCCATCTTTTGTTTCTTTACTTGTCACATTACCATCTGCTTTTGCTTTGTACAATCATACCTTTGTCATTTAATCGCTCCTGCCTTCCACCCTATCAAGACCTTCCCTTTTGTTATTTCCTCCGTTCCCTGCTTTCCCTGCCCCTGTACTTGCTTAAAATCTGTTACATCTCTAATTTTTTCCAGTTCTGACGAAAGTTCATTGAGCTGAAATGTTAATTCTGTTTCTCTCTCCACAGATGCTGCCTGACCGGTAGAGTATTTCTAGCATTTTCTGTTTTTGTTTCAGATTTCCAGCATCCGCAGTATTTTGCATTTGTATGAAAGATTATTAGAGTTTTAACATTTCTGTTTAAGCATTTAAAGTTTTTTTTACAAAGTGCCTTAAACACATTCAATACAGAATTCTGGAGAGAGTGATCAAGCCTGAGATTTTGCATGACAACAGTACGAAGTCCACTCGAGTGTAGCTTCCTGGGGTTTTGACTGAATGAATTAAGCCATTGATTTTGTGAAATAATTATTCTGATTGGTCAGGAATACTTAGAAGACTACTTCCATCTTTTAATCTCTTCATCTAATTCTGTTTTATTCAATCTCTCTGCGATTATTGCATTCTAAAAGTAACTGTGAGATTGCACAGGTGTTTTTTAATTAGAAAATGTAATCTCCTAATACAATGTTTCAAAAACAAGTAACCATAATTATAAGTATTGGAAAAAGTTCAAATACACAGATGTGAGGATTAGCGAGAAGAAAAATGGAGTAAATATTGACGTAATAAAGACTCACTACGCACTTGGTTGTACATAAAGCAAGGCTTTAATCGACTTGTAACAAAACATGGAGGTCTAGTTAATAGTCACTAGCTTCCTGTTTCCAGACTGTCTCTGGCCAAGGTGGGCCCACGCCCGAGTATTTATACTCCTCGGGCGGCGCCCTCAGCTGGCCGTTCAGTAGTACTTCCTGAGTTACTTCTTGTAGAAGTTGCGATTTACGACAAATATTTTATCAAAATTGTTTCCAGTCATAACAATAAATATAAACGGTATGAGATACCAACTACAGACAACACATCCTTCCAAAAACAATATGAACTTTGCTTCCTGAACAGTATTTATCTTAGAAACCCAACTCATGGGGAATAGAATTTTTTCTAGAATGCAGCAAAGTATTCAATGTTGTGTGTTTGATTGGAAAAGAAACTGCCCGCTGATTTTGCACCATGTATTAGGCATGTGGGTGATGCAGTCCAAATCACAAGTTTTTTTTATAGATGTAGAATGCAGGCACATCTCACAGAACCATAGAGGTTTATGACACAGAAGAAGGTCATTTAGCCCATTATCTATGCTGGCTCTTTGCAAGAATAATTTTAAATGAATCTTACTGTTCGACTCTCTCCCCATAGCCCTGTCCTCTGCTTCAAATGTCATAGTCATAGAGTCATAACGGCACAGGAGGAGGCCATGCGGCCCATCGAGTCTGTGCCGGCTCTCTGTAGAGCAATCCAGTCAGTCCCATTCCCCTGTATTGCGTCCAGTTCTGGTCACCACACTTTTTAAGAAGGATGTGAAGGCCCTTGAGAGGGTGCAGAGGAGATTTACCAGAATGGTTCCGGGGATGAGGGATCTTAGCTACAAGGACAGGTTGGAGAAGCTGGATTTGTTTTCATCAGTGCAAAGGAGGTTAAGGGGTGATTTGATAGAGGTGTACAAGATTATGACGGGTTTGGATAGGCTAGATGGAGAAAGACTTTATGACTCTATGGGGGAAAAATTGGGTCGTGCCCCCTTTGGGGCTACTGGAAGTGCCCCGCCTCCCTCTTGGGGCGCTGCGAGTGAATATCGCGGCGCTACGTGCTGCAGCGACACGCTCTGCGGCACATCGCACCGCAGTACTGCAGGCCTTCCTCCCTTTATTAAAGGGAAGGGACCAAGCGCAGCGCGACCCGGAGCCCAGCTGGGCCACCAGGGATCGGAGTGCCAGCAAAAGAGCCCAGCACTCAAGAGAAGTGCCGGGCTCATGGAGCACAGCTGGCACCCCGTGGGGGGGCTGCAGAGGAGACCGGGAACATCAGAGGGGGCAGGTGCTGGCAGGTGGCCAACAACAAAAATGGCCAGCCGGCATCTCCCCTTTAATTTGCGCTGCCCTGGCCGCAGGTAGGCCCCCCTGACCCCATCAGACATAGTGTCCGGCGGTAAGTTGGGGCGCTACAGATGATCGCAGCCGGGGCACGAGCGGGGCGCTGCACACGGTGATGACATCATCGCCGGTGGCGCAACGCTGCGGGGCGCTAACGGTTACCGCCGCCGTTAACCTCCCACTGAATTTTGCGGGAGGCGTTGGCACCGCGCCCGGGCGCTAGTTGCTTTGTGAGGCACAAATCAACCAAATTTTTAGGCCTGTGACTCTACAACTATGACTCCTTTCCCTTTACCCTAGCATTATCCCAATCAATATTTGGGTAATTGAAGTCCCCCAATATCACCACTATATAGCTCTTGCATAGCTCTGCGATTTCCCTGCAGATTTGCTCCACTACCTCCCTGTCATTATTTGGAGGCCTGTAGAATACCCCCAATAGCGTGATCATACCCTTTTTGCTCCTCAACTCTAACCAAATGGATTTTGTCCTTGTCCCCTCAAGAACATCCTCCCTTTCCAACACTACAATGTCTTCCTTAATCAGCACTGCCACCCCACCTCTTTTTTTCCTTCCCAATCTTTTCTGAACACCTTCTTTCCTTGAATATTAAGTGCCCAGTCCTCACCGTTTTAAAGCTACGTTTCCGTTATTGCCTCAACATCATGGGCCCGATTTTGTGGATTGTGTGGGAAATGGTCGGATTCCCTGAATGTGGGGTTCTGACACACAAAAAAATGTCAGCCAGCTGCATGCAATTTTCCCTCAAGTGGCCAATTAATTTCCAGCGTGTGGACAGCCTTGCTAATTGTCCATTTCTAGTCAGAAAGCCCCACAGTATGATGTCATCATTCGTGGTGCTTTCAAGGTCCACAGCAAGCATTGCTTCCTCTGTTGGCTTCCAAACGAACCATACAGGATGGCAGAGGAGCCGGCAGAGGAGCCTGCAGCAGCTGTGGCCAGTGCCAGACCCTGAGCTGCCTCCAAATTCGACGAAGCTTCACGGCAGGCATTATTGGATGGGGTTAGGGCCCACAGGGAGGTCCTCTTTCCTAGGTCAGGCAGGAAGAGGTCTCCCACTGAGACCAAGGCTGCATGGATGCAGGTGTCAGCAGATCTCAACTCGAATGTGCATGTAACCTTGGCATCACATCTCTAACTCCTTCCTCTACTCCCCCACAGGACCATCCAGAGCTCCCGTCCCCACTGTGGAGGAGGAAGAGGCTGTGCAGCCAGCCTCCTCAGAGGAAGCTCCAACCTCGAGGGCGCAGCGTCAGCAGAAGTAAGTGCACCCAGCACCAGTGCAGACACTCACACCTCGGGGGGACCTTTGGGACATAGAGTAGTGTTGTCACCTGGTGTTTTACAGCTCACAAGTGAGCCTCAGCAGATTCTGGAGACAGGGACAGCAGTGGAGAGTCCTCGTCGGAGGGTGCAGGACTCTGCCAGCTCAGCTCAGCTCAGCTGCATGTCGACCCTCTGCCTCTGGGTCCATCCGCAAGAGAAGAGGTGATGGATCTCCATGCACAGATGCAGGAGTCTCTGGCAGGTTTTGTCTCCAGGGTCACTGCGAGTGTGGAGCGAATGGAGGAGTCCATAGCGACCATGAGCAGAGCCTTTGTGGAGTCATTGGCGCATGAACGCATCACCATGGAAAGGTTGGCAACCTCCATGGAGGAGATAACTCGCCAGGGTACGGAAAACACGGTGAGTGCTCATAAGAGAATGACATCTCTTGAGGAGCGTTGGCCATCTATTGAACAGAGAAACCAGACCTTCATGGAAGTCCTTCTGAGTAGGACTGCCAGTGCAGATACGGGTCCCCATGGCCCCCTAAAACGCAGCAAGGTGCTCTCAAGCCACTTCCAAGCGCTGGCCCCTTCTGGCCTGTGCAGCTTCAGGTGAGTGAGTAGCAGCCTGGTGCTCCTGGTGCTCATCCTGCTGTTCCAGGTTCTGCTGCTGCCGCCTCTGCTGCTGGAGATCCTCTAATGGCAAGAAGGGAAGGAAAAAAAGGCGTCCCATGCTTCTCGTAGATGCCTCCGCTGAGGAACCGCTGAGCGAGGGTGGTGAGAGGGGCTTCCCAGGAGATCACATTGGAGAAGTGTGTGAGGCTCCAACCTTCCACAGCTGTGCCTAAGCCTTGAAGAAGCAGCCCCAAGCCTGCAGCAACAAGGTCCTTCACCATACAAATGCTCTCCGTTTAAATCGCAGCTTTCCCGAATGACCTGCAGCTGACGGCAAGCAAGCCGACAAGCTTCATGCCAGGTTTCATCAGTGGGGTTCCCTGCAGGCGTGTTTAGTGTGGGGGACCCCACAAAATCGCAACGGCCCCTGAAAATAGGTTTAAAGAAGGTAATAATTGCTGATTAGGATCCCGACGGCCAGTCCCGCCAGCGGCGGCGGGACTGATTCGGGTCGCGGAGAAACGGCAGTCCGAAAGTCGGGCGGGGGGGTCGCGACCCCCTATTTCTGCGATTTTCGGCCCCCGCCCGCCTGAAAACCCGCCCAACGGCTGGCAGAAAATCGGGGCCCATATTGCCACACGGTTACTTGTGCTTGTCGCTCATCAACCTTATTCACCACACTTTGGGGGAGAAATTGGGTGAGTAGCGCCACCTGTTAGCGCCTAAAGAGGCAGGCAGTGGCTGTAGTGCCACTGGCTGCGCCTCCCGCGATATTCAGGAGGGGCGCTAATGGTGGCGTTAGCCTGTT
This sequence comes from Somniosus microcephalus, assembly GCF_052327205.1. Classification (NCBI taxonomy): domain Eukaryota; kingdom Metazoa; phylum Chordata; class Chondrichthyes; order Squaliformes; family Somniosidae; genus Somniosus; species Somniosus microcephalus. The sequence continues at coordinate 103,471,699 of NC_140995.1, read as the reverse complement.
GCGCTGTGCCGCCACCGATGATGTCATCGGTGTGCGCAGCGCCCCATTCGTGCCCCGTTCGCGATATTTGGTAGCGAATGGCGCAGTTGCACCGTTTGCTACCTGCGCCCGGTTCACGGGGCCTTACTGTGCTGGCAGCAGCGCAAGTTAAGGTGGAGGTGCGGAGCGGCCGCTTTTTTGGCGGCCGCCTGCCAGCACCTCCGTCCCCGGCCTCCTAACCCCCCCCCCCCCCCCGCGGCATTGCCAGCTGTTTCCCGAGAGCCCGGCACTTCTCCTTGGTGCCAGGCTCATTTGCCGGCACTCGCGAGCGGGGATCGCGCTGTTGCAAGCACCTCCCCCTTAACAGTGGGAGGAAGGCCTGCAGTACCGCAGCGTGTGGCGCTGTGGCACGTTGCGCTGCGATAATCAGTTTCAGCGCCCTAAGAGGGACACGGAGCGCCTCGAGCCTCGCCCCGTGTCCCTCGAGGGGCACTGAAACTGAATTTCTGGCGATCGGTATTACTCCGATCGCTGCGCTAAATCTTGCGCTCGGGCGACTTTTGCGCCACTTTGGCACCCCAACCCAATTTCTAGGCCTTTGTGCGTTTACGTACATGCATTCTAAACCCATTTTTGAATTTTTCATAGTCTTTCTTAGTCTGCTCCTATCTAATATGGTACTACTACCGCCTCGAGTACTACTTTCTTCTCTAGTACTATCCAACACACTCACTCTTTTATGCACCTTATTCCTCTTTTCTACTCCTATATGCTGGTGCCCATCCCCCTGCCAAGCTAGTTTAAAACCTCCCCAACAGCACTAGCAAACCTCCCCGCGAGAATATTGGTCCCGGCTCTGTTGAGGTGTAACCTGTCCAGCTTGTACAGGTCCCACCTTCCCCAGAAATAATCCCAATGCCTCAGGAATCTAAAGCCTTCCCTTCTGCACCATCTCTCCAGCCACGCATTCATCTGTTCTATCCTCCTATTCCTATACTCACCAGCACGTGGCACCAGGAGTAATCTGGAGATTACTACCTTTTGAGGTATTGCTTTTTAATCTCTTTCCTAGCTCCCTATAGTCTGCCTGCAGGACCTCATCCCTCTTTCTGCCTATGTCGTTGGTACCGATATGGACAGTGACCTCTGTCTGTTCACCCTCCCCCCTCAAAGTGTCCTGCAGCCGCTCAGTGACACCTTTGACCCTGGCACCAAGTATTTCTCAGCCCCGCGGATGCACTGTAGTGACTCCAGCTGCCACTCAAGTTCCGAAACCCGGGGCTCGAGTTGCTGCAGTTGGCGACACTTCCTGCACACGTGGTCGTCCAGACCATAAGAAGCGACCAGCATTTGCCACATGGCACAGGATGTGCAAATCACGGGACTGAGCTGCCCTGCCATACCTCTATTTACCAGACTATGGAGGTAATTTAGCAGAAATTAACTTAAAACTTAATAAGAAACACTCAACAGCTACCCACCAAGCAGCACTTCCCTATATTAGATAGGCTATGAACGACTTAGCAGAAATATACTCAAAACAGAACAAAAAAAATACTTACCACAAATACTCACCTCTCAGCTCCCTTGTGCCAGCGACACCTTTGAATTCTGACGTCACTCCTTCGTTGTGTCGCTTGCCAACTGTCTCGCTCGCAGGTAGTCCGCTCACTCAGACTCCCAGGCCTCTGCTCCACGCTGCCTTTACCCTCGATCTCTGACTCTGTTCCTCCCGCAGATCCGCTCACTCAAATGTTGATCTCTTCTTCCCCCACTAACTGTGGCAAAAATTACATCCTGTAACAACTCTACATTTCTCATAATTTCTCTCCAAATTCTATTACTGACCATTTTCAATTATGGCTTCTCATGACTGACTCTGCAACCACAGGAAACAGTCGATCCATATTCATCTTATCAAAATCGTTCATAATTTAAAAATCTTTTATCAGATCTCTTAGTTGTCTCAGCTGCAATGTTTTTGCCTCTATCACCCTAATTGTTAGATTATTCCAAATATTTGTCAATTATTGTGTGTCCTGCTACCGTACTAGGAGATAGAGGTCAGTGAGAGTCAACTTCTGTAAGAAGCAGGCAACCAGACCGCTTATGTGAGCAACTGACATCACTGAACGGGAGGAGATATCTGCAGCAGACTCAAATTCATAAAGGTTGGTGGTAACTTTGACCAGAGAAGTATTGGTGCTGTGGGCAGGGCATAAATCAGACCCAAGGGATTTGAAATGGGAGAGGCGAACATGGAGCTGGATAGTGGCAACACTTTTTTGAGGACTGTAGAGAAGCAAAGGTGGTTAGAGATGGTGTAGAAGCTGGACATGATGAAGGCAGCAATGTGTACTTTTAGAGAAGGGGGATGAGCAACAGGATAGAGCCTGAGGATAGAATTGATTACATCACTTTGTCTCCTATCTGTTTTCAGCACAGTAGCATGGCTCTTAACTTTGTTGTTTAAAAGAGTAGCCGCAACTTTCCTCAACAATACAAAGTTCCTTTTCCATCATTCCTTATCCTCAGGCTCTACCCTGCTGCTTTTCAAATTCCAACAGCAAAACATCATTGTGATTTTTGAAACGTTTGAAAACGTATTGAATTTATATCTATGTCTATATAAAACTGATCTCCAAGTGTGTTAAGCAGATGTAATACAATTATAGAGTTCAATTAACTTCCTAAACAGCAAGAGTATATGCTGCCCACTGCATTGTTCAATTTACTAACATCTTTGTAACAATTGAGACATCTGTTATTCAATTTACTTTGTCAGAAAAAACTCAATAAGCTAAGAGTTCTGAATCCCAGAACCATGCTTCTCTTTAGTGCCTTAATGTCCTTTTCTAAAGTTAGTTGCACACAATTAAATTCCCTTACAAATGAGTGTTATATGTAATTAAAAGAACCTTTGTTGATGGAAGAGAAGTCTTGTATCCAAGCTCTCTTGCCAAGGTTTGCCAAGTAAATTAGTGGTATTTCTTATAAATTCTGAAATCATGACCTTGAATTTCCTGGATTGCACTTATGCAAAAATGATGCTGAAATTTACGGTGGGAATTTACACTCAAACTTCCTGCAGTGCTTATTTGCCTATTCCGGAACGCAAACCCACCATAAAACAAATGCAAATGCAGCAACCGATAGTGCAATTAGGAAGTGGGCTGCCATCTTCTGCCTTGAAGCACCTCTCTCAGAACCTCTTCTGCTCCTCTTCCTCTTCCATTATTATGCAGAACAGGAATGTGCCCATTGAAAAGTCCACTCCAGCTGTTTAGTACTTCTGAACACAGGGAGGGGATGGGGTTCAAGAGTTCTGGGTGCACTGAGACTGATAGAACTTAGGTTGTGAGAGTGCAGGTCATAATAAGAAAAAATAAAACAAACACAAAATTGCTTTCAAACTCCAGAAATCTCAGTTCTACTGAGATCAGGTGCCATGCTGCACATAATTTTTTGGGCGTAAATCTGCAGCAGCGTATTACTGGCATAAATGCAGAAAATTCTGATTACTGCCTACCACCCTCCCTCAGCTGATGAATCAGTACTCCTCCATGTTGAACATCTCTTGGAAGAAGCACTAAGAGTAGCAAAGGCGCAGAATGTACTCTGGGTGGGGGACTTCAATATCCATCACCAGGAGTGGCTCGGTAGCACCACTACTGACCCAGCTGGCCGAGCCCTGAGGGACATAGCTGCCAGTCTAGGCCTTGTTGTGTTCATAAATAGACATTTTCATTATGAACAGCTAGCTTGAGCTAGTCATTTATTCAGCCATGTGGACTAGTGTACAGGCATCCATCTTGACGACTGCCTTCTGGGTGTTACATCCCCCTTCCTTAGAGGTTAAACAAAATCAATATCAATCAATCATAACGACATAAACATCTTCACAACAGTCAACACATTTTCAAAGCTTAACTTTATGAACTCTAAGCTTTTCATTCTTAGACTTAATCTTTGAATACAAAGAAAACTATATCAGGCTTTTTTACTTCACGTGTGGATCTTTTCAGCACAGGTAAGTCTGATGTGTTTTCATGAGAGCCTGTATGTGTGTTTGTGTTAGATTGTTCTGGTGGTGAGTGACAAGATTCAGTTGCGGCATTGTCATCGATTTGCTCTTGGATAGTTTCTTGTGTTTTCAGGAGGGAACAGCGTTCCTCCTGAGAATCTGTCCTTCCTCAGTTCTAACAGTGTATGACCTTGGTCCTACTTCCTCAAGAACTGTAGCTTTCCTGTTCCATGCATCTGGATCCTGAATCCTGACAACATCATCCCTTGTCAATGGTTTCAGAGTTTTGGATAACTTGTCATAGTGTGATTTCTGTTTCAGCTTTAACAGTTGAAGTCTCTGTCTCAGTTCCTTACTCTGCTTTTCTTTTGCACAGCAGGGTAGCGTGGTGCGCAACTTGCGACCCATTAGGAGTTCAGCAGGTGAAGAACCACAGTCTAAAGGGGAGGCTCGGTAGCTCAGCAGGGCGAGATAAGGATCAGACTTGCTTTCTGTTGCTTTCTTCAGCAGCTGTTTGAGAACTTGAACACCTTTCTCTGCCTTACCATTCGACTGAGCATACAGAGGACTGGATGTGATGTGTTGAAAGTCATAATGTGCTGCAAACTGTTGCCACTCCTTACAGTTGAAGCACGGACCATTGTCGCTAATGGCAATCCTGGGAATTCCATGTCTGGCGAAGATGGATTTAACGTGCATTATGACACTGCTTGCTGATGTGCTTGAGAGCAGCGCCATCTCAGGATAGTTAGAATAGTAGTCAATCACTATTAGATAGTCTTTACCTTTCAAATGAAAGAGGTCCATACCAACCTTTTGCCATGGTGCTGTTGGTAAGTCAGCTAATATCATTGGTTCCTTTGCTTGTTTGTTTTGGTGTTTCTGACATGTCTCACATATGCCTATCATGTTCTCAATGTCCTTATTTATGCCAGGCCAATAAACAGTGTCTCTTGCTCTCCTTTTGCATTTTTCAATTCCAAGGTGTCCCTCATGAATTCTTTTGAGCATGTCTTGACGTAGAGCCTGTGGAATGACTATTCTGTTATGTTTTAGTGATAGTCCACTTGCGACACTTAACTCTGACCTGATGTGATAGTACTTTGGACAGGAACCTTTTGGCCAACCATGATGAATGTTTTCTATTACTGTTTGTAACACTGTATCTTTTACTGTTTCTTCTGCTATTTGCTTTGATTTTGTGTCTGACACGGGCAGCACAGCAGTGACCATACTCACATGAACATCCACGTCTTTCTCAGTAGAGCTCACATGACTCATTGTGTGTGCTCGGGATAGTGCATCTGCTAACACTATGTGTTTGCCTGGTGTGTAGATCAGTTCAAAGTCATATCGTTGCAGCTTCATCATGAGTCGTTGAATCCTTGGAGACATCTCATTCAGGTTTTTTTTATGATGGCAACCAATGGGCAGTGGTCTGTCTCAACTGTGAAGGTGAGAAGTCCATATATGTAGCCATGGAACTTTTCTAGTCCAGCTACCAAGCCCAGACATTCCTTTTCAATCTGGGCGTATCGACACTCAGAATCAGTCATAGACCTGGAGGCATAGACAACAGGCTTCCAATCTTCACCCTCTGCTTGTAGCAAGACATCTTTTGATGCATCCGTTGACACTTTGATTCTCTTTGTTGGGTCAAAGAAGGTGAGTACAGGTGTGGTTGTCAGCACTGTTTTGAGGTTCATCCACTCTTGTTCATGTCTTTCTGTCCATGTGAACTCATTTGTTTTATGTAGCAGGTCTCGCAGACAGGCTGTCTTGGCTGACAAGTTAGGAATGAACTTTCCAATGAAGTTTATCATCCCCATGATGCATAGCACTCCTTTTTTGTCAGTGGGTCGGGGCATGTTGAGTATGGCGTTTACTTTTTCCATATCTGGCTCTATTCCTTTACCAGATAGATTATCTCCTAGGAAAGTGACTTCCTGGAAGCCAAACTGACACTTGGCTTTGTTGAGCTTCAGTCCATTCCGGCATATGCTCTGTAGCACTTTAGTCAGTCTCTCATTGTGTTCTTTCAATGTGGAGCCCCAGATGATGATGTCATCAACATAGACCTGAACTCCTTCCAGACCTTCAATTATGTGTTCCATCGCTCTATGAAAGATTTCAGATGCAGATATTATCCCGAAAGGCATTCTGAGGAAACAATACCTGCCAAATGGTGTGTTGAAGGTACAGTATTTGGTGCTCTCTTCATTCAGTTTTAGTTGCCAAAATCCTTGTGAGGCATCGAGCTTTGTGAAGTATCTGGCACCTGACATTTCACTGGTGATTTCTTCTCGCTTGGGAATCTGGTAGTGTTCACGTTTTATGTTTGCATTTAAGTCCTTTGGATTCATGCATACTCTTAGATCATTGTTCTTTTTCTTTACACATACCATGGAGTTAACCCAGTCTGTTGGCTCTTCGACTTTCCTGATGACTCCTAGTGTGGTCATTCTGTCCAGTTCTTTCTTGAGCCGGTCGCGCAGGAGTGCTGGAACTCTCTGTGGAGCATGTACCACTGGCTGAGCATCCTACTTTAGCTGGATTTTGTAAGTGAATGGTAGAACTCCAAATCCTTTGAACACATCCTGGAAATTACTCACTACAGAATCCACTGAGTCATCTGGTCTGCTTATGGCACAGTTTATACGGTAGACTCTCTTGACCAGTTCTAAGTCCTCACAAGCTTTGTCACCCAGTAGTGAATCAAGTCCTTCAGCCACAACAGAAAACATGAGATGATGCACTTTGTCTTTGACTGTCACTTTAAGTCTGCATACACCTAAGCTATCTATTTTCTGTCCATTATAGTTCTTCAGTAGTACTGACTTTTTCTGTATGTTGGGCTTTTCTTTCATATTTTTAATGTCACTCATACTGATTAAGTTTGCTTTTGTCCCAGTGTCTAGTTTCAATGTAACTAATGCTCCATTTACCTGCAGTGACATCATCCATTTGTCCTCTTTTACTGCATTAGCTTTATGTTCAGCATTGTCCATTCCTGAGGGCTGCACATTTTCTGTATCCTTTTCGATATTGTCACATGACACCATTCCTACAAAAAATGTCTCACTTAAATCAGTGTCCTCAATCACATTGATTTGTTGCCCTTTCTTTGTTTTTACTTTTGAAAAGCATTGTTTGGCAAAGTGATTCTTTCCATTACATTTTTTGCACATTTTTTCAAACGCAGGGCATTGTCTTGACTGGTGCTGGTAACCACAGCGTTTACAATTAAAAATTCCATCCTCCGATTGCTTTGCATTTCTGTTCTGCCCATGTTTCTTCCCTTTGTAGGACACAGCACCGACAGCAGCACAGTCACTCATTACAGTCGCATCATTATTAATTTCACTGAAAGTCTTTGCGTGCTGTTGAGCTAGCTCACTGGCATGGCATATTTTCACAGCATTCACCAATGTTAGTTCGGTTTCTCTCAACAGACGTTCCCTGACTTTTTTATCATGAATACCAAACACAATCTGGTCACGAATCATGGATGATTTCAGTTCAGAGAAATTACATGTCTGTGCTTTCAGTTTCAGATCGGTCACAAAGCTATCAAAAGTCTCATTTTGCTGCTGTGTCCGTGAACGGAACATGTATCTCTCATAGGTCTCGTTCTTTTTGGGAGAACAATGTGTATCAAACTTCTTTAGCATATCGTCCATTATTTTTCTGTCCTCCTCTTGATCAAACACAAACGTATTAAATACCCCTATCGCCTGCGGGCCTGCAACCGTGAGCAGCAACGCTATTTTCCTTGCATCTGGCATCGTACCGAATCCGATGGCGGCAATGTAGTGTTCGAATTGTTGTTTGAAAGTCCGGCAATTGCAGTCAACATTCCCCGTGAGTTTCAAACCCTCCGGTGGCTTCAAATTCTCCATGTCGCATTTCACAATATTCAGCAGATATTACCAATCCTGGTACCATGTTATATTCATAAATAAATAGACATTTTCATTATGAACAGCTAGCTTGAGCTAGTCATTTATTCAGCCATGTGGACTAGTGTACAGGCATCCATCTTGACTACTGCCTTGTGGGTAGCCCACTACTAAACATACAACTCCACCTAGTGTACCATTCTAGAATGACATGTTACTGATCATTACAGGCCTGTGGCATATGGTGAGAGAACCAACATGAGGGAAAAACCTACTTGACCTTGTTCTCTCCAATCTACCTGTCCCATATGCATCTGTCCATGACAGTATTGGTAGGAGTCACCACCGCAGTGTCATTGTGGAGACAAAGTCCCATCTTCAAACGGAGGACACCCTCCATTTGGCAGATGGAATACAATACTGGAAAGTGTGAGGTTATGCACTTTGGCAGGAAAAATCATAGAGCAAGTTATTATCTTAATGGCAAGAAACTGGAAAGTACTGTAGTACAAAGGGATCTGGGGGTCCTGGTGCACGAAACTCAAAAAGTTAGTATGCAGGTGCAGCAAGTGATTAAGAAGGCCAATGGAATGCTGGCTTTTATTGCTAGGGGGTTGGAATATAAAAACAGGGAGGTATTGCTGCAGTTGTACAAGGTATTGGTGAGGCCGCACCTGGAATACTGCATACAGTTTTGGTGTCCATACTTAAGAAAAGACATACTTGCTCTCGAGTCAGTACAAAGAAGGTTCACTCGGTTAATCCCGGGGATGAGGGGGTGGTCATATGAGGAGAGGTTGAGTAGATTGGGACTCTACTCATTGGAGTTCAGAAGAATGAGAGGCGATCTTATTGAAACATATAAGATTGTGAAGGGGCTTGATCGGGTGGATGCGGTGAGGATGTTCCCAATGATGGGTGAAACTAGAACTAGGGGGCATAATCTTAAAATAAGGGGCTGCTCATTCAAAACTGAGATGAGGAGAAACTTCTTCACTCAGAGGGTGGTAGGTTTGTGGAATTTGCTGCCCCAGAAAGCTGTGGAAGCTACATCATTAAATAAATTTAAAACAGAAATAGATAGTTTCCTAGAAGTAAAGGGAATTAAGGGTTACGGGGAGCGGGCAGGAAATTGGACATGAGTCTGGGTTCGGAATGTTTATGGCCCTGTGGGTAGTGGAGCGGGCCCAGGGGCCGTGTAGCCTTGTTCTGCTCCTACTGTGTTCTAATTCTGTTAGATTTCAGGAGATGGTTTTATTCCTGTTCCTGGCTGGGGTGGAGATCGCCTTTACAGAAGGTAAGTACTGTAGAAAATATAGGGACAGAGTGATCTCCTGGAAGAATTTCGATCGCCTAGATGGGTCGGAGAGGAATTTCCCAGATTTTTTTCTCCCAAATTGGCCATTGGGTCTTTATCTGGTTTTTCGCCTCTCCCGGGAGATCACATGGGTTCGGGTGGATGCAGAGTGATAGAAGATTTGAGGTTAGGATCAGATCAGCCATGATCTTATTGAATGGTGGAGCAGGCTCGAGGGGCCGATTGGCCTACTCCTGCTCCTATTTCTTATGTTCTTATGTTCTTATTGTGTGACAGTACCACCGTTCTAAATGGGATAGATTCAGAACAGATTTAGCAGCACAAAGCTGGGTGTCCATGAGGCGCTGTGGGCCATCAGCAACAGCAGAATTGTATTCCACCACAATCTGTAACCTCCTGGCCTGGCACATCCCTCACTCTACCATTACCATCAAGCCAGGGGACCACCATGAGGAGGGTAGAAGAGCATGCCAGGAGCAGCAACAGACACACCTAAAAATGATGTGCCAACCTGGTGAAGCTACAATACAGGACTACATACATCATAAACAACAGAAACAGCATGCTGTAGACAGAGCTAAGTGATCCCACAACCAACGGATCAGATCAAAGGTTTGTGGTCCTGCCACTTCCAGTAGTGAATGGTGGTGGACAATTAAACAACTAACTGGAGAAGAAGGCTCCCTGAACAGCCCCATTCTCAATGATGGCGGAGCCTACACGAGTGTAAAAGACAAGGCTGAAGCATTTGCAACCAACTTCAGCCAGAAGTGCCGAGTGGATGATCCATTTCAACCTCCTCCTGAAGTCCCCACCATCACAGAAGTCAGTCTTGAGCCAATTTGATTCACTCCACATGATATCAAGAAAATAGCTGAATTCACTGGATACAGCAAAGGTTATGGACCCCGACAAAATCCCGGCTGTCGTGCTGAAGACTTGTGCTCCAGAACTAGCCGCACCTCTAGCCAAGTTGTTCCAGTACAGCTACAACACTGGCATCAACTCGACAATGTGATAAACTGCCCAGGTATGTCCTGTCTACAAAAAGCAGGACAAATCCAATTTGGCCAATTACCGCCCCATCAGTCTACTCTCAATCATCAGCAAAGTGATGGAAGGTGTCGTCGACAGTGCTGTCAAGTGGCATTTACTCACCAATAACCTGCTCACCGATGCTCGGTTTGGGTTCCACCAGGACCACTCTGCTCCAGACCTCATTACAGCCTTGGTCCAAATATGGACAAAAGAGCTGAATTCCAGAGGTGAGGTGAGAGTGACTGCCCTTGGCATCAAGGCAGCATTTGACCGAGTGTGGCATCAAGGAGCTCTAGTAAAATTGAAATGAATGGGAATCAGGGGGAAAACTCTCCACTGACTCACCACCGGTGTACCGTGGCTGCAGTGTGTACCATCTACAAGATGCAATGCAGCAACTCACCAAGTCTTCTTCGGCAGCTCCTCCCAAACCCGCGATCTCTTCCACCTAGAAGGACAAGGGCAGCAGACGCATGGGAACGCCACCACCTCCAAGTTCCCCTCCAAGTCACACACCATTCTGACTTGGAATTATATTGCCGATCCTTCATTGTCACTGTGTCAAAATCCTGGCAGCACAGTGAGAGTACCTTCACCACACAGACTGCAGCGGTTCAAGAAGACGGCTCACCACCACCTTCGAAAGGGCAATTAGGGATGGGCAATAAATGCTATCCTTGCCAGCGATGCCCACATCCCGTGAACGAATTTTTAAAAAAAACTCACGAGCTGGTCTTTAGCATGAGGTGGAGCTATGTAAATGAGCGGAAGAGGATTTGGGCAGATATATCTCAGAAGCCGAGCAAACGATCAAGGAAATTTGCATGTACCAATGTTTTGACGTAAAACCAGCGTAAATCAGTTACACACAGTTAGAACAGCCGAGAGAAAGGGTGAGAAGGTTCTCGGATGCTGCACTTGGGGGCCTTTGTCCTGGGGTTAGAATGATGACAGGCTGTCCTTTACCTGTATTGGGTCAAGGGGCCATCAAAAATAATCAGCAGAAGGATTTGGGAGGAGATTGCACAATCTGTTATGGTGACGACGAATGTTGTCCTCAGGACATGGATCCAGTGCCGAAAAAAGTTTAATGACCCCACCCGGCTGGTCAAGGTGAGTGAAGACTTCAGCAAATGCCATATCCTACCATCTGCACCACAAGCCTCACACACTGCTCAATGCATCACACCCCCATCACTCCCCTGCCAACAATCATGGCTTCACTTCATCCTCACACACTTACCACTGCTCCCACACCCACATCTCGCACCTTGCACACACTGACAGCTGTTCAACCATGGGAGGCACATCACCCACGTTGGACCACACTCACTGACGCACTTCCCTTTCTCTGGCAGACAAAGGTGATACACAACTGCCGCAAGCAACAACAGATGGGAGGCGACCAAGCAAGGATTCACAGCCTGATGGAGCCCAAGGAATCTGTTCCAAATCATTGGAGAGGCAGTGACCGAGTCCGTGGCTAGCGGAGAAGTTGAAATCTTTGCTGATGATGATGGCAAGCTCATACCTAATCCTTCTCACACCCCACTTTCCCCTCTTCCCACAATCTCATCTCACTTACAAGCTGCTGATGGTGAATGCATAGATATCTTGCTTCCCCCAGGCCCCCCACCCCACCTCACCACAACCCGACCCTTGAAACTTTCTGCTTTCAGATACCCAAGAACAGCCTGTCCCTCAACATCTTGAACAAACTGATGGAGGAGGAGGAGGAGAAGAAGACGACACACCGGCACTGCATCTGACACTCACAGACACCAGCTTAGAAAATGGCACTGCGCAGAATTTAGAGGGTAGTATAGAGGCAGGATCTGCACATGGTTAGGCACCGGGCACGAGTGGGCTGCAGCCAGGCTAGGGGGATAGGGTAGCTCGGAAGCCAGCTCCCCGGAGGATGAGTTTGCGCATGAGTTCTGCTCCACAGGACTCAGATGATGACCTCGATGGGGCAGCCTTCAGAAGTGTGATGGGCATGCACACAGAAATGCTAGGTGCATTGGCAAGCCTGCCAGAGAGCCTCTTGTCAGTTACTAGGAGCTTGGAGGAGTCCAGCTCCATCATTGCATGGAGCTTTGCACAGAGCTTGGAGCCCATGATTTCCAGGATTGAAATGATGGACAACTCCAGGAGAGACCTTGTGGACTTACAGGTGATGTTGGGTGTGCTGGGCGATCTCGCAGCTTCCATGGCAGCACAGGCATTTGAGCTGAGAGAGAGTGTGGTAAGTGGGAGAAAAGTCATTTAAGTGTATTTTGTGAATTTTAGTGTGTTAAAAAGTTAAGTATTTGAAGTGAGTTTAATTTTTTAAGTGTAAATTAAACTGCTGGGGAGTTTAAACCGGAAGTAGAGAGTGTGTGGTAAGTGGGAGAGTTCGGGCAAGTGGGAGGTGAGGGGGTGTTTTTGCTCTGTTTTGTTCCCTACTCCCAGGCTTAGGCAGCACTGCGGAAGCGGAGCAGCAAGACGAGTCAACCAAACAGGCCCCACAGACAGTATTTAAAGAGGAGGTTGGTGATCAGCTGGTTGGTAGGTTTTCTTCCTTCTCTTTTATACCTTTAAGTTGGTAAGCCCTATTGAATAGTGGTGTGATATTACCATCTATATCCTTGAGGGTCTTCATAACTAATAATAAGAAATTTAATTAATTATATAGAATGGAGCAGGTGATGTGTTACTGTTGCGAGATGTGGGAGCCGGTGGACCCCATTGAGGCTCACGGTGATTACATCTGCGACAAGTGTTTGCTGCTAGAGGAACTCCGGCTCCGTATTGAGGTGCTTGAGACTGAGCTTCAGACACTGTGACACATCAGGGAGGGGGAGAAGTTCGTGGACTTTCTGTTTCAGGAGGTAGTCACACCTATGAAATTAATTAATTCAGATGTAGTCCGTGGTCAGGGACAGGACGGTGTGACTATGAGTGAGGCAGGTACGGGGAACTAGAAGGTAGTGTTGGAGGAGCCGCAGCCCTTGCTCTTGTCAAACAGTTTCGAGATTCTTTCTCCCTGTGAGGGCGGGAGCGGGGACTGCAGGGAGGATGAGCAACCTGGCCACAGCTCCGTGGAACAGGGGGCCATTCAAGTGGGAGGAGTAAAAAGAAATGTTGTAGTGGTAGGGGATAGTATCATTAGGGGGATAGATAGGGTTCTCTGCAGTCAAGAGCGGGAGTCCCGAAGGCTGTGTTGTCTGCCCGGTGCCAGGGTTAAGGACATCTCTTCTGGGCTGGAAAGAATCTTGGAGCGGGAGGGGGAGGATCCAGTTGTCGTGGTCCATGTTGGTACAAACAACGTAGATAGGACAAGGAAGGTTCTGTTAAAGGAGTATGAACAGCTAGGGGTCAAATTAAAAAAGAGAACCTCAAGGGTAATAATCTCTGGATTATTACCTGAGCCACGAGCGAATTTGGCTAGGATAAATAAAATTAGAGAGTTAAATGCGTGGCTCAAAGACTGGTGTGGGAAAAATGGGTTTTGCTTCTTGGGACACTGGCATCAGTACTGGGACAGGAGGGAGCTGTTCCGTTGGGACGGACTTCACTTGGCCAGTGCTGGGACTAGAATCCTGGCGAATCATATAACTAGGGCTGTAGAGAGGGCTTTAAACTAATTAGTGGGGGGGAGGTTTCTAGAGAGCAAATAATAAAATGATTACGGAGAAGGTCATAGACTTAGGTAGCAGTGGGGGGATTAAAAAACAGAGCATGTCAGGAAGGGACAGAAGGTATGGAGTAAAAGGTAAAGTAGTAAAGGGGGAAAAAGCAGGAACTAAGTGTCACAAAACTTATTTGAAAGTTCTTTATCTGAATGCACGTAGCATTCATAACAAAATGAACGAGTTAACGGCACAAATAACTACATATGGGTATGATCTTGTGGCCATTACAGAAACATGGCTGCAGGGTGACCATGACTGGGATCTAAATATACCAGGTTATTTAACAATCAGGAAGGACAGGCAGGAAGGAAGGGGAGGTGGGGTGGCTATGTTAATAAGGGAAGGAATCACTGTAATACAGAGAAATGATATTGGGTCAAAGGATCAGGATAGTGAAACAGTTTGGGTGGAGATACGGAATAATAAGGGGAAAAAAACACTAGTGGGCGTAGTCTATAGGCCTCCGAACAGTTGCAACTCTGTTGGACAGAGTATTAATCAGGAAATAGCTGAGGCTTGTAATAAGGGAACAGCTATAATTATGGGGGATTTTAACTGTCATATTAACTGGACAAATCAAATTGGGCAGGGCAGCCTTGAGGATGAGTTCATTGAGTGTATTAGGGATGGGTTTCTTGAGCAGTATGTAACTGAACCGACCAGGGGGCAAGCAACCTTAGATCTGGTCCTGTGTAATGAGACAGGATTAATTAAAAATGTCCTAGTAAAGGATACCCTTTGAATGAGTGACCATAACATGGTTGAATTCCATATTCAATTAGAGGGTGAGAAGGTTGGATCTCAAACAAGCGTGCTGAGCTTGAATAAAGGAGACTATGAAGGTATGAGAGCAGAATTGAGTAGAGTGGACTGGGAAAATAGATTAAAGGGTAAGACGGTACATGAGCAGTGGTGTACATTTAAGGAGTTATTTTACAACTTCCAAAAAATATATATTCCACTGAGGAAAAAAGGGTGTAAAGGAAAAGATAGCCATCCGTGGCTAAGTAAAGTAATTAAGGATAGTATCCGACTAAAAACAAGGGCATATAAGGTAGCCAAATCTAGTGGGAGGATAGAAGATTGGGAAGTCTTTAAAAGACAGCAAAAAATAACTAAAAGATTGATTAAGAAAGGGAAGATAGATTATGAAAGTAAATTAGCAAAAAATATAAAAACAGATAGCAAAAGTTTCTATAGTTATATAAAAAGAAAAAGGGTGGCTAAAGTAAATGTTGGTCCCTTAGAGGATGAGACCGGGAAATTAATGGAGATGGCAAAAACGCTGAACAATTATTTTGTGTCAGTCTTTACGGTAGAGGACACTAAGAATATCCCAACACTGGACAAACAGGGGGCTCTAGGGCGGGAGGAGCTAAATACGATTAAAATCACTAAGGAAGTGGTACTTGGTAAAATAATGGGACTCAAGGCGGATAAATCCCCTGGACCTGATGGCTTACATCCTAGGGTCTTGAGGGAAGTGGCGGTAGGGATTGTGGATGCATTGGTAATAATTTTCCAAAACTCCCTGGACTCAGCAAAGGTCCCGGCAGATTGGAAAACTGCTAATGTAACACCCTTATTTAAAAAGGGTAGTAGGCAGAAGGCTGGAAACTATAGACCTGTTAGCCTAACATCTGTGGTTGGTAAAATTTTAGAGTCCATTATTAAGGAGACAGTAACGGGACATTTGGATAAACATAATTTAATAGGACAAAGTCAGCATGGTTTTATGAAGGGGAAGTCATGTTTGACAAATTTGCTGGAGTTCTTTGAGGAAGTAACATACAGGGTGGATAAAGGGGAACCAGTGGACGTAGTGTATTTAGACTTCCAAAAGGCATTTGACAAGGTGCCACACACAAGATTATTGCTCAAGATAAAAAATCATGGGATTGGGGGTAATATTCTGGCATGGGTGGAGGATTGGCTATCTAACAGAAAGCAGAGAGTTGGGATAAATGGTTCGTTCTCAGACAGGCAATCAGTAACTAGTGGTGTTCCGCAGGGGTCAGTGCTGGGTCCCCAACTCTTTACAATCTATATTAATGATTTGGAGGAGGGGACCGAGTGTAACATATCAAAGTTTGCAGATGATACAAAGATGGGAAGGAAAGTAGTGAGTGAGGAGGACATAAAAAACCTGCAAGGGGACATAGACAGGCTAAGTAAGTGGGCAGAGATTTGGCAGATGGAATACAATACTGGAAAGTGTGAGGTTATGCACTTTGGCAGGAAAAATCATAGAGCAAGTTATTATCCTAATGGCAAGAAACTGGAAAGTACTGTAGTACAAAGGGATCTGGGGGTCCTGGTGCACGAAACTCAAAAGGTTAGTATGCAGGTGCAGCAAGTGATTAAGAAGGCCAATGGAATGTTGGCTTTTATTGCTAGGGGGATAGAATATAAAAACAGGGAGGTATTGTTGCAGTTGTACAAGGTATTGGTGAGACCGCACCTGGAATACTGCATACAGTTTTGGTGTCCATACTTAAGAAAAGACATACTTGCTCTCGAGTCAGTACAAAGAAGGTTCACTCGGTTAATCCCAGGGATGAGGGGGTGGTCATATGAGGAGAGGTTGAGTAGATTGGGACTCTACTCATTGGAGTTCAGAAGAATGAGAGGCGATCTTATTGAAACATACAAGATTGTGAAGGGGCTTGATCGGGTGGATGTGGTGAGGATGTTCCCAATGATGGGTGAAACTAGAACTAGGGGGCATAATCTTAGAATAAGGGGCTGCTCTTTCAAAACTGAGATGAGGAGAAACTTCTTCACTCAGAGGGTAGTAGGTCTGTGGAATTTGCTGCCCCAGAAAGCTGTGGAAGCTACATCATTAAATAAATTTAAAACAAAAATAGACAGTTTCTTAGAAGTAGAGGGAATTAGGGGTTATGGGGAGCGGGCAGGAAATTGGACATGAGTCTATGTTCGGAACGGTCATTGCCCTGTGGGTAACGGAGCAGGCCCAGGGGCCGTGTAGCCTGGTTCTGCTCCTACTTCTTGTGTTCTAATTATGTGTTAGATTTCAGGAGATGGTTCTATTCCTGTTCCTGGCTGGGGTGGAGATCACCTTTTACAGAAGGTAAGTACTGTAGAAAATATAGGGACAGTGATCTCCTGGACGAGTTTCGATCGCCTAGATGGGTCGGAGAGGAATTTCCCAGATTTTCTTCTCCCAAATTGGCCATTGGGCTTTTTATCTGGTTTTTCGCCTCTCCCAGGAGATCACATGGGTTTGGGAGGGATGTAGAGTGATAGTAGATTTGAGGTTAGGATCAGATCAGCCATGATCTTATTGAATGGTGGAGCAGGCTCGAGGGGCCGATTGGCCTACTCCTGCTCCTATTTCTTATGTTCTTGTAAGCAACCCAATGTCTCACTGCTGCCATGGAAACTCAGACTGCTGCCATCGTCGCTGGGCTTATGAGTCACGTGTGTGCAGTCGATGATGCCCTGCACCATGGGGAAGCCCGCTATCCTGGCAAAGCCACATGTGGGTTCATCCTGCTTCTCTCTGTTCAGAGAGAAGACAATGAAGTCCCTTCTCCTGGAGTCGAGAGCCTCTGTGACATCCTGGATGCAGCTATGGATGGTGAATTGGGAGATAATCTATGTCTCCTGCTGCAGATTGGAAGGAGATCCGCTGTCGAAAATATTGAGGGCACGGTGACCTTGAGGGCCACTTCAGTGCCCTGCTCTGAGGCTACAGGTCTGGTTGCAGGAGGTGGCAGAGTTCTGTAACCACCTCCTTGGTGAAGCAGAGCCTCCTAATATACTGCTGCTGGCTTAAGTTTGGTTGGAGAAATGCTCTCAGAAGATCCTAGGTGGATAAGGCCTCCTGCTGAGAGCCCTCCTCCTCCTCCTTCTGCGAGCATCTTCTCCTCTTCTTCGCTGCCTCCACTCCATCTTCTATGATACTCGAGCACGAGGGGTACTGCAAGTAAAGCCCCCATGACTGGGAGTGGTGTGTGCAGGTGAGAAGCAAGGCGCTCTCCACTTGCAGCAACACTCCCTGTGACCTCAGCAACTTTGAACAAGTGTAGAAAGCTCCAAACTGTTGCAGAAACAGTCAATAGAATTGAAAATGCATGTCAGTTACAAGTTGTTGATGATCCTTTTAAATAGTGCTGTCGGGGGCTCCTTGCTGCTGCTGAAAGCTTGGTCAGCTGATCATGATTAGGAGAGGGCGTTAAATGGAGCAGCGACGTTGAAAATGGCAGCTCATGCGTCAAATCAGTGTTGCACACTTATTGACGTCACGATCTGCCTTATCTAAATATCTGGAGCGAGCGCTGACAACGGTAAAAACAACATCCCCAAAATGGTGGTCGCTGGAGGACCTGCCACAATTGGGTGGAAGCGAGTTAGTGCCATTTTTTCTTCAAAATGGGCCTTAACGGCTGGCGCTAAACCCTCTAATTTCTAGGCCCAGGTCAGAACAGCAGGATGACTAGAGAGCTGTAATATTCCTGATTGACATCACTACAAACAATATTGGAATCCTGCAGTAGTGAGCAACTTTCTGAATTGAAGCTTCAATTAGGCCCATCACAGTATGTCTCTGTGAGATAGAAATAACTTGTGACATCAGCCTGCTAGGTATTTCCATCAAGAGAATGTTGTAGCAAGAAATGAACAACAGAATCCTCATTCTGTGGCTTTATCTTGTACTTGTTATTGCGATAAATCATTATAGACAGAATGAAATCCATAATCCACATCTAATTAACAACCCAAATCTCCACAACTTTTTAATAAATAGGGTTTTATAAATTAGGGCATAGAATACAAGAGTAAATAAGTAATGATAGGTTTGTACAAAGCAATGGTTTGGCCACGATTAGAATACTCTGTGCCGTTTGGGACAGAGCATTATAAAAAGGATATTAAAGCCACAGGAAGCGTACAGCTGAGATTCACCACAATGATACCAGGAATGAGAGACTATACTGATGATGAGAAACCTGAGATACTAGGACGATTTCCACTGGAGTAGAGAAGAGTAATAGGAAATTTAATGGAGGTTTTAAAAATTATTAAGGGTATTATAGAGTCAATAAGGAAAATCTATTTGCACTAGTTGGTGATTCAGTGACAAGGGGTCACAATTTAAACTTGACATTAAGAGAGTGAGAAGAAAGGTTAGGAGAAATATCTTTACTCAGAATGCCTTTGTTGGAGTATAGATTGCTTTGCCACAGGGACAGCACCAGGCAGAGATCACTGCATCTTTTAAGGGTATATATATTTCAATAAATTTGTATAAATATTTTAAGTACAGAAATTTACAGGATTATGTTGAGAGAAAGTGGGGCAGGGGGATTAGTTTTGGATTGCTCTAGCAAACAACCAGTTAACTAGTTAGCATCTCCTAGTTGTTACGTGAGCTCAGTGACAGTAAAACAATACACTCGCAAGAAAAGTTTCACTTATTCAAAGTCTAATGTTTCAATGAAGGTAAAGTCCTTACAAGGAAACAAAGCTTGGTTTGGGAAATTATGTCTCTTGAGTTTACAATTCTTGAGTTCAATCTTCTTGGGTCGAATCTAAATTCCCATTAAAATTGTCTGGTTTATATTCCTTTCCAAATCAACAATCTATATGCCTTTTTAAAGCATGCTAAGCATAGTCTATTCACGCCTTGTTCACATGTACATCTCTAAGCTACTATACATATATCTGAGTAAATTTATACTATTAATTGACATGGGTGACCGTGATTCATTTTTCAAACATCTAGTTCTCCACTTTCTCAGGTTTCTTATCTCTCCTTCCCGAGGTCATCGTGCCATTTTTAATTAAGTCTTAAGGGTAGTGCCAGGCAGTATCTTTCTGTTCTCTCTCGCTTGGTCCATACCATGATAATGATGCTCTTTCTAGTGCTTTGGCAGAGATAGAAACTTTCTGCCTGCATTTCATGTGTGCTGAAGTTGGTACTCTACGTTTTAACCCTTTCTTAGTCATGCCGTCTTACAAACCGACATAGACACAAGAACATATGGGGCCATTTTGACTTTTGGCAGTAGTGTACATACCTTTGGTGATTTTTGTTTCCATTGAAGTCAATAGAAATGAAAATCAAGAGAAGTGTTTAACAAGTAGCTGAGCCAATATTGTACATTTATTTTGACATTTGTGCTCGCAACGTTCTACAGCTTTGAGGTGCTGCAAACACTGACGAGCACTGCACAGAGGTGCTTATGGAGGGAGTCACAGCACGCAGGGGGTTTCTCTTCCCTTCCAATGGGCGGAAGAGACCTCCACAAGAGGCCAACACAGCCTGCTTGTACATTGCAGAGGAGGGCACAAGCAGGGATATCGTCAGGAGGACCTGGGTGCAGTGCCGCAAACATTTCAATGATCTCAGTAGATCACGAAATGTTAATACAAAGCCACACTCAACCTCATCCTGCTGTGCCTCTCATCACAGCCCCATTACTCTGCCTTCCCTACCCTACTCCTGTACATCCTTGCTCACATCAACTTACCTTACACATCCACCCATCCCCCTCTTTCTCTCTATCTACATTATCACATCCCCATCTCACTAGCCACCCGTCACACTCACCCTCATCCTAGTGCAATCATACCAACTAATCACACACAAGGGTAGGCACTTGGGTGTTTTATGTAATGTTCATGTAAAGTTTCTGTTAATGTGGTTTCAAACATTGAACTCTTTATTTTCAACACTTTGCGTTCTTGGACAGATTTGTGTGCACCTTTGGAAGTGGCTTAGTGAGTTGCAGTGAATGGTGAGACATAACTGTACCCCCGGCAATGGTGATAAGTGTGAAAGGAATGGCTTGGACATTGTAGGGATGCTTTATGGTGTTGGTGTGGGGTGGTGCTAACCTGGCACATCTTGTGGCAGCCAGGGTATGCGTCAAGTGAAGTAAATCTGGCCATGGTGAGGCCATCCCTGACGTCCCGGGCAGCAATGTGGTCAAGTGCTGATGCCCTCTGTCCTGTGCAGCAGCAGGTGATGGCAAAGAAGGTTGGTGGTGGTGTTGCTGGTGTGCCTGATGCTGGTGTGCCTGATGCTGCTGGTGTTGGGGCTGATCATGGCGGGATTCTGAGGACCAAGGTGAGTGAGTATAAAGTGTTTGCAGCACCTCAATGCTGATGGAATAGAAGGCAGATGAAGTAGAGTTGACAGAAGTGATCTGTCAGTGGTGGAAGAGGTAATGAGGTCAGACTGGATGGAGACTTGTGTAAAGACTTGCAGCATGGTGACTGTTGTGGAAATGCAGTGAGGAAAAGTTTGTGGCTGAGGGAAGATATCTCTGTGAGGTGGGAGCTTTTACTGTACATTTGAAGCTGTCACCTCAACAGCTGATGCAATGGCCAGTGAACTCCCGCATCAGCTTGACAGACGTGAAGAAGGTGAGCTGAAATTCATTCTTAAGTGGCTATAAACAAGCCACTAATTACCTGAATTGAACCCGCCACTGCATGTCGGGTCTGCTCGGCGCTGACAGACCCGACATCGGGGAAAGGCAGGTGGCAGTGGGTTCACAGCGGGCTCCCGACCCACTGGGGAAAAAAAAACTCTTTCCCACCCGACCCGCCACCGATCGTGCCCAGTGACCCCCCGCAAAATCCAGCCCTTAGTTTCATCCGCAAACTTGGATATACACCTCTTTATTCCTTCATCCAAGTCATTATTAAATATGGCAAAAAACTGAGATCCCAGTAGAGATCACTGGGGAACACCACTTCATACATGCCACCAATTGGAAAATGTCCCCTTAATCCCTAATCTCTGTCTTTTACCTACCAACCGATTAGCAACCGAATTACCATGATGCGTCAAACAGCCTATTCTGTGCTGTAAACCTCAATGGTTTTACACTTTTTAAGTAAGAATCTTGAGTTGAATAAGATGTACTAATTTCTTTGCATAACTACTGTTTTTGACAGATAACTGAAATTATGCATCTTTCACAGTAATGAAAGAGCAACTATGCCGTTAACCAGTACTGTGATAATGTCATGGATCTCCAAGATACAATTCACAACAGTAATCAGCATAAGTGATTTAGCACCTTTGATTTGTATTATGTATTTCATAATATTTAGAAATCCTCCTGCACACTGCCAATAGGAACCACATTACATTAGCAGCAGCTCATTTAGTTAAATTTGTTAAGATTTAGAGGTACATGTCCATTTAAAAATAATAGTGCAAATAGACTGAAGAGTATAATGCCAGTATGTGTCTTCTGTGAATGTATTGCACTATTTTGTTGCATTTAAAATTTGCGCCAAGGGGAAGCATTGACAACTTGAAGATCAAACTCCTCCAAAGATGAGTGGTGTTTTTTTCAATTAAATTTAGTTATTTATGTCATAAAAGTTGCCAATGGACCACCACCTGTTAAATACAATAAGACTTAGCGCTGCTTAAACTAAAAGCGTGCTGTGTATATTTGTAGAAAAGGCCTGGTCCTGAATATTGCTGGATACAATTTCTTTCTGAACCATTTTAATCTAGGATGAGCATACATCCCTGTTTTTTGGGGACAGTCCCCGGATGAGGTACTGTGTCTCTGGGCTAACCATACCTCCGGAAGAGTCCCTGGTTAACGAAACTCATCCCCGAATACCCTAGTTGCCATTTTCTTTAAATGAACTCCATTCAGCCTAATTGCAGCTCACGTAAATCCGCGCCCGCACTCATGGACTCAGACAGATCAAGCAACAGAGCCCATGGCTGATTGGCAGATTCTCTGCCCATTGGCAGCAATGAAAGGGCAGATCACGGTTTGTGACAACAGTTTGGCTTTGACCGTATTGGCTTTCGTTTGGACCAATGAAAGAACAGAGTGGGAGGTGAGTGCTGGCCAGTTGGGTGGCTGTGTTTGCACAGGAGGTCTGATGGCGGCGTTGTCTTTGTGAGCTGGAGCCCGGGGACAGGTAACACTGAGGGTGCGTTAATGCGCAGAGTGGAAGGATTTTAGTGTCTGCCTCTGTAACTTGGCAGACAGGGCTCGATACCTCAGTCTCACTCAGTCCTATGAGAACAGTGCCAGTCTGAGGCTAAATGTAGCTCTGTGTGTCTGTGTATATAGAAGGGGCTCTCTTTATGCCTGAGGATAGTGGAACTGCTGCTTGCCATTTCCATTATAATAATACGATTGGAAAGCAGCATGGTAACCCCCGCCCTCGACCGTCTCTGCGCCAGTCCGACTCCCCTCTTCCCCAGCCTGTTTGTGACAGGAGAACCTCTATTTTATGTAAAGTAGTAACATTTACACCTGGAAAACTAAATCGGAAGAAAATAAGAAAGAACCGACTTAGGCAACGTGACACTTAACTGTCCAAGCACTGATTCTTTTTCTGCTTTCGAGATGGGCATCATTTTTCTTTCATGTGAGAGCATGAATCGTTTCGCAAACATAAAGTAGATTAGCTGGGTGGTCATGTTTTCATATCTTTTTAATATCTATAATGTTTATATTCTGCACATTCTAATGTGGAATGCTATAACACAATTAGAGTAATATGCATAACCAAAGTATATTTGTCTATTCATGGTATTGTAGAACAACCTTTTAAAAAATGTAATCTTGTGTACTTGTGTGTTTTTTATATATATATAAAATTTATCTTTCTGATTTTGGTGTTGCTACAGCCTTCAGAGCACAGCCCAATTTAAAACTGAACAATCTGTGTATATCTCTATCTGAATCACCAACCACAACATTAATTAGTCTCTGTTGGCTGTAATGCTTGAACAGACCTTTATTTAGGTTTTGAAGAAATGCTTAATAGACAGCATTCACATAAAATTCTCTGTTCAAGCTTTCATATAATTTGTAGGTTCCATAAAACTTTCTATCTGTGAAACATTCTATGCACATAAAAGAAATGCACTTACATGGCAGTTTTAGGGTGACTGTAAAATGAATTTAGTGTAAAATAACAGAGGAAACATCATTTGAGAGTTTCAGTAAGACTGTCTAAACCTGCAAATTGCTCATCATATAAATATCTTGCCACATTATTCAAATACGTTTTTACACTCCCAGTAAATCTGAGACTAACACTCTCCTGACAAGATTTCAGAAGTATCTGGGCTGTTAATAAATTACTTCATCGTTGTCGAGCCCAAAACGCATCAGAGCTTCGACCTAATTACTTCAATGATGCAGCCAGGCTGCTTTTTCAAGTCCTGAGCCTTGATTGGCTGGAAAATGATTTTGGAGCTGGTTTGCAGATAGACAGAGGACACTGTTGGAGGACATAATCCTAACCTCAAGAACAGATGATACGATCTTGCAGGTAAAGGAAAACATGCAAGTTTAATCTTTAAACTTGTACATTTAACTAAAAAAAGTTAGAATATATTATGTTATTTAGAAATGAAGTAGCTGAATGATGGAGAGAGAAAGGGAAAGACAGAATGGAAGGGGGGGGTGACGGTGGGTGGAGGTGAAGGTGCAAATAAAGGTTGAACCTTACTAGAGCATGGGTGGGATTTTGGGTCTGAGGTCAGCAACCAGTCTTTGATGTATGAGAGTCCTGGACGTATACCTTCTGAAGACCCAGTCAGAGGTAATGCCCTTTTTGCAACTAATTGATGCAAACCCAGCCACAACATACATATATCAGGGAATGCCACTGATCTCAACATCATGCCACAATACAAAGTGAATGCCCTTGTGAGGAATAGAGGGGCACAAGTACGTATACACAGTGGGGGGAATTCTCCAGCATAGCTTTGCCAGTGAAAAGCCTTGCTCAATGAGAATATAGAATGAAAATGCAGATGTGGATGATTATTGAATCTAATGGTTGTAAAATCATGCAAAGTGCACTCCTGAATCTCTGATACTTTCTGCTGGTGGGCAAAGCTCCCTGACAGAAGTGTAAAGTTGGAAAATGACTCCTGGTGTGTGATGAAGTGCAAACATTTCATAATTTATAACTGTATGCAATCATACAACCGTATGCATAAAATCTCTCCTGACAGTAGAGAGTGAAGACCAAACACGCAATGGTGAACACAAAAAGGTCGTATGTAGCATCCATTTTGTAAGTGGGGTAATATTCATGTGGTTGAGTATTCAGAACTGCACCAACAGATAAAAAGATGGTTGATGGAACAACCTATGGAAGGACAATGCAGACATTGTAGTTAAGGAGGAAGATTGTGAAATATTAGATGAGATAAGTATAGTGAGAGAGGATATATTAAGGGGTTTAGTATCTTTGAAAGTTGATAAATCGCCAGGCCTGGATGAAATGTATCCCAGGCTGTTAAGGGAAGCAAGGGAGGAAATAACTGGGGCTCTGACCATCATATTCCAATCCTCTCGGGCTACAGGTGTGGTACTGGAGGACTTCTAACATTGTACTGTTGTTTAAAAAGGGAGAAAGGCATAGACTGAGTAATTACAGGCCAGTCAGCCTAACCTCAGTGGTGGGCAAATGATTGGAAAAAATTGCTCAGCATTTAGAAAGGCACGGATTAATCAAGTACAATCAGCATGGATTTGTTAAGGGAAGATCGTGTCTGACTAACTTGATTGACCCTCTTTGTTACTTCCTCAAAAAAGTCAATGAGGGTAGTGCATTTGATGTAGTCTACATGGATTTTAGCAAGGCTTTTGACAAGGCCCCACATTGCAGGCTGGTCAGAAAAGTGAAAGCCCATGGAATCCAAGGGAAAGTGGCAAGTTGGATCAAAAATTGGCTCAGAGGCAGGAAGCAAAAGGGTAATAGTCGACGGGTGTTTTTATGACTGGAAGGTTGTTTCCAGTGGGGTTCTGCAGGGCTCAGTACTAGGTCCCTTGCTTTTTGTGGTATATATCAATGATTTAGACTTTAATCTAGGGGGTGACATGAATCAGTCATTCATGAAAGAAAGACTTATGAAATAATACTGAGTGGCCTATGGGTGGCGCTGTCCAGGGAGAGTATAAATACTCGGGCACGGGCCCAGCTTGCGCAGGACATTCTTAACAGGAACTAGTGAAGGACACAACTAGACCGCCATGTTGTAAAACAGTTGATTAAAGCTTTGTTTAATGCTTAGACCAAGTGCCTAGTAGTTTTCTTACGTCAGGGGGCATGATTAAGAAGTTTGCAGATGACACAAAAATTGGCCATGTGGTTGATAGTGAGGAAGAAATCTGTAGACTGCAGGAAGATAGCAACGGACTGGTCAGGTGGGTAGAAATGTGGCAAATGGAATTCAAACCGGAGAAGTGTGAAGTAATGCATTTGGGGAGGCTTAATAAGGCAAGGGAGTACACAATAAATGCTAGGATACTGACAAGTGTAGAGGAACAGAGGGACCTTGGAGTGCATGTCCACAGATCGTTGAAGGTAGCAAAACAGGTAGTTAAAGTGGTTAAGAAGGCATACAGGATACTTTCCTTTATTCGCTGAGGCATAGAATATAAGAACAGGGTGGTTATGCTTGAACTGTATAAAACACTATTTTGGCCATAGCTAGAGTACTGGGTACAGTTCTGGTCACCACATTACAGGAAAGATGTGATTGCACTAGAGAGGGTACAGAGGAGAATGTTACAGTGCTGGAGAGAGAGAGGATGTCCTGGAGGGGTCAAGGACAGAATCAAAATGGCTAGAGTTAAGAAATAATAGAGGTGCCATTACACTACTAGGTGTATTCTATAGGCCACCAACTAGTGGGAAAAATATCGAGGAGCAAATTTGCAGAGAAAATACAGAATGATGCAAGAACTATAGAGTAGTGATAATGCAGTCTTCAACTATCCTAATATAGACTGGGATAGTAATAATGTAAAGGGCAAAGAGGGAGAAGAATTTCTGAAGTGTGTTCAAGAGAACTTTCTTGATCAGTACATTCCTGGCTAAACAAGGAAGGAGGCATTGCTGGATCTGATTCTGGGGAATGAGGTAGGTCAAGTGGAGCAAGTGTCAATAGGTGAACATTTAGGGAACAGTGATCACAGTATCATAAGGTTTAGATTAGCTATGGAAAAGAACAGGGAGCAATCTAGAATAAAAATACTTAATTGGAGGAAGGTCAATTTCAGTGGGATGAGAACAGATCTAGCCCATGTAAATTAGAATCAAAGATTGGCAGGTAAAACTGTAATGGAACAATTGGCTGCCTTTAAATAGAAAATAATTTGGGTACAGTCGAGGTGCATTCCCACTAGGGGGAAAGGTAGGGCAACTAAAGTCAGAGCTCCCTGGATGATGAAAGAGATACAGAGTAAGATGAAGCAGAAAAAGAGCATGTATGACAGATGTCAGGTTGAGAATACATCTGAGAATCAGGCTAAATATAGAAAGTTCAGAGGAGAAGTGAAAAAGAAAATAAGAGGGGCAAAGAGAGGGTATGAGAATAGTATGGCAGCCAACATAAAAGGTAATCCAAAAGTCTTCTATAGGCATACGGGTAGTAAGACGAGGGGTGGGGCCGATTAGAGACCAAAAAGGAGACCGCACATGAAGGCAGAGGGTATGGCTGAGGTGCTAAATGAGTACTTTGCACCTGTTTTCACCAAGGAAGATGCTGCCATAGACATAGTGAAGGAGGAGATAGAGGAGATACTGGATGGGGTAAAAATTTATAAAAAGGAGCTATTATAAAGGCTGGCTGTTCTTAAAGTGGATAAGTCACCAGGACCAGATGGGATGCATCCTAGGAAGCTGAGGGAAGTGAAGGAAGAAATTGCAGAGGTACTGGCTGTAATCTTCCAATCCTCCTTAGAAATAGGTGTGATGCCAGAGGACTGGAGAATTGCAAATGTTATACCCTTGTTCAAAAAAGGGCGTAAAGATAAACCCAGCAACTACAGGTCAGTCAGTTTAACCTCAGTAGTGGGGAAGCTTTTAGAAACAATAATCAGGGACAAAATTAACAATCACTTGGACAAGTGTGGATTAATTAAGAAAAGCCAGCACAGATTTGTGAAAGGCAAATCATGTTTAACCAACTTGATTGAGTTTTTTGATGAGGTAACAAAGAAGGTTGATGAGGGCAATGCGGTTGACGTGTACATGGATTTCCAAAAGGTGTTCGACAAAGTGCCATATAATAGGCTTGCCAACAAAGTTGAAGCCCATGGAATAAAAGGGACTGTGGCAGCATGGATACGAAATTGGCTAAGTGACAGGAAGCAGAGAGTAGTGGTGGCTGGTTGTTTTTCGGACTGGAGGAAGGTGTACAGTGGTGTTCCCCAGGGGTCAGTTCTAGGACCACTGCTTTTCTTGATATATATTAATGACTTGGATGTGGGTGTACAGGGCACAATTTCAAAATTTGCAGATGACACAAAGCTTGGAAGTATAGTGAACAATGAGGAGGATAGTGATAGACTTCAGAAAGACAGACAAGCTGGTGGAATGGGCGGACACGTGGCAAATGAAATTTAACGCAGAAAAGTGCGAAGTGATACATTTTGGTAGAAAGAATGAAGAGAGGAAATATAAATTAAAGGGTACAATCCTAAAGGGGGTGCATGAACAGAGAGACCTGGGGGTATATGTGCACAAATTGTTGAAGGTGGCAGGGCAGGTTGAGAAAGCAATTAAAAAAGCATACGAATCCTGGGCTTCATGAATAGAGGTATAGAGTAAAAAAGCGTGGAAAATAATGATGAACCTTTATAAAACACTGGTTCGGCTTCAACTGGAATATTGTGTGCAATTCTGGGCACCACACCTTAGGAAGGATGTGAAGGCCTTAGAGTGGGTGCAGAAAAGATTTACAAAATTGATTCCAGGGATGAGGGACTTCAGTTACATGGATAGACTGGAGAAGCTGGGGTTGTTCTCCTTCGAGCAGAGAAGAATGAGAAGAGATTTGATAGAGGTGTTCAAAATCATGAGGGGTCTTAACAGGGTAGATAGAGAGAAACTGTTCCCATTGGCAGAAGGGTCGAGAACTAGAGGACACAGATTTAAGGTAATTGGCAGAAGAACCAAAGGTGACATGAGGAAAAACTTTTTTACTCAGTGAGTGGTTAGGATCTGGAATGCACTGCCTGAAAGGGTGGTAGAGGCAGACTCAATCGTGGCTTTCAAAAGGGAATTGGATAAGTATCTGAAGGAAAGAAATTTGCAGGGTTACGGGGAAAGGGCGGGGGAGTGGGACTAGCTGAAGTACTCTTGCAGAGAGCGGGCACGGGCCCGATGGGCTGAATGGCCTTCTTCCGTGCTGTAACCATTCTATGATTCTGAGATTTACGAGGATGTTGCCAGCATTGGTGAATTTTAGCTATGAGGAAAGATCAGATAGGCTGCGTTGTTTTCTTTGGAACAGGGAGGCTGAGAGGAGACTTAATTGAGTTGTATAAAATTATGAGGGGTCTAGATAGAGTGGTTAGGAAGGACCTATTTCCCTTAGCAGAATGGTCAATAACCAGGGCACATAGATTTAAAGTAGTTGGTAGAAGGATTAGAGGGGCGTTGAGGAGAACCTTTTTCACCCAGAGGGTGGTGGGGGTCTGGAACTCACTGCCTGAAAGGGTGGTAGAAGCAGAAACACTCATCGCATTAAAAAAAATATTTGGATATGCACTTGAAGTGCTGTAACCTACAGGGCTACGGACCAAGAGCTGAAAAGTGGGATTAAGCTAGATAGCTCATTTTCGGCTGGCACAGACACAGTGGCCTCTTTCTGCGCCGTAAGTTTCCATGATTCTATGCTCCCCAGTGATCAAGGCATCAAAACTGTCGCTTGAGAATGTTTACTCAATGATAGATCTGTTGCTTTGTTTAACTGGTTGTATGTTTTGCTTCCTTTTCTGTGGTCGATTGGTGACGAGAGCGTATATTTTGCAAGGTAATGCTCCTATTGCAGATGGGCACGAGTTGCAGATAGGTGACTTAACACAATAGGACCAGTTCTGCGATGCACTCTCCTGTTTAGTGAAGCTCCACACTAGGGCCAAAATTTACCCTATGGTTTCAAACTGTAATTATGGTTCCCCAGCAGCCAACCTTGCAGAGTAATATTCTGTGCAAACAACCTCAGCACTTATGACTAGTCGAGTCATGTGCTGACCCTAAGAATTGGACAATTTGTGTGGAGGATCCTTCTAAGTATCACACATAACATAAGAAATAGGAGTAGGAATCGCCACTTGGCCCCTTGAGCCTGCTCCACCATTCAATAAGAACATGGCTGATCTTGGGCTCAAAGCCACTTCCCTGCCCGCTCCCCATAACCCTTCACTCCCTTATGTTGCAAAAAATCTGTCTATCTCCACCTTAAATGTATTTAATGACCCAGCCTTCACGGCTCTCTGGGGCAGAGAATTCAACAGATTTACGACCCTCTGAGAGAAGAAATTCCTCCTCATCTCAGTTCTAAAAGGGCAACCCTTTATTCTGAAACTATGCCCCCAAGTTCTAGATTTCCCCACGAGGGGAAACATCACCTGCATATTGAGGGAATTAAAGCATTTATAGTTGATATCCATTATTAGATTAACTAATGACCCCCTAATCACCCTGCATCTTAACCACACCCAACCCTATGAGAAAGCTAGTAATAGCATAAAATTGTTCACGTTTCTCTCCTTTTATTGAAATTTATGAAATTGGATGAAACGTTACAGCTTCTGGATAAGTGGATTAGTTAACTCTTGGATTCAGTGGTGGTGCCTTGTCTAATATCCAGGTGTTTGGAATTACTCTGTGTTGGAAAGCTAATGGTTGACTTGCCTATTGCAGCCACAACCAAACCAGTTAGAATCACTTAAATTGACGATACCATCAACCGGTTATACCTCCATCAGTGTCTCCCTGAAGAACCTGAACCTTTTTATGTATTGCTTCTCAGTCAGACCAAGATTTGACATTTGCTGGAGTACAGTTCCTTATGGTCTTCATGTCCTTACTGTAGGCATTTAGAAGATTCTTTGCCTTGTACGATTTAAATGGTAGAATAAAGTTAAATTTTCTTTTGGATTTGCTTGCTGAAAAATATAATGTAATCATTGCAGGCAATTAATATATATCACTGTGAATTATATTGAATGCTGATGAATCCCAATAATTCAAAAACTCACAACCGTTTTATATCGAGCAGAATATTGCTGTCAGATTTGTGACTGAACATTTGTCCAACTAAACATTACTTCAAATTTGCCTTGTAGAACATATCTTTAATGCATCAAAGAATTATGGAAATACTTATTTGCCTTTGTTTAGTTGAATCTACCTCCCAATTAATGTTTTATGGCTATATTTTCCACTGTATAGTAATTTTAGTGAAAAAGTGTGCGCCCCTACTTTAAAAAAAATTCATTCTCAGATGTGGGCGTGGCTGGCAAGGCAGGCATTTGTTGCCCATCCCTGGATGCCTTTGAGAAGATGGTGGTGGACCACCTTATTCAAGATACAACTGAATAGCTTGCTCGGCGACTTCAGAGGGCAGTTGAGAGCCAACCATGTTGGTGTGAGACTGGGTCACATATAGACCAGACCAGGTAAGGAAGGCAGGTTTCATTCTTAAAGGACATTAGTGAACCAGCTGGGTTTTTACTACAATCTTCATGGACACTTTTACTGATACCAGCTTTTTATTTACAAATTTTTAAAACTGAATTTAAATTCTCAAACTGCCGTGGTGGGATTGGAACTCACAGTCGCTGGATTCTTAGTCCAGGCCTCTGGACTACCAATTCAGCAACATAACCACTATTCTACACACACCTACGTTTTCACAAATAGCAAACTGAGGAAAATGTACCCCTCAGTGATTTTCTAGTAATGCATTGAAAATATGTTTAATTCACCATGCAAAATACAAACTTGGAGTATTTGGCAGGTTGACTGCCAAAAACAATTCCCTAAGCAGGACCAAATAGTAATATTACTGTGGATGGTACAATTGTAGCCATTTTCTAAAAGCAAAGTGATGAATGGTTTTACATTTATTTAAGTACCTCAAATCGTTGGCCGTGAAATTCGGCCCATTTGTGCCGGCTGATGAGGCCAGTTGGAATGAAAAAATGTGTGCTTCTGCCCACTTCTGGCATGGAATGCCGCCATTTTGGGAGATCGGCAGTGCTGCAGTTGCCTGTGCTCGCTTCAGATATGGAAATTAGTCAGATCGTGACGTCAATTAGCGTGCAACGCTGAATTGACACACGATCTGGTATTTTGGATATCACCACTCCTTTCAATGCCCTCTCCAAAGCACGCACAGCAGACTGTGCATGCCGCTGTATGACGGACCCCTACCAGCACTTCTTAAAGGGATACATGCAGCTTTCAGGTAAGTTTAGATTTATGGTTTTGTACTGGTTCCTTTACATTTTATTGGAGTAGTGGTTTGGTGTAAGACATTTAAAAAGTTGTTAAAGTGTGCAGGGAGTGCTGCTGGACATTTGCAAGACTTTGGCTCTTAAAGGAAGGCCTCTTAGAACACCAGTTGCTCCCAGTCCTGGGAGCTCTAGTTGCAGTCCCCCTTGGGCTGCAGCATGATGTGGAGATGGAGCGGAAGCAGCAAAGGGGACAAGCTGCTTGCAGAGGGAAGCGGAGGAAGCAGAAGAGGAGGAAGTGGAAGGAAGGAGGCAACCCAGACAGCCCCGTTCTGGCCACGATATCTGGGATTGAATCATCTGCCTGTGGTACCATTGAACACAAACCCAATTCCCCTTTCAACATTTGTCCCACACCTTACCTTCCCTCTGTTGCTGACCATCACAATGTCCTCTTGGCCACAATGCTGAAATAAAAGCCACCAAAAGAAAACTTTCCAATCCAACTTTATCCATATATACATCCAATATGACATCGAAAAATCAAGTAATCACCCTTGTGCATTCTTTACCTATTCTAGTGCTCTTACACAGTGCTACCCCAGTGGCTGCAGCATGGCTGGTGGAAGGCTGCTGACTTTCAGTGGGGGACTCTGCCGATGGCCTTGCAGGCTGACCTCGAGGAGCTGGAGCTGGTGGCTGGGAGTGTGAAATCAAGTGACAGTGTTGCTTCTTCTTCACTCTCTTCTCCTTCTTCTTGTTGATCCACTGGCTGAGAAAGACTGGATTTCTTGGGTGTTGTGTATGTACCTTTAAGAGAATAACTGGTCTCAGACTGCAGTACCGGCAGTGACCACCCCTGTATAAAAGGCGCTAGTGAGCCTCTGTTGTTTTCAGTTTCACTATTGACTTCCATCAGTAAAGACTTGTTTTGTTCAACTCCTGCTGTCCGTGTCTCAATCATTCACGGACGTAATACTGGCGACGAGCAGATACGAACCTACCTACAGCCTGCACCACCTCCTGGGATCCATTCCTACAGCGAAGTGAGCAGAGGTCGAGGCCAGAAAGAAAAGAAAGTAAGAGGCAGTAGAAACGGGCGTCGACCGTGGGCATCTGCCCCTGTGTTTGCGGAGTTGAAGATTGCTGGAGAAGCTGTCGGAAGCAGGGCCTGGTTCCTGTCGACGGTGCTTCAGCTAATCAGGCTGGTGGCAGATAGTGCACTGATCCTTCCTGGGCTGCGGCGGTCGCGAACTCGAGTGGGTGGTGTGCAACGGGGCCGAGCAGCATTGTCAGGAAGAGAGAGAGAGGGTGGAGCACACAGGGCGCGGCCGGTGCTACGAAGCCAGGCTGCGTATAGACCCGCGAAGAGGGAGGCAAGAGTCCCACAGGGTTGTTCCACGACGGGAAAATAATTTTTTTTTAAAATATTAAACGTGCAAGAAACTGCGAGGAGCTGCAGGTTGCAACGGGAACCACGGAAAGCAGCACAAACAACAGCGGGGAAGAAGGCAAAGCGCAGGAGGCGCCATCTTAATCAGCGGGGAAGAAGGCAAAGCGCGGGAGGCGCTATTTTGTTAAATCGGGGAAGAAGGCAAAGCGCGGGAGGTGCCATTTTAGATTTGCAAGATGCCGAAGACTGGCTGTATCACTGCTTTTGATAATACAATAGAGGACTGGACCACGTATGTGGAAAGAGTCGAGGTATATTTCGAGGCAAACGAAATAGCGGAGGAGAAAAAGGCATCGATATTGCTAAACTTAATGGGTGCTAGAACGTACAGCCTATTGCGGGACCTGATTACTCCAGCCAAACCGAAGGCGAAGAGTTCTAACGAAACTGTTGCTGTCCTACAGGAACACCTAAACCCTGCACCGCTGTTGATAGCAGAAAGATTTAAATTCCACAGGAGAACTCAGCATAAAGATGAGAGCAATGCTGAGTACCTTACGGAACTACGCAAGCTATCAAAGCACTGCCAGTTCGGAGCAGGACTGGCAGATACCCTACGGGACAAATTTGTCTGTGGACTCCTGAGTGAAGGAACACAGAAGAAGTTACTCTCAGAGAAAGAGCTGACGCTAGATAAGGCTTTCAGCGTGGCAGTATTGGATGAAGCAGCAGCCAGGGGAGCTGCAGAAATTCAACAAATACCACAGGAATACGGCACCCACGAAATGACACGGGGATTTGCAAAATGTTATCGCTGCGGCAGAACTAACCATGACCAGAAGGACTGCTGGTCCAAAGACAAAATATGCAGGCAATGCAGGAAGATGGGACACATTGCACGAGTTTGCAGGTCTGGGAAGAAGACCAGCAACAACAAAAAGGCTACTAAAGAACCGTACAAGAAAGTACAAAAGATGACTGACAGTAGTTCCGAAGACCAGATGAGCGATAGTGAATCCGGGAACAGGAGATTAAGCTGTCTCAAACTTCACAATGTAATCGCAAAAGAGGATCACCGAACCATTTGGGTCACCCTCACGATAACAGGGTCCCAAGTTAAAATGGAATTGGATACAGGATCAGCGCTAACCATCATGAATCGACGAGACTACGAGCGACTATTTTCACACATACCCTTGAGAGAGACATCCATCATTTTGACGACGTATACGGGGCAAAAAGTATACCCCAGAGGAAAAATAAGGGTGCCTGTCGAATACAACGGCAAGAAAATACGGAAATTGTATCTCTACATACTGCCAAATGGTGGACCACCGTTATTGGGACGGGAATGGATCAGGAAGATAAACTTCGATTGGCACTCCATTCATGCAATGACGGTGGATGGTAAAAAAGATGAAGACGTCGCTCCTGGACGATTGTCAACAATCTTAGCTAATGCCAAAGAGGTATTTCAACAAGAACTGGGCACGCTTAAAGGCGTAACTGCCTCGATAAAAATAGAAGAGAATGCAGTTCCCAAGTTTTTCAAAGCAAGACCGGTACCATATGCAATTCGCCCAGCCGTCGAGGCAGAGCTGGAGAATCTGGAGAAGGCAGACGTGTTGTCTAAGATTGACTGGAGCGAGTGGGCGACACCCATCGTTCCTGTCATGAAGAAAACGTTAAGCAATAAGTCCGGGGAGCCAAGGAAGATTCGCATCTGTGGGGATTTCAAGGTGACGGTGAACCCAGTCCTTCACACAGTACAATGTCCTCTTCCAAGGATAGAAGACATCTTCGCCTCACTGTCTGGAGGGAAGCGTTTTACAAAAATTGACCTAGCACAAGCATATTTGCAGATGGAGGTTGAAGAGTCCTCTAGGAAGTATCTCACGATAAACACTCACAAAGGTCTTTACCAGTATCATCGATTGGTATTCGGAGTAGCATCGGCTCCGGCGATATGGCAAAGAGCGACGGAACAAGTCCTGCAAGGGATTCCGGGGACTCAGTGTTACTTGGACGACATCCTTGTGACAGGTGAAGATGACAGTGAACACCTTAACAACCTAGAACAGGTGCTCTCTAGACTACGGGAACATGGGCTGCGAGCCAACTGCCCCAAGTGCGAATTTTTAGAGAAACAGATATCGTATTGTGGCCACGTGATTGATGAAGAGGGGTTACATAAGTCCCCTGACAAAATTGAAGCAGTTGTTAAGGCCCCCGCGCCTGAAAATGTGTCGCAACTGAGGTCATTCCTCGGATTGGTGAATTACTACCATAAGTTTTTGCTGAATTTGTCGACAATTCTGCACCCACTGAACGCCCTGCTACGAACGGGGGTAGCATGGAAATGGAGCGATGATTGTAAGCAGGCCTTTCAGAAGAGTAAGGACTTAATCACTTCAAGGGAAGTATTGGCTCACTACAACCCAGCACTGCCGATCAGACTGGCGTGTGATGCGTCTCCCTATGGCATTGGGGCGGTACTGTCACATAAATTCCTTGATGGTTTAGAGAGGCCGATAGCTTTTGCGTCACGCTCGTTAACTTCTGCCGAGCGTAACTACGCCCAGATTGACAGAGAGGCCCTCAGCCTAGTGTGGGGGGTGAAGAAGTTCAATCACTACCTGCACGTTCAAAAATTTACTCTACTAACCGATCATCAACCTCTTGTCTCCATTTTCAACCCTCAGAAGGGCGTACCGATAATGACAGCACAACGGCTGCAGAGGTGGTCCCTTTTCCTAGGGGCACACCAATATGACATCGAGTACAAAGGAACTAAACAGCATGGAAATGCTGATGGATTGTCACGCCTACCGTTGCCGATGGTGGAAGAAGAAGACCTTGCAGTGGATCCAATGGAGTTATTCCACTCGACCATAGTCGAATGTCTCCCTGTGACGAATGCAAACATAGAAAAGGAAACACGGAATGACCCGACACTATCACGGGTCTATGATTTAACGGTGAAGGGATGGCCAGCACATGGCGAACGACTGCTGCCAGCATTCTCGCCGAGAAGAGAACAGCTGTCAGTGTGCAGAGGAACCTTGATGTGTGGATCCAGAGTAGTAA
The DNA here is from genome assembly GCF_052327205.1 of Somniosus microcephalus. Classification (NCBI taxonomy): domain Eukaryota; kingdom Metazoa; phylum Chordata; class Chondrichthyes; order Squaliformes; family Somniosidae; genus Somniosus; species Somniosus microcephalus. The sequence continues at coordinate 103,435,057 of NC_140995.1, read as the reverse complement.
TTCCACCTAAGTTGTCGGATAGAGTGCTCAATGAGCTTCATGAGGGTCATCTGGGTCAGGTAAAAATGAAGAACTTAGCCAGAGCATTTGTGTGGTGGCCGGGAATCGATAGAGAAATCGAAGAGATGACCAAGAGCTGTGCAGGATGCCAGAAGGTCCAAAACGCCCCACCACAAGCTCCTCTGCATCCATGGGAGTGGCCCTCATCTCCATGGCAAAGGGTGCATATTGATTTTGCTGGTCCCTTCATGGACTCGATGTTTTTAATTGCGGTGGATGCACATTCAAAGTGGCCAGAGGTAATAAAAATGTCCTCAACCACCACGGAAAAAACTATCACGGTTTTACGAACCATATTCGCCAGGAATGGGCTGCCTGAACAGATTTGCTCTGACAATGGACCACAGTTTGTGTCTGAAGAGTTCCGGAGGTTCTTAAAGAACAATGGTGTTAAGCATTACACATCTGCCCCATATCATCCAGCCACTAATGGATTGGCCGAGAGGTTTGTCCAAACATTCAAGAAGGCTATCAAGGCAATGTGTAATGAAGATATACCCCTACAACACAAGGTGGATAACTTCTTGTTTGCCTACCGGAATGCGACACATGCGGTTACCAACCAAACTCCAGCCATGATGTTCTTCAATCGAAGACTACGATGCCGCTTGGATTTGGTTAAGCCAAACGTCCGAAGAGATGTGGAGAACAGGCAGTTTCAGAATATGAATGAAAGGCCGACCAGGAGTTTTAAGCTAGGTCAACCAGTTTTGGCCCGGAACTACCGCACTGAGAAATGGCAGCCAGGAATGATTTGTACACGACAAGGACCTCTCATGTATACCGTGGACATTGGGGAGAGCATTGTAAGACGCCATGCTGACCAGATTCTAGAGTCACTGGAAAACGTCAACTCCACACCACGATCTGATACACCTGGTAATGAAATCGACGTTCCAAGTGCAGCTACCGCAGAACCGGTAATATTGGAAGCAGATGAACCAAACAACGACATTGATCCCGACTCAACATTGCCAGAAGAACCTGATACCCCAAAGAGACGTTATCCAGACAGAATCAGGAAGCCTCCTCAAAGACTGAACTTATAATTGCTTAAACTTAACCAATGTATCTAGCAACCGTAATTGTGATTGTAATTAGTTATCATTTAGTTGTTAAATGAATGTTATGTACTGTTTATCACAAAGGGGAGGAATTGTTGTGTATGTACCTTTAAGAGAATAACTGGTCTCAGACTGCAGTACCGGCAGTGACCACCCCTGTATAAAAGGCGCTAGTGAGCCTCTGTTGTTTTCAGTTTCACTATTGACTTCCATCAGTAAAGACTTGTTTTGTTCAACTCCTGCTGTCCGTGTCTCAATCATTCACGGACGTAATATTGGGTGTCTGAAATGAGGAAGGCACAAGGGTAGGGTTGTGGTGAGGTACGTTGTGGGGTAAAGCAAGAGGTGCATGCTTACACCATGTAACTCCATTATTCAAGAAAGGGGGGATAGAGTAAACAGAGAACTACATGCCAGTTAGCCTGACATCAGTTGTCGAGAAAATGCTGGAATCCATTATTAAGGAAGTGGTAAGAGGGCATTGAGAAAAACCATAATATGGTAAGGCAGAGTTAACATGGTTTTATGAAAGGGAAATCGTGTTTTACAAATTTATTCATTTTTTGAGGATGTAACTAGCAGGGTAGATAAAGGGGAACCAGTGGATGTAGTATATTTGGATTTCCAAAAGGCATTCGATCGATAAGATGTCACATAAAAGGTTATTATGCAGGATAAGGGCTCATGGGGTTGGGGGTAATATAATAGCATAGATAGCGGATTGATTAACGGACAGAAAACAAAGAGTAGGGATAAACGGGTCATTTTCAGGTTGGCAGGCTGTAACTCGTGGGGTGCCGCAAGGATCAGTGCTTGGTCATGGAAATAAAGTAACACTTATGGTGGAAATTATCTTGCAAACAACTTCACTCCAACCACAGGCTACAGTGCTGTGATTTGATCCATTCTCAGGTTGTTGGGACACCAGTCTGCCACACCCTTGATTTTGGGAACATTCATCAAAATCTAATGTCGGATTTGTCCTTTGAAAGCTACTTCCCTTTCTGTTGAGCAAATTGAGGACACTCTCACTAAATTTAAAGCAAATTGACAAGCCATGAAGACTTTGCTTCCATGACTAAGCCACCTAAGGCAGAATTATTAGTGGTTTCAGAACAAGGATCCTTTGGAATAAAACTACCTTCGCTGCAGTTTTCAAGTCCTGTTTTACATAATTCCACTCCTCCCAATTCCAACAATTCTGCCATGTTCATGCAATTCATTTTTCTCCTTCAATTTTCTGCCCTTCTTTATTGAAGGCACTAACATATACTGGTTCCATGGGCGCTGGTTACTCTCCAATACCTCATTCAAATGACCATTCTTCATATGTGAAATGAAATGCTGGCAAGACTGGAAGCAAAGGGTCCTAAAAGATTTCCTTCCCTCTCTGCTTCTTTTTGGTGAAGCATATCTAAAGGAGGATGATGTAAGAAAACTACTAGGCACTTGGTCAGAGTATTAAACAAGGCTTTAATTGACTGTTTCACAACATGGAAGTCTAGTTATACTTCACTAGTTCCTGTTTACAAAATGTCCCTGAGCAAGCAGGGCCCGTGCCCGAGTATTTATACTCTCCCTGGACAGCGCCACCAGCAGGCTGCCCAGTATATTTCATAAGTCCTTTCTACATGAATGGCACGATTTATGTCGGAGGACAAGAAGACAAGAAGTTAGAATGGGTTGGTGAGGAGCAGTGTTCACGTGACTTTTAGTAGAAGGGAGTGACATGAAAATTTCATGATCTATTTTGCTGAGCGGTAATGCGAGGTATAATAGGATGATAAAGAATAGAAGCAGACTGTCATGATGAACTCACAGTTGACACCTGTCCTCTGATTTCCCCATTTCTGATTCTCTCTGTTGGCCACCTTTCCAGGAGCATCAAAGCTTCCTCCTTAAACAGGTTGAGAAAGTGGAGGATGGAAGGGCAGAGATGGAGTGGGGGGGGGGGGCATGGCGGTGGAGGGCTACCACCTGTGGCAACCACTCTCTGGTTGTTTGGGTGGTTTTCTCCTTTATAAGAATTCAAAATATGAGAATGGCATCTGGTTGCCGTGAGATACAATTAAACCTATATGTCAGCAGGCAGATCATAATGCGGGTGTTGATGGAAGTATGAACAAAGCAATTACATAGCACATGAGACTTTTATTGGAATGCATGTATGTAAGTTTTGTATGAAGGAGCATCTGCAGGTGATGGATGGATGTGTAAAGGGCCTTATGCTACTTCTTGAACATTAATGGTCAACTCTTCAAACTTTAACACAGTGAAAGGGAGATTGTTCTAAATGGCTGATATGCTTAGTTCAATGTATTCTTGGAAGCTGTGTCTGATTCTTCTTGCCTTGCCTGACCTGGTAAAGTTATTAAACTTCTTGTGGCATTGATTTGCATGTGTGGGGCCGCTCGGTTGGTATTGACTACCATGACCGTTTCCTTCCATTGGGCCTGAGCACATCCTTTTGGGAGCCTTCAACGCTCAGTCTCTAACAGGGTTTCTCTCCTCTGCTTTACTTAAGACAGCACGTTGTTGTCTCAAGACAGCAGACCTGTTTTGCATTGTCCAACGGAGTAAACTCATGATTCTGCTAATGCCTGGCAATTTAAATGCTGCAGTCGCATGCCTTTTCCTGTCCCCAAACCAGCAAGCTCCCAATCAGAAGCGGTGACAATGTTTGTCCAGTGACCACAATAATCAGATTAGGCTGAGCCCAGAATTCATCACCAGTGCAAAATAACAACAGACAACGCTGGAAAAACTCAGCAGGCTAGGCAACATCCGTGGAGAGAGAAACAGAATTAACGTTTCAGGTCGAAACCCTTCTTCAGCAGTGCAGTTAGGTGAGGGACGAGCCACCCTGCCATTTCTAGTGGTCACCACACTGCAGAGGAAAATCTGGTCGTGTGTCAAACAGCACTTTTTAATATTTTCAAGTGCTCGGAATTTGCAGTCTGGCTGACGGTGAACTGGCAGCGTTCACCGTCATTCCGCCTTTAAAACTGACCACAACTTCGGGATTTGGCGCATGCACAGGCGGAAATCCCGAAGTTGCAGTCTGTCAATGACAGCTCTGTAACTGGCTGCGCTCTGCCACCCCCACCCCCCTGTCCCCTACCGCCTCCACACCCACAGAGCCGGCAATCAGTGAAATCTTGTAAATCATTCATACTGACGAAAACATTGGCTCTTCTGCTGTTACATTCCTCACTAAAAGTTAGACCCAAAGGGATTGGGTGTAACTAGGGTTTTAACAGTGTATTGACTGCTAAACAAATGTTAAGGGCCTGGAAAACTAATTTTAATGTTGTGCAGTGTGAAATATGTCCATTTAATAAAAATCTAAATTTTTAAGAAACTTTTCAAAACATTTTTTAAAAAAAATTCACATTTGCCTTTTCCCTATGTGAGAGCCCCAATCTTTCTTTTGCTCTCTCTAACTATTTTAAAAGGATAGAATTTGAAGGGCTTCGTCACTTCCTTGTTCGCTGTCTGTGAGAATTCTGCCTTTTTAATTGGCTGCTTGGATTCCCGTTACAGTCCGTTGACTTGAATTGAAGCTCGGAAAACCCAAACTTCTCCACACAGGGATGGTGAGATCCTCGTGCAGAGTGTACTTCGGGGCCAGCAGCGAATGTCTTTGCTTCACTGCTGACCGCAAATTCCGGGACAAGATCCCGGTGATAAGTTTCATAGATCTGAGTCTTCCTGTCTGGCTATATTACATCAAATCCATCCCAGACCGATAGCTGCGGAGGGTTCTATATGAAATTAATTTGTGCAATCTCAACTCACTTCCTCTTGGGCATGGACTTGCAACACAAAACTATCCTCATTTAGCTCTGATTTGCAATTACATTAGCTGAGCAAGTTCTATTTCCCTTTAATCGTCTGCTTTAAAGGGATACACCTCCTTTGATGCTGCTGAAAGTCAGTGGTTCTCTCATGGCCTAAGAATGATTGGAAATGGTAGATAATGAAAAATGCCTTTTCGTTGCTAATTAATATTTTTTTATATTCAATGAACCACTGCATATCATCTATTATTACCACTGCAGGTGTCATCAACAAGAGACGTTTATGCCCAGGTTCTCAACATAACTGGTACCTCTGCTTCTTAGCAGTAATGTGTTGAATGCAGATTATCCCTCTGGAGACAAGGAAATCTCAGCTCTGCTCAGTGCACATTAATAATTGCCTGTGACAGATGAAGGTGAAAGTGCTTATATTCCTAATGCAATTACTTGTACCTTACTAAGCTTTGTTTCAACCAGCAGAACTAAGATATTCTTTTACTCCTTCACTGTTGTGTTATGATCATTGAAAAGCTTACCATTCTTCATTAAGCTCCTTTTTTATAGAAGGTTTTGCTTGTCCTTAAATAGTTTTTAATCTCTTGATTCATTGAACTGTCCATGTTCATATTGTTCCTTGTTTGGAGTATGGCAAACAAAGTAAATTTTATTGATTGCAGAAAAATGGAAAACTACCATGAATGTAGGTTATCTCTCTGTCCTGATTGATGACAAAACGATTCCCATAATTTCCAATAATATAATGAAACTCCACGAGTAAAAGAGCTAATGCAGTTCTGTTGACATTTTATAAATCATTGGCCCAGAAATTCTGGTCGGAGGCTTCCCGCGGGTGCAAGCCTCCGACCTGCATTTACCTTGCGCGCCGGCCGTTGTGCTGTGGGCCCGCGTGGGATTCCGATCCTGGGCCTCCTCCAACTGCCGGCGTGCAGTGCTTGCGTATCCCAGGGGCGCGGTTAGTTCGAAGCGTCCCCTGGGATCACATGGGCCATGGAGAGCCAATGGTAGCAGGGAATGCCCATTCATAAATTTGACAGGAAGAGCTGTCAAAACTATAAATACAAATCAGCCCCAAAACATAACCAAAACTTCAAATACATTTTTTTTATCAAATCACATTTTTAAAATAACTATAAATTACATAATATAACTATTTTAAACAATAATTTAAATTTTGAAAAAATTAATTACAGTTTCTAACGGGGCTAAAAATAAACTTACCTTTCTTTAAAGTATTTAAAAATAATAACCCTGTGGTAAAAATGTTTTAATTTTACTTAATTCACCACTTACCTTGTTAAAAGCAGGCCTTGCGACTGCTTTTTAAAAGTGTAACTGCTGGAGACTTACCCTCCCGGAGAAACCTGCAAAAAAATGTAAGTTCCAGGCACACGCGCTGCCTCTCTGGTGCACGCGTTCGACCTGTGAACCCCTTCCTTTAAGGGAACGGAAGTTCCGGTTTCCCGCGCATGCGCAGTGCATGCACGAAACTGACACTTTCGTTGGGCCTACGCGTGAGTACCCAGCGCTTACTCACCCATGGGGACCCGAATTTCTGGGCCATTATCTTGCTCATAAACAGTCAAGAGTAACCTCTATATTCACAAGATGACTATAAGAACATAAAAGCATAAGAATGTAGGGTTAAGTAAAGATCATTCCATCCATTTGGTGGATCACTTCCTCATCTCGATCCCATTTTAGGAGCAGAGTTGACCATGTTTCATGTTTTTCCTGCCCTGAGGCCACCTCTGCTAAGGAAGAAGGTGATCCAATTCTCTTGTGAATACATTGGATGAGTTGGGTATTTACTAAACTAGCTGGTTGGTTGTCCATATATTGATGGCATAAGGCATGTAATTATCCAGTGAGTAAACCTTGGCTCCTAGTTTTTACTTCTAATCATATCTTATGGCCCTCTTGTCCTATTATCTTCCTATTATCAATTCTCCACTACTTTTAAAAACTTCAATTATGTCTCCTTTTATCCAATCTCTCTGTCTCACATAAGTGCCATACCATACACTTTACTTCTAAGTTGTTCTTGCTAATCAGTTCAAGATCACCTCTAATTCATATTTATATTTGTTGCAGTAACATATTAAATAACAAGAATTTAATGAAATGAGATACTACTAAACTTTTTCAGCAGTTCCATTGATGGTTCAGTGTGTTTATCTGGGGCCCAAGTCGGGATACTCTAATTGGCCTTAGTGCCCCTGCATTCAGGAGAAGAAAATCAGCCAGGAAATCCTGTTTGTGATCATTATCCCGTAAGCCCCACTAGAAGTGCAGATGTGCAATCATTGAACAACAGGACCTTGATCGTGATGCCCCATCATAAAATGGCTGACAATCACTTTCAGTGCACACATGTGCATAATGCCCATTGGACAAGATACTAAAGGGTGACTACTTCATTGGAACTGTACTCCAGTAAAGAGACATTGTCTTCAGCAGATGAAAGAATGGGACAAAATTGGTAATCAAAACAAAGCTGTTGGTATACACTTTGTTTTTTCTTCCCTAGCCTCTGGCACCATTCCATATTGATAACACCGCCACTATGTTTGATACAAGCTGATTTCCCATGGCATTGCACAAGGGGAGTCAAGATCAAGTGTAGTCTTCAGGTGAAGCATGGTTAGAAGGTGGGAGATAATTCGGCGAGGGTATGCAGGTGTAATTCAGTCCACATTTTGTAGTCGTACTTTTTGTCCTTTTTGTCATAAAATACTTTGTTTTTATATGATTGCTAAAGTTAAATAGCAAAATGTACAGCAATTTGGGAAGCAGAGAAGTAGTTGGAACACCATCATTTCTGGGAGATGCACTGTAGTCCTCATCACTGGCAGGGTGTAATTACAGAGTGACAAATTTATGTAGGCAGTTTCTATTGTAAATGTGGGCGTAGGAATTTATAATAATCAAAGAAAGAAAGACTTCCATTTGTATAGCGCCTTTCATGGCCACCGGATGTGCAAAAGTGCTTTACAGCCAATTTGAAGTGTAGTCACTGTTGTAATATAGGAAACGCAGCAGCCAATTTTGTGAACAGCAGCTCCCATAAACAGCAATGTGATAATGACCAGATACTGTAATCTGTTTTATTGATGGAGGGATAAATATTGACCAGGACACCAGGGATAACTCCCCTGCTCTCCTTCGAAATAGTGCCACACCTGAGAGAGCAGATGTGGCCTCGGTTTAACGTCTCACCTGAAAGACGGCACATCTGACAGGGCAGCACTCCCTCAGCACTGCACTGGAGTGTCAGCCTATATTGTTGTGCTCAAGTCTCTGGAGTGGGACTTGAAACCATAACCTTCTGATTCTGATACCAACTGAGCCACAACTGACTCTGAAAAGGTTGACACAAAAGTATGATGAAAATGTGGCAATGGGAAGTATGATTTTGCAAGAAAAAGCTTACATTTATATGATGCCTCATGTCTCTCTGAGATGAATGGTCAGTTAATCTATTTTGTTGATCGCACTGAGGGATGAATGTTGTTCAGGACACTGGGATAACTCACTGCTCTTCTTTGGATCATGTTATGGAATCTTTAATATGTACCTGAATAGGGCCTCGATTTATCTCATTGAAGAATAGATGCTCATTGCTTACTGAGCTACTTAACACATTCCTTTCTTGCATTTTGCCATCTGTTTATGGAGCTAGTTAAACTTACCAAAGCCTAAGGAATTCAGTAAGTTCCCTTTTCCGGAAGAATGATGCTAGAACGAACTGAATACTGGAGTAGGTCTCCAATATCCACTCTGCTCCTACAGGAACTGCCCCATTATATTACAGGGCATTTTTATTCTGAACTGATTCTCTTTGAAATAACTGTACAAACACCAACTGCTTCACTGAAGCTGGTGTCTTCTGCAGTGGTTGGGAATTTTTTTACATTTATTTGTTCAACAGATGTGGGCGTCGCTGGCAAGGCCGGCATTTATTGCCCTTCGCTAATTGCCCTTGAGAAGGGGAGCTGCCTTCTGTAATGAGATCAGCAAATAGAGATGGTATTTGCCTGTTTGATTATGATGCCTTATCAGCATGTTTGCATGTATTGATTGCTTGTGCCTGACCAGCAGAGGTCATGTGAGAGACAAGCAAGGCAGTTTAGTTTAGTTTCAGTTTCGTTCTAGATGCATCACAAGCATCGTGTCTCCTGTAAAAGCTGTATAAAAGAGTTGAACAAGCTTTAGATCAAAAGTCATTCTCTTTCATAAATGTCTCGTCATTGAACCCACAAAGAAATCAATACATGGTGTCAGAAGTGATTGAAAGAGATGAAGAGGAAAAATCTGAAGTTAAATCAGCTCTCCACAGATTAGCAAGCCAAAAGAGAACATCGTTACTTACCATTAGAGAATAGCTAACGAAGTGAAAAATGGAAGGTTTACTCCCACCGGCGACGCTTCAGTTGACAGGTAATGTGGCTGAAAATTGGAGAAGGTTCAAACAACGTGTGGGGTTGTATTTATCAGCAATCGGAGCTGACGAGAAAAGTAATAAAAATAAATCGTCACTGTTCTTACATGTCGTGGGTGATGAAGCGCTGGAGGTGTATAATAACTTCACATTCGCTGCTGATGGAGACAAAATGAAGTTAGATAAAATAATGGAACAGTTTGAGGCCTACTGCATACCTAAACGTAACGTGACGTTTGAGAGGCACAGATTTTTCACGTGTTCAGAAAACGGGTGAGACTATTGATCAGTATGTGACTGAACTGAGAAACAGAAGCAAATCGTGTGAATTTGGGGGACTGACAGACTCGCTGATAAAAGACAGACTGGTGTGTGGTATTCCAGATAATGGTCTAAGGGAAAAACTGCTAAGAGAGCAAGATCTAGACCTGGGAAAAGCCATAGCACTGTGTAGGGCTACAGAGACTGTGAAGTTGCAGGCAAAGGAGCTGTTCAGTGACAATAGCTGCAACGTGGATGCAGTGAGAAAGAACGGATACAAACCGGTTAACAAAAAGAGCGCCAATGTGAAAAAAGAGGCGTGGCCAGCGAACGAAAATGAAAGGGACAATCGGAAGTCATGTAGTCGATGCGGTACACAGCATACACCAAGAAAGTGTCCAGCATATGGTAAAACATGCAATAGTTGCAACAAGAACAACCATTATGCCCGTTGCTGTAAGAACCAAGTGCAACAAAGCAAGGTCCATACAGTAGATGAAGGCGAGATAGAGGAGTTCAATGTAGATGTTGTGTCTGAAAACAAAGAAGAAAAAAGAGACTGGATGTTGACACTAAAAGTGAATGACATACACATTCCATTTAAATTGGATACTGGAGCACAAGTTAATGTGATATCAGAGACTGATTTTAAGAAAATTAGACCCAGACCAAAGATACATGGAATAAAAGTGAAAGTGACAGGATACTCAGGTACTGAAATACCAGTGAAAGGAAGATGCATTGTCAAAGTGACACACAATGACAGAGAGCACACGCTAGCATTAATCGTAGTGCCAAAGGATGTGCAAGCCATACTAGGTTTAAAAGCCTGTGAGAGACTGAACCTGGTAAAGAGAGTCCTCGCTGTGGAAAGTGAAGGAGAGACAGTCTATGATGAACTGAATGTTGCGTACACACCGGGTAAGCTGATGTATACAGCAGACACGTTGTCCAGAGCTGTTGAAGCAGGAGAGCCCGCAAACACAGTGAAAAGACTGAAGTACAAGGCAAAAGACAGTGGAACTGACTTCTACCAAAGCATGCTTGTATACCGCACAACGCCGCTCGAGTGTGGTATGTCACCAGCCCAACTCCTGATGGGACGTCGGCTAAGGTCAAACCTACCCATCCCGGAGAACCTCCTGAAAACAAAAGAGGGGGAGAAAGTGAGGAAGTTCAAAGAGCAACAGAAAGAAAAGCAAAAGTACTACTATGACAGAGGAACACAAAACCTACCTGAACTCCACACTGGTGACCAAGTAAGGTTGAAAGACAAAACAAACACATGGACTCAGAAGGGAACTGTCCTGAGTGAAGTTCAACCAAGATCATACACCATTCAGACAGATGAGGGTGCTGTTCTGAGAAGAAATCGTCGCGATCTTCTCATGGGACCAGCCACAGCAGGTCAAGAGACTGATACTGTTGAACAACCTGATCACACAGCTGAGAACACATCATCTGAGGCAACAACTCAGATTCAAGGACAATCAATCAGAAAATCCTCAAGACACGTGAAGCCTCCTGAGAGACTCATTGAGCAAATTTAAGGACTATTGTTATAGAAGGAAGTAATGTTATCTTATTCTTCCTTCAAGTTCTAGTGTATTGACATATTTCATGTGAACACACAAAGCAAGGTTAAAAAACCTTGATCATGATAATGATAATGTAAGTTCATTAAGTGTTACAGTTAAAATGCAGATTAATACAAAGAAAACATGTTGTTAGTTAAAAGTAAAATACTTTTGTTTTAAGAAAAGGAGATGTAATGATATCAGCAAATAGTGATGTTATTTGCCTGTTTGATTATGATGCCTTATCAGCATGTTTGCAGGTATTGATTACTTATGCCTGACCAGCAGAGGTCATGTGAGAGACAAGCAAGGCAGTTTAGTTTAGTTTCAGTTTCGTTCTAAATGCATCACAAGCATCGTGTCTCCTGTAAAAGCTGTATAAAAGAGTTGAACAAGCTTTAGATCAAAAGTCATTCTCTTTCATAAATGTCTCGTCATTGAACCCACAAAGAAATCAATACACCTTCTTGAACCACTGCAGTCCTTGTGGTGAAGGTACTCCCACAGTGACTTTGTCATTGCGGTTTGGTACAACTGAGTGGCTTGCTAAGCCATTTCAGAAGCTGTAAAGAGTCAACCACATTGCTGTGGGTCTGGAGTCACATATAGGCCAGACCAGGTAAGGATGGCAGGTTTCCTTCCTTAAAGGACATTAGTGAACTAGTTGGGTTTTTACAACAATCCAGTAGTTTCATTACTGATACTAGCTTTTTAATTCCAGATTTATTTAATTAACTGAATTTTTATTCCCCCAGCTGCTATGGAGGGATTTGAACTCACGATTAGGCCTCTGGATTACTAATCCAGTAACATAACCACTATGCTGTATTAACCCATACGGAGACAGGCAATAGGCTCTTCAGCTGTTCAGCCCATTAGAAGCCAAAAAATACAACCATCTCCAACTCATACAGCAGAGTCCTTTGCATTTATACATTAGCCCTATTTTGGTGGTACTTGATGCAACCACTGTTTCAGAGGTCCTGCCAGCACCAAACTGTAAATATAAATGGACAAGTTTAGACAGCTTTGCAACATTTTGAAATAATTCAGCATTTGCAAATTTTAATCTTTCTGCTTTTTCTAAGCCAGTTGATGCACTCTCTGCAATTGCATACACTACTCTGTTCTTTATCCAAAAAATATCTCTTTAAACTGATGATTTTATTTCATCCTTTAATAGGTAGTCTTACCCTTGGATGCAATGTATGAGTATTCATTTTGTAAATTCTTATGTTAGGTCTGGTCCCCAGAATATGTGAATCACACAGTAACAAAGCTTAACTCCCCAATTCAAAGTTAATAGTGCTTTGGTTGAGAAAATGTTGGGCAGGATTTTACCAACCTTGGCGGGTCCGTGGTGGGCGATGTCAGTGGCGGGTCCCGGCCTCACTGCTGGCTCCAGCCCGCTGTCCAAACTGATTTTACCCTGATTGGGCTTGTTAAGCCCGCCAATTGAAGGAAGCAGGTCAGATGACGTCATTTAATGGTTTCCTTAAAGGGACCATGCAGAAATTGATTTTGACATTTGTGCTGGCAGTGTTCTAAAGCATTGAGGTACTGCAAACACTGACGAGCGCTGCACAAAAGTGCAGGGCTGCACCCAGGCTCTCCCATGACTCCCTCGATATGCTTATGGAGGGAGTCACAGCATGCAGGGAGGGTCTCTTCCCTTCCAATGGGCAGAAGAAACCTCCCCAGGAGACCAACGCAGCCTGGTTGCACATTGCACAGGAGGACACAAGCAGGGATGTTGTCAGGAGGACCTGGCTGCTGTGGGGCAAACCTTTCAATGATCTCAGTGGATCACAAAATGTCACTGCAAAGCCACACTCCACCTCATCCTGCTGTGCCACTCATCACATCCCCATCAGTCTGCCTTCCCTACCCTACTCCTGCTCATCCTTACTCACACCAACTTAACTTGCACCTCCACCCATCCCCCTCTCTCTATCTACATTATCACTTCCCCATCTCACTAGCCACCCCTCACACTCACCCTCATCTGAGTGCAATCATACCAACTAACAACACACAAGGGTAGATACTTGTGTGTTTTAACCAATATTCATGTAAAGTTTCTGTTAATGTGGTGTCAAACATTGAAACCTTTATTTTGAACACTTTGCATTCTTCGACAGATTTGTGTGGACCTTTGGAAGTGGCTAAGTGATTTGCAATGAATGGTGAGACATAACGGTAGCCCCTGCAATGGTGATGAGTGTGAAAGGAATGGCTTGGACTTTGTTGGGATGCTTTATGGTGTTGGTGTGGGGTGGTGCCAACCTGGCACATCATGTGGCAGCCAGGGTGTACAGCGTCAAGTGAAGAAAATCTGGCCATGGTGAGGCCATCCCTGGTGTCCCAGGCAGCAATGTGGTTGGGTGCTGATGCCCTGTGTCCTGTGCAGCATCAGTTAATTGCGGAGAAGGTTGGTGTTGTTGGTGCTGCTGGTGTTGGGGCTGATCGTGGTGGGATTCTGAGGAACAAGGTGAGATAGTTTCAAGGGTGCTGATGGAATGGATGGCAGGTGAACTGGAGATGTCACCACTGACAGAGGTTGTTCCAATGAGGTGACACTGGTTACAGAGTTTACTCCAAACACTTGCAACCTGCATAAAGCTCAATCTGTCTTCCAAAACAACAGCTTCTGAGCTTGGAAGTGAACAGCTGTGAGATGGGAGTTTTTATAGCACATTTGCAGCTGTCAAGTAATGAGATGATTCCATGGCCGTTCAACTCCCGCCCTGCTTGCCTGACATGATCCCTGAGCAGAGTGCACCACGTGGCCAACCTAGTAAACTCTGAAGGTGAGCTGAAAATAATTCTTAATGCTCTGTTAATCTTCTTCTTAGGCAGTCCCTCGGAACCAAGGATGACTTGCTTCCACATTAAAATTGAGTTCACAGGTGACTGATGAGTCCAATGCGGGACCTGCAGTCTCTGTCACAGGTGGGGCAGATGGTGGTTGAAGGGGCGGGTGGGTGGGTGCTTGGGTTGACGTGCGCTCCTTGCGCTGCCTGCGCTTGGCTTCCACTTGCTCCCGGCGAAGAGACTCGAGGTGTTCGGCGCCTTCCCGGATGCTTCTTCTCCACTTTGTGTGGTTTTGGGCCAGGGATTCCCAGGTGTCAGTGGGGATGTTACACTTTTTCAAGGAGGCTTTGAGGGTGTCCTTGAAGCGTTTCCTCTGCCCACCTGGGGCTCTCTTGCCGTGCCGGAGCTCCAAGTAGAGCGCTTGTTTTGGGAGTCTCGTATCGGGTATTCGGACAATGTGACCCGTCCGTCGGAGCTGATCGAGCGTGGTCAAAGCTTCGATGCTGGGGATGTTGGCCTGAGCAACATCAGTGTTCTTGCTCTGTTAATAACGTCATAATGACTTTAATTGCCTCCCCCGCCGCTGCGTGTCAGGTCTGCTCAGCACTGACAGACCCGGCATTTGGGAAATGCGAGTGGCAGCGGGGTCCCGACCCGCTGTCAAAAAAAATTCCCACTTGACCCACCACTGATCGCACCTTCTGACCCCCCCGGAAAATTCCCCCCGTTGTGTCTGCTTTAAATGTGCAGTTGCATTGGCTAAAATCCAGTATCAAATGTTTAACTGTTTTCTGTGGTATTGTGCAAATATACTGATGAGGTGATAATGTGGCATCTTTTTGAATAAAGTTTTTTTGAAATTTAGCAATCTGCTGACATGATACCTGGTCTATGTTGCACAAAATGTGGATGTATTTAGCTATCAAAGTAACACTTTTGAAACTGCTGAAAATATACAAGATTCTGATCCTGTTCCTCCTTGTTCCTCAATTGACACTTCTTCACCCCAGCATTAACATTTTGCAAAGTGCAGCGAGTGTTATGCAAGCAAAGGTGGCAGCCATTTTGCACACAAGATTTAACGAACAACAATGTGACGAATCACCAGCTAATCTGTTTTGGTGGTATTGGTTGAGGGAGGAATGTTAGCCAAGACATGTTTCATTTCTTCGAAAACTGCCAAAGGATCTTTAACATCCACTTAAATCACGAGAACAGACAGTCCTCAGTTTAATGTCTTATCCAAAGAGCAATTGTACTTATTCAGAGGCCGGAGAATGGCAGAACACAAAAAGGTACTGTTGGTAAATACAAAGGATATACGGCACAGAAACAAGCCATTCGGCCCAACCAGTCGATGGTCCACTCGAGCCTCCTCCCGTCTTTCCTCATCTAAATCTATCAACATAACCCTCTATTCCCTTCTCCCTCATATGCTTGTCTAGCCTCCCCTTAAATACATCTATACTATTCACTTCAACCACGCCCTGTGGTAGCGAGTTTCACACTCTTTGGGTAAAGAAATTTCTTCTGAATTCCCTATTGGATTTCTTGGTGACTATCTTATATTGATGGCCTCTAGTTATGCTGTTCCCAACAAGTGGAATCATTGAGCTCGATTTTAATAGCCCTGAGGAGGTGGGTTTGGAGGCGGGTTGGCAGCGAAAATTGGAAAAAATGGCTTCAGACACCCAACCCGCCTCCATCCCACCTTTACCCAATTTTCATGAGTGTCGGGTCAGCCGCTCCCGAACTGACCCGACTGGAACCGGTGGGACAGGTAGTTAAGGCAGTTAACAGTCTGTTAACTACCTTGCTAATCCTATTTTTATAGTGGTTTCCCATTTTTGTGCTTCTGGCTCCTGTTTCCCATCTTGTCAGAAAGAGGCCAGCTGCATGGAGATGAGTTTCTTGAGGACATGATTTGGAGTCATTGGTGCAGCACTTTAAAAGCGCTCCTGTAACATGGCTGACATTCAAATGCAACAACTTTGTTGTTGGAGTTTTGGGATAAGATTTTGCAAATCTACTGACCTTTGTGATTGTTCAAGCTGACAGCCATCTGCAGTGTGACCTGATTGGAATAATCTCAGGCTACTTCGACTGTGCACTTGCAAGCTTCTTGCCTCAACTGAAATCTATAGCAATGGGATGGGAAACATTTACTTCCTCTCATCCTGCCCGTCAGATTCAGAGGAAGAGCAGCCGCGGCAGCAGCACTAGTACCAGGAGCGCCAACCTCCTCCTCACCCATCTGATGATGCACAGGGCGGAGGGCCTCAATGCAGGGCTGCACCTCGCCGCAGGAGATACCCCCAACACAGGGTTTACAGGCAGAGGATCAGCTTCCTCAGCATGACTGAGCAGCAGTGCCAAAGGAGGCTGAGACTTTTGAGAGAGGTAGTCGCTGACATCTGCGCATGCTGTACCAACACCTGGAGCCCCGAGGAGCGTGTGGACACTCCTTACCAGTGGCTGTCAAAGTCACCACCACACTCAACTTCTTTGCTTCAGGCTCCTTCCAGGGATCAGCTGCAGACATCAGCAGCATCTCCCAGTTGGCCGCACACACCTGCATCACGCAGGTTACCAATGCCCTCTTTGCAAAGGCGCACAGTTGCATCCACGTCTCCATGGATGGCCCAAGTGTGACCGCGCATGCGGTTGGCTTTGCCAATATGGCAGGCTTGCCAATGGTGCAGGGTGTCATAGACTGCACACATGTAGCCATTAGGGCCCCCATCACAACCCAGCTGTATTTGTCAACCGCAAGGGCTTCCACTCCCTGAGCATCGAGCTGGTGTGTAACCACAAGAAGATCATCGTGCATGTTTGCGCAAAGTACCCTGGCAGTTGCCATGACTCCTTCATCCTGTGCCAGTCTACTGTGTCTCAGCTCTCCCATCTGCCAACCCAACTTTCCAGAAAGCTTTTGGCGACAAGGGCTATCCCCAAAAAAGTGGCTTATGACACCGATGAGAAGGCCATCAAACGATGCTGAGGAGCGGTACAATGTGAGTCACATATCTACCAGAAGCATCATCGAGCAAACCATCAGCTTGCTCAAAATGCGATTCCGATGCTGCGACAGATCTAGAGGAGCCTTGCAGTATGCACTAGCCAGGGTGTCCAGAATCGTCGTGGTCTGCTGTGCTCTGCACAACATCGCACAGCAGAGTGGCTTAGTGCTGCCGAACAAGTGGCTCAGCACACAGCCCCCTCGGAGGAAGAGGATGAGGAGGATGGGGAGCGACGCTTTGCGGGGCCGGATGTGGCCAATCCAGCAGTAGGCGACCACATTGCTGGCTGTCAGGCAAGGGATGCACTCATCCATGCCAGATTTGCGTCAGCTTACGCTTCAACCACAGGTGGCTGGCACATGGAGCTGAATATAAGGCTGACATTCTCAAAACCCCAGGCATCATCTGTCCAATAAATGATGGTTTGCGCTCAGTTTCACCACCAACATTCTACATGGAATTCTCCCTGAGCCCTCACTCTTGAACTTCCATTTCCCAGAACACAGAGGCCACAATTTAGGTGATCTCAGCAGATCATTAAACCTTTTTCCACACTGAACCCATGTGCGTCTGCACACAGACCTCGAACTCACCTCCTCAGCAACTTGCAGCCAAGCTGCCTTGGTTTGCTGAGGAGGCTTCCTCCTTCCGTTTCCAGGGAAGAGGAGCTCCTGACGTCCTCTAACACCCTCCACAAGAGCATGGAGGGAGCCCTCATTGATCCTGCGTGCAGCCTTAGTTTTTTGGGGCTGCCGTTCCTGCAGCAGCCAGCACCTTTAACAGAAAAAAGCTAATGCTTCTGCAAAGGGGACATGGCCGCTTTAAATCTTTCCTGAAATGACGTGTCATCAGAGGCGAGAAACTGACACTCTGCAAGCACTTGCCTGGAGGGACCCGCACGTCGGATGTAATGAGGCCAATCAACATAAAATCTGATCTGCGGGGCAGCGGCAAATGGGAGCAGGTCTGGAAGTTGCCGAGCAGCGGGCCTACCGTCAATCCGCCTCCTTCATTAAAATCGAGCCCATTCTCTCTCTATCCACTCTATCAAAACCATTCATAATTTTAAAGACCTCTATTAGGTCACCCCTCAGCCTTTTTAAGAGAAAAGAGACTGTGGTAAACCACTGTATTGTATATTGCCACCTCTGGGTGGCGCTGTGTATGGAGGCATGCCTCAGCTGACTCCACCCACCACTGTGTGGGTTTCGTTCAGACTTGTTCAGTCACTCACGAAGAAGCATGGTCTCTTCTTAGCTAATAAAAGCCTTATTCATCTCTTCTTTCGACTCATCATCTCTTCTTCGACTCATCACCTTTTATGAAGTAATTGATAAGCGTATCAATTTTATTAGCTAAAAGTTAAATGGCGACACCTGAGGAGCAACAACAGCAACGGATACAGCAGACATTGCTGAGAGCCCTCAGACCACCACGCCTGGACCTCGACCCTCAAGATGTGGGTGCATCAGCCAAGTTTGAACACTGGCTGAGCTGCTTTGAATCCTTCCTCGCAATCTCACAGGTTACAGAGGAGGATCACAAACTGAAAATTTTGACCGCCCAGGTGAGCCATCAAGTATATATGCTAATCCGGGACTCTAATACGTACGTGGCGGCCCTCGAGCTACTAAAAGGGCAATATACGCGCCCAGTGAACACAATTTACGCCCGACACCTCTTGGGATCCCGCAGGCAGCAACCGGGAGAATCGGTAGGGGCATTTGCACGGGCGCTACTGGCACTCTGCAGAGACTGCGATTGTAAAGCGGTAACGGCTGTGGAGCACGCGCAGGGACTCGCCTGTGATGCCTTCGTCAGGGGCCTCCAGTCAGACCACACCCGGCAGAGACTGCTAGAAAGCAAGGAACCCGACCTGAAGACGGCCATTGCCCTTGCGCTCTCGTTAGAGGAGGCCCACCGAAACCTCGAGGCATACCCCCGTAACGGCGCCGAGACATGGCAATCGAAACCGTGGGACACGGGACCGCCGCCCCCGGCACCAACCGCTGCAGCGACCCAACCGAGACAGCAGCCTCCGGTAAGAACTGCTTCGATGCCCAGTAACCAGGCCCAAAAATGCTATTTCTGTGGCCAGTTAAAACATCCCAGAGCGCACTGCCCAGCTAAGACAGCTACCTGCTCGGGCTGCGGGAAGAAAGGCCATTACGCTAACGCCTGCAAGGGGAAGCCAGCCAGCAGCGCAGCGTGCGGGCCGTGGGAGCAGCCATCTTATCCGCCATTTTGTGTACCCCCGGCCGCATGGCATCCGCCGCCATCGTATCCAACGCACTCAACCGCCATTTCGTCACCGGAACCGACCACCGTCTCGGCGGATGACTATAGTGACTCACTAAGCCACATACTGGCCTCCGTGACGCTGGATCAAGGCCACCCTCACCATCTATCCAGCTCCATGATGGATATCGCGGTAAACGGCCGCGCCACCAGTTGCCTGATCGACAGCGGGAGCACAGAGAGTTTCGTCCACCCCGACACGGTACGTAGCCACTCCCTCACGATTCTGCCAACGCACCATCGCATTTCTATGGCGTCCAAGTCCCAGTCAATGGACATCAGCGGCTACTGTGTGGTGACCCTGTCAGTAGGGGGCACTGAATATCAAAAATTTAAACTGCTAGTCCTGCCCCGTCTTTGCGCTGCCGTCCTGCTAGGGTTGGATTTTCAGTGCCACCTTAAGAGTGTCACACTAGCATACGGTGGACCCCTCCCCCCACTCACAGTCTGCAACCAACAACTTTTAAATCGCCCGCTGCAAACCACCTGCAGCCTTTCCACATTAAAAGTCCCCCCCCCTCCCCTGTTCGCTAACCTCACCCGCGACTGTAAACCCATCGCTACCAAAAGCAGGCGGTACAGTGCCGGGGACAGAGCTTTTATCAGCTCTGAGGTGGAGCGGCTCTTGAAGGAGGGCATTATCGAAGGTAGCACTAGCCCCTGGCGAGCCCAGGTTGTAGTCGTTAAAACCACTGCAAAACGCCGCATGGTAATCGACTACAGCCAAACCATAAACCGGTACACCCAGCTGGACGCGTACCCCCTCCCTCGCATATCTGATATGGTCAATCAGATTGCGCAATACAAAGTATTCTCCACCATCGACCTTAAGTCAGCGTACCACCAGCTGCCCATCCGCCATGAGGACCGCCAGTATACTGCCTTCGAGGCAAACGGCCGCCTCTACCACTTCCTTAGGGTCCCCTTCGGCGTCACCAACGGGGTTTCGGTCTTCCAAAGGGAGATGGACCGAATGGTTGACCAGAACGCGCTGCGGGCAACCTTCCCCTATTTGGATAACGTCACCATCTGCGGCCACGACCAGCAGGACCACGACGTTAATCTAGCAAATTTCCTCCGTACGGCCCAACGGCTGAACCTAACGTACAATAAGGAAAAATGTATGTTTCACACCAAGCGCCTGGCCATCCTCGGCTGCGTGGTGGAGAACGGAGTCATCGGGCCCGACCCCGACAGAATGCGCCCCCTAATGGAGCTACCCCTTCCCCACTGCCAAAAAGCACTGAAGAGATGCCTGGGGTTTTTCTCCTACTACGCCCAGTGGGTGCCCCTCTATGCAGACAAAGCCAGGCCCCTCATCAAAGCCACCTCCTTCCCCCTGACACCAGAGGCGTGTGCAGCCTTCACTCTTATCAAGAACGATATCGCGAAGGCCGCAATGCACGCGGTGGATGAGTCCATCCCCTTCCAAGTGGAGAGCGATGCCTCCGACTTCGCCCTAGCCGCGACCCTTAACCAGGCGGGCAGACCCGTGGCCTTTTTCTCAAGGACCCTCCAGGGCCCCGAGACGAGACACTCCTCCGTCGAAAAGGAGGCCCAGGCTATTGTAGAAGCGGTGCGTCACTGGAGGCATTACCTGGCCGGGAAACGATTTACCCTGCTCACTGACCAGCGTTCAGTAGCTTTTATGTTTAATAATAAGCAGAGGGGTAAAATCAAGAACGACAAGATCTTGAGGTGGAGAATCGAACTCTCCACCTACAATTATGATATCTTGTATCGGCCAGGGAAACTCAATGAGCCCCCAGATGCCCTATCACGTGGTACATGCGCCAACGCGCAGAGTGATAGGCTGCAGTCCCTCCACAATGACCTCTGCCACCCGGGGGTCACCAGGTTTTTCCATTTTATCAAATCCCGTAACCTGCCCTACTCCATCGAGGAGGTCAGGACCATGACCAAGAGCTGCCAAATCTGCGCCGAGTGCAAACCGCACTTCTATAGGCCGGACAGAGCAAGCCTGATCAAGGCCACCCGCCCCTTCGAACGCCTGAGCGTCGATTTTAAAGGGCCCCTCCCCTCCGCTGACCGCAATGTGTACTTCCTCAACATAGTTGATGAGTACTCCCGTTTCCCCTTTGCCATCCCTTGCCCAGACATGACCAGTACCACGGTCATCAAGTGTCTGAATGACATCTTCGCTCTGTTCGGGTTCCCCAGCTATATACATAGCGACAGGGGCTCATCGTTCATGAGCGACGAACTTCGGCAGTACCTGCTAACAAGAGGTATCGCCACGAGCAGGACCACCAGTTACAACCCCCGGGGGAACGGCCAGGTGGAAAGGGAGAACGCGACGGTTTGGAAGGCAGTCCTCTTAGCACTAAAATCTAAGGGCCTTCCGACCTCCCGCTGGCAGGAGGTCCTCCCTGCAGCGCTTCACTCCATTCGGTCACTGCTTTGTACTGCCACTAATGCGACCCCTCATGAGAAAATGTTCGTTTTCCCCCGGAAGTCTACATCGGGAACCTCGCTACCGGCATGGTTGACTTCTCCTGGGCCCGTCCTACTGCGGAGGCACGTGAGGACGCATAAAACGGACCCCCTGGTCGAGCGGGTGCACCTCCTACACGCCAACCCCCAGTATGCCTGGGTGACATACCCAGACGGGCGGGAGGACACGGTCTCCATACGAGATCTCGCACCCTCGGGTACCCCTGAATTACCACCGTTATCCCCCTTACCACCGTTATCCCCCTTACCACTGTTATCCCCCACCACCCCTCCCAACCCAACCCCTGCAGACGGCATGCCAAAGCCCCAGGAATCTTCGCCAACCACCCAGACACCAGACCCGACGTCGGATGCTGCAACACCACCGCCGCCACCACGACGATCAGGACGTCAGACAAGGCCTCCTGATAGACTTAACTTGTAGTACCCTTCACCCCGCCGGACTTCACATTAAACAAGAGGTGAATGTGGTAAACCACTGTATTGTATATTGCCACCTCTGGGTGGCGCTGTGTATGGAGGCATGCCTCAGCTGACTCCACCCACCACTGTGTGGGTTTCGTTCAGACTTGTTCAGTCACTCACGAAGAAGCATGGTCTCTTCTTAGCTAATAAAAGCCTTATTCATCTCTTCTTTCGACTCATCATCTCTTCTTCGACTCATCACCTTTTATGAAGTAATTGATAAGCGTATCAGAGACCCAGCCTGTTCATCCACCCTTATAGGTATACCCTTGCATTTCTGGTATCATCCTTGTAAATCTCCACTGCCTCTATATCCTTTTCATACTATGGCGACCAGAACTGTATGCAGTACTCTAAGTGTGGTCTAACCAAGGTTCAATACAGGTTTAGCATAACTTCCCTACTTTTCAATTCTATACCTCTAGAAATAAACCCGAGTGTTTGGTTTGCTTTTTTTTATGGCCTTGTTAAACTGTGTCGCAACTTTTAGCGATTTGTGTATTTGTACTCGGAGATCACTTTGTTACTCTCACCCTCCAAGTAGTAAGTGACCTCCCTATTCTTCCTACCAAAATGTAATACCTCACATTTATCTGTGTTGAACTTCATTTGCCAATTATGTGCCCATTCTGCAAGTTTATTAATGTCCTCCTGTAATTTGTTGCAGTCCTCCTCAGTGTTGACTAACTCCCTTGATTCAATTTAACAATGCTTCAGTGGCTCCATAACATGGCACAGGACGGGTGAAATGTATTTTTATATCACTCAGCACAGACATCTTGGGGGTGAAATTGTTTTATGTAATGTATGTACCTTTAAGGGGGAGAACTACTTTTTACAGCTCATGTATACTGTAGTACCGGCAGTGACCACACCTGTATATAACGTTGAGTAGTAATCTGTACAGTTCAGTTGCAGTCTGAGCCACGTTGAGTAAACACCGTTTGTACCGTTCTCCGCAGTCTGTGTCTGATTATACACGGACATAACACTTTAGGCCCATTTTCAGGCCTGAAATAGGCACCACACATAGAAGCGCACCTGAGGCCAAACTGAAATTGGGCTTTGGGCCTCATGAGCGTTATTTGGGTAAGCTGAGGACACCTGTTACACCTCCACAGGCAGCTTGCCCATTTAAAAAAGATTAATTTTAGGCCGCTCGCCTCGCCGGCAGTGGCCCAGTAGTGAACCCGAGTGGGGGTGGATTGGCAACGGGGCAGGGGGCGCAATCTGGATACTGTGGAGTCAGGGAAGCACACTTGTTCCTCCTGGCTCCACAGGAGCATGTTTAGATTTTTTTTTTAAACTCACCTTTTGTTGGCGGCCACTGAAGAATCGGGAGTGGAGCAGGCCCGGCTCCTACTCCGTTCTGCGATATCCAGTTTCATAGAGGGGGCCTAAAACAGACGTTACATATGTATGGCACCTAACAGCTGTTTTAGGCACCTGCCGGGCATGATCAGACACCTTGGGCTGGATTTCTGAATGGGAAGCTTTTGGAGGCGGGACTGCTGCTTGACGGGTTTCAGTCCCGTCTCCATCAGCTTCTGCCAACCAGCGGGAGGTTCCCTTGATTGACCTTGTTAAGCCCGCCCGGCAGGCCAATTAGGGGGAATTCAGTGACGGAGCACGTTAACGTATGACGTGTCATCTGTCAAGAACTTTTGAAAGAAGAAATGTCATCATTTGACAGCTCTGTGAAGCTATCAAACACTGACATTCTGTGTAGTTTGATGAGTCCTTGTGTTCAGGACTCATCAAACCTTTCAACTTTGCAGAAACCACCTGGCTGTTGGTTCGGAGGATCCAACAGCCAGTCTGTGAAATCTACAATGGAGATGCCGGGACTCTGGCTTCTCGGTGGCTGAAGGCTGTAGGCATAAACAAATGTAAGTGAACATTTTCTAACACTTTACACTCACCTCACATACTTACCACTCCACACTTGCACCCATCACTCACCTCTGCATCGCACTTTCAGACCCCTCCAACCCCCGCAGACCTCCTGCACCCCGGCAGGGTTCCCCAGGTCGGGAAGCCCGCACTTCAGCATGAAAAATGGGGATAATCCTATTTTCTGCCTGTTAACAGGGAGTTAATAGGCTTTAATCCCTTCCCGCCTCCAAGGAGATGGAACACGGGGCAGGGCGGCGCTTTGGGCGCGGGTTTTCCACCCACCCCCAAATTCTGCAACTTTCCTGGCAGTCCCGCCTCCATACCCACCTCCTCGGGGCTGAGAAAATTCAGCCCCTTCTAAATGTCCTTCGGGCATGGGATGTTGGTCCATCAAATTGGCCCTCGTGTCCATTTTATGCCTGTAAAATGGGTGCAAAGATGTCCAATTGCTATATCCTTGACCTTGGCATTTAACTGGTGCTCACTCCCTTTTACATTCTGCACAAATGGACTTTAGTGCTGAAATAATCAGTTTGCTTCAAAATGTAGTTTTGCTTATCAAAAAATGGGGGGAATTTTAACCTAAAAAAATGGGTGGGGTGGGGGCATGGGGGTAGTTAAAGTGTTGAAAATCTGAATCCTGACCTGAACCCGCCCACTTTCGGTTTTAACGAGGTGGGCAGCTGACCTGTTGCCAGGAGGCAGGCCGCCTATTTAAATATTATAATGAGGCTTCCAGCCTCTTTAACCTCCATTTTGTGTTTAACTGTAGCTGGTCGAGTTTTGCACACTTTGTAAAACTCGCCAGCTATAGCAAGGCGAGGACTGCTGCATCCAGGAGGTAAGTGCCTTTGCACTAACCCCCCGGATCCAGGATCCCTGCCTAACCACCAGCCCTCCAATTACCTTCCCGGAATCCCCTGCCCCGACCACCGATGATCCTCAGGCTGGCCCCAATACCCCAGCCTCGATCGTTGCTTCTCTCCCTCCCCGTCCCCGTCCCCCCCCAATGCTCCGACCCCCAGCCCTGGTCCCCACTCGATCTCTCCCTCCCTCCTCTGTGCATCCTAGTGCCGCAGGCCTACCCGCTTGCAGCCAGCCAGCCTCTCCATCTGCCGTTAAGTTTGGCAGGGCCTGCAGGAAACTCATTCTCCCAAGTTTCTCGATTGCCTCGGAACCCCCCCTCGTCTTCCTCATTAAAGTTCAGCCCAATCACTCTGCAAAAAGAGCACATTGAAATGTTCGGGGGTTATTTTGACCGAAGGGTGAAAACAGGTGCTAAATGGGTGCAGTGCTAATAAGGCACTTGTTTGAAAGTCTGGATGAAGCACACAATTTTGGTCCTAATTGCTGATTACCATAATTTGAACTTGCCTGGAGGTGCTAAACCAGACACCTGCAGATTTAGCACTTAAGTGC
The DNA here is from genome assembly GCF_052327205.1 of Somniosus microcephalus. Taxonomy (NCBI): domain Eukaryota; kingdom Metazoa; phylum Chordata; class Chondrichthyes; order Squaliformes; family Somniosidae; genus Somniosus; species Somniosus microcephalus. The sequence continues at coordinate 103,409,449 of NC_140995.1, read as the reverse complement.
TGATTAGATTCCATTTTTTGGAGCAGTATATGTGGGCTCCTTGCACCCACCTCCACTGAAGGTGTGGAGTGCTCTGGCTGGCACACAGCGGCACGTTGCGGGATTGCTCAGGGACTGAGGGAGAGGGCACACAGGTTCTCGGATGCGGCACTGGAGATCCTGGTGGAGGAGATCCAGAGGAGGAGGGATGTCCTGTACCTGCAGAAGGAACAACGCCACCTCGCCCTCCTGCAGCAGCTGGTGCTGCTCTGGCTGGGCTCATGTCCTCTCCCATTCCTCATTCAAACCAAGGGGGGCCCCTAGCAAGATGCCGATGACCAAGCACTCTTGTTCTCCTGGTGACTCCTACAAGGTGTCCAATAAGGTAGAGTAGCACAGCACGCACTCTTTTTAGGTGAAGTCCTTGGAGAATTTCCTGAATAAATGTTGCTCGAGTGTTGGTGAAGTCGTGACAAAGTGTCCCAGAAAGTCTCTCAATGTGTTTGAGGTGCTCTTCACAGCTCCAGCTGCAAGTGAACATGAAATGGTGAGTATCCCTTTAAGTAGCACTTGAAATCGACATCAAAGCCACATTTACTCCCAAACAGCTGGTCGCTGTTAGGAGAGGTTGTTAGTTGAAGTGCTAGCCACCAAAATGCCATGCAGCCTCCTTAATGAGCACTAGCAGTCAATTTAAGTGGCAGTCAGTCCCTTAACGAGCCTCCGAGCAGCTGTTCCTAACTTCAACTCCTTTACCAAGATGGCATCTTGCGCTAAACGCAGGTTAAACCGGCATTTTAGCTCAAGACCCCATTTTGGCTACCTCGAAGGATCTTTAGGGCCTGAACGTGCTGCCAATAATCACCCCCTTAATATCTGTGTTGAGCAGCAAAATGCACTACTTTGTGGTACTATCTTCATTTTAGATTACTTTGCTCTGCACTTTCGCAGGTTCAATCTACAGGTCTAAGGTGTCACTGGCAGTAAACACAGTCAGAATTGCAATTTGGCAAAGAAAATTCATACTTAGAAGCTTTTTAAAATTTTAAATTGAGTTCTCAAATAGTTTATTCGTAAAATATTTATCTTAACAGTATTGCATAAAGTCTATTGTTCCTTTGTTAAAATAGCAGACAAATAAATTGCACCGAAAAGTGCTAGCGTTTGTTACTAGAGCACAGAGTACAATCTCAATCCATTTGAATATTTGATATTGAAATGAGCCTCATAAATATATGTATCAGAAAAATACAACATATACTTCATCTGTGATTTGGCATCGAAACCATGTTTCTTGGGATCAGCTTAAAATATGTCAAGTTGTTTTTTTGCAAGTAATTTTCAAGAACATTTGAATATTTTTCAGTATAACCACATTATTTTTAAGGAAGGAAATATCTTCCCACTTTCTGTGCAACTTAGTATTCCTGATCTTTCTCTAGTAGTTTTTATTGGCAAAATGGACACTTTTGTGGTTACAAAAATATTTAAATCTGGAAAGTCTTATTAGCCATTCACTAGGTTGGGGTTGCTTGTTTATTCATCAATCTTAAAAGAAAATTACAAAATATCGTGGCATGTGCTGGCCTTCATTTTAATGGTGACATGACCAATAATTTTGTGGTTGTGAAAAGATTACATTTTAAATCCTTTCTGTCGTTATATTTTTGTTAGACAAATCCAACAAGAAAAACAGGATGTGGCTCAATATTTTATTATTCCTCCATGTTGTGGCCCACTGCCAGCTGAGGACAAGCAGATCCTTGCGTATTGAATGTGTGACAGTGCAGCCCTATTGCCTTGTTATTTGGAAGTGACAAACATAAGAACCATAGGTATTTCAAAAACATATTTTGAGTAATTATTTGGAAAAAATCTACAGTATATAATTGTGTGATACATGATGTAAACACAGTAAAAACATTGCAGGTTACAGGCCACTCAATCTATTAACTTCCTCTCTGTGGTTGCAGTAGCTGTATATCCACACCCTTTTTTAACCAAGGTGACTTAGATGCTTGCTTAACTTTGAGTTTTCGGTTCTGATGGATGTTTAGACCTGAAATGTTAACTTGTCTTTTCTCCTTACAGATGCTGACTCATCTGCTGTGCCTTTTAGCATTTTTATTTTTATTTCAGACTTCCAGCATTTCCTTTGTTTTATTTTACTTATACTGTTTGATTTACTGTCCCCTCTCTTTCAGGAGCATATGCCCTGAAGACGTTATGTTCTTCTCTTCGTTGTGATTTTCATTTGTCTCTTATCTTACAGTGCTATCATTTTTCTCCCTGTTCCTTTTTGATTGTAACTGTGTACTTGCCAAGAACCATTGTTATATCATGGGGGAGAATTTCCATGGGGTTCTCCAGATCCACTGCTGTAACTTCGATGGAAGCTCCTGTTTCTTCCGCAGTTCCACCAGTCTTCCGTCAAAGTTACGGCAGTAGATCGGGAGAAGCTTCGCGAAATTCCAGGCACAAATTCTCAGCATCTGCCTCAGCTCTGACTCATTGCACATGGATTGCTGCTGAAGTTGCACCCTTCTTTGTTCAGATTCATTCATGATCAGTGATATCTTTGTGACTTTCAGTGCCCTTCTGACTACTCTTGTCGTTTCATGCAATCCACCCTCTCTACAATGCATTGTCATGTACGTGCTCTCAACCTCTCTGCAACAGCCTTGGCTAAACCCATATATTAGCTGCCCTGGTTCTGTTATACATCATCCTTCCTGTCATCTGGCACCTTAACAGAACATTTTATTTTATTGTTTTAGTTAAAAAAAACTTTAAACTCAAGCAACTCTTGGATGCCATCCAAGCCACAAACCCATTTCCCCTTCACTTTCCTCTGGCTCGGACTCTCCTAATCTCAATCCTTGCCAGTCTTTATCATCTCCTTTCTAACCCTTGACGCTCTGTCTTCAGCAAGGGTATTAGCTTCTTCTCCCTACTTCCCACCACAACAAACCCCAAGCTTGACATGATGCTGTACTTTTATTCTGCTGCTGCCACCACAGCCTTTGCTTCCTTGTCTCCTTTTTCAGCCAGAAGAATCCTCCTCCTGTGCGTTTGACCCCTTTTCCTGAATCTAGCCGCCTTGTTCCTCCTGGACACCTCCTTCTGGTCTCTTGATCTGTTCAAGAATTCCTACCATTAGATCGGCTGTCGAGCTTTTTCTACTGCCTTTACTCATTCTAATTCCTCTCTGAACTGTTCTCTCAATTGCAACCCCAACGTCGTTATTATACATTCTAACAAAGAATGCTGTTGTCATATGGCAGGATGACCCCTAACAGGCTGAAGCTGCTTGACAATCACTCCACTCTTCTGCTGCTTTGATAATTATCTCCGTTTCCCCAGGCATCTTTTTTTCATGATGAAAGTATAGACCCTCTACGCCTCCACCCCTCACTGCTTCTGCTTCTTCTTTGATGCCACACATCTTCACTCTGGTAATATGTAATTCGAATGTTGGATATTTTTTAACCAGAGAAGCATTAAGGAAAGAAATTACATTTAAATATAGTGTATTAGCATATTGATGCGCTATTAATTACTCATAAAAGACGGAGAGTTAGGAGAGTAACTAAAAGGCTTTTATTAACAAAGAACAGAGCATGCCTCTCGTGGTTGACTGGTTTCCAAGAAGGCAGGGGGCTGCAGAGCAGTCACCTTTATACCTGGGCATGTGGGTGGAGCCAGGGGCGGAGCCAGCTGAGGCATGCATAGATACAACAGTGTGCAACAACAACAACGGTGAACAACAATAACAGTGGTTTACCACATTCACCCCTTGTTTAAAATTGAGTCCGGCAGGGTGAAGTGTACTAAAGGTTCGTGTAAGTGAGTCTATCAGGTGGCCTTGTATGCCGTCCTGATCGTCGTGGTAGCGGTGGTGATGGTGCAGCAGCCAACGTTGAATCTGGCGTCTCATTGAGTGGTTGGGTGGTCAATGACGGGTCCTGGGGCTGCGGCATGCCGTCTCCAGGGGTTGGGTTGTGGGTAGTGGTGGATGGCAATGATAGTGTTTCAGGGGCACCCGAAGGTGCGAGGTCTCGTATGGAGACTGTGTCCTCCCGCCCGTCCGGGTACGCCACGTAAGCATACTGGGGGTTGGCGTGGAGGAGGCTCACCCTCTCGACCAGGGGGTCCGTTTTATGGGACCTCACGTGCTTCCGCAGTAGGACGGGTCCTGGAGACGTCGGCCATGTTGGTAGCGAGGTCCCCGATGTGGACTTCCTGGGGAAAGTGAACATTTTTTCATGGGGGGTGGCATTGGTGGCCGTACAAAGCAGTGACCGAATGGAGTGGAGCGCCGCAGGGAGGACCTCCTGCCAGCGAGAGGTCGGAAGGCCCTTAGATTTTAAGTTTAAGAGGACGGCCTTCCAAACCGTCGCGTTCTCTCTTTCCACCTGGCCGTTCCCCCGGGGGCTGTAGCTGGTGGTTCTGCTTGTAGCAATACCTCTCGTGAGCAGGTACTGACGGAGTTCGTCGCTCATAAAGGATGAGCCCCGGTCGCTATGGATATAGCTAGGGAAGCCGAACAAGGCGAAAAGGTCATTCAGACATTTAATGACCATGGTACTGGTCATGTCTAGGCAAGGGATGGGAAACTGGAGTACTCATCAATTATGTTGAGGAAGTACACGTTGCGGTCAGAGGAGGGGAGGGGCCCTTTAAAATCGACGCTAAGGGGCGAGTGGCCTTGATCAGGCTTGCTCTGTCTGGCCTATAAAAATGCGGTTTGCACTCGGCACAGATTTGGCAGGTCATGGTCCTGACCTCCTCGATGGCGTAGGGCAGGTTACGGGATTTGATGAAATGGAAGAACCTGGTGGCCCCCGGGTGGCAGAGGTCATTGTGGAGGGTCTGCAGTCTATCAACCTGCGCGTTGGCGCATGTACCACGTGATAGGGCATCTGGGGGCTCATTGAGTTTCCTGGGCCGGTACAAGATATCGTAATTGTAGGTGGAGAGTTCAATTCTCCACCTCAAGATCTTGTCGTTCTTGATTTTGCCCCTCTGCTTATTGTTAAACATAAAAGCTACTGAACGCTGGTCAGTGAGCAGGGTAAATCGTTTTCCGGCCAGGTAATGCCTCCAATGTCGCACCGCTTCCACAATGGCCTGGGCCTCCTTTTCGACAGAGGAGTGTCGAATCTCGGGGCCCTGGAGGGTCCTTGAGAAAAAGGCCACGGGTCTCCCCGCCTGGTTAAGGGTTGCAGCTAGGGCGAAGTCGGATGCGTCGCTCTCCACTTGGAAAGGGATGGACTCATCCACTGTGTGCATTGTGGCCTTCGCAATATCTCTTTTTATGAGAGTGAAGGCTGCACATGCCTCTGCTGTCAGGGGGAAGGAGGTGGACTTGATGAGGGGTCTGGCTTTGTCCGCATAGTTGGGCACCCACTGAGCATAGTAAGAGAAAAACCCTAGGCATCTCTTCAGTGCTTTTTGGCAGTGGGGGAGGGGGAGCTCCATAAGGGGGCGCATTCTGTCGGGGTCGGGGCCGATGGCTCCGTTCTCCACTACGCAGCCAAGAATGGCGAGGCGCGTGGTGCGAAACATACATTTGTCCTTGTTGTATGTTAGATTCAGCCGCTGGGCCGTACGGAGGAATTTCTCTCGGTTAACGTCATGGTCCTGCTGGTCGTGGCCGCAGATGATGATGTTGTCTAGATAGGGGAAGGTGGCCTGCAGCGTGTTCTGGTCAACCATTCGGTCCATCTCCCTTTGGAAGACCGAAACCCCGTTGATGACGCCGAAGGGAACTTGGAGGAAGTGGTAGAGACGACCGTCAGCTTCAAAAGCTGTGTACTGGCGGTCCTCAGCCCTGATGGGGAGCTGGTGGTATGCCGACTTCAGATCAATCGTCGAGAACACCCGGTATTGTGCTATCTGACTGACCATGTCAGATATGCGGGGGAGTGGGTATGCATCTAACTGGGTGTAGCGATTGATCGTCTGGCTGTAGTCAATAACTAGGCGCTGTTTTTCGCCAGTCTTCACTACCACCACTTGTGCTCGCCATGGGCTAGTGCTACCCTCAATAATCCCTTCCTTCAGGAGTCTTGCTACTTCGGATTTAATGAAGCTCCTATCCCCGGCACTGTACCGCCTGCTTTTGGTAGCGATGGGCTTACAGTCGCGGGTGAGGTTAGCGAACAAGGGGGGGGGGGGAGACTTTAAGCGTGGAGAGGCTGCAAATGGTGCGCGGCGGGCGATTTAAAAGCTGCTGGCTGCAGACTGTGAGTGGGGGGAGGGGTCCGCCGTACGCTAATGTGACACTTTTAAGGTGGCACTGAAAATCCAACCCCAGTAGAACGGCAGCGCAGAGATGGGGCAGGACAAGAAGTTTAAAATTTTTGTATTCTGTGCCCCTTACTGAAAGGGTCACTACACAGTAGCCACCGACGTCTGCTGAATGGGATTTGGAAGCCATAGAGATCCGATGGCGCATTGGCAGGACCGGGAGAGAGTAACTGCGCACCGTGTCGGGGTGGATAAAGCTCTCCGTGCTCCCGCTGTCGAAAAGGCAGGTAGTGGCGCGGCCGTTTACCGTAATGTCCATCATGGACCTGGACAGTTGGTGAGGGAGAGATTGGTCCAGCATCACGGAGGCCAGCGTATGGTCGAGCGAGTCGCTGTGGTCGTCAGACGAGGCGGTGGTTGAGTCCGGGTCACCCGCGATTGGAGTTGGAGGCATCCAAGATGGCGGACAAAATGGCTGCGCCCATGATCCCGATCCCCACGCGGCTGGAGGTGTCCAAGATGGTGGACAAGATGGCTGCCCCCACGGTTCACACGCGGCGCTGCTGGCGTTAGCGGTTTTACCTTTGCAGGCGCTGACGTAGTGTCCTTTCTTCCCGCAGCCAGAGCAGGTAGCGTTTTTCGCCGGGCAGCGTGCTCTGGGGTGTTTTGCCTGGCCACAAAAGTAACATTTCGGGCCCTTGGACATCGCTGCAGCAGTTGGTGCTGGGGGTGGCGGTCCCATGACCCAAGGTTGTGGCGTCCACGGTGCGGAGCGGTTAGGGGAGAATGCGTCCATATTCCGGTGGGCCGCGTCTAGCGAGAGCGCGAGGGACACTGCCTTCTTCAGGTCGATTTCGCCCTTCTCCAGCAGTCTCTGCCGGGAGTAGTCGGACTTGAGGTCCGCAACGAAAGCATCTCGGATAAGTCCCTCCGTGTGTGTCGCGGCCGATACCTCTTTACAATCGCAGGCTCGGCCGAGTATCTGTAGTGCCCGTAGGAATGTCTCCACCGATTCCCCGGACTGCTGTTTGCGGGATCTCAGGAGGTGTCTGGCATAAACCGTATTTACCGGGCGTGTGTATTGTCCTTTTAGCAGATCGATAGCAGGTAGTCGCGTCCTGGATGAGCGTGTAGACTTGGTGGCCCACCTTGGAGGCCAGGATTTTTAGTTTGTTTCCATCTAGTGTCACGGCTGAGGCTTCCAGGTAAGCTTTGAAGCAACGCAGCCATTGTGCGAACTTGGTAGACGAACCCGCCTCTTGAGGGTCTAGGTCTAGGCATGTTGGTCTGAGGGCATGCAGCAGCGCCTGCTGCTCAGCGTTCGGTGCCGACATTTTGTTTTTGTTAATAAAATTGATGCGCTATTAATTACTCATAAAAGACGGAGAGTAACTAAAAGGCTTTTATTAACAAAGAACAGAGCATGCCTCTCGTGGTTGACTGGTTTCCAAGAAGGCAGGGGGCTGCAGAGCAGTCACCTTTATACCTGGGCATGTGGGTGGAGCCAGCTGAGGCATGCATAGATACAACAGTGTGCAACAACGTCAACAACGGTGAACAACAATAACAGTGGTTTACCACACGTATCCTCAGGACATCCCAAAGCACTTCACAAACAATCTGAGGTGCAATCACTGTAGGCAAAGGCAGAAGCCGATTTATGCAGCAAGGTGCCGCCATCAATAAATGAGATCAATGACTAGTTAAACTATTCTTAGTGGTCAATGAGGGAGGAATGTTGGCTAGACCAGAAGAACTCAGTACACCTCTTCAAGTAGTGCCGTGGGATCTTTTATGCCCACCTAAACAAACAGACTTAGTTTAATGTCTCATCCAAATGACAGCACCTCCGACAGTGCAGCACTCCATCAGTACTGCACTGAAGTGTTAGACTAAAGCATGTGCTCACGTCCTGCAGTGATAATTGAGCCCACAACTTCTGACTCGGAAGTTAGAGTGCTACTAATTGAGCTAAGCTAGCACTTGGAGATCTTAAAGTGTATTCTATTCCTTCCCTTTCTAAATATAAACCCCTCCTGCAGGATAACATATAAAGAGTATATTTACCATAAATTTCACCACAACGTCCCACTGGCTGACTATAACCACAGCATCACTAATTTCCCAACAGGAGGAGAATCCAGCCTTTTATCTATACTCACCCCGCAGTATTTTATCCATCCTTCACTTACCTTTCCTCCTTTGAATCCCTGCTTCCGTCATCCAATGGGAGCAAACTTGAAAAAAGAATGCTATTTAATTGGCATCCTTTCCTGCAACATATCATCGACAACGACGAACACCTTGCTAAGGCCATCCCCACACCTCCACTACTCGCCTTCAAACAGCCGCCATCCTCAAACAGACCATCGTTCGCAGCAAATTACCCAGCTTTCAGGAGAACAGCGACCACGCCACCACACAACCCTGCCACGGCAACCTCTGCAAGACATGCCAGATCATCAACACAGATACCATCATCACACGTGAGGACACCACTCACCAGGTACATGGTACATACTCATGTGACTCGGCCAACATTGTCTACCTCATACATTGCAGGAAAGGATGCCCCGGAGCATGGTACATCGGCGAGACCATGCAGACACTGCGACAACGGATGAACGGACACCGCACAACAATCGCTAGGCAGGAGTGTTCCCTCCCAGTCGGGGAACACTTCAGCAGTCAAGGACATTCAGCCTCCGACCTTCGGGTAAGCGTTCTCCAAGGCGGCCTTCGAGACACACAACGCAAAATCGTCGAGTAGAAACTGATAGCCAAGTTCCGCACTCATGAGGACGGCCTCAACCGCGATCTTGGGTTCATGTCACGCTACATGTAACCCCACCTGACGTAGAGTCATCCAGACTCGAGTCGTCGTTGGCTTGTTTTCTCTGCACAGATGCGGCTGGACCTGCTGTGATTTCCAGCAAAGTTTTTTGTTTTTTTTCTGTTTTTCATACAGACCCCAGCATCTGCAACATTTGACCCCTTGTGACCCCACCTCATTGTTCTTTGATGTAATGTTTTCCTGACTGACCTGTTTGGACACCATTCACACCTTTGATTGCTGTGATTATCTCTCTGCCGAGGTGTGATAAAGGGCAGTTAGAAAGATTACCTGTAATCATCTGGCAGTTTTCTCTGACTATATATGCTGTGCCTATATGCTTTTCTTCACTTCACCTGACGAAGGAGCAGCGCTCCGAAAGCTTGTGATTTCAAATAAAGCTGTTGGACTATAACCTGGTGTTGTGTGACTTCCTACATTTGTATTATTTTCAATTAACCCTTTGAGCGTTGCGGATGGGATCGAGGGACATGTCCTGGTAATTTTCATGTCAAAGATTAATCTGCCTGCTTCTATAATGTAACTATATCATTCATCTGAGTTTCTGATTGGCAGAAAATTTAACCTTGAGAGGCAATTGTAAGCCAATTAAATAGCATTCTTTTTTCAAGTTTGCTCCCATTCCTAAAGTGGATGACGGAAGCAGGGATTCAAAGGAGGAAAGGTAAGTGAAGGATGGATAAAATACAGCGCGGTGAGTATAGATAAAAGGCTGGATTCTCCTCCTGTTGGGAAATTAGTGATGGAGCGGCGCTAACACCCGCCAAAGTGACTTTTCCGCTAACTTGCTGCAAATTCCTCTCCAGGGCCGCATAGATGGAGGGTGTGGAGCAGTAATATACCTCCTTACTGGTTTACCACTGCTGGGAGCTAGAAAAATTCAGACTGAAGCATTTAAAGCATTACAGCCATCTAAAGGGAGCAGCAGACAGCCGTGGCCAAGATATCTTGGCTGTGCAGCAGCCTCGGGTGACCGCAGCCAGAAGGGCTCCTGATTCTTGACACATTGGAGGACATCTTCTTGACTTAAGTGAAGGCCAGAAGATTAAGATTGTTGGGCACTAAGGTCAGGAAGTCCAATGAGAGGGTAGTTCAGGCTATATGAAGGGATTTGGCAGAGGCAATCTGTGTAACCTTCACCATCCCACGAATTGCCACATCAGTGACCTCCCAAGGGTAGCTAAGGTAAGTTAGGGATTGGTGCCAAAACACATCATCTCCTACTCGTACTGCCTTCATACTAACAAAGGACAACTGCTGAAAACACTCGAGCATCATCTTAACTAACAACCTCTCTGTCAACTCGCATAGTTTGCCACAGGAGCTTCTGCTAGTCTTCAAGGACACTTAATTTGAAGGGACAATGCACCTGCTCCTTTCATCATTGCAGTGTAAGCCCTGTGGCTAGCCGGAGGAATATTACCATAAATTAATATATATGTCACAAACCTTATACATTATTAATTCTTCCAATCTTGCCATAGTAATATTTTGCAATAATAGAAAATTACTGTAGACTGGTGAGATTCTGTTAAGCTGGCCAGTATGCTGTTTTACTGCTATGCATTTTTCTTAGAATACTGAGTAATTTTTAACAGTTAAAACTGTTAGTATTATGAGGATGAAGTGGCAGCTTTGTTAAAGCTGCAATGTCTCTGTGAGTAATTGATAGTAACCTAATGTCCTGACTCAACGGTTTCAGTTGTGTAGAAAGAGGATATATAAACAGCTAAAATTTGTGGCTGCGAAATTCAACTCTGTAGCCAGATAGTTTTGGCCATTGTTTTTTTTTAAAAAAGTGCCGCCCGGCTCGCTTCCGCCCACTTCTGGCGTGGCCCACATTGTTCGGCTTCTTGGTGAGGACGATAGGGCGGGAGGTACGTGTGTGCGCTGGCAGTATGCAGAGTAGGCAGATCGTGATGTCAGTCAGCATGTAACGCTGACTTGACGCACGACCTGCCATTTTTGGCGTCGCTGCTCCATTCAATGCCTCTCCTAAGCACGCACAGCTGAACGTGCTTCCAGCTGCACAAGGGAACCCCCACTCACGTTACTTAAAGGGATACATCCAACTTGCAGGTAAGCTGCTTACTGCTTTTGTACTGGCTCTTGCTGAGTTTGTAGGCATACTTGGTTACTGTAAGATAGTTCCAAAGTTGATAAAGTGTGCTGTTTTCGGGCCGAATCTAATTTTTAGCCCTGTATGTGGCGTGACACAGGGAAACAGACCAGATGGTTTTGTAATCCTGGTTAGAGCAAAGGTAGTTTGGTATAATTGTGGGCAGTGTAGCTGCTGACTGTTAAAATAGAGCAGGCTTGCTGATGGTTAGAATAGGATAGAAATTTTCAGAACAGATTCAAGAAGATAGCGTGCTAAAACTGTTATGTATTGTGTGTTCTCCTCCCACCTGTGGTGGCGCTGTCACAGGAGATAAATGGTTGGGTGTTCTCGGTTAAGTTTAGCTCTCTTTGTTTGGAACTTTCCAGAACTTCCTTTCCTTCCAATAAAGCACTTCATGTTTGAATCTCTGTGTTCTGAGTCCTAAATTGTGTCTAGGTAGAAAGGTACCAACACAACAAGTGGCAACGAGGAGCGGATGAATCTGTGTACGTTACGGGTGCAGTGAGTAAACAGAAATTTTAATTTGAAACGTGAGATGGCTACTATATTAGGAAACATCGGTGATTTTGATGAAAATGTGGAGCAATGGAGTGCTTATACAGAACGTTTTGACTATTTTGTATTGGCGAATGCGGTGGCAAATGAAAAGGTCGTGCCTACCTTTTTGAGTGTAATTGGGCTGAAGACATTCAATTTACTTCGCAGCCTCGTGCAGCCAGATAAGCCAGGAACTAAAACATATAAGCAACTAGTGGAAATTCTTGGAGCACATTTTTCACCAAAACCTCTGGTTATTGCTGAGAGATTTCGATTTCACAAACGGAATCAAGAGGAGGAGGAATCAGTGACGATGTTTATTGCTGCTTTAAAAAGGTTATCAGAACACTGCGAGTTCAAGGAGGTGCTGAAGGACACCATGAGAGACAAACTCGTGTGTGGTCTGCAAAATCCAGCCACACAGAAGCGCCTTCTTACTGAGGACAACCTTACTCTTGAAAAGGCCATTGAAGTTAGTGTCTCCATGGAGATGGCGGAAAAGGAGGCTCACCAGTTGAGCTCAACAGGGAGAGTTCACAAGGTGTCGTCTGAGCCTAAAGGTGCGCGGAATGGCACATGTTACCGTTGTGGGAAAACGGGCCATCACACTAATGACTGCTGGTGTACGGAGCTGGAATGCCGAAATTGTGGCAAAAAGGGTCACATTGAACGCGCCTGTAGAGGTAAAAAAAGATCAGACAGAGCTGGGAAGCATGGAAGCAAAATGTCTGTATTTGGACAAGAGAGGAAAAAGAGTGTTCATTCAGTGCAGTATGATGGAACAAGCAAAACAGAGGGGAGCGACACCTCTGAGGAGGAAGAGGTGCACATACTGACGGTTGCAGGTGATTCAAATGGCTACTGGGTGTCACCACTGGTGGAGGGACAATCAGTGCGGATGGAGGTGGACACAGGCGCGGCTGTGTGCCTTGTTTCAGACACTGTCTACAACAAAATGCTAAAGCATCTTACCCTTCAGCCAACAAACATTGTGCTAAAGACGTATACCGGCGAACCTGTGGCCATGAGAGGCGTCATTGAGGTGACAGTTAAATTGAACGGACAGACTGCAAAACTGCCACTATATGTGGTAAAGGGAAATTACCCATCGCTACTGGGACGTGCGTGGCTAGAGAAAATCACGCTGGACTGGCCTGCAGTCCGCATGATGTCAAAAGGGGAGTCAGGTCTGACTGCATTGTTAAACAAACATGCAGAACTCTTCAATGGGGAACTTGGGAGCATGAAAAAGATCAGCCTGAGACTGTACATTAAACCTGACAGCAAGCCGAAGTTTCACAAAGCCCGACCTGTACCCTATGCAATTAGGCCAAAAGTTGAGGCTAACTTGGAGGCCTTAGTCGAGAATGGAGTACTGGAGCCTGTGAGCGTGAGCAAATGGGCCACACCCATTGTTCCTGTCCTGAAAAAGGATGGATCTGTTCGAATCTGCGGGGATTTTAAAGTGACTATTAACCCGGTGCTGTCTGCGGAACAGTACCCTCTTCCCCTCATTGAGGATCTTTTTACGGGCCTGGCCGGAGGGCAAAAGTTCAGCAAAATAGACTTATGCCAGGCTTATCTACAAATGCATGTCGATGACAAATCAAAGGAGTTGCTGACAATTGTGACACACAAGGGGCTATACAGGTACTGCCGCCTTCCGTTTGGAATTACGTCGGCCCCTGCTCTATTCCAAAGGGCAATGGATCAGATTTTGAGTGGACTGCCAGGAGTCCAGTACTACCTGGACGACTTCCTTGTCACTGGGACAAATGAGGAGGATCATCTTCTGAACTTGGATGCGACACTACAACGACTGAAAGAGTACGGACTCAGAGGTCGTAAAGACAAATGTGAATTCTTTCAGTCTTCAGTTGAGTACCTGGGGCATGTGATTGACGCTACTGGCCTGCATAAGGCGCCGTCAAGGGTTAAGGCGATCGTGGAGGCCCCAGCACCCCAGAATGTGAGCCAGTTACGTTCATTTCTGGGGCTACTTAACGACTATGGGAAGTTTATTCCAGACTTGGCAACATTGCTGAAGCCGTTACATCAGTTGCTATGTCAAGGCAAAACATGGAAATGGACTGAACTGTGCAACGAAGCTTTCGCCCAAGCAAAGAAAGCATTGCTGAAATCGGAGGTCCTGACACACTTCGACCCAAAGCTACCCGTGCAGCTAGCATGTGATGCATCACCATATGGTGTGGGAGCAGTCATATCCCACTTCATGCCTTTGGGTGAAGAGAAACCTATCGCCTTCGCATCACGCACATTGAACAAGGCCGAGAGTAACTATGCGCAGATCGAGCGCGAGGCCTTGGGAATCGTTTTTGGAATTCAAAAATTTCATCAGTACCTGTTTGGGAGAAGGTTCACACTCCTGACGGACCACTGTCCATTGACTTCAATCTTCGGGCCCCACACCGGAATTCCGTCTCTCGCTGCAAGCAGGATGCAAAGGTGGGCTTTACTGTTGTCAGGACACACATACGACATCAAATATCGCAAATCAGACTTGCACAGCAACGCAGACGGTCTCTCGAGGCTACCCTTGCCTGTTACTCCCCCAGAGCTTCGTCAGATAGACATCTTCTACTTTCGACAAGTGGAGGGAGCACCTGTCACTGCAGTTCAGGTGCGAAGGTACACCCGCAACGATCCAGTCCTGTCTGAGGTAATGGATGATGTCATTCGAGGGAGAGCTATAGGAGATTCTCCTAGTTTGAAACCTTACGTTTCAAAAAGAAATGAGCTCTCCATCCAGGCAGGTTGTCTTCTTTGGGGACGCCATGTCATCATTCCGCCACCTCTGAGGGAACCTATACTGCAACAACTTCATACAGGCCATAGTGGGATGGTTCGGATGAAGGAAATGGCAAGAAGCTACTTCTGATGGCCAGGTCTCGATGGGAATATTGAGGAGAAAGCCAAAACATGTTCCCCATGTCAAAGGGTCCGGAATGTTCCACAGCTGGAAACCCTACACCCCTGGGATTGGCCTGCAGAAGTGTGGCAGCGAGTACATGTGGACTTCGCCGGTCCTTTCGAAGAGAAGATGTTTATGGTGGTTGTAGATGCTCGTAACAAGTGGCCGGAGGTCGGTGTGATGAGGTCTACCACGCCAGAGAAAACAATTGAGAAACTTGGTGAGATGTTCAGCCGTTATGGCTCACTGGAACAACTCGTAAGTGACAACGGTCCACAATTTGTATCACAGCAGTTTGCAACCTTCCTGCATGTGAATGGTGTCCAACACATCAGGTCTGCGCCCTATCACCCCTCTACTAACGGCCAGGCAGAAAGGTTCGTGCAAACTTTGAAGCACGCCTTGAAGGCATCGCAAGGTCAGGGCTCAATCCACCAACGTCTGAACAGCTTCCTGTTGTCCTACAGGAACGAGCCGCATGCCACAACCAAAACTTCCCCCGCTTCGCTCATGATGAAGAGGCAGTTGCGGACAAGTTTTGACTTACTCAAACCTCCAAGGGCAGAGCAGGTTGTCCATCATCAACAACAAGCTCAAGTTGAAAAGAGCCAAGGAGAGACGGTTTCATCCGGGAGAGCACGTCCTAGCTCGAAACTACAACACTGGACCGAAATGGGTTCCTGCTACGGTGATTGCGCAGATGGGCCCTGTGTCTTACATGGTTGAGACTGCTGAGGACATCGTCTGGAGAAGACACACAGATCAACTGTTGCTAGGAGCAGAGACAGCCACAGAGGCTCCAACGGCTGGTTGGCCTGAACTGTTTCTGGATGATACCGCAAACCAGCATCTCTTGTCACAGTGCTCTTCTCCAACACAGGAAGTCAAAGAGACTGTTCCACCTGTGCAAACTCCTGACTTTCAACTGACACAGGCACCTTCTCCATCCAGGCCTGTGTCAATGCCTACTGCTGTGGAAGCCAGCGATGACCGCCGATATCCTGTCGGGGAGCGGCGGCCTCCAAGACGCTTGGATCTGTAGGCTTAGCGACTTACCCACAAGACTGGGGCAGAATAAACCCCAGGGTAAAGTCAGGGTTTGAGGCTGTCTACCTCTACCCTAGGTTCGTTGAGTGCATTGAAAGTAATTTACCTGTTGAGGAATAATGTGGACCTTCCATTTAAGAGGGGAGGAAATGTTATGTATTGTGTGTTCTCCTCCCACCTGTGGTGGCGCTGTCACAGGAGATAAATGGTTGGGTGTTCTCGGTTAAGTTTAGCTCTCTTTGTTCGGAACTTTCCAGAACTTCCTTTCCTTCCAATAAAGCACTTCATGTTTGAATCTCTGAGTTCTGAGTCCTAAATTGTGTCTAGGTAGAAGGGTACCGACACAACAAAACCACTGTACTTTTATTCCCAGAAATTGGGGTAACTATCAACTCTTTCTGTATTTCAGTGTTGTTCAATAAAGATATTAAACTAAATTGCTGTTGTGAAACTTGATTATCTGATGTCCAAAACCAAAAGACTCGGGTGTCGAAATTGTCCACCTCGATCCGGTCAAAAAATGGCGGCTGCCATTCTAGCGCCCTTCTCTGGTGCAGGACTTGGCGGTCACCATTTTGATGAGGGCTTTAGCGTTGCCGATAGCAGCACAGGCCCATGAAATGTAAATTGAGAGGGTGACGTCTGTCGCCGTGCAATGCCGACTTAACGTCACCTCAGTGAACTTGGACCTTAGCGCTAAGTTCAGCGCTGGTTCCTAAGCTTGCCATGAAAACTCAGCAGACTGACAGAGATGCTGTCAGCACCTCTTAAAGGGACACACAGATCTTTCAGGCAAGTTTGCATTCAAGCTTTTTGGACTGGATTTTTTTAATTTTATTGAAGAAGTGGCTCGGTGCAATACCTGTTAAAAGTTTTTTTTTAAGTGTGCAGGGAGTGCTGCTGGATGCTTGCAAGGCCTCTGAAAAGACAGAAAATGGCGGAAATACTCTGCAGGTCAGGCAATATCCGTGGAGGGAGAAACAGTGTTTGTGTCTCAGGTCAAGATGCTGCCTGACCTGCTGAGTATTTCCAGCATTTTATGCTTTTATTTCAGATTTATAGCAAGCAGAAGAGGAGGAAGCAGAAGGGTACAACCCAGACAGCCCCTTTCTGGCTGGGATGTCCGGGATGGAACCATCTGCCTGTGGTACCAGTGATCACAACCCCAATTCATCTTTCAACATTTGACCTACACCTTACCTTCCCTCTGTTACTGACCATCACAGTGTCCTCTTGGCCAAAATGCTGAAATAAAAGCCACCACAAAGCAAACTATCCAATCCAACTTTATACATCAATCCATCCAATATGACATTAAGAAATCAATTCATCATCCTTATGCATTCCCTTAGTGATAATCTTGTGTGTGCCTTTGCCTATCCTACTGATTTCACGCAGTGGTTGCAGCATGGCTGGTGGAAGGCTGCTGACTTTCAGTGGGGGACACTGCAAATGGCCTTGCTGGTCGACCTTGAGCGGGTGGCTGGGAGTGTGAACTTGAGTGACAGTGTTTCTTCTTCATCATCATCTTCTTCACTCTCCTCCCTCTTCTAAGTCAACCACTGGCTGGGCAGGCTGCATTTCTTTGGTGTGTGAAATGAGGAAGACACAAGGGTGGAGTTGTGGTAAGGGAAGGGCGGGAAAGCAAGAGGCACATGCGAGGAGGAGGATAGTATATGAAGATACCAGCATCTTGTATCCTTTCAGCCACGCCGCTGGCCAAGGGCTCAGCTATGCCCCTGGCAAGAATGGCCTGCATCATCTCTTCCAAGGGGGTGAGGTGAAGCTAGGAATGGGAAGTGTGTCTTGTGATTGGTACAGCTTGTTGGTAGGTGAGTAATTGGGGGTGGGGAAGTCATGCATTGAGAAGTGTGTGAGACTCGTGATTCAGTTGGTACGAGACGGCTTTTGAAGATGCATTCACTGGCCTTGACCAGTGGTCTGATGTCATTAAGCTTCTTTGGGCACTGGAGCCAGGTGGTCGGGGCGACACTGCTAGCAGTGATGGCCTCGATGATGTGGTCCCACATTGTTCTTTCTGGAGAGCCTCCTGGCCCCTGTGGGTAGAAGACCTCTCTTGTAGTGTTGACCCCCTGCAAAAAGCTGGAGTGCTACGTGCAAGACCCTGGGTGTGCTTTCCCTGGCTTGCTGAACCACTTGTTTTGGTGCTGAAACACTTTTCTCTTTTTTCAGGTGTGGAAGGGAATTCAGCTTTAAGAGCTGAAGCCTCCACTTGGAAATTCTTTTTAATGTTAATTTCTGTTTCAGAAGGCAGTTCTGCCTATTTTTACATCATTTTAATTTTTTTCATTTCAGAAGGCATTGCCCCTTTCAGAAAATGATAATGCATTGCCCTTTTAAGAATTCCACAATGTTTTGTGAAATCACAGCCTTGCTTTCAGAGGCTGTTCCAGTAGCAACGTTGCTTGTGGACGACACATTGCTGCCTCCTGACGGGACCAACGCCACCAGGACGGCATTCCGCAGTGAGTTAAGTGCTGGGCTAATGGTAATTAGTCCCCAGTGCCAATTTTTTGGTCCTGTCAGCGCCACCATTTTTGCCAGCCATTAACCCCAGGCTTCAGTCTTTAGAGGATCAACATTATCGAGGGATGGATGTGTTCCTATGGAACGAGTGTCCATGTCTTTAACAGTGTCTTCTTTCCCTTCAAAGGAAAATCTCACCCGTAGCAATTGCATGAGAAATGCAACTGGGGAGGAATGCCATCACTCAAAACTCTGAGTCTGTGGGAAGAAGAGTCTTATGGACAGCAGACGAACAGGAGAGGCTGTGGGAGATGGTAAGCTTGGAGGCAAGATGGCAACCAAAAGTTGGTAAAAGCTGGGCAAAGCTCATCATACCTAGTCTCAGCTTCATGTGTTTTCTCAAAGTACTGCAATGCCATTACACAAAGGGAAATGTAGGAAGTCACACAACACCAGGTTATAGTCCAACAGCTTTATTTGAAATCACAAGCTTTCGGAGCGCTGCTCCTTCGTCAGGTGAAGTGAAGAGAAGCATATAGGTACAGCATATATAGTCAGAGAAAACTGCCAGGTGATTACAGGTAATCTTTCTAACTGCCCTTTATCACACCTCGGCAGAGAGATAATCACAGCAATCAAAGGTGTGAATGGTGTCCAAACAGGTCAGTCAGGAAAACATTACATCAAAGAACAATGAGGTGAGGTCACAAGGGGTCAAATATTGCAGATGCTGGGGTCTGTATGAAAAACAGAAAAAAAACAAAAAACTTTGCTGGAAATCACAGCAGGTCTGGCCGCATCTGTGCAGAGAGAACAAGCCAACGACGACTTGAGTTTGGATGACTCTGCGTCAGGTGGAGTTACTTGTAGCGTGACATGAACTCGAGATCCCGGTTAAAGCCATCCTCATGAGTGCAGAACCGCTTTGGAGAATGCTTACCCGAAGCATTGTTGTGCGCACAACAATCGCCAGGCAGGAGTGTTCCCTCCCAGTCGGGGAACACTTCAGCAGTCAAGGACATTCAGCCTCCGATCTTCGGGTAAGCATTCTCCAAGGCGGCCTTCGAGACACACAACGCAAAATCGTTGAACAGAAACTGATAGCCAAGTTCCGCACTCATGAGGACGGCCTCGACCGCGATCTTGGGTTCATGTCACGCTACATGTAACCCCACCTGACGTAGAGTCATCCAGACTCGAGTCGTCATTGGCTTGTTCTCTGCACAGATGCGGCCGGACCTGCTGTGATTTCCAGCAAAGTTTTTTGTTTTTCATACAGACCCCAGCATCTGCAACATTTGACCCCTTGTGACCCCACCTCATTGTTCTTTGATGTAATGTTTTCCTGACTGACCTGTTTGGACACCATTCACACCTTTGATTGCTGTGATTATCTCTCTGCCGAGGTGTGATAAAGGGCAGTTAGAAAGATTACCTGTAATCACCTGGCAGTTTTCTCTGACTATATATGCTGTGCCTATATGCTTCTCTTCACTTCACCTGACGAAGGAGCAGCGCTCCGAAAGCTTGTGATTTCAAATAAAGCTGTTGGACTACAACCTGGTGTTGTGTGACTTCCTACATTTGTCCACCCCAGTCCAATACCGGCATCTCCACAACAAAGGGAAATGTTACTGTATCCACAGCTAAACAAGCTCTTCTGTATTTCATGTCATAGAGGAAGGAATACCTTGGAGGAAGAGGCCAGCCACTCATATGACTACCTGAGCACTTCCAAAGACACAGCTTCTGCTACCATCACAAACTCTGTCATAGTATCTTATCTGCGCGAGCATCAGCCCAGAGGCACCCTCTTGGGAGGAAGTAGTTAGTGAGTCAGAAGGATTTTCACTGGGTAAAGCATCGAGCATTATTGAGGATGAGGACCTGGGAGTAGAAAGATGGAGAGTGCTATTCATCTAAGGAGTGAGCAGAAACACCTCCCTCTAAAAGCCTTCAATTCTACGTCATCATCTTCATAGCATAAGATTAGAGGAATTCCCATTGGGAAATCTGTGTTGCCAAAGCAGTATTTTGAGCAGAGCGGACTAAAACTAGCAGCCAAAGTTCCTGACTGAAATTCCAACGTACTAAAGAGATCAATTTGCGGGAAAAATAACACCAACCTTCAGTGGCAGCACACAAAATAGCCCCCTGAATGTGGTATCTACCTCAGGAATAGCTTCCTGCAGCTCTCACTGACACTGAAATAGTGGTGGTAATTATTTGGGGTGGGTTTGGTGCAGAAGTTGGAGGAGATGGGTTGGACAATTTAGCCATATCTCCTTGACTCTATTTACAAGAGGAATTGAGCTTTGGGCAGACCTTCAAGGGAAGATCATTTTTTGGGGATTATTCTGGTGCAGTTTTTTAGTGGTGGTTTGAGTAACATTTTACTCCATTTTATGCTCCAAATCGGCCCCAAAACAGAGAGTAATTCAGAGGACAATCCAGCTCTCAAAGTATTTAAAGTTTTTACTTGTATGTAAAATTTTGCTTTAGGCATTTAATTTAGTAGTTTAGGGTTAATATTAAAGTGATAAAAGTTATCTCAGTCATTTGAGTAACTTTACTACTGTAACATTAATGTTTATTTTAACATCAAGAGTGCATGAGCTAAAAGCAAACAAATCCAGTGGGGAGCTGGGGGTTTCTCGGAACCTACCAGCAATTTAAGGGTTAAATATTCACGTATATGATAGTTGGCTCAGAGGTTGTAAGTTCTTAATTGCAGGTTGGAAGGAGAGGTAGAGAAAGTACTGAGGACTGTTAATGCAGAGGGGAGTTGGGGAAGGTTTAAGGGGAATGAGTAAATCAAGCGAAGCACTGGGCAAGTCGTTGATCTGAAAAGTTTCTTACTGTAAGCTGGTATCTTCGGGGTCCCTCTTCTGCTCCTTCCTCGCCTACATCTGAATCTTCCTCGTCAGATGAGGGGAGGTCCTCTTACTGTTCTTCCTCCATGTGCATTCCTCTTTGCACAGTGAGGTTGTGCAAGATGCAGCACACAATCGCAGTATGGGAGACTCTTTGTGAGCTGTATTGCAGCGAGCCCCCAGATCTATCCAGGCACCGAAAGCATTTCTTGAGGAGCCCTATAGTATGCTTCACTTTGATTGCAATGAAAAGCCCTGCTTAGGAAATTCAAGGTTATAAAGTTTATGAATCAGTCTAACATTGTTGGTGGAGAAGATGCTCTGGAGAATTTTACAGGATTCTATCAGAGGTTTTTGAAAGAACATAGTGGCTGTAAAGACTTATCAGTGTGGATGTAGCAGCAATGAGTCTCGGCTAACAAATCTAGAAAAATTCTTTTGAAGACAGTTAGACTGCTGGATGAGGGTAATCCTGTTGATCGAATTCACTTTAGTAAACTTCCACACAAGGCCTTTAAAGAAGGTTAGAATTTAAGCTAGCTGTATTTAAAACACAAAACAAATAGGATATTAATGATAATTCTTTGTTACTATTGAAAGTAATATTAATGGCGAAACAAGCAGAATTGTGAGAACAATTTGAATGACAGTGGAACATCAATTATTCAAATTACATTGGACATGGTGCAATCATCAAATACAAGTTGGAAAAGTATTTTGCTGATTCTTTCATTGTATAATGTAACACACTGTACTTGTACTTGATATCCGTGACGTTTTCATGAATAGTAAAGAAGTGCTGTCTGCATAGTGTTAAGGAGCACAGGTGTGTCGTGGTTGTTAGCGAACTAGTAATCCAGAGGCTTGGACTAATAAGCAAGAGAAGATGAGTTTAAAAGCACCATGGCATTTTGAGAATTTGAATTTGGTTTTAAAAGAAAATATGTAAATAAAAATCAGTATCAGTAATGACATCAGTAAAAGTGACTATGAAGCTGTCAGATTGTCGGGAAAGGCAATTGGTTTGCTAATGTGCTTTCGGGAAGGAAACCTGCCGGCCTTAACAGGTCTGGCCTATATGTGACTCCAGTCCCGTACCATTGTGGTTGATTCTTAATTGCCCTCTAAAGTGCCCTAACAAATTACTCAATTGTATCAAATCGCTATCATGCAGCAGTTCAAGGGCATCTTCTCAGGGCAACTGGGGATGGGCACTAACTTCCTGTCTTGCCACCAAAGCCCACATCCTCGAGAATTAATTTTTAAAAATCAAACCGCGAGATGGATATGTTACTCCTAGTGAAATTATTATTAGTGCATCATCAAAATATTGTATTCACTATCTGATGTGTTATACAAATTGAAATAAATGCAATAGAAAAAAGGTCCAAAGTTTTATTGGATACTGGCCAACCAATTAATTGATACTGTTGACCCATCAACTCTGCTCCAGAGTTTCAGTGCCAAAACTCTCAGGGTGTCGGGGACAGATGCTATTGATTCAGCATGTTGTATTTATTTTTAATAAACAAGGAAAGAATGCTTTGATTTTAAAAACGAGAATCATCAAAGGAGATTACATGCATGCTGTATTTTTATTATTCTATGATTAAATCTTGTTCCTATCAATTTAAAACCAAGCAGTTGTTTAAATCAGTATTATGCAACTTCAAATATTACAGATTTTTGTGGCGCTGTATATGATTGACTCTTCTCAGCAAACCACATTACAGTTAGCATAAATAGAATAGTGTAACCCATGCTGAGCACCATACACTGAGAAACAAAATCTTTAGTAGCAAAAATTACATTTCAGAATTGGCACACTGGCCGGAATTTTACCGGTGCTGAGAGGATGGGATTGGAGGCGGGTCAATGGGGAGGCCTTTAGAAGGAGGGTGGTGGGCTTGCACATGGATGGGTGCAATGGCAAGGGTGCCTGAGAGCCTCTCGGCAATGGGAAGGAATGTGGAGGAGTCCACCTCCAACATTGCACAGAGTTCTGCGCACACCATGGAGCCTATTGTTTTCAGTCTGCAAAGGATGGTAGACTCTGAGAGACTGTGGCGACCCAGACCTGATGCCGCGTGTGATGGGCAATCTGGCAGCTTCCATTGCAGCACAAGCGGAAGTGACGCAACGTCTTAGTGCTGTAATGAAGTCTATGCGTGGTGACATCTAATCTCAGACTGCTCTCATGCAGTCTCAGCTTGATGCAATTCAATCTCTGACTGTTGCCATCATGGCTGAGTCTACCACCATCGACCCGGGCTTGCACGATGTTGCAGCAGGCCAGCAATCTGTGCTCCAACAGATTGCTAGGGATGCTGAGGTGCTGCCCCGAGGGAGTGGCAGTGTGTCAGTGGAGCAGGAAGCTGCTGTCCTCTCTCAGGATGACAGCATTCCTGCTCCCACCACTGCCACTCCGCCATTGTCCTTGTCACTGCCTGTCATCCAGCCAGCCCAGACTGCTGCCGCCTATGCTGAGGTGGTGCAGTCTGCAGCCGGGCCTGCCAGGCCGAGCTGGTAGAGGGCGTCCTGCAAGGCCATTTAAAGTCTCCCACACAGACACTCAGCAGCCTTCCACCAGCCCTGCTGCAACTACTTGGCCAACACTGCGGAGGAGCACTAGAGTAGGCAAAAGCACAGTAATGAGAGGCACTAAGGGATTGCACAAGGGTGAATAGGTAATAATGTTACTGTAAATATGTATTCACTGATAAATTTATTAATTCAGTTTGGATTATTTTGTGATGTGTCTCATTTCACTTTTGCGTGTGATATGGCCTGCGACAGGGATGGAATGATGGGGATGTGGTGTTTAATTTATTGGAACCGCAGTCTGATGAGCCGCTTATGGATCGCCCTTCCCGAAGGCTGATTGAGTGGCTGCCTCCTCCTCTTCCTCCTCCTGAGGTGGTCCCACAATCCCTGGTGGCAAAGGCTGGGCCCTCATGATGGCCAAGTTGTGGAGCATGCAGCAGACCACGACGAAATGGGACACCCGCTCAGCCGAGTACTGGAGGGCTCCTCGCGAGTGGTCAAGGCAGCGGAACTATTGCTTGAGCACTCCAATGGTCTGCTCGATGATGTTCCAGGTGGCGGCATGGCTCTCATTATATGAGTGCAGGGCAGGAGTGTTGGGGTTGTGGAGGGGAGTCATGAGTCAGGTGGAGGGAGGCTAGCCCTTGTCTCCGGCCAGCCAGCCGCGAGCTTGATGCGGTGGCTGGAAGAAGGCGGCATCGTGGCTGCTGCCAGGATAGCAGGCATTCACATTGAGGATTCACTGTCTGTGGTCACACACCAACTGCACATTGTGAGTGGTAGCCTTTGCGGTTATGGAAGATGTCAAGATTGTTACGCAGTGCCTGCAAAGCCACATGGGTGCAGTCAATGGCACCCTGTACCATGGGGAAACCCGCTATCCTGGCCATGGCCGCCCTGATCTGAGGCTTGAGGTCTGATTGCAGGAGGTGGCAGAGTTCTGTGACCACCTCCTTGCTGAAGCGGAGTCTTCTAATATACTGCTCCTCGCTTAATTGGAGGTAGGAGAAGTGCTCTTGGAATACCCTCTGCGGGTGACGCCTCCTGTTCAGAGCCCTGATGGCCCTTCTCCTCCCTCTGGCCACATGTTCCAGTCTTTCTGACTGCCTCCGCTCCCTCCGCCGTAAATCCTGGAGGGCGAGGTCGACTGCCAGTACAGCCCCCATTAACGTAACTGAGTGTAGCACTTTGATATGTTGTGAGAATAAATGTAACTAATTATTAGTACCACAACACTCCTGATACTAAACAACCCTTAAATGATTGAATGAATTGGTTTCACAATGTCAAACTGACAAGGAAGCAGTGAAAGACCAACCTGACAACTGTGACTCATTACTCATGATCCCTTTAAGTGGCGCCCCTGGAGCCGGCGTCCGCCTGCTTGACACCTCCTCTCCCTGTCGCTGTCAGGGCGAGGTGCTAAGGCAGCGGGCGACAATGAATTTTACAGATCAGGTGACAATGAATTTTGCAGATCGGGTGCCCAGTGAGCATTGCACACTCACTGATGTCATGATCTGCCTGGCGCTGAGGACCACGGCGGTAACTCGTAGCGGCGGCACTACGGGGGGCCAGATTTGGCGAGCATCGCTGGATTCACCTTGCCCTGGCGCTACTGCATCAGCGCCCGTCAGGTGCTAACTGGAGGCGCAAACCAACTGAATTTTTACCCCATGATCTTAAAGAGATGCTGAGAATGATCTGCTGTGGAATGTTTCAGTCTCTTTTTAAAAAAAAAAATGTCTTTATAGTTTTAGTGCGGGTGTCAGTAAAAATAATTGAAACTCTTCTATTTTTGACACGCAGTGCCAGCTCAACAGTATTTCCTGGTCAGGTATAGCACAGTAAAATGCTATAAATTCCCATTGACCTTCCCCCACCAATGTCCCTGAAATATAACCCCAAAAATCACTTCCCCAATGTAACGTTGTGTATTTTTGGGGGGTAGATTTTTCTGCTTGTTGCTCTGTTCCCAGGCACAGCAAAGAGGAGTTAGGCTGGAAACCTGTTATTTCTGGTCTCCACCCTAATTTTCCTTAACCTTCTGCATACTAAAAGTTTTTCGTAGTATGCTCTTAAGTATTACAGGATTCAATTTTCTACAGAGCTATGATTGCCCAAACTCCTCTGAACTGAAGTTAAAAGTTAAGGTCATCTCACAAGATTTCCAGAAGTATTAAAGTGCTAGCTTTATCCTGTCCTTGTCTGTGTCCACATCCACACATTCACATTTTCAACATGGGATGGAATCAGGAACAAGAACTCTGGATGATCTGCCTCCTTCCCGAGGTGAATAAGATACTTTCTGCAATCCTATCTGAGATCAACAAACTCAGTGCCTTGAATCTTCCTGGATTGTGTAGCTCAGTGACACACTATGTGGTGCATTTACCCACTGAGCTATTGGCCCTATTTAAATCCTCTTTTGGTTATATCTAAATAGTTTATATAGAATTATCAAAAGTTGAAATAAACACTTTCATGATTATGGATTATTGGCTATTTTAACAAGGAGAGAATTTTGTTTTAGGCTACAATTTTTTAATAAGAGTTCAGGTGCAGGACTTCAATGGTTAATTCACAAAGATACAGTCGCTCGCCTCTGGGTTACTTTAGATATAGGGAAATGTTGATGTTGCTGGGACAAAGAGGGGATTGGTATGTTGATGAGCGAGCTACTGAAACAGTTATCCAAAAATGACTTGGGAAAATCGATAATTTGTTATCTTCTTTCAGGCTTCCAATAGGTTACTCACACGAGCTGGTGCTGTTCTTGTGAACACAATAGGAGCTGACAGACAAGAATCCACTCTAGGGAGGGCAAGAGCCCACTGAATTTGCAGCCCCAGTGAATGGCCCCTGGAAAAGGAAGATAGATAGACTCTCTGCCACCCCCACCCCTACCATTCTGTGAACAGAGGAAACAAAAGGAAAAAGATCCACATAGAGTCATAGAGTTATACAGCACAGAAAGAGGCCCTTCGGCCCATCGTGTCTGCGCCGTCCATCAAGCCCTGTCCAATCTAATCCCATTTTCCAGCATTTGGTCCATAGCCTTGTATGCAATGGCATTTCAAGTGCTCATCCAAATGCTTCTTGAATGTTGTGAGGGTTCCTTCCTCTACCACCCTTTCAGGCAGCGAGTTCCAGACTCCAACCACCCTCTGGGTGAAAAAGTTCCTCCTCAAATCCCCTCTCAACCTCCTGCCCCTTACCTTGAATCTATGCCCCCTTGTTATTGACCCCCCTACTAAGGGGAAAAGTTCCTCTTTATCTACCCTATCTATGCCCCTCATCATTTTGTACACCTCAATCAGGTCCCCCCTCAGCCTTCTTTGCTCCAAGGAAAACAACCCCAGCCTGTTTAGTCTTTCTTCATAGCTGAGGCGCTCCATCCCAGGTAACATCCTGGTGAATCTCCTCTGCACCCCCTCCAAAGCAATCACATCCTTCCTATAGTGAGGCGACCAGAACTGCACACAGTACTCCAGCTGTGGCCTTACCAGCGTTTTGTACAGCTCCATCATAACCTCCCTGCTCTTATACTCTATGCCTCGGCTAATGAAGGCAAGTATCCCATATGCCTTTTTAACCACCTTATCTAACTGTTCCGCTGCCTTCAGGGATCTATGTACATGTACACCAAGGTCCCTCTGTACTTCCTAGGGTCCTACCACTCATTGTGTATTCCCTTGCCTTATTTGTCTGTCCATAATGCATCACCTCGCACTTTTCAGGGTTAAATTCCATTTGCCACTTTTCCGCCCATCTGACCAACCCGTTTATATCGTCCTGCAGCCTGAAGCTTTCCTCCTCGCAATTTACCACCCCACCAATTTTTGTGTCATCTGCGAACTTACTGATCATACCTTTTACATTCTCCTCCAAATCATTTATGTAGATCGCAAACAGCAAGGGACCCAGCACCGCTCCCTGAGGTACCCCACTGGACACAGACCTCCACTCACAAAAGCAACCTTCGACCATCACCCTCTGCCTTCTGCCACTCAGCCAGTTTAGGATCCAACGTGCCAAGGCACCCTAGATCCCATGGGCTCTTACCTTCTTGCCCAGTCTCCTATGCGGGACTTTGTCAAAAGCCTTACTGAAGTCCATGTATACCACATCCACAGCATTTCCTTCATCCACACACCTAGTCACCCCCTCAAAAAATTCAATCAGATTGGTCAGACATGATTTACCCTTGACAAAGCCATGCTGACTATCCCCGATTAATCCTTGCCTCTCCAAGTGGAGACTAATTTTGTCCCTCATAATCTTTTCCAATAATTTCCCTACCACAGATGTTAGGCTCACTGGCCTGTAATTCCCTGGTTTATCCCTGCTACCCTTCTTGAATAATGGTACTACGTTAGCTGTTCTCCAGTCCTCTGGTACATCCCCTGTGGCCAGAGCGGTTCTGAAAATTTGTGTCAGAGCCCCTGCAATCTCCTCCTTTGCCTCACACAGCAGCCTGGGATACATCTCGTCCGGGCCTGGGGATTTATCCACTTTTTGGCCTGCTAAAACCTCCAGTACCTCTTCCCTCTCGATGCTAATATGTTCAAGTATATCACAGTCCCCTTGCCCGATTTCTATGTCTACATCGTCTTTGTCCATAGTGAACACAGATGCAAAAAATTCATTTAAAACCCTGCCTACATCATCTGGCTCTACACATAGATTGCCACTTTGGTCCCTAATGGGCCCTACCCTTTCCCTGGTTATCCTCTTGCCCTTAATATACTTATAAAACATCTTAGGATTTTCCTTTATTTTGCTCGCCAGTGTTATTTCATGGCCCCTCCTCGCTCTCCTAATTTCTTTTTTAAGTATGCCCCTGCACTTTTTATACTCCTCTAGGGCTTCCTCCGTCTTAAGTCTTTTGTAACTGCCAAAAGCCCCCCTTTTTTTCCTAATGCGTTTTTGTAGATCCCTTGTCATCTAAGGTTCCCTTTGCTTGTTGGTCCCACCCTTGACCTTTACGGGAACATGTTGGCGTTGTACTCTCTCTATTTCCCTTCTGAAAGTCTCCCACTGTTTTGATGTGGATTTTCCTATAAGTATCTACTCCCAGTCCACTATTGCCAGATCCTGCCTTATCATATTAAAATCAGCCTTCCCCCAATTTAGAACCCTTATTTCCGGGCCGTCTTTGTCTTTTTCCATGACCACCTTAAATCTCACTGAATTATGGTCACTGTCGCCAAAATGCTCTCCGACTGACACTTCCACCACTTGCCCGGCTACATTCCCTAGAATTAGGTCCAGTACCGCCCCCTCTCTTGTAGGACTTTCTACATGTTGGCTCAAAAAGCTCTCCTGGATGCACTTTAAGAATTCTGCACCCTCTAAGCCTCTCACACTCTGACTATCCCAATTAATATTGGGGAAGTTGAAATCTCCCACTATTATTACCCTATTATTTTCGCACTTCTCTGAGATTTGCCTACATATCTGTTCCTCTATCTCCCCCTGACTATTTGGGGGCCTATAGTACACTCCCAGCAAAGTGCTTGCCCCCTTTTTGTTTTTAAGTTCTACCCATATGGCCTCATTAGAGGAACCCGCTAATATATCATCCCTCCTTACAGCAGTAATTGACTCCTTAATTAATATTGCAACACCCCCTCCCCTTTTACACCCCCCTCTGTCTCGCCTGAAGATTCTATACCCCGGAATATTGAGCTGCCAGTCCTGACCCTCCCTCAACCATGTCTCCGTGATAGCAACAATATCGTACTCCCATGTGTTCAACAACAACTTCAGTTCATCCACCTTATTTGCAAGACTCCTTCCAGCCTTCCCATATTGCCTTTTGCCTTCACATATTTGCTCTGCTTCCCAGCTGACTTGTTTTTTCCTCCGTATTTGGCTGTAAATCACCCCCTACTATAGCTCCACTCTGTATCCCATCCCCCTGCCAAGTTAGTTTAAACCCCCCCCCAACAGTGCTAGCAAACCTCCCCGCAAGGATATTGGTTCCCCTCTGGTTCAGGTGTAAACCGTCCGACTTGTACAAGTCCCACCTTTCCCAGAAGCAGACCCAGTGATCCAGGAAACTAAAGCTCTCCCTCCTGCACCATCCCTTTAGCCACGCATTCATCTGTTCTATCTTCCTATTCCTATACTCACTAGCACGTGGCACTGGGAGTAATCCAGAGATTACAACCTTTGAATGTAATGTTTGAAGTCAATTGGTGAGGCCTGCTGAGAGGCAAGTAAAGCTCAGGCACTTTGCCTTAAGAATAAAGCAAACAAATCCAGCATAAGCCTTAGACAATTTCAATGCAAAAACTGACCAAAAGCAAGTATATTTAGCTTGCTAAATGGGACAGGGTAGTTTATTATTTTTCTTAAACTTAATCTCAGTCCCTCCTAGTAATTAAGTATTTGGGATTTGCTGTAACTGTTACACTGTTCACTTACTGACTGTAAAATAAAGCACAAAATGTTTTGTATCTAGCCTCATCTCTAAAGTACTGTATTAACGAGTCTACCTTTTAGGACATTCTTGACATGCATATGAGGGCACTTGCGATGATCATAGTATCCACTTTACCTAACAAAGGGGTCTCACTGTTACACCTCCTGAGGTCTGCTATTGCACAACTAGATATTGGGTAGTAAAAGTAAACTTCTCATTGTGAGGGACATCACTTGCTGAACAGACCGATGATACTAATCTGAGAGAATATCTCAGGAGGACTCAAAATTTGTAATGCACTTCTTGAAATAAAGTAAATGTTCGGTGGCATAGTGGTTAGCACTGTTGCCTCACAGCGCCAGGGACCCGGGTTCGAATCCGGCCTCGGGTGACTGTCTGTGTGGAGTTTGCACATTCTCCCCGTGTTTGTGTGGGTTTTCTCCGGGTGCTCCGGTTTCCTCCCACAGTCCAAAGATGTGCGGGTTAGGTTGATTGGCTATGATAAATTGACCCTTAGTGTTAGGGGGATTAAATACGTGGGGTTACAAGGATAGGGTGGGATATGTGTTGGTGTAGGGGTTACGGGGATCGGGTGGAATATGTGTCGGTGCAGGCTCGATGGGCCGAAATGGCCTCTATCTGCACTGTGGGGTTTCTGTGATTCTGTGAACACCTGAACTCGGTAGCATTCAAAATTCAAACAAGTACATCCAACATGAGCAGTTAAGGATTTTAAACTACATAAATTGGGTAACAATTGGTAATTGGAACACTTAACGTGCATGTCCCAAATTCCTCTCTCCATTACTTTAATGGAGGCATTAACCCATTTAAAATAAGTGGATTAATGCCTCTATTAAAAAAAGAGGGAAATTTGGTACAAGTGCATATTCTTTTGATAACTCTGCCGACAGTAACTGTTTAAAGAAGTTGTGTGCACTTAATATTTCTAACTTGTCACCATCAACCAAATGAGTTGCACTCCTACAGCCTTACCAGAGTCACAATTTTAAATGTGTGTGGGCTGAGCAGATTGCAGCTGTCTGCTTCCACACAAGCAGCTTGGCCCTGTTTCCCAGACAGACTGTGGTACATGAACGGATGCAACCGATTCTTTGCAGCGATATTGAATTGTTTCACACTGGTCAAAAACACACTTCCCAGGAATTTCTTCAGGGTTCTCCCGATGGGCTTTGGCAGAATATTGACAAAATCCCCAGATAAATGCGTAATGGGATTTCTGCAGATCTTCCGTCGAAGTTACGGAGTCTGATTGGGAGAACCCCTGAGGAAAGCCTTAGCAACTGAATTTACTGTCACATTTGTTATTAGGTAACAGGGAAGAGTAGGGTTGCCACCCCTCCAGGATTGCCCTGGAGTCTCCAAGTGAAAGGGACACTACTGGAGCCATCGTGGCAGGGGGGGGGGCAAGCTCGCATATTGGTTTGCTGTAGAGGAGTCAGATAAGGACCTTGTAGGGCCCAGCTTCAGAAGAAGGATGGTGGGTTTAGCAAACCAAATACTTGGTGCAATAGACAGCCTGCCTGAAAACTTACGGGTCGTGGTTAAGGGGATGGAGGAGCGAACATTGACCTGTGACTTGACGCAGAGCCTGGAACCCATTCTCTCCAGCGTGAAGAGGCTTGCCAATTCCATCCTGTGGAGCCCAACATCATGTAGCATCTGATGACTGAGGTCACAGCTTCCAGTGCAGTCATTGCAGCTTCCATGGAACAGCAAAGTGCAATCGGAGCTCAGGCTGCTGCCATGGTGGCTCTGGGCTCCTCCGTTGAAAGGGGCTTGCAAAGTGTCTCAGTGTGATTCATCTCCTTTACCAAGATGAGGTTATGTGCTAAAGGCAGGCTAACCAGGTGTTGCAGCTCAAGACAGCAACAACAACTTTTATATAGCATCGTTAAGGTGCTTCACAGGAGTTTTATAAAACAAAATTTGACACCGAGTCATATAAGGAGAAATTAGAGCAGATGACCAAAAACTTGGTCAAAGAGGTAGGTTTCAAGTAGCATCTTAAAGGAGGAAAGAGTGGTAGAGAGGTGGAGAGGTTTAGGGAGGGAATTCCAGAGCTTAGGGTCAAGGCAGCTCAAGGCACGGCCACCGATGGTTGAGTGATTATAATCAGGGATGCTCAAGAGGCTAGCATTCTAGGAGCACAGATATCTCCGGGGGTGGGGGGGGGAGGGTGGGGGTGGGGCTGGAGGAGATGGGGAGGGGCGAGGCCATGGAGGGATGTGAAAACAAGGATGAGAATTTTAAAATCGAGGCGTTGCTTAACTGGGAGCCAATATAGGTCAGCGAGCACAGGGATGATGGGTGAACAGGACTTGGTGCGAGTTAGGACACGGTCAGCCGAGTTTTGGATGACCTCAAGTTTATGTAGGATAGAACGTGGGAGGCCAGCCAAGAATGCGTTGGAATAGTCAAGTCTGGAGATAAGAAAGACCCCATCTTGGCCACCTCAGAGACCCTTTAGCGCCTAAAGTATCCGGGGAAAATCGCCCCCACCCCCATTAGTCCTAACATTTACAAAAGAAGATACTGTATTGTAACAGTTGTCATTGTGAGGACAAATTTGTTGTGAATTATTTTTCTCATTTTAATGATGGGTAATGGTATACTACCTTTCTCATCAGCAAGACAGTGGAATTTGTCTACAAATTTTGAAAAGTATTCAATAAACCCATCACTAAGATGTGTAAACAAAAAAAGTTTGTATTTACACCAGAATGTCTCCTATAAATAAGACTAATGAAGGCAAGTGAGGTATTAGGTCAATTGAAAAGTTAAGTTCATGACAAAACTATGTTGTCTATCCATTATGGTACACACCAATTATGCAATGTCCAAACCTCTATCCCATTCATACGCATATACTGAAACAAGATCATAATAATGCTCTCTGCTGTAATAATTTACTTTGATACCACATATAGTCCAATAATACACAAAAGTCCAACTTTTTCCTTTGATAGAAAAAAAATCAAACAATACTGGAGACAAACCAGTTATGATGATAACCACAATAATCAATCCTCCTGTATTCCATAGATGCATCATATGCAGAATAGAAGACAGGTAATGGAGAATTGCAGACTTATATGCATAGCCCAAATTAATTTTAGTTTTACTTTTTAAAATTGTATTCCCTAGTCCATTTTTTCTCAATCACAGATCTTCTCACATCATTTCAGTCACGTCCTGAAACTCCTTCAACGCGATGACTCCACCGCATGATGCACACTCTGGTGCTGATAGATCCGTGTATCTTGATGTTGTGTGTCCTTCAATAATTAGACAAGAGACTGCAGGGAACAATCAACAGATGTTTACTGGATGAGGGTTACTCTAAAACTAAGTGTACAGATCCCTAATCAGGGTTTATATACAGGTGTGGTCACTGCCGGTACTACAGTATACAGGAGCTGTAAAAAGTAGTTCTCCCCTTAAAGGTACATAATCTAAAAGGGGAGGAATTGTAGTGTAACAGTACCGTAACATTCATTTAACAATTAAATATCAACTAATTACAATTAACACTTTTAACATGCAACATTAACTGAAAATAGTCTATTTATAAATTCAGTCTTTGGGGAGGCTTCCTGATCCTTTCTGGATAGCGCCTTTCCTGAGTGTCTTGCTCTTGGTGCGGAGGCGATTCTGGCCCCCTGTCGTCGGTTGGTTCATCAGCTTCCGATGCTACTGTTTCTGGGGTAGATGCTACCTGTATGTCGGGTTCATCACCAGGTACGCGAGACATGGGGTTGACTCGTTCCTGTGACTCTAGGATCTGGTCAACATGGTGTCTCACAATGTGCTCCCCAACATCCACTGTGTACATTAGTGGCCCCTGCCGTGTGCATATTGTTCCTGGTTGCCATTTCTCTGTTAGGTAGTCGCGGGCCAAGACTGGTTGCCCTACATTGAAGCTCCTTGTCAGCTTCTCATTGATGTGCTGGAATTGCTTATTCTCAACATTTCTTCGTACATTTGGTCTGAGCAAATCCAGACGAGATCTCAACCTTCGGTTAAAGAACATCATGGCCGGGGCCTGGTTGGTGACTGCATGTGTCGCTTTTCTGTAGGCTAACAGGAAATTGTCCACCTTATGCTGCAGTGGAATGTTGTCATCGCACATGGCCCTTACTGCTTTTTTAAAGGTTTGTACGAACCTCTCAGCCAATCCATTTGTGGCTGGATAATACGGGGCGGATGTGTAATGCCTTACCCCATTCCTTTTCATAAATCTTCGAAACTCTTCGGACACAAACTGTGGTCCGTTATCAGAGCAAATCTGCTCTGGCAAGCCGTTCCTGGCAAATATGGTCCGTAGGACTGCAATAGTTTTCTCCGTGGTGGTGGAGGACATTTTGATCACAGGCCATTTCGAGTGCGCATCCATGGCTATTAAAAACATTGAGTCCATGAATGGACCAGCAAAATCAATATGCACCCGTTGCCATGGAGATGAGGGCCACTCCCATGGGTGTAGAGGGGCATGTGGTGATGCATTTTGGACCTTCTGGCATCCTGAGCAGCTCTTGGTCAGGTCCTCGATTTGCTGATCGATCCCCGGCCACCACACAAGCCCTAGCAAGGCTTTTCATTTTCACCCCTCCCAGATGGCCTTCGTGAAGCTCATTGAGCACTCTCTCCCTTAACTTGGGTGGAATTACCACTCGGGATCCACACATCAAGGTCCCCTGGCATGCTGACAGCTGTTCTCTTCTGGATGAGAATGCTGGCAACAGTGAGTCGCCATGTGTTGGCCATCCCTTCACCGTCAAATCATATACCCGAGACAGTGTCGTGTCATTTCGGGTCTCCTTCACTATATCAGCGTTAGTTACTGGCAAGCGTTCAATTATAGTCGAATCAAATATTTTGACAGGGTCCACTGCTGGTGCTTCCTCCGCAGTAGGCAGTGGCAGACGTGATAGCCCATCAGCGTTTCCATGCTGTTTCGTGCCCTTATACTCGATTTCATATTGGTTCGCCCCTAGAAAAAGGGACCATCTTTGTAGCCGTTGCGCAGTCATCACCGGAATGCCCTTCTTTGGATTAAAGATGGAGACAAGTGGTTGGTGGTCAATCAGCAAGGTGAACTTCTGCCCGTGCAGATAGTGGTTGAACTTTTTTGCTCCCCACACTAGGCTGAGGGCGTCCCTGTCAATCTGGGCGTAGTTACGCTTGGCTGAGGTTAGTGACCGAGACGCAAAGGCTACTGGCCTCTCCGAGCCGTCCGGGAATTTGTGCGACAGCACCACTCCAATGCCATAGGGTGATGCATCACACGCCAACCGAATTGGTAGTGCTGGGTTGAAATGAGCCAACACCTCTTTTGATGTGATCAATTCTTTGCACTTCTGGAAAGCTCGTTTACATTAGTCATTCCACTTCCATGGTACCCCCGTTTGCAGTAGGGTGCTCAGTGGGTGTAGTACTGTAGACAAATTCGGCAAGAACTTATGGTAGTAGTTCACCAGCCCGAGGAACGACCTCAGTTGTGACACATTTTCCGGTGCTGGAGCCTTGACTACTGCCTCAATCTTTTCAGGGGACTTATGTAACCCCTCTTTATCAATAACATGGCCACAATACAAGATCTGCTTCTGGAAAAACTCGCATTTGTGGCGATTAGCTCGGAACCCATATTCCTTCAATCTAGTGAGCACCTGCTCCAGGTTGGCGAGGTGATCACTGTCATTTTCGCCCGTGACCAGGATGTCATCCAAATAACACTGGGTCCCTGGAATCCCTTGCAGGACTTGATCCATTGCCCTTTGCCAAATAGCCGGAGCTGATGCTACCCCGAACACCAGCCGGTTGTATTGGGTAAAGACCTTTATGAAGGTTGATTGTGAGGTACTGTTTCGAGGCTTCTTCTACCTCCATTTGCAGGTACGCCTGGGCCAGATCAATCTTAGTGAAGCGTTTCCCTCCAGATAATGAGGCGAACATATCTTCAATCCGCGGAAGCGGATATTGTACCGTGTGAAGGACTGGGTTCACTGTCACCTTAAAGTCCCCACAGATGCAAACCTTCTTTGGTTCCCCAGGCGTATTACTCAACGACCTCTTCATTACAGAACGATGGGTGTAGCCCACTCGCTCCAGTCCACTTTGGACAGTATTCCTGAACGTTCCAAACCTTCCAGCTCTGCTTCGACGGCTGGACGGATCGCATAAGGTACCGGTCTGGCCTTAAAAACCTTTGGGCTTGCATTTTCCTCTATTTTGATCGTCGCTGTTATGCCTTTTAGTGTTCCGAGTCCCTCCTGGAACACTTCTTGTGCGTCAGTTAGCATTTTTGACAGTCGTCCAGGTGTGACGTCGTCATCCTTGCCGTTATATAAAACGTTCACCCTTATTTTTCCTTTGGGGTAGACTTTTTGCCCCATGTACGTCTTCAAGACAATCTCTGTATCTCTCAAGGGTATATGTGAGAATAGCCGCTTCTAGTCCCTTCGGTTTATGACTGTTAGGGCTGATCCTGTGTCCAATTCCATTTTCACTTGGACTCCGGCTATCTTGAGCGTGACCCAGATAGTTTGGTGATCCTCCGTTTTCATCACATTCTGTAGTTTCTGACAACCCAGCTCCTTGCTTCCAGAGTCTGTATCACTTTTCTGTTCATCTGCACTACTCTCCGTCACCTTATGTACCTTCTTGTACTTCTCCTGTGGGGATTTCTTGCTGCTGGTTTTCTTTTCCGACCTGCAGACTCTTGCTATGTGTCCTACTTTTCCACACTGTCTGCACACTTGGTCCTTGAACCAGCAATCCTTATGGTCGTGTGTTGTTCTGCCACAGCGATAGCACTTCACTGTTCCGTATGACATTTCATTTGTCCCATATTCTTGCGGTCTCCGTTGTATCTCTGCCGCGCCCCGTGCTGCTGCTTCATGTGATACTGCTATGCTGAAAGCCTTGTCCAGCGTAAGATCCTTTTCTGATAGAAGCCGTTTCTGGGTTCCTTCACTTTGAAGCCCACACACAAACTTGTACCTTAAAGTATCTGCTAGTCCCGTTCCAAACTGGCAGTGTTTCGATAGCTTGCGCCGTTGCATTGAAAACTCAGCATTACTTTCATCTTTATGCTGGTTCCTTCTGTGAAACTTAAATCTTTCCGCTATCAGCAGCGGTGTGGGGTCTAAGTGGTCCTGTAGGATTGACACTATATGTTTTCAAAATCCTTTTCCACTGGCTTCTCTGGGGTTACTAAGTTTCACAGTAAGCCATACATTTTTGCACCCATTGAATTCAACAATACCAGCGCTTTCCTGTCATCTGGCACTTCATTCGCCTTGCAGTTCACTTCTATGCGTTCGACATATGTCGTCCAATCTTCGACTTCATTATCGAACGCTGTGACACTGCCACTCTTCGGCATCCCTGGGTGTGGTTAGACTGGCTCAAAATGGCATCTCCCACGCTCTCCCTTCTTCTCCGCTGTGGCTCAAAATGGCGTCTCCCGCGCTTTCCTTTCTTCCCCGCTGACGCTGCTCGGCCCTTGAACACCGGCTGCGCTCTGCGCGTTTTCTTGTGCGCCTCTCTCTCGTTGACGCTGCTCAGCCCTTGAACACCGGCTACGCTCTGCTCTCTCTCGTTGACGCCGCTCGGTCCTGAACACCGGCTGCGCCCTGTGCGTTCTACCCTCTCTCTTCTCCCGTCGACGCTGCTCGGCCTTTTTCTGTGCCGTCGGTCGGCTCTAGCCGCCGCTGTCCGGGAAGGGTCTGCGCCGTACCTGTTGCCAGCCCGTTTCGCTGGACCACCGTGACTGGAGAACCAAGCCCAGCTCTCAACAGCCTCCCCTGCGATGCTCATGTCTCCGCTGGATGGTCGACGCCCGTGCTTCTGGACTCGGCCTTCTTCTTTCACTGTTCTCCAGGAGCGAATCCCTGGGAGGTGATGCAGAGTTGCAGGTAGGTTTGAATCTTCTCGTCGCCAATGTTAGATCCGTGTATCTTGATGTTGTGTGTCCTTCAATAATTTGACAAGAGACTGCAGGGAACAATCAACAGGTGTTTACTGGATGAGGGTTACTCTAAAACTAACTGTACGGATCCCTACTCAGGGTTTATATACAGGTGTGGTCACTGCCGGTACTACAGTATACAGGAGCTGTAAAAAGTAGTTCTCCCCTTAAAGGTACATACACTACAGGTGCAGTGTCAACCCAGGTTTAAAATGTACCCAGCCAGACCTTCTTGGACCTCCTGGATGCTTTTTAAGTCTACCTGCTCCCAATTTAAATATTTAAACAGTGTAGGCACTGCCATCTGAGCTCTCTAAACATACAAATTTAAATGCCAGGAAAGATCTTCACAATGCGGGTAACTGTGCATGCTGTCTACTGAGTGGAAGAATCAAAGTTTCAGCCAAGCAGTGTGTGGTAAACCACTGTATTGTATATTGCCACCTCTGGGTGGCGCTGTGTATGGAGGCATGCCTCAGCTGACTCCACCCACCACTGTGTGGGTTTCGTTCAGACTTGTTCAGTCACTCACGAAGAAGCATGGTCTCTTCTTAGCTAATAAAAGCCTTATTCATCTCTTCTTTCGACTCATCATCTCTTCTTCGACTCATCACCTTTTATGAAGTAATTGATAAGCGTATCAATTTTATTAGCTAAAAGTTAAATGGCGACACCTGAGGAGCAACAACAGCAACGGATACAGCAGACATTGCTGAGAGCCCTCAGACCACCACGCCTGGACCTCGACCCTCAAGATGTGGGTGCATCAGCCAAGTTTGAACACTGGCTGAGCTGCTTTGAATCCTTCCTCGCAATCTCACAGGTTACAGAGGAGGATCACAAACTGAAAATTTTGACCGCCCAGGTGAGCCATCAAGTATATATGCTAATCCGGGACTCTAATACGTACGTGGCGGCCCTCGAGCTACTAAAAGGGCAATATACGCGCCCAGTGAACACAATTTACGCCCGACACCTCTTGGGATCCCGCAGGCAGCAACCGGGAGAATCGGTAGGGGCATTTGCACGGGCGCTACTGGCACTCTGCAGAGACTGCGATTGTAAAGCGGTAACGGCTGTGGAGCACGCGCAGGGACTCGCCTGTGATGCCTTCGTCAGGGGCCTCCAGTCAGACCACACCCGGCAGAGACTGCTAGAAAGCAAGGAACCCGACCTGAAGACGGCCATTGCCCTTGCGCTCTCGTTAGAGGAGGCCCACCGAAACCTCGAGGCATACCCCCGTAACGGCGCCGAGACATGGCAATCGAAACCGTGGGACACGGGACCGCCGCCCCCGGCACCAACCGCTGCAGCGACCCAACCGAGACAGCAGCCTCCGGTAAGAACTGCTTCGATGCCCAGTAACCAGGCCCAAAAATGCTATTTCTGTGGCCAGTTAAAACATCCCAGAGCGCACTGCCCAGCTAAGACAGCTACCTGCTCGGGCTGCGGGAAGAAAGGCCATTACGCTAACGCCTGCAAGGGGAAGCCAGCCAGCAGCGCAGCGTGCGGGCCGTGGGAGCAGCCATCTTATCCGCCATTTTGTGTACCCCCGGCCGCATGGCATCCGCCGCCATCGTATCCAACGCACTCAACCGCCATTTCGTCACCGGAACCGACCACCGTCTCGGCGGATGACTATAGTGACTCACTAAGCCACATACTGGCCTCCGTGACGCTGGATCAAGGCCACCCTCACCATCTATCCAGCTCCATGATGGATATCGCGGTAAACGGCCGCGCCACCAGTTGCCTGATCGACAGCGGGAGCACAGAGAGTTTCGTCCACCCCGACACGGTACGTAGCCACTCCCTCACGATTCTGCCAACGCACCATCGCATTTCTATGGCGTCCAAGTCCCAGTCAATGGACATCAGCGGCTACTGTGTGGTGACCCTGTCAGTAGGGGGCACTGAATATCAAAAATTTAAACTGCTAGTCCTGCCCCGTCTTTGCGCTGCCGTCCTGCTAGGGTTGGATTTTCAGTGCCACCTTAAGAGTGTCACACTAGCATACGGTGGACCCCTCCCCCCACTCACAGTCTGCAACCAACAACTTTTAAATCGCCCGCTGCAAACCACCTGCAGCCTTTCCACATTAAAAGTCCCCCCCCTCCCCTGTTCGCTAACCTCACCCGCGACTGTAAACCCATCGCTACCAAAAGCAGGCGGTACAGTGCCGGGGACAGAGCTTTTATCAGCTCTGAGGTGGAGCGGCTCTTGAAGGAGGGCATTATCGAAGGTAGCACTAGCCCCTGGCGAGCCCAGGTTGTAGTCGTTAAAACCACTGCAAAACGCCGCATGGTAATCGACTACAGCCAAACCATAAACCGGTACACCCAGCTGGACGCGTACCCCCTCCCTCGCATATCTGATATGGTCAATCAGATTGCGCAATACAAAGTATTCTCCACCATCGACCTTAAGTCAGCGTACCACCAGCTGCCCATCCGCCATGAGGACCGCCAGTATACTGCCTTCGAGGCAAACGGCCGCCTCTACCACTTCCTTAGGGTCCCCTTCGGCGTCACCAACGGGGTTTCGGTCTTCCAAAGGGAGATGGACCGAATGGTTGACCAGAACGCGCTGCGGGCAACCTTCCCCTATTTGGATAACGTCACCATCTGCGGCCACGACCAGCAGGACCACGACGTTAATCTAGCAAATTTCCTCCGTACGGCCCAACGGCTGAACCTAACGTACAATAAGGAAAAATGTATGTTTCACACCAAGCGCCTGGCCATCCTCGGCTGCGTGGTGGAGAACGGAGTCATCGGGCCCGACCCCGACAGAATGCGCCCCCTAATGGAGCTACCCCTTCCCCACTGCCAAAAAGCACTGAAGAGATGCCTGGGGTTTTTCTCCTACTACGCCCAGTGGGTGCCCCTCTATGCAGACAAAGCCAGGCCCCTCATCAAAGCCACCTCCTTCCCCCTGACACCAGAGGCGTGTGCAGCCTTCACTCTTATCAAGAACGATATCGCGAAGGCCGCAATGCACGCGGTGGATGAGTCCATCCCCTTCCAAGTGGAGAGCGATGCCTCCGACTTCGCCCTAGCCGCGACCCTTAACCAGGCGGGCAGACCCGTGGCCTTTTTCTCAAGGACCCTCCAGGGCCCCGAGACGAGACACTCCTCCGTCGAAAAGGAGGCCCAGGCTATTGTAGAAGCGGTGCGTCACTGGAGGCATTACCTGGCCGGGAAACGATTTACCCTGCTCACTGACCAGCGTTCAGTAGCTTTTATGTTTAATAATAAGCAGAGGGGTAAAATCAAGAACGACAAGATCTTGAGGTGGAGAATCGAACTCTCCACCTACAATTATGATATCTTGTATCGGCCAGGGAAACTCAATGAGCCCCCAGATGCCCTATCACGTGGTACATGCGCCAACGCGCAGAGTGATAGGCTGCAGTCCCTCCACAATGACCTCTGCCACCCGGGGGTCACCAGGTTTTTCCATTTTATCAAATCCCGTAACCTGCCCTACTCCATCGAGGAGGTCAGGACCATGACCAAGAGCTGCCAAATCTGCGCCGAGTGCAAACCGCACTTCTATAGGCCGGACAGAGCAAGCCTGATCAAGGCCACCCGCCCCTTCGAACGCCTGAGCGTCGATTTTAAAGGGCCCCTCCCCTCCGCTGACCGCAATGTGTACTTCCTCAACATAGTTGATGAGTACTCCCGTTTCCCCTTTGCCATCCCTTGCCCAGACATGACCAGTACCACGGTCATCAAGTGTCTGAATGACATCTTCGCTCTGTTCGGGTTCCCCAGCTATATACATAGCGACAGGGGCTCATCGTTCATGAGCGACGAACTTCGGCAGTACCTGCTAACAAGAGGTATCGCCACGAGCAGGACCACCAGTTACAACCCCCGGGGGAACGGCCAGGTGGAAAGGGAGAACGCGACGGTTTGGAAGGCAGTCCTCTTAGCACTAAAATCTAAGGGCCTTCCGACCTCCCGCTGGCAGGAGGTCCTCCCTGCAGCGCTTCACTCCATTCGGTCACTGCTTTGTACTGCCACTAATGCGACCCCTCATGAGAAAATGTTCGTTTTCCCCCGGAAGTCTACATCGGGAACCTCGCTACCGGCATGGTTGACTTCTCCTGGGCCCGTCCTACTGCGGAGGCACGTGAGGACGCATAAAACGGACCCCCTGGTCGAGCGGGTGCACCTCCTACACGCCAACCCCCAGTATGCCTGGGTGACATACCCAGACGGGCGGGAGGACACGGTCTCCATACGAGATCTCGCACCCTCGGGTACCCCTGAATTACCACCGTTATCCCCCTTACCACCGTTATCCCCCTTACCGCTGTTATCCCCCACCACCCCTCCCAACCCAACCCCTGCAGACGGCATGCCAAAGCCCCAGGAATCTTCGCCAACCACCCAGACACCAGACCCGACGTCGGATGCTGCAACACCACCGCCGCCACCACGACGATCAGGACGTCAGACAAGGCCTCCTGATAGACTTAACTTGTAGTACCCTTCACCCCGCCGGACTTCACATTAAACAAGGGGTGAATGTGGTAAACCACTGTATTGTATATTGCCACCTCTGGGTGGCGCTGTGTATGGAGGCATGCCTCAGCTGACTCCACCCACCACTGTGTGGGTTTCGTTCAGACTTGTTCAGTCACTCACGAAGAAGCATGGTCTCTTCTTAGCTAATAAAAGCCTTATTCATCTCTTCTTTCGACTCATCATCTCTTCTTCGACTCATCACCTTTTATGAAGTAATTGATAAGCGTATCAGTGTTAACTAGGAACTGCCTGGCTGGAGCCCACACTGCAACCACCAGTCTGCAGCAAAAGCAACCCAGCCAGTGATATGTTCCCAACTGATAAGTCTCTTACCAGGTTGCTTGAAGCTACAGCAGACTGTCTCACTTTGATTTTCCTGCCTTCACTTAAGCTTCCACTTGTCCGGGACTAAATGGAGAATGTGATGACTAATTGTGCTGCATTTCATCAAACTGTGTGTTGGGGCGGGATAGGAGAGAGAGAGAAAAATAACCCAAACCTTTGTGCTCCCACCAACCATCATGGTCAGATCTGTGAAGCAAATTATGGATAGTTACCCCAGGCTGTGCCCAGTTATCTCACACACACCTGCATATATCTACACAAAAAAAGAATGGTACCATTAACTCCTCCTATGTACTGACTGGAAAATTAACAGAAAGTCCAGGCAACAGAATGCATAGTTTACACAGGGATGGATTTTCAGTCAAGTGCTGAGTGATAAGGATCCACAACAAATCCACAATAAAGGGCTGATCAATCCGCTGTAGCTAATGCAAAATACTGATAATGGGCTATTGGCAAAAATATGACTTAGTTTTAAAGTGTGAATAATGGTTAATGGAGCTAATAAAAATCAACCAAAATAAATA
Source organism: Somniosus microcephalus (assembly GCF_052327205.1). Taxonomy (NCBI): domain Eukaryota; kingdom Metazoa; phylum Chordata; class Chondrichthyes; order Squaliformes; family Somniosidae; genus Somniosus; species Somniosus microcephalus. Next base: position 103,365,992 of record NC_140995.1, on the reverse strand, counting down.
CAAGTACCTCTTTGCAAAAATTATATAGGGTCGAAATCTAAAGTGAAGTGAAAGGCAGGAACTACAGTAAATATGATCTCTAATATGAATTTGAGGCAAGGAAAAGGAGGATTGCAATGAACTGAATGTGACAGTAGAGAGTGAACGTGTAAGAAAGAAAAGGTCTGTAAAAAAGTGGAAGACAAAGAGAAAATCACAAAAAGTCAATGCGAGAGGAGAGAGATCCCTAACCAAAATAAATAGGAGAGTAAGGAGAATACTAGAGAGTGAATGGGAGAAAGTAAGTACAATTAAGGCTGAATGTGGGGGGAAGAGATTAAGAAATGCATTAAGCGAATTTGATCTGCAATAAGGGGAACGGGTGCAGGAGAGAGGCAATCCGCAGCGAAGCCATTTGCGGGAAGCGGCAGTGACTTCTTTTCCTCGGAGATGGAGATTTAGCGCCGAGCTTTGAGGCTGCTGCAGGGAGCCTGGTCCCGGTCCCACGGCGCCTGCCTGCGGATCACAGCGGGCGGCACTGGGCAGAGCAAGCACTCCTGGGCTGAACGCCAGGGACATTCGGCTGCCCAGGTGAGGGGAGCCCGCCGGCAGAGACCTCCGGTAAGTGCCGGCAAACCAGCGGCGGCGGCAGCAGGAGGAGGGCGACAATGTATCAAACATGGCCGCGGAGCCGCAGCTCTCTTCCCCACCGGCCCTAACCTCAGCATCGCGTCTGGCTGCACCGCCCCTCCCCTGTCAGGCTCTGGGAGGTGTCCGCGAATTAGGGACGGAGATTAAAGCGCACCGCCCGCAGCTCAGGATCTACAGCCTCAGCCCAGGTACAGTGCAAAGTCAGCGGCCAGCAGCGGGCCGGCCTCCCTCCCTCCTCCTGCAGGGGGGTCGGTGCTGTGTCTGCTCATTACCTTCAGTCCTTGCTTCGTTTAGCGGGAGGAGCTTCCTGCTTTCTCCTCGGGGTAGAGAGTGAGTGAGACCAGTTACCCGCTGACTCACTGCCCGCTCACTTTTTACACAAGTTACTGTGGGGTTTGTTTGCAGGCGGCTCTCTTTCTCCCGCTAACTTGTGCTGTTTTGATGTTTCCCTCCTCCCTCCCCCAAGACTCTGTGAACCCACATTCCACAGAAGTCGTCCGAAGACTTGATTTCCTCTAATAAACTGAGGTGAATTATTAACATTTTGCAGTTGAACACAGCCACAGGAACAATGTTCGGTATTGTTGTAATGCTGTTATTTATGCGGGGGTGGGAGAGGAATTGCTGTTGTTACAAAGTGAGTGTGTAAGCCGGAGATAAATGTGTGTATCTTTATTTAAATTCGCATCACAAGGTCAGTGTTCAAGGTGGGGGACGATACTTATGCCAGGTCTGGAGTCTTGTACTTGGAGTGGTATTGTGGAGTGCTTTGTAAGTTGATTTGGGTTCACACTGACTGTGTGCAAGGATGTGGGTGCTTATGCATAAGATTTGTTCTCTTGTTCCCCTGGAGCTATGGAATGTGATGGTAATGGTTTAATTATTTTTTTTAAGACGTGCAGTAGGGAACCAGCTCGTCCTCAATTAGCACATTGGTTTACAGGAAGGGGATGCAGCCAGAAATAAGGCACAATCGCATCTATTACAAATAAACAAACTATAGATCAAAATATTAATTCATCATGAGCTGTTGGTTTAATTCTCTGGCTATGTTTTAACTAGATCTGTATTAAACTGGTGTACAGTAGAATACTTAAACCCAGGTTTAAGTATGATACTTAAACCTAGGTTTAAGTATGATACTTAAACCTGGGTTCCATATTCAGTGTAAATGTGTGAGTGCAGCTATGTTTCAGAGTAATGTTCAATTTTATCCTTGTTTTAGGATCTTCATTATGTTGCATGGTATCTGTGTAAGTCTAGGCTTTTGCAGATCTACAGTACAGTATGTGGAATTTGCCAAACCAGTGAAAATTTGGAAGCACCAACTCTATTGTACAAAGTGTGTTCAAATGGTTGGTATCCAAATAGAACCTCACTATTTACATGGCAGTGTCTATACCAGAGTTGCTATGATGTAGGCTGGCCTGTAATGTTAGTCCTGTTCCCAGTATTCCACTGTGAAAACTCCCTCTGGGCTAGGTTTATTAACTGGAAAAGTATTGTGGTGGTGTGAGCACTGCACTGGCATCTTCGTTCTGTGTCTGTGGTATTGGCTTTCAGAGGTGTGCAGAAGTGCATATGCTTCAGGCAAGGAAAGTGATGCACATTAACGTGATAGAACTCCATTTATGTATTTGCTGATGTATAGTGGATTACATTTACTGCATTTGCAGTCCAGTGCGAAATGTCCACACACTGAACTTGGATCAAGCCTTGATCATGTGTGTCATACAATAATGGCTAAGTTTAAAGCCATAATTCAGTCTTCGATTTCTGCTGATTGTTCATTAACCACTTACTAAAAAATTTTACGTTTAACTGAAAGGTCTTGCTAACTCCTAGACTGCAAGAATAAACTGCCTCATCACTGGTGAATTTCAGGGATTTGTTCACTTCTGCAAAAGACCTGGACATAAACTCCTGCCTATGAAAGAACACTGATAATTCATTGTCATTGTTGAAAGCCTCAGTTTGTGTAAGGATACTAGATGTATTTACAAAGTAGTAATCCAGTTGATTGGTGCAGATTAAGCCATAAAAGTAGAGATTGAGTGATTTATGTTTGTTACATGAACCTTAAAATCAGATTATTGGATTTTTATAATATTCATTTGCGGGATGTGGACGTTGCCACCAAGGTCAGCATTTATTGCCCATCCCTAATTGCCCTCGAGAAGGTGAGCTGCCTTCTTGAATACAACTGAGTGGCTTGCTAGGCCATTTCAGAGGGCAGTTAAGAGTCAACCACATTGCTGTGGGTCTGGATTCACAAATAGGCCAGACCAGGTAAAGACGGCAGATTTCCTTCCCTGAAGGACATTAGGGAATCAGATGGGCTTTTACAACAATCCAGGAGTTTCACCATCACTGATATTAGCTTTTTATTCCAGATTTATTTAATTAACTGAATTTAAATTCCCCAGCTGCCGTGGTGGGATTTGAACTCGTGTCTCTGGATCATTAGTTCAGGCCTCTGGATTACTAGCCCAGTAACATAACCACGATGCAACTGTACCCCATGAATTATAATTCATCCACAGCTGAGAAGCCAATCAGAATGCACCTGCAATGATAGAGTATTATAACTAGCAAAACACATTTTTTGGCCCTTGGGCTGTGGGCGATGCTGGCAAAGTCACATTTATTGCCACTCCCCAGTTGCCACTCCTGACCTTTTGACGGAGGTAAGGCCATTGATGAAGTAGCTAAAAATGGTTTGGCCAAAGACACTTCCCTAAGGAATTCGTGCAGTGATGTACTGGAACTGTGATAGCTGGCCTCTGACATCCACAGCTATTTACTTTTGCTTTGGGTATAACGCCAGTCCTTTTGATCCCCATTGACCTTAATTTTGCTAGGACACTTTGCCATACCCAGTTGAATGCTACTTTGATGTCAAGGGCAGCTACATGTACTCTGGCATTCGGTTCTTGACCTATGTCTGGATCAAGGCTGTGATGCGGTCTGGAGCCAAGTAGTTCTGCTGGAATTTGAACTGCATGTCAGCAAGCAGCTAATTGGCAAGTTGGTTTTGCTCGATGGTGCTATTGACGACTCCTTCCAACACTTTACTGACAATTGGGAGGAGGTTGATATAACAATAATTGGCCAAGTTAGATTTATCCTGTTTTTTATGCATGAAATATACCTGAGAGTCTTCCATACTGTTGGATAGATGCCAATGTCATAGCTATACTGGAACAGCTTAGGTCTGGTGCACAGGACTTCAGCGAGAATGTTGTTAGGGCCTTTGTCGCATCCAGTGCGCTCAGTCACTTAACGCCACGTGGAGTGAACTGAATTGGCTAGGCACTGGCATCTATGATGGTAGGGACCTCAGGAGAAGGCGGAATAAGATTATCCACTCAACACCTTTTGGCTGAAGGCATTTGCAAACACGCCAGCCTTGTCCCTTGCGCTCACTTATTGGGCTCCACTCTGGTTCTAGATGGGGATGCACATGGAGTCACCTCCTCCTGTTAGTTGCCTCGTTGCCCACCATCATTTGCAACTGAAAGTGGTAGGGCTACAGAGCCTTCCTCTGATCTTTTGGCTGTGGGGCTGCTTAGCTGTCATTACCCTCCTACTGCTGTGTGACATGCAGATATCCCTGCATAGTAGCTTTACTATCGTACTACTTCTGGTGCTGCTCCTGGCATGCCATTCTACACCACATTGAACCAGGGTTAGTGTCTTAACTTGGTAGTGATTATGGAGTGGGGGCTACTTGGTAGTGATCGAGATTGTGGTGGCATATTGCTGATGGCTTAAAACACCGCATGGGTGCCCAGTTTTGGGCTGCTAGATCTGTCCTTAATCCATCCCACTTAATATGGTGGACATGCCACACTACACAATCGAGGATGTCCTCATGGTGGAGGTGAGATTTTGTCTTCACAAGGACGATGCGTTGGCCTCTTCGTCAAGGACATACATGTGCATGACAGATGGGTTGGTGAGGACAGGGTAAAGCAAGTTACTTCCTCGTGTTGGTTCTTTCACTACGTGATGCAGGTCCAGTCTGGCAACTATATCCTTTGTGGATTGGTCAATGGTGGTACTAAAGAACCACTCAGTGGTTGGCATTGAAGTCCCCTACCCAGAGTAAATACTGTGCCCTTGCTTCCCTCAGAGCTTCCTCCAAGTAATGGTCAACATGGAAGAGTACGGATTTGTCAGTTGAAGTGGGGGCAGTAGATAGTGATCAGCAAGAGGTTTCCTTGACTTTGTTTGACCTGAAGCTATGGGACTTTATGGTGTCTGGAGTTAATGTTGTGACTTCCCAGCGTCACTCTTGTCCGACTGGTTCCCGACATTAGTGAGGAGGACTTTGCAGGGCCAATTGGGCTAAGGTTGCCTTAGTCTTATCCTGATGTCTGGATTGTTGCTGATAGGTCTGTTCAATTTACATCTCATCACTGAACTTCATAGCAATTGTTTAGAATGGGTGGCTTGCTTCAGATGGCATTAAGAGTCAACCACCTAGTGTGGAACTGAAACCACACATGGGCCAGCCCAGATAGTGATGGCAGGCACCCTTGCTGAAGGGTATCAGTGAACCAGTTGGGCTTTTATGACAGTCCCACTCCAGAGATTTGAGCGCACATTCTAGGCTGGCATTTCAGTGTAGTACTCAGTGAGTGCTGCACTATTGGAGGTGCCGTCTTTTGGATGAGAGGTTAAACCGAGGCCCTGGCTGCTGTCTCAGGTGCACATTAAAGATTCTATGGCATTATTTCAAAGAGCAAGGGAGTTCTCCCTGGTGTCCTGGCCAAAAAAAGAACTTGCATATATTTCATGACCTCAGGGTGTCTTAAAATGGTTTATAACCAATTAAATACTTTTGAAGTATAATCACTGTTGTAATGTAGAAAACGTGGCAGCCAATTTGCGCAATGAGATAAATGATCAGATCATCTGTTTGTGATGTTGGGTGACACCCCCGACAGTGCAACACTCCCTCAGTACTGCACTGAAGGATCAGACTAGATTACGTGCTCATCTTGGGAGTGGGGCTTGAACCCATGTCCTTCTGATTCAGAAGTGAGAATGCTACCACTGAGCCACAACTTCATTGGTCAGACATGCCCTCCTCACTCAGAAGTTGAGATGGCTCTGTTGCTTATGGTAGAAACATTGTCTGAGATAGTAGCAAGTACTAGTTGCCCTATCTATGGCCTCTGATCCATTTCCTTCACATGTCCAGCAAAGTAATACTTGAAGCTGCTTCCACGCTGCTGCGCTGCATGTGCTAGAACAGTTGAAATGTTCCTTTCTGTGTCACTGGCTTTGCTCTGTGCTCTGCCTCTGGATCTCTGGGCCCCTGTGCTGCTTGAATGGCAGCTTTTATGTGGGCACCGTAAGTGCAGTTGTACAAATCTAGCTAATTGTTGCTTTACGAGTCAGAAAAATAAATGATTCTGGGTCAACAACAAAAAACTTGTATTTCTGGTGAAGAGCCTTCAGCATCGAAAAATGCCTCAAGGTGCTTCAGAGGCGTAGTCAGACAAAAATGGAAGCCAAGCCAAAGAAGATGTTAGGAGGAGTAACCAAAAGCATCATCAAAGATCAGGTTTTATGGAGGAGTTGCCATTGGTGGGGCAAAGGGATGGGGAACGTACGAGGCCAAAGTTGGAAGAACAGAGTTGTGGAGGGGTTGTAGGGCTGGAGGGGGGTTACAGAGATAGGAGTAAGGCCATGATTGGAGGCATTGGAGGGGGCCAGGAGCCAATGAGGGTCAGCAGGGACAAGAGTGATGGCGGTGCAGGATAGGACATGGGCAGCAGAGCTTTGGATGAGTTGATGTTTACAAAGTGAAAAATAGGAGGCCGTCGAGGAGTTTATTGGAGTAGTTGAATCTAGAAAGATGACCAAGGCATGGATGAGAGTTTCAGCAGAAGATAGGATGAGGCAGTTATGGAAGTAGGTGGTCTTTATGGGGCCAGAAGCACAGCTTGGGGTTAAGTAGGATGCTGAGGTTGTGAACAGCCTGATTATAACCGAGACAGTGGCTGGGAAGTGGGTTGGAATCGGTGGCAAGGGTATGGAGTTTATGGTGGGTGCTGAAGAAAATGGCTAGAGTCTTCCCAATGTTTAACTGGAGAAAATTGTGGCTCATCCAAAATTGGATGTTGGACAGGCAGTCTGACAACAGAGACAATGGAAGGGATCGGGAGAGATTGTGGAGAGCAGAGCTGGGTGTCATTAGTGTACATGTGAAAATTGACTCCATGTCTTTGGATGATGTAGCCAAGAGGTAAAATGTAGATGTGAAAGAGCAGGGGAGAAAGGATAGATCCATGGAGGACTCCAGTGATAGCAATGTGGTTTAGGAAGAGAAACCATTGCTGGAAATACTCTGTCTATGCTGTGGCAGGGGTGGAAACCCAATTCATACATGGAGTTGTGGGTAAGATAGACACTGGGAGGCAACAACACATTCATAGAGTTTGGAGATGGTTCAGTAGTTTGCTAGGGTAAAGGGTTTGAGGTTGGAATTTTTTGAGAAGAGGGATGATGGCAGTTCTGATAGGAAGACTAACAGTACCTGAGGAGAGGCAACCATTTATAATGTCAGCTAGGATAGTGCCAGAAAGCAATGTTGGTCATCAGCGGTTCAGTGGGAATGGGGTCAAGGGAGCAGGTGCTGGCTCTCCTGGCCAAGTTTAGATTGGAGAGTGAATGAAGAGAGAAACTAGAGAAAGACACAGGATCAGAGCTATGGTAGGGGGAAGCTTAGTGTAGGTTTGACTTGGGGCAAAAGGCGAAGGGAAGGTGCAGAGCAGCTGAATGGATGATTTGAACCTTATTGACAAAGAAGTCCATGAGCTGCTTGCACTTGTTGGAGGTGAGGGTGGAGGGGCAGGGGTGAGGGTTATAAGGAGACGCTTGGTCGTGGAGAAAAGAAGTCGGGGATTATTTTTGCTCTTCTAGATGATCCTGCACTAGTGGGTGGTTTTGGCAGAGGAGAGTGAGTAAGGTCCTATAGCACTTGATGTGGCCCAGCCAGATCTGGTGAAGGATGGCTGAACAAGTTGTGTGTCAGATATGCTGAAATCTGCACCCCTTGGGGTACTGGGGACAAGGGCATCCAAGGTGGAGCTGAAGGAGTGGTTAAGCAGATCAACAGCTGCCGAAGTATATTGTGGTAAACGGAAGGCCAAAGACCAGGCAGTTGGGATTTTGAAAGTGCAATTGTACGTGACTTGGGGTAGAGTTTTTTCCCCAGATGAATGTATTGATGTGCTTTGCTTCCATCAACAATTTTAGGGATGTGGGCTAAAGTTTGTGATTGTTCCATTAGTGCTGACAACAACAGCAACTTGCATTTATATAGCACCTTTCACCGTAGTAAAATGTTGCAAGGCACTTCACTGGAGCGTTATCAAACAACATTTGTCACTGAGCCACATGAGATATTCGGAGAGGTGACCAAAAGCTTGGTCAAAGAGGTAGGTTTTAAGCAACATCTTAAAAGAGGAGAGAGAGACGGAGAGGTTTAAGGAGGGGATTTCAGAGCTAGTATCAGTAATGGTGACCATGAAACTACCAGATTGTCGTAAAAACCCATCTGGTTCACTAATGTCCTTCAGGGAAGGAAGTCTGCCTTCCTTACCTGGTCTGGCCTATATGTGACTCCAGACCCACAGCTGTGGTTGACTCTTAACTGCCCTCTGAGAGGGCCTAGCAAACCACTCGGTTGTATTCAAGAAGGCGGCTCACCACCACCACGAGGGCAATTAGGAATAGGCAATAAATGCTGGCTTTGCCGGTGATGTCTATATCCCATGAATGAATTTTAAAAAAAAAGCTTAGGACCTAGGCTGCTGAAGGCATGGCTGCTAATGGTGGAGCGAAGAAACTCTGATGTGCAAGAGGCTAGAATTGGAGGAACACCGAGTTCTCGAAGGGTTGTAGGACTGAAAGAGGTTACAGAGTTAGGGAGGGGCGAGGCCATGGAGGGATTTGAACACAAGGGTGAGAATTTTAGGCATTGTTGGACAGGGAGCCAATGTTGGTCAGCAAGCACAGGGGTGATGGGTGAACGGGATGTGGTGTGAGTTAGGATACGGGGGGCAGAGTTTTGGATGAGCTGAAGTTTAAGTCGGGTGGAAGACGGGGGGCCGGCTAGGAGAGCATTGGAATAGTCAAGTCTAGAAGTAAAAAAAAATGCATGGATGAGGGTTCTGGCAGCAGATGAGCTCGGGTAAGGGCGGAGTTGGGCAATGTTACAGGGGTGGAAGTAGGCAGTCTTGGTGATGGAGAGGATATGGGGTCGGAAGCTCCGGTCATGGTCAAATAGGATGTAAAGATTGCGAACAGCCTGTGACAGTCTCAGCCAGTGGCTAGGGAGAGTGTACATTACGTTGTTTTCAGATGATGTTGCTGAGGGGAAGCAGGTAAATAAGAAATAGGAGGGGGCCAAGAAGAAAAAAAGAAAGACTTGCATTTATATAGCGCCTTTCACGGCCACCGGACGTCCCAAGATGCATTACAGCCCAAAGAAGTAATTTTTGAATGTAATGTGGGAAACGCGGCAGCCAATTTGCGCACAGCAAGCTCCCACAAACAGCAAATGTGATAATGACCAGATAATGGCCCAGAAATTCGGGTCGGGGGCTTCCCGCGGGTGCAAGCCCCTGACCTGCACATACTAGTGCGCCGGCCGTTGAGCTGTAGGCCCGCGTGGGATTCCGATCCTGGTCCTCCTCCAACTGCTGGCGCGCAGTGCTTGCGTATCCCAGGGGCGCAGTTAGTTCGATGCGTCCCCTGGGATCACGTGGGCCATGGGGAGCCAATGGTAGCAGGGAATGCTTCATTCATAAGTTTGACGGGAAGAGCTGTCAAACCTATAAATACTATAAGCCCCAAAACATCACTAAAACCTCAAATAATTTTTTTTAAAAACATCACATTTTTAAAATAAACTATAAATTACATGAAATAACTATTTTAAACAATAATTTAAATTTTTGAAAAAATTAATTACATTTTCTAACGGGGCTAAAAATAAACTTACCTTTCTTTAAAGTATTTAAAAATAATAAACCTGTGGAAAAAATGTTTTAATTTTAATTAATTCACCACTTACCTTGTAAAAAGCAGGCCTTGTGACTGCTTTTTACATGTCTAACTTCTGGAGACTTACCCTCCCGGAGAAACCTGGAAAAAAAAACGTAAGTTTGATGCGCATGCGCTGCCTCTCCTGCGCACGTGTTCCACCTCTTAACCCCTTCTTTCAGGGGAACGGAAGTGCCGGTTTCCCGCGCATGCACGAAACCGGCACTTTTGTTGGGCCTACGCGTGAGTACCCCGTGCGTTGGGACCCAAATTTCTGGGCCAATGTGTATTTTAGTGATGTTGATTGAGGAATAAATATTGGCCAGGACACTGGGATAACTCCCCTGCTCTTCTTCAAAATAGTGCCATGAGATCTTTTACGTCCCCCTGAGAGACCAGACGGGGCCTCGGTTTTACGTCTCATCCGAAAGACGGCACCTCCAACAGTGCAGCACTCCCTCAGTACGGCACTGGAGTGTCAGCCTAGATTTTTGTGCTCAAGTCTCTGGAGTGGGACTTGAACCCACAACTTTCTGACTCTGAGGTGAGGGTGCTACCAACTGAGCCACAGCTGACATTTAAGAATAGACCGATGGGGGAAATCCAGAGGAAATGATGTGGGAAGAGAAGCCATTGCAGGTGATTCTCTGGCTATGACTGGATAGATAGGAATGGAACCAAGTGAGGGCAATCCACCCCCAGCTTGACAATGGAGGAGAGGCATTGGAAGAGGATGGTGTGGTTATCCATGTCAAAAGCTGCAGAAAGGACAAGGAGGGATGGTTTACCATAGTTACAGTCGCAGAGGATGTCATTTTTGACTTTGATAAGGGCAGTTTTGGTACAGTGGCAGGTGCAGAAACCTGATTGGAGGGATTCAAACATGGACTTGCGGGAATGATGGCTACGGATTTGGGAGGTGACCACATGTTCAAGGACTTTGGAGAGGAAAGGAAGGTTGGTGATGGGACGGTAATTTGCAAGGACAGAGGGGTCAAGAGTGGATTTTTTGACGAGAGGGGTGATGACAGCAGATTTAAAGGGGAGGGGGACAGAACCTGAGGGCAGTCAACCGTTAACAATATCAGTTAACATGGGGGTCAGGAAGGGAAGTTGGGTGGTCAGCAGTTTAGTGGGAATAGGGTTGAGGGAGCAGGAGGTAGGTTTTGTGGATAAGATGAACTCGGAGAGGGCAATCGGGGAGATAGGCGAGAAACTAGAAAAGGTGCAAGTTCAGGGCTAGGACAGAGGGGGAACCTTGGGAGAAGTTTGGCTTGGTGGACATGGGGAAGGGAGGGAAGCAGCAGAGGCAGCTTAATGGATGTCTGAATCTTAGTGACAAAAAAGCCCATGAGTTCCTCACACCTGTTGGAAGTGAGGGAGAGGGGTTTAAGAAGACGGTTTGTAATGGAGCAGAAAAGCCTTTTTAAAAGTTCGTTCATGGGATATGGGCGTTGCTGGCAAGGCTGGCATTTATTGCCCTTGAGAAGGCGGTGGTGAGCCGCTTTCTTGAACCACAGAGGGCAGTTAAGAGTCAACCACATTGCTGTGGGTCTGGAGTTACATATAGGCCAGACCAGGTAAGGATGGCAGATTTCCTTCCCTAAAGGACATTAGTGAACCAGATGGGTTTTTACGAAAATCTAGGAGTTTCGTGGTCACCTTTACTGATACTATTTAAAAAAATTCCAGATGTATTTAATTAACTGAATTTAAATTCCCCAACTGCCATGGTGGGATTTGAACTCATGTCTCTGGATCATTAGTCCAGGCCTCTGGATTACTAGCTCAGTAACATAATCACTATGCTACTGTACCCCTTGACATAAGCTTGGGGTTATCCTAGAATAAAGAGCAGTTTCAGCAGAGGAAAACAGGACCCAATAGTGCTTTGAGGTCCAGCTAGATCTGGCGATGAGTGACTAAACCAATTGTCCATCATAAATGTTCAAGTCTGCGTCCCTTGGACTTATGGGAGTGGAGATGGGAGACGATCAAGGTGAGCAAGTTTAATAGTTTTAATGGGGGTAAGGGCATCAAAGGTGAAGGTGAGGGTATGATTGAGCAGATAACACATAACATTACTACCTAGGTGCACAATTAATGTGTGTACAAGCTATAACAGAGTAATTTTGACTCCCTAATGTCACTATGTAGTCATTTCAACCTGATGTAAAAGGGTGTTGCTTCAAAATTAGTGATGCCAGCAAAACATTGAAGGTGTTGCCCCATGCTTGCTGTATGTAGTGAGAACATTTCTAATCACAGCCAGTTATGTCATCAGTTCACAAGGGCAGCAAGCTGCATCAACAGCACAAATTCACTTTGTGACTGTTTAGTACTTAATGGATGATTCAGTCCTATCAACGCTCACTAAATTGGAGTGAGACTTGCTCATTTTGGTTAAAAATGTGACCTATTCCTGCATCTCATTCTCTCTTTAAAAATATATATAAACAGAGCCCCATTTATTTCAATTTGGTAGTGATTTTCTCACTCTGCATCATAAATCTCAGTTTTGAAGGTTCTGTAATTTGACATCATGTGCGTTATAAATTCTGATTACAAACATTTTCATTTGTTTTCCAGTTGATTGAAGGGCTTGTCTCGTAGATATACAGTAAAGTAAAGAGCACCATGAGTGTGAGAAGGTTGCAGCCCTGTGAAGGGTTTTAGGTTATCTAATACAGACCAATGTTCTCGAGTCCACAATTGGCAGTCTTCTGACAGTGTTTGTCGTCGGCCTCACAATTCAACTGGTTGTTATTGTATGTTCATCCAACTCTAGTTAATGTGAGAGAAATGAATTCTTGGCATTGATACTTTCTGTTTCAGTCAACTACCTTGCTTCCTTTGTGGTAATCCATGATAATGCACAATATTACATAGAATGTACAGCACAGAAACAGGCCATTTGGCCCAGCTGGTCCATGCCAGGGTTTATGCTCCACACACGCCTCCTTCTACCCCTCTTCATCTAACCCTATCAGCATAGCCTTCTATTCCTTTCTTATTAAAAGATACATTTTTATTAATCTATGGATTTACATAGTATATGGTAATAAAAGATCATAAAATTCAAACACCTTCTGAAAATCCATGTATCCAATATCTAAACTGTGATTTTTCTCAAATTAAATGAAGTTAGCCAAGCGTTGGTGTCCTTTACAGATCCATGCTGACTGTTTGTTTAGATTAGCCCAACCCCTTTTAAGTGTTCACTAGTTTCATGGCATAAATAAGTGTGCTGGTCACTTCTGCATACAATTCTTATGGGACCCATCAACCGTGCAAGTTGGGAAAGGTGCAACAAATGCAAGTTGGAAACTCTGACATATTCATTTAAAGCATTGCACACACCCATTGCTCTTTTGCACGCAATCTTTCACTTTGTCAAAGCTGAATGGCACACTCTACTTGCAGATGGGAATGCCGGCCGAGGGAATGCTTGGTCTTGTGGCTCAAGGCTCTGCTCTGCTGTTGGTGGGAGTTGGTGGGGGGGGGTGGCGGGGGTGGTGGTGATTCTCCATCGGGTCAAAGGTTAGTCCTTGACTCCTATTAGCTATCCCGCAGTGCTTCTTCTCCTCCTTCCAAAAAATTTGGGCACTGTAGACTGCCACACAAAAATGTTTCATGGCAGTTTCTTGAATAATGGCCATTCACATGTACAATGATGTTTCTGTGATCAAATATCACCTGAATATTAATTGAGTGCAAGCCATTTCTGTTTATTTAGATTATAGTGTTTATTTGAGCAGTTCTGATGCCCACAGGGTGCCTGCAACACCCTGCACATGGGGAAACCCTGCTATCCTCCCCAACTCATCATGTTTTCTTTCCACAAGGATAGTTTTGAAGATGTTGTCACTTGCTTGATGCATGTCTTCAATGCAGACTGTCTGATGTGGCAGATGACTCCTGCAGTGGCTTGGAAGGATTTTGTAGCATGTAAGTTCGACACTGTGGTGACTTTAACTTCTGTCCTGCTCCAAATGTTATTTGTGATGGCCGGTCTTGTGAAATGGAGGCTGTGAAGACAAGTCTAGATTTGTGTGTAGGAATTTCTAAATGTGAGTGATGGGAAGGCCAAAATGCCTCGGGTGTCAATTGTCCCTGTATTTGTCGTTCCCTCAAATTTGTTGTCTTCATCTAAATCAGACAACAGTTTGGGTCTCCCCAAAGGAATTTCCATCCTCGCCACTTTGAATGGTGCAATTTGAATGGCAGCAACATCAAAGAATAATGAAGAAAAGTATTGGGGGAGGGGAAGCACAAAGTCAAGAATGATACATAGGCCACAGGCTAGCTAATGCATATAGAGCAAAATGTAATTGCAAAAAAAGAGTTTCCCAGAAACTCTAACTGTAATCTTTTAAGAAGTATCCTTGAGCAGGCCATCTCCCAGAACTTTGTTGCGGCATTTAATATAAGCAAGATGAACAGACAGCCTCGCCAGAAGTCATGAGATTTGGCATGGAACATTTTAATAATGTGATTTAAATAAGACTTGCAAATGTCTATATCACTATTTCCCTGTTAATCCCCAAATCATTGTAGTAAATCATGTGTGCGGTCACATGTGTGTTTGTATGTACTGTGTCCTCCAGCTGTACATCGCTGGCAAAATCTACCCATGTATCTCTATGGAAATAACCTGCTCGCAAATCGGCCAGTTACAGAAAAATAAGATAAACCTGGTGATCTCCTGGAAGAGTTACATTGACTGAACGTCCGTATAACGCAAATTGAATTGAAATATAAAGGAGGCAATTTAAAAAAAGATAAATAAAAAAAAATGAATTCCCTAGACAGTCGTGTCTCCTGAGTCCTGTCTGTGGGTCAGTTAGAGTGTAAAGCTCACTAGCCTGCCTTTTACTGTACAACCATGTACTGCTTCCAAAGTGGGTCAAGCTGCATGTGGGTGGGTATCTGCAGCTGCTGTCTGCTCAGCCTGCCCACATGCAAAGTAGCGACCTTGTGCTTGTAATTAAATATGTTTTGTGTCTGTATAGATAATTTTTTAAAAATTACATATAATTACATGTAATTTCTATTTAGCAGGCTGTTGCTAGGACTGCATTATTCATTCCTATCAGGAACAAAAGATCGGATCAGAAACCTGGCAAAAAAAAATTGCAGAAATGCTGCTAAATTAGAAGATTGCAAACTTTAACAAGTAACTTTAGATTACTGGTGCAGGAACAGTTCCTAATTCTAGTCTAGGTGTTTTCTTAAAATTTCTTCAAATGATTTTTGAGTTGCTGTCCACTTGCAAAGAGTAGGAAACAAGAGTCTCAAAACAGCACTTGTGACACATGTTGAAACTGTTGTTAAAAACAGGATGTTATGACATTGATCACCAGGATGTGAAAACCTTACAATACAAACGGTTATGTGGCAACATTTAGAAAACTCATGCATACAATCATAACAATGGTATTAAATAGAGTGGAGAAGCAAAGAGATCTAAGGGTGCAGATGCATAGATCTTTTAAAGGTGAGAGTGCAGGTAAAGAGACCATTAAAAGAGCAAATAGGATTCTGGGCTTTCTGCAGAACATTGGTTCGGTCACAGTTACAGAACTTTTTTTTAACCATTGGGCATCGCTGGCAAGGCCAGCATTTATTGCCCATCCCTAATTGCCCTCGAAGGTGGGGGTGAGCTGCCTTCTTGAACCGCTGCAGTCCGTGTGGTGATGGTACTCCCACAGTGCTGTTAAGTAGGGAGTTCCAAGATTTTGACCCAGCAATGATGAAGGATCGACGATATATTTCCAAGTCAGGATGGTGTGTGATTTGGAGGGGAACTTGGAGGTGGTGGTGTTCCCATGCATCTGCTGCCCTTCTCCTGCTAGGTGGTAGAGGTCGCGGGTTTGGGAGGTGCTGTCGAAGAAGCCTTGGCGAATTGCTACAGAACGTCTTGTAGATGGCACACACTGCAGCCATGGTGCGCCGGTGGTGAAGGGAGTGAATCTTTAAAAGTGGTGGATGGGGTGCCGATCAAGTGGGCTGCTTTGTCCTGGATGGTGTCGAGTTTCTTGAATGTTGTTGGAGCTGCACTCATTCAGGCAAGTGGAGAGTATTCCATCGCACGCCTGACTTGTGCCTTGTAGATGGTGGGAAAGCTTTGGGGAGACGGAAGTGAGTCACTCACCGCAGAATACCCAGCCTCTGACCTCTCTTAGGCACAATATTTGTGTGGCTGGTCCAGTTAAGTTTCTGGTAAATGATGATCCCCAGGATGTTGATGGTGGGGGATTTGACAAATGTGTCACCATGGCCCTAATGATGGGGAGCTTGTGGAAAGGCTACAGCAAAGCTTTATTAGACTGAAACCAGGAATGAGAAGTTCTAGTTATGTAAAAAGGCTCAAAACATTTAGACTTTTTTCACTGGTACAGAGGACACCTAATAAAAGGCTTTCAGAATTCTGTAAGATTTTGGAAGGGAAAATAATGAAAGCTTCTTTCCACTGATTGGTAAATTGGTAGCAAGGGTGCATAGACTGAGAATTGTATGAGAAAGGTGATGCTTTTTTTGCAGTGTGTTGAGAACTTTTATTTGTGTCAATATGTTGCTTCAATAATGAAAGATGCACCGTTTGTACTAGTACTGGGTGATGAAGCAGAACAGGAAGGTGGGTTAAAAGTAGTGGAACATTTGGGAGCACAATACAGATAGATTCAGCATAGGAATAAAAAAAAAAGAAAAAGACGAGGACAAAGGTCAGTCATAATAAGACTAAAAAGGGACCTTGCCCAGATTAAATGGAAGGAAACATAAATGAAATTGTAAGTCAGCAGTAGGAAGTATTTAAACAGGAGATGGAAAAGATACAAATCAAATCAAGTGTGTTCCAGCAAAGAAAAAGGGAGCCTATCAAAGGCTCTGGTTCCATGTATTGAAGAGGGAGACTAGATCAAATCTTTAACTGATAAGAGAAGCATTTAGCATCTCCAGAGCAGATAAAAGAAAATCAGCACAGTCCATATTTGAAATTCAGTACATGGAGCACATATTCCATTGATAAATCCTATGGCAGCCTCCTCTTATGGGAAATCCCATTATACATGTGTCCACATTTTCCTGCAATACCTGCCACGCCTATAGGTGACATTGTGGTCAGACTTTCACACCTTTTTGTCTCAAGTATTTTATTTTATAGTGAGAATAGGGATAAAAAGACTGCTTTGAGTCTGCATACAGTTCCTGGCTCCCGCCACTAGGCGGTGCCCATCAACAACTTTCTGATATCTTTGTGCCAGGTCAGACATCAGAATTTGCTGCAGCCATGTATTTCGCGTTGTTCCAGGTTAGTTAGACTTTTCGCTGCACCTTTCAGCTTACAAATTTTTTGCCCTGTAAATTGCTGGATGTGCTAGCTGATCGCAGCGAGGGCAACAAGGTGTCTGGGACCTTCGCGAACAGTGTGACCAACAATGCATCTCCTTAACCAATGAGATTTATGGAATGAGAGATAAACAGAAGAAGGATGGAGAAGGAGGGTGAATTAGAATCAAATCTGGTACAGATAGGGAAATGAAGAGGGAAAGGAAGATTTGATTCATGGAAAAAAAGAAAAAATGGTTAAAATTTTAAATTTGTAATTTTTGAGATTTGATAATTTACTACTGAAGGAATGAGATTCCACACTTTGAATTGTTCACTTTCTGGGACAGTGAGGTTGATTGGTGGTCATTAACAATTAGCACGTCGTTAAAAGGGAACTTGTAGTATTAATTACTAGACTTAACTTTCTGTGGTGAATTTAATGGACAATTTATGTGCAAATGCAGCAACTTCATGAAAGTCATGGGGAAGTTAAGTGCGAGATGCCGTTTTTGTGAAGGTGTCGATGCAAATCTTCCAGCAGTTTGTGGCGATTCACAATTCATGGGGTATCCCTTCTTCCTCACAAGTTGCTGGCCGATTTGCACATTAATAAAACTTTTTTTTAAAGCAAATTCCGGCCCGATATTTTTTTTCCCCTGAGGTAACTAAACTTGGGTTTTTCTTTATCTCTAACTTTTCTGATTTTTATTTTTTACATATTTAACTATTTATACTTTTTTAAATGACTTTTTCAATTCAATTAAATTCAAATCGCTTTATTGGCATGACAAGGTACATCTTATGTTGCCAAAGCATCGAAAAACATTCATGGTTGAACACATAAACACAGATCTATCCATACAGTGTATAAACAGATATATCCCTGAGTGTATAAATATACATTCATATAATTTGTATATACTCTTATATTTAGTGGTTGTCCCTCTGTTTATGGCAAGCTGTAACATAGTGTGCCGCTAAGGTTACACAATTTCTCTCTTCCCCTAGTAGGTATGGGAGTTTTTGGCCGTCATTCAAATTTCTGAATTCCGGGCATATTTTTGTGAATTTTGGGTAGAAATTCTCTCTTATGCCCTGATATTTTCTACAAGCTGTGAGGAAGTGCATCTCTGTCTCCACCACTCCCTGACTGCAGTGAGAGCATATCCTGTCCTCTCTTGGTAGCCGGGTCTGCCTGTGTCTACCTTTTTCGATCGCCAGGCTATGTTCACTAAGTCTGTACATTGTCAAGGTTTTTCTCAGTTTGCTATCCTTTACCATGGTCAGGTAATCAGCCATGTTGTATTGTCTGTTTAGGGCCAAGTAGCAATTGAGTTTGTTTTGGGTTTTTGTTGTTTCTGCCCAATATGACAGATATTTTTCCTGTTGCTTAGTGACGATTGTGTTGGGTCGAATTCTTTGTGTTACGCTGTCACTGTCCTGGGGCTGGTTATTGTTAGCAGTGTTAGTAGTTACTTCACTGAGTCCCAGGACTAGTTGACTGAGGGTATTTTTCTTTATGGTCCTCTCTTGGCATTTCAGGGCTTCATAATGATAGCAGTGGGGGTTGCTCATTTTTAGGTGTTTCCAAAATTTGGTGGCTCTTTTTTGGATAGTGATTATTAATGGATATTGGCCTAGTTCTGCCCTGCATGCATTGTTTACGGTTTTCCTTTGAGTCCGGAGGATACTTTTACAGAATTCTGCATGTAGGATCCCCCCTCTTGGTTCCTCCTGCTCCCGTGTTGTATCCCCGGCTTGCCCTTCAGTTCTCCCAGGAGATTACATGGTTGCGGGGGGAGGGAGGAAGTGTTTCGTCAAGATGCTCAGGCCATCATGAGTGTGTGAAATTCTGTATGTTCTTAATTAGAGCTGGGCCATTCAGGTATGATGTTAGGAAACATTTCTTCAGACAAAGTAGAGGAACTCTGGATCGATCTCCCCCAAAATGTTGTTTAGGCTGGGTCAATTGAAAATTTCAAAACTGAGATTGATAGACTTTTGTTCGGTAAGGTTATTAAAGGTTATGGAGCCAAGGTGGGAAAATGGAGTTAAGATACAGATCAGCCATGATCTAATTGAATGGTGGAACAGGCTCAAGTGGCTGAAAGGAACAGGAGTAGGCCAATGTTCCTTCTTTCCTCCCTTACCTGCCCTCTATTCTACTCAACCATCAGGCCATAGGCCATTGTTCTGAGGCTTTTACAACTAACTCCCCACCTCTCAATGATCCACCAATGTCCCGGTGGCCTGCTTGGTTTGGTGTTGGTGGCAATGTTCCATGGAAGCTGCGTGGCTGCTCCCCACTCCAGGGATCCCGCGCAGCCAGTTTGCTGGCTTTTCAATGTAGAAATCGCGCATGCGCAGTATTTTAAATGGCCCTCGCAGACCCATAAGGGGAGTCACTGCAATAGCCTCCTGTTTTAGTGCTGGCAGCTTTAAGTTGTTCTTCCCAGCCTGGTACAGGATTCTGTTAGAAGGTGCCGTCTTTATTTTCCCATCCAAAGCCTCAGCAGCGCTAACCTTCCCAGCGCGATGCCTCAAGTATCTTAGTGACCCCACCACTTTTCCATGCTGCTGGCCCCCTCTGGCTGCCTTCTGGGTAGTGGTGGCACCCAATTTCTGAGCCCTGCTAAACTTGCAGTCCCAGGCTTCAATATTTTTGTGGCCTTATGCAGCAATTTATCATAATTGAATATTAATAACTATGATACCTCTTTTTTTAAAGTTTATATAAAGAGACTCCTGTGTTTTATTGTGAGAAACACTTTCTCTTATTAGATGGTGTTCAGGATTTTACCTCTCCATTCCACCTTCCTCCTCCATTTCGTCCCTCTTGTCCCTCCATTTACCCCCTCACTCCTCTGTATTGATTTCTTTGTGGGTTCAATGACGAGACATTTATGAAAGAGAATGAGTTTTAATCTAAAGTCTGTTCAACTCTTTTATACAGCTTTTACAGGAGACACGATGCTGTGATGCATCTAGAACGAAACCGAAACTAAACTAACTGCCTTGCTTCTCTCGGTCACATGCCCTCTGCTGGTCAGGCACAAGCAATCAATACATGCAATCATGCTATTAAGGCATCATAATCAAACAGGCAAATACCATTTCTATTTGCTGATATCATTACATCTCCTTTTCTTAAAACAAAAGTATTTTACTTTTAACTAACAACATGTTTTCTTTGTATTAATCTGCATTTTAACTGTAACACTTAATGAACTTACATTATCATTATCATGATCAAGGTTTTTTAACCTTGCTTTGTGTGTTCACATGAAATATGTCAATACACGAGAACTTGAAGAAAGAATAAGATAACATTACTTCCTTCTATAACAATAGTCCTTAAATTTGCTCAATGAGTCTCTCAGGAGGCTTCACGTGTCTTGAGGATTTTCTGATTGATTGTCCTTGAATCTGAGTTGTTGCCTCAGATGATGTGTTCTCAGCTGTGTGATCAGGTTGTTCAACAGTATCAGTCTCTTGACCTGCTGTGGCTGGTCCCATGAGAAGATCTCGACGATTTCTTCTCAGAACAGCACCCTCATCTGTCTGAATGGTGTATGATCTTGGTTGAACTTCACTCAGGACAGTTCCCTTCTGAGTCCATGTGTTTGTTTTGTCTTTCAACCTTGGTCACCTGTGTGGAGTTCAGGTAGGTTTTGTGTTCCTCTGTCATAGTAGTACTTTTGCTTTTCTTTCTGTTGCTCTTTGAACTTCCTCACTTTCTCCCCCTCTTTTGTTTTCAGGAGGTTCTCCGGGATGGGTAGGTTTGACCTTAGCCGACGTCCCATCAGGAGTTGGGCTGGTGACATACCACACTCGAGCGGCGTTGTGCGGTATACAAGCATGCTTTGGTAGAAGACAGTTCCACTGTCTTTTGCCTTGTACTTCAGTCTTTTCACTGTCTGGACCGATTTTTCCACTAGTCCATTGGACTGTGGAAAGTGAGGACTTGACGTTGTGTGGACAAAGTCCCACTCTTTGGCAAAGTGTCGGAAACTTGCATTGTAAAACTGGGGTCCATTGTCTGTGAAGACCTCGCTTGCCACGCCATGTCTGGAGAATATGGCTTTCATACATGTTATCACAGCATCTGCAGTGGTGGTGTGCAGTCTACAAACCTCTGGATACAGGGAGTAATAGTCTGTGACTACAAGATAGTCCTTCCCTTGACATACGAATAGGTTAGCGCCTACCTTCTGGTAAGGTCTGTCTGGTGCTGGGTGTGGCTTTAGTGGTTCTACCCGATTGCTTGCTCGATATTTCAGGCATATTGTGCAGTTTGACACCTCATTTGTCACATCTTGGTTGATTCGTGGCCAGTACATCACCTCTCGTGCTCTTTTCTTACACTTTTCGATTCCCAGATGTCCTCCATGGATCTTTTTTAGCATCTCTCTTCTCAGACTCTTTGGGATAACTATTTTACTTCCTTTGTAGATGATGTCTTCGACCACTGATAGTTCCGCCCTGCAGTTCCAGTACTCTGCTATATCAGGTGAGCAGTCTTGCTTCATGTTGGGCCATCCATCCAAGATGCTTTTTCTCAGTCGTCTCATTGTTTCATCTTTGTTTGTCTCAGCCTTTATGAGCTCCATTTTTGCATCTGCTATGGGCAGTGCACTTGTGATCATGTCCACGTAGGCGTTCACTTTGTCATCCATTGTGGTGTTTACGGGCTCACTTGGGTCTACAGCTCTGGACAACGTGTCTGCTGTATACATCAGCTTACCCGGTGTGTACGCAACATTCAGTGTATAGCGTTGCAGCCTGATCATCATTCTTTGTATTCTAAGCGGACAGCTATTTAGTGGCTTTTGGAACAATGCAATCAAGGGCTTATGGTCAGTCTCTACACTGATTGCTTGTCCTGCCACAAACTGGTGAAATCTTTCGCAGGCGTATGTGATGCTGAGCAGCTCCTTTTCTATTTGAGCATATCGCGTCTCCGCGTCTGTTATTGAGCGCGATGCATATGCAATAGGTTGCCAGTAGTCATATTGTTGCAGAAGAACGGCACCGAGCCCACTCTGTGATGCATCTGATGATATCTTGATGGGTCTCGCTGGGTCATAAAACCTCAGAACTGGTTCCTCTGTGAGCAGTTTCTTTAGATCGCTCCATGACTTCTCATGCTCATGATTCCATTCCCATTCTATGTTCTTTTTCAGTTAGTCTTCTCAGTGGCGCCATCTTTTCTGAGAGGTTGGATATGAATTTCCCCATAGAGTCATAGAGTTTTATAGCACAGAAAGAGGCCCTTCGGCCCATCGTGTCTGCGCCGCCCATCCATCCCTGTCCAGTCTAATCCCATTTTCCAGCATTTGGTCCATAGCCTTGTATGCAATGGCATTTCAAGTGCTCATCCAAATGCTTCTTGAATGTTGTGAGGGTTCCTGCCTCTACCACCCTTTCAGGCAGCGAGTTCCAGATTCCAACCACACTCTGGGTGAAAAAGTTCCTCCTCAAATCCCCTCTAAATCTCCTGCCCCTTACCCTGAATCTATGCCCCCTTGTTATTGACCCCCCTACTAAGGGGAAAAGTTCCTCTTTATCTACCCTATCTATGCCCCTCATCATTTTGTACACCTCAATCAGGTCCCCCCTCAGCCTTCTTTGCTCCAAGGAAAACAACCCCAGCCTGTTTAGTCTTTCTTCATAGCTGAGGCGCTCCATCCCAGGTAACATCCTGGTGAATCTTCTCTGCACCCTCTCCAAAGCAATCACATCCTTCCTATAGTGAGGCGACCAGAACTGCACACAGTACTCCAGCTGTGGCCTCACCAGCGTTTTGTACAGCTCCATCATAACCTCCCTGCTCTTATATTCTATGCCTCGGCTAATGAAGGCAAGTATCCCATATGCCTTTTTAACCACCTTATCTACCTGTTCCGCTGCCTTCAGGGATCTATGTACATGTACACCAAGGTCCCTCTGACCCTCTGTACTTCCTAGGGTCCTACCACTCATTGTGTATTCCCTTGCCTTATTTGTCCGTCCAAAATGCATCACCTCGCACTTTTCAGGGTTAAATTCCATTTGCCACTTTTCCGCCCATCTGACCAACCCGTTTATATCGTCTTGTAGCCTGAGGCTTTCCTCCTCGCAATTTACCACCCCACCAATTTTCGTGTCATCTGCGAACTCACTGATCATACCTTTTACATTCTCCTCCAAATCATTTATGTAGATCACAAACAGCAAGGGACCCAGCACCGATCCCTGAGGTACCCCACTGGACACAGGCTTCCAGTCACAAAAGCAACCTTCGACCATCACCCTCTGCCTCCTGCCACTCAGCCAGTTTAGGATCCAACGCGCCAAGGCACCCTGGATCCCATGGGCTCTTAGCTTCTTGACCAGTCTCCTATGCGGGACTTTGTCAAAAGCTTTACTGAAGTCCATGTAAACCACATCCACAGCATTTCCCTCATCCACCCCCCTAGTCACCCCCTCGAAAAATTCAATCAGATTTGTCAGACATGATTTACCCTTGACAAAGCCATGCTGACTATCCCCGATTAATCCTTGCCTCTCCAAGTGGAGACTAATTTTGTCCCTCAGAATTTTTTCCAATAATTTCCCTACCACAGATGTTAGGCTCACTGGCCTGTAATTCCCTGGTTTATCCCTGCTACCCTTCTTGTATAATGGTACTACATTAGCTGTTCTCCAGTCCTCTGGTACATCCCCTGTGGCCAGAGAGGTTCTGAAAATTTGTGTCAGAGCCCCTGCAATCTCCTCCTTTGCCTCCCACAGCAGCCTGGGATACATCTCGTCCAGGCCTGGGGATTTATCCACTTTTTGGCCTGCTAAAACCGCTAGCACCTCCTCCCTCTCGATGCTAATATGTTCAAGTATGTCACAGTCCCCTTGCCCGATTTCTATGTCTGCATCGTCTCTCTCCATAGTGAACACAGATGCAAAAAATTCACTTAAAACCCCGCCTACATCATCTGGCTCTACACACAGATTGCCACTTTGGTCCCTAATGGGCCCTACCCTTTCCCTGGTTATTCTCTTGCCCTTAATATACTTATAAAACATCTTAGGATTTTCCTTTATTTTGCTCGCCAGTGTTATTTCATGGCCCCTCCTCTCCCTCCTAATTTCTTTTTTAAGTATGCCCCTGCACTTTTTATACTCCTCTAGGGCTTCTTCCGTCTTTAGTCTTTTGTAACTGCCAAAAGCCCCCCTTTTATTTCTAATGCATTTTTGTATATCCCTTGTCATCCAAGGTTCCCTTTGCTTGTTGGTCCCCCCCTTGATTTTTACAGGAACATGTTGGCATTGTACTCTCTCTATTTCCCTTCTGAAAGTCTCCCACTGTTTTGATGTGGATTTTCCTATAAGTAGCTGCTCCCAGTCCACTTTGGCCAGATCCTGCCTTATCATATTAAAATCGGCCTTCTCCCAATTTAGAACCCTTATTTCCGGGCCGTCTTTGTCTTTTTCCATGACCACCTTAAATCTCACCGAATTATGGTCACTGTCGCCAAAATGCTCTCCTACTGACATTTCCACCACTTGCCCGGCTACATTCCCCAGAATTAGGTCCAGTATCGCCCCCTCTCTTGTAGGACTTTCTACATGTTGGCTCAAAAAGCTCTCCTGGATGCACTTTAAGAATTCTGCACCCTCTAAGCCTTTCACACTCTGACTATCCCAATTAATATTGGGGAAGTTGAAATCCCCCACTATTATTACCCTATTATTTTCGCACTTCTCTGAGATTTGCCTACATATCTGTTCCTCTATCTCCCCCTGACTGTTTGGGGGCCTATAGTACACTCCCAGCAAAGTGCTTGCCCCCTTTTTGTTTTTAAGTTCTACCCATATGGCCTCATTAGAGGAACCCGCTAATATATCATCCCTCCTTACAGCAGTAATTGATTCCTTAATTAATATTGCAACACCCCCTCCCCTTTTACACCCCCCTCTGTCTCGCCTGAAGATTCTATACCCCGGAATATTGAGCTGCCAGTCCTGACCCTCCCTCAACCATGTCTCTGTGATAGCAACAATATCGTACTCCCATGTGTTCAACAACAACTTCAGTTCATCCACCTTATTTGCAAGACTCCTTGCATTAAAATAAATGCCTTCCAGCCCTGCCATATTCCCTTTTGCCTTCACATATTTGCTCTGCCTTGTTTTTTCCTCTGTATTTGGCTGTAAATCACCCCCTGCTATAGCTCCACTCTCTACCCCATCCCCCTGCCAAGTTAGTTTAAACCCCCCCCAGCAGTGCTAGCAAACCTCCCCGCAAGGATATTGGTTCCCCTCTGGTTCAGGTGTAAACCGTCCGACTTGTACAAGTCCCACCTTTCCCAGAAGCAGACCCAGTGATCCAGGAAACTAAAGCCCTCCCCCCTGCACCATCCCTTTAGCCACGCATTCATCTGTTCTATCTTCCCATTCCTATACTCACTAGCACGTGGCACCGGGAGTAATCCAGAGATTACAACCTTTGAGGTCCTGCTCTTTAATCCTTCACCTAGCTCCCTAAATTCTTGCTGCAGGACCTCATCCCTCTTTTTACCTATGTCGTTGGTACCAATGTGGACCACGACCTCTGGCTGTTCACCCTCCCCCTCCAGAATGCCCTGCAGCCGCTCAGTGATATCCTTGACCCTGGCACCAGGGAGGCAACAAACCATCCTGGATTCACGTCTACGGCCACAGAAACGCCTATCTGTTCCCCTTACTATAGAATCCCCCACCACTATTGCTCTCCCACTCTTTTTCCCCCCTTCCTGGGCAGCAGGAGCACCCCCAGTGCCAGAAAGTTGGCTGCTGCTGCCTTCCCCTGGTGAGTCATCCCCCTCAACAGTATCCAAATCGGTATACCTGTTTGAGAGGGGAATGGTCACAGGGGTCTCCTGCACTACCTGCCTGCTATTGCTCCGCCTGGTGGTCACCCATTTCCTATCTTCCTGTGCAGCCCTACCCTGCGGTGTGACCAACTCACTAAACGTGTTATCCACGAACCTCTCAGCATCGTGAATGCTCAACAACCCATCCACCCGCAGCTCCAGTGCCTCAATGCGGTCTGCTAGTAGCTGCAGATGGATGCATCCTCTGGCACACGTGGTCATCAGGGGCACCGGGGTCCCTGAATTCCCACATAGAGCAAGAGGAGCATATCACGGGGCTGGGCTCACCTGGCATGACCTTCCCTTTACTTAATTTAAATTAATTTACTATCCCCAATTAAAGATATCTCTAAGGCGCTTGTATAGTCTACCAACAGTCCCTGCTACACCAGAAAAGACCCTAGTAACTATAAACTACAGAGTTTAAGTTTAAAAAAGAGAAATACTCACCAACCAATCACTTACCTGCTCCCTGGTGACGTCAGACTCTGATTACTTTTTACCTCTCTCCCCGCTGCTGAGTTGGTGTGCCTCGCTGGTGCCTCCGGTTTTTATACTGGGCTCACCACGCTGCTCCCTGCTCCGAGTGCTCTGGCCTCGCTGGTGCCTCCGGTTTTTATACCGGTCTCACCACGCTGCTCCCATGTAGTTGATCATTCCATTAAACCTCTGCACGTCCTTTTTGCATTGTGGCTTTGGCATATTCTCAATGGCGGACACCTTTCTGGGATCTGGTCTGATGCCCTCACTGCTAAGGATATCTCCCACGAATGTCAGTTCTGTCACCCCGAGCTGGCATTTCTCTCTCTTCAGCTTCAGGTTTGTTTTCCTTGTTGCTTCCAGCACTTTTTTCAGTCTCTCGTCATGCTCAGTTCTCGTGGTTCCCCATACTATGATGTCATCCATTGATGTATCAACTCCCTCCAGGTGCTCATAGATCATATGGATAGTCTTGTGATACACTTCAGGAGCTGAGGCAATGCCAAATGGTAACCTTAGGAATCTGTATCTGCCAAATGGACTGTTGAACGTGCACAGTCTTGAACTTGCTTCGTCCAGCTTCATCTGCCAAAATCCTGATGATGCATCTAACTTGCTGAAATATTTTGCATTTGCAAACTGTGCCATGATTTCCTCACGTGTAGGAAGCTTGAAGTGCTCTCTCTTTATTGCTCTGTTTAGATCTCTTGGATCCAGGCAAATTCTGAGCTTTCCATTCTTTTTGTCCACAACGACGAGGGAACTCACCCACTCAGTTGGCTCATCTATCTTCTGAATCACGTTCAGGCTTTCCATCCTGTCCAACTCTGCCTTCAGTTGCTTTTGAAGAGCAAGCGGAACTTTTCTGCATGGATGTATGACCGGTGTCATACTTTTATCTACTCTGATTGTGTGTTCTCCTGGAATGCAGCCTAGACCCTTAAATAGGTCGTTGTACTCTTTCATGAGTTCATCATAGACTGTCTCTCCTTCGCTTTCCACAACGAGGACTCTCTTTACCAGGTTCAGTCTCTCACAGGCTTTTAAACCTAGTATGGCTTGCACATCCTTTGGCACCACGATTAATGCTAGCGTGTGCTCTCTGTCCTTGTGTGTTACTTTGACAATGCATCTTCCTTTCACTGGTATATCAGTACCTGAGTATCCTGTCACTTTCACTTTTATTCCATGTATCTTTGGTCTGGGTCTAATTTTCTTAAAATCAGTCTCTGATATCACATTAACTTGTGCTCCAGTATCCAATTTAAATGGAATGTGTATGTCGTTCACTTTTAGTGTCAACATCCAGTCTCTTTCTTCTTTTTTGTTTTCAGACACAACATCTACATAGAACTCCTCTATGTCGCTTTCATCTACTGCATGGACCTTGCTTTGTTGCACTTGGTTCTTACAGCAACGGGCATAATGGTTGTTCTTGTTGCAACTATTGCATGTTTTACCATATGCTGGACACTTTTTCTTGGTGGATGCTGTGTACCGCATCGACTACATGACTTTCGATTGTCCCTTTCATTTTCATTCGCTGGCCACGCCTCTTTTTTCACATTGGCGCTCTTTTTGTTAAACGGTTTGTATCCGTTCTTTCTCACTGCATCCACGTTGCAGCTATTGTCACTGAACAGCTCCTTTGCCTGCGACTTCACAGTTTCTGTAGCCTTACACAGTGCTATGGCTTTTCCCAGGTCTAGATCTTGCTCTCTTAGTAGTCTTTCCCGTAGACCATTATCTGGAATACCACACACCAGTCTGTCTTTTATCAGCGAGTCTGTCAGTCCCCCAAATTCACACGATTTGCTTCGGTTTCTCAGTTCAGTCACATACTGATCAATAGTCTCACCCGTTTTCTGTACACATGTGAAAAATCTGTGCCTCTCAAACGTCACGTTACGTTTAAGTATGCAGTAGGCCTCAAACTGTTCCATTATTTTATCTAGTTTCATTTTGTCTCCATTAGCAACGAATGTGAAGTTATTATACACCTCCGGCGCTTCATCACCCACGACATGTAAGAACAGTGACGATTTCTGTTTATTACTTTTCTCGTCAGCTCCGATTGCTGATAAATACAACCCCACACGTTGTTTGAATCTCCTCCAATTTTCAGCCACATTACCTGTCAATTGAAGCGTCGCCGGTGGGAGTAAACCTTCCATTCTTTCACTTCGTTAGCTATTCTCTAATGGTAAGCAACGATGTTCTCTTTTGGCTTGCTAATCTGTGGAGAGCTGATTTAATTTCAGAGTTTTTCTCTTCATCTCTTTCAGCCACTTCTGACACCATGTATTGATTTCTTTGTGGGTTCAATGACGAGACATTTATGAAAGAGAATGAGTTTTAATCTAAAGTCTGTTCAACTCTTTTATACAGCATTTACAGGAGACACGATGCTGTGATGCATCTAGAACGAAACCGAAACTAAACTAACTGCCTTGCTTCTCTCGGTCACATGCCCTCTGCTGGTCAGGCACAAGCAATCAATACATGCAATCATGCTATTAAGGCATCATAATCGAACAGGCAAATACCATCTCTATTTGCTGATATCATTACATCCTCCACCTTCTCTACCTGCTGCCCACCTCTTCCATCTTTCCTCCCATCACCATTTGCCACCGCCATTAAAATTATCCCATTTTCTCCCTCGCCAAACCTGAATCTGCCCCTGAATCTAACTCCTCTACTTTCCCTTACCTTCTCCCAAACGCACTCCGGCTAACTCTGCTCTAACTTCCCCATTCCTTTTCTCTCCCTCCTCTCCTCCCCCTCCCCCGCTCTGCTTTGCTTTGCCTTTCCACCCCACATCGCTCCATTATACCCCCCCACCCATAGCCTCTTCCAGCAGTCCTACATCAGCTCTGATCTAATTGTGCCCTGCCCGCTAGCCATACCTGAACAGAAGATTCCAATTAGTCTTGACTCTCCATGTATAACACTACAGGATATCGCCTAGTAAAAAGAAAGTATATAGGAAAGCTACAAAAAAGATTAGAAAGGCTGAGGGAATATGAGAGAAAATGATCAGAAAGCAGAGCATAAAAAAAGCTTTCTATAGGCATATTTGTAGTAATAGGATAGTCAACATAGGGGCAGGGCTGCAAAGCAAGAGACGAAGGAGGCACGATTGTAGCGGCGAGCGAGGGGAATGACCGATATTAAATAAGCACTTCACCTCCTCTGTGAAAATTAAGGCAGAATTAGAATTGTAGAACCACCAAAGATGGATGCAAAACAGTATGTGGGTGTTACTATTCAAAGAGAAGTGGTACAAAAGAAGTGACTCAGACCTAAGGTGGACAAATCACTGGGACCTGGCACTTTATATATGCAGATCGTGAGGGAAAAAAATGAAAGACTTGCATTTATAGAGCGCCTTTCACGACCATTGGACATCCCAAAGCGCTTTACAGCCAATTTTCTTCTTTGAAGTGTAGCCACTGTTGTAATTTAGGAAATGCGGCAGCCAATTTTGGCAAGCTCCCACAAACAGCAATGTGATAATGTCCAGATAACCTGTTTTAGTGATGTTGGTTGAGGGATAAATATTGGCCAGGACACTGGGGATAACTCCCCTACTCTTCATTGAAATAGTGCCATGGGATCTTTTACATCCACCTGAGAGAGCAGATGGGGCCTTGGTTTAACGTCTCATCTGAAAAGCGCACCTCCGACAGTGCAACACTCCCTCAGTGCTGCACTAGGGTGTCAGCCGAGATTTTAGTGCTCAAGTCTCTGGAGTTGGACATGAACTCACAACCTTCTGACTCGGAGGTGAGGGTGCCACCAACTGAGCCACTGGCTGCGCACACTGAGGGAATCCAGGGAAGAAACAGTGGAGGCTCTAGCTAAAATTTTCTGAGATTATGTGGGAAGGAAAATTGTGCTTGTGGACTGGAAAGATGTAGCAAGTGGTTTTCCACAGGGTCTGTGTTGTGGCTGCTCTTATTTACTGTGAATTTGAATGACCAAAGTAGATTGTTCCAGTTAAAGAGCAAACATCGGGACAGGCACAAAGGGTCGAATGGCTGGTTCATGCGCTGTAAATTGATCTTCAGTGATGGGAATCTGGTTAATTTGCTAATCCATTGCTTCTGCTACCCTCCTCCCAAGCAAAATTCTAGCATTGAAATATGGACCGTGTATGTGTAATTGCGATTGAAATATTGTCTACTAGCTTTGCTGTTTATGAATTTTCAAGTTTCACTTTCTGTTTTTGAGAGCTATTGAAGAAGCACTTGTTTTGCTGCTTCTCAAGCAAAAGCTCCTTATACTCATTTGATAATTTTAAGGACTTTACTGGACTTTATGACTGAAATTATGTATTTAGCTGCAATATTTAATTTAGACAAGTTGCCCTGAAGCTGACAAATGGATATAGTTGCACATTTAGTTATGGAAGATAAAAGCATTTGCAGCACTAGGAAATGCTTGCCATGGAATATTAATAGATTTTATACTGAAGAACTGTTAGATCCATGATTCTGAGAGTATGATGTTTTTCAATAACCACACGGATGCTGTAACTGAACAATCAACAGGTATTTACTGGAGTAGGGTAATCTCAAGACTGGGGTACAGAGGCATGCTCAAGGCTTATATACAGGTGTGGTCACTGCCGGTACTACAGTATACAGGAGCTGTAAAAGTAGTTCTCTCTTAAAGGTACATACACTACAATTCCTCCCCTTTTAGATTAGTCGTACCCCTAATATTCAAATAACAATTAACACTTTAACATGTACATTAAACAACAATAGTCCATTTATAGATTCAGTCTTTGGGGCGGCTTCCTGATCCTTTCGGGATAGCGCCTTTCCTGAGGTTCTTGTTCTTGGTGCGGAGGCGATTCTGGCCCCTTTTCATCGGTTAGTTCATCGGGTTCCACTGCTACTGGTTCGGAGGTAGATGCTACCGGTATGTCGGGTTCATCCCCAGGTACGCAAGACATGGGGTTGACTCGTTCCTGTGATGCTAAGATCTGATCAACGTGGCGTCTCACAATGTTCTCCCCGACATCCACTGTGTACATTAATGGCCCCTGTCGTGTGCATATCGTTCCGGGTTGCCATTTCTCTGTTCGGTAGTCACGGGCCAAGACTGGTTGTCCTACATTGAAGCTCCTTGTCGGCTTCTCATTGATGTGCTGGAATTGTTTATCCTCAACATTTCTTCGCACATTTGGTCTAAGCAAGTCCAGACGAGATCGCAACCTTCGGTTAAAGAACATCATGGCCGAGGTCTGGTTGGTAACTGCGTGTGTCGCGTTTCGGTAGGCTAATAAGAAATTGTCCACCTTATGCTGTAGTGGAATTTCATCGTCGCACATGGCCTTTATCGCCTTCTTAAAGGTTTGTACGAACCTCTCAGCCAATCCATTTGTGGCTGGATGATACGGGGCGGATGTGTAATGCCTTACCCCATTCCTTCTCATAAATTTTCGAAACTCTTCGGACACAAACTGTGGTCCATTATCAGAGCAAATCTGCTCTGGCAAGCTGTTTCTGGCAAATATGGTCCGTAGGACTGCAATCATTTTCTCTGTAGTGGTTGAGGACATTTTTATCACCTCAGGCCACTTCGAATGAGCATCCACTGCTATTAAGAACATTGAGTCCATGAATGGTCCAGCAAAATCAATATGCACCTGTTGCCATGGAGAGGAGGGCCACTCCCATGGGTGTAGAGGGGCATGTGGTGGTGCATTTTGGACCTTCTGGCATCCTGAGCAGCTCTTGCTGAGGTCTTCGATTTGTTGATCGACTCCCGGCCACCACACATAAGCCCTAGCAAGGCTTTTCATTTTCACTCCCCCCAGATGACCTTCATGTAGCTCATTTAGCACTCTCTCCCTTAACTTGGGTGGAATCACCACTCTGGATCCACACATCACTGTCCCCTGGCATACTGACAGCTGTTCTCTTCTGGATGAGAATGCTGGCAACAGTGAGTCGCCATGTGTTGGCCATCCCCTCACCGTCAAATCATATACCCGAGACAGCGTCGGATCATTGCGGGTCTCCTTCTCTGTATCCGCGTTCGTTACTGGCAATTGTTCAATTATTGACGAATAAAATATCTCGATAGGGTCCACTGCTGGTGCTTCTCCACAGTAGGCAGTGGCAGGCGCGATAGCCCATCAGCGTTTCCATGCTGTTTCGTGCCTTTATATTCTATTTCATATTGATTCGCCCCTAGAAACAGGGACCATCTTTGTAACCGTTGTGCAGTCATCACTGGAACGCCCTTCTTAGGATTAAAGATGGAGACAAGTGGTTGGTGGTCAGTCAGCAAGGTGAACTTCTGCCCATGCAGATAGTGGTTGAATTTTTTTACTCCCCATACTAGGCTGAGGGCCTCCCTGTCAATCTGGACGTAGTTGCGCTCGGCTGAGGTTAGTGACCGAGACGCAAAGGCTACTGGCCTCTCCAACCCGTCTGGGAATTTGTGCGACAGCACCGCTCCAATACCATAGGGTGATGCATCACATGCCAAACGAATTGGTAGTGCTGGGTTGAAATGGGCCAACACCTCTTTTGATGTGATCAATTCTTTACACTTCTGGAAAGCTCGTCTACGTTCGTCATTCCACTTCCATGGTACCCCTGTTTGCAGTAGGGTGTTCAGTGGGTGTAATACCGTGGACAAATTTGGTAAGAACTTATGGTAGTAGTTTACCAGCCTGAGGAACGACCTCAGTTGTGACACATTTTCTGGTGCTGGAGCCTTGACTACTGCCTCAGTTTTTCAGGGGACTTATGTAACCCCTCTTCATCGATGACGTGGCCACAATACGAGATCTGCTTCTGGAAAAACTCGCACTTGTGGCGATTAGCTCGTAGCCCATATTCCTTTAATCTGGTGAGCACCTTCTCCAAGTTGGCGAGGTGATCACTGTCATTTTCGCCCGTGACCAGGATGTCGTCCAAATAACACTGGGTCCCTGGAATCCCTTGCAGGACTTGATCCATCGCCCTTTGCCAAATGGCCGGAGCTGATGCTACCCCGAACACCAGCCGGTTGTATTGATAAAGACCTTTATGAGTGTTAATCGTAAGGTATTGTTTCGAGGCTTCTTCTACCTCCATTTGCAAGTACGCCTGGGCTAGATCAATTTTGGTGAAGCGTTTACCTCCAGATAGCGAGGCGAAAATATCCTCAATTCGTGGAAGCGGATATTGTACCGTGTGAAGGACTGGGTTCACTGTCACCTTAAAATCCCCACAGATGCGGACCTTCTTTGGTTCCCCAGGCGTATTACTCAACGACCTCTTGATTACAGGAACGATGGGTGTAGCCCACTCGCTCCAGTCTACTTTGGACAGTACTCCTGAACGTTCCAACCCTTCCAGCTCTGCTTCGACAGCTAGTCTGATCGCATAAGGCACTGGTCTGGCCTTAAGAAACTTTGGGCTTGCATTTGCCTCTATTTTAATCGTTGCTGTTATGCCTTTTAGTGTTCCGAGTCCCTCCTGGAACACTTCTTTTGCGTCAGTTAGCATTTTTGACAGTCGTCTAGGTGTGACGTTGTCATCCTTTTTGGCCTCATCCTTTTTGGCCTCAACCTTCAGTGCCTGTATGGAATGCCAATCTAATTGTATCTTCCGGATCCATTCACGTCCTAGCAGTGGTGGTCCTCCATCTGGCAATACATATATATCCATTTTAGGTATTTCCTGGCCTTTGTATATCACTTTCACCCTTATTTTTCCTTTGGGGTAGACTTTTTGCCCTGTGTACGTCTTCAAGACAATCTCTGTAGCTTTCAAGGGTATATGTGAAAATAGCCGCTTGTAGTCCCTTTGGTTTATGACTATCAGGGCTGATCCTGTGTCCAATTCCATTTTCACTTGGACTCTATCTATCTTGAGTGTAACCCAGATAGTCTGGTGATCCTCCATTTTGGTTACCTTTTGTAGTTTCAGACAACCCAGCTCCTTGCTTCCGGAGTCTGTGTCACTTTTCTGTTCATCTGAACTACTGTCCATCACCTGGTGTACCTTTTTGTACTTCTCCTGTGGAGATTTCTTACTGTTGGTTTTCTGCCCAGACCTGCAGACTCTTGCTATGTGTCCTGCTTTTCCACACTGTCTGCACACTTGGTCCTTGAACCAACAATTCTTCTGGTCATGTGTTGTTCTGCCGCAGCGATAGCACTTCCCTGTTCCATAGGACATTTCATTGGTGCCATATTCTTGCGGTCTCCGTTGTATCTCTGCAGCGCCCCTTGCGGCTGCTTCGTGTGATACTGCCATACTGAAAGCCTTGTCCAGCGTAAGATCCTTTTCTGATAGAAGCCGTTTCTGGGTTCCTTCACTTTGCAGCCCACACACAAACTTGTCCCTTAACGTATCTGCTAGTCCCGCTCCAAACTGGCAGTGTTTCGATAGCTTGCGCAGTTCCGTTAGGTACTCAACATTGCTTTCGTCTTTGTGTTAGTTCCTTTTATGGAACTTAAATCGTTCTGCTATCAGCAGCGGTGTGGGGCTTAAGTGGTCCTGTAGGATTTCTACTATGCTTTCGAAATTCTTATTCACAGGCTTCTCTGGGGTTATTAGGTTTTGCAGTAACCCATAAGTTTTTGCACCCATGGAATTTAACAAAACCAGTGCTTTCCTAGCATCTGGCACTTCATTCGCCCTGCAGTACACCTCAATACGTTCCACATATGTCGCCCAATCTTCGACTTCATTGTCGAACGTAGAGATACTGCCACTCTTCGGCATCCCTGGGTGTGATTTAACTGTCAAAAATGGCGTCTCCCGCACTTCCCCCTTCTTCCCACGCTCGCCCTTCTTCTCCGCTGCGGCTTCTAAAAATGGCGTCTCCCGCGCTCTTCCTCCTTCGCGGCTCAATGGTGTCTCCTGCGCTCTCCCTTCTTCTCCCCGCGGACACTGTTCAGCCCTTGAGCCCTGGCTGTGCTCTGCGCGTTCTTTTTTGTTTGTGTGCGCCTTTCCCGTATCCGCCGCTCGGTCCTGAACCCGGCTGTTGCTTTACCCTCTCTTTCCGTTTTGTTTTTCCTCGACGCCGCTCGGTTTTCAACCCCCAGCTGCACCCTGTGCGCTTCACCCTCTGTCTTACCCCGTCGATGCTGCTCAGCTTTCTCTCCGCCGTCGGTCGGCTCCAGCCGCCGCTGTCCGGGAAGGGTCTGCGCTGTACCTGTCATCAGTCTATTGCTGATCGTCGTGGCTGGGGAACCAAGCCCGGCTCTCCACAGCCTCCCCTGCGATGTTCACTCTCTGCCGGACGACTGGGCGGTTGCTCGTGGTCGACGCCCGTGCTTCTGGCTTCGTTCTTCTACCGCCCTCCCGGAGTGAATCCTCGAAGGGAAATGCAGAGTTGCAGGTAGATTCGAATCGACACTCGTCGCCACTGTTAGATCCGTGATTCTGAGAGTATGATGTTTTTCAATAACCACACGGATGCTATAACTGAACAATCAACAGGTATTTACTGGAGTAGGGTAATCTGAAGACTGGGATACAGAGGCATGCTCAAGGCTTATATACAGGTGTGGTCACTGCCGGTACTACAGTATACAGGAGCTGTAAAAGTAGTTCTCTCTTAAAGGTACATACACTACAAGAACAACTAGGTGCATCAAAATATTACCAAAAATGAATTCCCATGTGCGTATAGTGCAGGGGATGTACATAGATGTGAGAAGCATGTTGATGCATTCACTGCAGTAATGAGTGACTACTAAAGCATACGTTCATCATTCCATACTGTTTAGGCACTGTGCAGCTTCATTTGGCACTTAAAAAATGAGTTTCATTTGAAAATTATCTTAGCTGAAATAAAGAGCAATGAATGTTTTTATTGTCTAATTTACCAGCTTAATTAATTTGGTATTATATGTATCTTACACTTCAAGAAATGACTCATACACTATTAAGTGCATCAGCCATGAATGAAATAACATTTACTGCATGGCCTATCTGGGAATGCTCTCTTGGGCCAGGTGTTTCGGACCATGGTGAGGAATACTGATACTAATTCATGTTTGTGTAGTTAACGAGATGTGGTTCAATGGAAGTAATTCCTGCTGTAATCTTAATTAATAAATAAGACCTTTGTTACCATATAACCTCGTAAAATGGAAAAAACTGTTGATTTTGTTGACTGAAACCATGCCAGGCGAGTGGGACACTTCTGATGAACACAACAATTCATGCCGCCTTACTCCTTTCCAACTGTGAACATTTGAACAAAGGGAACAGCAACCAGAAAGCTCCGGTTTGACAGGAAGCCAAGGCTCAAGGTCACTAAAAGAGCTCAAGAATTATTTAACATTCATGGGGTTCAACTTAGTGGAATTGAATGCACTGTACTATCCAGTCACATGTTATATCTTACCCTGATCCATCAGTCTATCAATCAATCAGCATTAAAGTTTGTTATTTACATGTACAGTCCACTTCTGATCAGAATAGTTTTCCCACAATGGCGTCTCTCCCCACCCCTGTGCCGCGACCATTTTCCTCCTCTATATGTTACCCCTTGGCGGCAGCATCTGAAGACATGGGCTCAGGTTCCACATGGATGCTGATGATGCCCAATGTTTTTCAAGCCACCACCTCTCTCGACCCATCCACTGCCTCTTTGTTGCCAGCCCGCATCTTTGGCATCCAGTTCTGAATGAGTCACAATTACCTCCCAGATAAACATTGGGATGACTGAAGCCATCATCTTTGGCCCCTGTCACAAACTCTGTAACCTTGTCACTGATTCCAACTCCCTTCTCAAGGCCCACCACCAGCTTCTCCAGGACAATAAATGCCAGTGATGTCCACATCCCGATAATTTTTTATAAAAAGCACCAGTCAGCTGTATTGATTGGATATTTTTCTTTACCTCCTAGCACTTTTTGCCTAATAGTTTTTCTACAAATAATTTTGAAAACAAATGGAGAAATTTCAAAAGCTTTACTAAGGTAAAATTTGTATTGAGTGCTTTTTAAAAATAGTCTTTGTGTGTGTGTAAGGAAAGAAATGACTTATGGTTACATACCTGTTGTAGTTTGTTTCCTATTTATCGACTTTAAAAAGTTTATTGGAGTGAGAGAGATGGACAGTGAGAGAGAGACAGATTAGGGGAAAAAAGTGTGTGCTTTATTCATTTAATGTTGCTTAATTTTTCAAAAAGAAACCACCAGTTGAATTGTGAAGCCGGCTGATTATCTCCACTGGACAGAATAGTTCAATCCTAATTGAATACACATATCCAACAGATTCTCATTTTTAACAACAGAGAGAGACAAACAGATCTGCACTGGTGTTTCAACCTGGATGATGTGATGAAGTCCTGGAAGCGGCCTTGAACACACAACCATCTGACTCATTGGCAAAAGGGCTACCAATTGAGCCAAGCTAACGATTGCAGATCAGCCATTTAAAACTATCTAACGCTAGATGTACACGGCCCGTGGCTCAGAGTGCAATCACGTGATCTTTTTCAGGGACTTTAGCATTTTTTTTTGGCACTTCCCCAGAACAGCGCTGCTGAGCTTGATGACTTATTGTTTGGGCAATTACAGATGTGAACTTGTATCCTACCACACTGTGAAACCTCTGAGTGCCACACCATGCAGCTACCCTCATCAGAAGCTACTCTTAATCAGTGCACGGCTTGGCTGTCACTTATTTTAAAAGCTCCTATCATCATTCCTGTATGTATCACTTACTGCATGGCAGGTGTATTTACATTGATCAACAAAGAGACATGTTGGACCATTACAAAATGGCTATTTTCAAATTAAGTCAAAGTAAGTCAAAGTAAGTGATAGAGGAGCAGGTGTTACCGTCTGTGAATGCTGAAATTGCCCACGTGGTTAATTTGACAAATGACTATCGACAATTAAACTGCTTTCTAGTTTTGAAGATGTGACATTTTCTAACTTTGATTGAAATGATCAAACACATGCACCGTTTATAAATTCAGCTGGCAGAGGATATTTGTGCTGTGCTGCTTCTGCTTCCTGCCAATCATGCAGTCAGGAACTAGTAGCACTGGATGGATGTCAGAAAATGCATGTGTGAGGATCTCAATGTACTGAGATTATGTACTATTCAAATACTGCAAGACATTTTACAAAGCAATCATGTAACCAATTTAGATTTCAAGTTAAACTGATTTAATTTTAAAGGCTAATGTGCAATGTGAGTATTTCACTAAATCTTTTGGAGCAGTTTATGCCATTTAAAGAGGCTATTTTCTGAATCTCAGTAGTATTTACACACCATTTTGAAAAAGTATTTTTGTGATATGGATTTAGTACAATATTAAATGATTTCTTGGAGAAGATTGAAAACAGCAAATTGAACCATTAGGGGTGGAGCCAATCAACTGAAGTGACTCTCTGTTTTCAGCTGTTATAAAAGAGAATGACACATGTCATTGAGTCATTTTCCAACTGGGAACAGTACCATTGAAATTCTTGTTTTCAAGAATTAACTTAGTAGATAAATATGTGAAGGAAAGGGTACTGCATTGAAAAAGCAGAGCGACAAGAGCCAGCCATGCCCTGGCAACTTTAGTATCGATGCTATTGGATTTTTTTAAGCTAATCACTGAGATAACAAATGAGCTTTGTCAATTGATTGCACCTAATTTGGAGGGGTCCACAGTAACTCCCAACTGTTCTGCTGCAGTGAATTTTGCAGCCATTTGCGATCACTTTACTGGCTGAGGGGTCACTTCAGGTGTTGGGAGTTGACTGTAGCACCAGTTAGCACACCATATCTATCTGCATTCAACGGAATACAGATGCACTGTTCCAGATGGGTACTGGGTTCATCCATTTTTTTCAGAAATCCAAGGGGAGTTGATTAGACAACAAAGGTTTTGTCGGTTTTCAGAGTTCTGGATGTAGTCATCTGTGCTCATGGAGACGCACGTGCAGACAGAAACTGTAAGCATGTCTGTTGCCTCAGTAAACAGGTTGTCTGTGATGCTGCCCAAAATACCTTTGTGATGAATACTGAATTCCCAGGGTCAACTCGAGACTCGTTTATCCTCAACCTGTGTTGTGTTTCTTGGTTATATGAAAATAAAGTAAAGAAATAATTGCATTTCAAATCTGTCAAAGCAATTCACATACCAAATTATTTTTGTAGTCGTGAGTCTTGTTATGCAATTAATACTTGCAGAACCAATTGGCAACACCAAGGTTATATTCAAATTTTAGGCAGAATAAGCATCATTTGGAAGCAACTTGCCACTGTCTACGAGAGTGTCCTACCTGAGCTTAACTTCAAAGTAGAGCAATTCTGAGAAGAAGAATGTGAAAATAGCTGAGAAGGAGGAGGAATGTTTTGGGAAGAGAAGAGTAAATAAATAAAGTACCTGTATAAGTAAATGCTGCAAATCTACTTTGGGAGCTTATTAACTTGGAGTAGATGATGCTGCGCAGACTTCTTGAGTTCAATTACCTGTCTAATATCATGGTGTGAAATGTTCTCATTTCAGTTTATTCCTGTCAAAATGCTTTTTGGCAAAATGTTACACATTCAATGTTGCTGGTCACTTTTGTGATTGGTCCCCCATACCCCGGCTTATGTTTAGAGTGCACCCGTACTAGTCTAATTAAGCAAAAGTATAACCTGGGGCATAATAATAGAACGCCTTGTAATCTGAACTGGATACCATGTCTTTCACCTGTGCCTGCACATGCACTTCTCCAAACTTTCATTAGATGAACTCAGAGCAGTTTAGTGAGACAAGATCAGACATGAATTGTTAAGCTGCTTTATTTTACAGACAGCATGAACATAAGGAAATTTATCATTAAAATTCACTTACTTCACTGATCTTCAAGCCCCTCCTTGTAAATGAGACAAATAATAAACCTGGGTAGGGTTCTAAGTAATACTTCCTTTGGCCACTCTAGCATTGAAATAGGCCAATACACTGGCTTGGTTGACAACTCTTCTTACAGTGAACTGCCTCAGCTTTTCTTTTTTCTCAGTGAATCGTCTCGAATGACCTTCCACATGGATTTTTCTCTATTTTTGTTACTTCTGACTACAGGAACTGGGTGACCTGGCTCTCTGACTTCTTCCCCATTGAACGGTTCACCTGTAGGCTCATAACGAAAACCAACCACTTTTTACTCCCCCACCACAATACTGGCAGTAAAATGGCCATAAATTTTGGCGTATCTTTGTTACGCCTTTTGAGGAAATTCTGGGCTGCGATTCCTGTTTGTACCAGTGACTGCAGCATAGAGCTGGAAGGAAAATTTTAAGCCATTGTGAACTCACGTTTTAAGGTAAAATGCAACACTTATATGTAACTCATTTCCAGAGGAAAATGGTCAACAAATCCTGAAATGTGACACATAGGCCCAGATTTTAAGTGGGGGATGGGAAAATGGAGGCCTGGCTGTTATTTACACAAGATTTCAGGATTTCCCGGCTAAGTGACTCGTCTGCTGGTTTTCTGACCACCTGCATTGTGCAATTTCCAGTGGGCGTCCCGGCCACACTAAAAAGCGCTAGTGCACCACTTCGCGGGAGGCTGCATTCAGGTCAATGCTCAAATCTGAGTAATTGTAAATCACTAGTGGAAAGTCTTTGGTTTTATCTTCACTGTTCCCATAGTGCTAGCTTGTCCAACTTGGGATCTTCAGCTAGTTCACATGGCATGGTGGAGGGATCACTTGTACTCCTTCATAGTGTAGCAGTAAAGGAAAGAGAGCTTCAAACAGACATTGTGCTGGACTCAGTGCCTTTGAAGGGGCAACTTAATGTCACGTTCTGGTGCACTGTTCTGATCTGAAGGACAGGCTACTGGCTTGCATTCCACTATCCTATACCTGATATCCCCTACTTAGGCCATGGCTGCCAATGATTAGGTTTCATATATAGAGTCAACGTTATTGCCTCAGAGCTGAACACTTTCTCTTGTCAAGACTGTCCTGCCCTCTCTGGTGAACATGGTTGATTGAGCACATCAGCCATGAATTGGAAGTATTCATCCAAGAAATTATCTCTCCATCTTGCCCAGCCACTCATCCAGCATGGTGTGTATGGTGGCCAGGATATTGTGCATGTTGTTTTAGTGTTCAACAACTTCTTGTAGTAGTTGGGGCGATGGACCTCTTCTGACTTTTCATTTTAAATTTTAAAAAAGCATAACCCTGATTACAAAGTCACAGCCTGTAGTGCAATGAAAGACCACTGTTGCAGCTGCATTCTCGTCGTGGCCCCTTTACATCCAGCACACTGAGCAGTGCCAGTCCAGTCCCACCTGTGTTTCCCATGCTGCACCAGTTATTAGAATAACATCAGGGCCCTAATTGCATCTCAGGACCCCAATTTGCAGATCTTCATGAGCCTCCCGTCTCTACATAGCTGGAGACTCGTCAGCCCCAATGCGTGCCAACATTAATATTGCGGCGGCCAGGAACGTGGCAGGTTGGGGACAGGAACGCCTTTTCCGCCATTTTAAACCCTTACTTGACCCTGGGATGGCAAAATCGAGGCCATAGTGACTAGTTAATCTCTCTTCAATTTTTATACTGACCTCGGTAACCATATATTTGATCAAGTATGTAGATGCAAGGATGTTTTTGCCATACAAATATTGACCTTGTGGAGGCGCACTACGAGAAAATACAGAACAACAGTGCCACGTGCTAGTCAGAGTAGAAATAGAAGGATATTTCAGATGAATACGTGGCTAGAGGAATGGTGCAAGGGGGAGAGATTCAAATTCCTGGGACATTGGAACAGGTTCTGGGGGAGGTGGGACCAGTACAAACTGGACTGTTTGCACCTGGGCAGGGCCGGGACTGATGTTCTGGGGGAGTGTTTGCTAGTGCTCTGGGGGAGGGTTTAAACTAAAATGGCAGGGGGTTGGGAACCTGAGCAGGGAGACAGAGGAAAGGGAAAGAAGGATAGAAGCAAAAGACAGGAAGGAGAAAAACAAAGGCGGCAGTCAGAGAAATCAAGGTTTAAATCAAACATGGCCACAGTAAATAATAATTCTAAAAGGTGTAAGAGTGTTTTTAAAAAAAAAAAAAAAAAACAAGCCTGAAGGCCTTGTGTCTTAATGCGAGGAGCATTCGTAATAAGGTGGATGAATTAGCTGCGCAAATAGAGGTAAACGGATATGATATGATTGGGATTACGGAAACATGGCTCCAGGGTGACCAAGGCTGGGAACTCAACATCCAGGGGTATTCAATATTCAGGAAAGATAGGCAAAAAGGAAAAGGAGGTGGGGTAGCACTGCTGGTTAAAGAGGGGATTAACACAATTGAAAGGAAGGATATTAGCTCTGATGATGTGGAATCTGTATGGGTAGAACTGAGAAATACCAAGGGGCAGAAAGCGTTAGTGGGAGTTAGACCTCCAAACAGTAATGCGGAGGTTGGGGATGGCATTAAATGGGAAATTAGAGATGCGTGCAATAAGGGCACAGCAGTCATCATGGGTGACTTTAATCTACATATAGATTGGTCTAACCAAATTAGTAACAATACTGTGGAGGAGGAATTCCTGGAGTGTATACGGGATGGTTTCCTGGACCAATTTGTCGAGGAACCAACTGGAGATCAGGCCATCTTAGACTGGGTATTATGTAATGAGAGAGGATTAATTAGCAATCTTGTTGTGCGAGGCCCCTTGGGTCGGAGCGATCATAATATGATAGAATTCTTCATTAAGATGGAGAGTGAAGTAGTTGACTCAGACTAGGGTCCTGAATTTAAATAAAGGAAAATATGATGATATGAGGCACGCGTTGGGTAGGATTGATTGAGGAGTGTTACTCAAAGGGTTGATGGTGGATAGGCAATGGCAAACATTTAAAGATTGCATGGATGAACTACAGCATTTGTTCATCCCTGTTTGGCATAAAAATAAAACAAAAAAGGTGACTCAACCGTGGCTAACAAGGGAAATTAGGGATAGCATAAGATCCAAGGAGAAGACATATAAATTGGCCAGAAAAAGCAGTAAACCTGAGGATTGGGAGCAGTTTAGGATTCAGCAAAGGAGGACAAAGGGATTAATTAAGAAAGGGAAAATAGAATGAGAGTAAGCTTTCAGGGAACATAAAAACTGACTGTAAAAGCTTTTATGGATATGTGAAGAGAAAAAGATTGGTGAAGTCAAGCGTAGGTCTCTTGCAGTCAGAATCAGGGGAATTTATAATGGGGAACAAAGAAATGGCTGACCAATTAAATACATACTTTGGTTCTGTCTTCACAAAGGAGGACACAAATAACCTCCCCAGAGATGTCGGGGAACATAGGGTCTAATGAGAGGGAGGAACTGAAAGAAATCAGTATTTGTAGGGAAATGGTGTTAGGGAAATTGACGGGATTGAAGGCCGATAAATCCCCAGGGCCTGATAATCTACATCCTAGGGTACTTAAGGAAGTGGCCCTAGAAATAGTAGATGCATTGCTGGTCATCTTCCAAAATTCGATAGACTCTGAAATAGTTCCCATGGATTGGAGGGTAGCTAATGTTACCCCACTATTCAAAAAAGGTGGTAGAGAGAAAACGGGGAATTATAGACTGGTATGCCTGACATCGGTAGTGGGGAAAATGCTAGAGTCCATTATAAAAGATGTAATAGCAGAGCACTTGGAAAACAGTGACAGGATCGGACAAAGTCAACATGGATTTACAAAAGGTAAATCGTGCTTGACTAACCTGGAATTTTTTGAGGATGTAACTGGTAGAATAGATAAGGGAGAACCAGTGGATGAGGTGTATTTGGACTTTCAGAAGGCTTTCGATAAGATCCCACATAAGAGATTAGTGTGTAAAGTTAAGGCACATGGGATTGGGGGCAAGGTACTGACTTGGATAGAGAACTGGTTGGCAGACAGGAAGCAAAGAGTTGGAATAAACGGGTCTTTTTCCGAGTGGCAGGCAGTGACTAGTGTGGTACCGCAGGGATCGCTGCTAGGACCCCAGCTATTCACAATATATATAAATGATCTAGACGAGGGAACTAGATGTAATATCTCCAAGTTTGCCGACGACACAAAGCTGGGTGGGCATGTGTGCTGTGAGGAGGATGTTGAGAAACTCCAATATGATTTGGACAGGTTGGGTGATTGGGCAGAAGCATGGCAGATGCAGTATAATGTGGATAAATGCAAGGTTTTGGTGGCAAAAACAGGAAGGCAGATTATTATCTGAACGGCAATAGATTGGGAGAAGGGGAAGTGCAACGAGACCTGGGTGTCCTTGTGCACTAGTCACTGAAGGTAAGCATGCAGCAGGCGGTTAAGAAGGCAAATGGTATGTTGGCCTTCGTAGCGAGAGGGTTCGAGTACAGGAACAAGGATGTCTTGCTGCAGTTGTACACTGCCTTGGTGAGACCATACCTTGAGTATTGTGTGCAGTTTTGGTCACCTTATCTGAGGAAGGACGTTCTTGCCATGGAGGGAGTTCAGCGCAGATTCA
Source organism: Somniosus microcephalus (assembly GCF_052327205.1). Taxonomy (NCBI): domain Eukaryota; kingdom Metazoa; phylum Chordata; class Chondrichthyes; order Squaliformes; family Somniosidae; genus Somniosus; species Somniosus microcephalus. Next base: position 103,321,153 of record NC_140995.1, on the reverse strand, counting down.
CCAGACTGATACCTGGGATGGCAGGAATGACGTATGAGGAGCGATTGGGTCGATTGGGCTTATACTCGCTGGAGTTTAGAAGAATGAGAGAGGATCTCATTGAAACTTATAAAATTCTAACAGGACTAGACAGACTAGATGCAGGAAGGATGTTCCCGATGGCCGGGGAGTCCAGAACCAGGGGTCACAGTCTAAGGATAAGGGGTAAGCCATTTAGGACAGAGATGAGGAGGAATTTATTCACCCAGAGAGTGGTGAACCTGTGGAATTCTCTACTGTTGTATCCGCGTGTTAATGGAGACACGGAATGCAGGAGTTGGTTTAACAGGCGTTCACTGAACAAAATCTGGAGGTGAACTAAAAGATACAAGACGCTATACAGGCTTATATACCCGAGTGGTCACTACTGGTATTACAGTACACAGGGGCTCTTAAAGGTACATACACTACAATTCCTCCCCTTTTAGATAATTAGTACATAACATTTTAAGTAATTAACATGTTTACAAGAACAATAATCTACACATTTGCTGCAGTTAATCAATTATAAGTCAGACTCGGTCCGGATAACGCCTCGGTGGTGTAGTAGTTTTCGGTGGTGTAGTAGGTTCTTTTGGCAAGGTCGCTTCGGCTTGAATGCCAGCGTCGGGTTCATCTGGTTCCAGTATCACCGGATCGGAGGTAGATACTATGGGTATCTCTGCTTCATCATTAGGCGTATAGAGTTGTGGTGTAGGTTGTCCCTTTTCGGATGACTCTATGATCTGGTCAGCATGGTGCCTTATGCTTTCTCCAATGTCCACGGTATACATCAGCGGTCCTAGTCGTGTGCAGATAGTTCCAGGCTGCCATTTCTCGGTACGGTAGTCCCGGGCCAAAACTTGTTGACCTATCTGGAAGGTTCTAGTTGGCCTTTCATTCATGCCTTGAAATTGCCGGTTCTCTACGTCCCTTCTGATGTTTGGCTTGATCAAATCCAGCCGGCATCTTAGTCTTCTATTGAAAAACATCATGGCGGGAGTTTGGTTTGTAACCACATGTGTTGCATTCCTGTACGCAAACAAGAAGTTATCTACCTCATGTTGTAGATTTATGTCTTCATTACCCATGGCCTTTATGGCCTTCTTGAAGGTCTGGAGAAACCTTTCAGCTAATCCATTGGTGGCGGGATGGTATGGGGCGGACGTGTAGTGCTTAACCCCATTGTTTTTTAAGAACTTCCTGAATTCTTCGGACACAAATTGCGGTCCATTATCAGAACAGATCTGTTCAGGCAGCCCATTCCTGGCAAATATGGTCCTTAATGCTGTGATGGTTTTTTCCGTGGTGGTGGAGGACATCTTTATTACCTCCAGCCACTTGGAGTGTGCATCACCGCGATTAAGAACATTGAGTCCATAAATGGACCAGCAAAGTCGATATGTACCCTTTGCCATGGAGATGAGGGCCACTCCCATGGATGTAGAGGGGCTTGTGGTGGGGCGTTTTGGACCTTCTGGTATCCTAGACAGCTCTTGGTCATTTCTTCGATGTCTCCATCGATACCTGGCCACCACACAAACGCCCTGGCTAGGTTCTTCATTTTCACTCCACCCAGATGCCCCTCGTGAAGCTCCTTTAGCACTTTAACCTGGAGTTTGGGTGGAATCACCACTCTGGATCCACACATCAAGGTTCCTCGGCACACTGACAGCTGTTCTCTTCTTTGAGAATGCTGGCAACAGTGGTTTGCCATGTACTGGCCATCCCTTCACCGTTAAATCGTAGACTCGTGAGAGAGTTGGGTCATTTCTCGTTTCCTTTTTCAATGGTAGAATTTGTTACTGGTAGACATTCCACTATGGTTGAGTGGAACATCTCCACTGGGTCCACTGTAGGTGCCTCTTCTACCGTTGGCAACGGTAGGCGCGATAAACCATCAGCATTCCCATGCTGTTTTGATCCTTTGTATTCTATGTCATATTGGTGTGCCCCTAGGAAAAGGGACCATCTCTGTAGCCTTTGCGCTGTCATAATGGGAACGCCTCTTTTAGGGTTGAATATGGAGACGAGGGGTTGATGGTCAGTCAACAAGGTAAATTTTTGTCCGTGTAGGTAATGGTTGAATTTCTTCACTTCCCCACACCAGGCTGAGTGCTTCCCTGTCGATCTGGGCATAGTTACGCTCAGCTGAGTTCAATGAGCGTGACGCAAAAGCTATCGGCCGCTCCGAGCCATCAGGGAATCTATGTGATAATACCGCTCCTACACCATAAGGGGATGCATCGCACGCCAGTCTGATTGGCAGTGATGGGTTGTAATGAGCCAACACTTCCTTGGACGTGATCAAGCCTTTGCATTTATGGAAGGCACGTTTACAGTCTTCGCTCCATTTCCAAATTACTCCCGTTTGTAGCAGTGCGTTAAGAGGGTGCAGAAGAGTTGACAAGTTTGGTAAAAATTTCTGATAGTAATTTATCAATCCCAGGAACGACCTTAATTGTGAGACATTTTCAGGTGCTGGGGTTTTTATGACTGCTTCAATTTTTTCAGGTGACTTATGCAACCCTTCTTCGTTAATTATATGGCCACAATATGATATTTGTTTCTGGAAAAATTCGCACTTGGGGCGATTTGCTCGTAGGCCCCGTTCTCTCAGCCTAGTGAGCACCTGCTCCAAATTGGCAAGGTGCTCGTTGTCGTTTTCTCCTGTTACAAGGATGTCGTCTAGGTAGCATTGAGTCCCCGGAATCCCTTGCAGGACTTGCTCCATAGCTCTTTGCCAGATAGCTGGAGCTGATGCTACTCCGAAAACCAGTCGATTGTACTGGTACAGGCCTTTGTGTGTGTTTATCGTGAGATACTTTTTAGAGGCCTCCTCAACCTCCATCTGTAGATATGCCTGTGCCAAGTCAATTTTGGTGAAACGTTTCCCTCCGGATAGTGAGGCGAAAATATCTTCTATCCTCGGAGGATACTGTACTGTGTGAAGGACCGGGTTTACAGTCACCTTGAAGTCCCCACAGATGCGAATTTTTCTCTGTTCTTCAGATTTATCATTATTCAATGTTTTCTTTATGACCGGGACGATGGGTGTTGCCCACTCGCTCCAATCTACCTTGGATAACACGCCTGCCTTTTCCAAATTCTCCAGCTCTGCCTCGACTGCTGGACGAATTGCGTATGGCACCGGCCTTGCCTTAAAAAACTTGGGAATTGCCGCATCTTCTACTTTTATTGAGGCGGTGACGCCTTTCAAGGTTCTTAGTTCCTGTTGAAACACTTCTTTGGCGTTGGCCAAGATGTCTTTTAATCGTTCAGGTATGACGTCATCATCATTTTTTTTCTTACTGGTCACCGTCAGTGCCTGAATGGAGTGCCAGTCTAAACGTATCTTCCTGATCCATTCACGTCCCAACAGCGGTGGACCACCATCTTGCAGAACGTATAAATACAACTTCTGTATTTCCTTGCCGTTGTATACAACAGGCACCCTTATTTTCCCTCTGGGGTATACTTTCTGCCCCGTATATGTCTTCAAGATAATGGATGTGTCTTTCAAAGGTATATGCGGAAATAGCCGCTCGTAATCCCGTCGACTTATGACGGTCAGAGCTGATCCTGTATCTAGCTCCATTTTAACTGGGGACCCCGCTATCGTGAGGGTAACCCAAATGGTCTGGTAATCTTCTTTGGCAATTACATTATGTAATTTGAGACAGCTTAGTCTCTTGTTTCCGGTGTCGCTATCGCTCTTCTGGTCTTCGGAGCTACTGTCCGTCATCATTTGTACCTTGCTGTACTTTTCCTTTACTGATTTTTTTTCTCAGTGGATTTTTTGTTTCCAGATCGGCATACACGTGCAATGTGTCCCATCTTTCCGCATTGCCTGCATGCTTTGTCCTTGAACCAGCAGTCCCTCTGGTCATAGGTGGATCTGCCGCAGCGATAACATCTCTCGAAACCCTGTCTCATTTCATGGGTGCCGAAGTCCTGTGGCTTTTGCTGTATCTCTGCAGCTCCTCTTGCGGCTGCTTCGTATGATACAGCCACACTGAAAGCCTTGTCCAGTGTCAAATCTTTCTCAGAAAGTAGCCTTTTCTGTGTTCCTTCACTTAGGAGACCGCAGACGAATTTGTCTTGTAGAGAATCTGCCAGTCCTGCCCCAAATTGGCAGTGCTTTGACAGCTTTCTTAATTCGGTGAGGTAATCAGCGTTACTTTCATTCTTGTGCTGATTCCTCCTGAAGAATTTGAATCGTTCCGCTATCAGCAGCGGTGTTGGGTTTAAGTGCTCCTGTAGGGTATCAACAATCTCCTTTAAAATTCTTGTCCATCGGTTTGGCTGGAGTGATTAAGTTTCATAACCGCCCGTATGTCCTTGTGCCCATCAGATTTAGAAGTACCGATGCCTTTTTATCATCCTCTACTTCATTCGCTGTGCAATATACCTCCACTCTTTCCACATATGTGGTCCAATCCTCTATATCACTATCGAAAGCAGTAATATTGCCAGTCTTAGGCATCCTGAAAATCAAAAATGGCGCCTCCCGCGCTTTCCTTTCTTCCCGGCCGAGAAAAAATGGCGCCTCCTGCGGTTTCCCGCCACTGCCGCGGTTTTTATTTACACAGATATTTTTAATAGTTGGAGACTCATTCCCGCCGGACTCTCTGGGACTTTTCCCTCCCTCTGCTTGGTCCGAACGCCGACCTGCTTTGCAGCGCCGGCCGTCTCCCGAGTGCTGCACCCTCCGTCTCTGTTTGCCTCCGCCTTCCGACTCGCTGCTCGGCCCCGCTGCAGAGCCACCCGATCGAGCCCCAGCCCGCCGCCCAGGAAGGATTAGTGCAGTACCTGCCACCAGCCCGGCTAGCTGGTGAAACCACAGGTTTTTTTTTTCTTCGACCTTCATCTGAGGAATCGATCTCCTTGAGGTGCTGCTGAATTGCAGGTAAGTCTGTTTCCAGTTCGTCGCCACTGTTGTATCCGTGTGTTAATGGAGACATGGAATGCAGGAGTTGGTTTAACAGGTGTTTACTGAACAAAGTCTGGAGGTGAACTAAAAGATACAAGACGCTATACAGGCTTATATACCTGAGTGGTCACTACCGGTATTACAGTACACAGGGGCTCTTAAAGGTACATACACTACATCTACCACAGAAGGCAGTGGAGGCCAATTCATTAAACATATTCAAGAAGGAGTTGGATATATTTCTTAAGGCTAAAGGGATCAAGGAATATAGGGACAGGGTACTGAATTTGGATGATCAGCCATGATCTCATTGAATGGCGGAGCAGGCTCGAGGGGCCGAATGGCCTGCTCCTATATTTTGCAAATTGCAGGTCTTGTGCTGACCTCTTTGTGAAGGTATACTCGGACCTGGGGTTTGGTGCCAGTCCTAGTTTTGCCTCTCACATGCTTCTATGTTTCATTTTAGTTGGTGCATCCCTTCAGTTCAGGTTTTCAACTTTTGATTGACACATTTCGATCTAAGAGATTGGTGCTTACTGTGGGAGTGGGGAGGGGTGTGGAGAGAGATGCTCCAAGTAGCTTATTCTCACTTACTTTTTCTAGCGCAATATCTGTAAATTAATCTGCAGCTTTTCCTTCAGTGTTTTATCATTAGTACCAGTTTTATCAGTGTTGACAAATACCTGAGAATTCTATGCTTTTTGTAGCAACAAAAATGTTGTACAGGCAAGTATATTTGGCACAGGCTCGATGGGCCGAATTGCCCCTCATTCTGTGATTTGGTTACCATGGTGACAGATGACAGCGGATGACTTATTTTTGTTTTCTTTGTAAGATTGCTTGCCCAGAAAGATGTTTGGTAGGAGTACACACAAATGTTTTCAATTACTGGTGGCTTTCAGGGAAATTAGTTGTGATTAAGTCATTATCTGAGGTATTTACAATAAATTCTATATTCAACATAGGTAGGATAACAACCATTCATAAACATGTTCTTGTCTACTTAAAGGTTATATATGGAATGTTTCTTGTGTGCCTGGCATTAGAAGTGCAAATTTTGCATTGTGACTGGATGCTTTCCCAATTCAATATCCCCCTCCTCCATAGGGCTGGCATTGAAAACAGGAAATTAACTTAACCCCAGCAACACTGTTTAAAATTATGAAACCTCTTGACACTTGTAACCAGCCAGGAGTTCCATTTCCTGACTGTGGATGAACAGAGATTTTGAAACCTGATGATATTCAGTTTCTGTGCAAGACCTCCATTAATGTTTAGTATCCAACTTTCTGGAACTTTTTTCTCGTTTCACCCCCCCTCCTCTGCCCAAAAGTAAGATACAATTTTGGAGTGAAAGTTTTTTTGCGAATGCTGCAAAGGTTTGCTGTGAAGTCCATTGATCGTTGCACACTGATGTGCTTGATATAATGCTGGAGCTCGGATAACCTATTGGAGTGTATGTATGTAAAAGTACAACATTTACAAGATTAAATATGCCAGTTTTAACTTGCATGTGCAGAGTATTGTAGAAAGAGGTACGACAAAGTCGAGCGTCCTTTAAACAGTATGGCCTGGAATTTACGGTCGGAATGTCGGCGAACTGGCAGCGTTCACCGTCATCCTGCTTTTGAAACTGACCCCGCAACTTAGGGATTTCATTGACCGCTCTGGACCAGGCTGCTGCCCACCCACCGAGCCGGCAATCTGTGTAATCAGCCAAATCATTGAAACTGATGAAAACTTCGGCTCTTCCACAATAAGTACGCGGTTATCTTCCCCGCTAAAAGTTAGACCCAAAGGGATTCGGTGTAACTGGGGTTTTAACAGCGTTATTACTGCCAAACAAATGTTAAGGGCCTAGAAAACTAACTTTAATTTTGTGCAGTGTGAAATTTGTCCATTTTAATAAAGATTAACATTTTTAAGAAACTTCAACAAAAATATGATTTTTTACATTTAAAAAAAAAGTTTGTCCATCTTTATTTCAGGTTTGCCTTTTCCCCATGTGAGAGCCCCAATCTTTCTTTTTCTCTCTAACTATATTTTAAAAAGTTAGAATTTTTAGGACGTAACTCACTTCCTTGTTTCCTGTCTGTGAGAATTCTGCCTTTTGATTGGCTGCTTAGACAGCCTGTTGACGTCACAGAAATTCGAACAAGGGGATCCCCACTGCAGTCCATTGAATTGAAGATCGGAAAACCCAAAGTCTCGACACAGGGACAGTGCACAGCTTCCTTCGCTGCTGACGACAAATTCTGGGCCTATACGTATGGTCTCCACTTTTGATTCGGACTCCACAAGCAACTGTTGGAACTTGTTTCTGATGCATTGCTATCATTCAGTAATATATGTGGTCATCAGGTGCTTGAAAAATGTTGACCTGAGTTTGATCATGTAGACATAGGCCCTCCAATAAAATGATAAAGTGCCCAAAAACAGATAAACTAACAAAGGAAAAATATTAGAAGAAACTGTATAAATAAAACATACTTGGGACCGGAAAGTAAACAAGCTGTGTTGTAGCTGATATAACTTGGATATCGCGGTGAGACTTCTAACTTATTTAAACAGCACTAATCAATTTATTTTCTGCAAGCTACGAGTTCATGGCTTGCATTCTTTATGTAACAGATGTGCTGTTATAACCACAACATTTTACAACTAAGAGTTTTTCAGTGGTGTTGTTCAGTATCATTGTGTTCTGGTTATTTTTGCCATTAGTTTGAAAAATTGAAACAGAATGCACTAAGTGCACTTCTGTGCTTTTTGAACCCAATGATTGTGTTGAGTTTGCAAGTAAAGTACTGCAAACCAACTGCAGAGTAAAGCATTTCGACTGTGCCCCACTGGGTGCCTTAAGTCTCACATCAGGAGAGGTGTATTTATTCCACATTCCGCCCCAGACATCCTTGTGTCCCCTCAGTTTGTGCTGAATTGTAAGTATTTTTGTGTAGTAGGCCCACACCCACAAGACTGCCCAAACTCATTTCACATAGGCAGCGGTGAAGACTTTCATTCCAGTGTTATGTAATTGACTTGACCCTATGTCTGAATTACAAGGACTGTGCCAACCCACTCTGCCACTTGGTCTGCTTTGTTTGGAGTTTTTAATGAAACTCAGTTATTTGTGAAGTTGCTGAATTGAAGGCTGAATTCTGAAGGAAAAAAACTTGCAGGGCTACGGGGAAAGGTCGGAGGAGTGGAACTAGCTGAAGTGCTCTTGCAGAGAGCCGGCACGGGCTCGACGGGCCAAATGGTGGCTTCCTGTGCTGTAACCATTCTATGATTCTGTGAAGACTGTAGAAGAAACGGCACTGTGCAAACTTCGGAGTTGTTTCTACCTAATATCAGTAGTAAATCAGGAAAAATGTTGTCCCTTGTGTTATTCGCTGTGAAGATATTTCACTTCTTGTGGTAGCGATTGATATCAGTAATAGCTTGAACTGATTTTATAAGAGGAGTTATAGCTACCATTTTGGCTGTAGGGTGTAATTGACATGTTGCTGCTTACAATTTTTTTTTCTGTTGCCCTGTAGCCATTTGTGTTTTTACTGTTGAGCACCTGATTGCCGGAGTTTGTGTGTTGAGGATACAATGTAGATTCCACATGATGTGGACGATGTATACAAGCAGGCAATTCTGCCCACCACTTCCATTATTCAGATTTTCACAATACTCCGCCAATGTGAACATTTTTTTTTGCTGCAGGCATTTCTAAGCATGGCTGTTTTTATAAAAAAAATATACCAATGCACATATGCACTTGTATAACACCTTTAGCATGGCAAATCATCTCGAGGCCTGACCAAGTTTTTGAGGTGGGTTTTGCAGCGAGCTTGTGGACAGTCACCATTAAGTTACAGTAAGTAGGAAACCGTCCTTGAATTGTATTTAATCTTAAGACCCCAGTTCAGCTCCTCAGTTCTTCTGACACTAGTCTACCCTCTATCCCCACCTCTACTGTTGGTGGCAAAGCTTCCAGTCATCATAAAAGGCCACTCTGGAATTCTCTTCAAACTTGGCAGAGGGACTTATGATGCACAATTGAGGTATGGAGGATCCACAGAAGGAATGGTGGAATATCTTGTTTATTCACAATGCGAGCACTCCAAAATGACAAGGATTGTGTGTGTATTATGAAGGTCTTTTTTGTGGAATAATCTCCATGCACATTGTTTTGGGCTTTGTTTATACACAGGTAAGTTGGTTGAATGAATAGCATTCTGAGTCTAGGATGGTTTCAATATTATCCATTATTCCCATTTTGCTATATGGAGCACACTGTAAGAATGCAATGTTGTCACAAAAGCTGTTTCTCACTGGACATGACTGGCTGTCATTTTTGAAAATGAGTTCAACATGGGAAGCAGATCACAAGGAAAGGGTGAAGCAATAAATTTCAGTCCAAAGTATTAGTATTAAAGAACATAAAGTACAGAACAAACTGTTCCATCCTGACACTATAAATGCTCATTCTATTGTGGACTCTTTCTCTTTCCTCCCCACCCCAGTCACCATGTGGTATGTATGATACTACCACTATACAACATCTGAATGTGCTAATAGTGGGACCATAGTTGTACATTTGATGTTGCAACATTCTATGGTTACACTTTGTAGCCTACTGGACTGTGATATCTATTCAGGAAGATTCATCAGAATGCTTGTCATATAAACTTTGACAATCCTTCGAATTTTAGGAAGCTCTGAAAATCTGAAGTAGCTAAATGATGATTTGTGCCGATATTTTCATATTTTTTTAACATCACAAAATATTACTCCACAAAATAACTAGCATATTTTATGTCACAGAAATCTATATTAATAATTTGTTATTTTAATAATGTGATGTAATATTTTGTTCTTTGGGCATTATTCATTTTAATGTTTCCGTACAGGTTTGAAACTTTGGCTGGTCTTCATAGCTCCGAAGAGCTTTACCTGCCATTCATTCTGCCTGAGCACAGCCTTTCTGATAGAGAACGAAGATCAAAGCTGCTTGTGGAACACTCTCAGTGGACAAAGCTTTGAACTTGGTGGCTAGTGGGGGGCGAGACTCATTACAAAGTTAATGTCCACATGTTTTGTTCATCTGCAAACACGTAAAATGTGTAATGTTGCTACAATGAAAATGCCATGCAACTGGTTTGTATCTTCTTGCTCGAGAACAGGAGGGGAATTGTTGCATATTTTTTTAACGTGAAGACTGTGCCTCTAAGTTTTGCAATTGTACCAAAATTTGTATCGAAGCTTTTCTTCCTTGTGCTCTGAACTGTGCTTCAGTATTAGTTTTGAGTTTTGAATGTCAATGTTCCATTAGCTCTGGAATTGGTCTTTTTGATTTTGTTTCTAACTTGAAGTCTAAGGGCCTGTTGGCCACTTTGCTGCATAATGATTGAACAACAACATCAGTTTCACCTGCCAGGGCACTGCTGGCAGTTAGCTACTGATGCAGAATGATGGATTTTCTGTCAGCCAAGAAGTGTTTCTTCAGGTCACAATAGAAAGGAGCAAAAAGAAGTTAGTTGACTGAAGTATTTAACAAAGGCTGACTACAAAGGCTGTATTTTTTTAGGGTAGAAGGGGAAGTAATGCTCACCTCAGTGAAGGATATCATCCATATCCTGGTTGTGGAACTGACTATAATATTCAGTATCATGATGTTCATTCATGCAGACTCTGGTAAATTGAAATCTCCATAGTGCTCAGTTTCACACCATCAACAAGTTCATAAGTGTTAGACTTACCAGCTGGGTAGCTTGCTGGCAGATTTTTAGCACCTACTGATCCTCATTTCCCACGTTGCAAAGAAAGGAAACTAAATGTTGGGCTGCATCTTAAAGGGTATAAAATATAAATTGAAAGTGGTAATTTTTTTTTAATTTTAAGTGTTTTTGGTGGGACTGCATCTGGAGTATTGTCTAGTTTTGCACCCTCTACTTCAAAACGGCTATCACATTACTGGAGAGGGTTCAGCAGAAAGCTATACAATCAATACCAGAACTTGGAGAACTGAGCTACAAACCACAATTGTCCACCGTGATGTTTTTCTCTCGACAAGAAAAGACTAAAGAGGCACTGGAGAGAAATTGTTGAGATGAAATCAAATAGAATTTCTCTATGGTATATGAAATACCAAAAGCAGGGGGGAGGTAGATTCAAGGAAAACTAAAGTAAACTAGTAATCTCCGCTGGTGTTACAGAACATGGAGTGCAGTTGCTGATGTTTACCAGTTTTGCTGTAGTCAAAATGTGACAGCAGTTTACTCATCATTGCATTATATTTACTGAAGCAATGTATCACGTGATTGAAGTAAAAATATCAAACATTACCAATAAAAGATACAGGGCCTCACAAATAATATCTGCAGTACTATTTATCTATCACTTTACAAAATTTGCTCAAGATTCAAGTAACCTTGAGACATCTTGGGGAAAGAAGAACAAACCAGTTATTTACATGATTTTGTTTTCTCTACCTACAGTGGTGGATTTGCAGTATTTGCTTAAAATGCAACAACAACAACTTTTATTTATATAGCGCCTTTAACATAGTAAAACGTCCCAAGGTGCCTCGCAGGAGTATTAAAAGACAAAAAAATTGACACCAAGCCACATAAGGAGAAATTAGGGCAGGTGACCAAAACCTTGGTCAAAGAGGTAGGTTTTAAGGAGTGTCTTAAAGGAGGAAAGAGAGGTTGCAATGTGGGGAGGTTTAGACAGGGAATTCCAGAGCTTAGGGCCTAGGCAACAGAAGGGAAGTCCTTAATTGATTTATCTCACCTTTTTCTTAGTTCTTTATATGAAAGATATTTTCCACGATGAATTTTTACTTCTTTCTGAAGCTATCATTGGCGTTGGACAAGCCCAGGATTCTTCAATAGCAAGCACATTCAACATGTGGTCATTTACCATTGTACGAGGCTGACTGGTTGGCTCTGGCTGCAGTGTTTGAGCTCAGCAACAAAGTGCCTCCTGAGCATCCCTGTAGCCGTAATCCAACTGATGTAAGAAATGTAATCATATAAATAGTGAATTCAAAGAAAATGTTTTCAGCAAAAGTGTGATTGCTATATGGAACAAACTGACCGTGCAGACGTTTGAAGAGATTTATGGTTAGTACATTTTATAAGTTCCGAGTTGATTGCACACAGGGAGTCAAGACAAAGTGTTGTATTCAGATCAAGCAGGTTTGGAGGGTTGAAAGGCGGGGGGGATAATTGGACCCAAGTGGGGAAAGAGAAGGATGCAGATGGCGATGGAAGGGGGAAAGAGGTGGAGACAGAGAAGGAGCAAGATGAGGTATGCCTTTTCTGCTGATAACCCACCTTTGACCCATTTTCCCCCTCTAACCTCCCTTTCTTCTCTACCGTCCTTGAACATGCTCATCATTCCCTAATTTTCCATTTAACCCCTTTATTTTGGGTACTGGTGATCTCAGCACTAAGAGTGCCCTGGCCAAAATCATGAATGACCTTCTTTGTGACTGTGACTATGGCGCGCCATTCCTCCTTGTCCTCCTCAAATTCTTCAGTGTTTGTAACGGTTGACCATGCCATTCTTCTCCCCCTCTCTTCCATTGTCCAGCTGTGTGGGACTACCCTCGTTCCACTCCTACCTATCTGAATGTAACCAGTCCTGAACCACCATCTCGAGAGTCTTCCAAAGTTCGATTCTTGATCCCCCTTCTTTTGCTCATCTACATGCTGCCCTTTGGTGCCATCAACCACAGACTCGTGGTAATTTTCCTTATGGATGCTGATTAACACACAGCTCTACCTCGTCCCCCTCTTTCCTTGACCCTTCAACCACTTCCATGCTGTTAGATTGCAGGTCCAGTGTCAAGTCCTGGAAAAGTCAAAACTTCCTCCAACTGCACATTGGGAAGACTGAAGCCATTATTGTCTGCCCTGCCATAAACTCTGCTTCCTTGCCATTGACTCCATCCCCCTGCACAGCCACTCACTAAGGCTAAATTAGATCTTGTAAAGCTTTGGTGTGTTGCTTGACCCAGAGCTGAGTTTGAATCCCCACATCATTATCAGCACCAAGATAACTTATTTACTCCTCTGCAACATTGCTTGCCTCTGCTGATTCCTCACCCCTTCCCGCCCCACCTTGCATCCAGATTTGATTTCTACCAACGTCTGTTCTCCAAAAGCTCCAGCTTGTCCAAAGCTCAGCTGCCTGTATCCTGTCCCACACCAAGTCCTGCTCAGTCATCCCCATGTACTCGCTAACTTATACTGGTTCCCTTTCCCCAAACACATTGGGGGAAAAATTGAGTCGCACCCCCTTTGGGGCACTACTTTAAGAGCCCCGAAAAAATTAGTACCCCTGCGGCCGAAATTAATCGGTAGCGGGGCACTACTGGAAGCGCCCCGCCTTCCTCTTGGCCTTCCTTCCCTTCTTAAAGGGGAGGGGCCTTGCGCAGCACGACCCGGGGCCCAGCTGGGCCGCCAGAGATCGGAGTGTCGGCAAAAGAGCCCGGCACTCGAAGTGCCAGGCTCACGGAGCGCAGCAGGCGGCCAGCAACAAAAATGGCCGCCCGGCACCTCCTTTAATTAGCGTCCGGCGATAAGTCAGGGGGCGCTACCGAAGACCGCTGCCAGGGCGCTGCGCACGGCAATGACGTCAGCGCCGCGGGGCGCTAATGGTTATTGTCGCCGCTAACCTCCCGCTGAATTTCGCGGGAGGTGTTGGCAGCACCACGCCCGGGCACTAGTTGCTTTATGCCCCGTTAGCGCCCTAACAGAAGGCGCAAAGCAACCGAATTTTTAGGCCATTAAATTTAGAATTCTCATCTTCAAATCTCCCCGTGACCTTGCTCCTCCTATTTTTCTCTATTTCCTTCCTGCTAAGTGAAGGGTGTTACATAATTGCAAAATATTTTGAAAGAAAAAGAGAGAAATAAAGACGTTCATTAAGCGTCTTATCATGTCTCGCAAACACTTAGAAGCACTTGATGGATAATGAATTAATTTGAAATGCAGCAACGAGTGTTGTGTGGGCAAACATGACTTCCACAAACAGCAATGATGTGAGTGACCATTAAATTATCATTGGTCATTGAGGAAGTAAAATATAAAACCTTATGATGTGGTCCCTTAGAGTTACTTTGACAAAGTCCCTCACAAAAGGCTGCTGTATTAGCCCAAATGAGCTGTGTCAGCCCATAATTTACAGCAGCAATCCAGACTCAATGCAAAGTGGTCAAGTTCACAGACACGAAACTCAGGGGGAGGTGGTATGGTGGAGGTTGAATCAGGAGATGGCATTGGAAAAGGAAATGAAAAAAATTGGAAATGGTTAGGATAGTGGCAGATGAAGTTAATTGCGGATAAGTGTAAAGTAGTACAGGTACATATTGGGAAACCAAGTGGGCAACATAATACTCTGTCAGTGGTGTCATAATAATAGCGAAAAGAGAAGTTAAAAGACATCTGGGGCTGTGAGCAGACTCGGCACTTAGCAGATCAAGTCACAGCAAATAGCAAGACAAATGGAATGCTGAAATGTATTACCACATCATTGTGGTGTAAGTCAGTGGAGGTTGTGCTAAAACTATATACTGCTGCTTCAGTACTTTGCCCAATTTTGTGTCACCAAGACACAAAAGTAACATCTGGAGGTATTTTAGAAAAGAGCCCTGAGGCTGATTCCCAGCATCTGAGGACTGGGTTATTGGGGTAGATTAGAGAAAACAGGGTTATTCAGTCGAACGAAGGTGATCGAGGAGGGACCCTAAAGAAATAGAAACAGTATCAAAAAAAGTAGGGGTTTAAATGTCATTTAGGGCATAACATCAATGCCACTGATTTATAGTGATGAGGTCAAATTTAGTTTTTATTAAATGATTTTTTTTAATGCTTTGGGGATTGACTTCCATAATTCCACCCATTATTCTATAAAAGCTTTTATAGCTATATAAATTCCATTACCAATTTGTTCAAATTTTGTCCCAATCCATTTTCCAAACTAAAACTACACAGCAAGATGGTCTGCAAGATACACCAGATATCTGCACCACTAATTTCTGTGTTTTCACCCCCCCAATTTCCCGCTGTAATTTTGGCAAAAATGCTGGAGAAATAGCGTAAACAGCTGTTTTTGGTGAAGTTACAGCGAGAGATCGGGGCACCCCTGCGGAAATTCTACCACTTAGTATTTAGCAGCACTGGAGAGGGGAAATGTGATCCAGCGGCACTTGGGCAGTCCTGTGTTTTAATAGTATTGTGAGATGCTTCTTGGCTTTGGTAGCACGGGGGAATAGTCCTGGGGTTTGACAGGCTCGGGTGGGAGTTCTGGAGATTACCATGTTGCAGTGGAGCTGCTTTAGCTTTCCAGCATGAGGGTGGGGAGGAGTTCTTCGACCCAGCATCCCAATGGAGGGGACTCCTAGTTTGGCAGAACTGGGGGTATAATATGAAGTTTGGCTCATTGTTTTATTCCTAGTATTGATCAGCAGTGAAGGGCAGGGAATGGGCCTGACAGCACTGGGTGTGGGAGAAGCCATGGCTGGCAGCATTGCTTTGTGGCTTTCTATGGGATCTTTGCAAAGACAGAATTTGGCATTTTGTGATCGAATCAGAGAATGGTTACAGCACAGAAGGAGGCCATTTGGCCCGTCAAGCCCATGCGGGCTCTTTGCAAGAGCACCTCAGCTAGTCCTACTCCCCCGCCCTTTCCCCAAAGCCCTGCAAATTTTTTTCCTTCAGGTACTTAACCAATTCCCTTTTGAAAGCCACAATTGAATCTGCCTCCACCACCCTCTCAGGCAGTGCATTCCAGATCCTAACCACTCGCTGCGTAAAAAAGTTTTTCCTCATGACGCCTTTGGTTCTTCTGCCAATCAACTTGAATCTGTGTCCTCTGGTTCTTGACCCATCCGCCAATGGGAACAGTTTCTCTCTATCTACTCTGTCCAGACCCCTCATGATTTTGAATATCTCTATCAAATCTCCTCTCAACCCTGTCTGCTCCAAGGAGAACAACCCCAGCTTCTCTAATCTGTCCACGTAACTGAAATCCCTTAACCTTGGAACCATTCTTGTAAATCTTATCTGCACCCTCTCTAAGGCCTTCAAATCCATCCTGAAGTGCGGTGCCCAGAATTGGACACAATTCCCTTGAAGTCTCCTTGCATCTTCCTCACAACTTACGTTCCCATCCAGCTTTGTATCATCAGCAAACTTGGATATGTTACATTTGGTCCCCTCATCCAAATCATTGATGTAGATTGTGAATAGTTGAGGCCCAAGCACTGATCCTTGCGGTACCCCACTAGTTACAGCTTGCCAACCAGAAAATGACCCGTTTATTTCTACTCTCTGTTTTCTGTCCGTTAACCAATCCTCAATCCATGCTACTATATTAGCCCCAATCCCATGAGCCCTAATTTTGTTTAATAACCTCTTGTGTGGCACCTTATTGAATGCCTTCTGAAAATCCAAATACACCACATCCACTGGTTCCTCCTTATCTATTTTGCTAGTTACAACCTCAAAAAACTCTTAACAGATTTGTCAAACACGATTTCCCTTTCATAAATCCGTGTTGATTCTGCCCAATCCTATTATTATTTTCTAAGTGACCTGTTACCATGTCCTTAAAAATAGATTCTACCATTTTCCCTACTATTGATGTCACGCTAACTGGTCTGTAGTTCCCCGTTTTCTCTCTCCCTCCTTTCTTAAATAGTGGGGTTACATTTGCTACCTTCCAATCCATGGGAACCATTCTAGAATCTATGGAATTTTGGAAAATGACAACCAATGCATCTACTATCTCTATAGCCACCTCTTTCAAAACCCTAGGATGTAGGCCATCAGGTCCAAGGGATTTATCGGCTTTCAGTCCCATTAATTGCTCCAGTACTACTTTTTTACTAATACTAATTTCTTTCAGTTCCTCATTCTTGCAAGAGCCTGTGTTCTCCACTATTTCGGGGAAGTTTTTTTGCGTCGTCTTCCGTGAAGACAGATACAATGGGCACGATCTTGCCAGCTCTGGGGAAGCGGGACTTATGGGAAAATGGCAGAATCTGGGGGTGGGTGCCCAACCCGCCTCCAATCTGCCTTTGTGCCATCTTGCCAGGAGGCGGGTAACCGACCTGCGCTGGGTCCCGTCTTCTTGGAATCAGGAAGGGGAATAGTGCCACTTATCTGCCTGTTAACAGATAGTTAACAGGCAGATAAGAGGATTGTCCCCATTTTACCCATACAAGTGCGGGCTTCCCGAAAGCTGCGAACCCCGCCAGGGTCACCGAGGCGAGCAGTGGGTCGGAGGGATGCAAAAGTGTGCTGTGAAGGTAAGTGATGGGTGCAAGTGTGGAGAGGTGAGTATGTGAAGTAAGTGGAAAGTGTTAATAAAAGTTTACTTACCTTTGTTTCTTCCTGCAGGCTTCAAGAGTTGGATATGCGGAGAGTCTCACACGTCCGCGGCAGAGATGACAGATGGCCGTTGCATTCTCCAATGCAGCAACCATCTAATTTCTGCTAATAAAGAGGTTTGATAAGGTCTTGAATTCAAGAACTCAACAAACTACAGAGAATGTCAGCGTCTGACAGCTTCACAGTGCTGTCAAACAATGACAATATATCTGTCAAAAACTTTTGACCAATGAAACGTCATACGTTGACGTTCTTTGTAACCGGCTTTCCCTTAATTGGCCTGCAAAGCCCGCTGGGCGGGCTTAACAAGGTCAATCAAGGGAAAATAGCATGGGTTAGCCAGAAGTTGATGGAGGCGGGACTGAAACCCGACAAGTGGGAGTCCCGCCTCCAAAAGCTCCCCATTGGCAAAATCCAGCCCAAAGTATTTGTTTAATTTC
This sequence comes from Somniosus microcephalus, assembly GCF_052327205.1. Classification (NCBI taxonomy): domain Eukaryota; kingdom Metazoa; phylum Chordata; class Chondrichthyes; order Squaliformes; family Somniosidae; genus Somniosus; species Somniosus microcephalus. The sequence continues at coordinate 103,303,370 of NC_140995.1, read as the reverse complement.
TCTGCCATTTCCTTATTCCCCATTATAATTTCTCCTGTCTCAGCCTGTAAGGGACCCATGTTTACTTTCGCTAATCTTTTCCTTTTTACATACCTATGGAAGCTTTTACAGTCTATTTTTATGTCTCACGCTAGTTTACTCTCATTCTATTTTCCATTTCTTTATCAATTTCTTGGTCCTCATTTGCTGAATTCTAAAATCCTCCCAATCCTCAGGCTTACTATTTTTAGCAACATTATAAGCCTCTTTGTTCTAATACTAGCTTTAACTTGTCAGCCACAGTTGGACCACTTTCCTGTGGGATTTTTGTGCCTTAAAAGGAATGTATGTTTATTGTAAATTATGTATTAATTTATTAAATGCTAGCCATTGTTTGTCTACTGTCCATACTGTTTAATGTAGTTTCCCAATCTACTGTAGCCAACTCACCCCTCATACCTACGTAGTTTGCTTTGTTTAGATTTAAGACCCTAGTTTCTGATTTAACTAAATCATTTTCAAACTCAATATAAAATTCTGTCATATTATGGTTACTCTTCGCTAAAGGCCCCTTTACTACAAGGTTATTAATTAGCCCTTTCTCGTTGCACAATACTAGATCTAAAATAACCTGTTCCCTAGTTGGTTCCTGAACATACTGATCTAGAAAACTATCTTGCAAACATTCCATGAATTCATCCTCCACACTATTACTGTAAATTTGGTTTGCCCGGTCTATATGTATATTAAAGTCCCCCATGATTGCTGTATTACCCTTGTTACATGAGCCTCTAATTTCCTGATTTATACTCTGCCCTACATTACAACTACTGTTTGGGGGCCTATGAACAACTCCCACCAATGTTTTCTGCCCCCTGCTGTTTCTTAGATCCACTCAAACAGATTCAACTTCTTGATTTTCAGAGCTAAGATCCTTTCTCTCTACTGTCTTTATCCCATCCTTTATTATCAGGGCTACCCCTCCTCGTTTTCCATTTTGCCTATCTCTTCTAAAAGATAAGTATTCTGGAATATTTAGTTCCCAACCTTGGCCACTTTGCAACCACGTCTCCGTTATGGCTATTAGATCAAACCTGCTAATTTCTATCTGCGCTATTAATTCATCTATTTTGTTGCGAATGCTTTGCGCATTCAGATATAGTGCCTTTAGCTTTGACTTATTTCTATTTTTCCCTGATGTCACCTTACCTTATTACCTTTGTTATTCTCTCTGACCCTTCCTGACCCACTCTGCTTATTTTTATCCAAAACTCTACTCTGCTCGAGAGCCTTGACATTTCTCTCGCTGCTTTTAAATTTACTCTTTCCTGAATCCTCCCACACCCACTTCATTAGTTTAAAGCCCTGTCTACTGCCCTAGTTATTCAGTTCGCCAGGTCACTGGTCCCAGCCCGGTTTAAGTGGAGCCTGTCCCAATGGAACAGCTCCCTCTTTCCCCAATACTGGTGCCAGTGCCCCATGAACTGAAACCTCTTCCTCCCACACCACTCTTTGAGCCATGCATTTAAACCTCTAATCTGTTTGTCACTATGCCAATTTGCGTGTGGTTCAGGTAACAATCCAGAGATTATTACCTTTGAGGTTCTGCTTTTTAAGTTGGATCCTAGCTCCTCCAACTCCCTCAGCAGAACCTCATTCCTAGTTCTACCTATGTCGTTGGTTCCTACATGGGCCACGACAACTGGATCCTCCCCCTCCCACTCCAAGTTCTTCTGCAGCTGCAAGGCGATGTCTTTAACCCTGGCACTGGGCAGACAGCACAACCTTCGTAACTCTTGGTCGTGGCTGCAGGGTACAGTATGTATCCCCCTGACTATACTGTCCCCCACCACAACTACATTCCCCTTCACTCCCCCCCCCCACTTGAATGGCTTCCTGCACCATGGTGCCATGGTCAGCTTGCTCATCCATCCTGCAGGCTTTTCCCTCATCCACACAGGCAGCAAGAACCTCATACCTGTTGGACAAGGGCAAAGGCTGAGGCTCCTCCAGCACTGGGGTCCCCTTACCTGCCTGAGTTGCAGTCACACCCTCCTGTACCTGACCACTAACCAGACCTGTACCACTACCTAACCTAAGGGGTGTGACTACCTCCAGGATCAAAGTGTCCAAGTAACTATCCCCATCCCTGATGCCCCGCAATGTCTGCACCTCAGACAACAGCTCAAAAACTGAGCTGAAGTTCTTCAAGATGCAGGCACTTACTGCAAATGTGGTTGTCCGGGATCACAATGCTCTCCACAAACTCCCACATGCTGCAGTTGCTGCACACCACCTGCACTGCCATCCCTATATGACCTTGTTTTATTTAATTAAATTTGTATTTAGGTAATTTAGTTTACAATGTCGTTTCTTGACTACTTACTTGATCTAGATTAAGTTACGGGTAATGAAATTAAATATCTAACTGTATTTACCTCATCAAAAAACTCAATCAAGTTAATTAAACACGATTTGCCTTTAACAAATCCGTGCTGGCTTTCCATAATTAATTCCCACTAGTCCAAGTGACTGTTAATTTTGACCCGGATTATTGTTTCTTAAACCTTCCCCACTACTGAAGTTAAATTGACTGGCCTGTAGTTGCTGGGTTTATCCTTATACCCTTTTTTTGAACAAGGGTGTAATATTTGCAGTTCTCCAGTCCTCTTGCACCACCCCCGTATCCATGGAAGATTGGAAGATTATGGCTAGTATATCTACAATTTCCACCTTTACTTCCCTCAACTTCCTAGGACGCATCCCATCCGGTCCTGCTGACTATCGACTTCTAGTATCTCCTCTTTATCAATTTTTATCCCATCCAGTATCTCAACTACCTCCTCTTTCACTATGGCTTTGCAGCATCTTCTTCCTTGGTAAAGACAGATGTAAAAAACTCATTTAGTACCTCAGCCATGCCCTCTGCCTCCATGTGTAGGTGTCCTTTTTGGCCCCTAATCGGCCTACCTGTTTACTCTTTATATGACTATAGAAGACTTTTCGATTCCCTTTTATATTAGCTGCCAATCTATTCTCATATTCGCCCCTCTTATTTCCTTTTTCACATCCCCTCTGAACTTTCTATATTCAGTCTGGTTCTCACGTGTATTCTCAACCTGACATCTGTCACACGCCCCCTTTTTCTGCTTCATCTTCCATTCTATCTCTTTTGTCATCCAGGGAGCTCTGACTTTAGTTGCCCTACCTTTCCCCCTCATGGGAATGTACCTCAATTGTACCCGAACCAGCTCCTCTTTAGAGGCAGCCCATTGTTCAATTACAATTTTGCCTGCCAATCTTTGATTCCAGTTTACCCGGGCCAGATCCAATCTCAACCCACTGAAATTGGCCGGCCTCCAATTAAGTATTTTTGCACTAGGTTGCTCCTGTTCTTTTCCATAGCTAATCTAAACATTTATGATACTATGATCACTTCCCTAAATGTTTCCCTACTGACACTTGCTCCACTTGACCTACCTCATTCCCCAGAACCAGATCCAGCAATGCCTCCTTCCTCATTGGGCCGGAAACGTACTGATCAAGAAAGTTCTCCTGAACACAATTCAGAAATTCTTCCCCCTCTCTGCCCTTCACACTATTACTATCCCAGTCTATATTAGGATAGTTGAAGTCCCCCATTATCACTGCTCTATAGTTCTTGCACCTCTGTAATTTCCCTGCAAATTTGCTCCTCTATATCCTTGCCACTCGTTGGTGGTCTATAGAATACACCTAGTAGTGTAATGGCACCTCTGTTGTTTCTTAATTGACTCTTGGATGTCGATCTCTGTCTTTCAGCTGTAAACATTCTAATTACTAGCAACCAAAACAACACTGGTCATAATTTAGAGCTTTCAGAATTCAACTCTTGTTTTTTATTTAAAAACATCTCAAAATGAGGAAACACATCCTTACACACACTCTGTCTTATGTGGAACATTAGATATTTCAATTGGAGTAAAAATGGCATTTGGAAAATTTTCTAAAAGCATTTTGCGTATGTTGGAAGAAAAGAAAATATGGTGGCACTAAGTGGCCAGAGCCTGCAACTGTATCTATCCGTAAAGCAATGTTCATGTTTTTCACGTGTTAGAGTGTAATTTTCTACCGACAGATTCAACAAAGGGTTGCATAGAAGTTTTAAGTGGAAACATGGCAGATACACTGATTTTGATGGTATAGAGATTATGAAAATACAGAGAGTGAGGGAGCAGCTTCTGCGAACATTAAAAGGTCGTCACTGGTATAATTGAGCTTTGTGCAAGCATGCTGAAGATTATCTCCTATTCGATGTAGTTTAATTTGCAGCCCTTGTGTAACTCTGGACTTTGACTGTGCTTTGTACTCCATGGTGATTGGTCTCAGACAGTTAATTATGTATAACTGCAGCTTTAGAGTACTGGGTGATCTTTTCAGCTTATAAGACCTGTGCATGCTTTCTGTTCTGCAACAGCTGTAACAATGTTTTTCTATAAATTTCTAATCTGACAGATTATGGAGAACCGGAGGAATAAATGTTGAATTGCATTGCATTTCATGAACTCAGAGTATTCTCTGGCATGGATGAAGTACAACATTGTGACCTTCATACGATAGCAAAATACTGCAGATGCTGGAAATCCGAAATAACAACAGAAAATGGTGGAAAAACTCAGCAGGCCAGGCAACATCCGTGGAGAGAAATTAGAGTTGACGTTTCGGGTTTGATAAAGGGTTTTGTCCCGAAATGTCACTCTAATTTCTCTCCACGGATGTTGCCTTGCCTGCTGAGTTTTTCCAGCATTTTCTGTTGTTATTGTGACCTTAATGTTTTTTTTGTCGTGGGGATTGATTTCTTTGTTTATGTTTGTGTGTATTTTTTATGTTACTTGAACATGATGTAACAAAAATATTGCCAATTTTACTGGTACTGTGTAATACTACCTACAATATACATGTTTTCTATTCTAGTAGAGTAGAAAATAAATCACTCTGATATGTCTTATCTAGAGGATACTGGCTAGGTGACAGTGGATTACTGGATATTAATCCACTTGGGAGTTCAAAGAATGTCACAAACTGCAAGAATAAAGCTGAAGTCATTTGTAAGGTGAAATTTGAGCCTGGATTACTGCCTATAATCTACTAACAGGTATACAGTATTGCTTATGTATCTTTAAAAACCTTGCGGCATTTTGGTTCACTGATTTAAGGACGTCACTTGATGACGGGGCTGTGAGATAAACACTGCAGGATACTGGAGTCTTGTGGATGGTCTATTAGATAAGATATTACCATCTCCGTACTGTGCAGTATAATCAATACTTGGATGAATTACAAGGCTGTAATTAAATTAAGGGAGGTGTGGTGTCACCAAAAGCAAGATTGAAGTTTGAGATGATTGAATTGCAAGCTTAACTTATTTCCAGGTTATTAATTTATTTGGAAATTAAGTTGCTTACTGTGCTATCGTACAGCGGGTACATTGAGTGTACTTATAGGGTTGAGACAATTTGATACACAGCAAAAAATATTACAGCTGATTAATTTTTCAAAATAAAGGATTTCTCTCATTTTATGGTTTGAAAACTATTCCGTTTTATGAAGTGATGCTGCTTCATTCTACAGTGGTGAAAGGCCCCACTCTTCCTTAACTTTTGGCTTTAATTAATTCAACTTAATCACCAATAGCGGAATTTCTATATCTCATCATAGAAATCAGTGATCCTGTGACAGTAAATAAGATTGGAGTGACTTCAATGTTAACCATCAGTAATGGCTCCATTTCACCTCTTCTACAAATCCCTACATTACAAAGCGACTTTATTTTAAAAAGACATAATTGCGTGTAGCGCTTTGGGACACCCTGAGGTTGTGAAAGGCACTATATAAATGCAAGTTCATTCTTTCTATAGTGAGGTCCTTTGTTATCTTATATGACCTTGAATAACTTTTTTTAGCCTCCCTGTATCCTAATTGTCCTGGTAATTCAACTAATCTCTTGGACTTTTTTCCCCTCCCCTCCAGTGTTATATTTGTCTCTTAATTGTGGGCCCTTTCTGATGACTTTTGCACATTGCCTTGCACTGAACTGCATTCTTTAAACTTGATTTGCTCTGTAAGACAGCTAACGGGATGATCGTCAATGATCCTTTGCTCCTTTTCTCTGGTTTAACTGCTGTTTCCACTTTGCTGACCCTTATATCTGTGCCAGTGCAGTAACTATGTTCCAGTTGAGGAGCAAAGTTTATGTCTTGGCTTTCCTTCTGCCAGACCAGGTACCACAACATTTTTCTGTTCCATAATATTCTGCCTTTTTCATTTATGTTTCACAAATGACATCCTATGTGTCTGATACAAAGGTAAACGATCCCTACTCGTCCTGTCTGCAGCTTATGACACGGTTGATTACACCATCCTCCTCCAACGTCCCTCCACTGTCGTTCAGCTGAGTGAGACTGCCCTTGCCTGGTTCCATTCTTATCTATCCAGTCATATACAGTGAATCACCTGCAATGGCTTCTCTTCCTGCTCCCACACCATTACCTCTGGTGTCCCCCAAGGCTCTACCCTTGGCCTCCGCCTATTTCTCATCTACATGCTGCCCCTCAGCGACATTTTCGGAAAACACAGCGTCAGTTTCCACCTGTACACTGACAACACCCAGCTCTACCTCACCATCACCTCTCTCGACCCCTCCACTGTCTCTAAATTGCTAGCCTGCTTGTCCAACATCCAGTACTGGATGAACAGAAATTTCCTCCAATTAAATATTGGGAATACCGAAGCCATTGTCTTTGGTCCGCGCCACAAACTCCGTTCCCTAGCCACCAACTCCATCCCTCTTCCTGGCAACTGTCTGAGGCTGAACCGGACTGTTCGCAACCTTGGTGTCGTATTCAACCCCAAGATGAGCTCCCGACCACATATCCACACCCTCGCTAAAACCGCCTATTTCCACTTCCGTAACAGTGCCCGTCTCCGCCCTTGCCTCAGCTCATCTGCTGCTGAAACCCTCATCCATGCCTTTGTTACCTCTAGACTTGACTATTCCAATGCACTTCTGGCTGGCCTCCCACATTCCACCCTCCGTAAACTTGAGGTCATCCAAAACTCTGCTGCCCGTGTCCTAATTTGCAGCACGTCTCAATCACAACTCGCCCCTCCTGTGCTCGCTAACTTGCATTGCCTCCCAGTTACACAACGCCTCAATTTTAAAATTCTCACCCTTGTTTTCAAATCTCTCCATGGCCTCGTCCCTCCCTATCTCTGTAGCCTCCTCCAGCCCTACAACCATCCGAGATCTCTGCGCTCCTCCAATTCTGCCCCCTTGGGCATCCCCGATTTTAATCGCTCCACCAGTGGTGGCCGTGCATTCAGTTGCCAAGGTCCTAAGCTCTGGAATTCCCTCCCTAAACCTCTACACCTCTATACCTCTCTTTCCTTCTTTAAAGCGCTCCTTGAAACCTACCTATTTTGGTCATATACCCTAATATCTCCTTATGTGGCTCCCTGTCAAATGTTGTTTGATAATCACTCCTGTGAAACACCGTGGGACATTTTACTACATTAAAGGCACTATATAAATACAAGTTGTTAACATCTTGATCAGTCTGAAGCATGCCAAGCTAATTTTATCAGTGTTTATGACAATATACCTCCATTATTAGAGTTCCTAAACATGTACTTCATTGAAAAGGAGCATCAATTGCCGTTTTTCTGCTCCTCTAAAAGACACTACTTCTGGTCCGCCAAAGCTATGTCACACAGCAGCTGTGAATCCTGCCCCCCCACCACACACACACCTTTTCCATCCTGGCAGTACAGTTGATGGCTCTTCTAAAAGGGTTGACCTTTTTGTCATAACCCTGTGTTTCTTCACTCTTTTACTTCCTTTCCTACTCCTTTCGGGATTTGCTCATGTTCATCATCTGCTTAATAAAGACGAGCGCTCTTTCCCTCAAACGACTGCCCTATTGCCTTTACAATTGTAGGCAGAATGATGCATGAAGCTTTTTTTATTCATACTCCATGTGGACTTTTTGGATTAATACAGAAAGGCAACGTGCAGTTGCAGAAGTTCATGTGCTCTTGACATAAACATGGAGGCTTGACCTAAACACTACCAGCTGTACTGTTCAACTCCTTGTAGACGTTTGACCACATCACTCCAATATAGATTGTGGATTGTATTCGTACCAGTGAGTGTCAACCTTTTACTAACTTGTGGTCCATTTAAATACTGCTTCAGTTAGTTGAATAATGCTACCTATTTTGTTTTATTGAAGCTGCACTGTTATAATATTTGTTCACTATTTAAAAATGTTCAATTCATAATCCAAGGAGTTGTAGTGGTTGCTACTGTCCTCGAAGAGATTTAAGTGCATAGTTTAAAGTTTTTTTTTATTGTTCATTCAATGGATGTGGGTGTCACTGGCATGGCCGGCATTTATTGCCCATCCCTAATTGCCCTTGAGAAGGTGGTGGTGAGCCACCTTGAACCGCTGCAGTCCATGTGGTGAAGGTACTGCCACAATGCTGTTAGGTAGGGAGTTCCAGGATTTTGACCCAGCGACAATGAAGGATCTGCGATATTTTTCCAAGTCAGGATGGTGTGTGAGTTGAAGGGGAACTTGCAGGTGGTGGTGTTCCCATGTGCCTGCTGCCCTTGTCCTTCTAGGTGGAAGAGGTTGCAGGTTCGGGAGGTGCTGTCGAAGAAGCCATGGCGAGTTGCTGCAGTGCATCTTGTAGATGGTACACACTGCAGCCATGATGCGCCGGTGGTAGAGGGAGTGAATGTTTAAGGTGGTGGATGGGGTGCCAATCAAGTGGGCTGCTTTGTCCTGGATGGTATCGAGCTTCTTGAGTGTTGTTGGAGCTGCACTCATCCAGGCAAGTGGAGAGTATTCCATCACACTCCTGACTTGTGCCTTGTAAATGGTGGAAAGGATTTGGGGAGTCAGGAGGTGAGACACTTGCCACAGAATACCCAGCCTCTGACCTGTTCTTTTCGCCACAGTATTTATGTGGCTGGTCCAGTTAAGTTTCTGGTCAATGGTGACCCCAAGGATGTTGATGGTGGGGGATTCGGCGATGGTAATTGTTGAGTCTGTATGTTCCAGTTAGGTTTAGGATCAATCACTGGACACAGACAACAAGAATAACTTTTAACAGGTCTTTACTATTCGAAGGTCAGGGCTGAACTGCCCAGCAAATCCTTGCACAACACTTATACACCAGTGTGGTCACCACCGGTATTACAGTATTACAGTATACAGCAGCCAAGAGAAAGTAGTACATCTCTTAAGGTAGTTCTCTTAAGGTGGAACAGGTTACATGCACCACAATCCTCCCTTTTTAGCTTAACAGTTATATCCCCATTTAACATAACATAATAACATATATATATACAACTTCATGCAAAACAGTTCAAAGATTCAGTCTCTGAGGAGGCCTCCTGATTCGAGTTGGATAACGCCTTTCAGGGGTCTCTGATTCTCGTTGCTGGGGTGACTCATCTAGTTGGTCTCTTATGGATTGGACATCATCATCAGGTACATTCACTTCTGAGGTAGATGCTTCAGGTTCACTAACTTCTTTCACGGTTGTCTCTGCCGTAACCATGGGTTCGACCCTTGTTCTCGATTCTACCAGTTGGTCAGCATGACGCGATATTACATTTTCACCAATATCTACCGTGTACATCAGGGGTCCTTGTCTGGCCCGAATTGTTCCAGATTGCCATTTCTCGTTTTTATAGTCCCGGGCTAACACTGGTTGTCCTATTTCGAAACTCCAAGTAGTCTTGTTATTTATATGCTGGAACTGTTTGTTTTCAACTTCCCTCCGCACATTTGGTTTTAACAGTCCAACCTGGACCGCAACCTCCTGTTATAGAACATCATGGCAGGACTTTGGTTTGTCACTGCATGAGTGGCGTTTCGATATGCCAGTAGGAATTTGTCCACCTTGTGTTGTAGTGGAATCTGATCTTCGCTCATGGCCTTTATTGCTTTTTTAAACGTTTGTACAAATCTCTCGGCCAACCCGTTTGTAGCCGGATGATATGGGGCAGAGGTATAATGTTTCACCCCATTCTTCTTCATGAATCCTTGGAATTCTTCTGACACGAACTGCGGTCCGTTGTCTGAACATATTTGTTCTGGCAATCCATTTCTCGCAAATATCGTTCTTAACACCGCGATCGTCTTTTCCGAGGCAGTGGTAGTCATCTTAATCACTTCTGGCCATTCAGAATGTGCGTCCACTGCAATTAAAAACATGGAGTCCATGAAAGGACCAGCAAAGTCAATATGTACACGTTGCCATGGGGTTGAAGGCCATTCCCATGGATGCAGCGGTGCAATCGGAGGTGCATTTTGCACTTTTTGGCACCCTGAGCAGCTTTTCGTCAGCTCCTCTATCTGTTGGTCGATACCCGGCCACCACACATAAGCCCTAGCAAGGCTTTTCATCTTGACTCCCCCCAGATGACCTTCATGCAGTTCCTTTAGAACTCTCTCTCTTAACTTAGGAGGAATAATCACCCTTGTTCCATACATCAATGTTCCTTGACAGACGGACAGCTGTTCTCGTCTTGCTGAGAATGCCGGTAACAGTGGATCACCATGTGCTGGCCATCCCTTCACTGTCACTTCGTAGACCCTGGACAGTGTCGGGTCGTTCCTGGTTTCTCTTTCAATACTTGCATTGGTGACTGGTAAACATTCGATGATGGTCGAGTGAAATAACTCAACAGGGTCAACCGTCGGTGCCTCCTCCTCTGTAGGTAGTGGCAGGCGCGACAGCCCATCAGCATTACCATGCTGCTTTGTACCTTTGAATTCTATCTGATATTGATGTGCCCCTAGGAAAAGGAACCATCTCTGGAGTCTCTGTGCTGTCATCACCGAAACACCCTTCTTAGGGTTAAAAATGGATACCAACGGCTGGTGGTCTGTCAGAAGCGTAAACTTTTGGCCCTGCAGGTAATGATTAAACTTCTTTACTCCCCACACAAGGCTAAGAGCCTCCCTATCTATCTGAGCATAATTGCGCTCAGCGGAGGTCAATGATCTGGATGCGAACGCAACTGGCCTCTCCTGGCCATTTGGCAACTTGTGTGAGAGTACTGCCCCAAAACCATATGGAGAAGCATCACAAGCCAAACGAATAGGCAGCGTTGGGTTGAAGTGAGCCAACACTTCCTCTGAGGTGATCAATGCCTTGCTTTCGCGAAAGGCCCTCTTACAGTCCTCGCTCCACTTCCATGGTACTCCCTTCTGCAATAGAGCGTTCAGCGGGTGCAGCACCGTGGATAAATTTGGCAGAAACTTATGGTAATAGTTAATCAACCCTAGAAACGACCTCAATTGGGATACATTATCCGGAGCGGGAGCCTTCACAACAGCTTCAATCTTGTCAGGAGACTTATGAAGCCCCTCCTGGTCAATGACATGACCACAGTACGAGATCCGCTTCTGAAAGAATTCACATTTCTGGCGATTAACTCGAAGACCATATTCTTTCAATCTGGTGAGCACCAGTTCCAAGTTTGCAAGGTGTTCCTCGTCATCATCTCCTGTAATCAGAATATCGTCCAGGTAACATTGTGTACCTGGCATTCCCTGTAATACCTGCTCCATGGCCCTCTGCCAAATTGCTGGAGCCGATGCCACTCCAAAAACCAGTCTATTATACCGGTACAAGCCTCTATGCGTGTTGATCGTGAGATACTGGCGTGACTCTTCCTCAACTTCCATCTGTAAGTACGCCTGCGCCAGGTCTATCTTGGTGAAGTGTTTCCTGCCAGACAATGAAGCGAAGATATCCTCAATCCGTGGAAGCGGATACTGCACCGTGTGAAGCACCGGATTAACAGCGATCTTGAAATCACCACAGATGCGAACCTTCCCCGGTTCCCCCGGCTTGTTGCTCGATGAACGCTTCATGACGGGGACAATGGGCGTGGCCCACTCACTCCAGTCTACCTTAGACAGTACTCCTGAACGTTCTAGCCCTTCCAGCTCAGCTTCCACAGCAGGTCGTATTGCATAAGGTACCGGTCTGGCTTTGAAAAATTTCGGGTTTGCATGTTCTTCAATCTTGATGTTTGCCGTAATTCCTCTGTTCCCAGTCCTTGTTGGAACACCTCTTTAGCATTGTCCAATATTCTGGACAATCGTTTAGGTTTGACATCTTTTGTACCGGAATCTACCGTTAGTGCTTTTAAGGAATGCCAGCCCATATTTATTTTCCTAATCCACTCCCGTCCCAGTAGTGGTGGACCTCCCTCAGGTAGCACATATAAGTCCATTCCTCGGCTTTCTTTGCCCTTGTGGACCACCTTTACCTCTATCTCCCCGATGGGGTATACTCTTTGCCCCGTGTATGTTTTCAATACAATCTCCGTATCCCGTAGGGGAATATGTGGGAATAACCTTTTGTAATCTTTCTTATTCATGACCGTAAATGCCGATCCAGTGTCCAATTCCATCTTCACTTGGACTCCTGCTATCTGAAGTGTGACCCAAATTGTTTGGAGGTCTGCTTCCTTACCAACATTTTGTACTCTTAGACTACCCAGTTCATTACTGCTGGCGTCTGAATCTGACTTCTGTTCGTTCGAACTGTTCTCTGTCACCTTGTGTACGTGACCAAGCCTGCCACATTTTCTGCATTCCTGATTTTTAAACCAGCAATGGTTCTGATCGTGTGTTGTCTTTCCACAACGATAACATTTTACTGCACTCAAGACCATTTGATTGGTACGGAGTTCCGGTGACCGTAGCTGCATTTCCGCAGTGCCTCTTGCTGCGGCTTCTTGCGATGCTGCAATAGTGACAGCTTTATCAAGCGTAAGATCATTCTCTTCAAGCAGTCGCTTTTGTGTTCCTTCTTTTAACAATCCACACACAAATTTATCTCTCAGCGCATCTGCTAGCCCTGTCCCAAACTGACAGTACTTCGATAGCTTACGTAGTTCAATTAAAAATTCAGCGTTGCTTTCGTCTTTCAACTGCGTTCTTCTGTAAAATTTAAATCGTTCCGCTATCATCAGCGGCGTGGGGTTTAAATGATTTTTCAGGACAGTAACAATATTCGCGAAGGTCTGATCCGCCGGTTTAATTGGTGATAGAAGGTGCTTTAATAACCTGTATGTCTTCGCCCCCATTGAGCTTAATAAGGTTAATGCTTTCTCATCATCTGGTACCTTATTTGCTTTACAATAAACTTCCATGCGTTCTACATACGTGGTCCAATCTTTGACATCACTATCAAAGGTATTAATGCTCCCATGTTTAGGCATCCTTGCAAGTTTAAATTTTTTTTTTTTTTTTTAAATGGCGGCTTCCCGCGCTTGTCTTCTTCCCCCGCCTACTAAAATGGCGGCTTCCCGCGCTTGGCTGTCTTTCCCGCGCTCGTCTTCTTCCCCCGCCGACTACAATGGCGGATTCCCGCGTTTGCCTTCTTCCCCCGCTGGCTGCAATGGCGATTGCCTTGCTGCTGCCGTTCTCGCCTCCCCAGCGGTTCTCACTCCCCGACGCTGCTTTGCCTTGCAGCCCGGTCCTTTACACCGGCTGCGTTTGAATTCTCCGCGGCTCTCGTGCCTTAAGCTTCTCAACTCCCCGACGCTGTTTTGCCTCGCAGCCCCGCTCGCAGCCCGGTCCTGTACACCGGCTGCGTTTGAGTTCTCCGCGGCTCTCGAGCCTTAAGCTGCCCCAGTCGCTGCGCCTCTCGGCCTCGATTGCAGCCCGGCCCTTTCTACCGGCCGTGGTCGAGCTCTCCGCCCTTACTCCTCCGTTTTCCCTCCCCTACTCCACAGTCAACGCGGCCGACTTTCTGCTCGTGTCGCTGATCGGCTTACCCACCACCGTGGTAGAAGGGATGAACACTGCCTGTCGCTGATGGAGGGCTTCGTGGTCAGAATTCTTTTTCTCTTTAACCCGGGTTCTCGATGCCTCCCGTGCGATGGTGCTCAGCAGGATGATGAGGGCGGATGCCTCTTCTCGACGCCCGTTTTGAGGACGAAGCTGCCTTGGATGTAAATTTGCCGCAGGGTAAGATCGGACTCGTCGCCACTGTTGAGTCTGTATGTTCCAGTTAGGTTTAGGATCAATCACTGGACACAGACAACAAGAATAACTTTTAACAGGTCTTTACTATTCGAAGGTCAGGGCTGAACTGCCCAGCAAATCCTTGCACAACACTTATATACCGGTGTGGTCACCACCGGTATTACAGTATTACAGTATACAGCAGCCAAGAGAAAGTAGTACATCTCTTAAGGTAGTTCTCTTAAGGTGGAACAGGTTACATACACCACAGTAATGCCATTGAATGTCAAGGGACAGTGGTTAGACTCTCTTGTTGGTGATATTCATTGCCTGGCACTTGTGTGGTGCAAATTTTATTTTTCCTCAATAATATAATGATTTTGTCGTCTCAGGGCTACAGGTAACAATAGCACAACAAATTGCACTTATGTAGCACCTTTAATGTAAAGAATGTCCCAAAGTGCTTCATAAATAACCATAAGGGAAACAGAGGCTAAGCCAGGAAGGGATCACCAAATGTTTCTAGAATAGATGGGTTTTGAGAAGGTTTGGTTTTAAAGGAGGCCAGGGAGGTGGAGAGGTTCATGTGGAGAATTGCATAGAGTAGCACCCATGTGGCTGAACATTCTGCTGCAAGTGGTGGGCAAAGTGGGTGGAGGATGCATAAAAGGCCAACATCAGAGGACAAGAGTGGTGGGGGCGGGGGGGGGGGGGTGGCAGGCAGGGCTGGAGGATATTGGGGCAAGGCCTTGGAGGATTTCAAGTATGAAGGTTTTAAAGTTAACGCAGTGGGGGGCAGGGAGCCGATGTAAGCCAGTTTTGGCGGGGTTGATGAACCAGCGAAACTTGGTCCAGGAAAGGATGTGTACAGCTGGGGTTTTAGACAGATTGGAGTTTATGGAAGTTGGAGAAGGGAGGTCAGCATGACAACATTAGAATATCTGGCAGTCACAAAGGCATGTATGATCGTATCGATAGTAAGGGGGGAGCCAGGCAAAATTGTGAAAGTGGAAGTAAGATGTCCTTGTGATGGAAAAGTTTTGAGGTCTGAAACTGAGCTCACGATCAGACAGGATGCCGAGGTTGCAAATGATATGACTGAGCCTGTGACAGTGGCTGGGGACAGGAACTGAAGTGGTGAGAAGAGAGTGGAGAGAGGACAAAATGCACCATTCACTGTCTAATACTGTCCATATCTGCCTGCTGGATTAAGCTGCTAGTTACCTTTCAGACAGAGGAGGTAACTGGTCCTCATCAGCAAAGAGGGCATCGTCACTTTTGACGTCTTTCACTGGTTAATCCTGCACAAATTCAGTCATTGCTTTCAGCCATCCCAAGGCTCCCACTAACTTTTCTGTTTTTATTTATACTGTTGCTACTGTCACCACTTGTGCATCTGTTTCCGTCGTCTTAGAGGACGTTGCTACTTTGCCAGTACTAAGACTGCATACAAGGTTTTTGGCACCCTCTACAGACACAGGTATTTGCCCTAACTGTACTCTGTGTAATCTACAGTGTAAATGACATCCCAAGATAGGTTGCTACTTTGCAATTTAAAAATAGGCATGATCAAAACAGGGTCACATTGAGGATCATTTTAAATTAGTTAACTGAAGTGGTTCTAGTTGACATTGGTCCTATTCACATAAAGAGATTAGAATTGCCTAAAATGTAAGCATGTGTACTGTATGACACACAAATAATACTTGACAATGGTTTCATGTTACAGCAAAGCTCAGTATTTTAGTGTGATTTGTGTCACATTTCTCTTTTAAAACGTGTTTATTGAAAACTAAAGTTCTGTTTTGTATTACCTAATCCCTGGAATGTGCCAAAGTCTAACCTAGACTGCTTTCAAAATAAGAACATAAGCATATTAGAAATAGCAGCAGGAGTAGGCCATTCAGCCCTTCGAACCTGCTGTGCCATTCAATAAGATCATGACTAATTTTCAACCTCAACTCCACCTTCCCACACTATCCCCATATCCCTTGGTTCCCTTAATCTGACATGAATCTAGTCTAAAGATGTAATTGCAAGTTGCCTCAATCATTTCTCCTGCTTTTGTACTGGTGACCTCGAATTGGGAGCATCACACACTACATGAGTAAATTTGTCGATTCTATGGGTGATTGTGAGACCGCTCATTGTTTTATTTGCTTAATGAATAGTTCCATTTAAAGTGCATCAAGTAGGTCTTTATTATTGAATGAATTAATAGGAAGTCTGATTCCTTGTCTCCTGTAATTACAGAAAAGTTTTGATACCATCAAGCCCTATACACACAAGGAAAGATGAGAACTATTGTACTGGCTTTTACTACAATTTTTTTTTGAAAAGGCATGTTTTTGAAAAGATGGTTGGTGTAGCCTCATTTAAGCAGATAGGTACATGCAAATTAGCTCAGAGTTGAAAAGAGTTTGAGCTTCCTTTTCTTGAGTCAGCAAGCAGTGCTTCAAAAGAACACTTCAAAATTAGCGAAGAAAAAAGAACAAAAAAAGTTGTCAATGCCACAAATCTGAAGTTGAAAATGCAAATAGATCAGACAGTAGAGAGAAAAGGCAGGTTAATGTTTCAGGTTTGTACCCATCATCAGATGTCATGACGAATGGTAAAAATCAAAAACCTGCCGTATTTATTCCCAGCATTTTCTGCTTTTATTTTAAAATTGAATACTGTAAATCGTTAGCTGTGATGCATATTCTAAATTTGCTGAGTTAATGTTGATATTTCATCTATTTACCGTAAGCTGGATACCATTTTATATATAATTAAATTAGACATTTCACAAGAATGCTGGCAAGTAAATATCAAATATAATTCTCCCTTGTAGAAATTTCAGTGAAAAAATATGCTTTACAAACAAGCTATAGTGCCTGCAGGCTACAATGTCTGCACGGAAGTGATTGTAATGCAGTAATGTGACCGAAGACACCTTTCACCTTTTCTACCAAACTTCTTGCCACAGGGCAGTTGTTTTAATGGGACAATGTTAGAGGATGGAAATACTAAAGAAATAAGATACACTTTTAAGTGGAAACCCAAGGGTGCAATAATAGCGATGTCATTTTCAGACAAATAATGTAAAACTCTTCCTTCAACAGTGTCTATACAGGGTAGGTAACAATAATATCCAAGTTCTTTTTTGCCTTTAGACATGCATTGCGCAATTGGTTATTTCATTAATTTTGTATTCAACAAGTTGTAAGTATTGTTCCGTGCATAAATGAAGGTGGGATTTGAGGAGCGTGTGTCACCTTAT